>NW_018742372.1:263549-1707007 GCF_001683475.1 Chenopodium quinoa
AACTTTTCACTATTTGATTGTGTGTAATGTTTAAAAAAAAAAAAATTTGTATGTAATAAGTTATACTAATAGTTGTGTATACCTTACTGATTCTGCTTGATCTGTACACCCGTCCGGGGGAAAAAACGACGCAGCCCACAACATAAAACACAGGCATCAACGCAAATTAAAAAACGCAGAAAGAACATATTGTTTTGGAGCAAAGAACATACAACAAAAATGAACATGTAGATGTGACACAACAAAACGCAAGAAATTTTAGGTATATTCATTAAATTCCTGAAACAAATAACCCATGTCCCAAATTAATTATTGATACAATCTTTTTAAAACAATTCAGTTTCTGGAATATTTTTCTCTTTATAAAATATTTTCTCCAAAAATAATTCAAGATTTTATTTTCAAAATTTGAAAATCCAAAAATCATAATCAAACCATCATTTTCATTTTCATTTTTAAAATTTCAATTACCAAATTAATTTTATTTCATTTTTTCTATTTTAAAAACATTCGCTACTAAAATTGTTCATTTCTTTCACCGATTTTTTTTTCTATATATGTACTTCATTATAATATCCATCTTAATTATGGTCATGTGTAATTATTGTATTCTTTATATATTTTTATAATATTCTTTATTAGAAAATATGATGTATTTTATAGGGAAATTCGATTTTATTAATCCCAACTTTGATCGAATTTCTGTAAATAATCCTAACATTTTATTATTCTAGAATAATCCTAGATTATATAGGTATCTTCTTATTATAATAATTTGATTCTTTTTTTTTTGGTGTTTAGAGAGCCACAAAGGCGGAGGCGAGAATCGATCACAGGATTTCCTGTAATCGGGAGTAAAGCTCTAACCACTTGAGCTATCCCTCACTCTCTTCTGAACTTTATTTTTTGTTATACATAATAGTCCCAAAAGGATCAACAAAAACAGCAAAATTAACACTTGGGATTATTTTAGGAGGATACCTATATAAGTTGGAATTATTCCAAAATAATCAAAAGTTGGGATTATTTAAAGAAAATCAATCAAAGTTGGGATTATTAAAACCAATTTTTCCTATTTTATATTTGTTTGTAATGTATAATCAATTATTAATACTATTTTTTTTTTTCCATGTGTCCACTTTTGTATCATATAATGATATGACAAATTCTTAAAAACCAACTTTTGTTTGGGAGATACTTCGTTAGTGTTATAGGGGTTACTTTGGTCCGTGTTTACAAGGGTTACTTCGTCAGTGTTTTAGGCGTTACTCAATCAATATTATAGGTGTTACTCGGTCAATATTATAGGGGTTATTTTGGTTTACAAGCAGCCACATGGTGTGCCAGCCGCACACAAGACGAGCTATAATGATCTTTATTAGATTTTTTTGATAAAATATTCTAAATGTCCATGTTCGTTGATTGTAATTGTAATGTACTTTCATTGTCATACAATGTTCACTTCTTATTATGAAAATGTTTTTAAAATTTAGTCTTTAAAACCATTCTAGTTAAATTTAAATAATGCTGATTATAATATCATCATGTTCTTTATTAATATTATGGATATTCTTTGGATCTGAAAATCAATCATCAATAGTTGATATCCAAAAAGATTATTGCCATCAACCTTCATGATCTTGAATTAGAAAAAAAAAAAAAAATTATTAAATGTTAATTAATGTAACAAAATATAGAATCAATAAATAATTATCAAGATGAATATAATAATAATATGACTTTAAAAACTAATTTTAAATGACATGTGCTATATATAACAGATAATGTGCATTACTGAATACCTTAAAGAATAGAAGAACCAAAATCAAAGAACATAAGGGACATAAAAAAAATTAAAAAAAGAACATAAGTGATGTAACAACATAAGTGATCTATATATATAAGGAGTAAAACACCTCAAAATGAAAACCCAAATGAACGTAAGAGTTCAAAAAAAGGACATGATCATTGAAGAACATATTATTCAAGTAAAAAGAATTATATATCATATTATTGATACCCAAATTAAAGAACATTATACCTTAAATAATATAGTTTGTAATGTAAAGAACATATAAATTAGATTCAAAGAGCACATTAACTAGACTTAAAGAGCATATTTCATTACAATTAACAAAATAAATATGGATCAAATAAGTGATATAAGAACATTCATCATAATTAGAAGAACATCATCTTCAACCTCAGAAAAAAAAAATCTCCTTTGATTACAAAATCCATATGTTATGAATTTTAATTAAAAAAAATTATCTCCTTTGATTACGAAACCCACAAATTATGAAATTTAATAATTTAAAAGAGTATTATCATTATCATTAACATCATAACCATAATTATGAAATTTAAATGCAAAAAAAAAAGAAAAAAAAAGAAAAAAAAAAAAGATACTTTCTCATTTGATTACGAAATCCTCAAATTCACAATAATTATTATCAAAATCTTCAGTCCCATATGTATTATCAACAGATCACCAATCATGTCGAAATTCATACTATGCTTCCATTAATTCTTTCTGCTAAAAATTTCTCTCTCTAAAAATTCTCTCTCTGTATTTCGAAATTATAATTATATCTCTCCAAAAAAATATCAAATCTAATTTTGAAAATTATAAATATGAAAAATAACTAATAAAATATCTTAAATAAGGAGGAAAACATTTTTGATTTTTTTTATTTAATTAAAAGTAAAATCTAAGAATGCGGTTATTTTCAGCAGGGCATGGTACATCCTGGTGTACTATGTAACTTTCAATACCTTACCGTTGTTAGATTTCAACCCTCCAAGTAACCTAGATTATTATTTATAAATTTTGGCAAAAGGATAACAAAGGAAATATCACGTGACCTTGGCTGCTACAGGTGTACATTAGAACTTCACGTTGTCTTTGGTCATAAGTTCAAATCTGTCTCCTCTAGTGAATGTAACCAAAATCGGTCTTCATTTTTTTACTTCCCCCACAATTTTTTTATCTTTCCGTTATATGAATTTTCTTTTTTCCCCAAAAACTTGTAACTGGTACGACTGTCGCGTGTCTACCAAAAATAAACCTAACTCCAACATCCTAAAATGTAGTAGGGTAAACTAGGGTCGATCCCACATAGAATTGGTTTATTAAATTATAACTTGTGTAAGTTAGAAACCCCTGTTTTGAAGAAATAGTACTACGATCTAATAAATAAACTACTATGAACTATGGGACAATAAAGTACGAAAGATAGACTACTAAAATTGAAATACGATAAAAATCAATAATAATAAATCAGGGATCGGGAGACATATTATAGCATTGGAGTATTTATTGATCATCGAATTATAAAAATTATGTTCTTATCTCAATGTTAGCCGATGAACACAAACAAACATTCAACACTTCCCTTAATTGCAAATAAACCAAACAAGCTCTTGGAGTATTGTCTAACTAACTAACAATCTAGAACAAGCTCTTTAGACTCGATTAATTAGCAGCATTAATAACTAGGAAGTAGCTAACTTAAGCCACAAATCTCACAAGCTCGGGTTCGTGCAACTTAAAGAGCTGATAATCATAGGCATCGGACAAGTTTCAGTCACCTATTAAACACCTAAGTGCTACTAAGGAGTACTAACCGGACAATTACAAATCACAAGATAATACTCTAGCAATTGAACTAACAAATTATACTAAAGATGGCCGGTCTGTAATATAATCTGACAGTTCAAACCAATAAAACAGAATACCCATCCAATCAAGAAATAAACATACTACTGTCAAAGTACCCACATTCTTATTCTCACAACACAATAATCCAATGTATAATATAACTCCGTACCCGTATTAAATCTAGCCTGACATACTCAAAATTGAGATAATAACAATGGAAGATATATAAATCATATTGCTTAAAGAATATAAGAATATAAAAGTTAACAACTGTTTCGGGTGAAAACAATGGGACCTTGCCGAAGGTCCGCTGAAATGGAGAAGGCTGGATTCGGTCCAAGTTATGTTGGGCCGAAGGTTTCCTGCACAGTAAAACACACGTAAATTAGCCTCGGGGGTGGATGCTAAAGTCAGTACAATGTGTAAGAAGAAGACACTATGCAAGAGAGTTTGTTGCTTGAGGCTTTTATGGAATATATCAGAATATATGAATGAACATATGAATCTATGAATGAATTAGAATGAATCCCCCCTTGAATGTATCAATATGATGGCTTTTATACCTCATCATACATGGAGAAGTTGGGCCTTAGCCCAATTGGCTTGCTTTGTGGGCTGACCTTTGACTTTAGCACAATTGGAGAGTTGAACCTTGACCTTGGGCTTTTAATTGGATCATTTAGTGCTTAGGCCCAATTGGACTAAATTGGACCCAAACAACTTGCCCCCCAGACCCGATTTGGAAGGATGACGGGTCGGGTTTTGATTTAATTCAGAAAAGGAGGGAAGTAAATGATTTAATTAATCCAAAAATTTGAATTTAAACCGTAATTAATGAGATAACAACGGTTAATGATTGTGGAAGTTGGACGGATAATGGGCAGTTTAACGATACTTAGTGGAGTATTTAAGAGAAATTAAAACGCAGACTCCTCGTATCCCATACCTGGAGATATAAACAGAGGCGCGTCATCTCTCCTCACTTATTCACCAACACAAACCCAGAATTCTCGAGAGAGAAACCAAGAACCCGCATCAAAACTTCGCAAATTCCCCGAGCATTAAGCTTAGAAACTGAGACTTGCCACTACGAACTCGTAAATCGGCAACTTTCGCTTCAGATTAAGGTAAATTCCTTTGATTTCAGTTTATTTTTCTTCAAATTCGAACTCCTTCCCCTTTTCTTTCGACTTTTTTCTTCGAAATAATCAATGGCAAGAGGAGTTAGAGGTAGAGCCCGTGCTCCAAGAAGAGCAAGGCCGATTCCCGATCCTAGGAACAGGATTGGGACCTGGAATGGACAAAGGCCAGAGTCTGACCCTGCTGAAGGGATTAGGGCGACTCCCCTTTCCTCGGCTCCTCCTCAGAGAACGGAGGAGCCGAGCGCTTCTGGACGGGATGATGAAGTTCCCGCTGTCCTTTGGGATATCCTCCCCGGGTTTTCAGAATGGGAGAATGCCGAAGTTGCTTCGGCCATGATAAAGAACCGCCCCTACCCATGGTGGGTGGAGAATGCCGATCAATATCGATTTGCCGAGCAAATTGAGTTGCATTACGGCATTTTTTGAAGCTGATGGGTATTGGTGCCGAATGCCCTCGGCCTCCGATAGAATCCATCGTCCACCCCCGGGGTATGTGGGGGTGTACACAAGACAGCTTCAGTACGGGCTGAGGTTCCCTTTGGACGTATTCGTCCGAGACTTGCTGATCCATTACAACATCTCTCTATGTCAGTTAACTCCCACCAGCATCCGAAGGGTGATGACATACTTATGGGTCTGCAAGTTCTTCAAGTACGTGCCGAACCTGCACTGCTTCAAAAAGCTCCATCGGCTAGTGCCAAATATTCAAAGTGGGCACGGAAGCCATGGTTCTGGGTGGTACCGGATTGAGTCCCGGCCCCAATACCTAACCATGTGGCCAAACGACTCTTCAGACAAGGACTGGAGAGGTCAATGGATTTGGGTTAGGGCACCCACAGATCCGGGCCACCCTTGCGTCTTCAGCGCTCCCCGGTACCTCGCTGAGCCTGATCCCGAAATGGGCAGTCTAGGTCCCCCCGCAGATAACGGGGCGGATCCGAACCTGGATCAGCAACATATCTTCGGCAAGCTGCCGAACCGGGGGGGCAGTGGCCGAATGCAGCATATCCCGGAGACTTGGCTCCCCGATACGCATTACGTTTTCCAAGAGAACATGCTAGCAGCTGTTGGCCTCAGCCGAAAGTTTAAGGATGGTAAGCTTCTTCGGCTGGGACCGAGGCTTTTTAACTATCTCTTTTTCTTCTCTCGCTTCGCTTTTTTATGCTGTGCCAACCTATCTGAGCTAACCTTTCCCCTTTCCTTTTTTCAGAGCGGGACGAGACCAACGTTGGCATTAACTACGCTCGTCTTGGTGTCAATCGAGAACGAGTTGTAACTGAACGGGCCCCGTCTATCACTGAGCCGAGGCATAGGGAAGTTCATCTAGACTCTTCCCACTTCCAAATTGAGGCTGTTGCTCTGTATCAGAGGCAGAAGCCTTGGTGGAAGAAGAGAGACCCCTGGTTTCAGCTGCTAGACGAAGAAGCTGAAGCTGCCCGCACAGCCGAAGAGGTTGCACGGGTTCTCGAAGCTTGCGAAGGAGGAGAAGGGTCCTCCAGAGCTGCTGAAGCAGAAGTTGCAGCTAGAGCAGCTGAAGAAGACGAGGCTTTGCTGAAGACCTCGGTGAGCTTTCAGACTCTTGAAGAAGAAGAGGTTGAGGCTTTCGTCCTCACCCCTGAAGAAGAGGAGGTCATAGTAATTGACTCCTCTGAGAAGGATGATGCTGAGCCATCCAAAGCTAATCAAGCTCCATCGTCATCCTTCCCTTCTTTCCAGACTCTGCAATCTGGAGAAATGGGTTTCTCGGCCCCCCGAATTCCAATCCCAGACCACATCTGGGACCTCATATGGGGTTAGAACCGAGAAGGAGCTGCAGCCTACTTCGACGATTTTGCTGGCATGTCCGAAGTAGATAGGGCAAGGATCTGGTCGCTGAAGGCCACTGCTGGGATGGGCGAATCCAGCAGATCAGTTCCTGACCCAGCCAGGTCTAACCAACTGCTGATGATGCAGGTAATTTTCCTTGTCTTCATTTCCTCTGAAATTCAGCTCTATATATTTTTTTTTATTTATTATTTTTTTTTTGTCTTCCTGTTTTCAGTTCGTGCACAATCAGACTCTCACTGTAGAGCTGATAGATACCCTACAAGATAGGGTAGACGCTGCTGTGCACGACAAGAAGGTGGCTGAAGAGGAATTAAAGCTTGCTAAGCTGAAGCAAGCAGCAGCTGAAGAGAAGCAGCAGAAGGGTGAGGAGTATGAGAAAAGAGCTGCTGAAGCCCTCAAAACCTTCTGCGACGCTATGGAGAAGGAAGTTTTTCCCCCACTGATGGAAGGGGAAAAAATTCCTCCAGGAGCATATGGGAGTGGACGTCTCCAAATTCAAGGCTGCTGTTGAGAGCCGTATTCAGGAAGGAGCTGCTGCACAAGCTGAAGTGCAGCAACGTCTAGAGGCTCTTGAAGCCAGCCGAATGGCTGCTGAAGAGCTGCTCCAAGCCAAAGATGTCCAACTCTCAGAGGCTGCTGCTGCTGCCGAAGCTCAGAGAGCTAAACTCCATGAGGCTGAGGATCAACTGATGACCCAAAAAGTTGAAGTGGCCCAAGCTCAGACGAAGGCTTCCCAAGTTCAGCAGGAGCTGAATGAGCTGAAAGGTTCCTCCTCCAAGCTCGTTGATGAGCTGAAGAAATCCAAGGAAGACTTGGAGGAGACCCAGAAGAAGCTGGCTGATGCTGAGGCTCTACTCAAAGTCCGTGTCTATACCCAAGAGGAATATGAGATGGGTTTCAGAAACGGGTTCCGAGTATGCCGAAGAGTCTGCCTTCATGCTGAACCGAAGCTGGACTGGTCTAAATGTGCTGAATGGGTCCAGAATCCCGAAGACCCTCATATGAAGTATGCAACTCCAGCCGAAGCTGAAATCCTTAAGGCTGAGGAAGCCGAAGAGGAAGCTGAGAGAATGGAGTTGGAAGCTGAACAGAGGGAAAGGGAGGCTCGGCAGAGTGCAAAGCCCGCTTCTTCTGCTGCTGGGGCTGAGGCCACCATGGGGCTCAACGCTAATCAGTCTGATCCTCAGGCTGAAGCATAGGAACTCGGGCAGTCGTCTTCAGAATCTTGCGGTTCATCATGTGCTTAACTTTAGACTTGGCGCTTTCTGAATTTTTTGCCTTGTTTTTTGCTTCAGCTTGCCTTGTCGTACAGCAGTTTATTTTTTTTTTGCTTATGTACGTATTTCGGCAGCTGTTATTTTCCGCTTGTGGGCGGCTGCCGATACAGTTTAATTAAACTTGTAGCTCAATTTCCGAGCATGAATTATATATCTGATGCTCTTTTCTTCAGTTGCTTTGTTTTTGAATGCTTTACTGTTTCTGCTGTTTCCGTTTCTTCAATTCTGCCGTACATACTTGCACTGAGAGTGCTTCTTGCCCCCCAGAAATTGAAGTATGACTTCAGCGGAATAAGCAATTTCTTCACTTCTTCAAAATGGGTATCCGAAACACAGGGCCAACTGAAGGCAATGCTTCTGGGATACAAGTCTTACTGAAGATTGACTTCATCTGAAAGTTGGATATCCGAAACACAGGGCCAACTGAAGGCAATGCTTTGGATATTAGCTTTCTGGGATACAAGGCTTAGTTAAGGCAATATCCCAGAATTGTCCATGGACTAATGTCTTTGGAGAACAAGTCTTACTGAAGTTTGACTTCAGCTGAAAGACCAGTGTTCTTTAAAAAGACGCATATCCGAAACACAGGGCCAACTTAAGGCAATGTTTCGGATAATGGCTCTCTGGGATACAAGGCTCAGTTAAGGCAATATCCCAAAATTGTCCATGGACTAATGTCTTTGGAGAACAAGTCTTACTGAAGTTTGACTTCAGCTGAAAGACCAGTGTTCTTTAAAAAGACGAGTTTTGTCAGCAATCTGAAACCCAGTTACCCGAAGGCGAAGGTTTCAGACGAGGCTGATATAAAAAATTTTCAACTGTTGCTGTTATCCTTGATTTTCTGTCTATCTTTGAAAAATGGATACCCGAAACACAGGGCCAACTTAAGGCAATGTTTCGGATAATGGCTCTCTGGGATACAAGGCTCAGTTAAGGCAATATCCCAGAATTGTCCATGGACTCATATCTTTGGAGAACAAGTCTTACTGAAGTTTGACTTCAGCTGAAAGACCAGTGTTCTTTAAAAAGACGAGTTTTGTCAGCAATCTGAAACCCAGTTACCCGAAGGCGAAGGTTTCAGACGAGGCTGAATAAAAAACCCTTAAAGAGTAGATAGAACAAAGAAAATTTTGAAAGGATAAAAAGTTGCAAACATTTATATAAATGGCGGCTCCAAGGCCTTTCATTAGTTCAAAATGTACTTACAAAGATTGTTCTGCCCCGAAGGGTTTACACATGGTATTTTTTCAGTACATCAGCGTTCCAGTGATTTTTCAACTCAATTCCATCCAACTGCCGAAGTCGGTATGTCCCTGGCTGAAGCTCATCATAAATTTCATAAGGTCCTTCCCATGCAGCTGAGAGTTTCCCATGGATTCGGCCTTTCTGAACTGCAGCAGCATTCCGAAGGACAAGGTCTCCAATTTTGAGAGGCCTTGCATGGACCCTTCGGTTATAAAATTTGCTGATTCTCTGCTTATAGGCGGCCATTCTATCTCGGGCTGAGTCTCTTACTTCGTCGAGGAAATCGAGAGATTCCCTCATCAGTCGCTCATTCTCAACCGAGAAGTGGTGCACTCGAAGGCTCTCAGAGCCAATTTCCACTGGAAGGACGGCTTCGGCACCATACACCAGTTCAAAAGGTGAGTGGCCCGTTGCCTCTTTTTCAGTTGTCCGAAGGGACCAAAGGGTTCCAGGGAGCTCCTCTAGCCATTTGGACTTTTGATCTTCCACCCTCTTCTTGAGGGCATTTAAGATCTGTTTATTTGCAGCTTCGGCTTGTCCGTTACTTTGCGGGTGGCATACCGCTGAATATGCCAGTCTGATGCCGAACTGATCTGTATACCGCTTCAGCGGTAAGTTATCAAATTGCCTCCCATGATCGAAGACAAATACTCTCGGGATGCCAAAGCGAGTGATGATATTCTGCCAGATAAATTTTCTGACAGTTTGCTCTGTAATGTTCGAGGCTGCTTCGGCCTCGATCCATTTACTGAAGTAGTCGACACCAACTATCAGCCATTTTTTCTGGTACACAGCCTCTGGAAATGGTCCCAGTATATCCAGTCCCCATTGGGCAAACGGGAGTGGATTAAGGATCGGCTGAAGATCCCTTGCTGGCTGATGGATAACTGGAGCGTATTTTTGACATTTTTCGCATTTCCGAACCAGCTCCTTAGCATCTGCGATCATGGTGGGCCAGTAATATCCAGCCCTCAATGCCTTGTGGGCTAAGGTTCTTCCCCCAATGTGGTTCCCACAGATGCCGAGGTGAATCTCCCGTAGGATATAATCTGCATCTGTTGGTCCCACGCATTTCAGCAATGGGGCTGAGAAGGACTTTTTCAGAAGTTCCCCCCTGAAGACAATGAACCTAGAACTGGTTCTCTTCATCTTGGAGGCCAAAGCTTTATCCTCAGGAGTTACTCCCCGAAGCTTGAAAGCTAGGATGGGGTCCATCCAACTAGGCTCTGGGTCAGCGCAGCACACTTCAGGTGCTTCGTCGACACTTCTCTCTCGACGCACTTCTACATATACAGATCTGTTCAGCTCGGTAAAAGATGAACTAGCAAGTTTGGAGAGTGCATCGGCTTGAGTATTCTGACCCCTTGGGATCAGCTGAACCTCAAAAGTTTTCAGCTCTGCAATGACTGATTTGATCTTGGCAAGATAAGCTATCATGGAGGGCTCTTTGGCCTCGTAGCTGCCACTGATCTGATATGCAACTAGCTGAGAGTCTGTTTTTAAGCAGACATGATCGGCTTCCAAGGAGATGCACAATTTTAGGCCGGCGATTGCTGCCTCATACTCGGCTTCATTGTTCGAGGCCTTAAAAGAAAACTTTAGTGCATACTCAAAGGATTTGCCTTCGGGAGAAGTTATCACTACTCCTGCCCCCGAACCGTTTTCGGTGGAAGACCCATCCGTAAACACGGTCCAGACTTTCTTTTCACTGTCTAGCGCTTCTTGGTATGAGCATTCGGCCAAGAAATCCGCTAGAGCTTGAGCCTTAATGGCAGCCCTCGGACGGTAGCTGATGCTGAATTCGGTGAGCTCAAAAGCCCACTTGGCTAGCCTACCAGATTTTTCAACCTTGCCGAGAACTTTTTCCAACGGCTGATCAGTTAAGACCACTATCTGATGGCAATCAAAATAGGGCCTCAGCTTCCGAGCAGCTACTACTACCGCGAAAGCAACTTTCTCGAGTAGAGGATAGCGAGTCTCGGCATCCGTCAGTGTATGACTGACGAAGTAGATCGGTTGCTGACTCTTACTCTCTTCCTTCAGCAATACTGCGCTGATGGTAGCTGGGCTAACGGCCACATATAGGTACAAAGTTTCTCCTTCAGCTGGGCTAGCCAGTGTTGGGAGTTGAGCCAGATGCTCCCGAAGCTGTTTAAAGGCGTCTTTTTGCTCTTCCTCCCAAACGAGCTCTTTTGTTTTCGGGAGTTTCAGGGCTTTGAAGAAAGGTAACCCCTTATCCGAAGCTCTGGAAATGAACCTCGAGAGGGCTGCCATTCTTCCGGTGAGCCGCTGAACATCCCGCTTCGTTTTCGGCTCAGGAAGGTCGAGCGCCGCTTTGACTTTAGAGGGATTGGCATCAATCCCCCTTTTGCTGACCATGAACCCCAGGAATTTCCCTGACTTCACGCCGAAGACACACTTCTTCGGATTCAGCTTCATTTGATGCTTTCTCAAGGTGGCGAAAGTTTCAGCCAGGTCCTTTACATGGTCCTCTAGTTTTTTGCTTTTGACGATCGAATCGTCAACATAGACTTCCATGTTTCGGCCCTTTTGATCGGCGAAAACTTGATCCACCAGCCTTTGATAGGTTGCCCCCGCATTTTTCAATCCGAAGGGCATCATTTTGTAATTGTACACCCCAGCGTTCGTGACGAATGCTGTCTTGGCTCGATCGTCGGGGTGCATAAAGATTTGATGATACCCCGAGAATGCGTCCATGAAGCTAAGCAAGGCATGGCCACTTGTCGAATCGACTAGCTGATCGATTCTCGGCAAGGGATAGAAATCCTTTGGACAAGCCTTATTTAGGTCCGTGAAGTCAACGCACATCCTCCAGGTACCATTGGGCTTCTGAACCATCACCACATTTGCCAGCCATTCTGGATATTGGCAAGGTTCAATGAATCCTGCCTCCAATAATTTTTTGACCTCGGCTGCGATGTCTCGGTTCTTATTGGCGGAGTAATTCCGCTTCTTTTGCTTAACTGGTCGACACGTCGGGTCAACATTAAGCTTATGGGAGATGAGGTCTGAACTTATCCCGGGCATATCAGCTGCCGAGAAAGCAAACACATCTCTGTTATCCCAAAGGAGCTGAATAAGTTCGCAACGGGTGTTCGGATCAAGGTCCATCCCGATTGTTACACATTTCTCAGCGTCTCCTTCGGCCAACTCAACTGTTTCAGTCTGTTGGTCCATGTCCATTGCTGATGGATTGGACTCTTCATAATCTGGCCTGCTGCCAATGTCAGCAGGTGTCCCAGTCTTTTTGTTCTTCGGCTGGCTCTCTAAGTCTTGCGGCTCAGCTGAGGAGCTAGCCTTTTCCCTTTCGGGCCCTTTACCTCTGGGTACAGATCCTTGGGCCGAAGCACTTAGGCCTTTCGGCTTTTTTGTGCTTGGCTCTCTTTCTTTTTCTTTCTCCTCCTCATCCTTGTCGTGATCTGGGCGACTACTGGATGGCTTGAGGTAGTTGCACCTTCGGGCGTCCTTTTGGTTGCCCTGTATCCTTTCGGGGAAGCCGGCGTCTGAGACGTAAATCATCAGCTGATGATAAGTTGAGACGACCCCTTGGATCTCGTGAATTATGGGTCTCCCCAAAATCACGTTGTACACTGAAGGAGCGTCGATGACCAAAAATTCAATCATGACGTTCCGGGCTGCCTCATCGCAACCGATGGTGACAGGAAGTGTCACCTTCCCATCTGGATAAGTTGAAGCCCCATTGAACCCGGATACCGGATAGGGTACCGGCGTAAGGTGCTTGGGCTTCAGCTTAATTTGATTGTAGGCCTTTCGGAACAGAATGTTTGCTCCACTGCCACCGTCAACAAGGACCTTACTGACGTCGTGGTTGGCCACCGTGGCGATGATCACCAACGGATCCTCGTGAGGGAACGTAATCCCCCGGCAGTCGGCGGCTGTGAACGTCATGTTCGGCACCGGCGACTGGGGAGATTGAATGTCAGCGTTGTTCACCTGGTGAGTCAAAGCTCTAAGGTGGCGCTTGTGCTCCCTTCGAGAGTATATTCCTCCCGAGATAACATTGATCGGAGGGAATTTCCCCTCCGGCTTTTTACTGTTTTTCCGGGGGAACTCAAGGTCCTGCCGAGGGTCCTTTGCTGACCTCTCGGATTCTTTTTTCTCGCGGTGATCCGCGATGTATTTTTTCAAGTATCCCTTCCGGACCATGTCCTCTATCTGGTCCTTCAGTTGGATACACTCCTCAGTGTTGTGGCCCGAAGACTCGTGGAACTCACACCACTGATTTTTATTTTTTCGCTGATACCACTCTGGGAGTGGTCTCGGCTTTCGGTAACTCTGCTCCTCCTTCGTCACACTGTAAATTTTGGCGCGTGGAAGAGAGAGCGGAGTGTAGGACTCGTATCTGCCTGTGTATAAGGCAAATCTTTCCTTCTTTGGGTCGTTGGCCAAAGATTGCTCCAGGGCCTTTGACTTTCCCTTTGCCTTATGGCCTTGGCCTTCAGTCAAGGGTATTTGCCTCTGTTTCCCTCCCCCGGATTGAGGTTGGGTTTTCGCTTTGTTCCATTCTTCGGCTCGGATGAACTTATCCGAAGCACTAAGAGCTTCCTCCAAGGTCTGCGGGGTATGCATGACCATGAAGTCTAGGAACTTTCCTGGCTGAAGGCCATTCTGCATTGCGAAAACGGCTAGCCCCTGGTCCAGCTGGGAGACGCTTGATGACTCGTTACTGAAACGGGTCAGGTAGTCTCGGAGGCTTTCGGTTTCCCCCTGTTGCAGACTCATGAGCTCTGCGGTAGTCTTCTCTCGGCGGTTTGCCGTGGAAAACTTGCTCCTGAACTTGGAGGACAGATCATCCCACCCTGTTACGGAGCCTTGCCTTACTCCCTTGGAGATCCACGCTTGCGCGACCCCCTTGAGAGTGGTTGGGAAATATTTGCACCAAGTCGCCTTGGATCTGGGGCAAAGATGCATATGAGTCTCATACGAGGCCACGTGATCCTTCGGATCCGTGGTCCCGTCATATGTGATGTGCGACGGTATTTTAACCGTGGGTACGCGCTCTTCCAGTATCCATTGCTCGAATGGTGAACTAGCGGGTAGCATAACGGCCTTGCCCTTGTTCCTGGCCGAAGGGACCGCGCTCCGCCCTCTTAGAGAGGTAGGAGTGGTTTTCGTCCCTGGCTGGGAAGTCTGGGCCTCGGCTGCAGGGAACGAGAGGCGACTACGCACGCTCGGTTCCTGGCCGCCGAGTCGGTCAAGGACGCTTCTGCGAACAGTCTCAGGTTCTCGGTGAGTAGATTCTGGCCGAGAAGCTGAACTGCTGCTCTTATGCGCTTCTGGTCTTGAGGATGAGGATCCTTTTAAAAATTGAGGGTTCTTTTTCCTCTGTTTTTCATTTTTCCAAGAATCCTCCTCCCACTCTTCCAGTTCCCGGAAGGAAGGAAGCTTCCCACCATCATGGTCTAACTTCCTCCGCTGATGCCGGGTATGCGGAGGAGTTCGATCACGAGGTGGTGGCATATTTTGTGCCCTCATCGCCTCCATGAGTACTGCCAGCGATCTTGCCACCTCTTCCGAGCTGGGCCCCGTCAAAGGGGTCCTCGGCCGAGTGTGGGAATGAGGGCGCGCAGCCGATGGTTGGCTTTGGGACACTGAATATGTCCTATGATCGGACTCACCCCTGCTAGACCGAGAGTGGCCCGGCCTATATTGAGAGTCATGAATTACGGGAGATAGGGAATCCTCCTTGTATGATTCTCCCCCCGAGCCGGCACCCTTGGGAGAGTTCCGGTCCGGCGAGGGCGTTGGTGTAGGGGTTTTAGGCTTTTCGCCCGCTCCTTGACGGAGGCTTTTGCTCTTGCGGTTCTTAGCCATTGCTGCTAAGATAATTGCAAGATGATCTTGGTTAGGAATTTGGCTTAAAGATTTTTGAAAGTCTTCCCCACAGACGGCGCCAAATTGTTTCGGGTGAAAACAATGGGACCTTGCCGAAGGTCCGCTGAAATGGAGAAGGCTGGATTCGGTCCAAGTTATGTTGGGCCGAAGGTTTCCTGCACAGTAAACACACGTAAATTAGCCTCGGGGGTGGATGCTAAAGTCAGTACAATGTGTAAGAAGAAGACACTATGCAAGAGAGTTTGTTGCTTGAGGCTTTTATGGAATATATCAGAATATATGAATGAACATATGAATCTATGAATGAATTAGAATGAATCCCCCCTTGAATGTATCAATATGATGGCTTTTATACCTCATCATACATGGAGAAGTTGGGCCTTAGCCCAATTGACTTGTTTTGTGGGTTGACCTTTGACTTTAGCACAATTGGAGAGTTGAACCTTGACCTTGGACTTTTAATTGGATCATTTAGTGCTTAGGCCCAATTGGACTAAATTGGACCCAAACAACAACTATAAATCAATACTTGAAACTACCACCTAACATGATAAAAACGGAACAAATAAAACAAAAATAAACTAGCAAATTTTATTACTTAATTGAACCAATTCATCAACTGCTAAAGTACTACATGCAAAACTGCAAACTAACAGTTGAATTCATAGTACCAATTTCCTAGAATTGAGAAGGGAAAAGGAGCCACGAACAACCAGCCTAGAAAACCGTAGAAAATGAAGGATTACAGAGCACCGCTAAGTTGCCTCGACTTCTCCGTCCTCCACTTTACTTCACTGTCGCTGCTCTGCTACTTTGCAGTAGCTTCGCGAGCCCAGAACACAACCCCAGCCAAGCCTCGTTCTCTCTCCTTCCTGCTGCCCAGAAGGTTGCCTCTTATCACATGCAATTCGGCCTCCCCCCTGTTTTCGGTGTAGCTCATCTCCAGCTAATCCGAGTTTCTCGCTCCAATTTTTATCCAATTTCATCTTTATCTCTTGCTTGACATTTCAATCCCAGAAATTTCGCTCAAGGTGATTTGAGGGTCCTTGATTTTCGGTTGCCAGTATAGGATGTATGGTTGGATGCATATTGTGAAGGATGCTGCTATTTTCAGGGGTTTTCTTTTGTAAATACAATCCCATAAAACCAAATGAACACTTTATAAAAATAAAATTAATATGTGTGACTTAGCCCGAAAATATAAAGTAATCCATTTGGTGCCGAAATTTTCCTTCCTGTAGACAATTAAATAAATAGTAGTAATTCATGTCTTGAAAGGAAAATTGCATATTATACACTTAAATTATAAAAAAAAAATCAATATAACATCAAGAGTTCAATATATATAAATATTATATTTTACGACCCTGTCAGTAACCAATTACTAAACCATGATGTCTAAAATTTTATCATTGATCTATTTACGTGTCAAATTTAATTTCATAAAAACCACAATTTTCTAGTAACATACCTTAACTTATTTTTTTCTTAAAAAAAACTTGCCTGTGTATTTGCTTCTTTTTTTTTTGGTAATGTTGAAATAAATTTTAGTAATTACTGGTAATATAATTTAAAATCACATTAACAATTTTTCAGAGAAGATGATCAACTCTTATGTCATTTAATTATTTATTATTGTATAGGAGGGCAAAACAAAAACAACTGCAAAAGGAGATCCTGACTTTAAGAAAAGATGAAGAGGTGTGGGTAGAAGGGTATGATGAAGTGGAAGAAGTAGTTCTAAATTCGATCAAAGGAATTATTTCTCTGGCCGTTGGGGTCAACCATGAAGAAGACATTGATCTTCTACTTTGCCAATTACATATTCAATTAATTACCAGGGATGATCGTGAATGGTTAGATAAACCATTCACCCCTCAAGAAAATAAGAAACCTATGTTTGATATGCATGGCTCGAAATCGCCTGGTTCGGATGGTTTCAATGCGGATTTTTTTCCAACTTTTTTGGAAGGAAGTTGGCCAAACTGGTGGTCGATAGCGTTCAACAATTCCTAAACCATTTGAAAATAGTCCTCCCTGTAACATTCGCTTCTTGTTCTCAATCCGAAAGTGAGGGTACAAGAAACTGCTGAGCACTTCAGACCTATAAGCCTCTGTAACATTGTATACAAATGTATTTCTAAGTGCCTGGTAAACCATTTGAAAATAGTGCTCCCTGGCATCATTTCTGATTATCAGCATGCCTTCATTCCGGGAAGATATATGGAAGACAATATTCTTCTGAGCCACGAGCCCATGCATCTCATAAACTCTAAAAAGAGTTCGAACTTCATAGCAGTTAAGATTGACATGTCTAAAGCCTATGATAGGGTTGACTGGGTTTTTCTTACAAAGGTTCTTCAAATGTACAGGCTCTCAAACCATTGGATAAGATTGATCTCACAATGTGTCTCAACAGTGAGTTACAAAACAGTCATCAACAGGCACACCTCGAATCCCTTCTCCCCTAAGTGTGGGTTAAGACAAGGGGACCCCCTTTCCCCCTATCTCTTTCTCTTTTTTATGGATATCCTATCCAGAATGCTAACCCTGGCTGAAGATTTAAATCAGATAAAAGGTTTGAAGGTTTCTAGGAGATCACCGGCCATCTCCCACCTTTTCTTTGCTGATGATGCTATGCTCTTCTTCAAGGCAACCGATGAGTCATGTTTGTGCGTAAGTGACATTCTTCACAGGTTTGGTAATGCATCGGGGCAAAGGTTAAACCTTCAAAAATCTTTTGTTAAGATCTCCCCGAGGGTGCCACAGGAGTTTAGAGGCTCCCTGAAAAGGATCATGTCTATGTCTGAGAAGTCAAACATGGGGTTGTACCTAGGTGCTCCAATTGATATCCAGGGTAAGAAAAAGTTATCTTTCCAATATCTTGTAGATAAAGTGACAGGGAAAATTGTCTCTTGGGCCTCTTTGCACTTATCACAAGCGGCAAAACTGATTCTCATTAACACAGTCTTGGTTAGTATCTCGGCTCATGTCATTAAATGTCTTAAGCTTCCTCAAAGTATAGCAAACAAAATTGATTCACTCATCACCAAATTCTGGTGGGAGAATAATGGTAATAAGGGAATGCACTGGGTTAAAAAGGAGGTAATTCAACTCCCGAAGAGTATGGGGGGTCTTGGCATTCGTTGTACCTCGAAACTCAACGAAGCTCTACTCTTCAAACAAGCTTCACGAATGCATTTGAACCCACAACTCCTTATATCAAAAGTGCATACTAGCTTTCAACCATGTGGAATTTGCAACATCTCAAGGCCTATTAAGAGGGTGGGAAACCTCTCTATGGGAAGGTCAGGATTACAAAAGGTGGTAGCTTCCTTCAAATAGGGGTTTTCTTGGAAGGTTGGAAATGGTGAAAACATAAGGGCCATTAGCATGCCTTGGGTGAAAGGGCTGACCCCAATTGCAAACTCGAATCAAACACTTGGGGCATCTATGAGATAGATGGTGAGCGACTTTATCAATAGGGATAATGTCACCTAGGACCCTGGTAAGGTTAGACAATGCTTTGACTGGAAGAGTTCCAAAAACATACTCTCTATGAAACTACCGTCGGAATCAAAGGAAGACTATCTATATTGGAAGTTCCACCCGTCTGGGAGATACAGTGTAAAAAATAGATATTACTTTCTCTCTAAAGACCACATGATCAACAATTTCTCCTTTTCCACAAGAGATGAAGACTTCGCAAAACTCATTTGGAGGTTGAACATCCAACCAAAGTGGAAGATCTTCCTGTGGAAACTCCTTCATGATGGCATAGCGGTAAAGGTAAACCTAGCTAACAAAGGCATTTCAATCAATGCTATCTGTGATTTTTGTTCTGAGGATTTGGAAGATAGCCAACATTTGTTTCGTTATTGTTCTCTAGCAAAGGCAGTCTGGGATAGTAGTCCCCTGACTATTTGTTATTATCTTCCTGGACTCCCTTCTCTACGAAATTGGATCCAGCACTTTATCCACCTCTTTTATAGCGAGGATGGTAAACATAGTATACGTATCACCAAGTTTATTGCTACTCTGTGGGGTCTGTGGACAACTAGGAATGAAAGAATTTTTTAAGGGAGCCGTGGTAACCATGGCAACGACCACAGAACTGGTAAACATAGCCCTTAAGGATCACGAGGTGTTCACTGAAGGGATAGGGGGCCTAGGCCCAAGTATGATACAAGAAAGTATTAACCCCCCCTGCCGCCTGGCTTCAACCATGTTCACTTAGGGGTACAGAAAACCAGCTTTGCTAACTTTATTTTGCAGGTTGATGGCTTCTGGGAGAAAACGTCGTCAAGGGCGGGTATCGGCCGGGTTACCTCTGGGCCTGACCACTCTTACCCTTTCGATGGTGGAGGTAAGTTTGGGACGGCATCCTCGGCTTTACAATGTGAGGCTTGGGCATGCCTTGAAGCATTAAAATGGGCCGGAACACAAGGAAAGGTGAAAGTTCTCATTCTCTCCGACTCTGCCTTACTGCTAGAAAATCTCAAAAGTGCCCGAGGGAACGATATCTCGATTGCTTAGATGCTTGAGGAGATTAAGTCGGTGGCCATTAGTTTCAGTAAATGTTCTGTTATTAAGGTCATGAGAGATTAGGTGCAACGGGCAAATGATATTGCGAAGAAATGTCGTTGCACCCTCTCTAATTTAGTTCTTTAGTCGTGTTCTTGTTAATTTGCTATTGTCAAAAAAATAAAAAATAATTAATTAAAGAAAATAAAAAATAAAAAAATTGTTTTATTATGACTCTTTAATATTCGATCTATTGCAGCACACCAATATTTTATTTTAATCTTCAAATATTATTTTATTAACCTTATGGCATGAAGATAAAGAGGAACCACAAAACTATAATAAAATTAAAATTTTCTAGCTATATAACATTTTTAAATGTATATCAATACGCATGTTTATAGAAAGAACATTATAAAAGAATGTTATTGACTTTTATATACTACCAGTAGTAAAACGAAGTAATTTTTATGTGTTTATATTTATATTAAGTTGTATAATTTTAATTTGGAATGCAATTCCATGCTTCCAACCAATTGTCCTCATAATGGGGGCAACTGAACAAGTAGCGCGAGCCCCCAAGCAAGCCAGAATCAATGGGGGGGCTCGCCTAAAGTAAAAAATGATAAGGAGTAATGATAAGGAGTAGCATCATTAACATTTCTTGTATGTACTCCCAGCGATCCACAAGCATATGTTGTACTTCCTTTGCCCTTATTTTTTTGTCTTATTTGTCTTAAAATGAATATATCTCTATTTTCTTGTAAGTAAAAATTATAAATTTGGTATTAACAAAATAGCATTGAAATGAATCCAACAAGATCTCACATGACTATATTATCTCTTACAGTTCAGTCTCAATTAATGATCAAACTTTAAAAAATTTGACCCATATTATTAGCTATGTGGCAATAATATAGAAATAGAGGGAGTAATAATTTCTTCATTTGTAATTTATGAAATAATGTCAAATGATAATATTATTCAATTTAAAAAAAAATTAAAAAAAAATCTATTTTTATTAATAACTCTGATTAGAACGTGACTAGATGTTATTTTCTCTAAGCTAGTTACAAGTGTATATTTATTGGTATTGCAATGTATTTGTTAGTAACGTAATTTGTTCGTTTAATTAGTAACATGATAGTATGGAACCAATGATATTTCTCCGTAAGAAATCCCGCCTAGTTATGGTGCCAAACACCCAAATTTTTTTTCCTCTTATTTCTTTAGTTTATGGTGACTTGGCATTTTTTAGTTGGTATTGTATATTTAGCCCACATACAAGAGGTATGCCTCACAAAAGTAAAAAAATCATTTTGCTGTACTTTTTAAAATGTTAGTATCTATATGACTATATTTAATTTCATGTATAAACATCGGTCAATGTGGTGTATGCAAATTGTGCAGAAGTTTAATCGATCAAAAGTGATAGTGATTCTTATATTTAATTGGGTGCAATGTGTACTCGAGATTGTTTTCAAAAAAAAAAAAAAAAAAGTGTACTCATGTTGTGAAATAAAGAGAATGAGAGAGAATTTGGGAAGAGAATAGATCAGTCTATTATTCCATTGAGTAGGGAATATATATACATATACAATAGCTAGGGTTTTCTTAGAACACACTAAACCCTAAACCAAGAATATTCCAAAGTGTATAGGAACATAATGGACATCCACAAATATTTCAAAACACTCCCCCTTGGATGTCCATTATCAAAGACTGTGCCTCATTAAACCTTACTACGAAAAACCCTGTGGGAAAAAACATAGTGAAGGAAAAAGAGTACATCATTCTTCGTAATGTGCTTGCAATGCTGGCTCATTAAAAACCTTATCAGGAAAACCCAATGTGGGAAAAAACCATGGTCAAGGGAAAAAAAGTTCAGCGCGTAATTTCTCCCCTTGATGAATACATAACTTGAGGTCTTCTATTACAATGAATCCAATGCCGGTGGGTAACTTTTCATTTGTAGCATAATAACATTCCTTGGTAGTTGATCTTCCCCAATTGAATTCGAATCTTCAAGTCTTCACGTGAATAAGTGAGGCATCTTCAATTTCACCATATTTATGATAATAATACTTGTGTATGTCCACATCTCATTCGAAATCTTTGTTTAAAGTTGCCTTAATCATTACACGTATGCCTTCTTCTAGAGGCCGATGGACATATTTAGTAGAAATTGATGATCAATAATAGATCATAATTTATGGCAACATATGATTTAATTGTCCAATTTTACATGATTTAGTGATATAAGATAACTACCCACATACATCATTAATGATTCTTCTGGACCATAAAAAAATTATTCTTACCAAAAAGATATCTCAATGTTATTCTTTGGAAATTTCATATTTAATATGAGAGTTCGCCAATGAATACAAAGATTAATTGAATCTCACATACTCAAACTTCAGGTTGAGATATCAATGATGTAGTCATATTGACTTTTGAGGAATTTGATATTATTTGCAATATTCAAGATATAAACTTTGTGGGCTGGATATTTAAATACAATGCATATAAGTTCTTCAGGAACTCTTCTTACATGATTCATAACATGCAATTAAATCGGCGTCATCAATAATTTCATCACAATTATAAGCCCATTGGAATATAAATATCTCTTTCTAATTTTCCATCAAAGTTTGTAAATATGCCTTAGTATACTTTGAATGAACATTCACATACACCACAATTATTGTATAGAAACTAATACATGCAATATGAGATATAGAAAACATGATAACATATTACACAAAATATACAATGAGTAGTGCATCTTGTTTCGGGGTTTTTGGAGTCCCTCGGGAGAGTTACAATTCCAAGAATGCGCGTCGACCGTCTGTACCTGCAAAACCACAAAAAACTCCGGTTGGGTGGAGTTTCGCCTCTGACAATCAAGTTAGAACATATCCGAATGTATAAAAGTGCGGAATGTAAAGGTTTTTCTCTCGAATTCCGAGAGAATTCTGCAATTAATATTGCTCGGGTTTTGTGTGTATATTTATGAATGTGCAATAAATGAGGATTTTCCTCTATTTATAGTGTGAGGGGATCAGTTCCCCTCTCAAGGGTTGGAGTGCCATGTGTCACCAGAGGATCGGTTCTCTTGGAACCCCTCTGAGGCTGACACGTGTAAGCATACAATTGGTCCACGTGGACAGGATAATTTTACCCTAAACATTTGCCCCTCACAGGTGGCACGTGGCTTGCCACGTGGCACCTATGACAGGTATCATGCTCTGAGGAGGTGACGTTTCGTCTCCTTTTTTTTTTAATTTGGAAGGTGACGGTTCGCCTTCTAGGGTTCTCCATAAGTAGAGATGCCCCCCTCCTCATTTTCAACACTTTGCCATTTTTTGAGAAATTTTCCTGAGAAAGAGAGAGAGCTCTGATACTGGCTGCTAGCTTTAGCCCAACCGTCTTTCTTTTCTTCACTCAACCAGTTTCCGTCTAAGTGCTCTTCATTCCAAACTTACTAAAACCGCCTGGGGGTCCTTTGATTGATTCCAATTGCTTTCAATACACCCACAGTCGGTCGACCGTCTAGGGTATCTTCAAGCAAAGCTTCTGAGGAATGGCTGGGTCGTTCAACAATCTTCAATTGCTCTTCAAGGGGGTACATCCGGGCAACCGTCTGGGTATCTAGCAAGCAACACAGAGATTTTCGTCTGCTGATCCAGATAGCCAACTTCCCCACACTCAAAGCATCTGCAAGGTATCGTCTCTACCCCTTGCAACTTTTTGAGTTTTTTTCGGTTGTATAGCTTGTAAAGAATAATGGACTCACCTAACACACACACGGCACGACCTAGGACAATTGTCAGCCGGTCAACGGATACGGCTTAGTCTAGGACTGAGGATGCCGTCTGGGGGTGTTTGGACCACTCTTACTCTTCTGCGAATCCGACCGTCTCTGTTCATGTGCAGGACAGAATGGCTTGGACGAGACGGACGGCTGTAGACCCCGAATACCAATCAGACGGCTCAGCCGAAGCTCCGGCTGACATTGTACATTATGACCATCAGGGTGTACCTAGCACGCCCGGTGATGATATCTTATAAGAGCCCGAGGATACAAGCGGTGAAGAGACCGTCCAACAATCAGACTCTTCAAAGTCTACCATGGAACCGGATGCCCCCCAAGAGGATGAGGAGGCGTATAAATGGCTCTCTATCAATAATCCAACAGGGGCGCACATGACCGCCAGGGATGTGGTAACTCTAAATGCTACCTTACCCGGATTTTTACAGAAGCGTGAAAGATTCTAGTCGTATCACCTAATCAAAAGTAATTCCTAAGTCCTCTAACTAAAGTAGATAGAGAAGTAGGGTCGAATCCACAGGGAAACAGTGTTCTTCTATTCCTAATTAACAATTATAGTCTAAATTATTAAGTAACCAAATTTGTATTCGAAAGAATTAAACTAATAATAAAACTAAACAAATAAATCTAAGGAGATAATCAATAATAAAAAGCTCTAGGGTATAGGTTCACCAATAAATAATACTCCAGGGTAAGACATACGATCAATTATCAATGCATAAATTAACCAGATTATAAAGGGTTGTCGCTACGTATTATAATCACAAAATTAATCTACTGGTATTAAATCTCATCTCTCGAATCTCGACCTAACCATTAATAGATTAACATGCCTATTGAAACTAAGCCTAAACATCAATTCTCATCTGTCGAATCTCGAATCAATATTGCAAAACTCATACAATTAAACCAGGCCTAATCTAATTGCATAACGATAAACCAATCAATAGGAAATTAATCAATCATCAATAATAAACAATAATAAAATACCCCTTCGTATTATTCATGGATCCACGCAAACCCTAGAATTAAACTACTCGTGCATAATTAAAACTAAACTAATCAAAGCGATTAAAATAAACATAAACATAGCAAGAATAAAATAAACTAGTATTGAAATTAAATAACAAAAATTAAGTAAAGCAACAATAAATAAACAAAAGTATCCTGTAACAATGAAATCTCGTGGAAAAAAAACGAAAGCAATAAATCTCCAAAGGAAACAAAGTCAACTCCACTAAATCAAACTAAAACAAGTTTACGGAAAACAAAACAAAACTAGAACAAATAAAAGAAAATAATATCTAAAACCCCCTCGTTACGTATTACTACTCCCTTTTTATAAACAAGTTCACCGCCATAACAAAACAAATTAAATGGGCCTTAAACAAGGAAGCCCACTATGATGAAGCAAAACATTAAACATCAGCGTATTAAGTAGGGTGAACAAGCTCGCCAGATCAGGACCTTACACCACTCGATCGGGCCCGATCAACTGGGCAGCAAACTGGACCTCTCTTGTGGGAATCGAGCTTTGGAGTTGGACCTTGTTAATTTGAGCCCAATTTTCAATTAATTAGTCAGTGTTTCTTGTGAAAACTTTGGACCTTCTTTCACTTAATCAAGCCCTTAATAACCAAACCAAATTCCTGTAACTCGATCTTGGGCAAATAAATATACGGTCATAAAATACGATCAAACTCCAATATCTTTGTAGTGGTCTAATAAGCTTGGAAATTGTCATAAATCTGCAAATTCCTACAAAATAAACCAACTCTATAAAAA
Organism: Chenopodium quinoa; assembly: GCF_001683475.1. Taxonomy (NCBI): domain Eukaryota; kingdom Viridiplantae; phylum Streptophyta; class Magnoliopsida; order Caryophyllales; family Amaranthaceae; genus Chenopodium; species Chenopodium quinoa. The sequence continues at coordinate 288,723 of NW_018742372.1, forward strand.
CACTAGAAAACGTATATTAGTAATAAAAATAGCTCCGTAGAGCTCGAATAAACACAAATATGACCACGGGACGGGGAATAAAAATATATATAAAATAGACTTATCAAAGCGCCCGGTTGGGGTAGGATGGGAAATTGTGGTATCGCCTGTAGAGGCAATCGTCGTCTGGGATGACGACCTTCATCATGCTGACGACTATTTTGGCTGTTATGAGGCGGCATTCAAAGCCGGCATCCGGTTCCCCCTCCATAATACAATAAAAGCCATTCTAAGAGGCTACGACCTTGGCGTTTGGCAGTTAACATCCAATTCTTAGGTGAATATATTAGGATACATTACCGCTTGCGAGATGCAGGACATAACGCCTAGCTGGGAGGCGTTTGCACATATGCACTATCTTAGTCGTGCCCCAGGCGGCTGGAATGCGTGGTATACATTGACCACGCATCCGGAATACATGATAATGCTTGACAAGCCGTCAAAATGGAGCAGCTGGTAGAGCAAGTTTTACTTGGTTTCTTCCCCATCACTGCGTCTAAACCACCAGCTGCGTTACTACAATAAGCACCCGGCTCTCCTTGGGAAGAAATGCGCCCTTCCTAGAGTACCGGAAGAGGCATGGACGCAAATAATGGAGACGGGGCTCTTCAAGAAGACCTCCCTTCCTTTGGATGATGGGACTGAAGTCATATTCCCCAGGAACTGGGTCCCTCATCTGGACTGGCTAAAGGACGAGGCGCTCCTTTCCGCCTGTGGCCTTAGCACAATGTTTAGCAAACGTATGTTGACTGATAACCGGCACTTTATGCCATCTGTATCATGCTTGAATGGATTTTGACTTTTTGATTTTCTTCTTTGCAGAGAATGGATTAGTGATGGTGCCTCCAGAGAAGACACCCGCTAAATCGGGTGCTCGGATCCGGAAGGATTAGTTAGAGAAGAAGAGGGCCCAACTGGCGGCCAAGGATGATGGGGTAAGCTCCGGCTGATATTACCGTCTGTATAGTTTGATGTCTATTATGATATTAACCGACTGTTTTGTTTTCTTTTTCAGACGGGGAGCAAGAACGTTCCTCGCTCTCTAACGATGTTAAAGAGACCGAGCGAAGAGCCCTCCCAGCCTGCTTCCAAATCCAGGAGGGTGCCGGCTTCCCCTCTCTCTTCTGGAAGGCCGCATGTGCCTGAGAGGCCCACCTCATCAGGCAAGAGCCTGAAGGACCTTGGCCTAAGCAAAGGGTCGGCTGAGGTTGAGACGAGGGAGCCTAAAACTCCCTCAAGTCGGCTGCTTGCTGTAGCGACCAGTTCCAATGCGGCTGGGGATGGGATGATCCCTCAGCCTGAAAATGAAGGTATGGCTCTCACCTTTGATCTCCCCCTGGCCGCTCGGGCCTATGCGAGTCAAGTCGCAAGCTACCCAATCAGGGGATTCTTCAAGCAGCCGGCAGAATGTAGGTGCCGCCTATGCTCAATACTTAACAAATAAATCTGTTGATGCAGATGCCCCTTCTCGTTGGTCTGAACTCCAACAGTATGCCAAGAGGATGCTAAGAATCCTCACCCAGTCCGAAAAGGAGGCGGTGCCGGCTGTGCACCAGGTCAACGTTGACCACATCAACTCGCTGCTTGCTGAGGTATTTGGCCGGTTGGGGTGCTTTTGTACAATTTACTCTTTTGCCGGTTGTACAATAATTGAGAGACTAACCCTTTTTCCGGCTGACTTTGCAGGTGATGCTAAGGGTAGACGGCCTCAAGGTTCCCTTGAGGAAGAAGCATGAGGAGGTAAAAGACGCCAATAAGCGGGCGACTGACCTTATTGTTGTTACTCAATACAACACCCTAATGTATGAAATTCAAACTAAAAGCCGGGAGATGAAACAGGAGGAGAAAATCAATGAGCTCACGGCTGCTGCTGAGATGGCCAACAAGAAGGCAGCTGATTTTGAGCTGCAAGTTAAAAACCTCTAGACGGACGTCAAAGCGCTGGGGGATGCCGACAAGGAGAACACCCAGCTGAGGGCAAACGTCTCCCGGCTAAAGAACGAGTTAGCCCAAATGCAGGCTGATCACAAGGCTAAGCTTGAAGCCGAGCAGGACCTGTTGTTTGCTGAGAACGAGCGGGACTGCGAGGCTCGCATGAAAATGGCCTGGACCCTCATCCACCCGGACACCAAATGGGAGTTCTTCGAGCTGAGGTACAAGTACACCACTGAGGTGTACAACGCTCAAACCATTGGGCTTGAGAAGTCGGCTCCCTTCGAGGAATGGGATGGCATTGTCGAGGAAGAAAAGGAGGAGCATGTGGAAGAAGGAGCGCCGGGTGAGGCTAATGAAGCTCAACCCCAGCAAACTCAAGACGCTCCTCCATCCAGCCATGGCCAGACGTCTCAGCCTCGCCAGCAGTAGTGACTTGATTGTTTTTCTTTCTATCTCCGGCCTGCGAGCCGAGTATTTCATGTATTCTTCTTTTCCTCAGATGTAGTTCTAGTTGACAATATTTTTTTATTAATGGAATTTGCTAACTGAGCCAATTTTTCCCATATTTGCCTGTGATATAATTAGCTTCAATCTTTGCAATTTTTCTAGTTAGCTTGTACAAATCTTTTTCTTGTTGCAATTTGACTCAGCACAAGCGGTATGCCAGATGCTTTGGCTTTACCTGCCCTTGGACGGTTGTTTGCTTAATATTGCCCAATCCTAAGCAAGCAGCCGTCCAAACAAGCATCCGAAAGGATAGACAGGCGGTCATTAACCGTATTTAAAGAAGAATTATTCCAAGTTAGATTAACAAACGGTGCCGGCTACGGCCAACCTAGATTATTCGTTTAACCAGTCGCGAGTTACCCTTAGGGTAAGCTGCCATCGCCGTTTGCTAGGATGCAAGCGGCCATTGGTCGGGCGTATGCATCATAACTAGTTTATGAATTAATTGCCAAGGTTTTGACCCAAGATATCAGTTACTATTTGTATTGCTTTGAAGCAACGACCAGTTGTATCTAGGTTTCAATTGATTATTCAAACGGCCGTGAGTTATCTTTAACCTAATAAGTCGGTTAAAGCCACTTGAGTTATGATTTATAGAACAATGTACCACCCAAATGGGAGATGCTCTCTTCGACGAATTCACCCAAATGGGAGTCGCCGGTTGCCTGTTCATGTTGGAGCAGGCGATTTAAAAACTATCCGGCCATTGGCCTTATAAATAGCTGCTAAGTTTTATACTTAGCTTATATCTACTCAGTTTCGAGCAGACGTATGCCCGGTTGTGCATTGCACAAATGGGACTTTGTACAAGAAAACATAAATAAATAATGCATCTTTTCATTAATGTACTCTATTTACAAAGATTTACAAGTCTTTAGAAGTAGTACAAAGATTTACAAGTCTTTAGAAGAGCAAGATTCGAAGTGTTGGCTCATAATATTCAATAAGTAGGACGGCTTCAGTGTCGTATGTCATGAGAAACGGGGTTTCACCGGTTGCCCCTTTTTCAGTTGTTCTGATGGCCTATAGGACATGAGGCAACTCATCTACCCATAGACCGTCAGCTCTTTCAGTTTTCTTTTTAATGTCGTCTGAGATGAGCTTGTTGAAGGCTTCAACTTGGCCGTTTGCTAGGGGACGGCCGACTGATGCAAAACAATGTGAGTACCCTTGATCTCCCAACCAACTCTTGAGGGTAGGCGTTTCAAACTGAGCGCCATTGTCAAAGACCATAGACATAGGTACCCGAAACCGGGTGATGATGTCTCTCCAAATGAAGGAGATGACATCCTTTGTCTTAATGACCTTGACCCCCTCTTCCTCAACCCATTTGGTGAAGTAATCTACAGCGACCAAGATGTACCTCCGTCCGCTTGTAGTAGGCGTATATGGACCCAGGATGTCCATGCCCCATTTTGCAAATGGAACCGGGCTGTAGATAGCCGTCAAGTCAATAGCCGGACGGTGTATGAGTTTTCCAAATCTTTGGCACTTTTCACACTTCTTCACCATTTCCACGGCGTCTACCTCAAGAGTAGGCGAAAAGTAGCCTTTCCGCCTGGCCCTTTTCGCTAGAGTTTTGCCGCCTATATGTGATACACAAAAGCCCGAGTGCAAATCCTGTAGAACTTCTTTCTCCCTTTCTGGGGTAACACATTTCAGCAGCGGCTGGAGGTAACCCTTCCTAAAGAGTTCTCCATTAAGGACCTTAAAACTTGCGGCCTGCTTCTTTAGTGCAGCCGCTTCTGAAGTGGCATCCGGCAAAGTGTCGTATGCCAGATAAGCCTGAATGGCATCCATCCAGGTCAAGCTTCGGTTAAGAACTCCAATGGGATCATGTTCAATGCTTCTTTTTTCCATGACTTCCTAAAAGACTGACCTAGGCGTATCACAAGAAGTGGATGATGCCAACTTAGACAGTGCATCCGCCTGATTATTTTCTGACCTGGGTACCTGACTTAGATGGAATTCGTCTAGTGCCCCAGCCTCGCTTTGACCGCCTGCAGGTATTTGATCATAGCCGGATGGGTGGCCTCGTAGTCACCATGGTATTGGCTAACGATCAACTGAGAGTCAGAGCAGGCGTCAACTTTTCTTGCCCCTACTGCCTTACACATGCGGATACCGGCTAGCAGGGCCTCATATTCCGCCTCATTATTTGAGGCTTGGAACTTGAACCGTAGTGCATATACATATTTGTCCCCTTCTGGAGACTTGCAAATTACGCCTGCACCACAACCGTTCATAGTAGAGCTTCCGTCTACATATACCTTTCAAACCTGATCAACATTGCCCGGCTGAGCCGGCCTTGTCATTTCTACAATGAAGTCGGCGAACGCCTGACCTTTCACTGCCTTTCTTGGTTCGAAGGTTATTTCCAGACTTTGCATTTCAATAGTCCATTTGAGCATCCTGCCGGATGACTCCAAGGTTGTCATTGGCCCCTTAAGGGGTCGATCTGTGTAGACCACCACCGGAAAAGCCAAAAAGTATGGCTTCAACTTCTTGATTGCCATGAAAATAGCAAGGCCAAAATTTTCAACCAAGGGGTACTGTAGCTCAGCGTTTCGAAGAACATGGCTAGTGAAATAGACCGGGAGCTGAATGTCGTCTCTCTCAGCTAGGAGAACGGCACTGAGGGCATGATTTGAGACATCCAAATATATATAGAGGACCTCTCCTGCTAGAGGGCTGACCAGCCATGGCAATGAGTGGAGGTGCTCTTTCAATTTCTGGAATGCCGCCTCATCATTTTCCCCCCATTAGAATCTAGTCTTCTTTTTTATTGCCTGGAAGAAGTAGAGGCACTTGTCACCTGACCGGCTGAGGAATCTCCCCAATGCCGCCAGGCAACTTGTTAACTTTTGAAATTCTTTGACAGTGCAGGGTGACTTCATGTCAATTACCGCCTATACCTTTTCCGGGTTGGCCTCTATCCCCCTTTGATCAATAAAAAATCCGAGAAATTTTCGAGACTCAACACCAAAGACACACTTCTTGGGATTAAGCATGACCTTGTGCCGCCTAAGGGTGGTGAAGGTTTCTCGGAGCTCAGCAAGGTGATCTTTCTGTAGCTTAGATTTGACTATCATGTCATCAATGTACACCTTTACATTCCTCCCAATTTGATTAATGAAGACTATATTAATCATTCGTTGGAAGGTAGCAGGCGTATTCTTCAGCCCAAACGACATCACCGTATAACAGAATAACCCTTGATCAGTGACAAATGTCGTCTTCTCTTGATCTTTTTTCCACAAGGGTATCTGATGGAAGCCTGAATAAGCGTCCATAAAGCTCATTAAGGCATGACCGGCTGTAGAGTCGACTAGACTGTCGATCTTTGGAAGTGGATAGTTTTCCTTCGGATATGCCTTCAGATCTGTGTAATTAACACACATCCGCCAGGTACCATTCGGCTTCTTAACGAGGACAACGTTTGCTACCCAATCCGGGTAGTAGCATTGCCGAATGAACCCGGCATCCAACAGCTTCTTGACCTCAGCGGTAGCCGCCTGAGATCTTTCCTCGCCATGATTTCTTTTCTTTTGCCTAACCGGCTTCTTTTTTGGGTCCACGGCGAGTTTGTGGCCAGCAAGATCCGGGCTGACGTCTGGCATCTCTTCCACTTCAAAGGCAAAAATGTCTTTGAATTTTTTCAAAAGTTGGTGCAAATCTGCGCCCAACTTGGCAAAAGCAACCGTCCCCACTTTAACGGTTCGTTCAGGATGGCTGCCATCTAGAACAATGTCAATATTTTCACCAGCCGGCTGGGGACGGAGATCATCTGACCGCTCCCCGATCAGTGATTGCTATTTCTTCTCTTTATTGACGGCCACCAAGTGGTCCGCCTTCCTCTTTTTGCCGGCTGCTTTGGGAGCAGGCACGACTTCCTTGAAGTCATCAAGGTCGATGGGTTCCTCGCCTTGGCCGGCTGCGGCCACATTAGGCTTGACGTCAGAGAGGTAGCACTCCCTTTTCGTCTTCTGATCCCCATTCAAGGAACCCACTGACCCATCATCCCTCTCAAATTTGATCAGCATGAGGGATGGGATGATGACTGCCTTGGACTCGTTGAGGGTTGGACGGCCCAAAATCAGATTGTAGGCGGTCAATTCCTCGACCACCAAGAACTTGACGACCATGTGTCATCCCTCCCCCTTTTCTCCTAGTCGGATGGGTGGGTCAATCCTCCCTACCGGATGCACTACTCCTCCCCCAAAACCAACTAAGGGGTGAGGACTTTGTGCATGCTGCTAGGTTTGTACTTGAGGTTCGCCAAGCACCGATAGCTGATAAGGTCAGACGAGCTCCCGGTATCAATGAGGATCCGGCCCACTCGTTGGTTAGCAACCTTGCACTCGATGACTATGGGGTCATCATGAGGCCGCCTGAGCTTGCCCCGGTCATTCTCAGAGATGATGACCTCAGAGAAGGTGTCTTTCGACACCTGGCCGTCATCCACTGAGTTGACCTCCAGCTTTCTGATGTTGTCCTTGGTGCCCTGGATGGTAGGACCCCCTCCTGCGAAACCGCCTGCTATAGTAAAGATATGTTCTTCATCAGTGTCAGAGCTTATAGCAAGGTTGTCAGGATTCTTGGGCGGCTGACCACTGTTTGTTCTGAGGTTACCCTTGGAATTCCAAAGGTAGGACTTCAAAGCCCCCTCACTAGCTAGACGGTCCAGTAACCGCCTGAGGCTATAGCAGCCATTGGTGTCATGGCCTATATCCTCATGGAAATGACAGTACTTGCTCTTGTCCCGGCTGTTGATGGGACTTTTCATTGCAGCCGGTTTCTCAATGGTCAACCGGTCTTTAATCTCCATGAGGATGGAGGAACAGTCCTTGTTGAATTCGTACTTGGGGACGTACGACTTCAACTCTTTCTTTTTATACTGGGACGGCTGACGAGAATGATCCGCCACCCAGACTTCTTTTCTTTTCTTGCTCTCTTCTTTTTTAGCCGGCTGAGCAGACCGGTTCTCTTTTTTGTCGGACTTTTTAGGGTCCGACGGCTGCTTGATGGCACGGAGCTCCATCGCCTGTGTATAGGCTTCGGCTTCCATCAATGCTTCTTAGAGGGTAGCAACCCTCTTTCTGACCAGTTCGAACTTAAAGATCAACCCGTCCTTCAGACCCTTGAAGAAGTCTGTGTAGGCTACTTTGTCAAACTGCCCCTAGAACTGAATTCTCATCAGATTGAACCGTCTGACATAGGACCTCATCCCTTCTCTATCTCCCTGCTGAATAGCCCCTAAATCAAGACTTATCTTTTTGGGTGGGATGTTTATAGAGAAGTTATACGCTAACAAGTATGCAAGCGTCTTGAAGTTGTTGATGCAACCGGCTGGCAGATTGTCAAACCATTGGGCTATGCCCTTCAAATTCGTCGGGAAGCATCGACACCAGGTGGCGTCATCCAACCCCTGTAAGTACATGAGGTTGGTATAAGCCATTAGGTAGTCTTCCGAGTTGGTGGTACCGTCATAGGTACCAACCAACACGTTCTTAACCTTAGCCGGCTGAGCCGCCTCGGTTATCTCCCTAGAGAACGTCGACAGGTGTTCCCCAAGGTTTAGCAGCCAGAGCTGCCAGTCCATGGGCTGGACATTTTGTGCCGCCTGACCCCCAAAGAGGGTCGACTGCATGTATGGTGATCCATACGGCATGTATGGTTGTTGGGGCACATATGGAGCCGGATGGATAATTTGAGGGCCAGTACGTGCGGACAGGCCGCGTGACTGACTCTCTCGGTTTGTTTCCGAATACTTCATTGAAGTATTCTGGAAACTGTCTAGGTAAGTCAACGTTGAGGCCGACTCGGACAACTGTTAATTTCTCTTCTGCTGGATTAACATCCGAGCATCTGAGTAAGTCCTTTTTTATCCATCCGGCTGAACTTGCCGGATGGCCTTCCTTTTCCCAAGGGAAACGGAGCTTTGAAAGGTCGATCATGGGCCCAACCGCCCCCTTTGGTTTAGGGTGAGGAGTAGGCACACGATCCTTAACGTGCTTCTTCCCTAAAGGAGAAGGCTTCTTGGCCGACTGACCCTTGTTGGCACCAGGTGACTTGTTTATCAGGTCCTTGATCTCCCCTTTGAAACTCGTCGTGAATTTCATGAGTTCGTCTCTAGTAACGGGAGCAGCACCCTCCGCCGCCAGGGGTCGTCCAGCCGGATGGACGGTTGGGTTGCTTGGACCAGCTTTGTCTTCGCGCTGTTCCCTTGTTTCCTTGGAACAGGTGCGTTTTGTTCTAAATGACCCATCTAGGGCCACATAGGTGTCGACCTCAAGGTCGTCACTATTATCTTGGTCCGTGTGGACCTCAGCTTCGACCGTAGGTCGTTTGCCTTCAACAGGAGGTACAAACTCAGATGCCATCTCAGAAGTACTCTCCCCACAGACGGCGCTAAATGTTTATGGGTTTTTGGAGTCCCTCGGGAGAGTTACAATTCCAAGAATGCGCGTCGACCATCTGTACCTGCAAAACCACGGAAAACTCTGGTTGGGTGGAGTTCTGCCTCCGACGATGAAGTTAGAACGTATCCGGATGTATAAAAGTGCGAAATGTAAAGGTTTTTCTCTCAGATTCCGAGAGAATTCTGCAATTAATATTGCTCGGATTTTGTGTGTATATTAATGAATGTGCAATAAATGAGGATTTTCCTTTATTATTAGTGTGAGGGGATCAGTTCCCCTCTCAAGGGTTGGAGTGTCATGTGTCACCAGAGGATTGGTTCTCTTGGAACCCCTCTGAGGCTAACACGTGTCAGCATACGATTGGTCCACGTGGACAGGGTAATTTTACCCTAAACACATCTAACAACTTCTAACATATGCAATGAATAATCTATTAACCTATGTCTCACACATGCATATGAACATACATATGACTTAAAATAATGCAAGACACTATATAGTGTGGATTTAAAAATCCATATTTCATTAGACTTCCGGTCCATGATAAACTTTTAATTATTATCATTATGTTGACAATAAAATGGACATACATATTTCAGATCCCTTATTCACTAGTCCATTCTATCATGCATATGCATATTATTTATCGATTCCATAGTATACCAGTATTATAAAATTCAGTAAGATATAATTTCGCATTCTAATTTGCTATGATATCTAAATACATCTTCAATTGGTACCATTATAACCTTTTTTCATATCATAGGCCATCTATTATAATTCTCAGAAATCTATATATCCCACTTCTATTTGGGGTATTTCATACATTATGGTATTAATATCAACTACACTATCTTGCCATACATCACATATATTGGAACCGATCTTACAATCTACACTTCAGGTGTAGTGATTCAACGAAAATAGGCAAGATCCATCTCAATGTATGTGATTAGGGGATTTTTCCCCACCAATCACCATCTGACAAGTGGACCAATCAGGTTCCGCCATGTGTCCGTCACATGGGCCAATAGGAGCCTGCCACGTGTCAAGCAATGATCCGTCCACTATGGACCAATTACGACACGACACGTGTCCTTCCCATGACACCTGGGATAACCGGTCACCTAGGCCCAACTTCCGTGGGAAGCCCAATCAGCCCAAGGTTAACCTAAACCTAGATTGGCACGTTTCCCGAGGTTATAAATACCTCCCTTAATCCTCATTAAGGGAGATTACGCAGATTACACACATTAAACTCTCTCATCTAGAGAGACCCAATCACTTTAATTTCTGCATTAATTACTCCTTAATCAAGTACTAACTTGACCGTCGGAGGCGGATCTCCAATCATCCGGAGCATCCGTTTGTTTTGCAGGTACAGGCGTCCGGTTCCAGTCTCGGAATTGTAACTCTCCCGCAGGACATCAGAAAACCCCGAAACATCTTGGCGCCGTATGTGGGGAGAGTAATTCTGAGATGGCATCCACGTTTGTACCGGCTCCTGAAGAGAGACGTCCCCTGGACGACCCTCTAGTTCAGTCGGACCACGATACTGAGAATGAATTTGAAGTTGAAGCTCACACAGCTTCAGACGGGACCCTAAGGGCCCGACGTACCCGTCATACCGAAAGGAGGGAACGGGAACATCTTCAAACTGGAAGCGAGCCAGCAGGCGCACCGCCTGTTCGGCAGCAGCCGACTGATGGGTCTGCTCCTATCACAAGGAACGAACTCATGACCTTCATGAGGGACTTCAAGGGAGAAATTCAAGAGTTGATCAACAAGAAGGCGCCTGGTCTGGACAAGGAGCAGTCGGCTAAGAAACCATCCACTTCACGGAAGAGGAAGCCAGTTCAAGGGCGAGAGGCGACCCCTCATCCTAAATCTAGGAAGAGGGAGCCACCTGCCCTTGATTTCACAAAATACGGTTTTCCTACTCCAGGAAATAGGAAACCTGTTCGTCATATTCAGGCGGACGGGTCGAGGAAAACATACACAGACGCTCGGCTACTGCTAGAGCAGAAGAAGAGTGACCGATTGTCAGAGTCGGCCTCTACTTCAAACTTCCAGGACAGTCTGCGAAATACCTCGATGAGGCATACTCAGTCGTATCATGAGAGTCAGTTAGGCGGCACCTCCCGTCAGTCCGGCTTTCATAGCGACCAGGCGGTACCAAACTTACCGTTTGTACCGCAACAACAGTATTTTTTACAGCCACCTCCGTTTGGTGGACATGCAGCAAAAAATGTCCAACCTATGGACTGGAAGCTACGGTTGCTTAGACTTGGTGAACAGCCGTCGGCCTTCTCCAAGGAAATTACTGAAGCCGCTCAGCCGGTCAAAGTGAAAAATGTATTAGTAGGCGCCTATGACGGCACAACTAACCCAGAAGACCATCTGATGGCATTCACCAACCTGATGTACCTTCAAGGGTTGGATGATCCCACTTGGTGCAAGTGTTTCCCAGCGACTCTCAAAGGAATCGCACAACAATGGTTCGGCAACCTGCCGACTGGTTGTGTAAATAACTTCAAGACGCTTGCTTACTTATTCACCTCCAACTTCGCCATGAACATCCCTGCGAAGAAGACGACCCTTGATTTAGGAACAATTCAGCAGGGCGAGAAGGAGGGGCTTCGTTCTTACATAAGGCGGTTTAACCTGATGAGAATACAGATTCAAGGGTTACCGGATGAAGTAGCCTATACTGACTTTTTCAGAGGTCTCAAAGACGGGTCGACCTTCAAATTTGATTTGGTCCGAAAGAGGGTGGCAACTCTTCAAGAGGCCTTGATTGAAGCGGAAGCTTATATACAGGCGACTGATCTTTGTAGTACGGTAAAACAGTCAGACGGGAGAAGGTCCGACAAAAGAGAAGGACGACAAAAACAGTCGTCAAACAAAGACGAGAAGAGAAAAGAGGTCTGGGCGGCTGATTCCTCTAAACAGCCGGCCCAGAAAAAGAAAAAAAGAATTCAAACCATACTCCCCAAAGTATGCGTTTAACAAGGATAGCCAATTTATCCTAAAGGAAATCAAGGGACGGATCTCAATTGAGAAGCCGGTCCCCATGAAGGGTTCTGCAAACAACCGGACCCAAGAAAAATTCTGTGATTATCATGAAGATGTTGGTCATCACACCAATGAATGCATCAGTCTCATGCGGTATCTGGACCGCCTAGCTGAGCAAGGTGATCTTGACACTTATGTCAAGAAATCTACGGGGAACACTTCCTCGAAAAAGCAGTCGGCCAAAAAGAATCAACAGGCCGACAGTTCCGATACAGATGATGCAGTCGTCTACACCATTGCAGGCGGCTTCTCAGGAGGCGGCCCCACTATTAGGGGCAACAAAGACAATATCAGACGGTTAGATGTAAATTCCGTTCACCAAGAACGGCACTCCAAATATTCATTTCCTGAGATTGTCATCACTGAAGAAGATCTAGGAGGGGTAAGAGGGCCGCATGACGACCCTATCGTTATTGAATGTAAAGTGGCCAACCAGAGAGTTGGCCGAATCCTCATAGATACCGGAAGCTCCTTAGAGCTCATCAGTAGCAAATGTCTGTCGAAACTAAAATATCAGACTGATTGCATACATCCGGCATCCCACCCTTTAGTAGGGTTTGGAGGAGGATTCGTCCAACCAGTTGGACGAGTGGATTTACCCATCCGCCTAGGCGAAAAAGGGGAAGGACGACACATGGTAGTCCGGTTCCTGGTAGTAGAAGAACTCTCGGCCTACAACATGATTCTGGGACGACCAACCCTGAATAATTCCAAGGCTGTTATAATCCCATCTCTTATGTTGCTCAAGTTTGAGAGGGATAATGGAACAGTCGGGTCCCTAAGGGGAGATCAGAGGATGGCCCGTGAGTGCTATCTCTCGGATGTCAAGCCCACTATTATGGCCACTGGGTCGAGCGGTGGAAAAATAGACCTTGACAATGTCAAGGAGAGTGCGCCTGTTCAAGAAGCAGGCGGCAAGAAGAGAAAGGCATCCCAGACAGGGGCCGCAAGAAAAGACATAAAATAGCAATCATTGGCAGAGGAGCGGTCGGATGAATTCCGCCCTCAGCCAGCTGGTGAGCATACGAACCTGATCTTAGATGACTCGCGTCCTGACAGAACAATCTATTGAAAGAATACAAGGACATATTTGCATTCGAAGTCCATGAAATGCCAGGCATTAGTCCTGATCTGGCGGTACATAAACTGGCCGTGGATCCGAAAAAGAAGCCGGTACGGCAGAAGAAGCGGAACCATGGCGAAGAAAGAAGTCAGGCGGCAGCCGCCGAAGTTAAAAAATTATTTGATGCAGGGTTCATTTGGCAATGTTACTTCCCAGACTGGGTTGCAAATGTGGTGCTTGTTAAAAAGCCGAATGGCACCTGGCGAATGTGTGTAGACTACACAGACTTAAACAAGGCGTGCCCCAAAGACAGTTACCCTCTGCCTAAAATTGATAACCTGGTCGACTCAACAGCCGGCCATGCTTTGATGAGCTTTATGGACGCCTACTCTGGTTTCCATCAAATTCCTTTATGGGAGAAAGATCAGGAGAAGACGGCCTTCGTCACTGATCAGGGGTTATACTGTTACACGGTCATGCCGTTTGGTCTTAAGAATGCCCCGACCACTTTCCAGCGAATGATAAACACTGTGTTCTTTGATCAGATTGGGAGAAATGTCGAGGCATATATTGATGATATGATTGTCAAGTCTAAACTTCAGAAAGATCATCTGTCGGACCTCCGAGAAACTTTCGCCACACTCAGGCGGCACCATGTCATGCTCAATCCCAAGAAATGTGTCTTTGGAGTTGAGTCTGGGAAATTTCTCGGATTCCTTATCAATCAGAGAGGAATAGAGGCAAACCCTGAGAAGGTGCAGGCGGTCATCGACATGCAGTCGCCTCGTACCATCCGAGAGGTTTAGAAGTTAACAGGTTGTCTGGCGGCCTTGGGAAGATTTCTAAGCCGATCAGGCGACAAATGCCTATACTTTTTCCAGGCAATTAAGAAAAAGGCAAGGTTTGAATGGGGGCCGGATGCTGAGGCGGCCTTCCAGAAATTGAAAGTTCACTTGCATTCCTTGCCGAGGCTGGTCAGCCCTTTGCCCAAAGAAGTACTCTACATGTACCTGGCCGTCTCTGATCATGCGTTAAGCGTTGTTCTCCTTGCTGAAAGAGACGGCTGTCAGCTCCCGGTCTACTTTGTCAGTCATGTACTGAAAAATGCCGAGTTGAGGTATCCCTTAGTGGAGAAATTTGGTCTTGCACTCTTCATGGCTGTTAAAAAATTAAAGCCCTACTTTTTGGCACATGCAGTCGTCGTGTATACAGACCAACCTATCAAGCGGCCACTGACCATCATGGAGTCGTCAGGCCGAATGATCAAATGGGCCATAGAAATACAGAGCCTCGAAGTTACTTTCGAGCCTAGAAAAGCAGTGAAGGGGCAAGCCTTTGCTGACTTTATTGTTGAGATGACTCGTCCTCCTGACTCTCAAGTTACAGACCAAGTCTGGAAGGTATATGTGGATGGAAGCTCTACTTCAAATGGTTGTGGAGAAGGATTCATATGTCAGTCGCCAGAGGGCGACAGGTACGAGTATGCTTTACGCTTCAGTTTTTAGGCCTCAAACAATGAGGCAGAATATGAAGCTTTACTAGCCGGAATCTGCATGTGCAAGGCGGCAGGAGCAAGAAAAATAGACGCCTGTTCCGATTCACAATTGATAGTGAGTCAGTACAATGGCGAATACGAAGCAACCCATCCGGCCATGATCAAGTATTTACAGGCGGTCCGACAAGCAGTCGGCTCCCTTGAGGATTTCCATCTGACCCAAGTGCCGAGATCAGAAAACAACCAGGCGGATGCACTTTCAAAATTAGCATCATCCGCCTCCTGTGATACTCCTCGAACTGTTTTTTGGGAAGTAATGGAGAGGAGAAGAATTGAGGAAGAACCTATTGGAATCTTAGACAGAAGCTCAACCTGGATGGATCCAATCAGGGCATATCTGACAAAGGGTACCCTGCCGGATGATCATCAACAGGCGGCAGCACTGAAAAAACGAGCAACCAGTTTTGAAATAATAAAGGGAGAACTTCACAAAAGGGGGTACCTTCAACCCTTCTTAAAGTGTGTTACCCCAGAAAAGGGACGAGAGATACTAGACGATCTTCACTCTGGTTACTGTGCTTCCCATATAGGCGGTAGGACGCTTGCTCAACGGGCAAGGCAGCAGGGCTACTTTTGGCCTACTTTAGAAGCAGATGCAATGGAGATGGTGAAAAAATGTGACAAGTGCCAAAGGTTTGGCAAGCTAATTCACCGTCCGGCTACTGACCTCACTACCATTCATAGCCCACTACCGTTTGCTAAGTGGGGCATGGATATTCTGGGTCCATATACGCCTGCTACAGGCGGAAGGAGGTACATACTTGTTTCCGTCGACTACTTCACTAAATGGGTAGAGGCGGAGGCTGTAAAGGGAATCAAGACGAAGGATGTAATTTCATTCATTTGGAAAAATGTCATCACTCGGTTCGGGGTTCCCATGTCTATGGTTTTTGATAATGGTTCCCAATTTGAGACGCCTGTTCTCAAAAGCTGGTTGGGTGACCAAGGAATTGCACACTACTTTGCATTAGTCGGCCGTCCACAAGCAAACGGCCAGGTAGAAGCCTTTAATAAAATCATCTCAGACGGTCTCAAGAAAAAGATTGA
Organism: Chenopodium quinoa; assembly: GCF_001683475.1. Lineage (NCBI taxonomy): Eukaryota > Viridiplantae > Streptophyta > Magnoliopsida > Caryophyllales > Amaranthaceae > Chenopodium > Chenopodium quinoa. The sequence goes on from NW_018742372.1 coordinate 304,366, forward strand.
ACGAGCAGGCGGCCTATGGGCGGATGAATTACCACATGTTCTCTGGGCCATTAGGACGACTGAAAAAGGGGCAACTTGAGAAACTCCATTCCTCCTAACTTATGGTGCGGAAGCTGTTCTTCCAATAGAACACTACGAGCCGACTCTTCGAGTAATGCTATATGACGAAGAGGCAAACTGGGAAGCCATGCGCCTGGCATTAGACTCACTTCCTGAAAGGAGGGGCAATGCTGTCTTGCGCCATGAAATTTACCGTCTGAGAATGACTAGATCATACAACAAAAAAGTACACAGGCGTCCACTCAAAGTGGGGGACTTTGTACTTAGAAAAATGGAAGCAGTTGGAAGGGCTAATGAGTTTGGCAAACTAACTCCCAATTGGGAAGGACCCTACCGAATCTGTGAAGAGGTCAAGGACGGTACCTAGCGTCTGGAAACACCAGACGGCCAACCGTTGCCTCGAACTTGGAATGCAGATAATCTTAAGAAATATTTCTTTTGAATGATATAAATAGTCAAGGGCTACTTAATAAAAGTTTGCATACTTAATATTCAATTTTGTACTAAGAGGGACACGCCTACTAACAAACAGTCGGCTACTCTCCATACTCAGTTTTCATTTTTACCTAAGAGGGGCATGCCTACTGACAAACAGTCGGCCACTCTCCATGTTTAATTTTTATTCTTATCGGCTACCCTCCTCTTACTTAGAACCTACGTTCACCAAGAACTAACCAATTCCACAATCCGAATGATCAGTCCAGGCGCCAAGCCAACTGATCCAATCTTTAAACTAATACGACCTGTCCCAACATCATAGCAGGCGTCCGGCGGCATCCCTCCGGATGAAATTCGTCGCAGAGAGCAGCTCCCTTTTGGGTGGAACATTGCTCTATAAACTAATTACACGGCACCTATACGACTGTCCCCAAGGGCAACCACGTAGCCGTTTTTGAGACAAGGATAACTCTATCACTAACCAAACCAGTGGTAGCAGTTGGCATCTGAGTCAGATGACCGCCTGTATTACTTGGGATAAATGCAGGGGGTACCTTTTGAGTTAATAGCCAACAAACATTGGCGAATCAAAAGGTTCAGCCGGCCTCCGCCGCCTGGTACCTTTACTACTCAAGCAGGAGTGACGGCGACTGAGTAACACCAAAGTTAACTCATAGTCACTCTCTCAAACTTAGTATGGAGCCTAAAAGGTATGAGTCGTCCGCCTGTTTTTAGCAAACAGGGGCTCTCAACCACTACTCCTGCTAGGTTAACAACCTATGAGTTAAAAGCCAACAAACATTGGCGAATAAAGGGGAACAACCGGTACCCACCGCTTGATACCTCTACTACTCAGTTACTTGGCGACTAGGTAACAATCATGTTTACTTGGTCACTCCTTAAAAATTTTAGTATGAAACTAAAAAGGTGTTCATACAACACCTGTTCACATTAGATTTAATATGGCGGGAAACAGTCGGCCTAGACGGCCTAAAGTCTCTAGCCTAAAAGCATGACAAGTAGGAAACAACTTTCCTACTTGGTTAAATTTTACAAATGATAGGACCGCCTGCCTAAAGGGGATCCAGTCTTTAAAATGGTTCGAATACCGATTGGATAAATGGCCGACTGATCGTCTAGCCAGGAAACAGACAACCAGTCGTCCAAGGGCATAGGCGGCGTGACTAACTATCCGTACCTGTTTGCAACTATCGGCCATGTAAAACAGTCGGTATAGTGTACAATTGGATATCAGAATATTCAATACTTAAACAAATTTGAAGCAAAAAAAAAAAAATTCATTAAAAAGAAGCCGGTCATCAAAGACCGGCAAAATATTCAGAGCCCCGGCCCCCTAGCCGGGTAAATACAAACAAACGGCACGCAGGCCATGGAAAGAAGACATAAAGCTTAAGAAGGGGGCAGATCTTCAATATTAGCAGCTGCCGCCTGGTCAGCACTCTTCTTGCTGGACTCGGCTTCAGCTGCATCCTTCTTTGATGCATTACCCCCAAGCGGCACAAGCGCCACTACCGGCTGCTCCTCCTCCTCCAACGCCTCTTCCTCAGCAGCCGCCAGGATCTCTTGATTATATCTATCAGAACACTGGCGGTACGTTTTTTCCCATGAGGCAAAGTCGGCATTGGGGAAGATGCGGCCCCAAGTCATGCGCTGGATTTGAGCAGAGTCTTCCATCATCTCCCGGACCAGCTCTTTCTTTTCTTGCTCGGCCTTTTCCGAGAGCTCCTGAGTAAGACTCTTCTCCTGGGTCACCAGGCGTACCTTTACGCTCGCCAAGGATTTCTCCAAGGTTTCGTATGAGGACATCTTTTGGCGAAGAGGTCTCAGCTCGGCCTTGAGGTTGTTGATGGTCGCCTCCAGCTCGCTATTCCTCTTTTGGGCCGCCTCTAACTGAGCCCGGATAGCGGCGGTAGCCTGCGCCTGATAATAAAGAATATCAATGGTCAGAACTTCATTTTGGGCAATTTGAAACATTGCCTTATCACAGTCAGAGGCGGCCATAGATTTTGCAGCCTTTACCTCTTTGTTCTTCCGGTCAAGCGGCTTGCGAAGGCCGTTCACTCGGAGCAGGGCCTAAGTAAAAAGGGGAACAGGCGTCAGTTTCCAATCAAAAAAGAAAACAGGCGTCCTGGAATTCAAATACTCAAAAAATATGCTAAATATACCTCAGCAAGGACCCCTGCAATCCCGTCTAGGTCAAGGGTGCCGACACCCCTGACCGCCTCCCTTTCAGCTGGAGGAACGGCCTTGATCATAGACTTGGCCACCTCGACCAAGTCAGGCTCCTGAGGGCCGGCTGCATCAAGCATAAAAAAACGGATTAGACCTAGTAAAGAAGGGAGCAAGTCTAAAATTTACAAGGATAATTTCATACTTCTAGGTGGCCCAGCTGGAGTTTTAGAAGAAGTGGTCGGTTGTTTCTCAGCCGCCACATGTTTCCTGGCAGAACCAGGAGAGCTCGCAACAGTCGTCATCCGGGCCTTGGGGTCCGGCTGTTGGGAAGAAGAAGCTCTTGGAGCGCCCGTCTAAAAAAGAAGAAAAGAGTCAGTATATGCATAAACACAACTCCAAAAAGAGGGTGAAAGGTTCGAAGCCCACCAAGGGTGCCCCCTTGTTGGGGGAGTCGGTTGAAGACTGTTGCATGATGGAGGCCCGCAACATGGCCGCCGCAGTCTTGGAGGCGGTAATTTTGCTCATGGCGTCCGCCGCAAAAACAAATAGCAAAGTTAATGAAAGTCATAACAAGAAATGCATGGAACAACAGAGTATTCGAAAGGCCGGCTACCTCTTGAGCACCGACTGCTGAGGCCACAGGCGGCCAAAAAGTACTCGTCGTAGAGCCATTTGAAGCTCGGGACGCAGTGCACGGGTACTTGCTCTCGTACCCCTGAAGTAGAGTTCACCTTCGACTCTACTTTGAAGAGTCCTTTATCTAGGATCTCTTTCTTAGCCTTGGGGGGAACAGGCGGCATGTTGCGGCCGCCTGCAAGAAGGGGCGGATTCCTGTTCCACCTGTTGAAGCGCTTGTTCAGCTTTGTGTCTGAACTCTCAATGATAAGGAAGGTGCTCCGCCAGTCCTTCCATTTGTTTGCTTTACCTCTCGTCATGAGGTAGCCCCTGTGGCTCGTCAATTGTTACCAGCCGGTACCGCCTGCCTTAGGGGTCCGGCTGAGGTAGTTCATGTGGGCGAAAGCCTCGAAGTTCGGCTCCACCCCGTGCAGTTCGCACCCGGCCACATAGCCGAGTACGTTGACCCAGGAGTTCGGGGCTAACTGCCATAACCCCAACTCATACCCATCCAAGATTAGCTGAACAGCCGGATGTAGTGGGAAGCTCAGCCCAGCCTTGATGGCCGCCTCGTAGCAGCCAAAGCAGGCGCCATCATAACTGGTACCAGCCGGCCAGACGACTGTGTCTTCTGGATCCGGCACGAACACTAAAAAGCCGAGGCCCATTGTGTGGTTTGCGATAAAGCTCTCCACTTTCTCTTGCATGGCTGTGATCCGGCCCCGAGGTACCGTGCAGTAGTAGGGGGTATTTTGCTCTCGGTGAGAGGCGGATGGCTCCGCCCAATCGTCCCCCTTCTCAACTGCGTGAGAAAGCCTCGCCTCTTGCAGGCGACTGTTTTTCTCTTCTGTGTCCAGAGAAGCATGGCCAGAAGAGCTAGACTCGGAATCGTCCTCTGACGAGTCCGAAGAGGACGACTCCTCCCCTCTCCCGGAGGGGCCCGCCTCCTCTCCTTTAAAAGGAGCAGAAGAGAATGTAGAATTGTCAACTGTAAAATGGGAAGGGGTCACTTTGACTCCTCCCTCAGAACTGCCGGCTTTCAAGCCGCTTTGTTTCACTTCCACATCTGGCGCCTGGTCAGATGTTTCACTAATCGGCACCCTGTGGGAGGAGCCGTCTGAGTTTGAGATCCTGGCAGTCTTTTTTGTTCTGTCCATCATGCTCTGCATAGACACAGATACAGTCGGACTTTGTATAAAGGGCAAAGATGGGTCCAGAAAAGGGCAGGCGGCACTCCTAGTCCTAGATTCAGCCGTCCCCGGTGACCGGCTGATCACTAACCTAGGTCGTGTCGTGTGCTTCCGTGGTGCCATTTCAAAAAAGAATAAAGTAAAGAGAAAATTAAGAGTAAGAGAACCGACGGTTACCTGAACGAGTGACGATTGATGAAGTTCTGAAAATCCTTTGCAGTCGGCTTGTCAGAGCAGGCGGTAGGCAGAAAGGGTCCAAAATGTCAGAGCAAGTTCAGGGGTCCGAATGTTCTCTCACAAAGTTTTCAAGTGTGAAAATGACCGAAGTCAACACTCCTTTATATAGGCGAAGTGAGAAGGCGAAGGGTCACTTCCAGAATTCAAAATTTTGGCGGGAGAATCTCTCGGCCTCTCGCCGAGTGACACCTGTAGCAGGCCGTCGCCTGTTACAGGGCGATACCTGTCACAGGTAACACGTGACCAGTCACGTGCCACCTGTGAGGGGCAAATGATTAGGGGATTTTTCCCCACCAATCACCATCTGACAAGTGGACCAATCAGGTTCCGCCATGTGTCCGTCACATGGGCCAATAGGAGCCTGCCACGTGTCAAGCAATGATCCGTCCACTATGGACCAATTACGACACGACACGTGTCCTTCCCATGACACCTGGGATAACCGGTCACCTAGGCCCAACTTCCGTGGGAAGCCCAATCAGCCCAAGGTTAACCTAAACCTAGATTGGCACGTTTCCCGAGGTTATAAATACCTCCCTTAATCCTCATTAAGGGAGATTACGCAGATTACACACATTAAACTCTCTCACCTAGAGAGACCCAATCACTTTAATTTCCGCATTAATTACTCCTTAATCAAGTACTAACTTGACCGTCGGAGGCGGATCTCCAATCATCCGGAGCATCCGTTTGTTTTGCAGGTACAGGCGTCCGGTTCCAGTCTCGGAATTGTAACTCTCCCGCAGGACATTAGAAAACCCCGAAACAGTATGCACATTCTCACTATGATCAAAATATATCTCTCTATGCCTTTGAATGGGTCATAACGGTGTACAAATCAAGTAATAGATGTGCAACATATCTTGATACAAAAGTTGGCATGTAACTTTACAAAGTATCATTATAGGGATCAACTCCAGTTTTTCTCCCCCTAAGTTGGTAAAATATCTCAAATATTGGGGCAATTCTTCACCAACTTAGAATATAATGTCAAGTTCAACAAATTTCATCTCGCAGGATAATCATATTCAACAAATTTTCACCTCTTCTGGAGAATAATGTAATTTCTATCTCTTCTGGAGATCAATCTTAATAGGGAGTCATGATTGTGCAGTTGTCTATTTTTTATTCTATATCGTATGTGCTGACATAAAATAGCCCTAATCAAGAGATTAATTTACTATTAAATCACTTGTATGAAAAGTCACTATATGGTGATCTTCTAATTCTCCAAATACTTTAATAATGAGCTTTTAGTTACTCAAAATCTCTACACATACAAGTTGTTTTAGTGAGCTTCTGGCCACTTATTACTTGTTCACATGAAAAAGCATATAATCTCTTGAAATTTCTTTAAAATAAACTATTAAATCACAATCTAAATATAGCTCAATCTCAATATTATGTCTTGACATTCAATCCATTTCATAGTATCTAATATGAGAGAGTGTCATCATATTATTTCTTTCATACCAAGTGAAAGTTCAAGTTTCTATGACGGGCAATTATTAAACGCAGATGACCTAATTTAATTATCACATCCAATCACTTCTCCAAATTTGAACTCTGGTCAGTTTTCCAACACTAGCGATCACTTTATTAAATTTAATTTATACATGGCTATTAATATGATGTGATATTAGAACACCAATATGTGTTTCTTTATGCAATTGGCAAGACAATTAACTAATATTTTATCCAATAATTACTCATACTCTGCTGGAGTTTTGATTATAATCTTGATACATTTAATCTTGTTGGATATTTCATACTCTTCCGGAGTCTTTTATATAATCATGAAACATATTAATTTTACAAAAAGTGATTTCTTTTAGAAATGTAATGGGATTTTTCAAAGATACTTAATTATCTTTAGAACGTATTGCTCTATCACACTTCAGGCGTGCTATAGGTCCATCAACAATTGATGTTGTCCTTCTAGGACATCAAAATTAGAGCATTTACAATAGTATATGATCAATGACATTTATTTATATCCATCTTCAGGATGGTATAATTTTAAAATATTTAATTAACATGTGGCTACTTTTATAAAATAAATCGTTGATATTTAAGTTAATGTATGTACCAAACTTACCATCAATATATTTTATTATTTATGTGCAAGAATTACATAAATTAATGGAATAAATACAATCTCCCCCTAATCCTTGCATGTGGCACATGAAATGAATCCGACAACCTTTAAATCTCTTCCACCTTTTAAGGCATAAATTCTTTTAGCAATGCATGTATCAACCATAATAAAATTATTCTTATAAACTCTTACTCGTAACTCTTGTCCAATTATATTAATCTCTTATAAGTATGGGCATAATAAATATATTTTTTTACAAGTAAGTTTCCCACAATGTCATCTATCTCTTGCTCAAATAAATATTGTGCAATCATATTCAATTTACTTTCAATAATCCAACTTCAAGTAGATACATCCGTACATAATACTATAATTGTATTTAATCGCACATCAATCAACATATTCATACTAAAATTGTGATAGTTGTACAAATCATATGATCATTTTAATAAAGTCAATTATGATGCTTATGTACATGAACTATATCTAGAACTTACAGTTCATATATGAAAAGGAGTATGCAATTAGTGTATTAGTAGCACACTACTTGTCTTAACATTTCATAAGAAATCATTAGTATCTCATGTAATAGACATAATCATTACAAAGTATAATTCATCAATGAACTCCTTTCACATATAATTAACACAATAAATGATTGTTGTCAAATTCATCTTCAAACAAGTGCTAGCTAGAACGAATTGAGGTTGAACAAATATTCATGTGGCCAATAAAAATATGACATCATATATATATATATATATATATATATATATATATATATATATATATATATATATATATATATATATATATATATATCATCACAATCATAAAATTATAAGTAATTTTATGAGCTTCAAAAATTACAAGTAGATCATTATACAAGGATAACAAAGCATAGCATCAAGATCAGAAATACATAGCAACTACGTACACATAGGTCTTCACTTCAAAAGTGGCACAATATAATATAAATACTACCTTATTTAAAATGACAATAGCTCTTTCAAAAAATAAAATGACAATAGCCAATTTAGACTTTTTAAGGTCAACTATCCAATCGCCCAATCCTGCCTATTGTTTATCGAAGACAAATCTTGTATGCAGAAGAAAAAAAATGGCCATAAGTAACCATCATTTTTGGGCTTTATATAATCAACATAGATTGTTACCTCTATGGGGTTACTTATAGACATCTTATTTATAACCACCATAATGTAAGTGCTCAATAAACATAATGCGAATAGAACATTAACCCTGAAGTGCTCATATTGATTCGCTTTGATTCAGTCGAAACCCCCATGCTATCATAAGGATAAAAGATCCAACTTGGTTAACCAAATAATACATACTAACAAACGAAAGATATGAAAATAATACTTACCATATTGACTTCATAGTTCGACATCTTTAATTAGATAAAGTAGTGAAGTAATCATTCAATGAAAACAAATATAATATTAAAAACCAATAAAACCATAATTTTATTATTTAAATCATAACACACAAAGTCAGTATAAGATCTCACACAAATCAATAAAACCAAAATCTTACGAAGTACATAGTAAACCTTCATCAAAAACAAAGCGTACAACATACAATTTCTAAGATAGCGATTAACCAATAAAATCGGATCTCGCACAAATAATCAGTTTAATATAGATAATCACATGTTTAAAGATAACGCTGATTTAACAAATTAAGCGTAATCAATCGAATAAATCAATATGGAGCATTTCATAAAACTCATGGGTCGTCATGAAAATTAAACTGATTCATGCTAACTTGAGCACATAATTATCTACCTACACCAATTTAATAAATTATGAAAAACTAAGCATTGTACACGTACACAATATAATTGACAAAAGCAATATGCATAAAGTCTGATAATACTTGGCAAATTGATAGAAATAGTTCTCCACTATCTTTTGTTTCTTTTTAACCATCGTCAGATGCATGAGGACACTAAGCAAGATTACAAGATATACTACATATCTTTCATAATATATACCTTACGATACAATAACACATGCTCATATATATTACGATCTATCAATTAATTCTTATAAGATTGATTAATTAATTTATTATTCACACATCAAAACCACCAAAATTCTTAAAATTTAAGGTAGTGAAATATCGTATATTTTAGAGATTATGTAAATCAACAATTATGTAACTACATACACACAAACTTAGGATATATAAAGTTAAATTATCATTATTTTTCTCTATAATTATCATTCAACTTTTTACAAAGCAAAGAGCTTAGCAAAGAAAAGTAATTTGCATGATTCATCAATAAAGGGATAAATAAGGTAGCCGACCGACCAACCAACATAATAGGCCTTGATAAATGAGTCCAATATAAATAAAAAAAACTCAAAACTATTGATGGTATTTGCCGATCATGATATTAAAATCTATACTGAATAATTACCGATACAAAGTCATATTATAACAAAAGATAATATTTAACCAATACAATCCAATGCAAATAAACATAAGCGGTGGCAGAAGAATAAATTGCATTCCTTGGGTACTCTTTAACTGATATTATCAAATCGGTGGTAATTAACATTAAAAAAAAAAAATCATGTTCGCTTGTACATAAATTATTTACATAAAGCAATTTGGTAGTATATGTGTACCTTAGAGTTTTGGTACTGATAACGTGTTGTGAAATAAAGAGAATGAGAGAGAATTTGGGGAGAGAATAGACCAGTCTATTATTCCATTGAGTAAGGTGTATATATACGTATACAATAGCTAGGGTTTTTTAGAACACACTAAACCCTAATATTCCAAAGTGTATAGGAATATAATGAGCATCCACAATTATTTCATAACCAAAGATTTTTTTCTCATTTTGATAAATGTTGTTCATTTAATTATCAAATGAGCAAAAAACACTTTTAGTGTACTTTTCACCTTGGTGTAAATAATAATTTTCAGAAAACTATGATTAGTGACTTAAGATGTTTTGTTAAATAAAGTCAAACTGATTAATAATAACTTTTACAATAGCCAAACATAACACGGGATCTAAACTAAGTATTATAAAAATACAACCAGTTCTAGAAATGTTAATTTGATGAAATGTCATTTACTACACCAGTTAATTTGGGGAGAGAAGCCAAATTCGGAGATTGCTCTCCAAGATAGTAATAGCGGTCAACCAATCTCATCATCCAAACACACTTTTAACTTTATGTTTTTTTTTTTGGGAAATTCCCATTGATACACTTCAGGTTTTAACTTTTCCCAACGGTACCACATTTTTTTTTGACTTCCTAATGATACACCCAAGTATATGACTTACTAACTCACGTGATTAAGTCTGTTAATCAGACGTTAATAAGTTAGTAAATCTAGGTTAAAATATATTTTTGTAAAAAAAAAGAAGACTAATTTACCCCCTTTTAAACCCTTCCCTCCAACGATCAAAAACCCTTCCCCTTCCATTTATGTCGATTTGACATAAACCAAACTCACTTTCAAATTTCATCTCTCTCTCCTCTGCTCTCTGTTGAATTCACGAAGGGTTTGCAAGGGAAAATTTGCTAATTTCGTTGGTCTACAAAGCCATTAGAGGGAAATCTTGCATAATTCAGGTACTTTAGCACTACTACTGGTCATTTATGCATGATTTGGTGCATTTGTTTGATGTTCTGTTTTAATATGCGATTTTAGGTTTAATTCATGATTTTAATGATGTATATTTGTGCGATTTTAGGGTTCTTTCATGTATATTAGTTGGGGGCTTATGTTTGTTCAATTATTGGTTTAGAATATGGAATTATATTGAATGAAATGCCATGATTATGTTTGATTGATTGTTGGATAATTGAATTGGAATTGATTTGCATGTTGTAAGTGTGTGCATTGTTTACCTTATTTTGCAGAATGGGTGATGTTGTGATAAGGTTTCATTACTGGGATAAACATGTTGATATTGATGTTGACTTAGATAGATGTAATTTGATGGACTTGATTATGAATTTTGAGGACACTACTGCATTAGACACTGAGTATCCCTTAATCAACCCTACCTTTGGTTATGGTCACAATGAAAAGAATCACCCTTTACTAAATGATGCTGATTTTTTAAGATGATTCATACCCTAGGTGACTGTGAGATGTATCATATTTGGGTTGGGTTTGCCAAGAAACCAAGTGCCTTGAATAGAATGATCAACAGGTTAAGGAACAAATCCAAATCTGCACAACCAATTGATGCACCTTCCCAAACATTGTGAAAGACTCATCAAGGGAGCATTGGACCATTATTTCTGATAGGCAAAAGGCAAGTACTTTCCTCTTTGTGTTTCAATTTTTTGATTGTTTTGCTATGATATGAGTCTATCCCTAAGTAAGCTTATAGTTTTTTCATTAACCCAATTCCTGACACACAGCAATGGCCTGCAGATGAGTCAGGTACAATCATCATGCCTCCTAAGATGAAGAGGGGAATTGGAAGACCAAGTAGGAATAGAAAGAGGGAGGAAGGTGAAGAGAAACCTGGAAAAAAGGTCCAAAACAGTCAAATGTAGCAAATGTGGTTGCTTTGGCCATAATAAGACAACTTGTAAGGGAGGGTTAACTGGGAAAGAACTGAAGTCAAATGAACCTGTTGTCATAAAAAATCTTAGGGTCAGAGACCAAAGTAATGCAGCAAAGGCAGCAAAGAAATCTGAAGAAGTTGGATCTCAGTCTGCAGCTTCAGCTAAACAAGCAAAGGGACAGAAGGGCAGACCCTCAGCTGAGGAAGCAATAGTACTGACAGCTTCACAGTTGCCTAGCCAACCAGTGCCTATGTCTCAATGAAAATCAAATTCTCCAAGCTCCTAAGTCTTTTGTTCTGCAGTTTAGTGGCATATGCATTTTGATAATTTTATAGAAAGTCAAAACGTGTAGTTAACTCTTTTTTTTTGTCATTTGGGATGATTTTTGCTGTTGTTATTTGGTAATTTAGTAGACAACTTTACTATTGAAAGTTGGATTTTTGCAATGTTCCCAAATAACCTATATATATTAATGAATGTTGGCAACTGATGTCATTTTGTCTATTTCAATTTGTCCCACATTTTAGTTACTTTGTCTATTTTAGTTGATCTCAATATTAAACATACACGGTCAATGATAAGTTTGCAGCAATGTCAGAAGAGAAGATAAGTTTGCAGCAAGGGAGCCTTAATGGAGATGAGATAAGTTTGTAACAATGGAAGAGAACTTTAATGGAGAATAGAAGAGGGGAAATTGGCTTTTTTTTAGGGAGGGAATAGGGTTTGAGAAGTTGGAGGGAAATAACAGACAATTTAAGGGGAAAAATTTGGAGGGAATGGATTAAAAAAGGGGTATATTAGTCATTTCATCTTTTACTAAGCCTAAGATGTTAATTTATCAAGTTATTAACGTCTGATTAACAGACTTAGGTACGTGAATTATAAAGTCAAAACCTTGGGTGTATCAGCAGGAAGTCAAAAAAAAATGTGGTACCATTGAGAAAAGTCAAAACCTGGAGTGTATCAATGGGAATATCCCTTTTTTTTAAAATAAGGTGTTATGTGATAATCAACTACTGATGTAGTTTACTTAAATCCATTTCAATGGAACGCTAAATAATTTCATTTCAGCATTTTCAGTGGGCCATCAAATTAGGAAAAATTGTCAAACTAAGCGTTTTTGGGAAACAATTACCCAAACAAGACGCGTGGCAAAACTATTTACCAAACTAAGCTTCCAGAGTAAAACGCCAACCAGGATGGCGTTTTACCCTGGGCATTTATTTTTTTTAAATTTTTAGTCAAGGATAAACCGCCATCAAGGGTGGCGTTTTACTGCTGGGCAAATTTTTTAAAAAAAAACACATTTACACAAAAAACGCTAACGCCGTTGGCGTTTTACCCTGAGTGATTTTTTTGAAAATAATTTACCCCCCTAAAGCGCCACCATGGTTGGCGTTTTATCGCACACAAACACAGCTACACAGCAACAGCAGCAACAACCACAGGAGCTGCAACAACAACAGCAACAACCACAGGAGCTGCAACAACAACAGCAGCAACAACCACAACAACTACAACAACAGCAATAGCGACAACCCCAACAAGAGCAACAGCGACAACCCCAACCAGAGCATCAACAACAATCACAACAACTACTACAACCTTAACAACAGGAACCACAACAATAACTGCAACAACATCAGCAACATTAACAACACCAGCAACAACAACAACATCAGCAACCAATACAATGAAAAGAATGAATGCGTATGGTGAAGTTGATAATGTACAGAAAATGAACTAAAAAGGTTAGTAAAATTGATAATATTTATTTGGATACAATGTACTATAGAATCTGATTACAACTAACAAAAGAAGTTCTAAGATCCCGATTCATCTATTGTATGTAAGTGTTGTCTATCCAATCGCGGTCTTCTACGACGGTAGTACTGAGATACCGTTGTGAAAGGATCTGGGGCAGAGGTCTGGGGAGGAGTCTGTTGGCTGGAAGATGGTCCTTCTTGAGATGAGTATGGCGCAGACATGTGGATGGCGATATCTTCCTAATCATCAAAAAACAGGGGGGACCCTTTAGGGGACGTGTGAGTCTGTCCCCTACTACTGCTGCCTACCTCACGGTGTGAACGGCGGTGTGATTGGTCCCGGCCCTGGGGGATAAGATGGCCATGACCATGTCTCTGTAAGCTACTCACAGTCATTGCGTGAATGTCATCCAACTGCGGTATGGTGAAATATGATATGCTCAAGACTTCTAGTGCGTCATGTATAGCAAGCATATCAGACGCCTGCATTAGTCAACAATTAGCCATTTTAATAATTAAAGAAACTATAAATTGGAGGAAAAGAAAAAATGACAAAAAACTCACATATCCACTGATGTCTCCAAAAGCTGGGTGGTAATGCGTTGAGGGTGGGGTGTAGTTAGGGTTGATGAAGCGTCGGGTAATGCTCCTGTACCATACCATGTATGGATCGTGATACTCCATCAGGCCTTGGACAGGCGCACCATCTGCGACGTGCTGCAGCCGCTGGTCCCACATGTCAATGTAAGGGGCATGCTGAACTGCCCAGTTAACCTCCCCCTTTCCTCGTCGGTCTGTCCTGTGCAACTGGACACTCGTGTCACACGGGGCGGGGATGGCTTGACAAAGGCCGAACTGTCGCATGACTCTGTCGGGGAGGTGAGCCTCCACCAACTCAAAACAGATGAGCACTGTCATGGCACGCCACTCCATCTGGTGATCAAGAAGATATTGGGGCATGGCATCGACTAAGTGAGGGACGTACGGATCCCACGTCATCTGCATTAACAAGCAGTCGTTAACATCATAATTAACTTATTAAAATAATGAACACGGTGTTAAATTAGTTTTTAAAGTGAACTATAACCTGAGACTCGCTCAGTCTGTCGAATGCATCTCTATAATACGACAGACCCCTTGCTGCATGCACACGAGTAAGTCTCCGCCCTAGCCACCTGATTACATGTATAATAACAGTGTTCATGACAAAATTAATAGAAAATTAAAACCATATGTGGATAACTTAACAATAAGTCATACATACCGGCAACCGTATGCTAAGTCCGGTGGTGGGTGTGGCGGCGCCTCATATGCATGCTCCTGATCGTCTTCCTCCCCCTCCTCGCGTCGACGCCTAGCAGGCATAGCTGGCCTACCAACGTGGATGTGCTCCCAAGCCCATAACTGTAATAAAAAAAAAAAGTTTAGTCTAGCCAATGTTTAGTACGTAATAGGTAGAAAATGGTATGAAAGTACAAGACTACCTGAAGCACAATCAAGGGACCACTGATCTCCCATCTACTACGCTGGGATGCTCTGCAAAGATGTCGATATAAGGTTGCCAGACACGCACTACCCCAGCTTTAGTCACGTATACCCTCCCAGTTGTTCTCTAACAGCTGTAGGTAGATCAACTGTATGTGACTACCATTCTTGTTACTGAATAATGATCCTATCAACATGAACAGGTACGCTCGAGCGTATCTTTGGACGACCCCATCATCATCATCAGGAGGCAACACCCCAAATGTCTCTCGTAACCATATGTGTCTTAACCCTGTGCCTCTAACATCGGTCGCCTCAGGCCTCACCCCTAACACCCTCTCAACAAGGCCACGAGGGTCCTGTATAATCGGTCCTGTAACTGCCCTACCATGCACTGGGAGCCGTGTAAGTATCGCCACATCTCGGAGCGTGACGGTGGCCTCCCCAACTGGTAGATGGAAGGAGTGAGTCTCCTGTCTCCATCTCTCAACGAGCGCAGTAATAAGCGCTCGATCGATCGGTGTGAAGGCCATCCTATGAAATCCGCCGAAACCCACAAAATCGATGTACTGTAGCACACGGGGGTCGACCACCCAATCTACCACCGTGGTGGCCACGTGGTGCCTGCAAACCAAGCAACGTGCTGGATCACCCTGTACAAGAACAAAAAATAAATTGTTTTATCAGTGAACCAAATAAATGCCAAACACAATAAATATTTGGTAGATGAAAACTTACTATCTGCTCCCATATGTCACGGCTCCGATGGGTATCCTGAAGTGTCAGCACTGAAGGGTCAGCTGGTCCAGGGTCATGTCGTGTCTGCCCCTGATCCTGTCCCTCCATGATCTCTGTTCAGCGTACAATGTAAAACAAAAAGTCAGCTACATCCTACTTGAACACATACACACAACATGGTATAAAAATAATACATAAACTAACACCACTACCGGTCACCGTCCGTTCGAAAAGGGCAAGATCTCTTATTGTGTCCTTCCTGACGGCAACGACTACATTTGCTTGGTGGACGGTTTGTCTCATCCATTTCATTTCGTATACGCTTCGACGGTGGGCGACCGTGTCCTCGGACCATGATCTCATCAGGAATGATTTTAGGCCCTCTGTATGACCTCCACGTCGTCTCACAAGGAATAGGCCAGAATTGTGGGGCATAAGTATTTGCATACGCCTCTGATCGTAGGAAACTGTCCACCCACGGTTTCTCAGAAACTGAATACTTAAGACACACGGCTAGAACATGAGAACATGGTAGGTGAAATATCATCGGTTTGTTGCATGTACATGTTCTTAAATTAAAGTTAACGGTATGCTTATGACCCCCTTTTCTCCCTATCCTTTCTCCTCGGTGTGTTTTTACTTGGTATATACCAAGCTGGCGGCTATAAACATCCACTGTATGGTATTTTGCCTTTCTATTATTCTTCTCCAAAATGGCGGTGACCTTAGGTGAGTATGCATATCCGTGAGCACGCCTAGCAAGTGAACTATCTCTGCTTCTGTTAAAGTACTTGTTAACTCTGTGGAAAGTTAACTCGACAAGGGACATGATTGGCAGAAAACGAGCTCCCTTCAACACATTGTTAAAAGTTTCTGAGAAATTTGTAGTACATATACCATGCCTCCGACCAGCGTCATGAAACAAGGACCATCTGTGAAACGGCACATCCGTGATGTACTCTAGGGACTTAAAACAAGCTTCGCCGATAGAACGCATATCTTCAACCAATTTTTTTTCTTGGCGTTGGTATGCAGCAGCCTTGAACCTGTCTCTCATGTCGTTGTTTTTCACATGGGTCCTCAAGTTAGAGGCCATGTGTCGAACGCAAAACCTGTGAAAGGCCCGTGGCTCATGAAATCCAACATCCGGGTTAGTCATCGCAGCAATAATCCCCGCATGTCGGTCAGATATAACACATAGGCCCTCTCGATCAGTAACATGAACCCGAATGCAGCTTAGAAACCAGGACCAACTCGAGGTGTTTTCCCCTTCAACTATTGCAAATGCTAAAGGAAATACCTGAAAATTAGCATCAACACTTGTAGCAACCAAAAGTGTGCCTTTATATTTCCCATACAAGTGTGTCCCATCAATAGATAACAGAGGCATGCAGTGTTTGAACCCATCGATGGAAGGCTTAAAGGCTCAAAACACTCGTTCAAATACCTCCATGTTGCTGTAATAAACGCCTTCAGCAATAGCTTTGTATTTCCACAGAACTACAGTGCCTGGGTTCGACTCCTGGAGGGCTTGCATGAATGAAGGAAGTCTGTTGTATGAACTCTCCCAATCCCCAAAAATTTCCGCAATCGCTTTCTGTTTGGCATACCACGCTCTTCGATATGGAACATCGAATTGAAATTTGTTGGAGATGATATGTTGTATGAACTCAACTCTCAAACATGGATCTTTCTGCACAAACGACTTCACATAGTCGCAGATAACAGAGGAGTCCAAGTGTCGATGATCTCTGGGCGGAACTTCATTAACACAATTGTCGCGATGTGGGCCCTTGTAAGATACGATCTTAAAGGCACGTGTGGTTAGATTTGTTTTTGTACCACGTAGCGACCAACCACACCCCCTCTTGCACTTTAAATGAAGGACATTCTCATTCGACGTCACTGTGGTGTAGAAATGATTTCGCTCTATGGAATACAATTTCACCATTTCCTGTAGCGCTTTCTTATTGTCGAAAATCATGCCCTTCTCAAATTCTCCCCCGACACGAAACGAACACTGGCTCCCCGAATCACCCCAATGTATGTCCACCTCATAGTTCTCGTTTATTTGACTGAACCAAGGTAATGGAGTTCTAGCAACAACATCATCCACAGACAAATCGTTGTTTATAACATCTTCTTCATCTCCGTCTTCACCCTCGTCGTTTGTGTCATTGTACATATCAAGAACAGACAACTCGTTGTTTACAACAAGTTCAGCATTCACCAAAGTCTGAAACGGTGGTGTTTCAATATGTTCTTGCGTGGGAGAGTAACTTTGCAACTGCATCGATGATGAAATGTCATTGTTTGAGGTAGATGGACCAGGTTGCTGCATTGACCCCGACGCCGTAAATTGTGAACTGAATAGAATGTCAAATTGATCGTCGTGTAACATTCTACTGAAAGAACCCATTCCATATTCAGATGATGGAATGTTATATGCGGGCATTTGTAGAGAGCTTGCATTGTATGATGGAAGAAATGTTGGTTGTTGAGTACATACAGACACCGTTTCCACATACAAATCAGTAGGAAGAGACCTCATTGCAACGACACCCCTCAAAACCTCCAAATGGTCGTCATTCAAAACAGGTAAGATTTGAATCCCGCTAACACTTTCAAACCTCATTTTGATGTTCACTTCAACACTTGTTGGCTTTGAACCAATTATAGTATAAACTTTCTTCAACAAATCATTGTAAGTCATACAAGGTTTCAATGCTAGCGGTTCCATTTTTCCTCCTCTATACTCGACATTGGGTCCGACACACAAAATTTCACCCCCCAACGGCATAACAAAACAATCAATTGTGAAGCCATGTTCTACATAACATCAGACCACATATTAGGTGACACATATGCACAACTAAAACCACAATGATTCCAATAAATCCCCAAGCAAAGCGTACATACAACGCAGTGTTCAACAACATACTAACTTACCTACTTAATCTAACAATGTAAGATACATTTAAATGTACTTAACTCAACAATGTAGTTCGTAATTCCCTAAATGCTTCATATATGTAGTTCAACAACTAAATGCTTCATATAAATTATACGAAATTATACAACATACATATAACTATACTTAATTTCAATAATTAAACAACAATGTATTATGTAGTTATACATATTTCGCATACTTGAACAACACTATAGTACATACATTGTAAATTACAAACATAAATTCCCAAAAAACATCATACACAAGTAAAATAGTTAAATTCAAGACATACCTCAATTTCGATGAAAGTAGGGCGTAACAGTGTTGAACAAAGAAGGAGGATTAATTTTTATTGACTATGATGCAAAACTAAGCTACGGAATGTGATGAAATTGCTTCAAATATGGAGAATTGGAAGTTGGTATGCGCGGGGTTAGGGTTTGCAATTTGGGGGTTTGGTTGAATAATGAAGAACAGCGATATATGCTGTTAGAAATACCCGACTCTAAAACGCCAACGACGTTAGCGCTTTTGTGTTAAAAGTAAAACGCCAACGGCGTTAGCGTTTTTGTGGAAATGTTTTTTTTAAAAAATGTGCCCAGCAGTAAAACGCCACCCTTGATGGCGTTTTACCTTTGACTAAAAATTAAAAAAAAAATTGCCCAGGGTAAAACGCCACCCTGGTTGGCGTTTTACCCTGAAAGCTTAGTTTGGTAAATAGTTTTGCCACACGTCTTGTTTGGGAAATTGTTTTCCAAAAACGCTCATTTTGACAATTTTTCCATCAAATTACTCTGCTTATTTTTACTGAATACTGACTTGGACATAATTACAGATAGATATTGTCGCGCATTTCCATGGTTATCGCTCTAATAAAGAACTTAAAGAACATACAAAACAATTTTCATAATCGTATAGAAATTTACACAAACAAAAAGCATATGTAATGTTTCATCTTTATTCCAAATCAACCTTTTTAAAAAGTGAATAAAAAACACCAATTTTTTGTCAAGAATTAATACGCTAGAGTTTAGGAATCTGACTTTGAGCCATCAATCTAAAAGCCCAGAAAATAAAGAATTGGTATAAAATTTTGACAAAAATTAATACGTTAGAGAAATTTCAAAGGAATGTGAATAGATTCAATAGAAGCTAAACGTAAACTTCCCTTGTTATATTTGCTAAATGAAAAGAAGACAATATACGGAGTAGTGATCAAGAGTCATACGTGATAACGTATGTACCTATGCCTTTGAACACATGCACCATGCTGAGGCTTGCACTTACACCACCCCAAGTCCAAGCGCAACATTCAACATTCAACATCTCAAGCCCTCAAAGGCTCATCTTACCTTTCCATAAACAAAAATGAAAACACAAAACAATAATTGTAGAGTACAGCTCTAGCAAATATAGCAGCTGATCCTTTAGTTATCTCTGGCAGCTAATATACAGTTCACTTACAAAGTTGAAACTACAACAATCAATCCTAACCCAAAAGAACTTTCCCAACAAAAACAGCCAAATAGAAGTCTACAAGACCATACGAGTGCTTTAACTTCCTATTCAATGTGCTTTTGCATAAGGAAACTTGAAAGGCGATATATCATCCCAAAAAAACCCCAAGATGACCTTACCTAGTGGGGCTGATTTCCAGAAAATGAGCTGCAGCGACCATTCAAACACAAAGCAATGATATCATTAGTCACTGACTGATAGCCTGCACGATAACAAGAGCACATTTTCTCAAAATTTTCCAGCAAAAAAGCTTTCTTCGAAGAGCCTAAACCCTGAAATATATAGCTATCTCCTGTTTCAACCAGTAGAAATGATGGATTGACAGGTTGACGATAAATGAAACATGATGCCAATGATAATGGCAATGGATTGCAGAAGCAATCATGATCAGTGACGTGAGCTCCTATGCTTCCTTTCCAATATTTCATGCCCATGAATGAAAATCATGACTACAAGAATATAAGTTTCAACTATGTGACTTTGCAGTCCATCTATATTATGCCAAATTGTCAATCAACAGCATGGTCAGTATGAACATCAAACACACACATCCATAAAACTACAGCTGGAATGCATCAGTCCTACAAGATAACAGAATGATATTTATGATGTCATCAAGGCAGTTAGAGGTATGCTTTTGCAATGCATAGCTTGGATATCAAGGCAAAACATGGCCCAATGGTACATTCATGATGTCATTATGCGCACTCATTCACATAAGAAGAAATGCTAATGCTGATGAAATGGATGTGTGCAACAGCTGCATGATGCATCCTATCATGTAGTTGCAAATTTGGACCATTTAAAATAGAGTACATCCCCTTCAGACTACTGGTAATTCATAGGCGGGGCAGGTCCACTCATGCCATTCACAGGGGCAGCGGCGGCGGCAGCAGCAGCAGCAGGGTGATTGGAATCCTTCCTCTTACCAAAGGGATTCTTTGAATACGTGTCAAAAGTCAAGAAATACAGTTATATAAAGAACAAATTACAGGTAACAGAAAGCACATGACACAAGCAGAACAAATTACAGAACAGAAAGTACGTGATATAAGCGGACTGGTGAGCTAAAAGTACTAGCAAATGCGAGTGAAGATAGTCTATTTTAAACAAATTATGAAGCACAAATTGACATTAGAGAGAACAGGAACTTCAGGGGGAAAATGTGGAGTAATTTTTCAAGCATACAAGTAAAAGCTTAATTATGATCATTGCAGTGTAGACATGCCTTCGAAAAGAAAGACATCAAGCAATCAACTGGCCTAACCGAGTACAGAAATAAAGTTGCCACAAGCAAGCTAGCAAAAAAACTAAGAATTCCACACAGAACAAACACAAGGTATAAAGTATAATATGCATGAAAAGACAAAAATTGCAGAAATGATAATGTAAATATCCAGATAATCAAGCATTGTATGCATGATCAATAAAAGAAAGGATATTGTATCCGCATGCCAACAGAGCCAGAACTAGGAATGACTGCCCCTTGCAGATTATGATGAACATGAGAAGCGCTATTTAAATCCTGCAGAGAGAGGAAAAAGAAGATATTTTCAAGTAGTGGAACAAAAAGAAAGTGATGAAACAAGAAACCAATCAACCACTAAATGAACACTCACTTCAAATTCAATAAAGCAAACAGTGTGTCTTTCCTGTCTCAGAACCTTCATCTGTTTATAGCCTGGTTGTCTGCATCATGTGAACCCATGATCAAAACAGATCAACATCATAATTAGAGCAAACACACATTTTACAGAAAAAGATTTGCAATACTTTAAAACCATACAAGATATCAGCAACAAAGATAAACTTGACTAAAAGTACAAACATCAAAGCAGCTAAAAATAATGTGATTCTCGCATTGTCGGACCCCAAGATCATTCAATAATGAGGAATCAAGTTAAGATTACATCATATTGGCAGATTGGGGAAGGAGGGAGGGGGGGGGGGGGGGGGGGGGGGGAAGGTGGATCTATCCCATCGAAAAGGCAGAGTTTCACAAGCTGTAGAAACAAGTTGCACTTCTCCATTCCCTAAATGCTGCACCTTGGGTGGGTTTACGCATCCCAATGCACATGTTCAACCTTAAGTATTTATCAATACTACCTCTATTTCATATTATTTGCAACAAATGTTTTCTTTCCTTTTTAAGTTATCATTTCTCTCTATCTCTCCTCATCACATGCATCTCTATCTTTCTCTTTCCATTTAACACTCGCAAACAAATTTCGCCTAGGAGTCCGTGCAACCCTCCAAAGTTGAAATAATAAGAAACAGAGGTAGTAATATAAGAGTAAAAATTATTACAAAAACAGTTTATATAATGAAAGTGTATACCAAGACAAATCAACAAGACCCCACATAACTATATATTTTCTTCTATATAAACCACAATATGTGGTTGAATAGTAATGTTTGATGTCAAAAGTGCAAAAGTTGCAATATTTATACATCAACAAACGAGTTCTTTCAAAAAGACAAGGGACCAAAATTTAAAGGGTATGAACGAAAGCCTCACATTTAATGAAAAGCCACGAGTACCAAATAACAGTAAACTCGGGTATATATTTAGTTCTATCATAACTAACAATTAGGCAGAACACACAGAAATAAGCTACTTTCATTCACTATCTGAATTATAAATCTATTCAGGTACTTTCATTTCTTTTATACAATAGGTTCAGACAAATGTCATCCATAACAAAGAATCCTGAATATCAGGAAATTAAAGCAGTTTTGGATAATAATCTATGGGCATGTTCCCATTGCTGCCATAGTGCTTTACTATTGGAGTGTCATGGATCCTTAGTTTTAAAGGCGCGAGGCGCACCGAGGCACAAAGGGTTCCCGGAGCAGAGAGGCGCGCCTCTCGTATATGAGGCGCACTTTTTTTATATTTTTTATTTTAATTATTGTACAGCTTTCTTGGTATTGAAAATATAGGGAAATAACCTCAAATATATTTATATAAGTTAAATAATTAATTAAAAAAATTGTTTTAAAAAAAATTAGAAAAGAGGGGGAAGAAGTCACGTGGTTACTAAAATCAGAAGGGGAAGTGGGCTTTCAAGTCTTCAACTGAAGAAAAAAAAAAGGAAAGGAAAAAAAAAAAACCCCTTACCTGTGAAGAAGAAAAAACAAAGCAAAGCAAACTTACCTGCCTGACCCGCGATGGCCTCCGGTAGATCTGGTGCCGGAAACTGTCGAGGATTGTACTCCGGCGATCACTGTTGTAGCAGCACCGATCAATATCCCGATTGTTCAGTATTTCGTAACTTAGGATTTTTCGATAATTAGGGTTTTACGATTGGGGGTTAAATTAAAGCAATTTTATTCAATTAATAAGGGGCTTTTGCTCGATTTATCATTTTAAAGACTGGGTATGTTTCAATTTGATGAAAAAATGGTTTTTTTTTTAACAAAATTAATCCAGATCCCCTTTTTGGCGCTTTTAAACATT
Organism: Chenopodium quinoa; assembly: GCF_001683475.1. Classification (NCBI taxonomy): domain Eukaryota; kingdom Viridiplantae; phylum Streptophyta; class Magnoliopsida; order Caryophyllales; family Amaranthaceae; genus Chenopodium; species Chenopodium quinoa. The sequence continues at coordinate 327,688 of NW_018742372.1, forward strand.
AGGCGGTTGAGGCGTTGCGCCTTGAGCGTTGGTGGAGGCGGTTGAGGTGTGCACCTTCTGGATTGCGCTACACCTGGGAAGGCCGAGGCGTTTTGGCCTGCGCCTCACTTCACCTAGCACCTAGGCGCTCTTGAGGCGCGCTTTTTAAAACTAAGCATGGATCCTGTGTATAGATCTTTTTATCACATCTTAATTCTACTTTGTCACTCACAAAAAGGATAGGTTCTTTCGTATATCCTTTGAGCAAGATGTGATACCCGAGTGTAATTTGTCCAGATAGACGACATATGCACAATGCGGAGATTGGCACTGAAAGTAACTTAATTCATGGGATAAGGAATTGAAGGGATCCATGAAAAGACTACAATTATTTCCAAACATCATGCAACATGCATGTCTGAAAAGGGAAAAGCACCGATTCAAATTCTAAAATTTATACAATGCAATAACAGTCGAATAAACTAAGAATATCAAAATATGATAGAAGAATAATGAAGTGATCAAATCTTAAGTAACTGAGCGCCCAGATGGGGAAGCTGAGAGGAAAAGAAAAAAGGAACGATAGGAACCATATTAGGTGGAAAAAATGGAATTGGATACTAAAGATAAAGGATATTGTTAGATACAGTCCATGTAAAAACTAGTGTGTTTCAACCTGTGTTACCCCGACACTCCCCTCAACCCAGAGTATTGCGTGTCGACTCGACACGATGCGCAGTATGACGCGCGACACGCCTGGGTTGAGGCGTCGACTCGCGTACTGGAGAAGTGTCGCGATCCATTGATTTTGAGTTTCGTGGAGCTGTGGAAGCCATTATGAATAAGAAAGTTAAGGGTTAAAGAGAAAGGAAGGGATAAATAAAAAGTAAATGGAGGACATCTGTTTGACTATCTTTTGCACAACTGAATATTAATTTTTTTTTACTCAAGTACATTTTACTGTTTACTGACTTTACCTTTTCATGACTTAGGTGAGAGTATGTCAACTGTTTTCCATTTAATTTTTATGTACTTGAAAAACACATACTTGTATATATTACGTACAACTGCTTGCTCTCTTACTGTTTACCCTTTTTATTTTTTTGGGTACAAATGATAATATTATAGATTTTTTTTCTTTTTTACCAAGTATCTGAAAAATTTCCCGACACTTTATATGCCAACCGTAAGACACTCTTTTAACCGTATCCCCGTGTCAACTATTTTTTAAATCGGAGGATTTGATCCTCTGATCCCTACTTGGATACAACACCCAAACTCGAGTGTGTGTAACATAGGTTTCAACTTCCAATATAGCATATTTATGGGGCAAATCATTATGTTTGATTTCATATGTGTGAGATAAATCCCAATATTAGACCAAATTCACCATCCCATCATCAATCTCGCAGACCTCCTCTCATCTATGGACTACGATTTTATATGAGATTACCTGCTAGGCTCCCACACCTCAAAAGAAAAGAACAGTACCCATTGGCAGATCTTGAATTAAAAAATTGGGATTGCATAACTTTTACAGACCTTTCCCTGACACAAATACATACATTGGTCATTTTTTATGGGCTCATTGGGTCCATCCAGCAGGCTTTAGGGCCTGTTCTGATTTACTAAACTGAGCTGAGCTAAACTGAACTGATTGGAGCTAAGCTGAGCTGACCTGAATAAAGCTAAAATAAATTGTTTATGAGAGAAGGAAATTAGGAACTGAACTAGACTGAATTGAACTTAACTGAAATTAAGATAAAGAGAACAGGCCCTTAAAGTTTACACTTCCAAATAATTATAAAGAGCAAGTTGTTGTCAAGTTCGGGGTTGGCAAGAACCCATTTATCATAAAGGGTTTAAAATTTAGCACACGTGAGGTAAAAGAACAAGTTATTTTTATGCATGACAGCATGAATAATTGATTATTATAGGTAATGACCTAGTGGAGTTGGAATACGTAAAGTAAAGGATATTGCAGGATATAGCCCATGTAAATACAGCTACAGTGTTCCAACTTCAAATAAAGCATATATTAGAGGCAAATCACTAAGTTTGATTTTATCTCTAAGATAAGCCAAACCTAAAACCAAATTCCCCATCCCAATATAAATCTAATCCTCCCATTTTACAGAGCATTCAAACACATGGGAAAACCTACTACGGCTGCCACACTCCATAAAGATACCTCAAAACCCATTGGCAGATACAGATTTACAATTTGGGAATGCACAACTTTTCAAACCTTCCTCAAAGACACACATACATATATTGGTCATTGGCTCACTAAATTTTGTCCAGCGGGCATTAGAGTTTAGACTAGCATAAGATTAGAATGGGTAAGTTGCTGTCAAGCTTTGGGCAGGAAGGGCACACATATTAATATTTCAAAGTGTTTGCATATGTGAGGTAAGAAGAACAAGACCTTATTTATGTGACTGAATGCATGAAAGCATGATTAATTGAGTATTATACTCCTTCAATCCCCAAATAAAAGTCTCATCTGCCTTTTGAACATGTTTTTAGGAAGCTGAATATAAAAAAAAATTAAAAAAAAATCTGATAGTTAGGCTTGGTTGATTGAAGGTAAATACTTCAATAAACTAGATGTTTGTGATTTCATAACATTCAGTGATGAATTTTAAAATGATTTTTTGGTGAAAGAAAGAATTATATAGCAATTATTTAATTCGAAAGCTGATCATAGGGTAAAAATAGAATGTAAGATCCTACAATGCAAGTGAAGTAGCAACTCTGCTTCATTACAATCATGTAGGTTTACCTCTCCCTTAGATGTCTTTCTACTTCTAAGTTTGTCCAAATTCGAAAATGAAATCAATAAAACATGGCATTACATGCCCAAGAAGTAGAAATTGCTAAAACTTCTATAACATGATACTTGAAGTAGAATGCTTCCATTCTTCAAATTGTTACATTGATGCATTATTAATTAGTTTATCTCAATTAAGGGAAGGATTTTGACATGGATTAATCTGCATGATTAAGATTATGAATTTTAATTGATTGCAACAATAAAATATGATTTATTGCTAATAAGTTCAAAGATTTTAAGTTTGCAAATATAATTGCTTAATATTCTACTCCAATGGTTTCTAAATAATTGACACGATCAAACTTGGCACACATGCAAATGTACTAGTTTGACTTTAAATATATATAATTAAATATTAGTAAAAAAAAAAAAAGTTGATATCAAACTTTATATTAATAACTATTTAACAAAATATTTCATGATAATATTCTTTTTTTTTTTTAACGTTGCTAAAAAAAACGATGGTCAAAGTTAGTATGTGAATAGTAAAAAAAGGTCAAAACATTTCAATTAAGTTAGTATGTGAATAGTAAAAAAACGATGGTCAAAGTTAGTGATGATTTTCTTTGTAGAGATTATAAAAAAAATCAGATTTCATATGTATAATAAGTTTTCACATAAAACTTGTTTATATGATAAACAATATTTGAATCATTATAATGACCGAAATATATGTGCTTTGAGAAAAAAAAAAAAAAAAAAAAAAAAAAAAAAAAAAAAAAAAAAACTGAATAATAAATGATGATGATGATAATAATAATAATAATAATAATAATAATAATGATGATGATGAAGTTTGGTTTAGTAAATGTGAATAAATATAAAGGTGGAATGATGATGATGATAATAATAATAATAATAATAATAATAATAATAATAATAATAATAATAATAATAATAATAATAATAATAATAATAATAATAATAATAATGATGATGAAGTTTGGTTTAGTAAATGTGAATAAATATAAAGGTGGAATGAAACTTTAATTTAAGGACAAGATTTTTGGGCAAATAATCTTAGAGGGTACAAAAACAGAAGAAAAAATTTATTTTTTAGGGTCTTATGATTAAACCTTTAAAGGCATAAGCATAATATGTCTCAAATAGGGTTTCAACATGAAAGAAGAGATAACAATAATGTGGCATGAGAGTCACCATTGGATCTGACCCAAATGTTGATCCTCATGACTCATAAAGACCCTAACCATAAATCTAATAAGCTTCAAAGGGAAGAAAAGAAATATATAAATTAATAGACATTTAAAACAAACAACAATTCCCTTCCTAGAAGGTGGCTTTTGGTTCCCGGACCTCTGGCTTGTGTTTTGTTGCCCTTGGACTTGTAGTCTTTGGTGGGCGGTTATCGCCTTGTGGCCTTGTGGGCTTGTACTTGCCGTTTTGGCTTTTCTTTATGGTAATGTTATTTCTATTTACCAAAAATAAAAAAAATGGCTAAACTAAACTACTGCTACCCCCACCCACCCCCCAATAAATATTGAAAAAGAAAACTAAAATAGCATTCAAACCAAGGAGGAGACATGCTTACATGCTAAACAAACCCCTCAGCTCATCCTCATTAATGTTCTCCCCAAGGTTACCAATGAATAGAGTATTACAAGGAGGATTATCTTTTGTGTTCTGCACAACAACAAAAATATATACAGTAATGAGAACAAGAGAAATAAAATTCAGTGCTGAACTATGCAAGGCAAGATATACAAATCAAAGAGATTAAAAAATTTAAATCGATAATAAAAAGTAAAAATACTAGGTAGTTCCTAATTTCAAGAAGCAATAAATAAAAATGATTCGCATAAGCAAAAGTAAGAAATTTTAGGTTTTAGGAACAAAAATTTTAGGATTTTAAAGCGGATTGCATGACAAACAGAGAAGATTCAGCACAAAACAACCCTTAGTCAAAAACTACAAACCGTGACATGTGGTGCCACGGAAATAAACAAGGCCAATCCATTATATTATGGCTTTTTAGTAACGAATTCTGGACCTGTCAGTCCATAGGTGTGATTTGAAAATAATATTACAACATCTATTATAGATTTTTGGTTTACCAAATTAGCTTTTGTAAAACATTATTTAAACCATCATGTGTATTGATAAAACTTTGGGAGTGTGATAGAACAAAGGTTAAGGAGAAGTTGAAATATTTTTGATAAATGGCTGTATGAGATTTTGAAATATTTTGCGTAAAAGAAGAAAGATTACGGATACAGAGCCAAAAAAAAACTAAAAAGTTTAAATTTTTAGGTTTTGACTTTTCACTCACAAAAAATCCTATAAACACCTTTCATGATCCTCAAATCATCTTGCCAAAGAATCCATAAGGCTATATAACCTTTGCTCTTGATATTACGATTGTTAAACTAAAACCCGATAACCTAAAATTTTGGAACAATATTCTGAGCTCCACATTGGATAGCATGAAGATCAAAATAACATAAAAGGTAAGACTTAAAGAAATTTAGCACAAAGAACCTATTAAACAACTAAGTTTAATAATCAAACAAACAAAATAGAGATTAAAAAGGCCAAGGGTTTGCCAGCAAGGAAAGATCACAAAATTCTGATGTTTCCACAAAAGATAGTTTACAAAGTACTAAAGGGAGGAATTTCCATATCTTAATTCAACAAAAAGCATAAGGGCATGTTCCCTCGTACATTATAATTATAGGAAGGCTAATATAACTAAGAAGTGACCTCAATATAAGGGCCATTAGATTACAATCAAAAGGCTAGGATCAAAAGTTAAACAATAATTTATCATTGGGAAAAAGAAATCCTAATCGCTAAATAACAAAGGAGTATATATTGAACAATCGAGCAATATGCACAACCGTAGGGTGGAACCTGAGAATTTTATTGGTGTGTTGCTAAATCATGCTGACTGCTCATGCAGATTTAGGCACGAGCATGCCATCTTTCATGACCGTTTGGGACTAATGTTGAATATAAAGCTGTCCGATGACTTGCATGACTAGCACAAGGCTGAATTTGTTCATGTTAGCTTCAAGGTTCATCCTTAAGATATCCAATCATCTTGCTAACTCACAACCAAGACTTAATGCAATTTGGCCTCACGCAAAACATGAAAGTAGTCCTAATTAAGGGCAGAGTATGGTAATTGGACAATTGGTAACCATGAAAATGTGGAACTTCTATCACCTCATCATCAACTAAGATGTATTGTTTCCGCATCAAAAGAATCCCATAAAGTCCTACAGAAATTAATTGTTTCCGCATCAACGATCACATGTAGCCACAAAGGTAACAAATAACCATGATATGTGGAGCTTCTACCACCTCATCATCAACTAATGGAGATTGTTTCCACATCAAAAGAACTCCATAAAGTCCTAAGGAAATTAATTGACATTCCAAAACAAACAAAAAGAAAAAAAGCTTAAGCATTAAGATTAATATGTAAAAATTAAGACTACAAAAAAGTGTTTTGTACGACTTTAACATCAAAGCTTTTACATTTTTGAGTCTTCAGTTTAAATAGCTGGATGAAAAATATATAAATATGCAAAGAAACATAACTCCTAGAAAAATTTTTAAAAATTAAAAAAAAAAAAAGAAAAAAAATGCAACAAACCACATTTAGACTCTACAGTAGCATTAAAAAGTCTACATATTCACCTAGATATGTCAATAATATTAATTAGGCACCAAAACAACAACAATAAATAAATAAATACAGTTGTTTTTTTTGTATTCAAGCATGATAAACAATGGTCGCTGTCCAAAAAAGTTCAAAACATCTGATTAGCATTGTATTTATATGTGTAAACTTCAATGTTACGGAGTACAATCATGTGTTTGTCCATTATTTCATACTGCATAAATATTTCTTTTGGGAGAGAGAGAGAGAAAGGGAGGGGGCTCATTTGACATTCCATATGTCTCAGCATTTAATTATGAAAAAAAAAAAGACATTTTTAAAAGTTCACAAAGCTACACAGTTATATACATTGTACTTAAAATGGAGTAGTAGCTAAGAATATTCTTATACGTGAAGTTCAATATTATTGGTAAGCATGATTGATTTATTATTGTAAAGACCTTAACTTGATAATCCATGCCATTGTCCATTATTATTCAATTTCATTCATGAGATAGAAGTCAAGGAGAAAGTACCTGCACAGGAACATAACTACTTGGTGCAGGTACAGGAGCAGGTGCAGGAGCAGGCATTGGAACTGGAGGTACAGGATATCCTCCATATGCATCATATGGTGGAGGAGGGGGAGCCATATACCTAAAACATAAAAAATAAAAATTATTATTGTCTCCATTCGATAAGAAAACTTTCAGCTGAACTAGTATGTTATTCACTAGACAGTGTTTTCACTGAGAATCAGCGTTGAAACTATACCCATGTGGTCCCCAAACAGGTGCTGGAGGAGGGTGAAATGGTGATGGACTGGCATAACCAGTATGCGTAAAGTCACCACCAGTTCGTAAACGTTTACTTTGGTCATAAGCATTTGTGTCTGTTACAATGCCTATTACAATAAGAGAAAAGAAGACATGAAAATTGTTATACATCAAACAGCAGTCCTCCCACCAGACAGGAAGAAAAAAGGACAAAAGACGCAGAAAGATAAAAGCCTGAATAAGGCAAGTAGTTAACAATTATAGCAAGCAGAAATAATCATAAATGAACAGCAATTAACACAGCTAAAAGCCAGTACACTGTATAGGCTGCATTCTTAAGCAAAATATGACACAAACAAGATGTATATATATGTTGCTCAAACTCGGATTTGGGTGCCGTTTCCGATACGGTGTCGACACTTAAGATGACTAGATTTAATAAAAATTTCATACAAGACCACTGTATAGATGGGTGTCGTGTCGTATCAAAGGATCCGACTCTGAAGTACAGGGTGTTGAAGTAGCCTAGATGTTTATTTTCATAATATCAAGTTTTTATAATTTATAAAAATATAAACATTTACAAATATTATTGGTCAAAGTTATTTCTCAACAGATGTGCTGGTCGAATGGTTGCATTTAAAGAAAAAACAAAGTTAGTATAATTTAATGCTAATAACTGCAATTTTGCTAATAATCAGATTGACTACATACCTTATATAGAAATTAAGCATTCAAATAATTAAATATGCTCCTAATACCTCAAAAAATAAGAGGAACATTAAGTTTTGGGGGGGGGGGGGGTGGGAGGGATGAAAGTGTAGCTAGGTGTTAGGGCATAATTTAGGTAATTTGTCAGAAAACTAAGCCTAAGATGGGGGCTAAGATAAAATTTAGGTTATTCAAATAGGTGTTGGGGCATAAATTAGTGTTCTTTGAAAAGAGTCTCTCTATTGATAAGATGGGGGATAACATATTAATATCATATTACACATACACCAATACTTACTCCAAAGATTATAAAAATGGATTGATTTTAGACCTCCATGAAAAAAAAGGCTAAATAATGGATTGACTTAGAACCTTCCTGCTTTCCAAAACATTAATAAAAACTTGAATGTGATTCATTTATTTTCTATTGTTTATGTTGATTAAAATTCCCAATTACACATGCACCAATACTTGCTCTAAAGATTTTAGAAATGTGCTGTGTCATACTGTGTACCATTATCCATATTACTCCGTAATATACATGCAAATCCCAACAAGAATATAAACACTAATCAGAGTTGTAGGAGCAGTTGCTACCTTGCTATCATTAATATATTATATTTATTAAAATAAGATGTATCTACAAGTCATATCACATTTCAGTGCCAAGAATATTCATACATTGCATTCCCATGTCATTGCATCATTGGTAAAAGAACACTCCTTTTCTTCTCCACCCTTCGGAAAAGCAAGTAAAGTGATGCATAATACTTTTGACAGTAAAACTAAAATCTTATATTCGTTTTAATGCTTAATTTCTAAATAAATATAAGGAAATCAAACTAGTCTCAAGATCCTTAGTGTCATGGTATTGGTAGGGGGTTTACACTACAAAATTCTCCGTTGTCTGACACTGAATATGTCAATTGGGCATTACATATATAGTTCAAGTGCACAATAACTTAACCCACTTCATGTATTTCCATTTATATTTTCCACCTTGAGGAGGACGTAGAAAGACAATACCAGTCATCATTAGAGCTCGACTAAAGACCAAAGTGAAGGCCAGCTTTTCAACGTCAAAGCAACCCTTCAACTAAGCACTTAATCTTTCCAAATCATCTAACTTCTGAGCTGCATACCACTCTAAACCTAACATACACTTTTTATTACAACACAGAAAAACAGGTGATCTAATCTTTATGCCATCTCAATTGAATAATACACGACAACCAACACTGATCCTAATACGAAAACTCCTTACGTCCCTCAGCTCCTCACCAATTATAATCAACATCAACATTGACTAAACAATTACCATTACAAAAAACAGACTAAACGAACATAATAAATAAAATCAAAAACACAAACCTCTCTTCACAAACAAATTCTTCTTTGCCATCTCTGTGTGCAAAACCGCCTTCGAATCCGCATCAAAAACCATATTCTACATACAAGTGGATCAAATAAAAATAAGCAAAATTAAACAATTCAACAATTCAATAAGAACAATCCAATGGCAAACAACAAAAATTAAACACCTGAAGAGCGTCTTTAGCAGCATGAGCAAACTCAGGCGAAGAGAAAAGAGCAAAACCCATAGGATGTTCTCCTTTATGATTAATTTGAGACGCCTCATAACCAGGCAACCATCGCAGCAAATTCTGCAATTCTCTCTCCTTCACATCTTCCGGCAATCCAGATATAAAAATCGTCCTCACCTGCTGAAAATTCATCAAAATAATTCATCAAAAATCAAATCAAAACCCTAAAAATCAGACGAAAGTGCAAAAAACTGACATCATCGGAAAGGCGATTATCGAGAGAAGGCGGTGGCATGGAGACGACGGAATTAGGCGGCGGAGGCGGAGCAACGGCGGCCGGGGCTAGTGGAGGTACCGGAGTTGGCGGCCATTGTTGGTGGTGGTGATAAGGATGAATTCCAGCACCCGCCATTGTTGTAGAAATCGAAGGTTTTTTTGATGAATGGTTTAGAGGAGTTCGTGCGATGTTATAAACCCTAATTGAAGGAGTGGTTGATTAGTGCAATGCCACTCATTAGTAGTAATGAGGCTCATGATTTAAGTTTAAGGAGTTTTAAACGAAGTGCTAGTCTTTTTTTAAGACATAGAATTACCACTTGGAAGTAAAATTTGTATATTTTGAAGATTGACTTGGTATTTTATTGCCTATTACGTGAGTTGGCATTATTTTTGGGGGTTGAAGTAGTTGACTTGATATCTTATGGGTTACTAGATTTGACGGAATCTCTTAAATCCTCTAAAGGAAAAAAAAAACATGTATTTGGATAAACATTGATTAGTTAGTTATCTTATCATGTATGAATATTCTTGGTAACGTGTGAGAATTTGCGGATTTGACATAATGTCATTAGGACACAATAACGGACAAAATATTGAGTCGTCAATAACTTAATATGCCTTTAAATAAACTTATAAAGCGTTAATAAATCATTATAAGATCTCGTCAAACAAAAAAAAAATCATTATACGAAAGAGGTTATCCCAGTCCAACACAACTATCACCGTCTCTGTCTTCCTGCCAATCTAATCGTATACCCGACGTCCTAAACTTCTTCTTCCTTCCTCAACGACAATGGCCTCAATCCCTCAACGCTGCTTCGTAGCGGAACAAAAAGACATCCTAGTAGCAAAAAGTGCAAAGTAGGACCATACTAACCCCTTAGGAAAAGCATCTTCTTCGCGGCATCATCTCCATCTCAACAACAATGATGGTGAAATCTTGAGCTGCCATGGTTATGGTGATTAGTGAGAGAAGGGAAATGGAGGAAGAAAGGATTGAAACACCATTGTCTGATTCTCCCAAAATAATCCTACCTGTCAATTATTCCTTAATAATCAAATCTTTGCTACCCATTTTCACCCAACGAAACCCATGAGACCAGTAACCTTAATTTCAGGTAAGTTTTTTTATTATCATTAATTTTATTTATTTTTCCTTTTTTCCCCCTCTTATTCTCTCCTCCTTATTGACATCAATGGATGGCAGCCTCCTTTAAACACCACCACAATACAACAACCCCGCCTTCCTAACAGTCGCCACCAGCACTCACCGCCCTTTCTTCCTCACCCTGTCACCCTCACCTCGATCTTCTCTCTCTCAATCCAATTTCTCTCTCCTCCAATCCTTCTTAAAACAACCACCACCAGCCCATCGTCAACCTTCCTCCGTGAACAATATTATAATAAAGCACACATCTCCGACCTAATATTTTGGAAAAATAACATAAAAGCCTATCACCACACTGATTGAGTTTTAAATTTGTGGTTGCTTTGGTTTTGTGGTGATGGTAGAATGTGAAAAAGGGTGGTGAAGTTCGTGGTTCATGGTGCCAATGAGGCAATGTTATTAGAATCGGAAGAGAGGGGTAGAATCGAATCGTCGACTGATTCTACAACTTTTGCAAAAATATGAAATAATACTCAAATGTTTCACCTATTTACTCATTTTATATGCATATGAAAGAAGGGTTTAAGAAATATGTAGACTATGTACGGTAAGAAGAGAGAAATTAATCAGCCTTTTATATGGGTTATTGTAATACCCCGTATTTTTATACGTATTTTGATTTAAAGAAGTATTTCTTAAAGTATTTGAATAATTCGAAATGAATTATTTATGGTTTTTATTAATTTAAAAAGAATTATTTTAATTAAAAGTTTATTTTTAATTATTTAATAATCTTGAAAATATTTTATTTTATGATTTGGAAATATTGGGGCATATTATTTTATAAAAAGATAATTTTTAAAAGTCAATGGTATTTAAGGAAAGTCAAAATACTAGTTTGACTAGGAAAGGGATCATTAAGGGTAGCAAAGGAATTTTAAGTAGCAGGAGGGGGTATAAATACCCATCATATGCCTAAGGTGGAGTGCACCCAAAGGTAAACACACACTCTCTCTCTCCTCTTATTTTCTTTTCCCCTTAATTTTCCCCTTCCCCTTTCTTTATTTTATTTTTGTCTAATCACCACTCACACACACCACCACACACCGGCCGACCACCACCACACACCACCAACAGCGACGGCCACCAGACGGGCGCGCGGCAGCCGCCCAGCCATGGTGGTTCGTGCGCCATATTAAATTTTTTTTAATTATTTACTCTTTTTTATTTTAATTAAATCTAGCCTAAATTTAATTATTATTTTTTGGGTTTTGTGATGATTTTATATGTTTGATGATAAGTATTTTGTATATAAATTTTCAGATTTGGTTTTAATTAAAAAGCCCCAAATTGAAAACCCTAGGTTTCTAAATTGATATATATTGATGAGAATTATTTATGGGTGATTTAAATTATTGAAATAAGTGTTTTTAAACATAATTACAGCAATTTTACATGGTTTAATAATGCTGGAATTTTTATATATAACCTATAATTATGTTTCTTGAAAGGATTTTTAATTACCCATTAATTGGGAATAAAGTAAGGGTTTTAAATAAAATTTCAGCTTATTTTAGAGGGTTTATGAGTGATTTAAAGTGTGTATATATTGCTAGAAATTTGTGTGGAAGAGGTATTAATACTTCTTTGTAATTTTGGTTTGTAGGAGACTTTCAAGTGAGTGATTTTATTTAGTCGTGGCGATTTTGAGATCATATTCAAGGTATGTTCGCGTACTTAGTAATTATTTGAATATGTAGAGACATGCTAGGCCTTGTTTAATTAATTCTAAGTAGTATCATGATAGGTATTGGTTGAAATTTGTTGATTGGATTGATGTTGGTGAATGATCAATGATGTATGAATTATTTGTGATGAATTGGTGATTGGATTAGTTATGTTGGCATATTGATTATGAACCACACTTTTATTTTTGGCATGTTAGAGAGCATGTTTAATTAAACTAAATGTTTAATTTGGTTTAGAATATGAAAAGGGAATTTTATTATGGTTCATATAATTTTTATTGATGCTTTAAGCATGGGAATTAAGCTATCAAGTGTCTTAGTACACAAGAATAAATTATATTGCGGTGCTTATGTGCACTTAAGGTGTTTCTAACACCGAGGGATAAGATTTGCGGCGCATTATGCTTTTAAGGTGTCTTTGACACCGAGGTAGATTAAAAAGGGTTCAACTATTAAATTTATGTGGACACTAATTATTGACAAATTAAATTGGTATGGTTGATTGCTTGAATGAATTATAGTGTTTGATTGTGTTATGGTTTGAGAGTCATCACTGAGTCTAGTAATATGTAAACAACGTAAAGTGAAAGAGATTGCACACCAAAACTCTTGGAACGTATATACCTTGAGTATGAACATATGGGGGGAGTTATGGGGTTTTATATTTAACCATGACCTCTACTGGGAGTACCGGACGATGTATTTTCCTTTTTATTTATTTTATGTGCAGGACGTCCAGTCACTTCATGTGACATTTGCCTACCCGGTTAGCTCCCGGTGTAGTTTACCTCAATTTATTTGAGGCAGGGATCTGGTTGGAAATCCGTTCGATGTGTAATCAAAATTAAATGAACGTTAGTATTTGTCTAGTTAGGTGTTGAATGTTTTGTATGCTTGTAAACAGGTGCAACACGGTAAGTTGTATGATGATGGGGTGAAAGCATGTTAGTGTGTTTATTACGCTTATGTACTCAGCATTGTTGATCGTGTGTTTGTATGTTTGTTTGGCCTTGTCTTTACCTTGGCCCTACAACGACCCATTTCTAATGGCGAGTAGTGGGGACGGGTGAGAGAAGCTTTTCAGGTGAAGAAGCATATTCATGATGGGCATAAGTGAAAAGTGTATCATGCTTAGTTTCATAGGAATATGATGTGTTTTATTTGCTTTGAATATTATTTATTTTATTCTATTCATGAGACTGACGCAAAGGTTTTTATTATTGTTTGGGTTTTAAGGGCCTACAATGGTTCCAAGTTGTAGGTTGACTTTGTTTGACTTTTACTTTCATTTGGTTTGACTTTTTAAAGTTGAATTGTTTTAAATGGCATTAAAGATAGTCTTCTGCTGTGTGAGTATTTGATATTAGCCTTAGCCGTTTTCACGGTGGCGGTAATGTCTTAGATTTTCCTATTTCGTATTTTAAAAAGGGCAAATAGGTATTTTAAAGGAAAGGAATTTCTAGGGTGTTACAGTTATGGCCCAATATAAAGTTAGACACATTTAAGATTCCAATTTATGGGCTTTAGTCAGAATCGCTAAAATTGTACAAAAATCGCGATTCCACCGATTTTGAATGATTCCACCGATTCTGTGGCCAATTTTGCTTGCCAACGATTTTACTACCAATTCAAGTCGTTTGCAAGATTGATAGGCCGTCGTCAAGCCTACCAAAGATAAAAACCTAACTTGGTCTCTCTAATGGGTAGAAAGGGCAAGTAAGGGTCGATCCCACAAGGACTAAGGGGAGCACTAATAAATATCGATTTGTGATAAGCTAAGTCAAGTCTTTTTGGGTATTGAGTTATGAAGAAAAACTACAAACAATAATAAAAAGGATCTTAGGAAGGTATCCACCAATTAAGTCATTCACAAACTACAATTTAACATACAAGACATAGCAATTTGGAGATAAATTAGGGGAAGTCATCTAAGGCACCCAACTACTCTCTCAAGCTAGAGGGATTACTTGAGTCATGAATATAACCTACTCTCGTGGTTACAAAGCATAAAACAAGTGGTAAAGCATAATCACGATGACATAAGCATTCCCTTGACTAGAAATTCCTATTCTCATGGCATTTTAAGTCAATTAAGTATAAGGGAGCTAACTCAAGTTCAATTCTCGATCCTTCGTTGAGAAAGCTTAGATAAATAGTTCTAACAATGGCCACTTACAAGAACTAACAGTGAAACCACTTAAACTCAACTAATTAACATCCCACATTAGCTAAATCAACACACACAAACAAGTATTTGTGAATTCATCAATGGTTTCAACCATCCCAAGTAAAAGAACTACTCACAAATCATAATAAATTGCAAAACTAAAGGAATTAACAACTAAGAACATGAAATCAAACACTAATATAACATAAACAAGTAATTAAGGATGAAAAGATACAAAAATAAGTAAATAAAATAACAAAATAGGAGAGAGAGTAAGAAATTCTCATTGATATTGCAAGGAGTATTCAAATCTTCAAGTCTCCTTTCTTCAATTCTTCATAATCCAAGATTTCAACAGGTTTCTCTTACTTTCTCTCTCTAGAAAATGAGAGTTTCTCTCTCTAAAAACCCTAACCTAAGCTAAAAACTACAGAAAAAAAAATTATTTTCCAAATGAAGCTAAAGGAATATTATATAACCCCCAAGTAAAAGGATGGAGAAAACAAGAATCAGCCCGTCTACAGGTCAGCACGAACGTGCCAAAGGTTGCACGGACGTGCAAACCTATTAAAATGAGAACAGTAGCAACTGCCTGACCTTGCACGGACGTGCATAACTTGGCACGGACGTGCAGCTTTTTCTGGCGAAACAGCTTCGTTTCGGAAGGTCATAACTTCTTCATTACTCATTTGGATAAGGCAAGTAACTAGTCGTTGGAAATCTCTTGAGATGAACTTTAATCTCCAATTTGAATCACTTCAAAAACTTAAGTAGAAAAAAAGTTATGGTCATTTTGAAGTTGACCTAAGTGAAAAAATCCTTCCAAAACCCTTCCAAATGCTCTTATTTCACTCTTGGACACTTTTCCTTGCTTCTTTCATTCTTCCATAGCTCCCTTATTTCCTCTTCTTGTCTCCAACTTCTTTTCTTCTTTGTCTAAAAGCTTCAAAGTGCCATACTTATACCTAAATATGCACCAAAACACTAGCAAACTCGTGAAGCATATGATACACAAAAAATGCATAAAAATAGAGTAATTAGTGAATTAAGTCATTGATTTCTCACAATTCTAAGGTTCAAAATCACTCTTAAATCAAATAAAATAACAAGTTATCAAAGATTTGAATCGTAGAATCGTGCGATTTTACGATTCAAATCATGATTTTAATAACATTGTAGTGAGGTTTGTGTGTGATTTGAGTGGTCGTGGTAGGTGGCTCATGATGAGTGGGGGTGGTGGTAAGGTTTATGTTGATGTTGGTGTGAGTTGTTGTTAATTGGTGGGTAAGTGGGAGGTGAGGTGGTAATTAGACCTAACAAATGGGTCATTCGGATTGAGTTTGGATCGGGTCGATTTCAGATCAACAAATATTTGGGTCGGGTATAGGTCGGGTCGGATCAATTCGGGTTTTGGGTCAAATTTGGGGTCAACGCTTCGGGTTGGGTCATTTCGGGTCAATTAATTCGGGTTTAAAATTGGGTCGAGTCACTTCGGGTCGGGTTCTGGTCAATTTCAAGTCGGGTCATTTGTGTCCGGTCACTTTGGGTTGTAGGTCACGTTCAGGTCAACTCCACTTCGAGGTTTGGGTCAATGATTTTGGGTCAATTTTCGGGTATGGGTCGGGTCATTTAGATGGGGTCAGGATTGCCAAATCTAGTGGTAATAGAGGAATCGATGAAGGTGGTGGTAATGGAGGAAGACCAAGGAAGGGAGAGGAGAAAGAAAGAAGTAGGAAGGGGAAGAGAGAAAGAATGTTTTTTTTTTTGTTAATTTTAATTATCAAAATATAAAATTGTTTTAAATTAAAAATTAAAAATTAAAAATTAAAAAATTAACCAATAAGGAAGTGACACGTGAATTGACAACCTGTTGTAATTGGTAAGGTGACTTGCTACAAAGGTTATTATGTACACCCGGGTGCACAGTTCATCCAAGTATTTTATTTTTATTTTTTTTTGTGCTTATTTTGATGATGAAGTTAAAGGATGGTTATTGCCCATTTAATTATCAAAAATAACCTTGGTGAATTTTGTACCCGGGTGTATAAAGTTTCACACATATTAGGGTTGCTTTATTTAGGAATAATCGAAATGTAAGATAATTTGTGTTGATGTGGAATGATGTAATCCCTACTCATATTGTTAAACTTGCTTCGTCTAATTTAATCAATTAATTACTCGTATTTAATTTAGCCCTTTATGAGTTTTTATATAGAAAAAAAGGTAAGATTATTATGGGTGAATCAAGCAGATGTTGAACTATTCTTGTTATATTTTGCTTTAAAAAGCGAAAATAAAAGGCAAAATGTTGCAATTAATCGTACTTTCTTTGTTTCTTTTTAATTGCATCACTAACCTGAAACGGAAATTTCAAATTAGTTGTATCACATACCTTTTTGGTTAATAAACTCTTTTTTTCTCTCTCATATCACATGAGTCCAATTTTTTTAATTCTATATCTCTCTAATTTCAAAATATTTTCCTCAAAATCTACAATTTGCTAAGTGATGCAACTAAAAAAACGGAGAAAGTATACGGAGGTCGAAAGGAGATACTCCCTCCATTTTTTTTTATTTGCATCACTTTAGAATGCACATAGTTTTAGAAGAGTAATATAATATTGTGAGTGGGTGATTAAAATATTATAGTAAAAGTAAGATGGGGACCATAAAAGAGAAAGTATGTGAGGGAGGATGGGTATTTTTATTATTTAAGTGAGGATCATGAAAAAGAGAGAAATGATAAAATAATTTGAGTGGAGTTTAAAGTAAAAGAGAAATGATAAAATATAATATAAAGTTATCAAATATAAAAAGTGATGTATTTAAAAATAAACACCCATAAAAGGAAAATGATGCAAATAAAAAAAACGGAGGGAGTATTACTTCCTCTGTCCCATAATTCATGATACAGTCAAACATTGCACACATGCCAATGCATTAATTTGACTTTATATTATGTAATTAAATATTAATGAAAATTATTTTAAAAATTATATTATGAAACTTTATATTAAAATCTATCTAAAAACTGTTGAGAATAAAAACCAAAATGAAGTTCACATGTATGTATGTAGCATTTAAGACAATTATATGCACAAAGTGCAATAATGTTCAATATTATAGTGTAATATTGTTCCTATATATAGGAACTCCATTCACATAGTAAAGAATGAAATAATTTTCCATCCATTCTACTTCACTTAAGGTATCGTTGATCAAAATGCAAACAAAACCTAAACCAAGCATAGAGAACAAATAAGTCATGCTTCCCTCTAAACCCTACCAAACCGGCCACGTCCTCCCCCTTTTGCTTCAAATCACCACCCTAATTGGCCCCTCGTGATCCCTCGAAGGAACCGAAAAAAGTGATATTTTGAGGAAATAACAAAGGTATCCCGACATCTCGATTACGCATAATCTTTCCATAGGGTTGAAAGGTATCTCCCTCCACCGTTTGAAAACTGAACACCTCTAAAGTCTAAGGGTCTTACAAGGTTGTAATGTATTGGCAATGGGTAAGGTGGTGAAAAAAATTCAAAAAGTGGAGTTAAATCCTAAATGAAGCGCAAGAATCACGATTCTCAAAAACAAAGCTCAAGAGATGCAATTCACATTCCACAATAAACATTGATCACACTTTTACACATCCCAAACTCTCTATGTTATACACACTCAAATCACCTTTTTCAAACTTCAAAGCTTTTATTCATATGTCTTCGCCTTTTTCACAATTCGGACGGCTTTTCTCCTTTTTTTTTTTTTTGATTTTCTTTTCCTTTTTTTTTCTTCTTTTTTTTTTCAAAAACAAATTTTCATATTACATTTTTACAATTAAGCTCACTTTCAAACTTGCTCAAACCAACTATCGATCATTATTCTTGATTTATACACAATAAGCTCAAACAAACCTTGCGAGGTAAACGCTTCACAACTAAGGGTTGGTAAAACATCGGCCATCGGGTTTGTAACATGGGTAACCAAGAATGGAATTAAAGGCTCAACATGGTTAGCAAGTAAGATGATGTAAAAAGAAAATTAATTTGTAACAAAACAAAAGGAACAAGAATAAGAAAAATGAAAAAGGTGCCCTCTTCCTCCCTTAAAAGTGTCAAGTCGGTCTTGGGAGCTACAAGTCAACACAAAGATCGAAACATGCGTAATCAAGGATCCAAATATGCCACTCAAGAAGAATGATGAAAGCTAGAACAATAAAACCTCACGGGATTCAAAAACAAAGCAACTACCAATTAAGGGGATCAAATCCACAAATGGGAAGCGACTCCATCTTACCACAGCCCAAAGGCATAGAGTTTCACATGACAAAAGTGTTCTAACCAACTACCTTCGCCTAGACTCGTCTACATTGATCAACAATAGACTCAAACTGTGTATTCATCACTGGCTTAAGTAGAAATAGATATTCCACACACATTCATTCACGTTTCGAATCCAAATATGAGCATTATTCCAAAAGTTTATGCAATTAGACAAGTTTATCACGATCCAAAAATATAGGAAAAGACTATGAGGCAAATCATATAAACTAGACTACACATTCTCATAACAGAAGCTTTTCCTATATTGCACACATATATAAACAACTAAGTAATCTAAACAAGCTAAATGGCTCATAAAGAGGCATGAAAATCACATAATAATCCCAATCGACAAACGAGTGATCAATTGATATCAACATCAATGATCCCAGGTTCTTTAGAACCGATCAAACATCCTCGAACCATTCAACTTCTTCCTAAACTAAACTATCCTAAGCACACAAAAACAAAAAAAACTAAAGGAAAAAGGGAAAGATTTCACCAAATGCTTCTTGAAAACACACTAAGACAACATGATATGCGGCGAAGCTCCTAATGCTACCTCCATGAGTCTTCATATCTGCACAGGTTTAGATAGAAACAAACCAAAACGAAACCAAAAGAAACTCGTGTTTTTTTTATTTTTTTTATAGGAATATGAAGAAAAACAAGGGAAAATCAACAAGGAAACCATTCACCCCCCAAGCTAGTATAGACATTGTCCTCAATGTCAGGCATCGAGAGACTACCTAGAAGGCAAAAAGGGAAAGAGAAAAGTACCTCATTGACTGGGTCTCGGGTTGCCTCCCGGAAGCGCTTCTTTAACGTCATTAGCTTGACGCAACACATGGATTACATGTTACCCATAATCAATACTTGCCATTGCAGTGGAGATAAGCTCACCATTCTTATTCTTGACAATAGTCACCGCCCCTTTCTTAGGTACTACAAACACAGGGGAAACCCTTCCTTGATGTGTTGGAAGGGGTTTAAGCTTTACCTTTGGTGCTTCATTAGCCTCCTTTGCAGTGGCCACATCTAATGCATCTAGAAATTGCTCCTCCATGTCCCTGTTTTCCTTGTTCTCATTCAACTCAAAATCATGATTAGTATAGAATAATTCGTTACGCATATCAGAGACAATGGAATCAACAGTGTCAACCATCATGCAATTATCAGAATTAGAACAAGGATATTTCATAGTTTTATTTAAATCAAAATCTAAAACCTCCTTTCCTACTTTCAATGAAATCTTGGCACCCTTTACATCAATAAGGGCCCCCGAAGTAGCTAGGAAAGGACGTCCTAGAATTATAGGTATATGAACATCCTCATCCATATCTAGGACCACAAAGTCAACAGGTTTGACAAACTTCCCCACCCTTAGGGGAACATCTTCCACCTTACCCTTTGGAAATTTGATCGATCGATCGGCTAATTGAAGGGATATGTTAGTGGGAAGAAGTTCTCCTATATTTAATCGTTGATAAACAGAATATGGCATGAGACTAACACTAGCTCCAAGATCACACAAAGCATTATCAATATTCATTTTGTTTATAGCACAAGGGATTGAAAAGTTACCCGGATCTCCTAACTTAGGAGGCATTTTGTTCATTATTATAGCACTACAGTGTTCAGTGAGGTTAACAGTTTCTACCCCTTCACAGTTTCTTCTACCACTCAATAAATCTTTTAAAAACCTAGCATAGTTAGGCATTTGCTTGATAGCATCAGTGAATGGTATAGAAAGGTGGACTTCTCTCAAGGTCTCTAAAAACTTCCCGAATTGGGCATCTAGCTTATGTCTCACATATTTTTGGGGGTAGGGGAGTCTATGTAATAGGTCGGGTTCATTGGTTTGTGCTCCCACCTGTTCCTTTGGGACCTCAATAATTTTATCTTTTTCTCTGGTCCTCTCATCCTCACTTTCTACAACATTATCAGTGATAGGTGGAGTCACAGGTTGACTCTTTGGTGGTATTACATTATCGCTCCCTATCAAAGTCTTTCCACTCCTAGTGGTGATAGCATTCACATAATTTTTAGGGTCAATACCTTGAGGCGGTAGTTTTGAAACTCCAACCCCATCTTTTATAGCACTAGCCAACTGAGAAATCTGGGTTTCAAGCATCTTATTATGTGTCATCACTTCACTAAACTTTTTATCAGTGGTGGACATAAAAGTGTTGAACATTTTGGCCTGGGACTCCATCATTTCCTCCAAACTAGATCTCTGTGGTGGTCCTTGAGCATAATAATTATCATTTGTAGCTCGGGAACCACGCACATTAGATTGTTGGGGATTTTGATTAGAGTACCCCTTATTATTATTCCAGTTTCCCCTGTTATTAATGCCGTTTCCCCCTTGATTGAATTGCCCTTGGGAATTATGATTTATTTGATTACCCTGTTGGTATTGGTTTTGATTTCCAAAACCACCATGTTGATTATAGGGTCCTTGGGGATTTTGGTCCCTTTGGCCCCTATTTCCCCACTGGTTTTGATAATCAAAATCATTACCTCCCTGATTATAATTGTTCCCTCTTTGATTAGGTGGCAGATATCTATTATTGTCATTCCTAGGTCCGTTATCATAAGACATAGCATTGACCTATTCATTATTATATCTATTACCATCATTATTATTAGGATCATATGAGGGATCAAAATTACAAGCATTAGTATAATGATCATAAGACCCACAGTTTTCACAGAAAATACATCCTACAGGCATATTAGAAACGGAAGGATTAGGATTCATACCTCTCCCCTTAGATTGGGAGGGAAGATCTTGCAATGGCACGGAATCGAGCTTGGCTTTAATCACTGACATCTCCTTCCCGAGGTTCGTAATTTGTGATGTCAGGTTGCTAATGGCATTGAGGTGGTCCACTGAATAGACCGCTCCTCCACTCTTGTTCACAGCATCTCGCTCGCCGTCTTGCCAATCCATGTGGTGTCGTACCACATCTTCTATGATATCAATGACTTCTTCTTCGGTTTTGTTCATAATGGGGCCACCTGCTCCCGCATCCAAACTGGTATTCCCTCGAGGACTTAATCCTCCATAGAATATCTGTAAAACTTGATATGTTGGGATTCCGTGGTGTGGGCACTCTCTTTGGTACTCCTTGTACCTTTCCCATGCTTCGTAGATTGACTCCCCACTCCTTTGCCGAAATCCCTAGATCAAAGCTCTAGCACCAGCCGTCTTCTTTTGGGAATAAAATCTTCCCAAGAATGCTGTCGTGACATCATCCCAAGTGTGTAGTGAGTTCGGCTTCACCTCCTTCTCTAACCATTCGAGAGCTCTCCCAATAAGTGAAAAGGGGAAAAGCTTCAATCTCACGAACTCTTGATTCACCCCATTAACCTTGATGGTATTGCAGTACTTCTCAAATTCGTTCAAATGAGCCAAAGGGCTCTCATGCTTGGCACCACTAAACTGCCTTCTCTCGATGAGGGTGATCATAGGCGGCCGGATCTCGAAATCATTGGCCTCAGTAGTGGGTGGAGCAATCCCACTTGAAGCTCTATACGCCCCAGGAGTTCCCAACTCCTTAAGGGGTCGTGGTGCTGGCCGATTAGGTTGGCGCGGTATGTCTGTCATTGGAACCTGTGGTGTGTTGTGTTCCTTTCCTTGAGAGTTTGATGACGTCAATCGAGATTTACGATTGCTCTTCAAAGTTCTTTCGATTTCTGGATCGAAGGGTATTAATTCTCTCTGTTTAGACCTGCGCATACACACTAACCAAACCAATTAAATAGCAAGGCTACAAGTGTAGCCAAAAGGGAAAAATCTTTTTGTGCTTTTTTTTATGATGAACTAGACTCAAGAAATCAAAAAGCAATTAACAAACACCGCATCCCCGGCAACGGCGCCATTTTGACGAGGGTTAAATCGGTCGCTACAATCTAACTCTCAATCAAACAATTCTTATACGAACACCCTAATACCAAGTACAATGGCAAATAAAGGTTCGGTCCACGAGGAACGAGAGTAAATGCAAATCAATCTTAAACCTAAGCTAGTTCGAAATCAATGAAAATGGTGTTCTAAAATACTACTAATAAGATGGGATAAACCAAATAAACTAAGACACTAGGGAGAACGGGAATTCACCAAACCATCGGTAACTACGCAACAAGGAATCATAGAGACAAACGGGATAAGCAAAGACTATATGTCTGATCAATATCGTGTGATAGGAAGACAACGGGCAATACCAAGCTTGGATTTCTCATGCACTTAACATTACTCGATACATAATCAAACCACATTCAATAATGAAATACCCAATTCACAATCTCTTGTTCAAACCAAGAATAACATGCAATCAAATTCAAGACTCTAGGTTAGCTACTCCTATTATAGTGAATTAACATGCAATCGCATATAATCAGTTTAATCACAATCCGTTTATCAAAACCAATCCTCAATTACATAGATTACCTAGGCCGGGTTTCATCCCGAAACCCTAGCTAGGAGACTACTCACACATATTCATAATCAAAGCAATAATGAATTCCAAAAGCATAATAGATATAAACATGAATTCAGATTAAGGAATAATAAAGCTTGATTAATAAACAAGAATGAATAATACCAATTGTATTGATGCGAATCAATGGAAAAGTTTAGAACTTTGATATCCGTCGTCAATGAATAATACAAAGAATCTTCACAAATCTTGCTTCAAATCAATCCAAGAAACTAAAATCGATAGAATAATCTTTAAGAAAACTAAAGAATCTCTAATACTAAGAACGTTCTCCAATAACTCTCTACAAAAGCTCTCAAAAACTTTCTCTAAATCTCTCCCCTCTTAACCCTCACAATAGGGTTATATATATATATATATATATATATATATATATATATATATATATATATATATATATATATATATATATATATGTTTTAATTTAGAAAGCAATTGCGCAGGCTGCCCTTTGTAAATCAGCACGGCCGTGCTAGAAGTGGCACGGCCGTGCAAGCATGGCAGTAGCTGATCCGCAATATATTCAATTTTGGCACGGCCGTGCTGAATTTGGCACGACCGTGCTAATGTCTGGCACGGCCGTGCAAGCATAGGCAGGAAGGTTGCAGGCACTTTGGTCTTCTTAAAATAGTCACAACTTCTTATCTAGAGCTCCGTTTGAGGCGTGCAATATATCGTTGGAAAGCTCTTCAAGTCTACTTTCCAATGCAATTGGAATCACACCATTATCATTTGTATACCAAAAGTTGTGAGCAAAATAGTGAACAGGTGTCATATTTGTGAACTGTTCTGCCTTGCCTGCTACTTAACTTGCCTTTCAAGGCCTTGAGAACCGCAGCAAAGCCTTAGCTTGGTGGGCTAGGATCGATAATAGCCTGATTACGCACCAATGGTTCGGGACTCGACATAACTTGGTCAACTATACCTTTTAACACACCAAAAACAGACCGAAACCCGTGAAGCACGTAATATGAAGGAAACGAGTGTAACAAGGCAATAAACGACCAAAACGGGCCTAAATACATCCAAAATCACCCATTTATATGCCTTAAAGCGCGCCCTAATGTGCGCTTGTCAGCCAATTAATCCGGCATGTGGACCATTTCGATATTTCATGGTTTTAATTGATGCTTCTACACGATGGTCACATGTCAGTCTGCTTTCAAGTAGAAATGTTGTCTTTGCAAAATTACTTGCCCAAATTATCAAATTAAGAGCACAATTCCCAGATCATACAATAAAGAAAATAAGACTCGACAATGCTGGGGAATTTACATCCCAAACATTTAATGATTATTGTATGTCAATCAGAATTGATGTTGAACACCCAGTAGCTCATGTTCATACACAAAAATGGTCTAGCTGAATCACTAATTAAGAGATTACAATTGATTGCAAGACCATTATTAATGAGATCAAAATTGCCATCATCTGGTTGGGGACATGCTATAATACATGCAGGAGCACTAATTAGATTGAGACCTATAGCTTATCATAAATTCTTACCACTACAACTTGTTTGTGGTAGAGAACCAAGTATCTCACATCTAAAAATATTTGGTTGTGCTATATATGTTCTCATTACTCCACCCCAACGAACAAAAATGGGTCCACAAAGAAGGCTGGGAATTTATGCCGGGTTTGAATCTCCCTCTATAATGAAATATCTTGAACCATTGACTGGTGACTTATTTACGGCTAGATTTGCTGACTGTCACTTTAATGAAGCAGTATTCCCAGCCTTAAGGGGAGAGAAAGTGGACCCACGCAAGAAAGAAATAAAACTTATTTGGAATGCAACACAACTGTTGATGTTAGACCCACGAACAAATAT
Source organism: Chenopodium quinoa (assembly GCF_001683475.1). Classification (NCBI taxonomy): domain Eukaryota; kingdom Viridiplantae; phylum Streptophyta; class Magnoliopsida; order Caryophyllales; family Amaranthaceae; genus Chenopodium; species Chenopodium quinoa. Next base: position 353,115 of record NW_018742372.1, read on the forward strand.
GTGTGAACAAGAAGTCAAGAAAATTGTTCATTTACAAAGTGTTGCAAATCAATTGCCTGATACATTTGTAGACACAAAGAAGGTGACAAAATCACATATACCAGCAGAAAATGCCCCTGCACGTACTGAAATCCCAACTGATAATAAGGCCATTGAGAATGAATCTCAAGCACGCAGAAAGCGTGGGAGACCACTTGGTATAAAAGATTCTAAACCAAGGAAATTGAAAAGATTGGATAGAATAGAAAATGAGACTAATGATGTTCCCCCATCAGAAGGTCAAGAAAGACTAAATATGGATGAAAGTAAAGAAAATGATGATAATCCAAAAGGGGACGAACAAGAAAACAACCCTACGGGGAATGAACAAGATGTTCAAAACATCGATAACAATGACATTTCAATGAATTACGTCTCTACCAAGACTGAGTGGAATAGGAAAGATGTTATCGTGGATGAAATATTTGCAAATTCCATCGCAATTGACATTGTGTCTGATGAAAATGATGTTGAACCAAGAACAGTGGAAGAATGTCAACACAGGAGTGATTGGCCAAAGTGGAAGGAGGCAATGTTGGCTGAGTTGAAGTCACTTGAAAAACGAGAAGTTTTCGGAAAAATAACTCTTACACCAGCAGGTGTATAACCCGTTGGATACAAATGGGTATTTATGAGAAAACGTAATGAGAAAAATGAGATAGTTAGATATAAGGCGAGGCTTGTAGCCCAATGATTTTCTCAAATTCCAAGGATTGATTATGAAGAAACATATTCTCCAGTAGTTGATGCAACTACATTAAGATTTCTGGTAAGTTTGACAGTCACAAAAGGACTGCAAATGCGATTAATGGATGTAGTGACTGCGTATTTGTATGGGTCACTCGATAGACATTTACATGAAAGTCCCCGAAGGATTAAAACTACCAGAAAACCACAAGCCTAGACAATAACTTTCCATAAAACTAAAAAGGTCACTTTATGGATTGAAACAATCTGGAAGGATGTGGTATAATCGTCTCAGTGAATACCTTGTGAGAGAAGGGTTCAAGAACAACCAAATTAGTCCCTATGTTTTCATAAAGTGATCACAATCAGGATTCGCTATTATTGCAGTTTATGTTGATGATTTGAATATCATCGGAACCCCAAATGAACTTGAGAAAGCTGCAAAATACTTGATGAAAGAATTTGAGATGAAAGACCTTGGAAAAACTAAATTTTGCCTTGGATTGCTAATTGAGCACTTGAGTCTTGGTATTTTTGTCCATCAATCAAACTATACAGAAAGAATTTTGAAAATACTCTTCATGACAAAGTAACTCCAATCAACTTCCCAATGGTTGTTCGTTATTTGACCACAAGAAGAAAATGAAAAAAATCTTGGTCCAGAAGTACCATACTAAAGTGCAATTGGAGCCTTAATGTACTTAGCTAACAACACTAGACTTGACATAGCTTTCTCTATGAACTTGTTAGCCAGGCACATCAATGCACCAACATATAGGCATTGGAAGGGAGTCCGACACCTACTCCGGTACCTACGAGGGACACAAGACCTTAATCTATATTATCAACCGAAACAAGATGCTGCCCTCATTGGGTATGTCGAAGCTCGACATTTATCGGATCCTCAAAATGCCAAGTCACAAAATGGATATATGTTCACTTATGGCGGCATTGCAATTTCATGGAAATCAACAAAGCAGACATTGACTGCGACATCCTCAAATCATGCAGAGTTGATAGCTCTTTATGAAGCAGGACGAGGATGTGTATGGCTGAGGTCGATGATTAGTAATATCCAAGAAGAGTGTGGAATGAAAGCAATAACAGAAAATCCAACCACCATCTTTGAAGACAATACAACATGCATCTCTCAAGTAACTGAAGGATATATTAAGGGAGATAGGACAAAACATGTATCCCCAAAACTATTTTGCACACATGATCTGCAAAAGGATGAGGAAATAGATATCCAGCAAATTCAGTCTTGTGACAACCTTGCCGACCTGTTCACCAAATCACTTCCTTCCAAGAAATTTTAGCTATTAGTTCACAAAATTGGAATGTGAGATCTTCGTAAACTATGCTGAAATCAGGGGGAGTATTACATGCACTGCACTCTTTTTCCCTTCGATCAGGTTTTTATCCCACTAAGTTTTTCCTGACAAGGTTTCTAATGAGGCTATATATTAAAGCATATAATATTTTTTAGCTATAGTTTTATCTCATAAGGTTTTACCTAGCAAATTTCACGAGACAACCCATACTCCATTTCATGTGAACGTTCAAGGGGGAGTGTTGAGAATAAAAACAAAAATGAAGTTCACATGCATGTATGTAGCATTTATGACAATTATATGCACAAAGTGCAATAATGTTCAATATTATATTGTAATATTGTTCCTATACATAAAAACTCCATTCACATAGTAAAGAATGAAATAATTTTCCATCCATTCTACTTCACTTCTTATAAAATTTTCTCTTGATAAAGTTTCTTTTAACAAAAACATATTTTATGGTAAAATATATTTTTGTTATGTTAGTAAAATATATTTTTGTTATGTTAGTAAAAATTATGGTCAAATCTAATGCATAAATAGTGAAAAAAAGTCCAACATATCATGAAATACAAGGAAAACACGGACAAAAAATACATTAGCATGAAATGGGAATGTTCTGGTCCGAGGAGGATTACAAAGGCGAAGGCGAAAAGACAACAAATTAAAAAGGCATCAAAAAAATAAAACGCGGAATGGGAATGTATAGCACTGTCAAAACGGTTTGACAGTTCGGTTTCGGTTCGGTTTGAAATCGGTTCGGTTTGAAATCGGGTCGGTTTGAAATCGGTTCAAATGTCTTACGGGTCGGTTTCGGTTCGGTTTAAATAATTATCGGTTCGGTTCGGTTTCGGTTTATTCTTGAACGGTTTAAATTCGGTTCGGGTTATAAACGGTTCGGTTAGTAAACGATACAGTGCAAACGGGTTGCGGTTTGTTAACGGTTCGGTGTAAACGGTTTTTAACCCGGTTTAAATTCGGTTCGGGTTGTAAACGGTCCGGGTAGTAAACGGTTCGGTGCAAACGGGTTGCGGTTTGTTAACGGTTCGGTGTAAACGGTTTTTAACCCGGTTTAAATTTGGTTCGGGTTGTAAACGGTTCGGTGCAGACGGGTTGCGGTTTGTTAACGGTTCGGTGTAAATGGTTTTTAACCCGGTTTAAATTCGGTTCGGTTTGTAAACGGTGCGGGTTGTAAAAATTCCAGGTAGTAAACGGTTCGGTGCAGACGGGTTGCGGTTTGTTAACGGTTCGGTGTAAATGGTTATTATCCCGGTTCAAACAGTTTCAGGTTGGAAACGGTTCGGTTGTTTTTTGGTTTAGTTTTATTTTAGTTCGGTTATAACTGGTTCGGTTCGTTCACGGGTTTGGTTCTTCTACGATTTAACATTATTTAGATCGGTTTTATTTCAGATTTACTAAATTACGGTTCGAGTCTGTTTTTGATTTCAAAAAATTTTGTACTACTTTCTAACTTTTTGCTAGTTAACAAGTTTTATATCAAGCCGAGACTTCATCACTTCATATTGAGGCATCATATTATATGCAAATTCTCATTAATTTTATAAATACATATCATGTTATGATTTAAGTTTAGCTATACTGATCTTACTAGTTTATTATGAAGTAGATTATAAAAGTTTAGTGCATTAATGTATTATTGTTTTACTATCAGATTATTATCTGCTTCTGATTTGATCATTTAGTTAATAGTGTCATAATCATGATTTGATGAGTTGTTGTGACATCGAAATTTGCAATTTGGTATTCGATACTTAATTAGTCAACAAGACTGATAATTAAGACTCGTTTATCATTATATATTTGCATAAAGTTATACATGAAGATATTACAGAGTAGTTTGATTTGTATAATGAAAGAAAACATTAATGAAGAAGAAGGTAATGTTGATTCCTTCAATCGATTATACAGATACATAACATATAACCATCTCATATTCTCATAGTTAGATATTATTAGTATAAAGGGATGAGAAACATAAGATTATTATATTTTTGTATATCCTTTACTGGTTTACCCTTAAGGCTTAAGTCACTATTAGTAATTAGTAATTACTTAATTAGACTAACAAGTTAATCAGAAAGAGTAACTTTTAACTTGAGTCTAGTAGATCAAATACTGAAATGGTATTAGTATATTACCGAGTATGATAGTCTAGTACGCTGCTAATCTGTTATGCAGCTATGCTAAATTGACAATTGCTCATATAGTCATATTAGTCAATCACTCATGTAGACATAACTCATATCTAATTAAGTAATTTGTATTTATGTACTAATCTACTAGTCAACTATATCATTTATAAGTTTACACGATTACAAGTGTATTGCTTATAGGTACAGCTAAACTGATATAAATATAACCATATAACAAATCCGTAGTACTTCTAACTCTCTAAGATATGACATCATTATTTATTGAACAATTTTCGATTTTTTATTAATCGCAACGCCTAGAAATTACACGCTAACCGATTCACATTTTATAATTTAAAGAACTTAATATTTTAATGTGTGTGTTAAAAAAAATTATAAAAGCTGATATTATGAAGGTGAATATCGTTTTATCGGGATCCGAGAAATGTAATTAGTTTTTTTTTAAGTCATGTAATTAATTAATTGTATAAAAGTTTGTTTAATGTTATTAAAATAAAATTAAAAATTTTGATTTTTACAAAGTGGAAAATTAATTTCATTTTTTTGGTTGACAATTTCAACAAAATATGGTGGGAAATTTCCCTCCAAAAACCAAAAGGAAAAACACATTTTAGATTTAGAATTTAGATATTTTGATTCTTTAATAATTAAATAAACATGTGGTTCATATATTATGCAAAAGAGAAAAAAAAAAAAAAAAAAAGTGAAACGTGAAACTGTGAAAGACTGAAAGGCAATTAGGTTCTTCATTCATCCTCTTCATTCATCCTCTTCATTCCACAGCATTCACCGTTCTTCTTCTTCATCCTCAAATCGAAGCGTTGAATCCTCACTCACTCTCAAGTTCTCAACTCTCAAGCTCTGAACTCTTAGCCTTCAATAGCTCAAAGGTAAATTTTAGTTAATTGTTTTTGTTTTCGTTTCGTTTTTTTCGATTTTTTTTCGATCTCTCCATTCTCGTTTTTTTTTTTCATTCTCCAGTTCTCCATCTTCAAATCTTCCTCTCCTTCAAGCCGTCACTGCTCAAAGGTAATTTTATGTTAATTTTTTTGTTTTCATTTCGGTTTTATGTTGCTGATTCGTTGTTTGCAGGATTTGCATGTCTTTATTTTTTGATTTTTACTTCTGATTTGTTCATATAATTTCTGATTTTTTGATGTTGTTCATGTAATTTTTAATTTTATTGTTCTTGTTGTTCATTTAATTTCTGATTTTTTAATTTTATTGTTCTTGTTGTTCATTTTTTGTTATATCTATTTGTGAGGTGTTCTGGCCTTACCAGCTTTGGCTATGCTCAGTTCTGATCAGGGTTGTGGTTGTAGTACCATGAGCAACAATTGAGTTGATTTGGTTACCTTATTCATGCTCGTGGTTTCTTTTCGTGTTATTAATTGTGCTTGGTTTTTTTCAGGCTGCTGTGTTGTTGCTGGTCTGCCTTTGTGACTGTTTGCTGTTTGTTGAGCATTTAAAATGTATGGCTTTGTCTATAATGCTCTATTAGTCTTCAAATATACTGAATGCTATCCTTTGTTCTATCAGCTGCATTGTTCTCTCATTAGTGTTTCTGTTTATGTGGGTTAATGCTGAATGCTAGCAGGATTTTTTGATTTAAGTTTGGGTTTTGTTTTGTTGCAAAAGTGCAAGTGCATTCAGATAGGAGTTGTCTAATAGTGTTTAGTATATTTTAGGACTGAATTGTAGATGGACTACCTCAGCTTAGAGCATGTAGTACTAGCTAGGGTCTGTCCTGTGCTGCTGCTGTTCTAATGTCTGGCCAGATCTGCTAGATGTACAAGGCTAGATTGTAGGATCTGCTGGGTGTTTTCTGCCCTGTTCAGAGCAGAGTCTTTCTGGCCATGGTTTGTGCTGTCCTAGTTGATGTCTCTGCTGCAGGCTGGGTGCTGGGGTTGGTTGCTGCTGGTTTTCTAGGGTATTGCAGCTGTGGTTTTGCTGTCGTCTTGTGTTAGCTGGGCTGTGTTGTCTGTCTGTTGCTGGGCTAGGTTGCTGGTGTGCTTTGCTTGAAGCAAGCAGGTCCGGAGCTGCTGTGTTAATTTGCCTATTTTTTTTTATTTGCCCTTAATTTGCCTTTTTTTCACTTGATTTATACTGTTGTGTTTTTGTTTTTTCAGCAATGGAGCAAGAGTTTATTGGTTTTGATGAGGATTCTACTGTAAAGAATCAAGATTCTACTGTTCAGAATCAAGATTCTACTCAACGTACCACTAGTGGTAGTAAGCGTGGACGAACATCAGATGTTTGGAGGTATTACACCTTTTTTGATAAGATGGTTGGTCTTGCTCCGATAAAATATGCTCGATGCAATGTTTGCGGTAATGAATATAAAACTCCAGGTAATGCTGGTACTTCAACTTGTAAAGCTCATACTAAGACATGCATGAATAAAAATCCACACCATCCTGGAAATCATGAAAGTGGTGTTGAGCTCCTGTTTAATCAAACACGTCATTTACAATTGCTTGCTAGAGCTATAATTTTGCATTCCTATCCTTTAAGTATTGTGGAGCATCATGGCCTTAGGGAAGTTTTTACGAATTTGAACCCCAACGTGAATCATGTGTGTAGAAACACTATTTTGAAACATTGTATTGATGAGCATGATAAGTTTAAGTCTTTGTTGTTGCAATCTTTTTCGGGAATTGAAGGTAGAGTTAGCTTCACTTGTGACTTGTGGACAGCATGTACTAATCGAGGTTATCTTACTTTAACGGCACATTATGTTGATAAAAATTGGTGTCTTAGGTCTAAAATTCTGAATTTTAGATATTGTGGTCCTCCTCATACTGGTGTTGAGGTAGAAAAATTTGTGTTAAAACTTATTGGGGAGTGGAACCTTCAGGGTAAAGCTTTTGCAATGACGCTTGATAATGCTCGATCCATGGATGTTATGGTTAACCTTTTGAAGAAAGATTTAGTGTTGACTTCTCCTCTTCCTTGTAATGGTAAATTTTTTCATATTCGATGTTCAGCTCATGTCTTGAACATTATTGTTCAAAGAGGTTTAAAAGAAGTTGATAGTAGTGTTCAAAAATTGCGTGAGGTTTGTAAATATATTGATTCTTCAGATTCTAGACTCACTCAATTTGAGCATGCTCTTCATGAGGTTAACTGTGTGTTTAATGGAAAGTTACGTCTTGATGTTGTGACTTGTTGGAATGCCACATATACGATGATTCGAAAAGCTTTGGAAGCAAAGGAAGCCTTGAAATTGGTTATTGATAGGTTTATAGGTTATGAATTCAAACTTTCGAATGATGAATGGGATACCCTTACTAAAATATGTAATTTCCTAAAGCCATTTCATGAAATCACTGTGTTATTTTCTGGTTCAGAATATCCTACTGCAAATTTGTATTTTGCTAGTGTTTTAAAAATTGAGCACACAATAAGTAAAGCCCATATAGATCCTAAACTTGCACCCATGGCAAAAGTTATGCTTGAAAAGTTTGAGGGCTATTGGGATGAATATAGTTTGATCCTATCAATTGCTATTGTTCTTGATCCTCGTTATAAGCTTGTTCGAGTGATGAAGATGTTAAAAGTGCTTTATGTTGATGAGGCATGTGTTGAAAAGGCGAAGGTGATTAAAGATGCTCTTTTGGAGTTGTATAACTTTTATTCTTCTTTGTCTTCCGGTTTTACATCAAGTACAAATGCTCCACCCTCCATCCCAGCTGTTATCGAAAATTCAAATAGTCACTTGGATGATGATATATTCAAGGTATTCAATTTCTGATTATTGTGGTTTACAAAATTAATAATTTTATGTTTTAATTTTATTATTTAATAAAAGCATTTTGTTTGAACTTTTCTAGTATGTTGATAATGATGATGATGAGGAGGATGACACATCAAATCGGCCATCGATGGAGATTGATTCTTATTTGTGTACTCCTCGACAACCAATTTATGAAGGGCAGAAGTACGATGTTCTTAAGTATTGGGAATCTCAAAGTAGTGTGTACCCCATATTAGCTGTTATGGCTAGGGATGTTTTGGCCATTCCTATTACATCGGTAGCCTCAGAGTCTTCTTTTAGCATGGGTGGTCGTATTTTAAACAAGTATAGGAGTGCGCTTTTGCCTAAGAATGTTGAGGCGTTGGTGACCACACAAAATTGGTTACGTGGTTATGATTGTGATATTGAAGAAGACGTCCTTGAAATTGGTAAAGAAGTGATAGATGAAAGTTTTGCATCTAATTAAGAAGACATGGATGTTGTATTGTAGTGAACTGGTGATGCTTAATATATATTGTGTTGCTTCATTGCTAAAATGTTTTAATCTCATAGAACAAGTATTAATAGTTTTAGTCACATTACATATTGATATGTTGTTCCTTTTTTTATCTCGAGTTATTGGTTATTATTTATGTCCCGCTAAATATTCATCTTGACCTGCAACCGACTCACTTCGTAAATGATCTGCATCGACCCACACTGACCCACCCAATAACCACTCCTAGTAGTAAGTAGTTTGTAAACGGTTCGATTTATAAGGATTCGGTTCATAAACAGTTCGGTTTATAAATGGTTCGGTTTATAAACGGTCCGGTTTATAAACGGTTCGGTTTGTAAACGGTTCGGTTTGTAAACGGTTCGGTTTGTAAACGGTTCGGTTTATAACGGTTTTTATGCCAGTTTAAACGGTTTCGGGTTAGAAACGGTTCGGTTTATTTTCGGTTCGGTTTCCTTTCCAGTTCGGTTTAGATTTGGTTCGGTTCTAAAACGGTTTAACATTACTCGGATCGGTTCGGTTTCGGGTTTACTAAAATGCGGTTCGGGTCGGTTTTCGGTTTCAAAAAATCGGTTTTTAATCGGTTCGGTTCTCATTCGAATCGGTTTGAATCGGTTCGGTTTCACCGGTTCGGTTCGGTTTTTGACAGTGCTAGGAATGTACTATACAAAGAAAACACGGACAAAAAATACATTAGCATGAAATGGGAATGTTCTGGTCCGAGGAGGATTACAAAGGCGAAGGCGAAAAGACAACAAATTAAAAAGGCATCAAAAAATAAAACGCTAGAATACATAGTGGCAGGGACTGGCAGCTTTACATAGTGCCAGCCTTTTGGAGTAGCTCATTGCTGCAAAACCCACTTCTTCCTTTCTCTCCTCTTTTTCCATTAACCCCAAATCACCTGCTATGGAGGTACTAAGCTCATCATCTTCAATATTATTTCATCTCGTTTTTCCTTGCGAGTTTTCTTCAATAAAGCATTTGTCTGTTTTTTTTTTTTTTTAGTTTGGGTATTTTTTTCATTTTAGGTGAAAGTTTGATATATAGGTGTTATAATAAACTCTTAAAAGTGAGATAAAAACGGGAAAAAATATGTCTTTTATAAATTTTACCTTGTTTGTTTGAATATGACTTTGGGAAAACAGAGTTTTTTTTTTTAATTTTTAATTTTTGTGTGTGTGTGGTTGTGCGAGATTTTGAGGTTTGACGTAGAATCTACTACGAAGTATGATTATTGCTTTGTTTCTGAAAATAAATGATTATTACATTTGCACATTAATATCCCATTTTGTTGGTCACATTCTCTACAAAGTGAGTAACTATGTACCCCATCCATTTTTAAACAATGTTTCCATTTACATTTATCATTGCAAATATCTCTATTTATCCATTATTAAAATTAGATATTAGTAGTATAACCTTTTTTTTTTTTTTTTTTTTTTTTTTTTTTCTTATACATAGACAAATTTTAGAAGATTTTTATACCAGTATCATAAGTTTTATTTTTTATTTTTTATTTTTTTTGAAGCAACCAGTATCATAAGATTTCAGATGGATGAAGTAGTAATTTATTTATTTATTTATTTTTAAATACTCACTTTCCATTTTTATTCGATTTTTTTATTTAATGTTACTCTTTCAACTCTGCAATAATGATATATTTTTACAATTTTATCGTAATTTATTTTACACAAACCCACATTTTTCAATATTTTTCTTAAATTGCGCATCCATAATAAATAAGTAGAACATAGAATGGCGACATTGTTAGGCATAAAACACAACATTAATTACTCCGATGCATGATTAGCTAATAGTACCAATTTAGTGAATGTATAATGCTAAAACCTTGAACGTTTTACACATAGATCTTTGTTGTAGGAGTCTTTCACAATTATCAACAAGATATTATATTCTATTTGCATTGATATTTATTAGATCTTAAATAGGACTACAATGAACGGAAGGACTAAGGTTCTAGCCCTTTTGTTAACCAGGAATAAGGCATAATGTATATCCAACATCATCTAACTCCGTTCAACAAAGTAGCTTTGTTTGGATGATGAGAGTTAATGATGTCTACTTTAGTTCTTATTCATGGGTCATGTTTCATTTATTGTGCATGTTTTGTGTTAGAGTGAATGTAATGAGGGGACAGTGAAGTCTCACATAGTAAGTGCTAAAGAATAGGATTTCAAAGATGCAATATATTTGATCACTTAACTAGAGCACCGTTAATCTTAGTGCACCAGCATTAATTTTTCATTCAGCTGCTTAATATGCATCTTATAAGGAATGTATATTACTCAGTCATCTTATGAAGAGCAAGTAGATCTCTGTCCTAACTCTGAAAATACTCTTGCATATCTTAATGTATAAGAAGTACTAGCTAGCACTTGTTAATTCTTTTTTATAAGATGATAGTCTTGATAAGAAATTTTGATTACTATCAGATTTTTGTCGCTGAATATTGCAATGTACATTTCAGGATATGGATCTTTGTTTACTGAACACTGATATCTCATATAATATACTGTCTCGACTGCCTGCTGATATATTGGTCCAGCTGAAGATGGTCTCAAAAGGGTGGCAGCACTTCATTGCAGATCCTGACTTCATGCGCTTGCAGATGAAGATGGCAGAACCAATTTTGATTTCAGGATACTTCTTCCAGGAAAAGTATCTGTACTGTGATATCGATGTTGAAAAGCTCAGTTACATTCCCATTAAAGCCAAGGAAACCAAAATTTATCAGAATATCCTAGAGTTTTTGCCTGAGAAGGTTACTATTTTGGGATCAAGCAATGGTCTAGTCTGCTGTAGGAGTTGTATCCCTTCTCCCGACCCATTGATATACATCTGCAATCCTGTGAGTAAGAAATGGATGACTGTGAAGTGGGATAGAATCAACAGGAAGGACTATATTGCTTTCTCCTTCGAACCATCTTCTACTTCCTCCATGAATGAGAACACAGACTATAATCTAGTTAGGGTGTTTGAAGTTGATGTGCATACTCCTGGGAAGGAAGAATTCTACTTCACTTTTGAAACATACAATTGGGAAAGAAGGGTATGGGTTAAATCTAAGGAAATTTGTCATTGTGAAGATTCTTTGTGCATCACCAAATATGTTTTGGTTAAGGGTATTTTATACTGGCTGACAGATGGTCACATACTTCTTATGTTCGACATTGCAAATGAGCTCTCTTTGCTCATTACTCTCCCTATTCCTTTCACTGAAGGTAAGCTCCCTGAAATTTGTCTTGGAGAATCTGATGGAGAGCTGCATTGTGTAGTGGTATCACCGGAAGGACTTATGATTTGGGCCCTTGAGGACTGTTTCAGCTCCAACTGGGACCTCAGGTCGTTCATATCCTTCGAGGTGATGGAAGAAGAAAATCCACAATATCTATGCAATTTGGCAGAAAGAGTTTCAACATCTGTTGGAGAAAAAGTCCCATGGATGCAACTTTTGGCGTTCAAAGATGGCAAACTGTTCTTAAGGGTCTCCAATTCTGCCTACTCTTTTGACATTCAGACAAGGAGGATTTGTTTTCTGTGTGACATGCTTGATCTTGGTCATGAATTTGTTGGTGCAACAGTGGTTCCGTATTCTGTCACTATGGCATCAGTGGCTGATTCCTAGATGGTTTATCTGCCCCTTCTTATTTTTGGGTACATGCATATTGCAACTACGCAATTGGTGTTACTAGGTTCTACCTGTTAAATAGTTACTAGCCTTTTGTTCCTAAAATACTGCATATGGCTGCCAAAATTCTGTTGAAAAATCGCAGTTTTTCAGAGAAGTCACGTACATTTAGTAGTAAATGTGGTTGATGCAGTAATCTTATTGTTCCAGAACATACTGTATACGGCTGCTGCCAAAAATCTGGTGTAGAATCCGTAGTTTTTGAGAAAAGTCACAGTACATTTGGTCGATTAATGTGGTTAATGTAGTAATCTTTTGCAGCCTTATCTATTTTAATGGAATGCTAGACTTAAGTGAAGTGAAACATCGTTGTCACAATCATGCTCATTTCGACATTCACTTTTATGTTAGCTAACAATGAGTATGCATGTCTTAATGTCTGCATGTAACCCGAATGGACATGTATCTTTAGTTAGTTTGCTAAGGGTTAAGCTGCGCTGTATGCTGATAAGTAAGCATTGTCTCATTAAGATGTTTTAAAGGTGATTATGTGTTGTAAGTGTGAAGTAGTAGTAAACTTCTCTAAATATTGGTGATTGCCGACAATTTGTTCTCCGTACATCTCTAGCAAACGTTCATAAGAATGTCTTCTGTTAGTTTTTTTTACTCAATTTTGCTAGCATTTAAACAAAAAAATGATGCATCAGTTTGTTCTACATCCCTTCTCTTTTTCTTGTGGTTAAAGATAAGAATGACAGACATCGACAGTATGTAGTCTGCAAACAAGGTTTATGGATATGGCACGAGTATATTGCAGAAGGGTGAGTACTCCGACTAGTAAACAAGCCAATTTCATGTAATACGAGTGAGGAGAGGCCTCACATACTGGTAGGATTGTGATCAAATAAAATTCCAAAAGCTAAATGATCATGTTCTATACATATGCTTGTCCTTTGTTTGCCTAGTCTTGCTAATATTTCAAAATTTCATAATGGTTTAGACTTAGGATATATGCATAATGCATTGAACACTGGTACACATTCAGGTGTCAAACTCACCACTTCCTGAAATCTAGAATTTTGCATGTTTCAAATGTCGGTTCTTGTGTTCGAGTACTAAAACACACCAAGAAGAGTTGAAATGAAATCAAGAGTCCAAGAAGATGGAAAAAAAATAAAAATGATAACCAAACAAAGAAATCGATTATGATCATTTTTGCAACCATTACTAATCAAAGTATACACACCAACTCAATATGAATAAGAGAAACTATTTACTTAGAGATATTACTATGCACAAGAACATGCACCTTACTCGTACTGTTAAAAAAGAGAAATCACACATAATCCTAACAGAGAAGGCCATTATTTAAGGTTTAGATGGCTAGATGCTACCTCTTGACTGTAGTCGAAAGTAAAGAAAGAAGAAAAGCTTTATTTTTATTTTAGCAGGGATTTAACAATACTTTTCTAACATCTTAGAGAGAAAACCTTTCTCTATCATGGGGTGCAGAGTAGTCAATATTGGGGCCTTGAGGAATGATCCCATAAGGATTAATGGAAGTATGACTTTGATAATAGTGCTTCTTAATGTGATCCATGTACACTGTGTTGCTCATGCCAGGAATTTGGAAGATCTCTTTTGTGTAATTGAACAAGTTTGGGTACTCGCGCAGCAATTTCTTGTTGCATTTGAAGTGAACAGCATACACCTGTGAACAAAGTAAATTTAATTCTAAGTGAAGAGCAACTCCAGACAGAAATGAATGAATGAAAAACATTTTAAAGAACAACATTGAAAATTACATCAAATTTACATTTGTTAATGAGAAAAAAATGGCTTGGTCACCTTTATCATTTTGATGTATGGTAGCTTTGGAGTATGGAGTACATAAAATTCATGCCTCTAAATAGTACACAATTTTGAAAATTAACTAATGACGATAATCAATGACTTAAACATGGAAGGCAGTAGGACTAGCATTGATGAATCATCTGCTACGCATGGTCAGTTTACCTCATCAAATCTTATTAAGGTTACGAATAAACGTATATCTGCTTCAGTCAGTGAGCTGCCACATAAATATCGCTGTTTAGCAAGTATCTCTTCGCATTTGTCCAGCGCTTTATACAATTTGTCAACAGCCTAGGAAATGGATCAAAATCATCAGAATTCAGAACATATATTGGAAGCCAACAAAACAAAGATGGATCATAGGTGACATTAAAATAAGGAACGGTGTTTACCTGATCATATGGTTCTTGCTTTGTGGAAAATCCACATCTGTAGACACCATTGTTGATTCTATCATATATCCATTCGTTAACCTCATCAACTCGAGCTCGCAGATGCTGGGGATAAAGGTCCAAATCCCCATTCTCTGCTATATCATTGAACTCGGAGTTTAACATGCGAATAATTTCTGCGCTTTCATTGCTTACAATTGTCTCAAGTTTCTTGTCCCAAAGGACCTGTGGAAACCAATTCGTGAATCAATTGACAATTTGACACGGTAAGAAACCTATTATAAAGATGTCATAGAATGAAAAATGAATGATACATACAGGCACTGTATATTTGCCAGAGTAATTAGCACTTGCAAGGTCATAAAGGTCTCTGATAGTCTTTAAACCATTCAAAGGGTCTGGCTCAGCACCTGGTTCTTCTGTATCAGAGGCAGGGAAAACCCATCCCATATGTGCATCACCTTCCTTTGTTCTTTCCCATTTGGGTTTGACTGACTGCAAGTGCAAGGAAACGTCATACTAAGCTAGGGTACTTGCACTAACAAGCAATTGTTTTAGCAAATATAGACATCCATGTTACCGTGAAACTTATTGCTTTATCAAGCCTTTTTATCTTCACGAAAGAAAGGCACCTGGATGCCCAAGGACAAGCATAAGATATGTATAGATGATATCTTCCAGACTCAGGCAGAAAGGTCGACCCTTGATCTCTTGAAATAAAATTACGAAATATTGAAGGAGACCTAACAAAAGCACCAGATTTTTCTATCTCATCAACTGCAGTTCGGGCCATAGTACACTGATGATTTATAAAAACTAGTTAGCAGCGTTTCTGACATTTGAAAGAATACAGTTCACTTTGGACCTAAGTATGTGGAAAGAGAGAGTAGATGTGGAGAGACAAAAAGAAATAGTTCATTGTTTTAAAGGGTCAGTTCATTGTTTGGTATTCTGTAATATATAATTGATGCACACTACTCTACTGCACACATAATATGAATAGCAAGTACAAATTAAACTATTCAAAAGATCAGGACTTGAGGCATGCACAGAGCAAGGCAACACGATCATTCTACAATCATAGCATGGTACTGGTACAAGGTTCCTTTCACTTTTCCCTACTACTAATGTATTTGCCCCTTTTTCTTACCTACTTTCATCAGGAGGCAGCTCGGATTCTAAGCAATGTACACCCCCACCCCCCCCCCCCCAAAAGAAAGGTGTACAATTGAGCTTCTATTTAGACCTGAATATCAAACAAATTACTGTAGAAGAATGTAGGTGAAATTTTCATTCACTCTGTGCTATTGAGTAGCAGCATGTATCATTAAACTAAAGAGGATCATCTACGAGTTTGCCATGAACTGGTTATATGTTTGACTCTCTAACTAGACAGTATGGCATTATGCAAATGATTGTTTATTAAGTCTGTCTTTTCTCTATGTCAGGTGTAGTGTACAGTCCAGCTTTAATTAGGATATGCTAGGAACCCTTACAATAGACCAGGTATTCAACAAATATTTTTTTTCTCTAAGTCAGGTGTAGTACGTGTACAGTCCAGCTTTAATTATGTGCATAACCCACATAAGCACAATTAGACCAGGTATTCAACAATTTTTTTTTTTTCAGAAAATGAGGGGAAATTTTAACGCTCCTGAAGCAATTAAAACATTAATTGGAAACTTGCAGCATGTTTTGCTGTAAGTGTTTACAAGTTTAAGCACTTTAATCAATTCCTAGCAGCCTGGACCAGGACGTAAGTAGAAAAAATACAAAATTTAAAGCTGATCGCTTTTACTTCATTCTAATCTCTTCATGATGATTGCTTTAAGCAATGTGATCCTTGGTATAATGGATAAGTGACGTAGAGACACAGTCAATTAATTACTATACCCAGTTTGACCTATAGCTGATGAAGTAGATGAAAACCTCGAATCTTCTATCACCTCAGCACAGTTAGATCAATCTCGTAACTTTCAACTCTAGTATATACCTTAAGTCTATTATAAATTTATAATTTATATATAGCAAATTTGCAACCAATTACTTCCATTCATATAAATCATATTGGCTAAGGTCTCCATGATTAATGAGGTTTGGATATCAAGTACACAATAAGGAGGATATCACGTACTCTACAACTATGGGTAGAGGTACTTCCTCCAAAAACGATGCCTAAATAGAATACCACAGCAATTTGTCCTTCATGTCAATGACTTTTCAATTTCATATGAAGGATGAAGTGGTTATAATTTTCACTTTAGGACATAAAATATTTTTAGGTTAGAAAATTTTGAACCAGCTAAAATGGTTTCATAGCATTTCTAAGGCGCTCTGCAGCTTGTCGTACAGATGATTGAACGCGATAGGGCTAATGCAAATATAGACTCAGTGCCTATACACGCCACTGATTTGGTAAAGGGATTCATACCAGAGATGGTCTCAACAACCTGGGTGTAACCAGTGGAAGAGAGAGTCTTACAACGGAGCTCATTTTCTCAAGTTGCCTCTAGGTGTTCAGTTTACGCCAAATGTCTACAGCTAGGCTAGGATTAATAACACCCCCTTGTCTGAGAAATATGGCAAAAAATTGTAGCAACTAATTAGAAAAAAGGCGGAAGGACAGCAACTTTGGTGATGCTGTCTTGACTCTTAAACATTGACATCAGCCAAAGCTATGCAGCTAATTAAAAACCCGACTTAAAATTCAGAATTCGTTGTTACACAAGTCTTGTACGAAAGCGTTGGGGTTAACATTCTCATAGAAGTCTCAATTCTAATAGAAATTGGGTTCAACATTGGGGTTAACATTCTCATAGAAGTCTCAATTCTCATAGAAATTGGGTTTAACAATGGGGTTAACGTTGGGGTTAATATTCTCATACGAAAGCATTGGGGTTAACGTTTTCACAGAAGTCCCTATTCTCATAGAATTGGGGTTAACATTCTCATACGAAAGCATTGGGGTTAACACTCTCATAGAATTGCGACCCTTCTGATTTATATACGATACAAATAAAGAAATTGCAGCTCAGAATCTAAAATTCTAATGCAACAAAATCGGCCACAAAAATCCTCCATCGATCAAGAATTTCGATATCTTGACAGAAATTTACATACACCATAATTCTGTTTACTTTTTCACAGTAGTAAAAGTTAAGTGATTCAGACATAACAATAACAAGTATGCAATATGTTTATAATCAATTAAAGCAATAAAAAAGTAATAAGCTCATGTAATTGAGTACAAGAAAATCTTAAACAGAAAGAATCAGATAATAGTTGATTTAACAAGAATGAAAACTTAGAAAAATACCCAGTAAAAATTCTGTTGATCTTTTCTGGTTGCTTTCCAAAACAGAGGGAGAAAGAGGAGGCTTAGGAGAAGAGAAGAGAAGAATTGGTGGATAACTTCATTAATTTGGAGTCATTTTATATTACTTTGCTGTTAGGCCGCCAGTGACACTGTTTTTGCTTTAAAGGAAGCTGCTTTGTCCCTTTCATTTTTGACTTTCTGATGCCCTTTTTCTGCGAGAAATTTTGATGGCTTGAGGTCATTCATGACTCGATCCGTTTTGAGGAGTGAGGAGATGCATGATGTGATGGGGTTTGACTCCTCACAGCCCCCCGTTACTGTGATAGAGTGGGGTCCTCTCTTGTAGTTTACTATTAAAAATAAAATAAAAAAAATGTCTCAATTCGTTTTTTTGGACAGACTGATATTTTTTGCAGATGGAGCGTTACAGATAGTACATGTCTCAACAGATGATCAATTTGCTGATTTTTTCTCAAAGTCGTCTAGATCGTACCATTGTTAAAAGGTTGTCTAGATTTTTTATTAAGGAAAAAAGTTGTCTAAATCAAACTTCCTCAACCATTGTCCATTTGAGTTTTATTTTTTTGAATGTGAGAAAGCTGGCTTGAGGGAAAGAGAAACGGACAATCAGCAATCAAGAAGAATAGACCAACGAGTTAATCGACAATTAAGGCATTAAAATGGTCATTGTAACAACCAGCCGTTAATAATCAATCCCCAACAATCAGAAAATAATGTAACTAATTACAATATTTTAAAGGAAAAATTCATGGCAATAATCCGACCTTTTGCCCATTCTTTTTTAATAATCCGACCTTTGGATTATTATTTAATAATCCGACCTTAGGGGGTCTTCAATTATTATTGGTCCCTACAGGCTGCCTGACTTGTTGTAGCCGGTATTAGTCCTACGTGGCTTCCAAAGGTGATTTCCCTTTATATTTATTTTGATTTTTGTTTAAAATGCCACATCCCTTAATTGTTGGGTCTTCTTCTTCTTTTCTCTGTTTCCTCTCTTCCTTAAACGACATTGATGCTCTCAAATTCCCCCCTCTATTGTCACTGAAATTTGGTTGCAATGGCTAGTAGGAGGCACATTGGGTCAAGTGGATCATCTTCGTCAAGATCAGTTGGTTAAGGTTCGCCAAAATTGAAGTGCAAATGTGGTGTAGAAGTTGTAATTCGGACGGTGAGGAATGGCGATAATGTGGGTATGAAGTTCTATGGATGCCCTAAATGGCCTGTAAGTGTGGTGGGAAGTGACATTTTTTTTTGTTTTTGCTATTGAACTTAAGATAATTACATTGGGAAAATTGAATTAGGGTTTTAAAATTCAATTGATTTTGGGTGTTTTTTTTTTCTTTTTTTTTACAGGAGGGTGATTGTGGATTCTTTCAGTGGGTTAATGCTAACAAATTAGATGTTGAAGATCTAGGATTCCAGGTGTTTGAAAGAGATACTCTACTTGCTGAAAAAGAGATTGAAATTGATTTCATGAAGGAGCAGTTGAAAAAAGTAGAGAAGAATTTGGGAATAAAGGAGGATGAGTTGAATGATACCAAAATGGAGCTTTGCCACACTAGAATTAAACTAATGAATGCGTCAAGGAATGAAAAAAACTTCTCCATTGCTTTGTTTGTGTCATGGATTTTCTTTGGTTTTCTTTTAGTGTATTTGAAGGCATGACAGTGATGTTGTGCAGATGATAGTTAGTTAGAATGAATAAGTTAGTTTAGGCAGATGATGTTGGGCATTTGTGACATGTATGGTCAAAATAGCCATTAGATTATGCAAGATATGTATGCTGCAATGATTTGATGAATAAAAGGAATTTATTTTGACAAAAATTTGCTTACAACTTCAATTATCATATAGAACTGAACACATTATAGTTGTTATATTGAACATAATAAGTTCACAATGTTTAGTCCAAAAGACACAAAATGAACCCTGCCATGGTTC
Source organism: Chenopodium quinoa (assembly GCF_001683475.1). Lineage (NCBI taxonomy): Eukaryota > Viridiplantae > Streptophyta > Magnoliopsida > Caryophyllales > Amaranthaceae > Chenopodium > Chenopodium quinoa. The sequence goes on from NW_018742372.1 coordinate 372,781, forward strand.
ATGCCATTTCAAAGTAATATGCATATTGACTTCTATAAGCCAACATGCCCAAACAAACTGTTCCCAAAAGCTTACAGAAACAAAGTGCAAACACTGAATGAGTTAATTACACCAAAAGTGAGTCACTGTTCATGCCACTACTTAGATGACTATTGACTTGGTTGATGTAAGGTGGAAAGTTGACTTTCTTGACTGCACTGGAACCAGGCCATAGCTGATGTTGTTCTCCTTTGATTGGCTTGGCTCTGCACACAGATACAACAACTAACATTAGTATAACATTAATTGCAAGCTAAATCAAACACACAGAAAGTGATAACATAAAGGCACTTACACTAGTCCTTGTAGATCCATCTGATGCAATGAATACACCTACACCTTCTGGGACCTGAACAGTTATAACACATCACCAATTAAGCAACAAAAAGTTACAACAATAAGCTATGTACAACTAAGAAAATATACTTGGTTCCTTCCTCTACCTCTGGTACTACCCCTGCCCCTTCCTACTCCCCTGTTCCCACTTGAAGCACCTCTGCTAGAACTAGCAACATCTGAACCCCTTCCCCTTCCAGCATTGACAGCATCACCTCCTGTACCCCTTCCACCCCTTGATCCCCTACCCATTAATATTGTTCTTCCTCCTCTACCAAGTATGCTAGGTTGAGCTATTAATGAGTGGTGGGTTGTATCAATTTGTTGCCTAGAAGAGGGTGTAGCATGAGTGGATTGCACAGATGTTGGTGTAGGTTGAGGTGCAACTGCAGCATCCTTGCGAGGCCTCCCTCTAGCCCTTTTTGGAGCAGGTTCAGGTGGTTGTACATTGTCCTTGTTAGGGCACTTTCTTTTATTATGTCCTTTTAATTGGCAGAGGAAACAAGTCATTTCAATCCCTGTTCTTGTCAAGGAACCAGATTTTTTTGGGGTTCTCATGTGGATCTTTGATTCGATTTTTCCTTGGCCTCCCTGGACCAATTTTGATTGGTGGAGGATCAATAGGCATAGACACCACTGGCCAGTGTCTTTCACCTTGAATTGGTGGAATGGAGCCTAACAAAATCCATAAAAGAAAGGCATTAGTTCACAACAAAAACCAGAAAAGAAAGGCTAAAATGCATTCCTTAAGGGTTTACCTACATACACTGACAAATAAGTGTCCCTGTAGTAGCATTTATCCACAAACAACTCAGGTTCCTTGCCCAGAAAGTATATGGAAGCCACTGCATGGCAACATGGGATGCCAAGCATATCCCATTTCCTACAAGTACAACTCCTTCTTTCCAAATCCACCACTAGCTGATCCAAGTTATAATTCACATTGAAAAGGGTTTCAGAGGAAGGAATTACTTCACATTGTGCAGCCTTTGCCTTCTCAGCTTCCAGCTTGGCTTTAATTCTTGGAAAAAGTATTGAGGTGGCTTTCATCATAGCTTGCCTTTTCACCACCAATCTCTGCATCAAAGTACCTCTTATGTCTTCTAACATGTACAGCAAATGCTTGGTCCTTGCTTGAAAGATGTACCCATTGAATGTCTCTGCTATGTTTGAAGTAATTGCATCAGTCTTGACTGCAGGATTCAGAAAAGCTCTGCAGAATAATTCAGGCCTATGCAATTTGAAGTCATTGGCTGCATCCACATTCAACTCAGCAAGCTCCTGAAGTCCTTCATTGTAATCAACCATATTGTATGCCTTTGCGATTCTCTAAAACAACAATTTCAGCTCATCTCCTTTATACTTCTTGTGCCAGTGAGCAAATATGTGTTTAGAACAGTGTCTATGCTCTGCCTTAGGCAGAACAGTTGAGATACTATGCACTATGCTCTGTCAAATTAGAAAACAACCAATACAAAATTCAATTAATCATACAATAGGCAAAGTATATACAATTAGCTCATCTAAAGAATGAAGTATACCTGATGCTCATCAGAAATGATTGAGATCCCTTCTCCTTCTTCCAGATTTAGACAACCAGCAAGTTTCATGAAGAACCACTCCCAGTTGGAGTTGTTTTCACCTTCAACAACAGCCCAGCACACTGGGAACATCTGGTCATTACTGTCCTTGCCAACAGCAGCCAACAGTTGACCCCCCATAAAGGTCTTCAAAAAACAGGCATCCACTGCCAAGACCTTCCTACAACCTTGCATCCACCCAGTTTTCAAACCTTCAAAACATATGAACAGTCTCTGGAAAATTGGAGGAGAAGCCTGCTTTTTAGTGTCAGTTACAAGCTCCAAATCTGTTCCAGGACTGCATTCCTCTATTGCCTTCAAATACCCTCCTAGCTTGTTGTAGTGGTCATGCATTGACCCATGTAACAGTTTATGGGCTGTGTACTTAACTGTGTAGGCAAAGTATTTGGTGACCAACATCCTATATGCCTTCCTTACACACTCAATAATCTCTTTTACTGGCCAATGTGGCCTGGCTTTAAACACATCTAGATATTTCTTTGTAATAAAACTTGATTTTAGCTGCCTGTTCCTCTTCATATTTCTCTGACAAGTGTGAACACCTTTCACTGTCTTCACAATGTTGTAGCTCTCCTACTATCCCAAGAAGCATACACATAGAATGGACAGCTTTCTGTGCATTTGACACCAAACCTCTGAGATCTGTTTTTGTTACTCATAATAATACTCACATCTCTCCCTGCAACACTCCATACTTTGCTACAGCATCCTTGAAATCCTCTCTATTTGCAAATTTCTGCCCAACTTTCCACTCAAAAGTTGCAAATTCTGTTTCTCTAGACACTAATAGACCCAATCTTTTTCTCCTTATAGGAATCAAGTCTTCCTCACCACTATCAGGTGGGGTATGAATTTCCTCATCACTCTCTTCATAATCACTCAGGGGGCCAGAAGGTTCACCAGCTCCAGCTTCCCCAACCTGCTGCTGTATGCTTACGCCCTCAGCTCCAACTTCCCCAACCTCCTGTTGTATGCTTACACCCTTAACTGCTTCAGATTGGATTATCCTTGCAATATCAACAAGCTAGGCAGTTGTATCCCTTACCCTTTGCCTAGCTATGTTGTATTCTTCATCCTCACTATCAGACTGATACTGTAGCTCCTCATTCAAAATCTCTTCAGTCTCCTTCTCATACTCATCCTCTGCCTCCTTATCATCATAATGCTCTTCACCTATATCAGCACCAACATCATAATCCTCTTCACCTATATCAACACCACCATCAAACTCTACATGTAACACATCCACCTCCCCACTGTCATCTGTATACACTTCTCCAAAGAAAGGCTGGCTACTAACTCCTTTTCCTTTGTCAACTTATGGGTTGTAACTAGGGTCAGCAGTGTCACTATCACTGCTAAAATCTGGTATCAAGTCATTAATGGGGATAGGGCTATCAGGCCTTGAATCTTCCCACTCAAAACTGTTAACAAGGTTATTTTCTGTGTTTGCAACTGCTATGGAAGAGGGAGTGGGCTGAGATATTTCAAATGTGGTATTAGGTTTTATAACATACTTTATTCTACATGTACTTTGGGTAGATTGGGTAATGGTTGGTGGATTGGGAATAACTTCAGTGGGAGCATCTTTTTTTGGAATTGATGAGCTGTCAAGGGCTTTTTGGGAAGGTTCATCAATAATCAATGGCTAACTTTTGTTTCTTGGACTAGACCTAACTGGTGGTCCCCTCTTTATTGGTAGTTTCTTTTTTCTCACAGTTTTGGGCTGAGTCTGTTTTGAGGAAGCAGGTTGTAGTTCAGTAGGAAAGAGTATTGGGTCATTCTCACCATGCAAAGCATAAACCTCCACCCCCCGTGCTTCTCTGCCACCTGTATCATTTCCCTCATACTATCATCATCAGTCACCCTCCTCAAACCATCCACCATACTAAGTCCAGGAACTAAGTATAAAAACCCCTGAATTCTACCATCATATCTAGCACACTTCATAACCAACTCCACAAGATAAAAGGAGCATATTTCATTAGGGTCTACACTAAAAGTTCTACCTTTCCCATTCATATAACACAACCCACCATTGTCAAGCTTCTGACACACCCCTCCATGCCACATTTTCAAGGTTATTTTATTACTTGATTTACGACCCATACCTAAATTAACAGGAACTATAGCACAATCAACATTCAACAAAAACCAACAACACAACAAAAACCTAGCACAATCAACAAAAACCAACAACAACACAACAAAAACCTAGCATTTAGGATTCGAACTCAATTAACATAAACCAACAACAATAATCACAACATAAGACAAGCAAACCACAATTCACTCCCACAATTCGCAAAATCATCAATTTCGAGTTTAATTGTTTAAGGTTCGACATACACTTGCAAAATTAGAAAAATTTCAGGCGTACATTAGGGTTCAAAACTTACCTTGAATGGAGTTCTTTGCAGTCCAAATATCAACGACAATGACAGCTTCACACTTTAGGGCACTGTACTCAACTGGTTGAAGCTTCAATTATGACTGACGAACTTCTTTTGCAGGCTCTATTCAAGTGAGTAATGAGGAGTTCTTTCAAACATTAACGAGGGTGGTTGGGAGGAGGGAGAGATGACTTGGCATCTTTTTTAAAGAAATTAGAGAACCAAATGCCACGTCAGAATGCTTAACCTTGTTAGCCGGTTACAAGTAAAAGGGGACCAATAATAATTGAAGACCCCCTAAGGTCGGATTATTAAATAATAATCCAAAGGTCGGATTATTAAAAAAGAATGGGAAAAAGGTCAAATTATTGCCATTAATTTTTCCTATTTTAAAAAGGATATTAGCACAAAAGAGAAAAATAAATCGCCAAAAAAATAGAGGGCCTATAGCCGAGGGAGCCCCAGTTCCTCATTATGAAAAACACTTTTGTTTCTCATAATGACATTTTGGAAAATAATGTGATGTTTTTCACTGGTGGGGACCGCGTGTGTATCATGAGTGGGAGCCCCAAATCTTGACACATACTCCGTGAGAAACAAAACTTATTTCTCACAATTAGAAACAGAGAATTATCCCCAATAGCCCACCCACACATCACATTACCCAAGTCCCAGGGCCAAGCCGACTAGCTTGACGTGCATGTGGGGTACAACAACCCACCTCCCTCTTTCCCAACTAAGAGCAACATCCTCTACACTAAGAGGATGTACATTCTTGGGCTCAATGTCTGACGCATGGAAGCTCACCCAAACAATGTTTATTTTTTTTTTTCTTTACTCATCAACATGTGGCCACTATAAATAGACACGTGGCACTCCATTTGCATTAATGAGAGGATTAATCGAGGATCAGATCCTTATTGACGTGGAAGGAAATAAAGGATGAGAAAAGTAAAAGGATGGAGAAAGTAGGGTATATAAAAAGAGAAAGTGAGGTGTTAAGAAAGTAGGGTATATAAAAGTGTAAATTAGAAGATGAGGATGAGGATGAGGAGATTGTTGTTATTGCTCTAACGACTATTAAAGTGCTCCAATATTTAAATATAGGAAAAACATTCCTTTTCTTTTATGTTGGATTTTTTTCTCACTTTTGTTCTCTAATATCTTTGTTTTTTACATCAAGAATTTCTATCATGTTGAAGATAATATTAATGTATCCTCTTGGTATTATCTCATTGTCTCATTGACCATTGTTGTGATTTATTCACCTCGATTAGCGGCTTGTGATAGTGTTTGACAGATTATTGGTGCTTAGGTAATTATCGTAACCTATGTGCATGATACTATTTGTTAATTGTTATAAGGATATTATTTTATCTACTATGTTGCCTCAAACTGTTCTGAACATTATACTCGAAAAGATGTTGGCTTAGACCTTGGTTATTTTCCATAGATGAAATGCACACTATACGCGAATGCTAGTTCCTTCTACCCTTACTCGATCGGACTCGGGTATCCATGTCTGACATGGGTACATAAGTGTCAGACTTGGCTATTTTGTGAAAATTCTACTATTTAGAACTAAAATGAAGTGTCCAACTATCATATCCGTCTCCGAGGGTCGAGGGTCCAACAAGGTACTTGAGATAAAATAAAGAGTTCGAGTAACATAGCTTTAACAAAACAAACACTAGTTTCTTAATACAATAGAACCCAAACATACAGTATGTATTTCCCTATTACTTCAAACAATAACCACACCAATAGAAGAAGAAAATATAAATCATAATAGTCAATAGCATAAATCATCCGATCAACAAGAACAATAGTCAATAGCAACTATATATGAGCTCACTTACTAGAATATGCATCTTACTTGAGCAAGAAAAATCGTATACGTAGTAACAAATACAGGAAGGCCACCATCTAAGGCCTACATGCCAATAATTTGAACAGTTTTGTCAGCATCACTAAGAAGAAAACCTTTCTCTACCATGGGGAGAAGAGAAGTCGATATTAGGGCCACGAGGAATAATCCCGTAAGGATTAAGGGATGGATGACTTCCATAATAGTGCTTCTTGATGTGTTCCATGTTCACTGTGCTGCTAATGCCAGGAATTTGGAAGATATCTTTAGTGTAATTGAACAAGTTTGGGTACTCGCGGATCAGTTTCTTGTTGCGTTTGAAGTAAACAGCATACACCTATGAGCAATAAAATTAAAGTTATAGGAGTAGAATCAGATTGAAAAAAAAAAATGAAAATCATCTAAAGCATGACTTACAGTATTTACTTTTTCCAGTGCTTCGTACAGTCCATCAACAGCCTAAGAAACGGATCATAAAAATATATCATCAGGACACAATGTTGCACACCAGAACTTTGCCTATTAAAAGCCAACAAAACAAAGATGGATCATCAGGTAAGATTCAAAAAACAACGGTATTAACCTGATCATATGGTTCTTGCTTAGTGGCAAATCCACATCTGTAGACACCATTGTTGATCTTATCATATATCCATCTGTTAACCTCATCAATTTGAGTTCGCAAGTGATGGGGATAGAGGTCCAAATCCCCATTCTCAGCTACATCATTGAACTCAGAGTTTAACATGCGAATAATCTCTGAGCTCTCATTGCTTACAGTTGTGTGAAGTTTCTTGTCCCAAATAACCTGTAGGAAACAAGTTTGTAAATCAAAAGATAAGAGTATCGAAACCTGTCATGTTAGTGACATAGAATGAGTGATACATACAGGAACTGTATATTTGCCAGAGTAATTAGCACTTGCAAGCTCATACAGTTCTCTGATAGTCTTTACACCATTCAAAGGGTCCGGCTCAGCACCTGGTTCTTCCGTATCAGAGTCAGGAAAAACCCATCCCATATGTGAATCACCTTCTTTTGTTCTTTCCCATTTGGTTTTGACTGACTGCAAGTGCAAGGAAATGATGTGTTATACTAAGCTAGGGCTCTACATATGATGGTACGAACATTGTTTCAGTTATAGATGCCCATCTTACCGAGAAACTGATTGCCTTTTCAAGCCCTTTAAGCTTCAAGAAAGAAAGGCATCTACATGCCCACGGACAAGCATAAGATATATATAGGTGATATCTTCCAGAGTCAGGCAGAAAGGTTGATTCTGGATCTCTTGAAATAAAATTGCAGAATGCTGATGGAGGGCGAATGTAAGCACCAGTCTTTGCTGTTGTATCTTCTGCAGTCTGAGCCATGGTACACTAAAACCGAAAACAGAACAGGTTAGCAATGTTTTCTAACGTATGACGAGAATAAATTTCATTAAAGAACCTATTATGTGAAATGAGAGTAGATGCGGAGAAACATATAGGACAACTAAATAGCAGTGAAATAAGACTTCGAAGTTCAAATAATTGTGCAGTATTCTGTAGCATGTGATTGAAGCAAATTACTACTGTCTTCTTTGTTGGGGTAGTTCATCCCAAGTCCCACATGAAAGAAATAAGGAAGAGAGGACTTCCTTATAAGTGAGTGCATACTCCTAATAGTATGAGGCTTTTTGGGAAGGTGCCCAAAAACAAAATCGTGCGAGCTAGGCCAAAGCGGACGATATCATACTAATGTGGAGTGCAGTGTGTGTGTGACCTGTCAAAGTGGGTGACCCGGGCCCAACATTCTTTATAGAAAATATGAAAATCATATATAGTTTTTCATAGATAGCTCAAGGGACATGACGTATGCACAACACAGGGAAAAAAGATAGCTTGAAAGCTGCAATTCCGACATGGTTCTATTAGTGTGATACCAATTCAGGAGCCCTCATCTCCCCCCCACCCACACACAATGGCTTAAAGGAATGCAGCTTCTAAATAGAACTGCAATTATTACATTAAGGGAAGATTGAACTAAAAATATAGAAACCTGAGCCTGAAGGTCAATTGAAGCAAGGGGAGATTGAACATTCCAAAATAAATAAAAATGTAATACAACAATTGATGTCATAAATCTTAATGCAAAGTCCTCGTACTCCTCAAGTCCTCAACACTTATTCACTTTCATTCTAATCTCATTCTATTTGTTTGCTTTTGTGCCAGATGATTTGAAGGGCAGAAGTTTCATAAACTTGAAGCAGAAATTGCTATACTTGTCCAATTAATAGCTGCTCCAGCAGATAAAACATCAAATTATCAATTGTATCATAAAAATCATTAAGATATAAATTGGTGCGAATAGCAACCAATTAGTTTTATGTATATAGATCATGTCTTTACAATTCTTAAATGTTTAGATTCAAATGTGTATACACAACAACATTTCCGAGGAATTTTAAGGTCTAATAACAAATTCTAAAACTCGCTTCCTATTTTTGCTACAAGGGGATTCTTACCAGGGACAGTCTCAATAATCTGGGTATAGCCAGTGAAAGAGGGAGTCTTGTGACTAAATGAAATGATATGAGCACTATTGTCTTTGGTTGTCCTTTAGCTTTTCAAGTTATGCAAATCCTGCAGCTAGATCAGGATTAATACATAGATGATTTTTGGTGATTTATGTAAAACAAAGCAAAACGATATATCAACTTGTGCAGCTAATAAAGAACATGATCAAAATCAGCACTTCCTTCCTATTCGGGTCTTATACTGAACTACCACAGTATTTGGGTTAAATTGTGACAGATTTAGCTTGCCTCTCATGTTTGTTACCATGATTAGTGAACGACCTTATCATACATCGGTGTTTTATGGAACCAAATTGGTGAAATTTCTCTATTGATCAAGGCTTTCGATTTTGACATCAGTTAGTAATACTTATTTTGCTAAGAGGTAAACAACATAATGCTAGTACATCAGACAAACAAGATCTGTTAAATTGAAACATAATACACACTTGATCTAGTAATGAACAAGCTTAAAAACTAATCGTACCTCATATACCAAATCTATATAATCAATTTGCTCAAACAGATTAGTCAAATTTTATGTACAAGAAATACTAGAACAAACAATTCCCGCAATAACTTAAAATTCAAAACACCATTCATATATATAAAACAGTGAATTATTCAAAATATACCCAATATAATTCGACTGATCTTACTAGCCGCCGCCTCTTCCGCTGTTGCCTGAGGAAAACTGAGAGGGAAAGTAAGAGGAAAAAAAAAAGTTGGTAAAAAGCTTCAATGTTTTATTGGGTGTAATATAAACAAATCAAACTACTCCCTCATTTGACATTAAGTGTCACTTCGATAATGTAATTTGAACTAAGTAATACAACAATTAAATAATGTCGCGAGAGCACGCCAATTTAGATTGCTTTTGCTTTTAATATTGAGGAAGCAGAAACCAAAATGGACATTTGTTTAGAAAGAAGCTTCTTCTTTCCTCTCTGTTATTTTGTGATGCTTTTTCCTGCTTGTTATTCTCAAGTGAGGAGAACCCACCATTTATATTCATCTTTTTTCTATAAATTTTCCACAACTACAACCTCAAAAGCTTCCATTAATCTGGGTAATGATGTATTATTAACTGAGCAAGAAAGGGGGTACTATAATTTTCTCAAAAATGCCCATCAAACTTCAGATTTACCCCATGGAAAAGCAATACATACCCAGATCATCAAAAACTGTTGTTTGCATTCCTCCATTTTTCTACAGAATTTTCTGCTTAATATGTACCTTAAATTCGGGGACCTTGATAGTGCACTCTACTTGTTCGACGAAATGCCCCAGAGAAATGTTGTGTCTTGGTCTTCGTTTATTGCTGGTTTTGTGCGCCGTGGTTTTGCTAAGCAAGGTCTTTTTTATTTCTCCTGTATGTTTAGCACTGATGTGAGGCCTAATGAGTTCACTTTAGTTAGTGCACTTAATGCTTGTTCCTTTTCTGGGTTTGTTTCTCAGGCGTATCAAGTTTATTCATTGGTAATTAAACTGGGATTTGAATGGAATGTTTATGTCCAGAATTCATTTTTGACTGCTTTGGTTACGAATGGAGAATTAACGAATGCTATTAAGGCTTTTAATGGGTGTTTAGATAAAGATATTGTTTCTTGGAATGCTTTGATGTCAGGGTACTTGCAGTTTTCACCCTCAGAAGTGCCCAGCTTCTGGTTGAGGATGATTCGTGAGGGCGCGAAGTCTGATGGTTTTACATTTTCAGCTGTTCTAAGTGCCTTGGGTGATGTTGGTGATGATAAGTTTGGAATGCAGATGCATGGTCAGCTTGTTAAGTTTGGCCATGCAAGTGAAACATGTGTTGGGAATTCAGTAGTTGATATGTATGTGAAGTCTGGGGACTTGGTTAAAGGGATTAAAGCTTTTCGTGAGATCAGTGGCAAAAATATTCGGTCTTGGACAACTATAGCAACCGGGTGCTTGATTTGTGGGGCGCCAAGTAAGGCGCTAGAGCTCCTTGGAGAAATGAAGATTGCAGGTACAAGACCAAATCAGTTTAGTCTTGCCACTACCTTCAAAGCATGTGCTAATATTGCTTCTTTGGATGAAGGAAAGAAAGCACATGGCTTGAGAATTAAGCTTGGAAGTGAGATGGATGTATCTGTGGACAATGCTATGCTTGATATGTATGTCAAATGTGGCTGTATTGATAATGCAATGACGGTGTTTAGGCGTATTAAGGATCGGACAACCATTACATGGACTACTATGGTTATGGGATTTGCTCAAAATGGCCAAGCATTAGAAGCTCTCCAAGTTTTCGATGAAATGATAACTGAAGGCGTTGAGCCAAATTACATTGGTTTTGTGTGTGTTCTTTATGCTTGTAGCCAAGGTGGATTTGTGGAGGAAGGATGGAAGTATTTTTCTTTAATGAGTCACCAATATGGAATATTACCGGGAGAGGATCACTATGTTTGTATGGTTGATCTGCTTGGACGAACTGGACATATCAAAGAAGCAGAAGAACTTATCTCAAAAATGCCTTTCAAACCAGGACCATTAGTTTGGAACACCCTACTTGGCGCCTGTCATATACATGGGGATTTTGAAGCAGGAAAGCGAGCAGCAGCGTGTGCTATCCATCTTAAGCAGACTGATCCATCGACATATGTCTTGTTATCAAACTTGTTTGCGGATTTGAATCACTGGGAAGGATCAAAAGAAATGAGGGACATGCTGAAAGCTAGAAATGTAAACAAAGTTCAGGGAAGCAGCTTGTTATTATCTATGGATATTCTTTGCTTCTCTAACAAATGATTCCGTGATTCTTAAAGGTCTTGCTAATTTTTATACGTTCGGTTGTTCCTCTTTGAGCAGTTTTCGCTAGTTCTTGAGCTTCTTTGGGAAGGAAGAAACATTACCTATGGGCAGAAAAAGAGTTGCATGATCTGCAGCAACAACTTGCAAAAAGTTCATCAGACTAAACATCAGAATTCATTTGTTGAGCTTAATCATAAAATGTGTATGCTTTGAGCTTCTTCAGATTAGCTTGCATCTTAGTGTCAATAAACCAGTAAAAATTAAACAGTTTAAGGGTTTATATCATATTTCGAAAAATCATATGAGGATCATTGTCAATTAAAAATAAGTGAACTAGACATTTATTTAGGATTAGTCATAGAAATCGCGACATGAAATGCAAATTGAAGGTAATTGATTAACATATTTGTATCAGCATTCTTCAGTGCAATGCTACTAGTAAGTAGTAACTAGGAGTATTTTCTAGGGTCTCTAGACTAGATATACACATAAAAATCCACAAAGATTAGGATAATATTCTGTCAGGACCAAGAAATTTTGGATTGATGGGATTTGATGAATAATGGAGTTTTTCTATTTCTTTTACAAATCGCTTCCAAAATTTCACTTTGGACAATCACAATCTTCACTGATTCTCAAAATCTAGGTGAAATGCTATAGTACATCACAAAGTGAAGGACATTTAAATAAATACTATGGGATTTGCAACAAATTACGCATATTAGCAAAAATTTCTCCAGATGCAGCATCCACAAGGTTGACTGACAAAAAAATTAGCATGGTTCATCAATTGGCAATTACAACAGCTTCTTGTCTAAGAGCGTGCTTGTTCATGAACCAAAAAAAATAAATTGTTCATGTTACTATTCACAAAAAAAAATTACTCCCTCTCTCATATACATCAACCAAACAGATAATTTCCAACTTCCTTCTCTTAATAATGAACCAAAAAAAATAAATTGTTCATGTTACAAACTTACAATTACCTACCCAACCTCAATTTAACTTTAATCAAAAATTAAGATACATCATAATTTACTATATTATAATCTTATGTGATATGTAATTGATTATTATTACCATTATTAATCACAAATAACGAATTTGTTTTAGAATAAGATTATGGTTTTGATGAAGAGCGATTGTGTTTAGGGTAAAAATACCCCTGTCCACGTAGATCAATCCCGTGCTGACACGTGTCAGAGAGGTTATGAGAGAACCAACCCTCTGATGACACGTGGCACTCCAACCCATGAAAGGGGAACTGATCCCCTTACACTATAAATAGAGGAAAATCCTCATTTATTACACATTCAAAAATATACACAAAAAACATGAGCAATATTAATTGCAGAATTCTCTCGGAATCCGAGAGGAAAACATTTACATTCCGCACTTTTATACATCTGGACACGTTCTAACTTGATCGTTGGAGGCGAAACTCCACTCAACCGGAGTTTCCGTGGTTTTGCAAGTACAAACGGTCGACAACCATTCTTGGAATTGTAACTCTCCTGAGGGACTCCAAAAACCCCGAAACATTTGACACCGTATGTGGGGAGAGTACTTCTAAGATGGCTTCATAGCAGTGTGTACCGCCTGCTAATGAAAACCGGCCTTTGGCCGGAGTAGAGGTCTATACAGACCAAGAGAGTGGTGACGACTTCGATGTCGACACCTATGTGGCCCCAAACGGGTCACTCTGAACAAGTCGCACCCGTTCCAAGGAAACAAGGGAACGGGGCGAAAACAAAGTTGGTCCAAGCAACCCAACCGTCAAGCCGGCTGGGCAACCCCAGGCGGCGGAGGGTGCTGCCCCCGTAACTAGAGACGAACTCATGAAATTCATAACAAGTTTCAAAGGGGAAATCAAGGACCTGATAAACTAGATGACTGGCACCAACAAAGGTTAGTCAGCCAAGAAGCCTTCTCCTTCAGGGAAGAAGCATGTGAAGGATTGTGTGCCTACTACTCACCCTAAACCAAAGGAGACGAATGGGCCCGTGATTGATCTATCAAAGCTCCGTTTCCCTGAACCAGGGAAAAGGAAGGTCATCAGGCAAGTTCAACCGGATGGATAAAAAAGGACTTACTCAGATTCCTGGATGTTAATCCAGCAGAAGAGAAGTCAATAGTTGTCTGAGTCGGCTTCAACGTCGACTTACCCAGACAGTTTCCAGAATACTTCGATGAAGTATTCGGAGACAAACTGAGAGAGTCAGTCATGCGGCATGACCGCACGAACTGGCCCTCAAATTATCCAACTGGCTCTGTATGTGCCCCAACAACCATACATGCCATATGGATCACCATACATGCAGCTGACCCTCTTTGGGGGTCAGGCGGCACTGAATGTCCAGTCTATGGACTGGCAGCTCAAGTTGCTAAACCTTCGGGAACTGCCGTCGGCGTTCTCCAGGGAGATAACCGAGGCGGCTCAGCCAGCCAAGGTTAAGAATGTGTTTGTCGGTACCTATGACGGTACCACCAACCCGAAAGATCACCTAATGGCTTACACCAACCTCATGTACTTACAGGGGTTGGATGACGCTGCCTGGTGCCGATGCTTCCCGGCGACATTGAAGGGCATAGCCCAATGATGGCTTGGCAATCTGCCAGCCGGTTGCATCAATAACTTCAAGACGCTTGCATACTTGTTCGTGTCCAACTTCTCTATGAACATCCCAGCCAAAAAGACAAGTCTTGATTTAGGGGCTATTCAGCAGGGAGATAGAGAAGGGCTAAGGTCCTATGTCAGGCGGTTCAATCCGATGAGAATTCAGATCCAAGGGCCGTCTGACAAAGTTGCCTATACATACTTCTTCAAGGGTCATAAAGACGAGTCGACCTGTAAGTTTAACCTTGTCAGAAAGAGGGTTGCTACCCTCCAAGAAGCTTTGATGGAAGCCAAAGCCTACATACAGGCAACGGAACTCTGTGCCATCAAGCAGTTGTCGGACCCTAAAAAGTCCAACAAAAAGGAGAGCCGATCTGCTCAGCAAGCTAAAAAAAAGAGAGCAAGAAAAGAAAAGAAGTCTGGGTGGCGGACAATTCTGGTCAACCGTCCCAGAAGAAAAAGAAAGAGTTGAAGTCGTACGTCCCCAAGTACGAGTTCAACAAGGACTACTCCTCCATCCTCATGGAGATTAAAGACCGGTTGGCTATTGAAAAACCGGCTGCACTGAAAAGTCCTATCAAAAGTTGGGACAAGAGAAAGTACTGCCATTTCCATGAGGATATAGGGCATGACACCAATGGCTGCTATTGCCTCAGGCGATTATTGGATCGTCTGGCTGGTGAGGGGGCTTTGAAGTCCTATCTTCTGAAGTCCAAGGGTAACCCCAGGACAAATAGTGGTCAGCCGTCCAAGAAGCCCAACAACCTTGCTATAAGCTCTGACACTGATGAAGAGTAAATCCTTACTATAGCAGGCTATTTCGTGGAAGGGGGTTCTACCATCCCGGGCACCAAGTATAATATAAGAAAGTTGAAGGTCAACTCAGTGGATGAGGGCCAGGCGTCGAAAGACACCTTCCCTAAGGTCATCATCTTTGAGAAGGAGTGGGGCAAGGTCAGGCGGCCTCATGATGACCCCATAGTTATCGAATGCAAGGTTGCGAACCAACGAGTGGGCCGAATCCTTATTGATACCGGGAGCTCGTCTGACCTTATTAGCTATTGGCGCTTGGCGAAGCTCAAGTATAAGCCTAGCATCATGCACAAAGTCTCTCACCCCTAAGTTGGTTTTGGGGGAGGAGTAGTGCATCCGGTGGGGAGGATTGACCTACCCATTTGGCTAGGAGAAAAGGGAGAGGGACGGCACATGGTCGTCAAGTTCTTGGTGGTTGAGGAATTGATCGCTTACAATCTGATTTTGGGCCGTCCAACCCTCAACGAGTCCAAGGTAGTTATCATCCTATCCCTCATGCTGCTGAAATTTGAGAGGGATGATGGGTTAGTGGGTTCCCTGAATGGGGATCAGAAGACGGCAAGGGAGTGCTATCTCTCATACGTCAAGCCTACTGTAGCTGCAGCCGGCTAAGGCGAGGAACCCATTGACCTTGATGACTTCAAGGAAGCCGCGCCTGCTCCCAAAGCAGCCGGCAAAAAGAAAAAGGCGGACCACTTGGTGGCCGTAAAAAAAGACAAACAATAACTATCACTGATCGGGGAACGGTCAGATGATCTCCGTCCCCAGCCGGCTGGTGAGCACATAGACATCCCTCTAGACGGTGCACGTCCGGAGCGAACTGTTAAGGTGGGGACATCTGCCTTTGCAAAGTTGGGTGCCGACTTGCACCAACTGCTGATAAAATTCAAAGACATTTTTCCCTTTGAAGTGGAAGAGATGCCAGGCGTCAGCTCGGATCTTGCTGTCCACAAACTCACCGTGGATCCAAAAAAGAAGCCGGTTAGGCAAAAGAAAAGAAATCACGGTGAGGAAAGATCTCAAGCGGCTGCCGCCGAGGTCAGGAAGCTGATAAATGCTAGGTTCATTCGGCAATGTTACTACCCGGATTGGGTAGCAAACGTTGTCCTTGTTAAAAAGTCGAATGGTACCTGGCGGATGTGTGTTGATTACACAGATCTGAATAAGGCATGCTTGAAGGATAGCTATCCACTTCCAAAGATCGATAGTCTAGTCGACTCTACAGCCGGTCATGCCTTGATGAGCTTCATGGACGCCTACTCAGGCTTCCATCAGATACCCTTGTGGAAAAAAGATCAAGAGAAGACAACATTCGTCACTGATCAAGGGTTATTCAGTTATACGTTGATGCCGTATGGGCTGAAGAATGCGCCTGCTACTTTCCAACCAATGATTAATACAGTTTTCATTAATCAAATTGGGAGGAATATAGAGGCGTAAATTGATGACATGATAGTCAAATCTAAGCTACAGACGGATCACCTTGCTGACCTCCGAGAAACATTCACCACCCTTAGGCGGCACAAGGTCATGCTTAATCCCAAGAATTGTGTCTTTTGTGTTGAGTGTGGGAAGTTTCTTGGATTTTTTATTGATCAAAGGGGGATAGAGGCCAACCCGGAAAAGGTGCAAGCGGTAATTGACATGAAGTCACCCCGCACTGTCAAGGAAGTTCAAAAACTTATCGGTTGTCTGGCGGCTTTGGGGAGATTCCTCATCCGGTCAGGTGACAAGTGCCTCTACTTCTTCCAGGCAATAAAAAAGAAGACTAGATTCAAATGGGGGGAAAATGCTGAGGCGGCATTCCAGAAATTGAAAGAGCACCTTCACTCATTGCCACGACTAGTTATCCCTCTAGTAGGAGAGGCTCTCTATATGTATTTGGCCATCTCAGATCATGCCCTCAGTGCCGTTCTCCTAGCTGAAAGAGACGGCAATCAGCTCCCGGTATATTTCATTAGCCATTTACTTTGGAATGCTGAGCTACGGTACCCCTTGGTTGAAAAATTTGGCCTTGCTCTTTTCATGGCAATCAAGAAGTTGAAACTTTACTTCTTGCCACATCCGGTGGTGGTCTATATAGACTAACCCCTTAAGCGGCCAATGACAACCTTGGAGTCATCCGGCAGAATGCTCAAATGGGCTATTGAAATGCAAAGTTTGGAAATAACTTTCGAACCAAGAAAGGCATTGAATGGTCAGGCGTTCGCCGACTTCATTGTCGAAATGACAAGGCCGGATTAGCCGGAAAATGTTGATCAGGTTTGGAAGTTATATGTAGACGGGACCTCTAGTATGAACGGCTGTGGTGCAGGCGTAATTTGCAAGTCTCCGGAAGGGGACAAATATGAATATGCACTACGGTTCAAGTTTCAAGCCTCAAATAATGAGGCGGAATATGAGGCCCTGCTAGCCGGTATCCGTATGTGTAAAGCGGTAGGGGAAAGGAAAGTTGATGCCTGTTCTGACTCTCAATTGATCGTTAGCCAATACAATGTTGACTACGAGGCCACCCATCCGGCTATGATCAAATATGTGCAGGTGCCCAGGTCAGAAAACAACCAGGCGGATGCACTCTCTAAGCTGGCATCATCCGCCTCCTGTGATACGCCTAGGTCAGTCTTTTGGGAGGTCATAGAAAAAAGAAGTATTGAACATGATCCAATTGGAGTTTTGGACCGAAGCTCGACCTAGATGGATGTCATCCGGGCTTATCTGGCAGACGACACTTTGTCGGATGCCCCTTCAGAAGCGCCTGCACTGAAGAAGCGTGTCGCAAGTTTTGAGGTCCATAATGGAGAACTCTTCAGGAAGGGTTACCTCCAGCCGCTGCTGAAATGTGTTACCCCTGAAAGGGGGAAGAAGTTCTAGAGGATCTAGACGCGTGCTTTTGTGCATCACATATAGGCGGTAGAACTCTAGCAAAAAGGGCCAGGCGGCAAGGCTACTTTTGGCCCACGCTTGAGGCAGATGCCATCGAAATGGTGAAGAAGTGTGATAAATGTCAAAAATTCGGCAAACTCAAACACTGTCCGGCTACTGATCTGACGGCTATCTACAACCCGGTTTCATTTGCAAAATGGGGCATGGACATCCTTGGTTCACATACGCCTGCTACAGGCGGACGGAGGTACTTCCTGGTTACTGTAGATTACTTTACCAAATGGGTTGAGGCAGAGGCGGTCAAGGGCATAAAGATAAAGGATGTCATCTCCTTCTTTTTGAGGAACATCATCACCCGGTTTGGGATAGCTATGTCTATGGTCTTTGACAATGGCCCTCAGTTTGAAACGCCTACCCTCAAGAGCTGGTTGGGAGATCAAGGGATCTTACATTGTTCTGCATCAGTTAGCCGTCCCCAAGCAAACGACCAAGTAGAAGCCTTCAACAAGCTCATCTCAGACGGCATCAAAAAGAAAATTGAGAGGGCTGGCGGTCTATGGGCAGATGAGTTACCTCACGTCCTATGGGCCATCAGAACAACTAAAAAAGCGGCTACCGGTGAAACCCCGTTTCTCATGACGTACGGCACTGAAGCCGTCCTGCCAATTGAACATTATGAGACAACACTTCGAATCATGCTCTATGATGAAGAGGCTAATTGGGAGGCCATGCGTCTAGCATTGGATTCACTCCCGGAGCGCAGGGGCAATGCCGCCTTGCGTCATGAGATATACCGTGTGAGAATGACGAGAGCCTACAACATAAGAGTGCACAAACGGCCCTTAAAAGTGGGGGACTTTGTGTTACGCAAAATGGAGGCAACCGGTAGGGCCAATGAGCAAGGAAAGCTGACCCCCCTAATTGGGAAGGCCCCTACCGGATTTTCGAAGAGGTTAGAGGCGGCACCTACCGCCTGGAAACTCTAGATGGCAGGCAGCTAGACAGAACTTGGAATGTAGATAACTTGAAAAAAAACTACTTCTAAAGACTTGAAATCTTTGTAAAGAGTGTTAATGAAAAGATGCTTTATTTATGTTTTCTTGTAGTCCCATTTGCGCACTGCACAACCGGGCATACGTCTGCTCTAAATTGAGTAGATTTAAGCTAAGTCTCAAACTTAGCAGCTATTTATAAGGCCAATGGCCAGATAGCCTTTAAATTGCGTGCTCCAACATGAGCAGGCAACCGACGATGCCCATTTGGGCGAATTCGTCGAAGAGAGCATCTCCCATTTGGGTGGTACATCGTTCTATAAATCATAACTCAAGCAACTTTAACCTACTGTCTAGGTTAAATATAACTCACGGCCGTTTGAATAATCAATTGAACCCTAGATATAACCGGTCGTTGCTTCAAAGCAACACAAACGGTAACTGATATCTTGGTCAAATATAACCGGTCTTTGCCCAAAGGCACTACAGCCGGTTACAAATCCAAATTAAGCAAGGTCAAAACCTTAGCAGCTAATTCATAACCTGGTTATGATGCCTACCCCCGGCCAACGGTCGCGTGCATCCTAACAAACGACAATGGTAGATTACCCAAAGGGTAACTCGTAGCCGGTTAAACGAATAATCTACGTTGGCCCTAGCCGACACCGTCTGCTAATTCTACTTGGAGAATAATTCTACTTCTTTAAATATGGTCAATGACCGTCTGTCTATCCGTCCGGATGCTTGATTGGACGGCTGCCTGCTAATCAAGCAAACAACCGTCCAGGGGCAGGTAAAGCCAATGCATCCGGCATGCCGCATGTGCTGAGTCACTTGGTAAAAAGAAAAAGATTCGTACGAGCATACTTGAAAGTGCAAAAATTGAAGCAAAGGCAAATATGGGTAAAACCGACTCAGTCGGTAAATTCTATTAATAACTGATGATTGTCAGCCAGAACTACGTTCGGGGAAAAGAAGATTACATGAGATACTCGGCTCGCAGGCCGGAGATAGAAAAAGAAAAACAATCAAGGTTCATTGATGCTGGGGAGGCTGAGACGTCTGGCCTTAGCCGGATGGAGGAGCATCCTGAGTTTGCTGGACCTGATTAGCATCATCTGACGCTCGTTCTTCCGCCTGCTCCTCCTCCTAATCTTCCTCGACAATGCCAGCCCATTCCTCGAAGGGAGCCGACTTCTCAAGCCTAAGTGTTTGAGCGTCGTACACCTTTGTAGCATACTTGTACCTTAGCTCAAAGAAATCCCATTCGGTGTCCGGGTGGATGAGGGACCAGGCCATTTTCATGCGAGCCTCGCAGTCCTGCTAATTTTCAACAACTAACCGGTCTTGCTCGGCTTCTAGCTTGACCTTGTGATCAGCCTGCGTCTAGGCCAGCTCGTTCTTCAGTCGGGAGACGTTTTCCCTCATTTAGGTGTTCTCCTTGTCGGCATCCCCCATTGCTATGACATTGGCCTGGAGATTTTTTACTTGCAACTCGAAGTCAGCCGCCTTTTGTTGGCCGTGTCAGCAGCCGCAGTGAGCTCCTTGATAAGCTCCTCCTGTTTCATCTCCCGGCTTTTAGTTTGAATTTCATACATTAAGGTGTTGTATTGAGTAACATCAATAAGGTCAGCCGCCACCTATTGGCGTCTCTTACCTCTCTTGCTTCTTCCTTAAGGGAACCTTGAGGCCGTCTACCCTTAGTATCACCTAAAAAGTCAGCCGGAAAAGGGTTAGTCTCTCAATTATGGTACAACCGGCATAAGAGTAATTTGTACAAAAGCACCCCAACCGGCAAATTACCTCAGTAAGCAGCGAGTTGATACAGTCAATGTTGACCTGGTGCACACCCGGCATCGCCTCCTTCTTAGACCGGGTGAGGGTCCTCAGCATCCTCTTGGCATATTGTTGGAGGTTAGGCCAACGGGAAGAGGCATTTGCATCAATAGATTTATTTGTTAAGTATTGAGCATAGGCGGCACCCACATTCTGCCGGCTGCCTGAAGAATTCCCTGATTAGGTAGCTTGGGACTTGACTCGCATAGGCCCAAGCGGCCAGGATCAAAGGTGAAAGCCATACCTTCATTTTCAGGCTGAGGGGTCATCCCACCCCCAGCCGCATTGGAACCGTTCGCTACAGAAAGCTGCCGGCTTGAGGGAGTTTCAAGCTCCCTTGTCTCAACCTCAGCCGGCCCTGTATTTAGGCCAAGGTCCTTCAGGGTCTTGGCTATTGAGGTGGGCCTGTCAGGCACAGGCGACCTTCCAGAAGAGAGAGGGGCAACTGGAACCTTCCTGGATTTGGAAGCAGGCTGGGAGGGCTCCCCGTCTTAGTTAGGGAGCGAGGAGCATTCTTGCTCCCCGTCTGAAAAAGAAACAAAGCAACCGCTCAATATCAGAATTAACATCAAACTATACAAACGGTAAAAGAGCTCAGCTAGAGCTTACCCCATCATCCTTGGCTGCCAGTTGGGCCCTCTTCTTCTCCAATTGATCCTTCTGGATCTGAGCAGCAGATTTAGCAGGCGTCATCTCTAGAGGCACCATATCTAATCCTTTCTCTGCAAAGAAATTCAAAGTCTAAACCCATTCAAGCATGATACAGACGGCATAAAGTGCCGGTTATTAGTCAACATACGTCTGCTAAACATTGTGCTAAGGCCAAAGGCGGAAAGGAACACCTCGTCCTTTAGCCAGTCCGGATGAGGGACCCAGTTCTTGGGGATAATGACTTCAGTCCCATCATCCAAAGGCATTGAGGTCTTCTTGAAGAGCCTCGTCTCCATTATTTGCATCTAGGCCTATTCCGTTACTTTAGGAAGGGCACATTTCTTTCAAAGGAGAGCCGGGTGCTTATTGTAATGACGCAGTCGATGGTTTAGACGCAATGATGGGGAAGAAACTTAGTAAAACTTGCTCTTCCAGCTGCTCCACTTTGATAGCTTGTCAAGCGTCATCATGAATTCCGGATGCGTAGTCAATGTATACCACGCATTCCAGCTGCCTGGGGTACGGCTGAGGTAGTGCATATGTGCAAACGCCTCCCAGCTAGGCGTTATGTCCTGCATCTCGCAGGCGACAATGTATCCTAATATATTCACCCAAGAATTGGGTGTTAGCTGCCAAACGCCAAGGTTGTAGCCTCTTAGAATGACTTTTATTATATTATGAAGGGGGAACCGAAGGCTGGTTTTGAATGCCGCCTCATAACAGCCGAAATATTCGTCGATGTGATCAAGGTCATCATCCCAGACGACGGTTGCCTCTACAGGCGGCACCACAATTTCCCGGCGGTCAGAGTGACCACATCTTTAAAAATCCGGGTAGGGTAGTGTTTAGAGTGACCACATCCCTGGCGGTCATGTGCGCCTCTGTTGAGTTATTAATTGAGGGCCATTTATATGCCTCCTCATCCCCTTGGGGGGTCATCCGGTTCCAAGGTAGACTTTGAAGAGTCTGATTGTTGGACGGTCTCTTCACCGCCTATATCCTCGGACTCTTATATAATATCATCACTGGGCGTGCTAGGTACTCCCGGATGGTCATAATGTACAAGGTCAGCCGGAGCTTCGGCTGAGCCGTCTGATTGGTAGTCTGGGTCTACAATCGTTCGTCTCGTCCGAGCCATTTTGTCCTGCACATGAACAGAGACGGTCGGATTCGCAGAAGAGTAAGGGTGGTCCCAACACCCCCAGACGGCATCCCTAGTCCTAGACTCAGCCGTATCCGGTGACCGACTGACAACTATACTAGGTCGTGCCGTGTGTGTGTTGGGTGAGTCCATTATTCTTTACAGGCTATACAATCGGAAAAACTTAAAAAAGTTGCAAGGCGTAGAGACGGTACCTCGAAGGGGCTTTGAGTGTGGGGAAAGTTGGCTATATGGATCAGCAGCCGGAAATCTCTTTGTTGCTTGCTAGATACCCAGACGGTTTCCCGGATGTACCCACTTGAAGAGTAATTGAAAATTGTTAAACAACCCAGCCGTTCCTCAGAAGTTTTGCTTGAAGATACCCCAGACGGTTGACCGGCTGTGGGTTGACAAGCGCACATTAGGGCGCGCTTTAAGGCATATAAATGGGTGATTTTGGATGTATTTAGGCCCGTTTTGGTCGTTTATTGTCTTGTTACACTCGTTTCCTTCATAATACGTGCTTCACGGGTTTCGGTCTGTTTTTGGTGTGTTAACAGGTATAGTTGACCAAGTTATGTCGAGTCCCAAACCATTGGTGCGTAATCAGGCTGTTATCGATCCTAGTCCACCAGGCTAAGACTTTGATGCGGTTCTCAAGGCTTTGAAAGGCAAGTTAAGTAGCAGGCAAGGCAGAACAGTTCACAAATATGACACCTGTTCACTATTTTGATCACAACGTTTGGTATACAAATGATAATGGTGTGATTCCAATTGCATTGGAAAGTAGACTTAAAGAGCTTTCCAACGATATATTGCACGCCTCAAACGGAGCTCTAGATAAGAAGTTGTGACTGTTTTAAGAAGACCAAAGTGCCTGCAACCTTCCTGCCTATGCTTGCACGGCCGTGCCAGGCATTAGCACGGCCGTGCCATTCTCCAGATTCAGCACGGCCGTACCAGGCATTAGCACGACCGTGTCAGGCATTAGCACGGCCGTGCCAAATTCAGCACGGCCGTGCCAAAATTGAATATATTGCGGATCAGCTACTGCCATGCTTGCACGGCCGTGCCACTTCTAGCACGGCCGTGCTGATTTACGAAGGGCAGCCTGCGCAATTGCTTTCTAAATTAAAACATATATATATATATATATATATATAACCCTATTGTGAGGGTTTAGGGGAGATTTAGAGACAGATTTAGAGATAGTTTTTGAGAGCTTTTGTAGAGAGTTATTGGAGAACGTTCTTAGTATTAGAGATTCATTAGTTTTCTTAGAGATTATTCTAGCGATTTTAGTTTTCTTGGATTGATTTGAAGCAAGATTTGTGAAGATTCTTTGTATTATTCATTGACGACGGATATCAAAGTTCTGAACTTTTCCATTGATTCGCATCAATACAATTGGTATTATTCATTCTTGTTTAATTAATCAAGCTTTATTATTCCTTAATAAGAAATTCATGTTTATATCTATTATGCTTTTGGAATTCATTATTGCTTTGATTATGAATATGTGTGAGTAGTCTCCTAGCTAGGGTTTCGGGATGAAACCCGGCCTAGGTAACCTATGTAATTGAGGATTGATTTTGATAAACGGATTGTGATTAAATTGATTATATGCGATTGCATGTTAATTCATTGTAATAGGAGTAGCTAACCTAGAATCTTGAGTTTGATTGCATGATATCCTTGATTTGAACAAGAGATTGTGAATTGAGTATTTCATTGTTGAATGTGGTTTGATTATGTATCGAGTAATGTTAAGTGCATGAGAAATCCAAGCTTAATATTGCCCGTTGTCTTCCTACCTCATGATATTGATCAGACATATAGTCTTTGCATATCCCGTTTGTCTCTGTGATTCCTTGTTGCGTAGTTACCAATGGTTTGGTGAATTCCCGTCTTCCCTAGTGTCTTAGTTTATCTGGTTTATCCCATCTTATTAGTAGTATTTTAGAACACCATTTTCCATTGATTTCGAACTAGCTTAGGTTTAAGATTGATTTGCAATTACTCTCGTTCCTCGTGGACCGAACCTTTATTTGCCATTGTACTTGGTTATAGGGTGTTCGTATAAGTATTGTTTGATTGAGAGTTAGATTGTGGCGACCGATTTAACCCTCGTCATGGGTGTATTGAAAGCAAAGGGAATCAGTGCAAGGACCCCCACGCGGTTTTAATGTGTTTTGGGTGATGAGTACTCAGACGGTAACCGGTTGAGTGAAGAAAAGGAAGACGGTTGCGCAAGAAATAGCAGCTGGTATCAGAGCTCTTTTCTCTAAAAAAAACTTCCCAAAAATTGCAAAGTGTAAAAATGAGGGGAGGGGGTCTCCACTTATAGAGAACCCCATAAGGCAAACCGTCACCTTCCAAATTCGAATTCAAATTCAAAAAAAAAAGATTGAGAGAAGGAGACGTTTACGTTACCTTCTCAGAGCATGACACCTGTCACAGGTGCCATGTGGCAAGACACGTCACACCTGTGAGGGGCAAATGTTTAGGGTAAAAATACCCCTGTCCATGTGGACGAATTAAGTGCTGACACGTGTCAGCATCAGAGAGGTTCTGAGTGAACCAACCCTCTAATGACACGTGGCACTCTAACCCACGAAAGGGGAACTGGTCCCGTTACACTATAAATAGAGGAAAATCCTCATTTATTACACACTCATAAATATGCACAAAAAACCCGAGCAATATTAATTGCAGAATTCTCTCGGAATCCGAGAGAAAAACCTTTACATTCCGCACTTTTATACATCAAGAAGCGTTCTAACTTGATCGTCGGGGGCGGAACTCCACCCAACCGGAGTTTCTGTGATTTTGCAGGTACAAGCAGTCGACATCCATTCTTGGAATTGTAACTCTCCCGAGGGACTCCAAAAACCCCAAAACAGATTGCACTTTCGTAGCAGTAGTTTGTATTTATATAAAAAAGATTGATGATGTGAATGCACTAGTGCATCACATGTAAATTAAATAAAATTTTATGTAGATTTGACAAGTCAATGGATTCTGAAAAGTCATCACATGGAAGGCCATCACATGTAATAAATGGACTTTGAAGAATCTTCAAATTGAGTCTGAAAAGTATTAATAGACTCTGGAAAGGAATTGACAAATCACAAGAACAATGTTTCACACATTAAACGACAAATATTTAAAATTTATTACATGGTTGCAATACTATTCATTACACAAACATTACCGATTGGAAGGTTAAACATATTAAACTAAACATAACACAACTAAAACCCAACATGAAACGGAAAACAATGAATGAAAAAAATACTTAAAACACAACACTAACACAATGCAACCTATTACATAACATAACATTAAATGCCCTATATATGCTGAAGTATTCTTGTTGTGCGATGATCATCTGATCTTCCCATGGGGCACAAACTTCTTTGACAAGCAATTGTGGAACATGTCCCAATTCATTTTATATTATTGTATCTGAATGTTTCTCTCTTCCAGCCAGTTCAATTTGCCTTTTCTTTCTAGCTTCTCTCTTCTTCTCCAATTCTAGCCTCTCTAAATCTCTATCAATGGCCTTATCCCTCATCTCGCCATGCATTTTAAGTTTGTCACCAAAAGATTCGAAAGTATCAAGTGCCTGAGTTGTTACTTCCTTAATTGCCCTTCAACCTCGACTTAGCCTTCTTCGCACCATCAGAACATGGTGCAAACTCATCAGCAAGAACGTCTCCACTTGTTGGTGTATTTGGTGTTGAACCACCATCTTCATCCCTTGATCTCTTACCGCTGCTACTGCTCCTTGGGGTGTCAATCGTCGCGGGATTTTTTGATGGACGACATATGTCCCACTTCTTGAGTTGGAGCCACTCTTTTTAGAACTGGAACTTTCCAAAGGTGTTCTAGATCTTGTGGGCCTCAGCAATCTCATCATCAACATTTCACCCGCTAAGCTTCCTTGTTTTTTCCTTGTCGATACTACAACTGAAAGGAATGGTGTCCTTCTAACAAGTGTATTATTCTGATAGAGGGTTCAGAATTATTACAGAGCTAATTCTTCAGTAAGGTCAAGTGATCGGAATGCCTAGGTGGAGGCCGCTTCCGATCAGTAATATTAAGGTATAATTAATATTAAAGCTTAATCTTAACTGAACCCTTCAGGTCGAACCCAATCGAACAACCGATCCGAGACGACGAATCAATCCGAAGGGTTTAATGACTCGTCGGAGTTTTACGAACACAGACGTCGGATATCGAGCCTAGGGCGTTGAGACCGAGCGTCGCAAAATCACAAGCAACAAGTACGAGCATAGTCGTAGCATCACATTGGCCTAGCCATGTGAAGTGCTAGGCTAGGCTAGCTCATCGCAAGCCTAGGCGCACCATGTGTGTGCTAGGCGCGCCATGTATGCTAGGCGCACAAGGCAGCCCATCGCAGCAGCATGCTTGCGTGTGTGCGTGCCTTCGCATGGCACAGCACCACCGCAACATGTGTGCTTGGGTGCCTAGATGCCATCGCAGTCTTTGCATGGCATAGCATTGCTATCGCAGCCCATCGCACAAGCACAGCACCATCGCAGTGTTAGGCACTTGCGTTTGCGTGCGTGTGTATGCCTAGGGCTGTCGCACCATCACAACCCTTCACTAGCACAGCACCAAGCATGGTTGTGTGTGTGGCTAGCGAGGCAAGGCCCAGCACGCGTGGCTCGCTAGCAGCACGCATGCTGGCTATGGGAGTGTATGCGAGAAGGGGTAGGCAGCAGCACCATGCACCAGCTAGCATGGCTGTGCGTGTGCGTGTGCATATGCGTTGGCTGGGCAGCTCACTAGTAGCGCCCAGCGCCTAGCAAGCAGCAGCAGCGAAGGCATTGACCAGCACAGCAGCATGCAGCGTGCATGTGTTGGCTAGGGCTGATGCATGCTGGTTGTGCATGCTGGCAATGCTAGCTGGCTGCCAGCCTTGCTGCCTTGGTGATGTCGGTTTTGTGAGAGGTGGGGACCAATGCTTGGAGCATGCCTTGGGGAGCAAGGCAATGGTCCCCCCCATGGACATAGTCTTCACAAAACTTTCTCTCTCTCCCCTTGACACTTGTTGCATTGTGATTGCATTTGATTAATTATTTAATTTAGAATTAAATAAATTAATGCATTTGCACATGATCCCACATTGATCATGAACAAGGGGTTCAAGTCCCCATTCCCTATAAATACCCCTTGAGTGGGATTTTGGGAATACACACTTGAGTGGAGCTATAAAGGCATCTCCATTGTTGAGAATACCTTAATTTCGTAAAACTCCAAAGTTTATATTTTGTCCGGGCCCCGAAAAACCTTCGGGGCTTAAGATGATCAGGTTGGGTTCGAGGGTACGAACCGTCGGAGGCCTTGCATTTGCGAGGTTGAAGTAAGAGCTCTATTAGCGAGCGAAGCACGCGTCTAGGGTATAATTCTTTATCCCTTATTCTTTTAATTATATATTAATTATAGTTGCATGCTTTAATTGCTTTAGTTATCAGGGCGGGTCTTGGGGGGTTTCTTTCCGCGTAGTGAGGGTCACTACGAAACCCTAAAACAACACCACTTGACAACAGCGGGAGCAATTCTTAACCATCGTCCCTTGAAACAACTAACGGTGCTGATGGCGAATTCCTTCGGAATTGTTTTTCTTACTTCGTCGTAGGACACTAAAACCTTCTTCTAGAATACATTCGACTTCTGATTTGTTCCAGCAATTTGATCGTTGGTTGTGTTCATGTACGGAGAGTATAAAGCAGTTGTCTCGGCATCATCCCCATTTTTTTTATTGGGCTCTTCAATGGGTTGTTGAGG
This sequence comes from Chenopodium quinoa, assembly GCF_001683475.1. Classification (NCBI taxonomy): domain Eukaryota; kingdom Viridiplantae; phylum Streptophyta; class Magnoliopsida; order Caryophyllales; family Amaranthaceae; genus Chenopodium; species Chenopodium quinoa. Next base: position 401,096 of record NW_018742372.1, read on the forward strand.
AGCAGATTGGAAGATCGACTATGTTAGCGGTGAAGTTCCTCTCGGTGCTTGGAACATCGAATTCCTCCTCCTCATCATCGTCTTTTTCTTCGTCATCAACTGCATAATTTTTGTTTGTGCTTCGCCTCCTCTGGGTGTTAACTGATGAGAAATATTGAAACCACTCCCTAGACCATATTCACCCTAATTTTGTTGGTTAATTGGTTCATTTGAGAAGTTTGATTGACTTGGTTGAGCATAGTTGAAGCTTGGTGGGTAATTTTGACAATTTCCTTCAAAATTCAGGGTGAAACTTTGGGGGATTACTTGTGAATAATTTTGTGGGTGATTAAGGGGAGTTTGAAGACAATTTTCTTAATGTATAGGATAATTGGGTGGATTTTGTTGTGTTGTTTTTTTTTTTTTTTTTTTTTTTGGGCTTTGTTGGAGGCTTTGGATTTTTAAAAGCATAATTAAGAATAATTGGATCCATGGTTTTTAATTTTTTTGGCTAGATTTGTGGAAGAAATTAAATAAAGACACTAATGGTTTCTTTTTCAAGAAAAAATATGGTTTCAAAAAGAGGTAATTTTTGAGATTGTCGAAAATATATCAATATGGGTGTCTATTTATGGAGAACGAAATTTTTTTGAATGTTGGTATTTTTTTTATTAAATAATATGTTATAAAATTATTAACGTTACAAAAATTGTAACGTTAATAACTTAACCGTTGGAGATCCAACGGCATGTGTTTGGGGCAAAATTACCCTATGCCACGTGGCCCAATGGTATGCTGACACATGGCACCGTAACCCTAATAGGGGAACTGATCTCCTTCTACTATAAGTAGAGGAAAATCGTCATTTATTACATATTCATAAATACAAACATAGAAACCGAGCAATATGAATTGCAGAATTCTCACTGAATCAGAGAGAAAATCCATTTACTTTCCGCACATTAATACATCCGTAGACGTTCTAACTTGATCGTCGGAGGCGGAACTCCACCCAACCGCAGTTTCGTGATTTTGCAGGCATAGACGGTTGACGCGCGTTCCCGGAATTATAACTCTCCCGAGGGACTCCAAAAACCCCGAAACATTTGGCGCCGTCTGTTAGGAGAGTACTTCCGAGATGGCATCCGATTTTGTACCGCCTGGTGAGGGCAAGCGGTCTACGACCGAACTTGAGGTCCATACAAACCAGGATAGTGGTGACGACTTTGAGGTCGACTCCTACGTGGCCCCAGACGGGTCATTCCAAACAAGGCGCACCCGATCCAAAGAAACAAGGGAACGGGGCGAAGACAAAGATGGTCCAAGCAACCCAGCCGGCAAGCCTGCTGGGCAACCCCAGGCGGCGGAAGGTATAGCCCCCGTCATCAGAGACGAGCTCATGAAATTCATGACGAGTTTCAAAGGGGAAATCAAGGTCATAATAAAGAAGTCAACTGGCTCTAACAAGGGTCAGTCGTCCAAGAAGCCTTCTCCCTCCGGGAAGAAGCACATCAAAGGGTGCCTACTCCTCACCCTAAACCAAAGGGGGAGGGGGGATGGGCCCCTGATCGACCTTTCTAGACTTCGTTTCCCTAAATCATGGCAAAGAAAGGCCATCCGGCAAGTTCAGTCGCACGGGTCAAAAAAGACTTACTCTGACGCCCGGATTTTCATCAAGGAGAAAAGAAGTTAACAAATCTCTGAGTCGGCCTCAACTTCGACTTATCCAGACGGTTTCTGCAATACTTCAATGAAGTATTCGGAGACAAACCGAGAGAGTCAGTCACGCGGCATGTCCGCACGTACTTGCCCTCAGATTATCCAGCCGGCTCCGTATGTACCCCAACAGCCATACATGCCGTATGGGTCACCATACATGCAGCCGGCTCTCTTTGGGGGTCCGGCGGCACAGCAAGTCCAGCCTATGGACTAGAAGCTCCGGCTACTAAACCTTGGGGAACAGTCGTCTGCGTTCTCCAGGGAGATAATAGAGGCAGCTCAGCCGGCCAAGGTTAAGAATGTGTTTGTTGGTACCTATGATGGTACTACCAACCTAGAAGACCACCTAATGGCTTACACCAACTTCATGTACTTGCAGGGGTTGGAAGACGCCGCCTGGTGCCGATGCTTCCCGGCAACGGTTGAAGGGCATAGCCCAACGATGGTTTGGCAATCTGCCAGTCGGGTGCATCAACAACTTTAAGACGCTTGCATACCTGTTTGCTTCCAACTTCTCCATGAACATCCCTGCCAAAAAGACAAGTCTCGACTTAGAGGCTATTCCGCAGGGAGACAAGGAGGGACTACGGTCCTATGTCAGGCGGTTCAATCTGATGAGAATTCAGATTCAGGGGCTGTGTGACGAAGTTTCCTATACAGACTTCTTCAAGGGTCTGAAAAGGTTGACCTTTAAGTTCGACCTGATCCGCAAGAGGGTTGCTACCATCCAAGAGGCATTGATGGAAGTCGAATACATACAGGCGACGGAGCTTTGCGCCATCAAGCACTCGTCGGAACCTAAAAGGTCCGACAGGAAAGAGAGCCGGTTTGCTCAGCCTTCCAAGAAAGAAGAGAGAAGGAAAGAAAAGAAGTCTGGGTGGCGGATCGTTCTGGTCAGCCGTCCTAGAAGAAAAAGACAGAGTTAAATCCGTACGTCCCCAAGTACGAGTTCAACAAGGACTGCTCCTCCATCCTAATGGAGATCAAAGATCGGTTGACCCTTGAATAACCGGCAGCAATGAAGATTCCCATCAACAGTCGGGACAAGAGCAAGTATTGTCAGTTCCATGAGGATGTCGACCATGACACCAATGGCTGCTATAGCCTCAGGCGGCTATTGGACCGTCTGGCTGATGAGGGGGCTTTAAAGTCCTACATGGTGAAGTCTAAGGGTAACCCCAAAATAAACAATGGACAGCCGTCCACGAAGCCGGATGTGAGCTCTGACACTGATAAAGAGCAGATCTTTACCATAGCAGGTGGCTTCGCGGGAGGGGGTCCTACCATCCGGGGTACCAAGGACAACATCCGGAAGCTGGTCAACTCAGTGGATGAGGGTCAGGCGTCGAAAGACACCTTATTTGAGGTCCTCATCTCTGAGAAGGATCGGGGCAAGGTCAGGCGGCCTCATGATGACCCAATTGTCATTGAATGCAAGGTTGCCAACCAATGGTGGGTCAGATCCTCATCGATACCAGGAGCTCGTCTGACCTTATCAGCTATCAGTGCTTGGCAAAGCACAAGTATAAGCCTAGTAGCATGCGCAAGGATTCTTACCCCCTAGTTGGCTTTGGGGGAGGGGTAGTGCATCCGATGGGGAGGATTAACCTACCCATCCGGCTAGGTGAAAAGGGGGAAGGACGACACATGGTTGTCAAGTTCTTGGTAGTCGAGGAATTGACAGCCTACAATATGATTCTAGGCCGTCAAACCCTCAACGAGTCCAAGGCAGTCATCATCCCATCCCTCATGCTGATCTAATTTGAGAGGGATGACGGGTCAGTGGGTTCCCTGAACTGGGATCAGAAGACGACTAGGGAGTGTTACCTCTCAAACGTCAAGCCTACCGTGGCCTCAGTCGGCCAAGGCGAGGACCCATTGACCTTGATGACTTCAAGGAACTCGCGCCTGCTCCCAAAGCAGCCGGCAAAAAGAGATAGGCGTACCACCTGGTGGCCGTAAAAAAAGAGAAGCAATAGTAATCACTAATCGGGGAACGATCAGAGGATCTCCGTCCCCAGCCGGCTGGTGAAAGTATTGAAATTATTTTAGATGATAGTCGTCCAGAACGAACCGTAAAAGTGGGGACGGTTGCTTTTGCAAAGTTGGGTGCAGATTTGTACCAACAACTGAAAGAATTCAAAGACATCTTTGCCTTTGAAGTGGAAGAGATGCCAGGCGTCAGCCCAGATCTTGTTGTCGATAAACTTGCCGTGGATCCAAACAAGAAGCCGGTTAGGCAAAAGAAAAGGAACCACGGCGAGGAAATATCTCAGGCGGCAGTCGCCGAGGTTAAGAAGCTACTGGATGCCGGGTTCATTCGGCAATGCTACTACCCGGATTAGGTAGCCAATGTCATCCTTGTCAAAAAGCCGAATGGTACCTGGCGGATGTGTGTTGATTACACAGATCTGAACAAGGCATGCCCTTAGGATAGCTATCCACTTCCAAAGATCGACGGTCTAGTCAGGCTTCCATCAGATACCCTTGTGGAAAAAAGATCAAGAAAAGACGGCATTCGTCATTGATCAAGGGTTGTTCTGTTATACGGTGATGCTGTTTGGGCTGAAGAATGCACTTGTTACCTTCCAACGGATGATTTATACAGTCTTTATTAATCAAATTGGGAGGAATGTATCGGCGTACATTGATGACATGATAGTCAAATCTAAGCTCTAGACGGATCACCTTGCTGACCTCCGAGAAACCATCACCACCCTCAAGCGGCATAAGGTCATGCTTAATCCCAAGAAGTGCGTCTTTGGTGTTGAGTCTGGGAAGTTTCTCGGATTCTTGATTGATCAAAGGGGAATAGAGGCCAATCAGGAAAAGCTACGGGCGGTAATTGACATGAAGTCACCCGGCACTGTCAAGGAAGTCCAAAAACTTACTAGTTGTATGGCGGCATTGGGGAGATTCCTCAGCCGGTCAGGTGACAAGTGCCTCTACTTCTTCCAGGCAATCAAGAAGAAGACTAGATTCAAATGGGGGGAGAATGCTGAGGCGACATTCCAGAGATTGAAGGAGAACCTCCACTCATTGCCACGGCTGGTTAGCCCTCTAGCAGGAGATGTTCTCTATATGTACTTGGCCATCTCAGATCACGCCCTCAGTGCCGTTCTCCTAGCTAAGAGAGACGGCATACAGCTCCCGGTCTATTTCATTAGCCATGTTCTCCGAAATGCTGAGCTGCGGTACCCCTTGGTTGAAAATTTTGGCCTCGCCCTGTTCATGGCAGTCAAGAAGTTGAAGCCATACTTCTTGGCACATCTGGTGGTGTTCTACACAGATCAACCCCTCAAGCGGCCAATGACAACCTTGGAGTCATCCGGCAGAATGCTCAAGTGGGCTATTGAAATGCAAAGTCTGGAAATCTCTTTCGAACCAAGGAAAGTAGTGAAGGGTCAGGCATTCTCCGACTTCATTGTTGAAATGACAAGACTGGCTCAGCCGGACAATGTTGATCAGGTTTGGAAGGTTTATGTAGACGGGAGCTCTACTATGAACGGTTGTGGTGCAGGCGTAATTTGCAAGTCCCCGGAAGGGGACAAATATGAATACGCACTACGGTTCAAGTTTCAAGCCTCAAATAATGAGGAGGAGTATGAAGCCCTGTTATCCGGTATACGCATGTGTAAGGCGGTAGGGGCAATGAAAGTTGACGCCTGCTCAGATTCTCAGTTGATCGTTAGTTAATACCATGGTGACTATGAGGCCACCCTTCCGGCGATGATATAGCACCTGCAGGCGGTCAAAGAAGAGGTCGGGACACTTGACGAATTTCATCTAAGTCAGGTGCCCAGGCGGGCGGAGGTACATCCCAGTGGCTGTAGATTACTTCACCAAATGGGTTGAGGCAGAGGCGGTCAAGGGCATTAAGACAAAGGATGTCATCTCCTTCATCTGGAGAAACATCATCACCCGGTTTGGGGTTCCTATGTCTATGGTCTTTGACAATGGCCTTTAGTTTGAAACGCCTACCCTCAAGAGCTGGCTGGGAGATCAAGGGATCTCACATTGCTTTGCATCATTTGGCCGCCCCCAAGCAAACGGCCAAGTTGAAGCCTTCAACAAGCTCATCTCAAACGGCATTAAAAAGAAAATGAAATGGACTAGTGGTCTATGGGCGGATGAGTTGCCTCATTTCCTAGGGCCATCAGAACAACTGAAAAAGGGGCAACTGGTGAAACCCCGTTTCTCATGACATACGACACTGAAGTCGTCCCGCCAATTGAACTTTATGAGCCAACACTCCGAATCATGCTCTATGATGAAGAGGCAAATTGGGAAGCCATGCGTCTAGCATTGGAATCACTCCCGGAGCGCAAGGGCAATGCCGCCTTGCATTATGAGATATACCGTCTGAGAATGACGAGGGCCTACAACAAAAGAGTACACAAGCGGCCCCTCAAAGTGGGGGACTTTATGCTACGAAAAATGGATGCAACCGGTAGGGCAAATGAGCAAGAGAAGCTAACCCCTAATTGGGAGGGTCCCTAGCGGATTTTTGAAGAAGTAAGAGGTGGCACCTACCGCCTAGAAACCCAAGACGGCAGGGCAGCTAGCCAGAACCTGGAATGTAGATAACTTGAAAAAGTACTACTTCTAAGGACTTGTAAATTTTTAGTAAATAGTGTATTAATGAAAGAGTACTCTATTTTTATTATTATCTTTTGTATAAAGCCCCGTCTGTGCAATGCACAACTGGGCAACTACCAACTCCCATCTGTGCAATGCACAACCGGCAACCGTTTGCTCTAACTAAGTAGAAGGCTAAGTATCGAACTTAGCTATTCATAAGGCCAATGGCCAAAAATATTATAAACCACCTGCTCCAACATGAGCAGACATCCGGCGACGCCTATTTGGGTGAATTCGTCGAAGAGAACATCTCCCTTCCGGGTGGTACATTGTTCTACAGGTTATAACTCAAATGGCTTTAACCGACTATCTAGGTTAAAAATAACTCATGGCCGTTCGAATGATCAATCGAAATCAAGATACAACCGGCCCATTGCCTCAAAGCAACGCATACGGTGAAATAAATCTTGGTCTGTAGCCGGCTTTTGCCAAAAAGCAGTACAGCCGGCTACAAATTCCATAAACAAGGTCAAAACCTTGTCATTTAATCCGCAATTGGTTAAAATGCATACGTCCGGCCATAGGCCGTCTGCATACCAATCAATGGCACTGCTGGATACCCAAAGGGTAATCCGCAGCTGGTTAAACGAGTAATAGAGGTTGGGTTTAGCCGGCACCGTCAGCAGATCCAACTTGGAATAATTCTATTTTAAAAATGATCAAGGACCGCCTATTTATTAGTCCGGATGCTTGTATGGACGGCTGCCCGCTTAGAGTTGGATTAACTATAAGGAAACAACCGTCCAAGGGCAGACAGAGCCAGTGCATCCGGCATACCGCATGTATCAATTCAAATTGCAAAAAAAAAAAAAAAAGACTTTGTGCGAAGCAAAAATTGCAAAAAATTGAAGCAAATAATATCAAGGCAAAACCGACACAGTTGGCATATATATATATATATATATATATATATATATATATAGTTAAAAATGTCAGCCAGACCCTTGTCCGGGGAAAGGTAAAGAAAATACACGACACGCAGGCTGGATGTAGACTGAGCTACTGCTGCTGTTGTGACGGCTGACCCTGGCCGACAGAAGGGGCTTCTTGAGACTCACCCAGCACTATCTAGTCCCGAGAACTTGAGCATCAAATACTTCAGTAGCGTATTTGTACCTCAAGTCAAAAAAGGCATAGTCGGTGTCCGGATGGATCATGGACCAGGCCATCTTCATGCGCTCCTCGTAGTCGCGCTTGTTCTCGGTGACCAGCCGGTCCTGTTCAGCCGCCAACTTGTCCTTGTGCTCTACCTGGGTTTGGGACAACTCGTTTTTCAGCCGGTTGACCTCAGCCCGTAGCTCGGTGTTCTCCTTACCAGCCTCCCCCAAGGCTTTGACGTCAGCCTGGAGTTTGTTGACTTGGAGTTCAAAGTCGGCTGCTTTTTTGTTAGCTGTATCAGCAGCAGCAGTGAGCTCCTTGATCAGCTCCTCTTGTTTCATCTCCCGGCTTTTAGTTTGGATTTCAAGCATAAGGGAGTTATATTGCAAAACATCTATTAGTTCGGCTGCCCATCTCTGGGCATCCCTTACCTCCTCTTGCTTTTTCCCAAGGGGACCTTCATTCCATCAACCCTCAACATCACCTGCAAAGTCACCCGGAAAGAAGTTAGCTTCAGTTATGCTACAACCGGCAATGAACAAAATTGCACAAAAACACGCCAACCGATGAATTACCTCAGCCAGCAGTGAGTTGATGCGGTCAATGTTGACCTGGTTGATGCCCGGTACCGCCTCCTTTTCGGACCGGGTAAGGGTCCTCAGCATTCTCTTGGCATAGTTTTACAGATCCGACCAACAAGAAGAGGCATCTGCATCATGAGATTTATTGGTTAAGTACTGAGCATATGTAGCGCCTATATTCTGCCGGCTGCCTGAAGAATCCCCTAACTGGGTAGCTTAGGACTTGACTCGAACAGGCCCAAGCGGTCAGGGGGGATCAAAGGTGAGAGCACTACCTTGATTTTTAGGCTGAGGGTCACACCACCCCAAGCCGCATTGGAATCGGATGCTACAGCAAGCACCCAGCTTAAGGGAGCCTCAGGCTCCCCAATTTTGGCTTCAGCTGACCCTGAGCCTAAGCCCAGATCTCGTAGACTCTTGCCTGCTAAAGTAGGCCTTTCAGGAGTCGGCGGTCTTCCGGCAGAGGCATGGGTAGGGGCATACAGGAGCCTCCGCCTTTGTGAAGAAGGCTGGGCGGGCTCCTCCCTCGGCCTCTTCAGTATTTGCTTTAGAGAGCGAGGGACGTTCTTGGTCCCCGTGTGCAAAAGAAAAAAAAGCAACCAGTTAGTATTAAAATGGGCTACAAGTCATACAGACGGTACAAAGATCAGCCGGTGCTTACCCCATCGTCTTTGGCCGCCAGTTGGGCCTTCTTTTTTCTCTAGTTATTCCTTTCTGATCTCAGCGGCTGACTTAGCCGGAGTCTTTTATGGAGGAACCATTTCTCGACCTTACTCTGCAAAAAGGAAAAATAAAATTAGAAATAATTAAAACACCATACAGGCGGCATAAGATGTCGGTTAGTAATCAACGTACGTTTGCTCCAGAAAGTGCTAAGACGGCAGGCGGAAAGGAACGCCTCGTCTTTAAACCAATCCGGATGAGGGACCTAGAATTTAGGGACAATGACTTGTGTCCCATCATCCAGAGGCAGTGTGGTCTTCTTGAAAAGACCCAGCTCCATTATTTGATCCTAGGCCTTCTCCGGTATTTCAGGGTTGGCACACTTCTTTCCCAAGAGAGTCGGGTGTTTATTGTAGCGACGTAGCCGGTGGTTCTGTTGCGGAGAAGGGGAAGAGACCATGTAAAACTTGCTCTTCCAGCTGCTCCACTTAGACGACTTTTCTAGCGTCATCATAAACTCCAGATGTGTGGTCAATGTATACCATGCATTCCAGCCGCCTTGGGCACAACTGAGATGGTGCATATGTGCAAACGCCTCCCAGCTAGGCGTTATGTCCTACATCTCGCAGGCGTCAATATACCCAAGAATGTTCACCCAAGAGTTGGGTGTGAGCTACCAGACGCCAAGGTCATAACCCCTTAGAATGGCCTTTATGGTGTTGTGGAGGGGGAACCGGAGGCCGGCCTTGAATGTCGCCTCATAGCAGCCGAAGTAATCATCAGCGTGACCTAAGTCGTCATCCCAGACGACGCTGCCTCCACAGGCGGCACTATGATCTCCCATCCAGCCCCTACCAGGCGTTTTTCCAAAAATGTCGGAAGGGTTGTGTTTAAGGTGACCACGTTCCGGGCGCTCATGTGCGCCTCTGTTGGATTATTTATTGAAGGCCAATTATATGCGTCCTCGTCCTCTTGAGGGGCATCCGACTCCATCGTTGACTCAGTGGAGTCGGACTGCTGGACGGTCTCTTCACCGTCTGAGCTCCCGGATTCCTCCAAGATCTCATGCCCGGTTGGTCATAAGGAACATCATCAACCGGAGCTTCGGCTGAATCACTTGACTGGTACTCAGGGTCTACATCCGTCCACCTAGTCCGAACCATTCTGTCCTGCACATGAACAGAGACGGTCGGATTCGCAAAAGAGTAAGGGTGGTCCAAACACCCCCAGACGGCATCCCCAGTCCTAGATTCAGCCATGTCCGGTGACCGGTTGACAACTGCCCTAGGTCGTGCCGTGTGTGTGTTGGGTGAGTCCATTATTCTCAACGACCTATACAACCGGGAAAAACTCAAAAAATTTGCAAGGGGCAGAGTCGGTACCTTGAAGTTGTAAAAACTTGGAATGTGGTTGACTCCTTTAAGCTAGCAGACGAAACTCTGAATTGTTGCTTGGAAATACCCTAGACGGTGCCCGGACGTACCCCTTTGAAGAGCAATTGAAACTTACAAAAGACCCAACCGTTCTTCCAAAATATGGCTTGAAGATACTGCAGGCGGTAGAGACCGGATGTGGGTGTTATGAATGCTAAAGAAAATAAACGGGTGGTCGGGCGTTTTTGAAGAAAATGGTTTGAAGATGCCCCAGACGGTAAAAGACCGGCTGTGGGTCTATTGAAAGCAAGAAGAGAAAATTGACTAAAGTCAGGCAGTACCTTAGTGAGTTGAACAAAGAGCACTCAGACGGTATTCGGATGTGTCTGAAAAGAAGAAGCTGGTTGAAATGCAAAGCAGCCGGTGTCAAAGCTTTTCCTCTCGAGAAGTTTTTGAAAAATTTGTAAAGTGGTGAAATGAGAGGAGGAAGCCTCCCATCTATAGGAAGGGGCAGAAGGCGAACTGTCACCTCCCCCTCCAATTCAAATTCGAAATTCGAATTTAAAAAAAATGGAGGGAAGGAGACGAACAGTCACCTTCCCAGATTGTGACACGTGTCACATGTGCCACGTGGCAAGCCACGTCACACCTGTGAGGGGCAAATGTTTGGGGTAAAATTACCCTATGCCACGTGGCCCAATGGTATGCTGACACGTGTCAGCCTCAGAGAGGCCTGATGGGATCCAATCCTCTGCTGACACGTGGCATCGTAACCCTAATAGGGGAACTGATCTTCTTCTATTATAAATAGAGGAAAATCCTCATTTATTACATATTCATAAATACAAACACAAAAACCGAGCAATATTAATTGCAAAATTCTCTCTGAATCAGAGAGAAAATCCATTTACTTTCTGCACATTAATACACCCAGAGATGTTCTAACTTGATCGTCGGAGGCGGAACTCCACCCAACCGGAGTTTCGTGGTTTTGCAGGTACAGACGGTCGACGTGCATTCCCGGAATTGTAACTCTCCCGAGGGACTCCAAAAACCCCGAAACAGCATGCATCATGACAATTGGCAAGCTGCTGCGGTCTGCCTGTGTTAGTGATTTTTTTTTAAATAAAAACGACGTCGCTTTAGTGCATTTGAGAACATTATGCTGCGTTTTGGACCACAAGAAACCAACAAAGCCTTATTTTTGTCAGACGAACAAAATTCACAAACGGTTTGAAAAAACAAACCATTCACAATTGTTCATGGAACTGTTCATAAATCCCTCATTTTTTAAATATTATTTTATTAAAATAGTAACTCAAACAATTTTAATTGTTCATTGTTAAGGATGCTCTAAGTTCATTTTTTGTTTTTAACTAATTCTAAATATGTTAAGCATACGTTAAAGAGAGAGAGAGAGAGAGAGAGAGAGAGAGAGAGAGAGAGAGAGAGAGAGAGAGAGAGAGAGAGAGAGAATAATTAAGTTTAATTGTTTGTCTCATATTTGTATCCTCAACATCAAGTTATAACACTAGAGAGTAGAGACCTTAATGATAGGATATGTTATATTTCATGTCCTCTATTGAAAAACAACAAAACAAAACTTATTACGAGTACTTCATAATATGATATTATGATATTTATAGTTTAGTTAAAAAAAAATGTCTATTATTCTTCCAAAAAAAAAACATACTGTCTATTATTCACACACACCCCCCCCCCCCCCCCCCCTCCAAAAAAATAAATAAATAAATAAACAAGTCTAGAATATGAATATAATGCATAACCAGTTAATCCCCAAGCCATGCTCATTTTATTTCTGATGGATTTCACCAAGGCCCAGAAAAGGGGAATCGTCAATTTGTATGCTTAACATCCGAGTTCATCCTGGTTGTTTTAGATTTTCTACCACCATTAGCTGCTATTGTCAACTCTACGAATAATTCAACATGAATTTTCTACTTTCAAGCCAGAGACTAACTGTAGTCCAGCGCAGAACAGCACCATCCCTTTCATCGGCACATAATTTCCAAGTGTTCACGCTAACATTGTAGATGCTACAATTGTTTAACTTAGCTGACCTTCAGCCGATGGCTGAGGCTCACATAGCAAGTATGCCTACCTTGTGCCTGAAATAAGGGCATGCTTTTACTAAAACACCATCAAAGTACTGTTCATTTTATCCTGTACCTGTTAGATTTCTGACCATTGTAAAATATCAATGACATGAGACTCAACTTAAGGGGAAACCGGGGTACTCGCAAACGTCTGCAATGTATTGGCATGTAGCTGTGTTACTTGCTAGTACCATTTTCGGATTACATCGAACTACACAAGCTATATATGAATGTAGTTTGATGACGTTGTAACATTTCACATCACGCAACAAGACATGAAGTGCCTCGCTTACAGTGTGAAAATGCCACCATGGCAATGGTTCATTAATCAACCATCTTTTCTTAAGCCACCAAGATTGGCAGGGCGCATATATATTTTTTAAGAAAAAACTCGCAAGAAATAGAAAGCAGGGGCCAAACAGCATAATATCATATTCTGTATAGAATACACATTAAAATACAAAATTTTTCAAGGGCCACATTTGTTTTGAGTCTATATTGAGATAATTTTGAACCATGAACGAGTATACAGTTTACCTACAATTATTACCATTAAAGGTAAGAATGTATCTCAGCTAATCTTCACTGTATAAAAACAATTGTATTTCTGCCAAATCTAACAGATGCACCCTGCAGGAACATACAGACAATGAGACAAGATCCGTTAGTAATTGCCATATAATACGCAAGTGAATATAAAATTGGTAACTACGAAAGAACTAGATGTAACAGAACAGCAAAGGTCCTATTCATTCTTCATTAAGAGACCTAAGGACAAAGAAGGTATTAAGGTATCGGAAAAGCCCAAAAGATAAAATCTATGCATGTGTCAACCAAACGTTGTGTTACTTATACGTATTCCAACTACGGAATCCAAAGAGTGAAGTTTTGAAAAACAAGCTTCTTAGATGTTAGGAGACTATGAAAAGAAACTTTGGATATCAAGAAGCAGGAATTGGTGACAAGGAAAAACACTTGATCATTCATTCCTCTTGTTAAGCGAGTGATGGAAACAGCTTGGCTTTGGCATATACTGCAAGGAGGGGAGGCTTTGGCATTCCTGCTAACAAGCATGCCACCTCTAATCTCCAATCCCATTCCCAAATCCATCCCAATTTCATCAACCCAAAACAGCAGTCAGAATTATGTCTGTAAAATTACGTAAGGTTATCAGTACCACTATATCAATGACTTCTAGTTTTAAACCTCCAGCACTCTACTAGTACCAAAGCAGAGCAGACTGAGACCATGCTGCATATTATACTGGACAACCAAGAACCATCAACCAATATAATATATAAAATCTGTAAGCAGAGAATTGGGAAATAATAAACACAAACTCTATCCAAGAGACCAACACTTCTCATGAATAGCACAATTCAAGCTCATTAATCCAGGCAATAGCAATGTATAATGCTCCCTAATAAATATGAATAGTTAAGTGGTAAAGAAAATCGTGAAAGAAGCAATACATCGCAAAGGGAAACAAAATCACCACATTCATATAGGATATTCATGCAATATCTTTCAATGGCATGACTAGGATACTATAGATTATGACCTTATATAATACAAGCTGTCAAAGACTAGTACAATAAAGTGGATTATCGATCATTAACTAGAAACATAAAACAAAGTCAGTGAAGGCTGTAGAAAGAAGCCAGCCAAAACAGAAGACACAGAAACGTAGCAAATCAAAATTTCCACACATTTTTTCCACTACACCGCAGATTTTCATGACACAACAACATTATGTTTCTCATACTCTTCAATTCATCTTAGGTACAAAAAAAAAATCATGGATATAAAAGGGCCAATCGTGGGAAATTTTTTCACAAAATAACCTAATTAAGCACTTGGAGATGCCAGATACATATACTTGAATCCAAGAAGCATAGCAACAAGAAAACAAGGACCATACAATAAAGATAACGTCAAGTAGGATAACTGCACTGCTGGAGCAGCTTTCAAGATGAAGTTGATACAAAACAGCAAAATTAAAGTTCACATCACATATCACTTGTTTCGATAACAATAATGCTATACCAGTTGGGAACAATTTTCAATACAAAGAGCAAAATGGTAAATCAAATATAAATAAAGCAAGTGATAAGCAGATCATCTTCAAGCAATCTCTTCAGCTAAAGATTTTTCAAGTAAACAAGTACTACAATTTCAGACAATAAAAAGACTCCCTCCGTCCGTTACTAAGTGCTTATATTCCTTTTCGGGTGTCCCAACTTTAAGTGCTTACTTCCAAAATTGGCCTAGTATTTAGGACCATTTTACCCTCATCTCCAATATTAAATCCCCTATTTCTCCCAGGATTCCATCCACTTGTCATAAATTCTCCCACCCACTCACTCATTTTATTGTACTTGACAATTTACTTTTGATTTTAATTCCCACCCACTCATTTCACTCCTCTCCCATTGGCTTTTAAGAAATCACCAATCATTGCTATGAAAGGAATCCAATTGCTTTATCCTTTTGCATTAAAACCCATGAAAAATGAGAAATGAGCACTTAATATCAGAACGGAGGGAGTAGCAGACAAGTTATAAAGCGGATAAAAGTGAAAATTTGACTCTCTACAAGGCCTAATTTTTTGTGCCACAATCAGCATATGTAAATGTTTACCCCCAAGTACCCAGAACCCACATTATGAGAGTTAATAGAAGCAGACTCATACCAGGAGATAGACCAAAGAGTATGCACTCAGCACACGGTATTTTTCTAGAGCTCCAAGCCTCCAATCTGTCCTACTATGCAACCCTGCACTGCGTATTGAGATTCTTTGAGCATTGAGTGTTTGAGTCATATAACCATTATTCATGTAATTCATAATGAACCCTTCTGATTTAAGACATATAACCTTAAAAATTATCAAATCACCAAAAAAAATTGACTTCTGTTAGGGATTATTTTCTATTTCATAATTTAAACTGAGACCTCGCTTGGTTGAAGTCCCCAAAAAGAAACAAAACAGTGCAGTAAAGGCTGTTAAAAAAACAGAAACGGACTTTACCACTTTCCATCCCATGTTTGTTTTGATTCCATTTCTTATGTTTTAACACATCACCGCTCTTCAATCTTCATTCATTATCTCCCTTTTTAAGATGATTGATTCGATTCATTTTTCAATGATTTCATAATTCCCGCTCTACAATCCTCCCTCATTATCTCCATTCTATGTCTTCTGCCTTTCTGCCATATTAAATTGCCAGGCCCCAACAAGATATTGTGCTTCCAGACATGGATGACCACTTCTGGTCACGCTGACGACACTGAATTCCTTTCCTATGTCAGTCTATGTTGTGCAAGAGTGTGTGAATAGTCGAAAGTCAACATGGTGCAATATTTGTGGAAAAATAAACATACTAAGTTTTCATTGTGACATAGCAGTATAGCACTTGAAAAGTCCCTTACCGCTCAAGTAGATGAATTGAAAACAATAACTAAATAACTCAATTGCAACATTGTTACTAAAAGACCCAGCAACTACACTTTGATGTCTATGGTCTGCTTTATGTAATTCAAGAATGGTCACAGCACATCAGCAATCTCAGCATTCACATAGAAGGTGCTAAAGAAACAACCAGCAAGAGAAAATTTACTTCATTGAGAGATAGATCCATAAGATGCAATATAGCCTCCACCATAGGTAAATCCTCAACTGGTCCATAAACTAGATTTTTTTTTTTTCTAAACAAACTAATACTTTTCTTTGCTCTGATCTGTGATCAAGTTTTACTACATGCATACAAAACTTGGTCCCTAATCCAAACGTCTTCTTCACTTGATAACTATTACCTTGCAAAAAACATTTAAACTAAGATAACTAGACAACCCAATGAAACTGAGCAACTTGAATAGTCTACAATCGTAGCACAAGTACATCACAACAAGAAGACCAATTTTAAAATCCAAATTTCATATGATGAAGCTCAATTTTATGAATTCTGGTCCTTTAACTCTAAGATTCTCTTTCTGCCATAACAAGCTCAGCATCTAAATTAAATTGCTCAGTATCTACACTTAATTGCTCAGTATCTAGATTAAATTGCTCAGTATCCAAATTATATTGCTGAGTGGCTATATGGTTTTACAAGTTAATGAGCAAAGGCGGGTCGAAAATGAAAACCTCAAGAATCCTTTTTGAATCATGTGCACTAATTAATTACATTATGAGAGAGATACAATGAAAGAAGTCGAGTGGCACCAATAACAAGCAGCAGGTTAAATAAGCTTCTCCAAACACAAGAAAATCCAATGTGATGGCACTGCCTTTTCAGCCACATCTTAGTGATCTTACACACCTCCATATTCCATGCATACCAATTCCTTCCCAAACTAATAAATGGACACTCGGGCGTTATGATTACCTAACATCTAAGCTTCTTGTTCAATACAGTCTGTCATTACTAATTGACTAAGACTATTCAAAAGTGTCAAACTTGTTAGATTTATCTAAGATAGACAAGTCAAGCTTTTCCGTACTTCCTCATTATTATAATGATCTTGTTAAGTATTCATCATATCCATTCAATAAAGTACATACACAGACAGCACCAGTACAACAGAATGATGTGTTGTAAGAAGACTTTTTGGCCAACAGCAGGTGATGACAGAGGAACTTCTATGGTAATTGAGTGAAATTAATAAAGCAAGCCTATCATCTATCAAGTTTTAAATTATATTATGTAATGTAAAAAGCTTAGTAATATACGTCATCTACATAGGAATATAATTTCCAAATGAGAGCCACAACTAATCCCTTTCATAGAGCACATGCAACAGTTCTAGTTAAAATTATACCACTGCAACCCTTATGAGTTGTGACAACTAAAAATTAAACAACACAGATTTTATTTATTTTTGGGTCCAAAAAATATTGAAATTTCAAAAGCAGAATCGAAAACTCAAACAGTTTTGCAGATTCGAAAATTCCAACAGTTTTCAGAATAAAAGATAATATCTCACCACCCAGAACAGTAAAACACCAGATCAAATGGTGTAAAAACCAGCTGGATCTAGAGTAAATGAACTCATGAAGTACCAGCTTCCACATTTATTTCTAACTAATACATGAATGACTAATCAACAGACAAATTGTTTTTCAAGCAAATGAAAATATTTACAGCACATTCATTCCTAATGAAAACAGTGTATCTGCAATTAAATTTGCTAAATGTCATTATATCTCATCATTCTATCAGCTCCAGGCCATACAAGGAATGAACAAAACAGAATGTAAATCAGCAAATAATTAAAATCATCCGCAATGACAGCTTTGGAAATGCTGGATATACAGAGCTAAACTCAGAAGACAACAGCAAACAACATGGAAGCTCGTAGAAACAACCATCATACTCAATCAGAGAAGAGACAAACTTTTATATTGACCAAATTTAGACGAAGAACCAACTATCTCATTTTCATGTTCTATTACTCCATCTTTATTTCAAAATCTCCAATACTATATCAGGAAACTAAAATGTCACAAAGACTAAATGCTATAAGCATATACAAGGAGAAAAAAGTAAACTGACGGTAGCCTAGACATTTTCAATCTCAATTTTCATAGAGCCACAGAGTATTATCGATGAGAAATAACAAAATGAAGTATAACACCTAGGAAGGATTCGACATAAATCAAGGGAAGGGTCTGAAATCTAATAGATAGGCCTATTATTCCACACAACTTTAATAAGATTTTGATCCAAGCCAAAAGCTGCTTAACATTAGAAGGTGTTCAGTCTAACCTCTCTTATCTGACCCTTGTTAACTCCTGAAGTATCCATAGCCTAGACAAGAGCATCTGATAAAATACAGGTCTTCTAAATTTTATTCTTCTTAAGTTTATCAACAACTTAATGTTCTTCACATGATCAGGGTAAAGAAAATCACTGAGCAGTTGATGTTGGCCATACTCAAGTTTATCTAAAGGACAAAACAGTAGTGTGATTGGACTTCAACTCCTAGAATGCATGACCCAGAAAATCCAGTAGATTGGGCAAAATTGAAGGAAGGAACAATTGGTGGATAGAAGCAATCAAGGAACTTACAAACTAGGCAAAGAAAGTGCTTTCTGTCCCCAAAAAGAGGGGGACAGCAATTAAAACAATAAGGCCATCACTTTCTTAACTTTAATTAATCTAGTTTTATAATCACGTGAAAATACAAGTCTATGTAACTAATGCTTTTTCTGCTTGTCCAATAGTACGATCGGTGAAATACTCAAATGCATATGCTGCCATCACCATTTACTCAATTTACCTATATCTCAACAGTGTTAGCTTTGCATAGCAACCTCCAATAATTGATCATTAATTAAGAAAATCTAGAAATAAATCACGGTATTCTGTGTGATACTTGAATATCATCTAATTATCAATGCAGTGAATGCACATCCAAAAATATTAACCACTATCATTCTGTGATACTTTTTTTTTTTTTTTTTTTTTTTTTTTGATACAAGTGATACTTGAATATCATCTAATCATCAATGCAGGTCCAAAAATATTATTCAATATCATTCCAGCGATGAGAATCAAAACAAAGCACAACCATAACATTAAACTTGAATAACTAAGAATACTAAACCAAATCAACCAATCAAATTGAGGATCATAGAACAATTTAAAGAAACAAACACAGAACAAAAAAGCACTAAAGTATACCTAAATCACACAAGCATTAATCAAGGTCTTCTGTTCGGGTTTCTGATCCAAAGTCTGGATTCCCCCTCCTCCTCGGGTTCGCCTCATTACCATCACCGGAAGCATTACTCCCCTCGGCTGAAGACCCAACATTTCTAAACGGCCAAGGCAACGAAATGTTAAAACTCCTCTCCACAGTCCGATCATTCTGCGAACCCGTTTCAGACGACACCCCATCACCACCAATTCTATTACCATTACCACCCACATCACCATTATCACCGCCACCAGCACCATCACCAGATCCCAGATTCTCCCTCCGGTTCCGAATCCTCTGCTCATAATCAGGATCATCGGTAGGCAGCTCGTGCCGGCAAACAGGGCAAGAATTATGCAACTCCAACCAAGGAAGAATACAATCAGAATGAAAAACATGTTTACAAGGCATCTGTTTAGCTTCAGCACCAAGCTGAAACTCATCCATACAAACAGCGCATTGTGAAGAGTCAGACAACAGCAATTCCTCCGTTACTTTAACAATAGGCAGCCCCTCCACAGCGGTTTTCGAGGCCGGTGGCGTACCGTATCGATTCGGATCATTCTCCGCTAGCTGCTGAATCAACTGCTCCAACCCTGGTCCAAAGAAATAGTCCCCCAAATTCGAGGGTAACCTAAAATTCCCACCACCGCCACCTTGTTCAGGGTTAGCATTCTCAATAACAAATTGAATGTTAGCACCCCCAGCTCGCATAGTCTGAAGATAACTCTGAAGAAATTGAAAAGGGTTGAAAACATCGGTTTCCTGAAAAGGGGATCTCTGATTACCACCATTTCCGCCATTACCAGAACCTCCAAAAGCTCCACCCCCGAAGATGGCGGAGAGGTCGATAGGCTCAATAGGAGAAGCGGCGGAAGAAGAAGAAGGGGGGAAGAAGAAGGGGGCAAAGGGTGCAAGATGATCGGCAGCGGAAGCAGAAGGAGGAGGAGAGAAGAATTGAGCGAAAGGAGAGGAAGAAGAATAAGAAGAAGGGTTAGGGTTTTCGACTTCTTCTAGGAAACCGCCATTGCAATGGGGGCAAGCGAGCTCGTCGGAGGAAGAAGAAGAAGGAGAGAGAGAGACGGTGCGATTGCATTGATAGCAGAAGTAGTGTTGTGGTGGTTGAGAGAAGGTTGTTGTGGTGGTGGAAGGGTCGTCAATGGCGCCGGAAGACATTGTTGTTGGTGGTTCAAGGAAAAGACTGCTGTTGTTATGCGAGGGAATGAGGCTAGATTTTTTTGGTTTTTGGTTTTTGTTTTTTTTTTTTTTTATTTGTTTTGTTTAAATGTGTGTGTTTTTGTGATTATTTTTCTTTCTATGATATGATAAAATTGAATCTTTATGCTATATTTCGGTGGTGGGTGTAGGTGGGGTTGGAGAAGGGGGAAAGAGAAGAATATTGCTGATCTATTGGGTAAAGGGGGATAATCTAATATATATAAATAAAGTAGGCATTTTTGGAGAGCATTCGGAACGCAACGTAAGAAATATACTTATTTCGACCAATAAGAAGAAAGATTTGTATTTTATTTTTGAATTAAAAAATTATGTCGCCACATAGATAAAAGTAACGAATTAGATTTGATATATCTAAAATTTTAATGCCACGTAGATTATAATCCACGAATTAAATTATTTTAATGAAAAAAAAGTAAAATATAGGAAAAGATAAATATATTAATTCAATACTACGGTTATAAGAAATCCAAAAAAAAATATACTAAGAAATATTTAAATGATAAACGCTTATAATAAAGTTTGATACCTATCATTATAAGATAAATTTTGATAGTATTTATGATAAGAAATACAAATTGTTCGTTAATTATAATTAAATTAAAATTTGTGATGCCTACCATTATAAATTGACACATCATACGACACAAACAAAATTTCGTATCAATAAAAAACCCCATCAAGCAAATTTTGTGTTAATTTTTGGTCAACAATGGCCGGGTGATTTTTAGCTTAATCTTTAAAATCCTATGTTTAAATTATATTTCTAATTATTACTTACAATGTATTAATTTGGGAAACTCAACGATTATATGTTTATTTTTATTTACTAAATGTTTTTTTTTACATGCAGATTTAACACATCATACGACACAAATAAAATTTCGTATCAATACAAACCCCATCAAGCGAATTTTGTGTTAGTTTTAGGTCATCAATGTCCGGGTAAATTTTAAAATCTTATATTTAAATTTATATTTGTAATTATTAGTTACATTGTATTTATTTAGGATATTTAGCGATTATTTTTTTATGTAATGACATACGGTTAGATGTTGTATAATTAATATATGGATGGCTTTGGTTATTTTTGGAGATGATGAAAAAATTCCAATGCATAGATTTGATTTTATATATCGCAATAATTTTTCATTTATTGGTAAATATATTGATTTATTTTATATAAATGTAAAGATTTAATTTATATCAATTTCAGTTTGGCTAACATTTCACGGTTCAATTTATCCATTGATGTATTAGGTTGGTTGTGGACGAGGTTGGTGATTCTATTGAAATAAAAGATATGGTAAAACAATGAATAATGATTTAGGATTTAAATTACTAAAAATTTATCATTTCACATTAAAGATTTTATATATATGAAAAAAATATCATATTTACAATTTATTTATATTTAATAAATTCATTATAAATTATAGTAAAAAAAAAAATTAAACTTTTGTAATTTTGTCAGAAATTGTTAAATACAATAAATCAAATAATTAAAATCTTAGATGAAAAAACCTTACATCGCACAGGGTTCCATCTAGTAAATTAATAATACAAACTTATAAATAGGGAAATGGAAATAATTTAAGATTCCTAAGAGTAATCCCTTTGTATTTACTAGATTTGAAAGGATGATTTTCTAAATTTTTTTTAAAAGGTAAGTTAAAGAGGGAAAGCGTTAGCCACCTCTCCTCACGAGAGGAATGCCTAGCACATCTGAGGAGATAATGGGGTACAACGTACAAAGATGAGTTAGTACTAAGGGTAGTATCCATGTTATCACTAGCAAGATGTCCTACATTTGCGATCCAATATGCTACTTTATTTGCTTCTTTGTAAATGTGATGGACTTCTCAATGGTGAAAGTGTTGGAGGAGAGTCTGGATCGGATGTCGGTGATGATGTGGTTGATTTACCATGTCGTATACCAAGTCCCTTTTAGAGCATTAACTACTAGGAGATTGTCGCCTTCAATGTTTAAATGTTGAATCCCGTGCTGGATAGCGAGAAGAATGCCTTTGTGGAGAGATGTAGCCTCTGCAGCGAAGATGTTAGTATTGCCAAGGTTAAAGGTGCGAGCAGCAATCCGAGTACTGACACTGTCTCTTATGATAACACCTGCTGTTGCTGTAATCCCCCGTAATTTTGTGAAATTTAAAATTATATTTTAACATATTTTTGTGAATATTTGATTATAATTATTTATTTACATAAATTATTTTAGTATGATTTAAGCAAATAAATTTAATGTTTATAAAACTAATAAAACTATTTCATTAAAGTATTTCCCTACCCATATTGTAATCATGCATTAATATGCAAGCCCAACCCATAAATTACTAAACTCATTCTTTTACCTAAAACCCACTTACTTTAAGCCCAAACCTTATTATTAGTTTTATTAGAACTAGGAAAACCAAAACCCTTATTTCCCCCTCTAATCTCACTTAAAAAAAAAAAAAAAAAAAAAAAAAAAAAAACCCAAGCTTTCCCCCTCCTACTGCATTCATGATCAAACACAAAAAAAATAAAAAAATAAAAAAAAAATTCTCCTTCGCTGCTGCTTCCGCCGCTGCTCCGCCCCACTGCCGCCTCCTGCTGCCACCGTATCCAGTCGAGACCACCATTGGTTTAGTAGCCTATCAATCTTCCTCCCTTTCTTTTCAATACTCATGCTTTAAATATTTAAACTTTCTATGATTTTTGCTATCATGATTTGAATATGTATATACATTTGAAGGATTGCAAATCTATTGAGTTTACAATATATTAAGCATATAATTAATTTTCAGATTTTATTAATTAAGAAATTAGGGTTTAAAACTATCAATTTTCATGGTTTTAGAGCTTAAAAACGTGTTGCTAAAGTTATTCAATTTAAGCATGATTTTGTTGTGATTTTGCTATGAATATGATGATATTTAATTCAACAGCAAGTTCTAAATTTTGCGTAATTAATTTTTGAATTCCGTTCTTAATTTCTCTTAATCACGTTTTGATCACGTCTTGACTCTGACTCATCTGATTTTTGCAAAAAAAAATAGTGTTTTTCGTGTGTGAACGACGCTCTAATCAAAACTTACTACCTTTGGTAATGAGCACCACCCTCTCATGGCCAAATTCAGCCTCTAAATATGGTTTTCGGGCAGTTTTTGATTTTTAACGAAGGTTTAATGTTTAAAATAAATTTTCAGATTTTTATAAAGCTTTAAACTTGCTGTAATTTTATGAATAAGTATGTAATTTATAGTTTTTATGTAGGAAATTTTATGAATAATATATAAGCTTTTAATTCTAGCAAAAAGGAAGGTTTTAAAGTGTTGTTTAATTGAATTTTGGAGGTTTGATTGAGTTTTTATGAAACTAATTGAATTCTAATTATATATTTTAAGTTTAGATTGTTGTATTCATACATTCTACTATTAAATTAAATTTTCAGATTTTTAAATGGTTTTAAAGGTTTTAAATCATGGGTTTATGATGGATTTTTAGGTTTTTAACATACTAACCTACTATATAATGAGTATTTCAAGTGTAGATGTTTATGAGGTTGTTTTATAATCTTAAACTAAATTTCCAGATTATAATCCTTACTTTAAAGTTGCTAGAATTTTATGTTATAAGCTATATTTTCATGATTTTAACATATAGACTTATAGTTGAACTATTGAATTATTAACTTTGACTATTGTGAGTAATTTAAAAGCATTATTTCAATGGTTTAAGGGGTTTTAAAGTAAGTTAGTATTGCTGTAAATTATATTGCTTGGGTATTGATTGAATTATTATTGTTTGGTTTAGGAGAGGACTTTGTAGAAGGCGATTTTTAGTTCCTAAAGTGGCCAACCAACTCGTTTACTCAAGGTACGTACAAGGATACGAAAACCTTGACTTTAGAAGCATGTTTAAGAACTTGGAAAACCTTAGAATCATGTTAGGAAACTTGTAGACTGGGTGAAATTGTTTGGTAGTGAGTTTGATTGATGATTAATGTGATAATTGGTTTGATTCATGTATGAGAAATGCGTATTAATTTACCTTGTAAGTATTATTTATGCATTAAGTTACAAGATGAGCTTAGAGGCAAAGGTACGTGAATATGTGGAATTGATAGAGTCATAAAAGTATATTATTTTATTTTATTAAACTCTCGATTTTATATTGATATTTAATGGTTTAATGATATATTAAGTAATTTTCTTCCAGAAGCACGTACTACTACTATTGTATTTATTTGTGTGTAGGAAAGAAAATATGGGCACAAACTGCATATTACGACACTCCGGTTAAGAGAAGCAAAGTTTACAAGCCCATTGACTCTCAACTATTTCAAGCCCAATATTGTTTTATTGTGTAAGCTATTGCAGTTGGGCCTTGAAGTATAACAAGCTGTCACACAACATATTAGAAAGAAGAGAGCAGCTCAAACTCTTCATTGTCTCACTTTTTATTGCGGGTAAGCCAGACAGGGAATCCCCTCACCGATTTTTGCGGGAAATCAAATTGTCAAGCAAGAAAAGATAAAGATGAAATTGGATAAAAATTGGAGCGAGAGATTCGGATTAGCTGGTGATCAGCTACACCAAAAACAGAAAAGGCAATCGAGTCCCGTATTTTTGGGGGATTCTGGAGATTAATTTGGGGATTACTCTGGGCAGCGAATGATAGAGGAGAGAAACCGAATTGCATGATAGAGGGGGCTGATACTTGACAGCTTTGGGGAAAGGGAGCAGCGACAGCAGCGAACTTATTCTCTTCGTGGTATTAGCTAAGTTGATTGTCAGTTACTTAATTTGGTAGTACTACAATTTTGTTTTAATAATTGAAGTGGAAAAGTCACGTTTTGCTTCTTACTTTCCACCAGTTTCGTGGTTGGTATTAGAACTTGGTTACTTAGTTTATCAAGTTTTCATTTTCAATTACTTTTTGCTTTGTTAATTATGAATTCCATAGTTTCTACTCTTGTTCTTATTCTTATCATGTCAGGCTAATTAATTTAGGGTAGGGAGATATATTATGCATTGGATTATTGTACTGTGAGAATAAGTATGTTGTGATTTGAGAATATTATGTTTATTTCTTGATTGGATTGATGATCTGGTTTTATTGATATGAATTAGTCAAGTTATATTTTAGACTGGCCATCTTTAGTATAGTTTGCTAATTTAATTGCTAGAGTAGTAACTTGTGATACGTAATTGTCCGGGTTAGTACTCCTTAGTTGCAATTAGGTGTTTAATGGGTGACTAAAACTTGTTTTAACGCCTAAGATTATCAACCCTTTAAGTTGCACAAATCCGAGCTTGTGAGATTTGTGGCTTAAGTTAACTTTCCTTGTTATTAATGCTGCTAATTAATCGAGTCTAGAGAGCTTGTTCTAGATTGTTAGTTAGTTAGACAATACTCCAAGAGCTTGTTTGGTTTATTTGCAATTAAGGGAAGTATTGAATGTTTGTTTCTGTTCATCAGCTAACATTGAGATAAAAACATGATTTATATAATTCGATGATCAACCGATTTTCCAATGCTATATTGTATCTCCCGATCCCTAT
The DNA here is from genome assembly GCF_001683475.1 of Chenopodium quinoa. Taxonomy (NCBI): domain Eukaryota; kingdom Viridiplantae; phylum Streptophyta; class Magnoliopsida; order Caryophyllales; family Amaranthaceae; genus Chenopodium; species Chenopodium quinoa. Next base: position 426,763 of record NW_018742372.1, read on the forward strand.
TTCATCATTCTTAATTTTTAATATTTATTCGTACTGTTAATTTTACATCTCCGTACTTAGCTTATTTTCAAGTCCGTAGTTTTTTATATTAGATCGTAATAGTCATTGTTCAAAACAGGGGTTTTTTAACATACACAAGTAATAATTTGATAATCTAATTCTCTGTGGGATCGACCCTAGCTTACCCTACAACATTTTAGGAGGTTTTAGTTAGGTTTATTTTTGGTAGACACGCGACAGTCGTACCAGGAATGAATTATTTTATTACTCGTTCATGATTATTGAAGTGGAATGAGTAAAGGGAGAATTAAAGTCTTATAAGACGAGGTTGAGGATTTGAGGTGCCTTATGCACTTAAGGTGTTTATACACCGAGGTAGTTAAAGGATTCAATAATAAATATTGTTTGTCACTAATAAATTAAGAATTGAATTGGAAACTTGAATGGTTTGAATGATTGATGTATGATTGGTTGTGTTGTGTTGCAATTGAGTCATCACCAAGTTTAAACTGGTAGATCACGTAAAGTGCAAGAAGGATGAGCAATAAAACTCTGGATTTGTGCACATCTAGAGTAATGACAAACAGGGGTTGGGGTTCACAGGGTATTAGCCGTGTACTTTTCAGAGGCCGTCTGATCTATGAGTCTCTTGTTTACAAATATTTTTAAAATTATAATGAGTTAGATGAGATCTCATACTAGCTATGGCCACAGAGTCGCGCTCGTCTGCCATTGGATGTTTATTAATGTTTCCGAAAGGAGGCATAGGGTTTTCTTTTATTAATCTTTAGAAACGGAGCATAGGGGGACAACCTGGTCTATTGCTTAATCCAATCAATAAATGAAATGAATTATTTATTATTAATTAGTGAAGTCTTAGTAACGTTAACAATTGGGTCATGTATTCGAGTCAATGATTATATTGTGTGTGTGCAGATTGATTTTTAGTAACATGCTAAGGGCTCTTTGCTATATTTCGTAGCTTGTATGTACTCAGCGTTGCTGATTGCGTGCTTTTGTGTGTCTTTTCTTGGTCATGGCCTTCGCCTTTCAATGACCCTATAATGATCCAATTTTTACACCTATATTATTGGAGAGCAGATTGATCACAGGTTTTACCCAATCCGAACTTGCATCAAGGTGATGGGATTTTGAGTGGAGTGTTGGATATTTCCACAGTATATTTCGTTTCATAAGTTTGGATTTAATTAAACTCTGGTTTGATTTATTTACTACTTTTATTGAGTTTTGAATAAGGGCCATAATGGTTCCAGATTGTAAGACTAAATTTGGTTTTGATTATTGTTTTTGAAAACCTATTTATAACTGAGTTAGTTTTTCCGCTGCTAAATTCTGAACTAGCCTTAACGTTTGAACACGTGGCGGTAGCACGTCAGTAATTCTCTTGCAAATTGTAAAAGGTATTTACAGGTTTTTAAGAGAGAATTATTGGGGTGTTACAGTTGCTGAATTGTTTTTGAGTGACCTGTCGAAATTAAGTTTGAAAGAGTTTGAAGGGAAGTCTCCTAGGCGACCTGGAGAGGTGTGAGTTGGTGGGTTAGTAGTGAGAATTAGTATGGGATCTTTGAATAGGAGATCTCGAGCTAAAAAAGGTATCCATGATAGTGCGACACTTCTACTCCTTTAGCGCAAAACGCGCTCAGTGGAAAGTTCGAGGGATATCTAAAGTGTCATTTCTGAAAATTATGTAATTACGTTCTTTCCAAACACTCCATATAATAATAAAAAATTAGTAAGCATAGAGTTGTTATTTCTAAGGTTGTTTAAAATGGGAAACAAATTTTCGATTGAAAGTGTACTTCCTAACCAATTTACTGTTAAAGGGTGTTGCCAAATTTCTTTTGATCTTTCACAATCGAGAAATAGGTGGTCAACTGTCTATCGGAAGGAGTTATAGAGGGCGCATTCTCCAAAAGGAATAATTTTTCTGTTATGAAGGTGATCGGGGGACAATAGGTTGCTGGTCTACTACCCTAGATTAAATGTATAATTTATAATCCTAACCTAACTATATCAAGTTCACACTGAGCATTCTCCACCTGAGCTCTTTGTTTCGTACCCCTTTTTTGCGACCGCGCATTCCGGAGAGAGGGCGCGCCTATACATGTTTCATTTGGATGTCCATTTTATTTCTCCTTAGTTAGTTATACTATATATAGGTTTTCCTTCTATTTTTAGAGGGAGAAGTTTTTGGGAGTGAGTTTGGGGGAGCTCTTAGATTTTAGAGAGAGAAATTCTTGGATTTTGATTTGTACTTCAACATTTGCTTCAATTAAGTTTGGATTTCCTTCAATCAATGATAATTAGTGAGATTTTCTTCCTTTAATTCCTCTCCACTCCTTGATTTTGCTTTTAATTCATGAATGATTGTTTGATTTGTTGATCTTTTGGTTAATAGTTTGATTGATTTGAATTTCTACTTGACTTAATTTAAGATGATGATTTTTGTGATGAACCTAGTTTTGTTCTTCAATTTCATTATGCTTAGTGAGTAGACCCTTGCTAGGGAGATGGTGAAGCGTGCATGAATGATGGATTATTGTTAATTGATGGATTTTGATTGATTGAATGTTGTGATTAAATTGGTTGATAGAATTGTGCATGTGGTTGAATTGTTAAGGATTGATCAACCTTGATTCTAAAGCTAGATTGCATTGTGATTTCTAATGACACGAACCATTGATTTAGGGATTGCAATTATTGATTAAATTTGATTTGTGATTTGATCGGGGGATAATAGGTCGTGTCTACTATCCTAGATCAAATCAACAATTTATATTCCTAACCTAACTCTATCAAGTTCACACTAGATAGTGGCAAGCTAGGGTCGAACCACAAGGACTAAGTGTATTAATTTGGGGTAATTAGACTAGTAGGAAGGTTGTGAGATAGAGAGAGAAACATCTAAAACACTACTTAAGGCAATTAACAAGATATTAGGGAAAGGGGAATCCAATTACATTAATGAATTCAATAACAAGTCACAATTAGATGATCATGATCTCAATTAGGAACGATTAACACACTCAACTCACTCCCGTGCAATTAAGCATGCTAATTATCCTACTAAGTTAATTCACTCCCGCGAAACTATCGTAGCAAAGGTATGGAAGAATCTAGACTCTCAATCAACTCACTTCCGCACAATTAATTGAAAGCACAATTAAGAACCAAGAATCAATTAGCTATAAAGATTCTAGTCAATGTAAACATCATCCAAACACAATATTCAAGAATCAATTGCATACTAATTACAACCAATCACTCAATTCATCAACATAACCTTCATCCATTTCCCTAGAACAAAATCTTAGCAAACTTAATGAAGGAAAACATGAAAAACAAGGTAAAACTAGAATTAAAGCAAGAATCAAACAACCAAACTAATTAACTACTCTAATCAATAATGAATTAAATTAAAACAAGAGTTAAACAAAGCAATAAAGGTGAGAGAAATTTAGAAAAGCTCATTGAATATATGAGAAGAGAATCCACAACGTTGCTTCAACAACCTCTAAAATCTCCATTGAAATCCAAGCTTTCTCTCTCTAAAACTACTCCTAAACTAGAGAGAGAAACTCCTAATCTAAACCTAATTCTCATAATAGGAGAGAGGAAATGTAAAACTTGTCTTAAGGAAGTCTAAGAAGTCCTCTATTTATGTTACAAGAAGATAAAGAAAGAAATCCGGAATTTAAGCTCGAAAAAGACCTAGAAAATCGCGCCCGCGGCGGGCTGAGCCGCGCCCGCGGCAAGGCTTCTCCGAGGAATCTCCAGAAAGTTGCAATAGTTGGGAAGAAAAAAGGGCCGCACCCGAGGCAAAAATAGCCGCGCCCGCGACACAAATAGCAGCGCCCGCGGAGGCTGCGCAGCCTGGCAGCGTCTTGCAGATTCAAACAGTCATAACTTCTGTTTTAGGAAGCCTCTTGGGGTGTAAGACCTACCATTGAAAATCTCTTCAAGTCTAGTTTCCAACGCAATTTGAATCGCCGCAATCCAATGTGTAGATCATAAGTTATGGTTGAAAGAGTGAACAAGACTCGGTTTAAGGCCTTCTATGAGCTTCAAGCTTTCTTGCCTCAAGCTTCTTTGCTTCTTTCTTAGCTTCAAGCTTATTCTATTGAATTTTCTTGCCATTCTTGGGTCATAAGCATCGAAGAAAGCATCAAGCACCTACACAAATAGACCAAGAGAGAAAAGAGTGAAAGAACACATAGAAAAACATGCAAATCAAGCTAGAAACCGAGCAAAAAGCATATCATTCACAACTAAGGCCTAAAACCATAAACAAAGACAAATATAACTAAAACAAGAATAAAAGGAATAGAAATAACAAAGAAACACCGAAATAAACCTAAAACTAAGGGAGAAAAACGCCCTAATATGTGTCATAAATGATACTTATCAGAAGGGTCCCTAACCCCAAGATTGCCTTGTACCATCTGCCATATATAAGAAGATTTGAATCTAAGGGGGGGTATCTAGTTCCCATATCCACAGATGAGGCCACTTAGGCATATCTTAAGTAAGATTGTGTGCTATTCATGCGGCTAACTTGACTGAGAAATGTCCTGAAGGGGTGGGGTCCTATATTGGCGTGTCTGTCACTTCTATATAAGGCAAGGGGATACCCATAATAAGAGCAACAATATGATTTAAGTTTGGAGTTGTCCCATTTCCTGTTAGGAAGTATAAAATCTACAACTCTTAAATCACTATCCACTTGACGTTCTTGTAAGTGTAAAATTTCCAGTAGGCTTCCATTAGTAGCCCAATTATCTATCAAAAAATAAAGGTCCTTTCCATTGCCTATTTTCCATCGAATACCTTCGTAAAATTTCTCTTTGGGCAAGGATAACTTTCCATGTATGAGAAACCTTTGGGTGGTGGTTGTATACGAAAAATGAAGAATTATGAAGTTATTATCCTTAATCATCTTGACCCATAGATTAGAAGGGTCGGAGAGAATTTTCCACCCTAGCTTTTCTAGGTTGGCTTTATTAAGAGGTGAAGTCCGTCATAGCCCAACCCCCCGAGAGCTTTGGGTCTACTTCCATGCTATTAGAGGGCTCCTATTCTTATCTTTTTGTTGATTTCAAAACAAGTTTCTATGTAGGTAGTCTAGATTTTTAGCAACATCTGTAGAAAGGAGGGAGGAGGAGCAGAGATATGAGGGTAGTGCTTCTCAATTGCTTTGAATTAACGTGTGGCGGCCTGCTTTAGAAAGATAGCCTGCTTCCCATTGATGTATTCTGCTTTGAGAAGTATCAATTTTTTTTTAAAAAAAAATCCTTTTTAAAAGGGTAATAAGAGATAAAAAAAAATATTCGTAAGTATCTTCCAATTAAGTGAGGAATTTGGGGTCATGTTAAAATGTGTTGTGAAGCTTAAGCGTCGCATATTAGCTATTTGTCGGGAATATATAATAGAAGACTTGTGAAAGTTCACGAGCTGACCTGATTCCAAACTTACGATTCTTACCTTTCAAGGATAATTTGCAGATAAAGACTTCCATGCACAAGATAAAAAGGTAAGGAGACAGGGGATCTCCTTGTCTCAACTCTTTTGTAGTTTAAGCCGATCTGTAGTCTCTCCGTTAATTTAAGGGAGTAGGAAAGTTTGGTCACACATTCTCGGATCAATTAAATGAATCCATCTTGAAGGAAATCCAAAGGCAGAGAGATTTGTCCAAAGAAGGTCTCATTCAATTGTGTCATATGCTTTTCCCATATCTATTTTTAGAGCACATCAACTTGTCTTATTTATAGATTAATGAAAGGTGTATAAGATTTCCTGAACTATAAGAATGTTGTCATGAATAGAGCGATCAGGGGTGAAAGCATTCTGAAGGGGACTTACTAATTTTTGTAGAATGGGGCACAGGCGAGCGACTATGATTTTTGAGATACCTTGTAAATTGTATCAACCAAATAGATGGGCCAAAAATGATTTAGATTTTCGAGAATTTTTGTTTTTGGTATTAAGGTGATAATGGTATGATTTAGGGCCAGAGGCAGGCAGCCGTGGAAAAAGAAGATTTGAATAGTGATAGTAATGTCCTTTTCGATTATCGGCCAATAAGATTGGAAAAAATTTACCCCAAAATCGTCTGAACCCGGGGCTTTATTTGGATTCGTTTTTCTTTTTTCTTTTTTTTTTTAAAAAAAGCTGCTTTAGTTTTCTTGTTTTGAAATTGGAGCTAAAAGCCTGTCACAATCATCGTTTGTGGTAATTGGCTCAATGAAAGAGAGATTGACATGTCTTCTGTTTATAATGTCGGACTTGAACCTAACCTGAAAGGAGTCAAGTAGTAGTTTGTGAATTTCAATCTATAGATTGAAGTAAATGCTATTCTTTTTCTCGTCTTATTATGGAAGAAACAGGTGTTTCTATCTCCTTGGGATATCCAATTTTTGCGAGATAACTTTCCATAATGATTTTTCCTAAATTGGAAGAGTTTTTCCCTTTGACGAATCATGCAATTAAGATGGCTAACTAAAATAGGGTTAAAAGGTTGAGAGCATAGGGAACTCTATTCTAGGGAAGAAATTTTTTTAGCTTTATTTACGCAATAATTTGTTGTTATTGTTTCCATATCTTTTCCCAGCCCAAAATTTTAGTTGGTTTTTAATGCGGTCTAACTTTTGTTAGATCCTATAGAATCTTGATCCTTGGATTGGATGTGACCAATGTTTTTTTTAACTAAGTCATGGGATTCTTTACCAAGCGTAATAAACGTTTAGGAGTAATCTGATCATTATAGTGAGAATCATAAATTAGCAAAGCATGATCTGAGATTGTGAAAGTGTCAAAGCACACTTGACTTTTAGGAAAATAATGGAGGAAGGATTGTTTGCAAACAACCCTATCTAACGTATATCACATTATTATTAGTACTTTGTTTCCAAGGGAAAGAACTATAAGAAAATTACCTTTTCGTAGCGATTATTTTAACATTTAGTATCGATTGTAAATGCTATCATACCAAAAAAAAAAAAAAAATCCCAACGAATGGTTATTCGATACAACATCCATCGTTACCATAGCCTTTAGTATTGTTTTTCGCTTTTGCTCGGGTTATCCTCATAAATCGATACGGAAAACTACATCTAATCGTGGTAATTATTGTAGCGATTATAATCGCTACAAATGTTGAATTCTCTTTTGCAAAAAAAAAAAAAAATCCCTACATATGATCTATACAAAATTCGAACATGTAACCTCATGCTCTAATATTAAATGTTTTTCCAATAAGCTATGACATATTTTATGTTATCTTTGTCAAACAAAATATTAAAATCTAGTGTAAAAAAGGCTTTACTTATCGATTTTTGGGTTTTAGTGGCGATTATAAACGATATGCTTTTCATAATTTTATAATTGTGCATAAAAAAGGTGAATATAAATTATTATGTTTTTCGTATCGATTTCATATGGGTTTACTATATTGATTGTAAAATGATACAGATCCCTATACTATTTCACAAACATATGTGCATATTGTAGCGAATGTACAATCGGAAAGCGGAAAAGCAGCGACTTTTTAAGAGTGGAACCTCCTTTTCTAACTGCAGCTTCAGATCGCTATGAAAAGTCAATTTTCTTGTAGTGTTTTAAGAGCTTGGAATGTCTATGGCAGAAGTAGTGGCTAGGAAGTTAGGGAGACATATTAGTTGGTGGGGGTAAAAAAGGTCTTCCATTAATTTTATCTTATGGGCATTACATCTCATTGAAATCCCCTAGTACTAATTATGGAATACTTACATTAGAGCTAAACAAAGTGATGATATACTCCTTGAATTTTCCTTTGTCAACTTCTTAAGCTAGCCTGTAGACGCTCGTAATAAGGAAATTTTGATTCAAACGTTTGAAATTGATATTTAAGTATGCACATCTATTAGTTAAGGTAGTCTGATTTATAGCTATTTTTTTCCTCATTCCAACATGCCCACATACCCCCAAATGCCTTGTAGGTTCTATAACCAGTTTATGTTCAAAATGTAAGGACCTAAGAATTCTTCTATTATCAGTCGCATTTATCATTGTTTCTAGAACAAAAATAATGTCTAGTTTGTGTTTATTCTTAAGATGTGTTTCAGGGTTTTTGGAGTCCCTCGGGAGATTTACAATTCCAAGAATGCGCGTCGAACGTCCGTACCTGCAAAACCACGAAAACTCCGGTTGGGTGGAGTTCCGCCTTCGACGATCAAGTTAGAACGTTTCCGGATGTATTAAAGTGTGGAATGTAAAGGTTTTTCTCTCGGATTCCGAGAGAATTTTGCAATTAATATTGCTCGGGTTTGGTGTGTATATTTATGAATGTGTAATAAATGAGGATTTTCCTCTATTTATAGTGAGAGGGGATCAGTTCCCCTTTCATATGCTAGAGTGCCACGTGTCGCCAGAGGATTGGTTCTCTCAGAACCCCTCTGATGTTGACACGTGTCAGCACGTGATTAGGCCACATGGACAGGGGTATTTTTACCCTTAACATTTGCCCCTCACAGGTGTGACGTGGCTTGCCACGTGGCACCTATGATAGGTGTCATACTCTAAGAAGGTGACGTTTTGTCTCCTTCTCTCTCTCTAATTGGGGTGGTGACGGTTCGCCTTCTGGGTGGCTCTATAAGTAGAGACCCCCTTCCCTTCATTTTCACACTTTGCTTTTTTTTGAGAAATTTCCTGAGAAAAAGAGAGAAAGCTCTGATACCGGCTGCTATTTTTTACACAACTGTCTTCCTTTTCCTCACTCATTCGGTCACCGTCTGACTGCTCTTTGTTTAGAACTTGTTAAAACTGCCTGAGGGTTTTTTGTCATCCCTATCTTTTAATACACCCACAGCCGGCCATCTTCTGGGGGTCTTTGGACTGGTTCTATTTGCTTTCAATACACCCACAACCGGTCTACCGTCTAGGGTATCATCAAGCAAGATTTCGGAGAAACGGTTGGGTTGCTCAACAATTTTCAGTTGCTCATGAAGAGGGTAGATCCAGGCTACCGTCTAGGTATCTAGCAAGCAACAAAAAGATTTTCGACTGTTGATCCGAATAGCCTACTTTCTCCTCACTCAAAGCATCTTCAAGGTACCGTCTCTACCCCCTGTAACTTTTTTGAGTTTTTTTTGGTTGTATAGCTTGTAAAGAATAATGGACTCACCCAGCACACACGGCACGGGCTAGGACAGTTGTCAGCCGGTCACCGGACACGGCTGAGTCTAGGACTAGGGATGCCGTCTGGGGGTGTTTGGACCACCCTTACTCTTCTGCGAATCCATCTGTCTCTGTTCATGTGCAGGACAAAATGGCTTGGACGAGATGGACGGCTGTAGACCCCGAATACTAGTCAGACGGCTTAGCCAAAGCTCCGGCTGACTTTGTACCTTATGACCAGTCCAGCTATCAGACTCTACAGAGTCTACTATGGAACCGGATGCCCCTCAAGAGGATGAGGAGGCATATAAATGGCCCTCTATCAACAATCCAACAAAGGCGCACATGACCGCCAGGGATGTGGTCACTCTGAATGCCACCTTACCCGGATTTTTACAAAAGCGCCCGGTTGGGGTAGATGGGAGATTGTTGTGCCGCCTGTAGAGGCAACCGTCGTCTGGGATGACGACCTTGATCATGCCGATGATTATTTCGGCTGCTATGAGGCGGCGTTCAAAGCCGGCCTCCGGTTCACCCTCCATGATACAATAAAATCCATTCTAAGGGGTTACGACCTTGGCGTTTGGCAGTTAACACCCAACTCTTGGGTGAATATACTAGGATATATAGCCTCTTGCGAGATGTAGGACGTAACCCGTAGCTGGGAGGCGTTTGCACATATGCACTACCTCAGTTGCGCCCCAGGCGGCTGGAATGCGTGTTATACATTGACCACGCATCCGGAATACATGATTACGCTTGACAAGCCGTCATAATGGAGTAGCTGGAAGAGCAAGTTTTACTTTGTTTCTTCCCCATCGTTGCGTCAAAACCACCGGCTGCGTCGCTACAATACACACCCGGCTCTCTTTGAAAAGAAATGCCCCCTTCCTAGAGTATTGGAAGAGGCTTGGACTCAAATAATGGAGACGGGGCTCTTCAAGAAGACTTCCCTGCCTTTGGATAATGGGACTGAAGTCATTGTCCCCAAGAACTGGGTCCCTCATCCGGACTGGCTAGAGGATGAGGCGTTCCTTTTCGCCTGTGGCCTTAGCACAATATTTAGCAGACGTATGTTGATTGTTAACCGACACTTTATGCCGTTTGTATCATTCTTGAATGTCATTTGATTTTTTGATTTTCTTTGTAGAGAAAGGATTAGAGATGGTGCCTCGTGAGAAGACGCCTGCTAAGTTTGGTGCACAGATCCGGAAGGATCAGTTGGAAAAGAAAAGGGCCCAAATGGCGGCCAAGGATGATGGGGTAAGTGCCGGCTGATCATTTACTGTTTGCATGGTTTGATGTTTGCATGGTTATTAAACGGCTGTTTCGTTTTCTTTTTTAGACGGGGAGCAAGAATGTTCCTCGTTATTTAACAAAGATGTTGAAGAGACCGGGAGAAGAGCCCTCCCAGCTTGCTTCTAAATCCAAAAGGGTTCCATCTGCCCCTGTCTCTACTAGAAGGCCGCCTATGCCTGAGAGGCCCACCTCAGCAGGCAAAATCCTGAAAGACCTTGGCCTAAGCACAGGGCCGGCTGAGGTTAAAACAAGGGAGCCCAAAATTCCCTCAAGCTGGGTGCTTGCTGTAGCATCCAGCTCCAATGCGGCTGGGGGTGGGATAATCCCTCAGCCTGAAAATCAAGGTACGACTCTCACCTTTGATCCCCCTTGGTCTCTTGGGTCTATGCCAGTCAAGTCCCAAGCTACCCAATCATGGGATTCTTCTGGCAGCCAGCAGAATGTAGGTGTCGCCTATGCTCAATACTTAACCAATAAATCTATTGATGTAGATGCCTCTTCTCGTTGGCCTGACCTCAAAATTATGCCAAGAGGATGTTAAGGACCCTCACCCGGTCCGAGAAGGAGGCGATGCCAGGTGTACACCAGGTCAACATAGATCGCATCAACTCACTACTCGCTTAGGTAATAGACCGGTTGGGGTGCTTTTGTGCCACTTTATTCTTTTGCCGGTTGTAGCGTAATTGAAAGACTAACCCCTTTCCGGCTGACTTTGCAGGTGATGCTAAGGGTGGACGGCATGAAGGTCCTCTTGCGGAAGAAGCAGGAGGAGGTAAAGGATGCCAATAGAAGGGCAGTCGTTCTCATAGATGTTACCCAATACAACACTTTAATGTATGAGATTAAAACTAAAAGCCGGGAGATGAAACATGAGGAGCTAATCAAGGAGCTCACAGCTGCTGATGACACGACCAACAAGAAGGCAGCTGACTTTGAACATCAAGTTAAAAATCTCCAAGCTGATGTCAAAGCATTGGGGGAGGCTGACAAGGAGAACACTGAGCTGCGATCAGAGGTCAACCGCCTAAAGAATGAGCTGGCCTAGACCTAGGCGGACCATAAGGAAAAGCTAGCGGCTGAGAAATAACGGCTGATCTCCAAGAATGAGCGCGATTGTGAAGAGCGCATGAAGATGGCCCGGTCTATGATCCACCCGGACACCAACTGGGCTTTCTTTGACATGCGGTACAAGTACGCCACTGAGGTGTTTGAAGCCCAGGTTCTCGGAACAGAGAAGCCGGCTCCCTTAGAGGAATGAGCCGACATTGTCGAGGAAGAAGAGGAGGAGCAGGCGGAGAACAAGCGTCAGTTGAGACTAACGAAGCTCAAGCCCAACAAACTCAAGACGCTCCTCCTTCGGCCAGGGCCAGACGTCTCAGCGTCACCAGTAACTTGATTTGTTTCTTTTTTCTACCTCCGGCCTGCGAGTCGTGTACTTTTGATGTATCCACTTTCCCCAAACATATGTCCGGCTGACAATCATTTCTATTAATATATTTTGCCGACTGAATCGGTTTTGCCTTTGATATTATTTGCTTCAATTTTTGCAATATTTTCTCGTACAAATCTTTTTCTTTTTGCAATTTGATTTGGTACATGCGGTATGTCTGATGCATTGGCTTTGCCTGCCCCTAAACGGTTGTTTGCTTAATATACCCAACTCTAAACATGCAACTGTCCAAACAAGCATCCGGACGGATAGATAGGCGGTCATTGACCGTTAAAGAAGTAGAATTATTTTAAGTTGGATTAGTAGACGGTGCCGGCTAGGGCCAACCTAGATTATTCTTTTAACCGACCGCAAGTTACCCTTTGGGTATCCGTCATTGCCGTTTATTGGGATGTAGGCGGCCATTATCCGAGCGTATGCATCATAACTAAGTTATGAATTAATTGCCAAGGTTTTGACCTTGCTTAATTTGGGTTTGTAACCGGCTGTAGTGCTTTTGGCAAAGACCAGTTACATTCGACCAAGATTTTAGTTACCGCCTGTGTTGCTTTGAAGCAACGACCGGTTGTATCTAGGTTTCAATTGATCATTCAAACGGTCGTGAGTTATCTTTAACCTAAACTATCGGTTAAAGCCGCTTGAGTTAGGATTTATAGAACAATGTACCACCCAAATGGGAGATGCTCTCTTCGACGAATTCACCCAAATGGGCGTCGCCGGTTTCCTGCTCATGCTGGAGCAGGCAGATTGAAAACTATTCGGCCATTAGCCTTATAAATAGCTACTAAGTTTGATACTTAGCCTATGGCTATTCAGTATATAGCGGACGGTTGCCCGATTGTGCATTGCGCAGATGGGACTTTGTACAAAAGACAATGAAAATAAAGCATTTTTTCATTAATATACTCTATTTACAAAGGTTTACAAGTCTTTAGAAGTAGTACTTTTTTAAGTTATCTACGTTCCAAGTTCTGGCTAGCTGCCTACCGTGTGGAGTTTTCAAGCGGTAGGTGCCGCCTCTAACTTCTTCAAAAATCCGGTAGGGGCCCTCCCAATTAGGGGTTAACTTCCCTTGCTCATTAGCCCTACCGGTTGCCTCCATTTTTCGTTACACAAAGTCCCCTACTTTTAGGTGTCGTTTGTGTACTCTTCTGTTGTAGGCCCTTGTCATTCTAAGACGGTATCTCATGACGCAAGGCGGCATTGCCCCTGCGCTCCGGGAGTGAATCCAATGCTAGACACATGGCCTCCCAATTAGCCTCTTCATCATAGAGCATGATTAGAAGCGTTGGCTCATAAAGTTCAATAGGCAGGACGGCTTCAGTGTCGTATGTCATGAGAAATCGGGTTTCACCGGTTACCCCCTTTTTAGTTGTTCTGATGGCCCATAAGACATGAGGCAACTCATCTGCCCATAGACCGCTAGCCCTTTAAATTAGCTTCTTACTACCGTCTGAGATGAGCTTGTTGAAGGCTTCAACTTAGTTGTTTGCTTGGGGACGACCGACTGATGCAAAATAATGTGAGATCCCTTGATCTCCCAACCAGCTCTTGGGGGTAGGCGTTTCAAACTGAGGGTCATTGTCAAAGACCATAGACATAGGTACCCCAAACCGGGTGATGATGTTTCTCCAGATGAAAGAGATGACATCATTTGTCTTAATGCCCTTGACCGCCTCTGCTTCAACCCATTTGGTGAAGTAATCTACAGCCACCAAGATATACCTCTGTCATCCTGTAGCAGGCATATATGGACCCAGGATGTCCATGCCCCATTTTGTAAATAGAACCAGGCTGTAGATAGCCGTCAAATCAGTAGCCGGACGGTGTATGAGCCGGCCAAATTTTTGACACTTATCGCACTTCTTCACCATTTCCATGGCATCTGCCTCAAGAGTGGGCCAAAAGTAGCCTTGCCGCCTTGCCCTTTTTGTTAGAGTTCTGCCGCCTATTTGTGATGCAAAAAAGCCCGAGTGCAGAACCTCTAGAACTTCTTTCCCCCTTTCTAGGGTAACACATTTCAACAGCGGTTGGAGGTAACCCTTCTTGAAGAGTTCTCCATCACGGATCTCAAAAATTGCGGCTCGCTTCTTCAATGCAGCCGCTTCTGAAGGGGCATCCGGCAAAGTGTCGTCTGCCAGATAAGCCCGGATGGCATCCATCTAGGTCGAGCTTTGGTCAAGAACTCCAATGGGATCATGTTCAATGCTTCTTTTTTCCATGACTTCCTAAAAGTTTAAGCTAGGCGCATCACAAGAGGCGGATGAAGCCAACTTAGACAGTGCATCTGCTTGGTGATTTTCTGACCTAGGCACCTGACTTAGTTGAAATTCCTCAAGTGTCCCGGCCTCGTCTTTGACCGCATGCAGATATTTGATCATAGCCGGTTGGGTGGCCTCGTAGTCACCATGGTATTGGCTAACGATCAACTGCGAATCAGAGTAGGCATTAACTTTCCTTGCCCCAACCGCCTTACACATGTGGATACCGGCTAGCACGGCCTCATACTCCGCCTCATTATTCGAGGCTTGAAACTTGAACCGTAGCGCGTATTCATACTTGTCCCCTTCCGGAGACTTGCAAATTACGCCTACACCACAGCCGTTCATCGTAGAGCTCCTGTCTACATAAACCTTCCAGACCCGATCAACATTGTTCGGCTGAGTCGACCTTGTCATTTCCACAATGAAGTCGGCGAACGCTTGTCCCTTCACTGCCTTTCTTGGTTTGAAGGTGATTTCCAGACTTTTCATATCAATAGCCCACTTGAGCATTCTACCGGATGCCTCCAAGGTTTTCATTGGCCGCTTGAGGGGTTGGTTTGTGTAGACCACCACCGATTGTGCCAAGAAGTATGGTTTCAATTTCTTGATTGCCATGAACAGGGCGAGGCCAAATTTTTCAACCAAGGGGTATCGCAGCTCAGCATTTCGAAGAACATGGCTAATGAAATAGACTGGGAGCTGAATGCCGTCTCTCTCAGCTAGGAGAACGGCACTGAGGGCATGATTTGAGACGGCCAAATACATATAGAGAACCTCTCCTGCTAGAGGGCTGACCAGCCGTGGCAATGAGTGAAGGTGCTCTTTCAATTTCTAGAATGCCGCCTCAGCATTTTACCCCCATTCAAATCTAGTCTTCTTTTTTATTGCCTGGAAGAAGTAGAGGCACTTGTCGCCTGACTGGCTGAGGAATCTCCCTAATGCCGCCAGACAACCGGTAAGTTTTTGGACTTCCTTGACAGTGCGGGGTGACTTCATGTCAATTACCGCCTGTACCTTTTCCTGGTTGGCCTCTATCCCCCTTTGATCAATCAAAAATTCGAGAAACTTCCAGACTCAATTCCAAAAACACACTTTTTGGGATTAAGCATGACCTTATGCCGCCTAAGGATGGTGAAGGTTTCTCGGAGGTCAGCAAGGTGATCTATTTGTAGCTTAGATTTGACTATCATGTCATCAATGTACGCCTCCACATTCCTCCCGATTTGATTAATGAAGACTGTATTAATCATTTGCTGGAAGGTAGCAGGTGCATTTTTCAGCCCAAACGACATAACCGTATAACAGAATAACCCTTGATCAGTGACAAATGCCGTCTTCTCTTGATCTTTCTTCCACAAGGGTACCTGATGGAAGCCTGAATAGGCGTCCATGAAGCTCATCAAGGCATGATCGGCTGTAGAGTCGACCAGACTGTCGATCTTTGGAAGCGGATAGCTATCCTTTAGACATGCCTTATTCAGATCAATGTAATCAACACACATCCGCCAGGTACCATCGGCTTTTTAACAAGGACAACGTTTGCTACCCAATCCGGGTAGTAACATTGCCAAATGAACCCGGCTTCCAGAAGCTTCTTGACCTCGACGACTTCTGCCTGAGATCTTTCCTCGCCGTGGTTCCTCTTCTTTTGCCTAACCGGCTTCTTTTTTGGATCCACGGCGAGTTTATGGATAGCAAGATCTGGGCCGACACCTAACATCTCTTCCACTTCGAAGGCAAAAATGTCTTTAAATTCATTCAGCAATTGGTGCAAATCTTCGCCCAACTTGGCAAAAGCAACCGTCCCGACTTTTACGGTTCGTTCGGACGACTATCATCTAGAACAATGTCAATATTTTCACCTGCCGGTTGGGGATGGAGATCATCTGACCGTTCCCTGATCAGTGATTATATTGCTTCTCTTTTTTTACGGCCACCAGGTAGTCCGCCTTTCTCTTTTTGCCGGCTGCTTTGGGAGCAAGCGCGACTTCCTTGAAGTCGTCAAGGTCAATGGGCTCCTCGCCTTGACCGGCTGCGGCCATAGTAGGCTTGACGTCTGAGAGATAACACTCCCTTGTCGTCTTCTGATCCCCATTCAGGGAACCTACTGACCCATCATCCCCCTCAAATTTGATTAGCATGAGGGATAAAATGATGACTGCCTTGGACTCGTTAAGGGTTGGACGACCCTAAATCAGATTATAGGCGGTCAATTCTTCGACCACCAAGAATTTGACGACCATGTGTTGTCCCTCTCCCTTTTCTCCTAGCCGGATGGGTAGGTCAATCCTTCCCACCAGATGCACTACCCCTCCCCCAAAACAAACTAAGGGGTGAGAGTCTTGGTGCATGCTACTAGGCTTGTACTTGAGCTTCGCCAAGCACCGATAGCTTATGAGGTCAGACGAGCTCCCGATATCAATGAGGATCCGGCCCACTTGTTGGTTGGCAACCTTGCACTCGATAAGTATGGGGTCATCATGAGGTCGCCTGACCTTGCCCCAGTCTTTCTTAGAGATGACGACCTCAGGAAAGGTGTCTTTCGACGTCTAGCCTTCATCCACTGAGTTGACCTCCAGCTTTCTGATATTGTCCTTGGTGCCCTGGATGGTAGGACCCCTTCCCGCGAAGCCGCCTACTATAGTAAAGATTTGCTCTTCATCAATGTCAGAGCTTATAGCAAGGTTATCAGGCTTCCTGGACGACTGTCCATTGTTGGTTTTTGGGTTACCCTTGGACTTCAGCATATAGGACTTCAAAGCCCACTCATCAGCCAGACGGTCCAGTAACCGCCTAAGGCTATATCAGCCATTGGTGTCATGGCCTATATCCTCATGGAAATGACAATACTTGCTCTTGTCCCGGCTTTTGATGGGACTTTTCATTGCAGTCGGTTTTTTAATGGTCAACCGGTCTTTGATCTCCATGAGGATGGAGGAGCAATCCTTGCTGAACTTGTACTTAGGGACGTATGGCTTCAACTCTTTCTTTTTCTTCTAGGACGGCTGACCAGAATGATCTGCCACCCAGACTTCTTTTCTTTTCTTGCTTTCTTCTTTTTTAGCCGGCTGAGCAGACCGACTCTCCTTTTTGTCAGACTTTTTAGGGTCCAACGGCTGCTTGATGGCATAGAGCTCCGTCGCCTGTATATAGGCTTCGGCTTCCATCAATTCTTCTTGGAGGGTAACAACCTTCTTTCTGACCAGGTCGAACTTAAAGGTCGACCCGTCCTTCAGACCCTTGAAGAAGTCTGTGTAGGCAACTTCGTCAGACAGCTCTTGAATTTGAATTCTCATCAGATTAAACCGTCTGACATAGGACCTTACTCCCTCTCTAACTCCCTACTGAATAGGTATGCAACCGTCTTGATGTTGTTGATGCACCCAGCTGGCAGATTGCCAAACCATCGTTGGGCTATGCCCTTCAATGTCGTTGGGAAGCATCAGCACTAGGTGGCGTCATCTAACCCCTGTAAGTACATGAGGTTGGTGTAAGCCATTAGGTGGTATTCCGAGTTGGTGGTACCATCATAGGTACCAACCAACACGTTCTTAACCTTGGCCGGCCGAGCTGCCTCAGTTATCTCCCTGGAGAACGCCGACGGCTGTTCCCTAAGGTTTAGCAGTCGGAGCTGCCAGTCCATGGGCTGGACATGTGGTGCTGCCTGACCCCCAAAGAGGACCGGATGCATGCATGGGGATCCATACGGCATGTATGGCTGTTGGGGCACATACAGAGCCGGCTGGATAATCTGAGGGCCAGTGCGTGCGAATAATTCGCGTGACTGACTTTCTCGTTTTGTTTCCGAATACTTCATTGAAATATTCTGGAAACTGTCTGGGTAATTCGACGTTGAGGCCGACTCAGACAATTGCTGACTTCTCTTCTGCTGGATTAACATCCGGGCATCTGAGTAAGTCCTTTTTTATCCATCCGGTTGAACTTGCCGGATGGCTTTCCTTTGCCCTAATTCAGGGAAATGGAGCTTTGAAAGGTCGATCATGGGCCCATCCGCCCCCTTTGGTTTAGGGTGAGGCGTAGGCACACAATCTTTCACATGCTTCTTCCCGGAGGGAGAAGGCTTCTTGGCCGACTGACCATTTCTTGGTGCCAGTTGACTTGTTTATCAGGTCCTTGATCTCCCCTTTGAAACTCTTCATGAATTTCATGAGTTCGTGTCTAGTTACGGGGCCAGCACCCTCCGCCGCCTAGGGTCGCCCAGCCGACTTGACGGTTGGGCTGCTAGGACCAACTTTGTCTTTGCCCCGTTCCGTTGTTTCCTTGGAACGGGTGCGTCTCGTTCTGAATGACCCGTCTGGGGCCACATAAGTGTCGACCTCAAAGTCGTCACCACTATCTTGGTCCATGTGGACCTCAGCTTCGGCCATAGGCCGTTTGCCTTCAACAGGCGGTACAGACTCTGATGCCATCTCAGATTTACTCTCCCCACAGACGTCGCCAAATGTTTCGGGGTTTTTGGAGTCCCTCGGGAGAGTTACAATTCCAGAATGCGCGTCGATCGTCCGTACCTACAAAACCACGGAAACTTCGGTTGGGTGGAGTTTCGCGACGGAAGATCAAGTTAGAACGTTTTCGGATGTATTAAAGTGCAGAATGTAAAGGTTTTTCTTTCGGATTCCGAGAGAATTCTGCAATTAATATTACTCGGGTTTGGTGTGTATATTTATGAATGTGTAATAAATGAGGATTTTCCTCTATTTATAGTGAGAGGGGATCAGTTCCCCTTTCAAATGCTAGAGTGCCATGTGTCGCCAGAGGATTGGTTCTCTCATAACCCCTCTGATGTTAACACGTGTCAGCACGTGATTAGGCCATGTGGACAGGGGTTTTTTTTTTTTACCTTAAACTAGATGATCTAATTTTGCCAAAGCTTCCGTCTTTTTCCCTCCTCGAATGTTCCAACTTAGATTTTTCATACCGATGATATAATTGTCGAGTAATGGGCCGCGTCTTTGCCCCATAGTATCTATAGCGAGTGTCAAGCACTTGGTTCTATAGGGATTCTGAAACCCCGTTTCTATAGTTATTATTTTTACGATTACAATTTTGATATGGACATTATATAGATAACCAGAAGAGAAAGTGAAAACACAAATACAACAAGCATAAGCTCTTCGATTTGATGAGTTTGAAGCTGTAACTGAAGGGATAAAAATGTGCTGGACATGAGATGCAAATATTTGTGCAAGAGGCCTGGGACGAGAGAACAAACCAAGTAAGTACAGAAAAGGTTAATTGAAACATGCGCATTGACAAAGTTAAAAACATAGTCACAAAAAGTTAGAAACAAAATACCCAAGCCTGAAATGTAAATTGCATAATTTTTAAATTACTAGTTGTGGTTCTGCGTGCTACGCGCGCAGCACCCCAATGGCGATGATTATTGTTGGTTAATACTGCCTCCGGTGTTTTTGTTACACGGTAATTAGGTTTGCATATAGTGTGTTTCATAAGAAATTTAATCATTAATTATGTTATTTGAAAGTAGTTGTTTAAATCTTATTTAAGTAAATAACATTAAGGTAAAGTTTCAACGCGGTACTCCTTATGGAGTTTGTTTAAAATTAGAAATTAATGTATACGGGGATTGTGTTTATGTTAATTCAACGTATTAGTGAAATAATCTAAGAAAGTATTGTATACGCTGATTGTGTTACAATTACTACCTTTGTTTGATTTTGTATTAGAATTATTTGTGAAACAATTTAAGAAAGTAATATATATGGTGATTGTGTTACAAATGCAATATTGTAAATATTATGTTGTTGAGTACCGCCGAAACAAGCTAGTTTTGTCGAGTGGGAATATTTATATATAAGTTTTAAATTTTCACAAAAAATTGTATGTTGTTTGTGAACTTCAAGTAAACCACAATATTTCTTCAAGTGTACATTCATGTTAAATAAGAGTACACTATAATTTAGGTACATAATATTTGTTGGATTTTTTTTTGGATATTTATTAAATAACTAAATTAATTAAATAAAATAAATTAGATTTTGAAATGATTTTTTGGAAATTAGATCTTTTATTTTTGGTAAACCTTTTCCGAATTTTATATTAAACTTGATTTACGCGATCTTCTTGCCATTTACATGCATATCAACACATGTAATAATTGTCTGCATTCATTGAATTGTCAAATCCCATTTATTCACTCCACTTTTCCACTTTCTCACTCATCTTAAACCGTCATTTCATCCATTATTTAAGCCCCTTTCTTTTCCTCTTTCCTTTCTACACCTATTCCACCTTCATCTCAACCCTAAACTTTCTTTTTTTTAGCAATGGCGTCCAAAAGAAATTCCACTGCCTCTAGTTCGTCGTCCTCCCATAGTAGGTACTTGAAAATGTAGCATCTCTTTTATAACACGGCTAAGGAGGGATATATAACCCAACTGATATGCTTGAATTTGGAAAGAGATGCTATATTTCAAGTACCCGGTGTGAGAGAATTTTATCAATTGTAACTTTCTATTTTTCAGATTTGTTAAGAGATGCTATATATATATTTACATATATCTAGTATGGTCGTCGATCGTAATTTCATCATGAGTCAAATAGAATTGAAAGTTCTATTTTAAAAATTTCATCTTTTTTTCAGTTAATATGAAAGCTATTTTATGGAATGTGAGAGGTGCAACTAACAAAGATAATGGATGAAAAAACATAAATATTCCCTTCTTGTATTTAAAAAACAATTTTTATTATTATCACATAAATATTTCCTTAATTCACTAATCCTCTAAATTAATATGCTTTTAAAAATATCCTCTAATCTTCTTGAAAACAATTTTAAAAACATATGCAAAATAACAAACACCGATTTTTTAAAACAATAAGTGTCAATTTTTTTATTATTATCACATAAATATTCCCAAAGTAAACTAATATACTGTTTAACATTATTACACTTGTATGAATTTTTTTACTCTTGTATGAATTTTTTTACTTGATAAAAAAATAACTATCATAAGAAAAATTGTAGAAGTTATTTTTACAGGTTAATCTTTAAATAAATTTAAATATTTATAATTTTAAATTGTCACTATGTAAATTCAAATAAACTTTGTACTTTTAATTAAACTAAGTTGTCGGTGTAAATAAGTTTATGTTTAAATGGATATGTTGTAGTCATTTAATTAGATTATTTTTTTAAAGAGTCTTAAGTAGTTGCTTATTTGAATTTCAAAAAACATTTTGGGTGTTTGTAATTAGGTGTTACGTTTCTATTTAATAATCGTACTTTTAATTTCAAAAAAAATATGTTGTAATCATTTTTAAAGATTATTAATATTATTGTATTATTTGGTTTTAAAATTTTAAATTGATATGAGTTCATCGTTCCTTTTTGTAAAAAAATAAGTGGCAAAATTGATAATTACAAATTACAATGGATGCTTGTTAAAACTATATATTAAATATTTTTTAAAAAAATTTTGTTTATTTTTTTTAAAAAGAAAAAGTGATTTAATTATATGTGCAATAAAATGTACATGTGGTATTTTGAAACTTGAGATGGCGCAGTTCCAGCCGAAGACGAGGCATGGAGGACAGGCTCCTGTTCAGGCTTCTCAGCCTCTTCTTCCTTCTTAGCTTATTCTTCCATCTTAGCTTGAGCCTCAGCCTCGGCTTGACGGACCAGGAAAGCCACTTCAGCCTGACTGGCCTGGGTCATATGAGCATCTTCAGGATCCATGGACCAGTCCTCGACTTGGTCCCAGTTGATTTCAGGCTCAATGTGAAAGGCCAATCGCCGAGCAGTCTTCCAGCCATTTTCGAAGCCCTCTGCATATTGTTCTTCGGTGTAAATCCGAGTCTCCAACAATTTCAGTGCAGCTTCAAGCTCTGTCTTGGCTTGGATAGATCCATCTTTCTCCGCTTGTAGCTCGTCCTTCAGCCTCTTAACCTCAGCTTCAAGCTCAGATTGTTTGTTCGTAGCTTCACTTTTGATGCGAATAATCTGGCTTTTATAATCTGAAGCCTGGAGACGCCGAGTCTCAACCTCTCTCTTTACCCTTTCTTCAATACGGGCTTTGAAGTCAACAATACTCTCAGCCCTATATTCATGGATTAGAGCATGGCCTTCGTCTAGCCACGGAAAAACAGTTTGCTCCAGGTCTTGACAGAAGGAGAGAAAATTGTCGCTCATATTCTGCATCTCCAGCTTCAAAGCCGAGGCTTCATCTTTGGCATTCATCAGCTTCAGCTCAGCAAGCTGAGCTCGGCATTCAGCCTCTTCAGCCTTGTCAGCTTTAGCCTTCAGCTTGTCGTTCATTTCCACAGCAAGGAATGAAATGGTTGTAAACAACCTGCAAAAATTGAAATAAAAGTTAGCCGAAACTAAACACTTAGTAGATTTTTTGTAAGTGTAGATCTTCAAGTCGAAGTTCTATACTTAGACATTTTTTGGTAAAAATCAGGAAAACAAAAAATCAAAAGTTATAGCAAAGGCAAAAAGAAATTATAGCAAAGCCAAAAGCTCACCTGCATCAGCAGTTTTTGAATTTCCAAAAAGGGGTTCGACACCTTTGCAAGCGGCTCGGACGCCCCAGAAGCCGCACCAACCATCCAGGCCCTAGCCCTGTCCAGCGCTGACAGATTGGCCAGATCACCGAAGTACTCATTCACTGAGTCTCGCTTAGACTTAAAAAGAGTTCGGGCATATTCTGGAACAGGGACTAAGGGTGTGGAGTCGAAACCCATATCAAAGGACTCAAAGGTCCTAAAGGAGCCAGCAGCCGAGGTAGACGACACATTGTTTTTAGGCTCTTCTGTTTCCTTCTCTACCTCGGCCTCCTCTCTCCGGGCCTCTTCAGAAGTGGCTTCGGCCATATGGATCGGAGAGGGAGGGGGAGTTTGCAGAATAATTACTCCCTCAACAGAAGCTTCGAGAGGCGGAGAAGTGACCTCCTTAGCCTGTTCCTGCTTGTCTTCTTCAAGACGAGGCCTCTTCTCTAGAATTAGGGGAGCCACGAACTCTCCCGGCCTGAAAAGCCTTCTTTTTCTCCTTTTGTCGGCCATTCCTTCTTCTAGAGAATCTGGAACGGGGAATGCCTCGGCAGGATCTCCTTTTTGCACTTCCTCTTCGTCACATTGAAGCAGAAGAGTAAAAAGGGGGGTAGGGATTAGTATAAGCAAAAAAAAAGGAGAAAAGAGAAGTAATCTTCAAGCCGAAATCCTAAACTTAGACGAATTTTCACAACGTTGAAAATTTTAAGTAGAAAAAGCAACATGCATCCGAAGTTCTATACCTAGAAAAATTCTTACAAGTTATGAAAGCTATGTATAACATGCATACTCAAGCTGAAGGAAATAAAGTAGCCGAAGATTTATACTTAAGCAATTTCTCACAAATTGAGAAAGCAGTAAGAACTCACCGAAGTATCTAGCAAGTACTCGTCTTTAGAACCTTCTTCCTTGTGGGCTCCCTCTCCTCTTGGTTCAGCAACTGAGGCTGAGGGCTCTGCTTCGGTTTGAGGAGCAGAAGCAGCTTCAGCAGCAGGAACTTCTTCAGCCGAATGAAGGAAGAAGGGGTCAATCTTTTGATGCAAGGCCTTATGCCTTTGATACTCTAAGGCGCTGACAATTTGAAGTTTTCTCGGCTGGAGGGAAAGGGGCCGATCTTTAAGCTTGGTTATCTTCGACGTGTTGGTGAATGGGACCCTTTCCTCACTAATCCCAAGCACCTCGTAGTTGATGCCTGAGTTCCCTTCGTGCATCTCCGAAAAGTCAGAAAAAACAAGGATGAGTTCAGCTGAAAAAGTTAAGTTCGCAATACAGTGAGCAATAAAGAATAAAACATAAAAAGACTTCGACCCCAGCCGAATCCCTTACCACCTTGGTATCTTCGGCTGAGGCCGACAACAGCGAGCATCTTCTCCTGGAAGATGTAATGGAAATAAGGAAACCAGGTACTCGGTACATTGGCCATTCGGCCAGTAACAGTCATCTTGCTTCGGCCAAACAACTCCATTTGGCGATGATCAAGGTCATTAAATTCATCAGGGCCAATGCTTGACATTTCAGGATCTGGTTTTCTCAGATATCCGGGAGCCTTGAAATAGTTCGGATAAGCTTCATCAGAGGATGCTCGGACCCAGATCCATTGCCCTCTCCAATTTTTATCTGAAGTGTCATTTGGATAAGACGTGAGGAATCCCTTCTCATCCTCTATCTGCCACCACCCAGGGCCGTGCCACTTGTTAGATTGGACGTTCGACATAAGTTTGTGAATGCATCAAAAATAGTGGACGCTCGGCTCAAACCCATAAAATAAACAGACCCAAAGATAGCTCATGATTCTTCGGACACTCACTAGGGTTAGCTTAGGCAAGGATATGTTATATCCATTCATCAATTTGATGACGAAAGAGTGAACGGGAAATCAAAGCCCGTTTTCTGCAATTGCCGATTGTAGACCCCGATATACCTAGGTGGGGGTCGATGAATCCTTTCATTGGCACCAGTACCCATCTTCTTCCATAATGACGTAATGTATCTCGAGTTGTTCGACAAAATGGTACTGGGCATCATTCTCAATCCACCAAGAATAGGGGGCAGCATTCATAATGCCCTCGTTCTCCCTGACTTCGGTCTACTCCCGTTCTTCGGGAGTCAGCGGCCTAAATGCCGAAGCCCCACTTCGGCCAGAGGTACTGGCCTCAACTGAACCTCTCGGTAGAAAGCTGGACAAAGGCACTACACTTAAGGCAGCGCCACTCGAAGCGGCGGCTGGCGCGACCCCAGCATTAGGGTTTTGGCCACTGAGAGGAGGCATCATCGCCAAGGGGCGATGACGCCTTTGAATGAGATGCGACACCTCTTTCTCTTCTTCCTCGGTGCTTGATTCAGGCCTGTCTGGCTCTTTTCCCCGGTCGCCGGCCATTTTCCAGTTGAACGGAAGTTTGAAAAGACGGAAAAAAGGGGAAGCTCTAAAATCAAAGAAAGCTGAGGGAATTCTAGAAAAAATTACCTTGGTTAAATGCGGAATTTGCCAATCTCTGCAGTTGGAGCGACGAATTTGTCCAAAAGCCTCGGATTGTTGGATTTAAGTGCAAAACAGTTTCGAGTACAGGGGAAAGCTTAGCGAAATCCGGGTTTGTTTGTGCGAATTTGAGTTAACTGAGCAAGAATTAAGGAATGAGTGGCTTAAATGTCCTCTAGAAACAAGTTTTTCGAGGTCCTCGCCACTAATTACCCCCTTAATCCCACTTTACTCTGTACCTATTCGTATTCTCCTCCAATTAATGCCCATTAATCTACTCTTCTTCATAACTTCCAATCATTCTCAAGTTAACGGTTATTAGTGATAATAACCTCCTAACTTCTCCTAATTTAAATTATTTTCATTTACTTCCCTCCAAATTTCTCAAAAAATCAGAAAACCTGACCCGTTATCCTCATGAATCGGGTTTGGGGGGCAAGTTGTTTGGGGTCCAAATAACTTATATTTTGGCCCAGTCCATAAACGAAAATAAACAAAGCCCAAATGGCAAGGTTCAACCCTCCGGCCCATATGTCAGGTCAGTCAACGAAGCCCAGTCAAATGGTTAGCCCATTTGATTCCTCAAACCCATTCCATTCATTTGGACAAAGGTATAAAAACTCAATTTATCTCATTCATTATATATATACTCATATAGCCTCAAGCAACCAAACCTCTTGCATAACTATTCCCTCTACTTGTATACGCTGTACGGAATTCGACATCGGAGGGGCCTTCCTCGGCACAACCCCTGAGGCCAGCTTACGTTTGTTCAGCTGTGCAGGAAATCCCCAATTTGGACACCTCTCGAATTGGGCCTCATCTCCTTTCTTACGAAGGATCTGCCGAAGGTCCATTGTTTTGTAACCATACAATCTGTTTCGGTTACAAAACAATGGACCTTCGGCAGATCCTTCGTAAGAAAGGAGATGACAAGCAAATCAACCCCCTATTGGTATTTTTAGCACATAATATGATTAATATCTATTTTCTTTTTTGATTTACATCAGATGGTTCAATTTATCTCACAATAAGCAATTTCTGCTATGACAACACGAACAAGAATCATATTTTTGAAAATTAACACGTAATTGACATAATGTAGTAAAAAGCTTTAACTGTATTAAAAAATATTATAATATAATAAAATTAATTCACAATAATTACTTTTAAAATTTACTATATGATCTACCCCGTACTTTGGAGATACCATTTTACCTTTTCCATTAACTAAAATTAGATGATGAAACCTTGTCATTTGCTGAGTAGTCAGTACCGTCTAAAAAGTAGTTCTGGATGGTTCAAACATCTCTGCCGAGAATTGCCGAAGGTGTTTCAGCTCATAACGTCTAATTACCGAGTCCCAACCAAAGCTAATCCGGGCCACCGAATCCTATGTGTTGCCGAGACCGAGTCTCTTAGCCGAGGTTCAAGCCGCAACGATTCAAGGTTGAAATGCCGTAGCAAAGCTTGAAGAACTCTGCCATGTCTGAAGCTTTAACTATGTACAGAAATATTATAATATAATCAAATTAATTTACAGTAATTACTTTTAAAATTAACTACATGATCTCCCATTAACTAAAATTTACTACATGATCTCCTTCATACTCATTATGCACAAAAGCGCAATCTAATACTAAATATAACTTTATGTGCTTGTTGCCAAATAATAAAATAACTTTATGTGCTTGTTGCCAAATAATAAAACGCAAACATCTTTCAGTAGCTCGATCAATCCTAACATTTATTAATTCTATAACTTCATACTTTTGAAATGAAATTAATTACTAATACTAAATTCATAATCGACAAAAACCAAACCAGCTTGATTGGGCGAGGGAAAAGATGGAACTTCTAGAATTAAGATTCAGAGCAGATGTTTTCAATAGTATAGTACGACCAAAGTTAAGGTTGTATGACAAATGAGGAAAATCCGTAGTTTGAAAAATTCTAGGCTGAAGCTATGTACTTGGCAACATGTTGAGAAAGTCCAAGAAAACAAACAAAAAGTAAAACTAAAGCAATCAGGCGAAAATAGAGGGAAGCTACGAAAAAACAATCGACATTCATTTTAAAAAACTCCCAAACCGGAATTGTATACTTGAGATAATTCCAGTCAAAAGAAGTCATAGCTTGGAGAATAAAACAATAAAGAGAACTCTAAACCGGAAGCCGCCCACACGCGGATACACAGCTGCCGAACTTAGTACAAACCTAGACAAAAACTAATAAAGAGTATTTTGTACAGATGGCAAGCTGAAAAAAGGCAAAAGAACAGAAACGACATGTCAGCATTCAAGCACATGTAGAGCCGTAAGATTCTGCAGACGACTGCCGGATTTCCTATGCATCAGTGTTCGCCACATGAGCATCAGGGACCTTTTCTGTGTCAACAACAGAAGATATAGCAGTCTTGGCAACATCCGGAACCTGAGTCTCGGCTTTCTCTTCTTCATCATCATCATCTGATGCCAAAGTTTCCTTTGCGACTAGCCGAGCAAGTAAAGCAAGCTCATTAGGATGAGGACGCTGCATGTTTGGGTGGTTGAGGTCCAAAGACCATTCCTCAGCCAAATCCCAGTTGATATTTGGTTCATCATGAATCGCAAGGCGGCGAGCAACTTTAAACCCGTTTTCATAACCCTCGTTGTATTGTTCCTAGGTGTAAATCCGGGTCTTCAGCAGCTCCCTCGCACTTTCCAAGTCAGCCCTGGTCTCAGCAGCAGCATCCCTCTCAATTTGAAGTTGGCTTCGAATCTCTGATAAATTCAGGTCTTTAGCCGAGACTGAGTTCTTCAGACGTTTGATCTCAGCCTCAAGTTCAGACTACTTCAGCTCATTTTTTTCCGTGATGAGGGAAAGTTGGCTTTGAGCTTCCGTCAAATTTAGTTCTTTAGCTGAGACTAAGTCCTTCAGACGATTGATCTCAGCCTCAAGTTTAGACTGTTTCTGCTCAGCTTCTTTCCTGATGAGGGAATTTTTTTCATTCAGATCCTTGGCCAGTTGCTCTTGGCAACCACTTCTTGCTACAACTTCTACTAAATTCAAACCTTTAAGGTAGGAATGTCCTCAGCTCCATAAGAGCGAATTAACTCCTCACCCTGCTCATCCGCATCTTCAGCACGTTTTTTCTCAAGCTCAGCCAAATGGACTCGATGCTTTGTTGTTTCGGCTTTTTTCTTCAGCTCTTCGTTCAAACCAGCAGTAATCACATGGTTCTGAACGGCCTACACATTGGGAGTACCAGAGTCAGCCGAAACAAAAACAAAAAGGGAATTTTTGTTCTCTGAATAAAGATAGCTGAACTTATGGACTTGGGAAAAGTTATTAAAAAAGCAGTCAGAGCAAATTACCTGCATCAGTAGTTTAAAATTCTCAGCAACGGGGTCTGACACTTTTAGGAATGCTTCGAACGCTCCAGCAGTAGCTCGAGTTGACCAGATTCTGGCTTTTTCCAGCTCGGAGAGTCCAGACAAATCCCCAAAAAACTCAACAGCCGAATTCCGGCTTTCCATCAAATTGTCCCTCACGGCATCGTGGACAATCACAAGTGGGGCAGACTCAAACCCCATCTCATCAGACCGAAAAGTCTTAAATGAGTTTGCAGCAGAAGAAGTTGGCATATCTACCTTTCGAGGCTTGTCGACACGCTCATCGGCGTCTTTAAAATTTTCTGGCCTCACTTCTAGAAGCAACACATTGTTGTTCCCAATGTTTGTGATGAAGGCATCAACCTGCCTTTGAATTTCTTCGTCAAAAGGGGTTGCCGAATATTGAGATAGATGAGGCATCGGAGAAGGAGGTTTCTGGCGGACCTGTTCATCTGGATTCCAAGTAGAAGAAGGTTCTGGAATTTTCTCCTTGGACACTTTCCCTGGACCATCGTCTCGAGGCATCAGAGAAGGAGGTTTCTGCTGGACCTCTTCATCTGGGTTCCGAGTAAAAGAAAGATCTAGAGTTTTCTCCTTGGACACTTCACCTGGACCATCGTCTCGCCGAGACCTTTTCGGCGATGGAGAAGTATCTTGTAAGGGAATTTGGCCTGGGTTGACATCGGCCCTGGGATTTCTTTTCTTGGCCATCTCTTCGACTTTGTTATCTGAAGAAGAGATATCCGATGAAGACTCTTTTTGTCATGCATCTACTTTTTCTTCTTCACTCTGCGACAAAAAGATTCAGAGGGTGTACAAGTACGTATCAGCATAATCCAAAAAAAAAAAACAATGAATAGATAGGAAGACTACCAAAGTTCTTTAGTTGTTTAACTTCTCACAAGAGAAAGGCATACCAAGCAAGTCATAAGGAAAAGGCTACCAAAATTCTATAGTTGTTTAAGTTCTCATAGGCTGAGCAGTCAGCAAACAATATGCACTCGAAAGGCTATACTTAGCAAAGTTCTTTCAAATTAGGAAAGATACATGCTACATGCATAGCGAAGCCGAAACAACATGCTTATAAATTTGGAAACGTACGTGCTGAAGTTTCATACTTAGTTACGAAGACTACTAAAATTACGCAAATCAAGCAAGTCATAAGAGGGTGGAGAAGTACGTATTCGCATAATCCAAACAAAAAACAAAAACAATGTATAGATAGGAAGACTACCAAAGTTCTATAGTTCTATAGTTCTATAGTTGTTTAAGTTCTCATAAGAGAAAGGCATATCAAGCAAGTCATAAAAGAAAGGCTACCAAAATTCTATAATTGTTTAAGTTCTCACAGGCTGAGCAGTCAGCAAACAACATGCACCCAAAATACTATACTTAGCAAAGTTCTTTCAAATTAGGAAAGATACATGCAACATGCATAGCAAAGCCGAAACAACATGCTTATAACTTTGGAAACGTACGTGCTGAAGTTTTATACTTAGATAGGAAGACTACTATAATTACGCAAATCAAGTAAGTCATAAGAGAAAGGCTACCAAAGTTCTATAGCTATTTAAGTTCTCACAAACTGAGCAGTCAGCAAACAACATGCATCCGAAATACTATACTTAGCAAAGTTCTTTCAAATTAGGAAAAATACATGCAACATGCATGGCGTAGCCGAAACATCATGCTTACAAATTCGGAAACGTATGTACTGAAGTTTCATACTTAGAAGAAATTTGAAGCAAAACAGAGATAAGGATAAGCTTATGCTCACCGAAGTTTTCACCAAGTCGTCCTCTTTAGAACTGGCATCGTCCTTGGCCTCAGAGTTAGACTCAGAAATACCAGCTTCAACAGCAGCAGCAGTGGCTAGAATTTGCTCTTCAGGACCCAAAAGAAAAAATGGGTCACGTTTCAAGTACCAAGGCTTTTGCTTGGAGTATTCAGTTGAAATGACTATGTCTAGCTGAGACACGCGTAGCGCAGGGGCTCTATCGGAAGGAGGAGTGATTTGAGGATTTCTCTTCTGCAGCTCGTCTCATGCAGCACTGAAAATCCAAAACGCAAGAAGTCAAAAAAAAAATAACGAAACAAACAACAACAATTTCAACAATTACGCAAAAAAACAAGAACGAGCCTTCGGCCCAAACCGAGATTCTTACCATCTTAGTACTTTCGGCTGAGGCCGACGACAGCTAATATCTTCTCTTGGAAGATTTAGTGATAGCAAGGGAGCCAAGTGGCCGGACTGTATTTTTTCTCGCGCCCGTCTTCCCGTAGCCACTTTTGCAAAGAGTTTCAGCAGCTCATTATCTTCGGCCGAAAATTCATCAAGATCGATATCAGACATTTTTGGATCAGGCATCCTCAAATGTCTCGACCCTCCAAAATAGTTAACATGCTCTTCTTCAGACGGATCCCTCACCCAAATCCATTGACCCCTCCAATCTTTATCCGAGGTGTCATTCGGCCAAGAGGTCAAAATAGTTCGTTTTGCTTCAATGCGCCACCATCCAGGGCCATGAGGTTCGGAAGACTGTTTGTTCGGCACCAAATTATGTAATTGTCGAAATACGTGTATGCTAGTGTTAAACCCATAAAAGAGGGCAACCCATAAAATTGTCATTACCCGCCGGATGCTGACCGGGGTTAGCTGGGACGACGCAATGTTGTATCCATTCAACACTTCCGTCACGAAGGGATGAAGAGGAAATCTCAGCCCTGACTGTATTTTCCTGATGTAAACTCCAACATACCCAGGCGGCGGTCTGTGGATTCTATCTTCTAAAACTAGCATTCGGCACCAGTACCCATCCTGTTCATAAATCGCGTAAAAATTTCGATTTGCTCGGCAAAGCGATGGCGGGCATTCTCTGCAATCCACCATTTGTACGGAGCAGTAGTCGCAAGTCTCGAATTTTCAGTAGGGTTATACCACTCTTCGGTACCTTCTGGCAGACACCGAGGCCCATGCACATCACCACTTGCAGACGAAGTAGGCTCTTCCCACTCCCTGAACGTCATAGAGGCGAATGGTCTAGCTGACCCCAATGGTACAGCCGATATTGGAGAATCTCTTGTAGGTTCCCTTACCTCTGTACTGGGAACCGTAGCGGTGTGGCTAAGAGGTGGCATCTGGCCAAGCGGCTGTTTACGCCGATGACCTGGAGGAAGAACTTGTGGCCTCTCAGCTTCTTCTCCTTCAGCAGCGACGGGCCTTTTGCCCAAATCCCGGTCTTTAACCATAATTTCGAAGGAAAATCGAACCGAAATGGAAATTACAGAAATTTAAACAAATTCGAAAGAATTTCAGCAGTAATTACCTGTACCTAGCTCGGAATTCGCCGGTCTTGTACGTCAGAGTCTAGGATTTAGAAGTAAACCTTGGATTAACAGGAATTTGGGATGGAAATTCAATTTTGGGAAGGAAATTCGCGATTTCTAGTGTTGTGTTTCCGAAAAAGTGATTAGTGAATTGCGGAGGAAGTGTTTAATTACGGGCTTCTAAATTCCGGAACTTTAATAGTTAACAAATCGCCAGGATTCCCACTAAACTATTATTAAACACAATTTCCTAAAAATGACTACCCTCTAAACTTCTCAACTCCTTTATTACTCTCATTATAACGGTTGTAACCGTTTAAATTACCCAAAGTCCATCAATTTCAAATTGCAATCATTTGTGGTATTTCGTAATCAGGAAAATTATATTTTGGTTGTTAATATTAAAGAACAATGAATCGGAAAAAAAATGTGTAATAGAGTACAAAAAACATATAACACAGAGTTTGTTTGTAGTTGTTTTGTTCAGATGTTTTTAACATGGCATTAGAATCAAAAGTCTTTGGTTTCAAATGTCTTTTACCAGGCTTAATTATATTGAACAAAATACGTTTTAAAAGAAAAGGTATCAGAAGAAAAGTGATTGACAAACTGCAACTAACATAGGCTAAATCAAATATAGGGTAAACCAAATTTGCCAAATTAAATATGCGGCCTCATGCATAGAAACGACATTGGGATCAAATGTCATTGACACGGCATTGGGAAACATTGTGCATATTTAGGCTTTGGAATCAGATGTCATTGACAAGGCACTGTGATTAAAGGTCTTTGGTGTAAAATGTCTTTTGCCATGCCTATTTATGTTAAACCTAAAACGTTTTGAAGGGAAAGGTGTCAGAATAAAAGTGCTTGACAAAATGCAAAAAACATAAGCTTAATCAAATATAGGCGAAAACAAATTTGCCAAAGTAAATATATGGCCTTATGCCTAGACACGGCACTGGGATCAAATGTCATTGACCTAACATTGGAATTAAAGGTCATTGGTTTCAAATTTCCTTTACCACGCCTAATTATATTGAACTAAAATGTTTTGAAGGGAAAAGTGACACAATAAAAGTGCTTAACAAAGTGCAAATACTGAGTTGGTTGGTAAACATTGTGCATATATAGTCATTAGGATCAAATGTCGTTGATACGACATTGGGATTAAAGATCTTTAATTTCAAATGTCTTTTACCATGACAAATTATGTTAAACGCTATGCGCTTCAAAGGGAAAGTTGTCGGAAGGAAATTGCTTCACAAAGTGTAAGAAAAAAATTATACAAAGTTAGTTAGCAAACATTATACACATTTTTAAATTTTTTCGTAAGTATACGTGACTTATCATATTTAGAAAAGCGCTTGACAAAGTGCAAGAAACATAGACTAAATCAAATATAGGCTAAATTAAAATCGCCAAAGTAAATATGATACTGAGTTCAATGGCAAACATTGTGCATATATAAACATTGGGATCAAATTTCATTGATACGACATTGGAATTAAAGGTCTTTGATTTCAAATTTCTAATACCATGCCAAATTACGTTAAACCTAAAACGTTTTGAAGGGAAAAGTGACAGAAGAAAAGTATTCGACAGAGTGCAAGAAACATATGATACAGAGTTGGCTGGCAAACATTGTGCACACTTTGGTATTCTTTTGTTAGTGTATGTGCCATGCCAAATTAGGTTAAACCCAAAATGTTTTTAAGGGAAAGGTTTTGGAAAAAAGTGCTTGACAGAGTGCAAGAAACATATGATACAGAGTTGGTTGGCAAACATTGCGCACATATTGGTATTCGGTTGTTAGTGTAAGTGACTTCTCATATTTAGAGAAGTTCTTAACAAAGTGTAAAAAACATAGACTAAACCAAATATAGGCTAAACCAATTTTGCCAAAATAAATATTTCTCTTTACGCCTAAACACGGCATTGGGATCAAATGTCATTGACATGGCATTGGGATTTCAGATTGTTGGTTTTAAATAACTTTTACCATGCCCAATTATGTTGAACCTAAAAAATTTTGAAATCATAATGTATATCAATAATAATATATATTTGCTAAATAAATCCGAAATTATTAAAAGGTATGCTCTCAAACTTAAAAGCAATAATGTTTTAAATATAATACAACTTTGTTGTGATGATCAAAAGCATATGCAATAATACAATGTATAGTGTAATCTCTTATTATAATGGTACATTATTTATATAAGGAATTAGAACAAAAAACATTGTATCAATAACACTAAAAAACAAATTAAATGTTTAATGCTAAATTATTTGCGAATACTTCAAAATATCAAAAGATACTACATTTCTAATTGAGTTTATGTGATACCCTTCAGGTGGTTTCATAGTATACATAACAACATTTTCAGCCTTTTTAGCCAGAGATAAAGCCACATACAATTGACCATGTGAAAAACACGACCGAGGAAGATATATCGAAACTTGATTCAACGTCTACCCTTGTGATTTATTAATCGTCATGGCAAAACATAATTTAATTGGAAATTGTTTCCTTTCAAAAGTAAATGGATACCTGCTATTTGCTGCAGGGCGTAAAGTTGCTCGATGCACAAAATCAGTTTTACCTTTGCATTGTCCAACAGAAATTTCACAGACAATAATGTTGGGCATAAAAGTCTTACAAATCAATCTCGTACCATTACAGAGCCCTTCAGAAGGCATTATATTGCGTAACAAAATCACTGGACAATCCTTTTTAAGGACAAGCTCATGGGGACTCATCCCCCCTAGGCAAAGTTTATTTATAAACTCCATCGGATAGATACTGCATGTATCATTGAGCATTACATCAAAACTTTTATAAACTACTTTTTCTCCTGGAAACTGGTCAATCAAAACTGAATTCACCATATCCGCATCGTCATTCATCGGAGTTAAAATTTCCCTATCTGCAAAGATATCTGATGTACTTGTTTCTTTCTCAACTTCTGGAAATGTTGCTTTTATAATCTCCAAAATGGGATCCTTTTCCATATCCAAATGTCGAATCATTCCATCAGGCAGTTGCACATAACCACACTCATTTGTTTGTAATTCACTTTTGCCATAAGATAACAAAAACGAACAAAATGCAGGCACGAGCTCGCTGATTTTCTGTTAATTTAAATCTTTTCAGAGATGGCCAGATATATGAAGCGACAATGCTTGATTCAACAGCTTGTCTTAAGGACTTTTGAGGTACAATTGGTAGAACCTGTCTAAAATCTCCGCCAAAAATGATAAGCTTACCACCAAAAAGTGTTGTATTTTCATAAATATCTTGTAACAGCAAATCAAGGGCCTATAAATTCGCCTTGTTGGCTATAGAAGCCTCATCCCAGATAATCAAAGCTGTCTCTTTTATTAAATGTGCTAAACTACCTTGTTTTGGCACATCACATGTAAAACAGCTCTCATGATCAACTGGTATTTAAATCTTGAATGATTGTTCTGCTTGAAGGGATATTTGATGCTGCTATTCCAGATGATGCGGTTGGCAACACAATTTTATTCATCATTCGAATTTCTACATATAAACAATTGTATAAAAATGTCTTGCTCGTGCCACCTGGTCCATCAATAAAAAAGCACCTCCTTTTCCCTCATTGACGTGTTTCATTATGCAATTAAATGCTTTCAATTGAGCTGCATTCAAACGTTCTTTTGAATTAATGAATTCTTCAGGAATAGCTGTATTTAAAGCATCTGCTATATCTCTCGTTTTTCTAAACTCATCACTGACATTATAACTTAGATGATCTAGCCCAAAAGTTTTCAGTGATTTACCCATTGATTCAAGGTGTTGTTCTAACAAACTGACAGTAAGCTGTTTTATTTTTCCGGTACAATCCTTGAATTGATACCTGAAGTCTTCTAACAACGATGTGTAATATTTTCCCCATAAAGCAGATGGATCGCTCGGTTGACAAAATATCAGAACTGTTGTAAATAGTCGTCTAAAAGCACCTGGTAACTGTACCTCTGCAGCTTCAGCCAGGCAAATTGATGCAGCATCATCGTCTTCTAAAAGACCAAGTCATTTAGCAGTTTCTTGAAATGTAGCACATACATAATTATCAACTGTACATAAGTCTGAAAAAGATGTTGAATTTCGTATATTAAGCAGTAAAAGTCTTAGAAAATAACATTCACCTTCAGCAGGTAAGACAAACAATATCCTCCCAACAACAGTTAGTGTATTTTTCCTGCCTTTCCATTCCTTTGTACTTGCATCCCATCTGTAGTGCTCTGGAAATTCACCATATAAAAGATTGGTGCCAACATTAATTGTCAAATTCATTGCAAACTATTCTGTCAATGGTGTACGTAAACGCTTAGGATCTCTCACTACTCGTTTGAGATTTTCATGTGTCCTACAACAATGGATTGCATATTTGGAAGATGTACATACAACGGCATAACAGGAGGATAGATTTCATACATATCAAACCCAAATATTCTCCATACTCCTTCACATGGGGATACTCACCTAACAATTTATAATCACTCAGTTCCAATGAAATAATTGAAATTATACGAAACAAAATCTAATAATGCAAACTAAATAATAAATACCAACCTGCTAGATTGAAATTGTTCAATTTCATCAACTTTATTATCATTTGTGGCAGATATCTTGAATGATATTCGATCGTGCCCTTTGTAAATGTATTTGTACAATTATTTTACTACTTTGATAGTTGAGCATACCTCAACATTTATATGATAGTCAAACATGAGTAGTAAATATGGATTGTAAGGTACTACCCATTGGTTATCTAGCTCAGCTCGTCCGATTTTCACCTTTTCACCTATTTATCTTCTGCTATATATAGGATATCCATCTTTGTTGTTTGCTGTTTCTGAATTATAGTCTTTTGGATATCCATTTTTAAAGACTAAATTTCTCCCATCCATTTTCATGCAAGGACATTTTGGATTCAGCTTGCCGCAAAGCCCGTGCATCATATGAGTCAAGAAAACTTTACGAAGATGAGGATTATCAAATGACGGGATTTCAGCACAAACAAATTTATCATACTCTGTTGGCCCTCTTATTTTGAAGTCACGTTTTAGTATTATTAAAAAATGTGCATGTGGTAATCCTCTCTTTTGGAACTCAACAACATCGATCATTGCTGCCACTTCACCGAAGAGTTTTTCTTTCTTAATCTTTTTTTTTAACGCCAATAATTTAGCACGGAATATCCGAGCCACTATATCTGACCTATCTTGTGCTTTCTCTCCAGGTTGTAGTTCACACTGTATTTTCGGCCAATTTGCATTGCATGTCATGGTAATAAACAAATTCGGCTTTCCATACCTCTGAACTAATGCCATTGCATTTAGATATCGACGTTTAAGATCTCTAGGACACCCAATGAGCGATGGAGACAAAACAACAAGATGTCCAACCTTCGAAGCATCTGTCTCTTCACCTGACACAATATCAAGAATACCTTGATAAAGATTAGCTCTAATTATATATTGATTGTTTCATAGATAATCAAGCCTTGAATTTTCTTTCTTGACATACATGTCAACAACAAACTGCTGAAAACATTGTCCACCTCTTAGGAGCATGTTTTTGGGCCTAATCTGTAATTTGTAGGCATAGTATCCTCTTGGAGAAATATATTTATCAACTCTTGTTCTGTGTTTAACAACACCTACATTTTGCAGAAGAAAAAAGAAACTACTAAAAATGTACATCACAATAAATGTTTTAAAATAAAATATAATATACGTATATAACAAACACTTACGTGATTCTGCTTCATCCAAAAAATTTTGCACGGTATGAACTACGCAAGAATTTATAGGATCTGGAACCTGATTTGTATGCTTTTTCCCAGCACCAACCTGTTTCTTAAATTTTGAGTCCATCCACATTCACCATGGGGGAATAACAGTGGATATTATAGTGGATCATAGCACCCATAATAGTGACAAATACGATGAGTTTGAGCGGACTTTCCATACACAAGAATATGTGGAGTGCTTATTTGACTTGAAGACGCACCATCTGGCCACACTACATCAACTTCATCTGAGACAGGTGCATTGTAAACCCGTTGATCCAAAACAGTACTCTGAGATAAGACTATCTGCTTGTTTTCATCAATCTCTATTTCCCTCAACGATCTGAAAAATCTTGCATAAGGATTGATCTCAATAATCTTCATTAATATACGAATAATATCTTCCCGTACTTCAGAAAAACAATTTACTCGATTCTGGACTTCTTGCTGGCCATCATAAAAATACAGCTGCAGATATTTAGGACTACCATCATCAGGTAGAAGGTCTGGAACACAGTGATATATTTTCCCATGCATTTTGACTACATATATCCCTTTATATGTTGTTGACTCTGTTTTTCCACGTATAAAACTAAAAGCAAAGTGGTTGTTATACATTCGGCTATATTGTTTGAAATGTTTAGCATCTTCATCTTGTGATACATATAAGCGACATAACTCAGTAGGAAATTCATTAACTGCAATAACAACTTGTCCATCGTAACAACAAAAGCTTGGAGTTTCATACATGAATTTCTTTGCATTACAATGTAAACAACATGGTACACTTAGAAGCACAAGAGGTCCTACTAGTAGAGATTGACTAATCGTAGTAGGAGGTATAACTACCGATACCCCCACCCCCTCCCCCCAAAAAAATAAGCATATTATAAATATCATATATCATATGTCTTATGTATTTTGTGAAGAAATCCCGACATTATCTAATAATTCATAACAATTTATATTAACAACGACATACTAAAACAATGAATGTGTTATACATAATATTAGACATGAAATGCACAAAGATAATTAATAATCAGAGATACATAAAAATGATAAAATATTGTAAAAAAACAATTTTTGGGAAAAGTATTAAATTAGGTACTCAGAATTACCGCCATTGGAAATATCACTATCTTCTTCTTCACAAATTTCCTTCTTCTAATCTGTCTGTACTCTTAACATAATTATTCCCATTCAAAACCACATCTTACAAAAGATTTAGCCATTTAATATTTGTAATTTTTTTTTAAAAAAACCATTTATATTACGCCACTCATTTTATTAAGATTTTGCAACCATTATACAGATGAAAGTAGACTTTGAAATTTGTACAAATTGGGCGTTAATTAGTCACGAAACATGTAAATAATTGTATTGCAATATATTAGACATCATTACCTGTAGTACCACTCTTCCTACGCTTTTTGGAATTGTATCTATAATTAAAAAAAATAAAATTACATATACATAACATATAATCTATCACATAAAGCAGATAAACATAGAGACTTACGGTGCTTCACATTCTTGTATATATACCTCCATAAGATTAACAGATGACGACCCATCTACCTGCCAAGACTCTTCGTCGTGTTCTTCAGCGTAATTGACATCTTTCAGATGCTCTTTCATAATAAACAGAACGTTTTCCTCAACATGCGTGATTAACACACTAGCTTGTATTTGTCTTTTTCCGGCGACATGTTCTGCTGAAAGTCGAACAGTATTATGCCGTACCTCTTCCCCTTGGTTTCGAACATCAGAAGAATTTGGAATGTTTCTCACTACCTAATTTCCTTATACTCTCGACTAACCGAGGCTCTTTCGGCATTGAAGAAGGCCCCCCTGACAAGCGCACTTTAGGGCGCGCTTTAGAGCATATTTTAGGATGATTTTGGATGTATTTGGGGCCGCTTTGGCCGATTATTACCTTGTTATGCTTACGTTCCCCATATTACGTGCTTCACGGGTTTTCGGTTTGTTTTTGATGTGTTTTCAGGTAATATCAACCGAGTTTAATCGGATCCCGAGCCCTTGATGCGTAACCGAGCTAGCCTTGACCGGAGTCCGAGGAGTTAAGGAAGTTCAAGTGCCGTGCATTGATTACATAGCACAGGCAGCACGGCCGTGTTACCATAGGCACACCCGTGCTGGCGTATAAGCAAGCAACCCAAGGCAAGGCAGCACGACCGTGCAAGCCAGTAGCACGGCCGTGTCAGTATCCACGCACCCGCACGGCCGTGCAGGCCATTAGCACGGCCGTGCCAGATGTTGCCCGTGCCCGTGTCAGCTTCAGTATGAGCCCCGTGCTAGAGCATATTCAGCACGACCGTGTCATTTTTAGCACGGCCGTGCCATATATAGCACGGCCGTGCCAATTTGAAGAAGAAATCCGGTTTACTTACTGACAAGCTAGCACGGCCGTGCCAAATACAGCACGGCCGTGCTGATCCAGGGTTAACTGCGCGCTTGACTTCTCCGCATTAGAAGACGTATATAAGGCCCAACTTTAAGAGGATTCCTCAGACAGTTTTAGAGAGAGTTTTGAGAGCCTTTGTAGAGAGTTATTGGAGAACGTTCTTAGTATTAGAGATTCATTAGTTTTCTTAGAGATATTTCTAGAGATTTTAGTTTTCTTGGATTGATTTGAAGCAAGATTTGCGAAGATTCTTTGTATTATTCATTAACGACGGATATCAAAGTTCTGAACTTTTCCATTGATTCGCATCAATACAATTGGTATTATTCATTCTTGTTTATTAATCAAGCTTTATTATTCCTTAATCAAAATTCATGTTTATATCTATTATGCTTTTGGAATTCATTATTGCTTTGATTATGAATATGTGTGAGTAGTCTCCTAGTTAGGGTTTCGGGATGAAACCCGGCCTAGGTAATCTATGTAATTGAGGATTGATTTTGATAAACGGATTGTGATTAAATTGATTATATGCGATTGCATGTTAATTCATTATAATAGGAGTAGCTAACCTAGAATCTTGAATTTGATTGCATAATATTCTTGATTTGAACAAGAGATTGTGAATTGAGTATTTCATTATTGAATGTGGTTTGATTATGTATCGAGTAATGTTAAGTGCATGAGAAATCCAAGCTTAGTATTGCCCGTTGTCTTCCTATCACATGATATTGATCAGACTTATAGTCTTTGCATATCCCGTTTGTCTCTGTGATTCCTTGTTGCTTAGTTACCAATGGTTAGGCGGATTCCCGTTCTCCCTAGTGTCTTAGTTTATTGATTTATTCCATCTTATTAGTAGTATTTTAGAACACCATTTTCCATTGATTTCGAACTAGCTTAGGTTTAAGATTGATTTGCAATTACTCTCGTTCCTCGTGGACCGAACCTTTATTTGCCATTGTACTTGGTTATAGGGTGTTCGTATAAGTATTGTTTGATTGAGAGTTAGATTGTAGCGACCGATTTAACCCTTGTCAAAATGGCGCCGTTGCCGGGGAACGGTGTTTGTTAATTGCTTTTTGATTTCTTGAGTCTAGTTCATCATAAAAAAACACAAAAAGATATTTCCCTTTTGGCTACACTTGTAGCCCTGCTATTTAATTGGTTTGGTTAGTGTGTATGCGCAGGTCTAAATAGAGAGAATTAATACCCTTCGATCCAGAAATCGAAAGAACTTTGAAGAGCAATCGTAAATCTCGATTGACGTCATCAAACTCTCAAGGAAAGGAACACAACACACAACAGGTTCCAATGGCAGACATACCGCGCCAACCCAATCGGCCAGCACCACGACCCCTTAAGGAGTTGGGAACTCCTTGGGCGTATAGAGCTTCAAGTGGGATTGCTCCACCCACTACTGAGGCCAATGATTTCGAGATCCGGCCGGCTATGATCACCCTCATCGAGAGAAGGCAGTTTAGTGGTGCCAAGCATGAGAGCCCTTTGGCTCATTTGAACGAATTTGAGAAGTACTGCAATACCATCAAGGTTAATGGGGTGAATCAAGAGTTCGTGAGATTGAAGCTTTTCCCCTTTTCACTTATTGGGAGAGCTCTCGAATGGTTAGAGAAGGAGGTGAAGCCGAACTCTCTACACACTTGGGATGATGTCACGACAACATTCTTGGGAAGATTTTATTCCCAAAAGAAGACGGCCGATGCTAGAGCTTTGATCCAGGGATTTCGGCAAAGGAGTGGGGAGTCAATCTACGAAGCATGGGAAAGGTACAAGGAGTATCAAAGAGAGTGCCCACACCACGAAATCCCAACATATCAAGTTTTACAGATTTTCTATGGAGGATTGAGTCCTCAAGGGAAGACCAGTTTGGATGCGGGAGCAGGTGGCCCCATTATGAACAAAACCGAAGAAGAAGTCATTGATATCATAGAAGATGTGGTACGACACCACATGGATTGGCAAGATGGAGAGCGAGAGGCCATGAGCAAGAGTGGAGGAGCGGTCTATTCGGTGGACCATCTTAATGCAATCGGGAATTTGACATCGCAAATTGTAAATCTAGGTAAGGAAATGTCAATTATCAAAGAGAAGCTCAACGCTCCACCGCATCAAAATCTTCCATCCTATTCTAAGGGAGCAGGTATGCACTCTAACTCTAATAATATGCCTGCTGGATGTATATTCCGTGAAAACTGTGGGTCTTATGACCATGATACCTCTGCCTGTAACGTAGATTCCCAATTTCAATCCAACTATAATGATGGTAATGAGTGTGATAATGAACAAGTCAATGCCTTGTCTTATGATAATAGACCTAGGAATGACAATAACAGATATTTACCACCTAATCAAAGAGGGAACAATTATAATCAACAGGGTAATAATTCTGACTACCAACAGCAAAACCAGTGGGGAAACAGGAACCAAAGGGACCAAAATCCCCAAGGGTCTTATAATCAACATGGTAATTTTGG
Organism: Chenopodium quinoa; assembly: GCF_001683475.1. Taxonomy (NCBI): domain Eukaryota; kingdom Viridiplantae; phylum Streptophyta; class Magnoliopsida; order Caryophyllales; family Amaranthaceae; genus Chenopodium; species Chenopodium quinoa. The sequence goes on from NW_018742372.1 coordinate 469,401, forward strand.
TAATCAGAATAATTACCAACAAAATGCAGGTAATCAAGGGCAATACAATCAGAACATGAATGCCAATAACAGGGGAAATTGGAATAACAATGGTAACAGGAACAACTTCCAAAATCAAAATCCCCAACAGTCTAATGCGCGTGGCTCCCGAGCCTCTAATGACAACTACAATGCTCAAGGACCATCGCAAAGGACTAGTTTGGAGGAGATGATGGAAGCACAGACCAAAATGTTCAACACTTTCATGGCCACCAGTGACAAAAAGTTTAATGAAGTGATGACACATATAAAAATGCTTGAAACCCAGATTTCTCATTTGGCTAGTGCTATAAAGGATGGGGTTGGAGTGTCAAAACTCCCACCTCAAGGTATTGACCCTAAAAACTCTGTAAATGCTATCACCACTAGGAGTGGAAAGACATTGAGGGGGAGCGATGAAGTAGTACCCCCTAGGAGTCAATCTGTGACTACACCTACCACTGATACTGTTATAGAGAGTGAGGAGGAGAGGACCGGAGAGAATGATAAAACTGTAGAGGTCTTAAATGAAAAGAAAGTAACACAAGTCAAAGAACCCAATCTATTGCAAAAACTTCCTTACCCCCATAAGTTTGTGAGACATAAGTTGGATGTTCAATTCGGTAAGTTTTTAGATACTTTGAAGCAAATTCACCCTTCCATACCATTCACCGACGCTATAAAACAAATGCCTAACTAAGCTAGGTTTTTGAAAGATATTTTGAGTGGCAGGAGGAATTGTGATGGGGTGGAAACTGTTAACCTCACCGCGAATTGTAGTGCAATCATCATGAACAAGATGCCTCCCAAATTGGGAGACCTAGGTAATTTCTCAATCCCTTGTGCTATTAATAAAATGAAAATTGATAATGCATTATGTGATCTTGGGGCTAGTGTTAGTCTTATGCCATATTCTGTATATCAAATATTAGGGGTAGGAGAACTTCTTCCTACCAACATTACCCTACAGTTAGCTGATCGTTCAATCAAATTTCCTAAGGGTAAGGTAGAAGATGTTCCCCTACGAGTTGGGAAATTTGTGATACCTGTGGATTTTGTAGTTTTGGAAATGGATGAAGATAATCATATACCTATTATTCTTGGGCGACCTTTCCTAGCTAACTCTGGTGCTCTCATTGATGTGAAGAGTGCCAAGATTTCTTTAAAGGTAGGAGAGGAGGTCCTTGAATTTGATCTGAACAAAAGCATGCAATATCCTTTGTCTACTTCCGAAAACTGCATGATGATTGACACTATTGATTCGATTGTCTCTAGTATGCATACACTATTGCTTTCTACTAACCATGATCTTGAGCCAAGTGATAGCGATGAGAGCAGGTACATAGAGGAGCAAATGCTAGAGGAAGATGATGGTGATAACGGTTTCAAGGAAATTACACCCATGTATGCACTTGCTAAGGCCACCACAAAAGAGGTAAACGAGGCCCCTAAGGTAGAATTGAAACCTCTACCATCACATCTAAGGTACGAATTTCTTGGCCCTGATTCAACTTATCCTGTCATTGTGAATTCTTCTTTAGATGCGGATCAAACTCGGAAGTTGTGTGATGTATTAAGAGAGCATCAAAGTGCCATAGGCTATACCATTGATAACCTCAAGGGTATTAGCCCCGCTATATGTATGCATCACATAACTCTCGAGGATGGTGCGAGGCCTTCTATTGAGAGGCAGAGGAAACTCAATCCTCAAATGGGGGAGGTGGTGAAGAAAGAGATCACCAAACTTCTTGATGCAGGTATCATCTTCCCCATTTCAAGCTCTAGATAGGTTTCCCCTGTGCATGTTGTCCCTAAGAAGGGGGGAATGACTGTAGTTGAGAATGAGAATGGTGAGCTCATCTCAACTAGAACGGTGACCGGCTAGCGGATGTGCATAGACTATAGACGTCTAAACGCATCTACCAAAAAGGACCATTTTCCCCTCCCTTTTATTGATCAAATGCTCGAAAGACTAACTAGGCACAAGTATTATTGCTTTCTTGACGGTTATTAGGGGTTTTTCCAAATACCTATAAACCCGGATGACCAAGAGAAGACGACTTTTACTTGTCCATATGGTACTTTTTCCTACAGGAGAATGCCTTTTGGACTTTGCAATGCACCGGGCACCTTTCAACGGTGTATGATGAGCATTTTTGGGGACATGTTGGAGGCCGAGATGGAGGTTTTCATGGACGATTTTTCTGTTGGGGGAGCCTCCTTTGATGATTGCCTAGTAAACTTGGGGAAGTGCCTACAACGGTGTGAGAGAGTGAATTTAGTCCTGAACTGGGAGAAGTGTCACTTCATGGTTGAAGAAGGTATTGTCCTCGGTCACAAGATCTCAAATGCAGGCATAGAGGTGGACAAAGCAAAGGTTGAAGTTATAGCAAAGCTACCACCACCGGTCAATGCAAAAGGGGTAAGACAATTCCTAGGGCATGCGGGGTTCTACCGGCGATTCATAAAAGATTTCTCTCTTATAGCCAAGCCTTTGACTGCCTTATTGCAAAAGGAATTCGACTTCAAGTTCGACAAAGAGTGCCTACAAGCTTTTAACACACTTAAGAAAGCTTTGATTTCGGCACCGATTGTGCAAGGACCACGGTGGGATCTACCTTTTGAGTTGATGTGCGATGCTAGTGATACGACTATTGGAGGTGTTCTTGGGCAACGAGTTGAGAAGAGGGTTCACGTGATCTATTACATGTCCAAGACCTTAAATGAAGCACAAAGGAACTACACCACTACAGAGAAAGAGTTCCTAGCCATTGTTCATGCATTTGAGAAATTTTGGGACTACCTCATTGGTTCCAAAACGATTGTTTATACCGACCATGCTGCCATCAAGTACCTAATTTCGAAGAAGGAATCCAAACCACGCCTCCTCCGATGGGTCCTCTCTTTACAACAATTTCATGTGGAGATCCGGGACAAGAAGGGAGCCGAGAATGTGGTTGCGGATCACCTTTCGCGCATGGAGAGGGAGCAACAAGAAGATGATGGGCTGCCCATTTGTGATGAGTTGAAGGATGATGTTTTATACCTCCTCAAGGAGAAGATTCTACCATGGTTTGCGGATTTGGTAAACTACTTGGCTTGTGAGGAGTTTCCCCCCGATTACTCCAAGAACCAACGGAAGAAGATTAGGAGAGATGAAAGGCATTACATATGGGATGATCCAATTTTGTTCAAGAGAGGTGTAGATGGTCTCCTAAGAAGGTGCGTTCCGGAGGAAGAAGTTCATAGTGTGCTGAAAATGTGCCACTCCGACCCTTGCGGAGGTCACATGGGGGCTAATAAGACAGCCCAAAAGGTTTTGCAATGTGGGCTATGGTAGCCCCATATCTTTAGGGACGCGTGGGCTTTTGTGAAGACTTGCGATGCTTGCCAACGGAGTGGAAACATTTCCAAGAAGAATGAAATGCCTCAAAAACCCATACTTGAACTTGAGATCTTTGATGTGTGGGGCATTGACTTTATGGGACCCTTCCCTTCCTCCCGTGGGAACCAATACATACTTGTGGCTGTGGATTACGTGTCTAAGTGGGTGGAAGCAATTGCCTCCCCTACAAATGATCACAAGGTGGTGGTGAAACTCTTCAAGAAGATTATATTTCCAAGGTTCGGGGTTCCTAGGGCGGTTATAAGTGACAACGGGTCACACTTTGTGCATGGGGCCTTTCAAAGGATGCTTCGAAAGAATGGAGTACATCAAAGGTTCGGGACAACCAATCACCCTCAATCTAGTGGGCAAGCGGAAGTCTCCAATCGACAGATAAAGTCCATCCTTGAGAAGACAGTGGCGAAGAATAGGAAAGATTGGTCCGATAAGCTTGATGATGCACTTTGGGCATACCGGACTGCTTTCAAGACCCCAATAGGCACCACCCCATACCGCTTGATCTACGGGAAAGCATGTCACCTCCCGGTCGAACTAGAGCACCGCGCTCAATGGGCTATCAAGAAGATAAATTTTGATCTAGCAAGCGCGGGAGAGCAACGGATGTTGGACCTTCATGAATTGGAGGAGCTTCGGATGGACGCATATGACAGTGCGAACCTATACAAGTCCCGATCTAAGGAGTTCCATGACCGGAAGATAGAGCGGAAGGTTTTCAATGTTGGTGACAAAGTCCTCTTATATAACTCTAGGATGAAGCTCTTCCCCGGTAAGTTGATGTCAAGATGGAGGGGTCCATTCACTGTCAAAGATGTTTTCCCTTCCGGTGCGGTTGAGCTTTATGATTCTAGTGGGTTGCAATCCTTCGTGGTTAATGGGCAAAGGTTGAAGACATACTATGAGGGAGCCCATGTTGGTGTGATAGATGTGTTCGAATGCGGTCACAAGAGTTGAATGTGACCACGTCAAGCTATCGACGTTAAACTTAGCGCTTCCGGGAGGCAACCCGATTTTCTTGCTTTTACTAGAGTAGTTTCTTTTGTTTTGTAGTTGGTTTAGCTCCTAATTTGTGTGAGTTTTGTGTGCTCTTGTGTGTTTTTGTGCAGGTAGAAGATTGGTTAGAAGTCGGAATGAAGAGAGTGATGCGTGCCTTGAAGGAAAAGAAAACCTGCAGACTGCAGCAGACAGTACGGCTGTGCCATCAGACAGCACGGCCGTGCTAGAATCCAGCACGACCGTGCCAAAATCTGCACGGCCGTGCCAAACCTCAAAAGCCCGCTGACATTCTAGCACGGCCGTGCCATTTTCAGCACGGCCGTGTCAAGTAATAGCACGGCCGTGCCAATTTTAGCACGGCCGTGCCATCTGAAATTCAATTTCGCAAAAAGCCTGCCAAGCCAACACGGCCGTGCCAAATTCGGCACGGCCGTGCCAAACCTCAGCACGGCCGTGCCAGTTATAGCACGGCCGTGCAGCGCGAGTTCCGGATAGTTTTTCGTGTTTTTTTTAAACACGATTTCACTCAAACTCTCTCATTATTCCCCAACTCTCTAACACTCTTTCCTACCCTTTTTCTCTCTAAACTAACCCAAACCCCCAACCTCCTCCCTCAATTCCTCAAATCAAACCCTAATTCCCCATATTCTTCTTTCAAGATCTCGGCACCCTCCTTGCATTGGAGCATTTTTCAAGTGATTGGACGCAAAATTCGGCCCTCTTTGAGCTCGCCACAACTCCACTTCGTGGAGTCCTCGGTGAATTTGTTCTTAAACTCATTGATTTTCGCAATTTTTGTCCAATTTCATTAGTTTTATTGAATATTTGTTGTTGAATTGTGCTTTATTGTTGCAAGTTTGGGTGAACTAGTAGTGTTAGGGTAGTACATTGCATGCTAGGATAGTTTCTTGCTTGTTAATTGGTATATTGTGCTTAATTTCTTGAATCAAACATGCCTAGAACAAAGACATCGACTAGGAGACCGGGTCGGGACGATGCATCCTCATCCATGGTTCCACCCACGGTGGACACCATGGGTATTGTTTTTAATAACCCGTCCTTTTTGGACAAATTTGTAGGATTATCCCACCGACCGATCCGGCCTACCAAGTTCTACGACCCTTTAGCCGCTAGGGCTCTAGGGATCGAAAGCGACATGGTTCAACTATTTTCATTTACCAACTTTGATTCTTTCCTTACCATGCATGCTCTCACTTACAAGAGGCTTACCCTCGAATTTTTGTCTTCTTTGTACGTGCATCGGGATGAGAATAACTCACCCCGGTACTTGTCCTTTCAACTAATGAACTCGGGCACCATTCAAATGTCGGTGGCCCAAGTTAATGCCACCTTTGGGTGGACATCAGACCTGAAATATGGTCCTAAGGATGGCCACTCAAAACACTACAACTCCGGGTTGTTTTGGCGGCAAATCACAGGGAAAATGGATAGAGATCCCCGTAGGGATAAGGCGACTTCCATCGTCAATCCCGCCTCTCGGTTGTCCCACAGGACCTTCTCCTCTACTATCTTTGCTAGAGGAGATAGTTCGGGTGTAGTCTCTGATTAGGGGATTTTTCTCCTACCAATCGGAATGCGCCACGTGGGCCTATCAGGTCCTGCCAAGTGTCCCCCAGTTGGAACTGTCAGGGCTTGCCACGTGGCACGCGCTTATTCGTCCACCTTGGACTTATTATGTCATGACACGTGGCATACTCCATGCCTAATGGAGAAACCGGCAACCCAGGCCCAACTTCCGAGGGAAGCCCAATCAGCCCTAGGTTAACCTAAACCTAGGATTGGCACGTTTCCCAAGGTTATAAATACCTCCCTTAATCCTCATTAAGGGGGGATTACGCTAAAAACTCACATTAAACTCTCTCACCTAGAGAGACTCAATCACTTTAATTTCCACATTAATTACTCCTTAATCAAGTACTAACTTGACCGTTGGAGGCGGAGCTCCCACCACCAGGAGTCTCCGTTGTTTTGCAGGTACAGGCGTCCGGTTCCAGTCTCGGAATTGTAACTCTCCCGCAGGACATCAGAAAACCCCGAAACATTTGGCGCCGTCTGTGGGGAGAGTACTTCTAAGATGGCATCCAAGTCTGTACCGACTCCTGAAGAGAGGCGTCCCCTAGACGACCCTCAAGTTCAGTCGGACCACGATACTGAGGATGAATATGAAGTTGAAGCTCACACAGCTTCAGACGGGACCCTAAGGGCTCGACGTACCCGTCATACCGAAAGGAGGGAACGGGAACATCTTCATACAGGAAGCGAGCCAGCAGGCGCACCGCCTGTTCGGCAACTGCCGACTGATGGGTCTGCTCCCATCACAAGGAACGAACTCATGACCTTCATGAGGGACTTCAAGGGAGAGATTCAAGAGTTGATCAACAAGAAGCCGCCTGCTCTGGTCAAGGAGCAGTCGGCTAAGAAACCCTCCACTTCACTGAAGAGGAAGCCAGTTCAAGGGCGAGAGGCGACTCCTCATCCTAAATCTAGGAAGCGGGAGCCACCTGCCCTTGATTTCACAAAATTCCGTTTTCCTACAGGAAATAGGAAACCTGTTCGTCATATTCAGGCGGACGGGTCGAAGCAAACATTCACAGACGCTCGGCTACTGCTAGAGCAGAAGAAGAGTGACCGATTGTCAGAGTCGGCCTCTACTTCAAACTTTCAAGACAGTCTGCGAAATGCCTCGATGAGGCATACTCAGTCGTATCATGAGAGTCAGTCAGGCGGCACCTCCCGTCAGTCCGGCTTTCATAGCGACCAGGCGGTACCAAACTTACCATTTGTGCCGCAACAACAGTATTTTTTGCAGCCACCTCCGTTTGGTGGACCTGCAGCAAAAAACGTCCAACCTATGGACTGGCAGCTACGGTTGCTTAGACTTGGTGAACAGCCGTCGGCCTTCTCCAAGGAAATTACTGAAGCCGCTCAGCCGGCCAAAGTGAAAAATGTATTAGTAGGCGCCTATGACGACACTACTAACCCAGAAGACCATCTTATGGCCTTCACCAACCTGATGTACCTTCAAGGGTTGGATGATCCCACCTGGTGCAAGTGTTTCCCAGCGACTCTCAAAGGAATCGCACAACAATGGTTCGGCAACCTGCCGACTGGTTATGTAAATAGCTTCAGGACGCTTGCTTACTTATTCACCTCCAACTTCGCCATGAACATCCCTGCAAAGAAGACGACCCTTGATTTAGGAACAATTCAGCAGGGCGAGAAGGAGGGGCTTCGTTCTTACATCAGGCGTTTTAACCTGATGAGAATACAGATTCAAGGGTTACCGGATGAGGTAGTCTATACTGACTTTTTCAGAGGTCTCAAGGACGGGTCGACCTTCAAATTTGACTTGGTCCGAAAGAGGGTGGCGACTCTTCAAGAGGCCTTGATTGAAGCGGAAGCCTATATACAGGCGACTGATCTTTGTAGTACGGGAAGACAGTCGGACGGTAAAAGGTCCGACAAAAAAGAAGGACGACAGAAGCAGTCGTCCAACAAAGACGAGAAAAGGAAAGAGGTATGGGCGGCTGATTCCTCTAAACAGCCGGCCCAGAAAAAGAAAAAAGAATTCAAACCATACTCCCCAAAGTATGCGTTTAACAAGGATAACCAGTTTATCCTAAAAGAAATCAAGGGACGGATCTCAATTGAGAAGCCGGTCCCCATGAAGGGTTCTGCAAACAACCGGAACCAAGATAAATTTTGTGCTTATCATGATGATGTTGGTCATCACACCAATGATTGCATCAGTCTCATGCGGTATCTGGACCGCCTGGCTGAGCAAGGTGATCTTGACACTTATGTCAAGAAATCTACGGGGAACACTTCCTCAAAAAAGCAGTCGGCCAAAAAGAAACAACAGGACGACAACTCCGATACAGATGATGCAGTCGTCTACACCATTGCAGGCGGCTTCTCAGGAGGCGGCCCCACTATTAGGGGCAACAAAGCCAATATCAGGCGTTTAGATGTAAATTCCGTTCACCAAGAACGGCCGTCCAAATATTCATTTCCTGAGATTGTCATCACTGAAGAAGATCTAGGAGGGGTAAGAGGGCCGCATGACGACCCTATCGTTATTGAATGTAAAGTGGCCAACCAGAGAGTTGGCCGAATCCTCATAGATACCGGAAGCTCCTCAGATCTCATCAGTAGCAAATGTCTGTCGAAACTAAAATATCAGACTGATTGCATACATCCGGCCTCCCACCCTTTAGTAGGGTTTGGAGGAGGAGTCGTCCACCCAGTGGGACGAGTGGATTTACCCATCCGTCTGGGGGAAAAAGGGGAAGGACGACACATGGTAGTCCGTTTCCTGGTAGTAGAAGAACTCTCGGCTTGCAACATGATTCTGGGACGACCAACCCTGAATAATTCCAAGGCTGTTATAATCCCATCTCTTATGTTGCTCAAGTTTGAGAGGGATAATGGAACAGTCGGCTCCCTAAGGGGAGATCAGAGGATGGCCCGAGAGTGCTATCTCTCGGATGTCAAGCCCACTGTTATGGCCACTGGGTCAAGTGGTGAAAAAACAGACCTTGACAATGTCAAGAAGAGTGCGCCTGTTCAAGAAGCAGGCGGCAAGAAGAGAAAGGCATCCCAGACAGGGGCCGCAAGAAAAGAAAGAAAATAGCAATCATTGGCAGAGGAGCGGTCGGATGAGTTCCGCCCTCAGCCGGCTGGTGAGCATACGGACCTGATCTTAGACGACTCACGTCTTGATCGAACAGTCAAAGTTGGGACGACTGCTCTGAGAGACCTTGGTGACGACTTTCACAAACTATTGAAAGAATACAAGGACATCTTTGCATTCGAAGTCCATGAAATGCCAGGCATTAATCCTGATCCGGCGGTACATAAACTGGCCGTGGATCCAAAAAAGAAGCCGGTACGGCAGAAGAAACGGAACCATGGCGAAGAAAGAAGTCAGGCGGCAGCCGCCGAAGTGAAAAAATTACTTGATGCAGGGTTCATTCGGCAATGTTACTTCCCAGACTGGGTTGCAAATGTGGTGCTTGTTAAAAAAGCCGAATGGCACCTGGCGAATGTGTGTAGACTACACAGACTTAAACAAGGCGTGCCCCAAAGACAGTTACCCTCTGCCTAAAATTGATAATCTGGTCGACTCAACAGCCGGCCATGCTTTGATGAGCTTTATGGACGCCTACTCTGGTTTCCATCAAATTCCTTTATGGAAGAAAGATCAGGAGAAGACGGCCTTCGTCACTGATCAGGGGTTATACTGTTACACGGTCATGCCGTTTGGTCTTAAGAATGCTCCGGCTACCTTCCAGCGAATGATAAACACTGTGTTCTTTGATCAGATTGGGAAAAATGTCGAGGCATACGTTGATGATATGATTGTCAAGACTAAACTTCAGAAAGATCATCTGTCGGACCTCCGAGAAACTTTCGCCACACTCAGGCGGCACCATGTCATGCTCAATCCCAAGAAATGTGTATTTGGGGTTGAGTCTGGGAAATTTCTCGGATTCCTTATCAATCAGAGAGGAATAGAGGCGAACCCTGAGAAGGTGCAGGCGGTCATTGACATGCAGTCGCCTCGTACCATCCGAGAGGTTCAGAAGTTAACAGGTTGTCTGGCGGCCTTGGGAAGATTTCTAAGCCGATCAGGCGACAAATGCCTATACTTTTTCCAGGCAATTAAGAAGAAGGCAAGGTTTGAATGGGGGCCGGATGCTGAGGCCGCCTTCCAAAAATTGAAAGTTCACTTGCATTCCATGCCGAGGCTGGTCAGCCCTTTGCCCAAAGAAGTACTCTACATGTACCTGGCCGTCTCTGATCATGCGTTAAGCGCTGTTCTCCTTGCTGAAAGAGACGGCTGTCAGCTCCCGGTCTACTTTGTCAGTCATGTACTGAAAAATGCCGAGTTGAGGTATCCCCTAGTGGAGAAATTTGGTCTTGCACTCTTCATGGCTGTTAAAAAATTGAAGCCCTACTTTTTGGCACATGCAGTCGTCGTGTATACAGACCAACCTATCAAGCGGCCACTGACCATCATGGAGTCGTCAGGCCGAATGATCAAATGGGCCATAGAAATACAGAGCCTCGAAGTTACTTTCGAGCCTAGAAAAGCAGTGAAGGGGCAAGCCTTTGCTGACTTTATTGTTGAGATGACTCGTCCTCCTGACTCTCAAGTTCCAGACCAAGTCTGGAAGGTATATGTGGACGGAAGCTCTACTTCAAATGTTTGTGAAGCAGGCGTCATATGTCAGTCGCTAGAGGGCGACAGGTACGAGTATGCTTTACGCTTCAGTTTTCAGGCCTCAAACAATGAGGCAGAATATGACGCTTTACTAGCCGGGATCCGCATGTGCAAGGCGGCAGGGGCAAGAAAAATAGACGCCTGTTCCGATTCACAATTGATAGTGAGTCAGTACAATGGCGAATACGAAGCAACCCATCCGGCCATGATCAAGTATTTACAGGCGGTCCGACAAGCAGTCGGCTCCCTTGAGGATTTCCATCTGATCCAAGTGCCGAGATCAGAAAACAACCAGGCGGATGCACTGTCAAAATTAGCATCATCCGCCTCCTCTGATACTCCTCGAACTGTTTTTTGGGAAGTAATGGAGAAGAGAAGCATCGAGGAAGACCCTATTGGAATCCTAGACAGAAGCTCAACCTGGATGGATTCAATCAGGGCATATCTGACAAACGGTACACTGCCTGATGATCATCAACAGGCGGCAGCACTGAAAAAACGAGCCACCAGTTTTGAAATAATAAAGGGAGAACTTCACAAAAAAGGGTACCTTCAACCCTTCTTAAAGTGTGTTACTCCAGAAAAGGGACGAGAGATACTAGACGATCTTCACTCTAGTTACTATGCTTCTCATACAGGCGGTAGGACGCTTGCTCAACGGGCAAGGCGGCAGGGCTACTTTTGGCCTACTTTAGAAGCAGATGCAATGGAGATGGTGAAAAAATGTGACAAGTGCCAAAGGTTTGGCAAGCTAATTCACCGTCCGGCTACTGACCTCACTACCATTCGTAGCCCACTACCGTTTGCTAAGTGGGGCATGGACATTCTGGGTCCATATACGCCTGCTACAGGCGGAAGGAGGTACATACTTGTTGCCGTCGACTACTTCACTAAATGGGTAGAGGCGGAGGCTGTAAAGGGAATCAAGACGAAGGATGTAATTTCATTCATTTGGAAAAATGTCATCACTCGGTTCGGGGTTCCTATGTCTATGGTTTTTGATAATGGTCCCCAATTTGAGACGCCTGTTCTCAAAAGCTGGTTGGGTGACCAAGGAATTGCACACTACTTTGCATCTGTCGGTCATCCACAAGCAAACGGCCAGGTAGAAGCCTTTAATAAAATCATCTCGGACGGTCTCAAGAAAAAGATTGAACGAGCAGGCGGCCTATGGGCGAATGAATTACCATATGTTCTCTGGGCCATTAGGACGACTGAAAAAGGGGCGACTGGAGAAACTCCATTCCTCCTAACTTATGGTGCGGAAGCTGTTCTTCCAATAGAACACTACGAGCCGACTCTTCGAGTAATGCTATATGACGAAGAGGCAAATTGGGAAGCCATGCGCCTGGCATTAGACTCACTTCCTGAAAAGAGGGGCAATGCTGTCTTGAGCCATGAGATCTATCGCCTTAGAATGACTAGATCATACAACAAAAAAGTACACAGGCGTCCACTCAAAGTGGGGGACTTTGTACTTAGAAAAATGGAAGCAGTTGGTAGGGCTAATGAGTCTTGCAAACTAACTCCTAACTGGGAAGGACCCTACCGAATCTGTGAAGAGGTCAGGGACGGTACCTACCGTCTGGAAACACCAGACGGACGACTGTTGCCTCGAACTTGGAATGTAGACAATCTTAAGAAATATTTCTTTTGAATGATGTAAATAGTCAAGGGCTACTTAATAAAAGTTTGCACTTAATGATCAATTTTGTACTAAGAGGGGCATGCCTGCTGAAAAATAGTCGGCTACTCTCCATGTTTAATTTTTATTTAAGAGGGGCATGCCGTCTGTACCTTTACAGTCGGCTACTCTCCATTGAGTATTTCACTCTATCTTCAGAGGGGCATGCCGTCTGTACCTTTACAGTCGGCTACTCTCCATTGAGTATTTTACTATCTTCAGAGGGGCATGCCGTCTGTACCTTTACAGTCGGCTACTCTCCATTGAGTTTTACTCACAAAAGGGCATGTCGTCTGGACATATAGTCGGCTACTCTCCATAAGAAGATGGCCGACTGGTTAAAAACACATAGCCACCCCCCTAATACTTAGCTAAAAAGATTAGGGCCTGGCCGACCCTGTGCCTAACAGGCGGCTACCCCCCTTTTACTTAGCACCTACGTTCACCAAGAACTTACCAAGGCCACAGGCCGATTGATCAGACCAGGCGCCAAGCCAACTGATCAAATCTTCAAAACTAATACGACTTGTCCCAACGTCATAGCAGGCGTCCGGCGGCATCCCTCCGGATGAAATTCGTCGCAGAGAGAAGCTCCCTTTTGGGTGGAACATTGCTCTATAAACTAATTACACGGCACCTATACGACTGCCCCCAAGGGCAACCACGTAGCCGTTTTTGAGACAAGGATAACTCTATCACTAACCAAACCAGTGGTAGCAGTTGACATCTGAGTCAGATGACTGCCTGTATTACTTGGGAGAAATGCAGGGGGTACCTCTTGAGTTAATAGCCAACAAACATTGGCGAATCAAAAGGATCAGCCGGCCTCCGCCGCCTGGTACCTTTACTACTCAAGCAGGAGTGACGGCGATTGAGTAACTCCAAAGTTAACTCATAGTCACTCCCTCAAACTTGGTATGGAACTTAAAAGGTTTGAGTAGACCGCCTGTTTTTCGCAAACAGGGGCTCTCAACCACTACTCCTGCTAGGTTAACAACTTATGAGTTAAAAGCCAACAAACATTGGCGAATAAAGGGGAACAACCGGTACCCACCGCTTGATACCTCTACTACTCAGTTCCTTGGCAACTAAGTAACAATCATGTTCACTTGGTCAGACCACTTTCCTACTTGGTTAAATTTACAAATGACAGGACCGCCTGCCTAAAAAGGATCCAGTCTTTAAAATAGTTCGAATACCGATTGGATAAATGGCCGACTGATCGTCTATCCTGGAAACAGACAACCAGTCGTCCAGGGGCATAGGCGGCGTGACTAACTATCCGTACCTGTCTGCAACTATCGGCCATGTAAAACAGTCGGTCTAGTGAACAATTGGATATTAGAATATTCAATACTTAGACAAATTTGAATCAAAACAAAAATTCATTAAAAAGAAGCCGGTCATTAAAGACCGGCAAAATATTCAGAGCCCCGGCCCCCTGGCCGGGTAAATACAAAACAAACGGCACGCAGGCCGTGGAAAGAATACATAAAGCTTAAGAAGGGGGCAGATCTTCAATATTAGCAGCTTCCGCCTGGTCAGCACTCTTCTTGCTGGACTCGGCTTCAGCTGCATCCTTTTTTGATGCATTACCCCCAAGCGGCACAAGCGCCACTACCGGCTCCTCCTCCTCCAACGCTTCCTCCAACGCCTCTTCCTCAGCAGCCGCCAGGATCTCTTGATTATATGTATCAGAACACTGGCGGTACGTTTTTTCCCATGAGGCAAAGTCGGCATTGGGGAAGAGGCGGCCCCAAGTCATGCGCTGGATTTGAGCGGAGTCTTCCATCATCTCCCGGACCAGCTCTTTCTTTTCTTGCTCGGCCTTTTCCGAGAGCTCCTGGGTAAGACTCTTCTCTTGGGTCACCAGGCGTTCCTTTACGTTGGCCAAGGATTTCTCCAAGGCTTCGTACGAGTACATCTTTAGGCAAAGAGGTTTCAGCTCGGCCTTGAGATTGGTGATGGTCGCCTCCAGCTCGCCATTCCTCTTCTGGGCCGCCTCTAACTGAGCCCGAATAGCGGCGGTAGCCTGCGCCTGATAATAAAGAATATCAATGGTCAGAACTTCATTTTGGGCAATTTGAAACATTGCCTTATCACAGTTGGAGGCGGCCATGGCTTTTGCAGCCTTTACGTCTTTGTTCTTCCGGTCAAGCGGCTTGCGAAGGCCGTTCACTCGGAGCAGGGCCTAAGTAAAAAGGAACAGGCGTCAGTTTCCAAATAAAAAAGAAAACAGGCGTCCAGAAATTCAAATACTCAAAAATATGCTAAGTATACCTCAGCAAGGACCCCTGCAATCCCGTCTAGGTCAAGGGTGCCGGCACCCCTGACCGCCTCCCTTTCAGCTGGAGGAACGGCCCTGATCATAGACTTGGCCACCTCTACCAAGTCAGGCTCATGAGGGCCGGCTGCATCAAGCATAAACAAACGGATTAGACCTAGTAAAAAAGGGAGCAAGTCTAAAATTTACAAGGACAACTTCATACTTCTAGGCGGCCCAGCTGAAGTTTTTGAAGAAGTGGCCGGCTGTTTCTCAGCCGCCACATGTTTCCTGGCAGAACCAGGAGAGCTCGCAACAGTCGTCCTCCGGCCCTTGGGGTCCGGGTGTTGGGAAGAAGAAGCTCTTGGAGCACCTGTCTAAAAAAAAAAAAAAAAAAAGAAGAAGAAAAAAGTCAGTATATGCATAAACACAACTCCAAAAAGAGGATGAAAGGTTCGGAGCTCACCAAGGGTGCCCCCTTCTTGGGGGAGTCGGTTGAAGCTTGTTGCATGATGGAGGCCCGCAACATGGCCTCCGCAGTCTTGGAGGCGGTAATTTTGCTCATAGCGTCCGCTGCAAAAGCAAACAGCAAAGTTAATAGAAGTTATAACAAAAATGCACGGAACAACAGAGTATTCGACAGGCCGACTACCTCTTGAGCATCGACTGCTGAGGCCACAGGCGGCCAAAAAGTACTCGTCGTAGAGCCATTTGAAGCTCGGGACGCTGTGCAGGGGTACTTGCTCTCGTACCCCTGAAGTACAGTCGACCCTCGACTCTACTTTAAAGAGTCCTTTATCAAGGATCTCTTTCTTAGCCTTGGGGGGAACAGGCGGCATGCTACGGCCGCCTGCAAGAAGGGGCGGATTCCTGTTCCACCTATTGAAGCGCTTGTTCAGCTCAGTGTCTGAACTCTCAATGATGAGGAAGGTGCTCCGCCAGTCCTTCCACTTGTTTGCTTTACCTCTCGTCATGAGGTAGCCCTTGTGGCTTGTCAATTGATACCAGCCGGTACCGCCTGCCTTAGGGGTCCGGCTGAGATAGTTCATATGGGCAAAAGCCTCGAAGCTCGGCTCCACCCCGTGCAGTTCGCACCTGACCACATAGCCGAGTACATTGACCCAGGAGTTCGGGGCTAACTGCCATAACCCCAACTCATACCCATCCAAGATCCGCTGAACAGCCGGATGTAACGGGAAGCGCAGCCCAGCCTTGATGGCCGCCTCATAGCAGCCAAAGCAGGCGCTATCATAACTGGTACCAGCCGGCCGACGACTGTGTCTTCTGGATCCGGCACAAACACTAAAAAGTCGGGGCCCATTGTGTGGTTTGCGATAAAGCTCTCCACTTTCTCTTGCATGACTGTGATCCGGCCCCGAGGTACCGTGCAGTAGTAGGGGGTATTTTGCTCTCGGTAAGAGGCGGATGGCTCCGCCCAATTGTCCCCCTTCTCAACTGCGTGAGAAAGCCTCGCCTCTTGCAGGCGATTGTTTTTCTCTTCTGTGTCCAGAGAAGCATGGCCAGAAGAGCTTGACTCGGAATCGTCCTCTGACCAACTGCTGTTAGATAGGGAAGAGCGACCGATATCTTTCAAGGACGCTGAACAGCGAGACGAAGAGTATTGGCAGATCCATTCGGCAAGACCAACTGCTGTTCAAATCGACAAACAGAAAAGGTCCAAGAAAAGAAAGACTAGGGTTGTTGTCAACCTGGGTCAACTTCTGTTAGGGGGTGACAAGGGTTAAATCGGTCGCTACAATCTAACTCTCAATCAAACAATACTTATACGAACACCCTATAACCAAGTACAATGGCAAATAAAGGTTCGGTCCACGAGGAACGAGAGTAATTGCAAATCAATCTTAAACCTAAGCTAGTTCGAAATCAATGGAAAATGGTGTTCTAAAATACTACTAATAAGATGGAATAAATCAATAAACTAAGACACTAGGGAGAACGGGAATCCGCCTAACCATTGGTAACTAAGCAACAAGGAATCATAGAGACAAACGGGATATGCAAAGACTATAAGTCTGATCAATATCATGTGATAGGAAGACAACGGGCAATACTAAGCTTGGATTTCTCATGCACTTAACATTACTCGATACATAATCAAACCACATTCAATAATGAAATACTCAATTCACAATCTCTTGTTCAAATCAAGAGTATCATGCAATCAAATTCAAGATTCTAGGTTAGCTACTCCTATAATTAATGAATTAACATGCAATCGCATATAATCAATTTAATCACAATCCGTTTATCAAAATCAATCCTCAATTACATAGATTACCTAGGCCGGGTTTCATCCCGAAACCCTAGCTAGGAGACTACTCACACATATTCATAATCAAAGCAATAATGAATTCCAAAAGCATAATAGATATAAACATGAATTTTGATTAAGGAATAATAAAGCTTGATTAATAAACAAGAATGAATAATACCAATTGTATTGATGCGAATCAATGGAAAAGTTCAGAACTTTGATATCCGTCGTCAATGAATAATACAAAGAATCTTCGCAAATCTTGCTTCAAATCAATCCAAGAAAACTAAAATCTCTAGAAATATCTCTAAGAAAACTAATGAATCTCTAATACTAAGAACGTTCTCCAATAACTCTCTACAAAGGCTCTCAAAACTCTCTCTAAAACTGTCTAAGGAATCCTCTTAAAGTTGGGCCTTATATACGTCTTCTAATGCGGAGAAGTCAAGCGCGCAGTTAACCCTGGATCAGCACGGCCGTGCTGTATTTGGCACGGCCGTGCTAGCTTGTCAGTAAGTAAACCGGATTTCTTCTTCAAATTGGCACGACCGTGCTATATATGGCACGGCCGTGCAGCTTCCTGGCACGGCCGTGCTAAAAATGACACGGCCGTGCTGAATATGCTCTAGCACGGGGCTCATACTAAAGCTGACACGGGCACGGGCAACATCTGGCACGGCCGTGCTAATGGCCTGCACGACCGTGCGGGTGCGTGGATACTGACACGACCGTGCTACTGGCTTGCACGGCCGTGCTGCCTTGCCTGGGGTTGCTTGCTTATAGGCCAGCACGGGTGTGCCTATGGTAACACGGCCGTGCTGCCTGTGCTATGTAATCAATGCACGACACTTGAACTTCCTTAACTCCTCGGACTCCGGTCAAGGCTTGCTCGGTTACGCATCAAGGGCTCGGGATCCGATTAAACTCGGTTGATATTACCTGAAAACACATCAAAAACAAACCGAAAACCCGTGAAGCACGTAATATGGGGAACGTAAGCATAACAAGGTAATAATCGGCCAAAGCGGCCCCAAATACATCCAAAATCATCCGAGTTTGGCCGATTATTATCTTGTTATGCTTACGTTCCCCATATTACGTGCTTCACGGGTTTTTGGTTTGTTTTTGATGTGTTTTCAGGTAATATCAACCGAGTTTAATCGGATCCCGAGCCCTTGATGCGTAACCGAGCTAGCCTTGACCGGAGTCCGAGGAGTTAAGGAAGTTCAAGTGCTGTGCATTGATTACATAGCACAGGCAGCACGGCCGTGTTACCATAGGCACACCCGTGCTGGCCTATAAGCAAGCAACCTTAGGCAAGGTAGCACGGCCGTGTCAGTATCCACGCACCCGCACGGCCGTGCAGGCCATTAGCACGGCCGTGCCAGATGTTGCCCGTGCCCGTGTGAGCTTCAGTATGAGCCCCGTGCTAGAGCATATTCAGCACGGCCGTGTCATTTTTAGCACGGCCGTGCCAGGAAGCTGCACGGCCGTGCCATATATAGCACGGCCGTGCCAATTTGAAGAAGAAATCCGGTTTACTTACTGACAAGCTAGCACGGCCGTGCCAAATACAGCACGGTCGTGCTGATCCAGGGTTAACTGCGCGCTTGACTTCTCCGCATTAGAAGACGTATATAAGGCCCAACTTTAAGAGGATTCCTCAGACAGTTTTAGAGAGAGTTTTGAGAGCCTTTGTAGAGAGTTATTGGAGAACGTTCTTAGTATTAGAGATTCATTAGTTTTCTTAGAGATATTTCTAGAGATTTTAGTTTTCTTGGATTGATTTGAAGCAAGATTTGCGAAGATTCTTTGTATTATTCATTGACGAAGGATATCAAAGTTCTAAACTTTTCCATTGATTCGCATCAATACAATTGGTATTATTCATTCTTGTTTATTAATCAAGCTTTATTATTCCTTAATCAAAATTCATGTTTATATCTATTATGCTTTTGGAATTCATTATTGCTTTGATTATGAATATGTGTGAGTAGTCTCCTAGCTAGGGTTTCGGGATGAAACGCGGCCTAGGTAATCTATGTAATTGAGGATTGATTTTGATAAACGGATTGTGATTAAATTGATTATATGCGATTGCATGTTAATTCATTATAATAGGAGTAGCTAACCTAGAATCTTGAATTTGATTGCATGATATTCTTGATTTGTACAAGAGATTGTGAATTGAGTATTTCATTATTGAATGTGGTTTGATTATGTATCGAGTAATGTTAAGTGCATGAGAAATCCAAGCTTAGTATTGCCCGTTGTCTTCCTATCACATGATATTGATCAGACTTATAGTCTTTGCATATCCCGTTTGTCTCTATGATTCCTTGTTGCTTAGTTACCAATGGTTAGGCGGATTCCCGTTCTCCCTAGTGTCTTAGTTTATTGATTTATTCCATCTTATTAGTAGTATTTTAGAACACCATTTTCCATTGATTTCGAACTAGCTTAGGTTTAAGATTGATTTGCAATTACTCTCGTTCCTCGTGGACCGAACCTTTATTTGCCATTGTACTT
Source organism: Chenopodium quinoa (assembly GCF_001683475.1). NCBI lineage: Eukaryota > Viridiplantae > Streptophyta > Magnoliopsida > Caryophyllales > Amaranthaceae > Chenopodium > Chenopodium quinoa. The sequence goes on from NW_018742372.1 coordinate 488,816, forward strand.
GGTTATAGGGTGTTTGTATAAGTATTGTTTGATTGAGAGTTAGATTGTAGCGACCGATTTAACCCTTGTCACCCCCTAACGGAAGTTGACCCAGGTTGACAACAACCCTAGTCTTTCTTTTCTTGGACCTTTTCTGTCTGTCGATTTGAACAGCAGTTGGTCTTGCCGAATGGATCTGCCAATACTCTTTGTCTCGCTGTTCAGCGTCCTTGAAAGATATCGGCCGCTCTTCCCTATCTAACGCAACGGTATCCTCAACGTGTGTGATTGGAACATCAATATGTAGTCGAACTTTTTCGGTAGCAAGATTTATCGAATGCCAAAAATTACTCTGCTGAATCTCCCCCCGTAGGTTCCGAACGACTGAAGGAACAGGAATTTTCTCCCAGCCCACTTCGCTTGTAATTTCGCCTCGTCGAAGTCCTATCGTCAGTGAGGAATTCTCCCTTAAGGAAGGTTGACCCAAGTCGACAATAACCCTAATCTTTCTATGCCTGGCCTGTTTCCGTCTTTCGATTTGTTCAGCTGGTTGACTTGCTGAATGACCATGACGAAACTCTTTATCACACTCTTCAGCGTCTTTAGAAGATTTCGGCCACTCTTCCATAACCAATACAACGTTATCCTTAGCATGCGTGGTAGAAGCATTAACAAGCGTTTGAATTCCCTCGGCAACAACCTCTGCTGAATAAGGAGAAGTCTTATGCTGTAACTCTTCCCCTTGGTCCCGAATAGTAGAAGGAACTGAAACTTTCTCCCTATTTAATGCATGTACTTGTTCGGTTTGATGAGGTCCTTTCGGCAATGAAGAAGAGTCTCCTAACGGAATTTGACCTAGGTTGACAACAACCCTAGTCCTCCTTTTCCTGGCCATTTTTGTGGTTGGATTTGTTCATTGGTTGGACCTGCCAAATGAACAAGTCGTAATTCTTTCGGCTCATACGCACTTTCGGCTGGACGAGACCTTCTTGGCGACGACGAGGACTCAACTAAGGGGAATTGACCCGGGTTGACAATAGCCCTGCTCTTCCTTTTCTAATGTCTCAGGATTTGTTCTGCGTCAACTGTAGTCAAATGCCGAAGAGGAAGAAGAACAGCCTCTGCCGAATAAGGAGAAGTCTTCTGCTGAAACTCTTCCCCTTGGTCCCGAATAGCAGAAGGAACTGGAACTTTCTCCTTGTTTAATGCATGTATTTGTTCGGTTCGACGAGGTCCTTTCGGCAATGACGAAGATTCTCCTAACTGAAGTTGACCTAAGTTGACAACAACCATATTCCTCCTTTTCCTGGCCTTTTTTTTGTGGTTGGATTTGTTCATCGGTTGGACCTGCCGAATGAACATGCCGTAATTCTTTCGTCTCATACGCAATTTCGGTTGGACGAGACCTTTTGGCGACGACGAGGACTCAACTAAGGGAATTGACCCGGGTTGACAACAACCCAGCTCTTCCTTTTCTTATGTCTCTGGATTTGTTCTGCGTCAACTGTAGTCGAATGCCGAAGAGGAAGAAGAGATGAAGAAAAACTCTTCTACCGATTCTGGATACGAACAGCAGGAGGAACTGTATTTATCTCCATCGCCACTTGACCTGGTTCTTCGTCTTGGCATTGCCTTTTCGGCGATGAAGGTGTCTCCCCTAAGGGAAATTGACCCGGGTTGACAACAGCTCTGGAATTTCTTTTCCTGACCATTTGTACGTCGTTTCGTCCAAAGAAGATTGACCAGAATTTTCGTGATTTATCTGTAATTATACTTCATCACCATTGCAGCAAAAAAAAAAAATAGAGTGGAGAAGTATGTATCAACATGATCCAAGCAAAAATAAAAAAACAATTATAGACCTAAATAAAAGCTACTTAAATTACGCATAGCAAGCAAATCATAAGAAAAAGGCTTCAAAAGAGCTATAGTTGTTTAAGTTCTCACAGGCTGAGCAGACAAAACTATTTTACTGGAAATAATTCGAAATGAATCTAATTATTTTTAAATGAACATGTAATTTACCTACGAAATTACAATATATTAAATTTAATTAGAAACATCCTAAAACAAAGTGTTGTAATATTATTTTAAAATAATTATGGAAAAGAGGAGACTAAGCCAAAACACTATAACAAAGAAAAGCAAAATATCTATTCATAACAAACTACAAAACGGTCAAAACAAAAGTATTTAATTAATATCATACGTATCATTCAACAATCATTTAAAATTTTGGGATAAAACACCTAATTAGATATTCAATTCCATAGTTTTTTACAAAACTTGTACCGCAAGTAACTTTATCCTTAAATATAACTAACATTTTTAAAATCTACAAAAACCATTACACAAACACAATTGTAGAACATCGATGTCAAAAATAACATTCATTATAACTACATACTACTTATCCAAAACAATTTTCTACAGCTACATTCTACGTTTCCGAAACAATTTACTATCACCTATAAACTAGTTTCTTGTTATATTTCATCAACACCAATTCCAGTTTCTCCTTCTCTTTCTTCTTATCTTCTCTTAATCTTCTAAATTGTGAACAACCTTCGATTGTGACCCGGTCCAACCAATTTCATAATCTAACAAAGTTCTCCACCATAATAAGTGCTTCATCAATTGCATCCTGCACACCTTTTTCTGCATTCTTCAACACCAAATCAACCTCATCCTTTTTTTCTGTAAAATATCTTTCTCCATCGCCAAAACACCTAAATTAAGCACCTCCGTGATACGTTTATGCACTCGACAAAAGCTTTTATATTCCGCAATTGCTATCTCAAGTTCATCTGCTTTCTCCATCTCTATATATTATAAACAGCTAAATACACAAAGGTTCCTACAATGTACAACAAAATAAAAGTTAAATCATTATCAAAACCTAACTTCTAATTTTAAAACGGAAACTAATCCACATACTAAAACAGTAAAAGGTTTTTGTTGGAAATTCGGAAATACCCGTACAGCCTGTTTAAATATATGTACAGATTTATACAAATGTACATTTCACATTAAAGCACAACTTTTCCCTTTAAAACATTTAACATAACCCACTAAATCTTCTTTTAAACATAATTAAAACCAAATCATATTAAAACAACAACAACCTCCTTTTAAACCTTTTGAAGTACAGACTCAATTTTAAAAATCAATAAACCAATCATTAATACAACTTTAATTATAAATTAATCTATTATATTCTAATACCTTCCCTAAAATTTACTATCACCTTTCCCTCTTTATGAATATGTTATTTTTAGAAACATTCACCTAAAAAGACCAATAATTCGTGCACCTCTAATTTTAACAGAACTGGCCAGCCTACAGTGCAAGCACAATCTGTAATGTTATTACCTAATCAAAAACCAAAGAAATCTGAACATCTAAAACCCAATACATAGTAATGGTACCTCAATCTTATTTATCCTTTCATCTGCTACCAGAACATCAATCTACCCAATACCTTGATACAATTAATTATCTATATTCTAGTCAGTAGTACACATGTACTCAGAACACCAACAACATTGTCATATATATACCAAAATATCCATACAATAATAACAGAATCTCAATCAAATTAATAGGTTCATTAATAAACAAAGGAATATGAACATCTAAAACCCAAAGCATAATGTCACCCATATTATATAGAATTGTACCACAATCTTTCTTTATATTAATCACTCAAAGAACATTTGACCAACTTATTATCTGATCTGACAAAGACAAAACCTTCAACAGGCAATTACTTGATTTGGCAACCCACAAATAGAAAATTACTACCACCTCCAACAAAGCATCAACGTCCAACTGCATGCAACAAAGAACATGATTATCAGAACCAATTTTAAACAGTACAACGTAAACAAAAGAAATATTTTTTTAAAAAACCCTCTTCACAAAGTTCACAAATACCCAATCAGTAACTCCTCCACCAAATGGACTTTGTACAACTGCATGCAACAGAGAACATCATTATCAGAACCGATTTACACCAGAACAAAATGATTGAAACCTCCAATTCCACAAAATCAAATTAATTTAAAACCAAATTCCGCACAGAAACAAAGACAAAGTGAAATACAGAAAATGAAATTAAAAAACAAACCAAACAAAGAGAAAACTCATAAAAAAAACCACAACACTCAACCCAAAATTCAACAAAACCCAACAAAATAAACAAATCTAACTCCAATGGCGAACAAACAAACATAATGGAAACGCAAAGATCATAATTATCAAAACCACCTGCATGCAACAAAGAACATCCTTGAGAAGGGTCAAAGCAGAATCAGACTCTCGGACGTGCGATTGACCTCCTAGTGGGGCTACTCAATCAGAACCAACTTACAGCAGACCAAAATCATTGAAACCTCCAATTCCACAAAATCAGATTAAATTGAAACCCGAAAGTCAAAAAAAGATAACAAAGAAAATCACAACACTCAACCCGAAATTAAACAAAACCTAACAAAATAAACAAATCTAACACAAATGGCGAACAAACAAACATAATGGAAACACAAAGATCAAAAATAGAAATCAGAGGGAAAATTCGTTCAACAGCATGCAACAAAGAACATAATCAGAACTGATTTACAACAGAACGGAATCATTGAAACCTCCAATTCCAAAAAAAACAAATTAAATTGAAACCAAAATGAAATTCTAAAAGAAACCGAACAAAGAGGAAACTCAAAACCCAAAATTCAGCAAAACCAACCATAGTAAACAAATCTCACTGTAATGGCAAACAGAGGGGAAAAACGGAAAAAAAAAAATGTAATAGAGAGAGAGAGAGAGAGAGAATGGAAAGAACCTAAGAAAATGTAGATAAAAAATGGAATGGAAATCTACTTAAATTAAGTGACTAAGAAAGAGAAAAAAGTGTTTAAGTTCGGCAAAGCGGCGAAGAACAAAGGAAAAGGTAAAACCGGAAATAACTCAAAACACCGAGGGTATAGCCGTCACTACACTGTCCTACTGTTCATAATGAGAGGAGCGGTGAACTTCTCTTGTTTAAAGAGTTGTAGATTGTGTTACAACTTTTAAACTTTATGGTTTAAATAAGTGAAGTTAATATGAATCATACTTTGTAAGAAATATTGTGATATAACTTGATTCTTTTGATCTTTAAACTATTGTTAAGATGTCAAATATGTCAAAACTAAACTTAATTGTTTTCGGCTCTTAAAATTATATGGGTTAATGTATAATATCAATATAATTGATCAAACACTTGAATATAAGTGTTGAAACTTGCGCAAAATACTGTTATAAAAGTTGCTTAACTTATTAACAATAACATTATATTATTTGATGAGTTAGGATGTTAACATATTAAACTTAAACTTAATTGTTTTCGGCTCTTATAATTATATGTGTTAATGTATCGTATCAATATAATTGATAAAAAAACTCTTGAATATAAGTGTTGAAACTCGCATAAAATAGTACTTTAAAGTCTCATTGATTAATTTAACAATTACAGTATTGTTTTATTACAATTATTATATTATTAGATTATTATTTGATGAGATTATCATACTTGTTTATCCTTTCAACCCAAGGCCTAAGTTATCAGTTGACTAACAAAGAGTCAAAGAGTAATTTCTAACTTGAGTTTCCTAATCCAAGTACTATTATAAACATGATTAACAACATTAATTAGTGTTTTAGTAGCTTATTGTCATAACATGTTTTATCAACCCGACTCCAATTATTTTGTAAGAAAAATACACTATAATAATCCTAATTTTTTACGATTTATTTTGAATAATCCCAACAATTGATTGTTCTACAATAATCCCAACTTTCACTTGCGTTTTTATTCTTTAATCCCAATTACTATTTACCTACAAAAAAGGTTAAAAAAATTCTTTAAACAAGTTGTTTGCCACGTGTTGGATGTTCATTGGTTCAAAAAAAAATAAAAAAAAAAACAGAAAAACCAACCACTTCTCCTTCACCCACCGAAACCCCAAATGGCCAAACCCACCCCTCTTTCCTTCACCCACCGGAAACCCACACTTTTCCCTTCTACCCGCCTTCCCAGCTCTCGTCAACCTCCCTCTTCCTCGACCACCACCCCTTTCCCTGTAACCCCCATCCCTCCCCTCGAAAAACTTATGCCAGGTGAGGTGAGGGGTTTTGTGGATTTTTGGAAGTGTGAAGGAGGGGTTTCAAGGAAAGGGGTAGTAATTTCGATGGTGAGGCTTGGGTTAGGGGAGGAATTATGAGGGGAAAGAGGGGGTTACGGGAAGGTGGTGGTGGTTACGGCGGTGTGGGTTGGGAAGGGAGGCAGTTTCGGCGGTGGGGAGAGGGAGGAGGTTGTTTCCGGCAATGCGACAGAGGAGGGGGTGGTTATGTGCGTGGAAGGGCAGGCTGCCAGGGGTTGGGGCTGGGTTTAATTTTTTTTTTTAATCTAATTTAATTTACATTTACATTTAAATTAATTTTTTTCTATTAGTTTTTTATTTTTATTTTTTTTCTATTTTTTAGACCAATCACAACCTGACACGTGTCATATAACCCAAAATATCAGGTAATTGAATTTTTTTGACCGGTTTGGATTGAAGAAAGAAAACGCAGGTGGAAGTTGGGATTGTTACAGAATAATATAATGTTTGGATTATTTAAATTAAATTGAGCAAAGTTAAGATTGTTAAAGTGTATTTTTTATTAAGCCAAACTCAACAATGAGAGAACCTTTTCTAGAGATGATACGATCCCTCTAGACTAGACTAGCTTTGTCATGTCAATGGTGGGTGATAATCGTAGAGAATATGAGAGTAATCTCATGGAGAGAATATTGGGTTTCGTAGAGACCGTCTCTACGCGGAATAGAAACCCCCCAACACCTGCCCCAATAATTAAAGCAATAAAGCATGCATAAACATAATTAAACAATAATTAAGAGAAGGGAGAAAATAGTTATACCTTTGAAGCGTGCTTTGCTCGTAAACCGAGCTATTACTTCTAAGCTTAAATCCTCACAAGCGTGACGGCCTCCAACGGCTCGTACCCACGACCCGACCCGAACGGTCTTCGTCTCGAGGGTTAATCAAGACTTAACCAAAGATAAAACTAGAGTTTTACCAACTTAAAGGTTTCCTCAATAATTAAAGATGCCTTTTTGAGTTCCACTCAAGTTGATTTCCAAATTCCCAATCATGGGGTATTTATAAAGAAATGCAAATTGCACTCCCATTCATGATCAATGTGGGATAGTTTGCATTTCCAACTAATTTATTTAAATAAAAAATAAATTAAAAGATAATGCAATCAACAATCAACAAGTGGCACATGGAAAGGATAGGATAGGTGAGGACCATCACTAAGGGGCGGACCATTGCCTTGCTCCCTAAGGGTTGGCTCCAAGCCTTGATCCCCACAACTCTAAACCGGCATCAAGGCCATGACAAGCTGGCAGCCTGCCTTGGCTGCCAAGGCTGCCAGCTGGCGCCTGGCACCAATGCTAGGCAGCTTGCCTTGCCAGCCAGCCAACAAATCAAGCACCATCGCATGCGTGCTGCTAGCGAGCCACGCATGCTGCTGCTGCTGCTAGGTGCTTCCATGCGAAGGCACACTCATATACTTATAGCCTAGCGTGCTGCTGGCTGGTGCGTAGTGTTGTGCGTTACTGGGCTGCTAGCATTAGGCCTAGGCACATGCACGCACACACAGCCTAGCGTGCTTGCTGGCTGGTGCGTAGCGATGTGCTATGCTGCCACACGCAAGTGCCTAGCAAGCTAGGCATGCTGCGCGCCAGTGCTAGCAAGGCCTAGCGTTGCGATAGCAGCTGGGCATGCTATGCGCCAGTGCTAGCAAGACCTAGCCTTGCGATAGCTGCTTGGTAATGGCACCTAGCACGCATGGCATGCTATGCTTGCGCCTAGCAATACGAGGTGTGTGCTAGCTCTAGCTAGCCTAGCAACCACATGGCTAGGCCAATGTGATGTTACGACTTTGCTCGAACTTGTTGCTTGTTGATTTTGCGACGCTCAGTCTCGACGCTCTAGGCTCGACATCTGATGTCTGTGTTCGTAATACTAGTGACTCATCAAATCCTTCAGATTGGTTCGTTGGTTCGGATCGGCAGTTTGTTTGGGTTCGATCCGAAGGGTTCAATCAATATAAAGCTGTAATATTAATTGTTTACTAATATTACTGATCGGAAGCGGCCTCCACCCAGGCATTCCGATCACTTGATCTCACTGAAGAATTAGCTTCCTGTTAATTCTAAACCCTATATCAGAATATTACACTTGTTGGAAGGACAACATTCTTTTCAATCCCCCACTTGTCCTTCCGGACAAGTGTGTATATAGTGTATAGCCCATTTCCTATCTTGCTTAATGTCTCTTCATGAACTATAAGGTAAGAATCTTCGTCATCCTTATTAAGTTCAGAAGTGTTTCTCAATCTCTGCGTTTGACTGTCAATAAGTAGATAATTTCTAAAATCCATCTGAGCACGGCCATGCATTTTCACATTCTCGCTCTTCGAGCGGCCTTGTAATCAACAAAGACATATTCCCTATTGTTAGTAGGGGGACATTCCCAGTCTTGTACTGTAAGCCTCCCTTACTAAGAGGACCTAATCCTCGAGTGTTCCCGTTATAATCCCCAGTTACGGTAGACGTTTGGCAACATCAAAGAGACTAGTACTCAAACAAGAGAACTTCACAATACTCATGGTTGAGGAAACAGGTTGCGATAGTTATAATGAGAAATGTACTTATGACGATTTTAAATCTCTTAAAGTACTCTCATAGGTCGATCCGGTGTAGTTCCACACTAGAACCTGTGCAAATGATTTATGACTACTATGTCCTTGCAGCATAAGAAACGGTGCTGTAAATCATACTACACACTAATCTCTGGTGGTCATTGATCGTCCATCATTTAAATGACCTCGATTAGGGATAATTTTCGATTTAAATATTCAATGTTCACTTAACAGGTGCTCTTTATCCAAGACATGGTCTTGATACCCTGTTTTGAATATTCTCATAAATCGAATGGACTCATTATTTAATTCTAAACCACAATTAAATAGAAACGGAGTGAATAGTAATTTTGCAGAAAATTGATTACTCCAAAAATGAATGGTTTCAACATAGTGTTTTACATTAAGACATCTAGTTTAATTAAAACACATGTATAGGGAATTCAAGCCAATCTCCAACGTGCTTGATTCCCATTGCCTCGACGTGCTTGTTGTGCTTCACTTGAGGCAGAGGTTTAGTCAAAGGATCGCCCACATTGTCATCCGTCCTGATCTTACAAATTCTGATTTCACCTTCGGATTTCCATTTCCATATCATGTGAATCACCTTTGGACATGTTTGACCTTCTGGTGCTCTCTTGGCTCTCTAGCCTGAGCAATAGCTCCATTGTTGTCACAATAGAGATCTATTGGACCTTTGATGGAGGGTACAACACCAAGTTCACTAACAAACTTACGAATCCAAACTGCCACCTTAGCGGCTTCCGAAACTGCCTAGTACTCGGCTTCAGTTGTAGAATTTGCAGTGGTACTTTGTTTGGCACTCTTCCAACTAAACGCTCCTCCATTTAGGCAAAATATGTACCATGACTGTGACTTGAAGTGGTCTCTGTTAGTCTGGAAGCTAGCGTCGGTGTAACCTTCAAAAATCAAGTCTTTGTGGCCACCATAGACTAGGAATTTATCCTTGTTCCTTTTCATGTACTTTAGGATATTCTTGGCCGCATTCCAATGCGCCTCTCCTGGATATGATTGGTATCGGCTTGTAGCACTTAAGGCGCACGATACATCAGACCTAGTACATATCATGGCATACATGATTGATCCAATTAGCGAAGGATATGGAATATGATTCATTCTCTCCCACTCAACAGGTGTCTGTGGACACTATTTCTTGCGAAGAGTTATGCCATGGGACATGGGTAGGTGCCCTCTCTTAGCATTCTCCTTGCTGAATCGTGCCAGTACTTTATCAATGTAAGTACTCTGGCTCAATCTAATCATCCTCTTAGATCTATCCCTATTGATCTTGATGTCCAATATGTACTGTGCCTTTCCTAAGTCCTTCATTGAAAAGCATTTTCCCAGCCAGCCCTTTACGGAATCTAATAATTTTGTACTGTTTCCAATGAGCAATATGTCATCGACATATAAGACTAGGAATGCAATGTCACTCCCACTGACCTTCTTGTGAACACAAGACTCATCTGGATTCTTGATAAAACCAAACTTATAGAAGGCTTCATCAGATCACATATTCCAACTTCTGCTTGCCTGCTTTAGTCTATAAATGGACTTCTTAAGCTTGCATACTTTTCTAGCATTGCTTGGATAAAAATACCTTCTCGATGTGTAATATACAAAGTTTCTTCCAAAATCCCATTAAGGAAGGCAGTTTTGACGTCCATTTGCCATATTTCGTAATCGTAATATGAGGCTATCGCTAGGATGATACGGACAGACTTAAGCATTGCAACTCGAGAAAAGGTTTCATCAAAATCAATCCCGTGGATTTGCCTGTAACCTTTCGCCACCAGTCTAGCTTTGTCTGTTTTCAATTTGAAAATCCATTTGCAACCGATGGGTGTGTAACCTTCTAGCAAATTTACCAAGTCCCAGACTTGATTTTCAGACATGGAGTCCATCCCAAATTTCATGGCCTCTTGCCATTTAGCAGAGTCGGGGCTCGTCATAGCTTTTCCTGATCTTCGGTTAAGATAATACCAAGGTATTTGTCTGGTTGAGATCTTGGCCGTTGCGACCTACGAAGGGTAATAGGTTGAGCATTTACATTGTCTGTTTGATTCTCACCAATCTTATCAACTGCTTCTAAAGCATTTTAATTGTCAGTTTTATCAGGTTGACATTGTTGCTCGTCCTCTCGAACTTCGTCCAGTTTGATTTTCCTCCCACTTGTCATTTTGGAAAGGTGTTCCTTCTCCAAAAAGACACCATCTTGAGCAACAAAGACTTTGTTCTCAGATTTGTTGTAGAAGTAATACCCCTTGGTTTCTTTTGGGTAGCCCACAAAGAAACACTTATCTGATTTCGGGTGAAGCTTGTCCGAAATTAATCGCTTGACATATGCTTCGCAACCCCAAATCTTAAGAAAAGACAACCTTGGAGGTTTCTTAGTCCATAATTCATATAAAGTCTTTTCGACAGCTTCTGACGGAGCACGGTTCAGTGTTAGTGCCGCAGTTAGTAGCGCATGTCCCTAGAAAGAGATAGGAAGTTCACTAAGACCCATCATTGATCGAACCATGTCTAATAAGGTCCGATTTATTCTTTCGGATACTCCGTTCCATTAAGGAATTCCATGAGGTGTCAACTCTAAAAGCATACCATTTTCTTTCAAGTGATTGTCGAATTCATGGGTCAAATATTCGCCACCTCGATCCGATCGAAGTGCTTTTATTTTCTTGCCAAGTTGATTTTCAACTTCACTCTGAAATTCTTTGAATTTCTTAAGGATTCAGATTTATTCGACATAAGGTGGACATAACCATATCTACTATAGCCGTCGGTGAATGAAATATCGATAACCTTGCCTTGCGGGTGTACTCATTGGTCCACATACGTCTGTATGTATTAGACCCAATAAGTCACTTGCCCTTTCTCCCAACTTGGAGAATGGCCGCTTTATCATCTTGCCTAATAGACATCCTTCACATTTTTCAAACGACTCCAAGTCGAATGAGTGAAGAACACCTTCTTGCAGAAGTTTCTTGATGCGTTTGACGTTAATGTGGCCAAGCCGATAATTCCACAAGTAGGTTTGATTCGACTCGATGGTCTTAGCCCTTTTGGCGGTATTATTAATGTTAAAAACCTGTTTGTCTAAAGAAAGCACATAAAGACCATTTTCTGAATATGCCTTACCATAAAAAACATTATCGAAATAAATTGAACAACTATTGTTCTTAATTAGAAATTCAAAACCCTTGGCGTCTAACGTCGAAATTGAAATAATGTTTTTGGTAACTCTAGGAACGTGATAGCAATTGTCAAGTTCTAAAATAAGCCCAGAGGGCAAAGACAAACTTAGAGACGGCAGACATCTTGGCTCCATTGCTGACCCGAAGCTCGACCTCTCCCTTCTCTAGCCTTTTATTTATCCTTAATCCCTGAGCATTGGAACAAAGGTGTGAGCCACATCCGGTACCTAATACCCATGATGTATTGCTAGCGAAGTTTAAGTCTATAACAAAAATACCTGATGAAGAAGCAACGGTGCCATTCTTCTTATCTTCCTTGAATTTGAGGCAGTCCCGTTTCCAATGTCCCTTCTTCTTGTAGTAGAAACATTCGGAGTTGGATTTGGAAGAGGCTACCTTCTTGTCCTTGTTGCTCTTGGCAGTGTTTGACTTAGGCGGAAAATTCTTCTTTTTCCCTTTAAAGCTCTTCTTCTTGCCCGAGCGCTTAAATGGATTGCCTTTCCTCACCATGAGCATGTCATGCTTGCCCTCATCCTTAAGGGTTTGCTCAGCTTGCTTTAACATACCATAAATCTCGGTGAGGGTCTTCTCCATGCTGTGCATATTGTAGTTCATCTTGAACTGGTTATAGCCTTTGTGCAGCAAATGGAGAATGATGTCAATTGCCATCTCAGTCGAATACCCAACATCAAGCCTTTCCATGTTCTCAAATAATCCAATCATCTTGAGAATATGCAGGCTGACTGGCTCTCCTTTCTTGAGCTTACTCTCAAGGATTTGCCTGTGGGTTTCGAACCTTTCAGTTTGGGCCTGCTCTTGAAACATATTATAAAGCTCAGAAATGATCTCAAAAGCCGTCTCCTTTTCAAATAAAGTCTTTTGAAGGTGCGGAGACATAGTGGCCAACATGATGCATTTGACATCCCGATTGGCACTTTTCCATCGGTTAAGGGCAGCCTGGGTAACCTCCGCATTGGGAGTTTCGGGCAATTCCTCATCAAGGACGTATTCCTTTTGCTCTTGCATGGGAACAATACGCAAATTCCTTTGCCAATCAAGGAAATTTGGCCCACTCAACTTCTCCTTGTCGAGAATTGAGCGTAATGAAAACTGGTTGTTTGAGTTACTTGCAGACATGTTTCTACAATTGAAAGAATTTGAAATGAAAAACCATTCATAAACCAATAACTTTGAAATTTAAAGCGTTCATGCAAACATTCAATCTTATTGAGCATTTTATCCACGCATTATTATTTGTCCCCTTTTAGGCGAGAATAAAATGATTCCAAGATCCCAAAAATCATAAAGTGATTAAGCATGCTTTGGCTTGTCTTAACACTTAATATTTTAGGGTAAGCAATATAATTGCTAATAGCTCTAAGCTACTCTCGGTTTGATAAAACGTCGCATCTAATGCATCCTTGACATCTTATCTCTTTTGCCACGACATCTAAGGACTCCTTACTGATATCGTTGAGCTTAACCAAGATTAACTCGTATACCTAGTATACCTTACGTTCCTAGGGAAGTAGTGATGCCTCGCTTTGGCGTAGCCCATCATGTACGCGCATTAGTTCGGTAAGTATTATTCTTGGAACGACAAATTTTAAGCTCAATATTATAGGGATCTAGGGTTTCTAGGTTGGTTGATTTAAGTGAACTTAACTAATCATCGCAACATTTTGAAATCCTAGACATGCATCTAGCATTCAAATATATATATAAGCATAATAATATATATATAAAGCATAAAATAGATGCATTTGGCAACTAGCATGACCCCTTGAATCTTCAAGTCTTCAAGGGTCTTCAAAGCATTATCTCGACTCGACCTCATGGAAAACACCATCTTGAGACGTCTCCGCCAAGCATGCAATTTCTAGTTACTACGACTAAGATTAATCTAAATATTAAGGTACAAAAATACTCAATACTACGCAGACCGTATTTAGATTTACAAAAATACGTAACGGAACATAGTCCATATTTTCTACCCTAGTCGGGTCCCACTAGTTGCCATTTTCTCAAAACCTGTTACATAACAAGCTTTCATTCACCCATTTACTATACATGAATGGCCCATGTATTTTACGACGAAAAACAAGTAACAATGCACAACACTTGAAAACAAGTAACTAACTTAGGTGGTTAATTCGATTAACACGCCTAAATAAAACTAGTCAAATTTGTTTAACATATTATGTATTTTAAGGTGCAATTCGTTCACGAAATTTCCTAAGCTCCTACTAAATTCCGCATCCAACTTAATTAATCTAATTAATTAAGCCGGTTCAACCCATAATTTGTCAAAATATTTTGCAAGTGCCAGAGTTATTGAGGCCTAGCCTCGTTTAAATTTAACCAATTAAATAATTAAAATGGCAAAATTTTTGCAAAAGTCATAGCCCAAAATTAAGCAAAAACAACCCACCAAAAACTTTATGGGCTGCGCACTAAGGCTGCTATGCAGCCCTTGGTTTTGCGCCTGCTATGCTGGGTGCTAGCATGCTCGCCCAGCGTAACACGCTACGCTAGCCAGCACCAGCAGCACACAACGCATGCTGCGTATGCTAGTATGCTTGCTGGCACCTGGCAGCGTATTGCAGGCTGGCTGGGGCTTGCTGCCATGCTGCCCCAGCAGCTTGCCCAAGCATCTCCAGCAGCGTAGGCCACGCACTTAGCAACAGCCAGCACGCAACGAGCCTCGCCACATAACACAGCAGCATTACGAGGCTAGGCACCTTGCGCATACCTAAGGCACCCACATGTGGGCTGCGTGGGCAGCCCGGCAAGCCTTTGTGGTGCTTGGGTGTTCTTGCCTCGATTTGTGTGCCATTTCTCGGGATTTTAATCCCATTTTATGTGTGACATAAACTTAATTCTATTTTTTTTTTAGAATCAACATAAGGCAAAAATGAAAATAAAATAAGTCTAACTTAATTAAATTCAATTTTAACGGTGCACAAGCCTAAATCATCCAAAATTACCTTTGAACAATTTAGGTCTTTCTTGAAGCTTCAAATTGGAAAGGGCTATACCCATAATTAATTTAACCAACATGTAAATTAATAATGAGTTTTGACAAAGTAGTGAGTTTGAAAAATAAAACCAATTATCCAATGAAATTTATTTCCAACTTTTAACTTGTGTAAAATGACAAAAATTACATCTTCCAATATGAAGATTAATCATGATTTAATCACAAGTACTTGAACTCTAAGGATTTTAATCAACTAAAAAATGACTAAATCCTACATTAGTTCAACATGGAATTTAGAATCAAAGTTTCAACCATTTAAACACTTAAAGATTGGATCTTTAATATACTAGGAACTTTAAAATTTAACATTCACAATAAACGTTCACACTTTAATGCAATTGATTTGCATGATTGTGAAATAACAACTTTATGTGAAAATTGAACATACCAACTTAAGCACATATTATGACTTCATAACCATGCTTAAAAGGGTTTGAAATTGCTGTAGATTAGGGATGCAACAATGCATTTAATCTACCATTGACATGCTTAAATTAATCAAGACATAAAGATTTAAATTTTTTCGTTAAAAACGAAAAACCCCTCGAAAAACATATTTGTGGGTGGATTTTGGCTTCTGGACATCGCTAAAAGGATCATAAACGATTTAGAACATCGATTACACCCAAAAATCACTATTTTTGAGTCGAAATCTGGGTTCGTCAGCCAAAATTAAAAAAAAAAATGAGATTAAAATTAATTAAAATGAGCTTCTAATCCAATTAGAAAGCACAACCAGAAATTTAAATCTATTTTAAATCAACTTAATTAACTACTAATTGCAATAATTAAAAAGAGTGTGGCTCCGATACTGTTATTGGGTTTCGTAAAGAACGACTCTACGCGGAATAGAAACTCCCCAAGACCTGCCCCAATAATTAAAGCAATAAAGCATGCATAAACATAATTAAACAATAATTAAGAGAAGGGAGAAAGAAGTTATACCCTTGAAGCGTGCTTCGCTCGTAAAGCGAGCTCTTACTTCTAAACTTAAAGCCTCACAAGCGTGACGGCATCCAACGACTCGTACCCATGACCCGACCCGAACGGTCTTCGTCTCGAGGGTTAGTCAAGACTTGACCAAAGATAAAACTAGAGTTTTATGAACTTAAGGGTTTTCTCAATAATTAGAGATTCCTTTTTGAGTTCCACTCAAGTTGATTTCCAAATGCCCAATCATGGGGTAGTTATAAAGAAATGCAACTTGCACTCCTATTCATGATCAATGTGGGATAGTTTGCATTTCCAACTAATTTAATTAAATAAAAACTAAATTAAAAGATAATGCCATCAAAATCAACAAGTGGCACATGGAGAGGAGAGGTTAGGTGAGGACCATCACCGGGGGGGGACCATTGCCTTGCTCCCCAAGGGTTGGCTCCAAGCCTTGGTCCCCACAACTCCAAACCGGCATCAAGGCCTTGACAAGCTAGCAACCTGCCTTGGCTGCAAGCTGGCGCCTGGCACCAAGGCTAGGTAGCCTGCCTTGGCTGCAAGCTGGCGCCTGGCACCAAGGCTAGGTAGCCTGCCTTGCCAGTTAGCCAGCACAGCAAGCACCATCGCATGTGTGCTGCTAGCGAGCCACGCATGCTGCTGCTGCTGCTGCTGGGCGAGGCTCTAGCTCGTTGCTTCTAGGCGTGCTTTTAGGTGCTGCCATGCGAAGGCACACGCACATATACATAGCCCAGCGTGCTGTTGGCTGGTGCGTAGTGTTGTGCCTTGCTAGCACTGGGCCTAGGCACATGCACGCACACACAGCCCAACGTGCTTGCTGGCTGGTGCGTAGCGATGTGCTATGCTGCCACACGCAAGCGCCTAGCAAGCTAGGCATGTTGCGCGCTAGTGCTAGCAAGGCCTAGCCTTGCGATAGAAGCTGGGCATGCTATGCGCCAGTGCTAGCAAGGCCTAGCTTTGCGATAGCTGTTGGGCACTAGCGCCTAGCACGCATGGCATGCTATTCTTGCGCCTAGCAATGCGAGGTGTGTGCTAGCTCGAGTTAGCTTAGCAACCACATGGCTAGGCCAATGTGATGCTACGGCTTTACTCGAACTTGTTGCTTGTTGATTTTGTGACGCTCGATCTCGACGCTCTAGGCTCGATATCCGACGTCTGTGTTCGTAATACTCTAGTGACTCATCAAATCCATCGGATTGATTCGTTGGTTCGGATCTGTATTTCGTTTGGGTTCGACCTAAAGGGTTTAGTCAAGATAAAGCTGTAATATTAATTGTTCACTAATATTACTGATCGGAAGCGGCCTCCACACTGGCATTCTGATCACTTGATCTCACTGAAGAATTAGCTTCCTGTTAATTCTTAACCCTCTATCAGAATAATACACTTGCTGGAAGGACAACATTCCTTTCAGAGAACTCAAGGAAAAAGGAATGAAGTATTGGGAGGTTCTTGTGCGCTAAGATTGCCCGATAGAAGGCAAGGTCGTCATACTTAATACAAATAGAGCTTCAAAAGGTAATCGGAGTCCATCTGGTTGAGGTAGGGTAATAAGTGGACACATGGGTGAACTCCATGAGTTGTTTGCTATCAATTGTGGTATTTGTTGGTGCACCAAAGCGGAGTTACTAAGGGTGACGCGAGTGCTTGCCAATGCGTGGAATGGTGGTCATGCACGAGATCAAATCACAGTGGACTCGAAAACTGTTATTGTCTGAATGTTGGTAGATTCGGTTCCTTCAACTCTCCTTTTATTCATTTCATTCGAAAATATAAATCTCTTATCACTAGTGGTGATTGGGAGATTTCAATTGGGCATTGCTTTAGGGAAGCTAATCAAGTGACGAATAAATTAGCTAACATTGTAGTAATGTCTAATTAGAAACTAATTCTCTTTAAGGCGGTCTCGGATTGATGGATTTAAGGGGAGTAGCGAGGCCTAGGATGGTGCCCTTTATAGTTACCTAGTAGATAGGCTTCTAATTTTGTAGTTTTTATTAGTTACAGTTTTTTATTTTTTATTTTTTTTCTCTCTTTGGTAGTTTGTTCTAGTTTTCCTTTTGTTTTGGGGCTTGCCCCTTGTGTTTACCAAAAAAAAAAAAAAATCAAGCCACACTCATAATAAGATTTTTCAGTTTGAGGTAAGTTTGAGCTAAAATTCGGATTAAAATTTATAATTAGGGTCATTGATTGTCATCTTAAATTAGCAATATTTATATGTAATTACGTATAAAGACGCTTGATTTAAGATATGTTTTTAAATTAACAATCAAGTTCTACAATATTACAGTAGAACTTGTCCCACCAATTGATAAATGAGAGAAAGATACTTTGAAGAAAAGTTGTAAAAGAGTAATTCTAGCTTAATTCTTGATAAGTTAAGGTATCTAAACCATAGGTTATGCTTGAATTATTATTGATCAAGTATAACAATGAACTCATACTTTGTACTCCTTTTATTATATATAAAGTACTTTATTGCTAGTATGAGTTTATTTTTAATTAGCTTAAAAATTTATAAAAAGTTATTTTTAATAAAAACTAATTTTTGGTTAGATACAAACTATTCAAATCCAATTTGGATTATCTTTGGAAAATTTTGTACTAAAATTGAACTCAATTTCAATATCATATTTTAATTTGGACCAAATTGAATTCAACCCAATCAGATTGTACGCTCAATAGACACCATTTGAATAATCAAGGTGAATTAAACATAGACGTAACATGTTTCAAAAAAAAAATCATAGTCGTAACTATGCTTTTGGAGAACTAGACCCAATATTTGTTTGGTAATTTTACATACAGTTTAGTAGTAAAATATAAAATAATTTGTCAAAAAAAATCTTTAATGTCTGCCAGTGTGTCATTTTATGAGAAAGGACATTTTTAAAAACGTGTGGTACTATGGAACCTTAAGATATTTTTTATGTTGAATAAGAGTATTAGTTTCGATCATTGTCCACCAGTTTCCAGCCAAAACCATCAAGTGTATGGGGTATGTGACTTCAATTTTTCCCCCTTTTCTTTCGAACCACCATGTATACCACCCCAATCTTGTCGTACTACTATCCATCATGATTCCACCACCAACCCACCATTTTCATCATCAAACCACCACCATTTGACCATAGCACGCATAAAACACAACCGCACTATAATCTACATAACCAACTTAGCTCTATGATTACAAGCTCCCTCTTTCAACCCCTACCTCTCTAAACACTTCACCACCCATAGATAGTGGTGGATCGAGGATTTCTAACTAAGGGTAGTGTAGGAAAATTTTCAAACTCAACCTTTTAAGCCCCACTGTGTTCATGATTTTAGGCATGACGACACTCTAAGGGAAGGAAGCTAGAGATAGAAGAGTCGCCAACAAGTTTTAGGAACTTGTAAATCGTTCACTGCTGTGAAGGTTACACCCATTCACAATCACGGAGATTGCTAACTTCATAGTGGTTCGGAACCATGACTGGATATTCGGGGATGGTGGTATGAATCCAACCTAAAAGATATTGAACCCGCCCAAAATCGGCCTCTACTTAATTCTTATGATATTCATGTGCGCTTTTCGATCAACATTCATACATCAAGTTAATCCTAAACCTGTTTAATCTATGTTGGTTGATTATTAATGCACAATTAAATCTAGTATTGGTGATCACTTGAATAAAAATCATATTGAGCCTAAATTAAATTATTAATTATCTTATTAGGCGTGATTTCAAGTACAAATTCCCTTTAAACTTGCAAAAAGGG
The DNA here is from genome assembly GCF_001683475.1 of Chenopodium quinoa. Taxonomy (NCBI): domain Eukaryota; kingdom Viridiplantae; phylum Streptophyta; class Magnoliopsida; order Caryophyllales; family Amaranthaceae; genus Chenopodium; species Chenopodium quinoa. The sequence continues at coordinate 508,520 of NW_018742372.1, forward strand.
GCGTGATTAAGCAATAACAATAAACCATGAATAATCAAGCATTGTATAATTAACACAACAATCATCATCATAATAACATCATTAGTAAGATCATAGGCATGATACTAAACATATTAATAACAAACCCTAGCATGTTACTAATAAAAATCATGATCAAAGCATTATCCTAAACATAAAATCAACATCCTAAACAAGATACTAGGAATTAAAATAACATCCTAACATGATACTAGTAATTAAAATAATATTCTAAACATGATTTCTACTCCGAAATCAAAGAATAAAGATAGTAGATCTACTCACTTTGATGCCTTGGCTTTCTCGCTATTAAAACAATAAACATGTTAATAACTTCAAGAAAGATTAAATCAACAAAGTAAATAAATCAAATATGAATTGAAATATAGATTTGGGACCAAACCCTCAGAACTATCAACCTTTCACGTTGAGGTCGAAGGCAACGTCAAGGATGGCTAGGAGTATTCAAATCTCGTAAATGAGGTATGGTGTGTGATTTGGGAAAGTATCAACGATGTGTTTAGGGTGTACTTAGGCTATGGCAAAGAACTTGGGATCAAGAGAGAGAAGAGATGATTAAGAATATAAGGGGTGATGGTGATGATTGTTGGTGATTGAAAATGGGGTGAAACGACCTCTATTTAAAGGGAAAAAGAGAGTATGCTCGATCAGAAAAACATCAGAATTTGGAACGGAATAAAACAGGTTCCATCGCACGGCGATAGAAGCATCGCGGCGCGATGGGACTATCGTAGCACGATGGTCCCGTCGTTCTGCGATGGATCCCAGGATGAATGAGGATTCTAGAAGCTCCTAACAAATCCTAATGGATTTAGGATTGAAAATAACCTTCTAGATGATTCTAGAAGCTCGTAATAAATCCTAATTGTTTTAGGATTGGAATTAAGGTATTTGGACCCACTACCTGATCATTAGGTCGTAGGTAAGATGGACTTAAGTCCGGTTTACGCTCGATTTAGTATTTTGGCCATAACTTATTTATTTTAAGTCGAATTTGGGCTTATAATATATTGTTAGAAAGATCTTTTCAAACCCTATCCAACTAAACAATAATTGGACCAAGATTATGGACCAAAATAACTTGGTTTGGACGTTTTTATGGATTGGACATGAAATGAATGATTTTCAGGACACGAAATGAATGACTTTGGGTTTGAAGACACGAAATAAATGATTTTGGATTATAATATTTTAGGAAAGGTTAGAAATATGGTCAAGGATTAAGGGAACTACATGAGACTCTTCAACTCTTAACTAAACTCGTTAATCAAATACGTGAAAGGTACTCATCACTGGGTTTGGTTTTTGGGGAGACACAATTAGGTGTCTACAGAAGCCCCCACTTTGACTGAGTTTGGAGAAACATAAATTTTGAGAACAAAAGTCAAAGTAAGATCAACAGGTAAGGAGAATGATTCAGAACGTTCTGCGATCCTAAATCATTCTTTTTAACACCGATACCTGCAGAAAGCGTTAGTTGTACAAATAAAGGAGTTAAGGGAAAAGAAACGCGTATCTGGGGTGCCGAGCACACGTCTTTGGGTGACATCAAAGTTTGTGTTGTGTTGTTTGATAACCTTCACATTCTCAGGGAGCGCTTTCAAAGACCACTACGCTTTGACCCGTCCTCTCAAATCAAGGGGGACGACCTCCGCTTTCTCAGGGAGCATTGTCGAAGACCACTACGCTTCGAGCCGTCTTAAAAAATTGGGTGACAATCTCCACATTCTTAGGGAGCACTATCGAAAACCACTTCTCTTTGAGCCGTCTGAAAATTTCTCGTCTTCACGCTTTGGAAGTGACAGTTTCTCACTCTTCAAGATCTTATCGAGCTCAAGTTGATTTCCGTAGAAATCCTCCATCTAGGAATTTCTGACCATAATCAATCACTTCTCAATCAATATGCCCCATCAATACTCAAATGCGCTTAATCAAATCAATACGTTATCAATAATGTGATCACCATCAGGCCGATCATCAATCAAATGTGATCGTAATCGGGCCGATTACTAATCAAATCAATTTATTTGTTTATCAATTTCTCATCACGAGGCTCAAAAGATCAACTGCTCATCATAAGGTTTGAATGGATAATTGTGGATCAACAATTCGACTTGTGGGACCCCTAAGACGCTGACACAACCATGTCAGCTTCCATCGCACGACGACTGAAGTATTGCGCCACGATGACTCTGTCACACCGCGATGAAATCGCGAACCCGACTTTTTAAATCCTTCTTCTTCCTCATTTCACTGCTGCTCATTTTTCGTTCGTTCGCCGCGGAACTTCAAATCCTTTGTTCTCCTTCGTTTCTGAACCAAATCAACTCAAATTTGCTTCAAAGCTTTGAATTTTCAATCACTTACACTGATCTATGTAAGTTTTCCTCAATCTTTTCTCAATTTGGATGAAATTCAAGCATGTTCTTCGTGAATTTTCCGGAAATCCGAATTGGGTTTTCGTTGTTTTCTCAATTTTTGTTGAAATTCTTGTTATGAATTTGCTTGTATATGTTTGTATGTTATTTTGTGAGAAATTTGAGACTGTATTTGCTTGATTTGGTGAAGAAATGAACAATTTGCCATTGTTGAACACCCTAAGTTTGTGAGTACAATGTGGCTTGTTCTTCATGATTTTCTTGCCTTTTTGCTCTTGATTTGTTGCAACCATTGTCATAGACTTGAAAGAAACCATTTTAGCATGCAAAATCTTTGTTATTGTGTGAATCAAAATCATGCTCTGTTTAATACTTTTGTACTCTATTTTTTACGAACACCGTATCATGTAGCTAGGCGAACTTAGATACTTTTACACAATTAATTTACTGTTGTTATATCAAAAATTGCATGCCTGGTCATCGTGGCTCTAGTTCACGGTCCCGCTCTTCGCACCGAGAGGACGATCCCATTCGAGAGGGGGGAAGGCGATGAGGGTCGCGCCTCATCTAGCCGAGCGTGGTCCCTTCCTGTTTGGGACGAGCACCCTTTAGCTTTTGAGCCAGCTCACCACATTTCCCAGCGGGTTCTGCTGGGTTCGACTAAGGAGAACATGCGTTGCCACGGCTCGGGCAACGAGACCATCTCGTTTTTGTACCACCACCACATCGTCAAGAACGATGCGATAAGATTTCTATAGGAGTCATATGGGTTGACTTCCTTGCTACGTGTAATACCCGAATATTTTATGATTTTATATAATATATTTTTTTACAAACTAGTTTATTTTCATTTATTAAATAACTTTCTTAATCTCATATTTTTATTTTAGAGTTCGAAAAGTAAACCCTATTTTGTTTAAATAGGATTCTACAATATAAAGCGTACATAAACTATTTTAAACCCTATAAATATTCTTAACCCTCAAAAGATATTTTATTAAAAAAAAGAAAAGCGGCAGCCGTTTTCCAATTCCCGTGAAATGTTAATCAAACCCAAATTTATTTCTTCTAATAAGCTTTTATTTCATTATCTACTATCCATTATCTTGACTATGGATTTAAATGATGATGATTTACATTGTGAGATCAATAAAGGACCTGCGCAAATTGCACTGTCACTTGATCTAATTTTTGCCTTGAATATTGTTGTTCCATTGTACTTTATCGAAGGTAATCATACTATCAATCTTTTGGAGTTGTTTGATTATAATTTTATTGTATTATTTTAATTATGTAATCACATGAAACTTATTTTGGAGTTGTTTGTATTATATTTCGTATTATTATGTGTATATTGTTTGATTTATTATTTGTAATCTTGTACATATATGCGATAAATTATTGTGGTATTATATGATTTGATGGGTTTTGAATATCGTATTATTTTTGTTGTATTGATTGATCGTGTTATTATTATTTCTAGGGTTTTTAATGTTGTTGCTAAAGGGAGTATTGTTATTTGAGGTTTAAGGGTTATTAATGCAAAGTATTATTTTTGGGTTGTGAGTTAACTATATTTGGGTATTAGAATTATTGCCCTAAGAGTTGAGATGTTTATATCGAATTTAATTGTTATATTATTTGTAAACCTGTGCCATTATTGAGATATTATTTATTAACATGTGAAATATTATTTGATCGACGTATGAGATCAAAAGGTTTATTGAGAATTATTATTTTGTTCTTGGTTTGAGGTCGGCGTTATAGACCTTAGTCCTTGTCATGTTGGTAAGGAGATGATAATCATGAGTTAAGAATGAGGTACAATCTTTATTTATCTTTTTCTATGGTCCCCTATAGTGGGGTTTGACCTATATTGGTCATGGTTAGAGGTGTTTTCTAGTTATTGAGAGTATTCAAGTTTTTATACTTGTTGATTTATTTATTCTAATTACTCATGTCCAAGGCTAGGTATAGCATGACACACTTATTGGTTAAAGGAGTTTATTGAGTAAAGGATTGTATTATTATTCGAGGTTGAGTTGATGATAAAGGTTATTTTCAGAAAAAAAAAGTTATCTTACCCTTGAGGTATATATGTGTAATGTAGTTTCCAACTACATTGTTTGAGTGATCTAATTATATAAATATTCTATTATTCTTTGTATTCTGATATGTGGTGATTACTCAGCTTTTTGCTGACGTGTGTGTTATTTATTTTGCTTTGCTATGTGTGTTTACGGCCATGTCTTTTTCTTATGGTGGCCCTACGATGGTCTATTTTGGAATTTTTCCTTAATGCTGAGGTGTCAAGTTTGTCTCAATAGGTTGATTGAGTGATTGTAGCTATAGGAGCTCAAGTGTTTTGATTAGTCTGTTATAACGAGTTTGTAAAGTTGTATAAATAGCTCACCTAGTTTATTGAGTTGCAATTATTGGGATTTTGTAAGCCTTAGCACTTGACAAGTTGTCGAGTGTGGCGGTGATACCTAAGATTTAATAGTATATGCTTCCGTAATTTATTTAAAGGTTGTTTATTTTCCTTAATTTATTATTTATTTTTAGTTAGTAAATCGGGGGTGTTACACTACGTGCTGCTGAGGCCTTCTAGACTTTTTGAGAGAGTCGTTTCATTGTTCGAGGTGCCCTAGAGTTCTTCTGGGATACCACGATCTCTTTTCACTTTTTGTGGGGTTAGATGAATATAACCCCACTTGACCTCTCAGTTATCAGCGGGCTCGAATTCTTCTCGACTCTGGTTCCTGTGGATGGCCACTGTCGTTGATGTCTCTGGAGACAACAGTTCTTCTGGGTTCTATTGTTCATAGGGCCACTGTTGATGCGAGGGAGAAGAACTTGAGTATGAGATCAGTTCGTACTCGGCTGTTAGCTCGCGCTTTCGACAACCCCGGGACTATGATAGAGCAGCGGGTCCGCATTTTTGTTCTTATCCTCTTGTCGGGGACTATCTCTCTTAACAAGGGAAGTTGTACTTTACTGTGTTATCTGGCCGCCTTGCTTGATCTTTCACGGGTAGCGGTCCACACTTTTGACTAGGCGAGCATCGGCTATGGTGACCTTATTCTGAGTCTACGGCAGGGATGCCGTCAGCAGCACAATGGGGTGGAGATCTCTGTATGCGGTCTCTGGTGTAGGGTTTCGTAGTGACCCTCACTACGCGGAAAAAAACCCCCCAAGACCCGCCCCGATAACTAAAGAAATTAAAGCATGCAAATATAATTAATACATAATTAAGAGAAAGAGGGATTAAGAATTATACCCTAGACGCGTGCTTCGCTCGTTAAAAGAGCTCTTACTTAAACCTCGCAAATGCAAGGCCTCCGACGATTTGTACCCTTGAACCCGACCCGATCGTCCTAAGTCCCGAAGGTTAGTCGGGACCTGAACAAAATATAAACTTTGGAGTTTTACGAACTTAAGGTATTCTTAACAATGGAGATGCCTTTATAGTTCCACTCAAGTTTGTTCTCTCAAAATCCCAACCAAGTGGGTATTTATAGAGAATGGGAACTTGAATCCCAATTCATGATCAATGTGGGATCATGTGCAATTGTGATAATTTATGTAATTCTTAATTAAATAATTAATCAAATGCAATCACTATGCAACAAGTGTCAAGGGGAGAGAGAGATTTGGGTGAGGACCATGTTTCTTGGGGGAGGACCATTGCCTTGCTCCCCAAGGCATGCTCCAAGCATTGGTCCCCACCTCTCAAACCGGAACCAGGCAGCACAGCTAGCCTGCACCGCATCACTGCCCAGCACGCAACGCGCACCAGCCAGCATGCCTAGCACATGCGTGCTGCTAGTGAGCCACATATGATGCTAGGTGCTCGGCGCTGGGCGAGGCTAGTACTGCTGCTGCCTAGCCAACACACACGTACACGCACTGGGCGATGCCTGGCATGGTGCTGCTGTGCGAGGCTGCAAGCACGCTGCTCGCTGCTTGGTGCTGCTCTGCGAAGGCACGCACGCAAGCAAGCAAGCACATCGTGCTGCTGCTGCTGCGATGCCTTACACGCACAGGCACATACGCACTAGCCCAGCCATGTGATAGTGATGTGCTATTCGTAGGCTTGTGCTAGAGCTTGCGATGGCACCTAGGCACCCATGCACGCATGTTGCGGTGGTGCTTTGCCATGCGAAGCCACGCACACACGCAGACATGCTATTGCGATTGGCTGCCTTGTGCGCCTAGCACACATGGCGCGCCTAGCACACACATGGCGCGCCTAGGCTTGCAATGAACTAGCCTAGCCTAGCACTTACATGGCTAGGCCAATGTGATGCTACAACTATGCTCGTACTTGTTGCCTGTGATTTTGCGACGCTCGGTCTCGACGCTCTAGGCTCGATATCCGACGTCTGTGTTTGAAAAACTCCAACGACTCATTGAATCCTTCGGATTAATTCGTCGTCTCAGATCGGTTGTTCGATTGGGTTCGACCCAAAGGGTTCAGTTAAGATTAAGCTGTAATATTAATTGTACCTTAATATTACTGATCGGAAGCGGCCTCCACCTAGGCATTCCGATCACTAGACCTTATTGAAGAATTAGCTCTGTAATAATTCTGAACCCTCTATTAGAATAATGCACTTGTTGGAAGGACACAATTCCTTTCAATCTCCCACTTGTCCTTCTGAACAAGTGTGTGTACAGTGTATAGCTCATTTCCTATGTCGCTTAATGTCTCTTCGTGAACTATAAGGTAAGATTCATCGTCATCCTTAATATGTTTAGAAGTGTTTCTCGATCTCCGAGTTCGACTGTCAATAAGTAGATGATTTCTAAAATCCATTTGAGCACGACCATGCATTTTCACAGTCTCGCTCTTCGAGCGACCTTTTAAACAACAGAGATATGTTCCCTATTGTTAATAGGAGGATATTCCTAGTCTTGTACTGTAAGTTTCTCTTGCTACGAGGACCTTATCTCCGAGTGTTCCTGTTATAATCTTAAGTTACGGCAGACGTTAGGCAACATCAAAGAGACTAGCACTCAAACAAGAAAACTTCACAATACTCATGGTCGAGGAAACAGGTTCCTATAGCTATAATGAGAAATGTACTTATGACAATTTTGAATCTCTTAAAGTACTCTCATAGGTCTATCCAGTGTAGTTCTAAACTAGCACCTGTGCAAATGATTTATGACCATTACGTCCTTGCAGCACAAGAAACGGTGCTGTAAATCATACTACACACTAATCTCCAGTGGTCATTAATCATCCAACAGTTAAATGACCTCGATTAGGGATAAATTTCGATTTAAATATTCAACGTTCACTTAACAGGTGTTTCTTTATCCAAGACATGGTCTTGATACCCTGTTTTGAATAATTCCATAAATTGAATGGACTCATTATTTTATTCTAAACCACAATTAAATAGCAATGGAGTGAATAGTAATTTTGCATGAAAAATTAATTACTCCAAAAATGAATGGTTTTAATAAAGTGTCTTACATTAAAACGACCAGTTTAATTAAAACACATGTATAGGGAATTCAAAGCGAATCTCCAACGTGCTTGATTCCCATTGCCTCAACGTGCTTGTTGTGTTTCACTTGAGGCAGAGGTTTAGTCAAAGGATCGGCCACATTATCATCCGTTCCGATTTTACAAATTCTGATTTCACCTTCGAATTTCCATTCCCGTATCATGTGAAATCGCCTTTGGACATGTTTGACCTTCTGGTGTTCTCTCGGCTCTCTAGCTTGAGCGGTAGCTTCGTTGTTGTCACAGTAGAGATCTATCGGACCGCTGATGGAGGGTACAACACCAAGTTCACTGACGAACTTGCGAATCCAAGCAGCCTCCTTAGCGGCTTCTGAAGCAGCCAAGTATTCTGCTTCAGTTGTAAAGTATGAAGTGGTGCTCTGCTTGGCACTCTTCCACCTAAATGCTCCTCCATTTAAGCCAAATATATACCCTGACTGTGACTTAAAGTCGTCTCTGTCAGTCTAGAAGTTAGCGTCGGTGTAACCTTCAACAACCAGGTCCTTTTGGCCACCATAAAACAGGAATTTATCCTTGTTCCTTTTCTGGTACTTCAAGATATTCTTGGCCGCAGTCCAATGCGCCCTTCCTGGGTTTGATTGGTATCGGCTCGTAGTACTTAAAGCATACGATACATTTGGCCTAGTACATATCATGGCATACATGATCGACCCAATTAGCGAATCATATGGAATCTGATCCATTCTCTCTCGCTCAATAGGTGTCTGTGGACACTATTTCTTGCTGAGAGTTACGCCATGGGATATGGGTAGATGCCCTCATTTGGCATTCTCCATATTGAATCGTGCCAGTACTTTATCAATGTAAGTACTCTGGCTTAATCCAATCATCCTCTTAGATCTATCCCTATAGATCTTGATGCCCAATATGTATTGTGCCTCTCGTAAGTCCTTCATTGAAAATCATTTTCCTAACCAGCCCTTTATGGACTCTGGTAATTTTTGTGTTGTTTCCAATGAGCAGTATGTCATCGACATATAGGACTAGGAATGCGATTTCACTCCCACTGACCTTCTTGTAGACACAAGATTCATCTCGATTCTTGATAAAAACAAACTTGATGATGGCTTCATCAAATTGCAGATTCCAACTTATGCTTGCCTGCTTCAGTCCATAAATGGACTTCTTAAGCTTGCATACCTTTCCAGCGTTGCTTGGATCAACAAAACCTTCTGGCTGTGTCATATACACATTTTCTTCCAAAATCCCATTCAGGAAGGCAGTTTGACATCCATCTGCCATATTTCATAATCGTAATATGCAACAATCGCTAGGATAATCCGGACAGAATTTAGCATTGCGACCGGTGAAAAGGTTTCATCATAGTCAATCCCGTGGATTTGCCTATAACCTTTCGCCACCAGTCTAGCTTTGTATATTGATACATTTCCATCTTTGTATGTCTTCAGTTTGAAGATCCATTTGGTGTGTAACCCTCGGGCAAGTTCATCAAGTCCCAGATTTGATTTTCAGACATTAAGTCCATCTCGGATTTCATGGCCTCTTGCCATTTTGCAGAGTTGGGGCTCGTCATAGCTTGTTAGTACGTCGCTGGCTCATCACCATCCATAACTAGAATGTCTTGATCATCGGTTAAGACAATACCAAGGTATCTGTCTGGTTGAGATCTTGGCCGTTGCGACCTACGAAGGGTAATGGGTTGAGCATTTACATTGTCTGTTTGATTCTGACCAATCTTCTCAGCTGCTTCTAAAGCACTTAGATTGTCAGTTTTATCAAGTTGACATTGTTACTCGTCCTCTCAAACTTCGTCAAGTTTGATTTTCCTCCCACTTGTCATTTTGGAAAGGTGTTCCTTCTCCAAAAAGACACCATCACGAGCAACAAATACTTTGTTCTTAGATTTATTGTAGAAGTAATACCCTTTGGTTTCTTTTGGGTATCCCACAAAGAAACACTTGTCTGATTTGGGGTGAAGTTTGTCCGAAATTAATCGGTTGACATATGCTTCGCATCCCCAAATCTTGAGAAAAGACAACCTAGGAGGTTTCTTAGTCCATAATTCATATGGAGTCTTTTCTACAGCTTTTGACGGAGCTCGGTTCAGTGTTAGTGCCGCGGTTTGTAGCGCATGTCCCTAGAAATAGATAGGAAGTTCACTAAGACCCATCATTGATCGAACCATGTCTAACAAGGTTCGATTCCTCCGTTCGGATACTCCGTTCCATTGAGGAGTTCCAGGAGGTGTCAGCTCTAAAAGAATACCATTTTCTTTCAAGTGATCGTCGAATTCATGGCTCAAATATTTGCCACCTCGATCCGATCGAAGTGATTTAATTTTCTTGCCAAGTTGATTCTCAACTTCTCTCTGAAATTCTTTGAATTTCTCAAAAGATTCAGATTTATTCGACATTAGGTAAACATAGCCATATCTACTAATGTTTGTTAATGAAGATGAATTCTTAGGGGTCTTAGTTTAAGTAGTGGTATCAACTTTTGTCTAATTATATGTCAAAATCATGCAATTTTCATTGAACATATATTTGCAAGTCAACTTTGAAACAACCATTGTCAAAGTCTTACATTCAAAGTAACTAGGTGTCCAACACCATAGATCATAGTATGTTCAAAAGCATGATGAAAACTAAGATTAGTTTAATTACATGTCATAGACAAAATAGTGCATGCAAGTACGACCGAAAAACCATCTTCGTCGTCTACTTGTTCTTGCACGTACACTTGATAAGCTTCTCACTTCGTCCCTGAAAAGGTAACATAAAGTGAGTCATACTTGGTATCTAATACCTATGATAAGCTTAATTCACAAGTATTTAAGGCAGATACCTGAGGAAGATGCTACATTCCTCTCTTCCTCCTCTCGGAAGAGCTTGCATTCTCTCTTGTAGTGGCCTTGCCCACCACAATAGAAGCAACGCATCTTTGCCTTGACCTTGAAATCCCTCCTCCTTGATGGTCTTTTGGTTGCCCCAAATGAATTGGCTCGGTGAAGTAGCTCCACCACACTCTTCAAAGAATGTGTCTCCTTTCTTTCAGAAATATATGCCCTTAGTGCATCATATCCTGAGTGGAGTGAAGTGAGCATAATATGACCAGCCATTCCATCTTCTAATGGAATTCCGAGGAGTTCCATGTGCTTGAAAAGCCTAGTCATTCTTGCCACATGGGGTCGGAGGGGCATACCCGGTCTCAACTTGGTGTTGCAGACAGTAGATTAAAGATGGTACCTCTCTTTGGCAAGACAACCATGATCTGATTGCTTCACATTCATGTCTGTAACTGACCTAGTCACCTCAAACAATAGTTCATCATTGTCGTCGTTGAAATTCTTAGAGAATCTTACACCGAAAACATCCCTTAGTCCTCCAAGGAATAAGTCCGAAAAAGAGAATGGAAGTTTTTCTTTCCATTCTTCCAAGATGGAGTTAGCCATGAGTTGTGACACTATTTTGCAATCATTGGACCATGCACAATAAGTTTCGTCACTCAAGTCTTTCTTGGTGAGGAGGGTTGAGAGGGAAGTATCCAGAACATACTCCTTGGAACAACTCCGGAGAGTTTTCATGAGTTCCTCTTCCCATACTTCAAGGTTTGTCAAGTTAAGCTTAATAGTCAACTTATCGGGGAGATCCGGGCACATAGGGTTGTTGTTTGAGTTACTTGCAGACATTGTTCTACAATTGTAAGAATTTGAAATGAAAAACCATTCATATAATCAGTAAGTATGAAATTTAAAAGCGTTCATGCAAATTTCCGATCTTATTGAGCATTTTATCCACGCATTTATAATTTGTCCCTTTTTAGGCGAGAATAAAATGATTCTAAGATCCTAAAGATCAAGAAATGGTTAAGCATGCTTTGGCTTGTCTTAACATTAAATATCTTAAGGTAAGCAATCCAATTTCTAATAGCTCTAAGCTACTCTCGGTTTGATAAAACGTCGCATCCAATGCATTTTTAACATTTTATCTCTTTTTCCACGACATCTAAGGACTCCTTACTGATATCGTTGAGTTTAACCAAGACAACTTGTATGCCTAGTATACCTTACGTTCCTAGGGAAGTAGTGATGCCTCGCTTTGGCGCAGCCCATCACATACGCACATTAGTTCCGTAAGTGATGTTCTTGGAACAACAAATTTTAGCTCAATATTTTAAGGGACCTAGGGTTTCTATGTTGGATGATTTAAGTGAACTTAACTAATCATCGCAACATTTGAAATCCTAGACATGCATCTAACATTCAAAATATATATAACAACAATATATATATATATATATGTGTATATATATATATATATATATATATATATATATATATATATATATATGTATATATATAAGGCATAAAAAATAAATGCATTTGGCAACTAGCATGACCCCTTGAAATCTTCAAATCTTCAAGGGCCTTCATCTTGGCTCGTAATCATCGAAACATCGACTTGAGACTTCTTGGCCAAAATAACATTACTAGCTACTTCGACCAAGATAAATCTAAAGTACAAAAGTACTTAACGGTACACATACAATATTTAGATTTACAAAAATACATAGCGGAACGCAGTCCGGATTTTCTATCCTAGTCGGGTCCCACTAGTTGCCATTTTTCTCAAAACCTGTTTTGAAACAATCTTTCATTCACCCATTCACTATTTGTGAATGGCCCATGCATTTTACGAGATAAAACAAGTAAACACGCAAAACTAGTAACTAACTTAGGTGGTTAATCCGATTAACGCGCCTAATTAAAACTAGTCAAAGTTGTTTAATAAATTATGTATTACTAAGGTGCAATTTGTTCACGTAATTTTCTAAGCTCCCACTAAATTCCGCATCCAACTTAATTAATCCAATTAATTAAGCCGGTTAACCCAAATTTGTCAAAATCAAAATTTTTTTGCAAGAGCCGAAAAATCGAGGTCTTACCTCGTTTAAAATAATTACATAAATATTTAAAACGGCAAAATTTTCGCAAAAATACATAGCCCGAAATTAATCATCTAATGATAAAATTTTCCAACTTTTATACTTGTGTAAAATAACAAGATTACATCTTCCAATATGAAGATTAATCAAAATAATCATAAGCATTTGAACTTCAACGATTTTAATCAACCAAATATGAAAAATCTAAAATTAGTTCAACATGGAATTTAGGGTTAAAGTTCCAATCATTTAAACATTTAAACATTAGATCTTTACTTACTAGGAAGTTAAAATTACATATTCACACATTAATGCAATTTATTTGCATAATTGTGAAAAACAAGTTTATGTGAAAAAGAACATATCAACTTAAGCACATATTATAACTCCATAATCATGCTTAAAAGATATTTAAATTGCAGTAGATTAGGGATGCAATAATGCATTTAATCTACCCTTGACATTCTTGCATTAATCAAGGCACAATAGATTTACAATTTTAGTTGAAAACGAAAAAACCCTAAAAAATTTGGGTTTCTAGTTCGAATTTGGCTTCTGGACAGTTCTCAAAGAGGGTTGAAACTGATTCAAAATGTTGATTCCACCCAAAAAACACCTTAATGAATAAATAATTGCAATAATTAAAAGGAGCGCGACTCCGATACCGATGTAGGGTTTCGTAGTGACCCTCACTACACGGAAAGAAACCCCCCAAGACTCGCCCCGATAACTAAAGCAATTAAAGCATGGAAATATAATTAATACATAATTACGAGAAAGAGGGATTAAGAATTATACCCTAGACGCGTGCTTCGCTCGTTAAAAGTGCTCTTACTTGAACCTCGCAAATGCAAGGCCTCCGACGGTCCATACCCTCGAACCTGACCCGATCGTCCTAAGTCCCGAAGGTTAGTCGGGACCCAAACAAAATATAAACTTTGGAGTTTTACAAACTTAAGGTATTCTCAACAATGGAGATGCCTTTATAGCTCCACTCAAGTGTGTTCTCTCAAACTCCCAACCAAGTGGGTATTTATAGAGAATGGGAACTTGAATCCCATTTCATGATCAATGTGTGATCATGTGCAATTGTGCTAATTTAGCTATCATCTTTTGTTTTAATCCACCCCTCATATCTCCTTTCACCTAGCTTAGTTAGTGGTAGTGTTGACGATAGTTTAGCTGTCTCTGCGGATCGACCCTTTACTTACCAGTAGACTTGTCTAGTGTAGGTTTAGGTATAAAAATACTGTTTGGTAGAGGGACATGTAGTCCAACGACCTAACCAGTTCCGCTCTCATCACTCATTATTTAATTCTAAACCACAATTAAATAGAAATGGAATAATAATTTACAGAAAAATTAAATTACTCTATAAATGAATGGTTTAACATGGTGTTTTACATAAAAATCTCCACAACTTAATTAAAACACACAATTAAGGAAATCAAAGCCAATCTCTAATATGTCTGATTCCCATTGCCTCAACATGCTTGTTGTGTTTCACTTGAGGCAAAGGTTTAGTGAGTGGATCAGCTACATTGTCGTCCGTTTTAAATCTTGCAAATTCTAATTTCACCCTCGGAATTCCATTCCCTTATCATGTGAAATTGCCTCATGACATGTTTGACTTTCGGATGCTCCCTTGGCTCTCTGACTTGAGCAATAGCCCCACTATTATCACAATAGAGGTCTATTGGTCCCTTTATCGAGGGGACAACAACAAGCTCACTAACGAACATACGAATCCAAACTACCTCCTTAGTTGCTTCCGAAGCTCCCAAGTATTCGGCTTCAGTTGTATAATCTACAGTCGTGCTTTGCTTTGTTAGGTTTCGTAGAGTCCGAATCTACGCTGAAGGGAAACCCACCCAAGACCCGCACACTAATTAAAGCGACTAAGCATGCAATCACTAATTAAACATCAATTAAGAGAGAGAAAGAAAAGACATTCTTACCCTTGTCGCGTGCTTCGCTCGAATCTCAAGATCTTACATGAACCCCGCAAATGCAAGGTCTCCGACGGCTCGTACCACGAACCCGACCCGAAAGATCCAAGTCCCGAAGGTTAGTCGAGACCAGACCAATAAAAACTAGAGTTTTAAGAACTTAAGGTTTTCTCACTTTTCTAAAGGAGATGCCTTTTTAGTTCCACTCAAGTGTTCTTCCCAAATCCCAAAACCCTGGTATTTATAGGGAAATGAACCTTGAATTCCCACTCTTCATCAATGTGGGAGATTTTTAGTTTTCCCATTTTATTTTAATTAAAACAAAATTAAAATTGCAAAGCAATCAATAAGTTACAAGTGACACAAGGAGGAAGAGAGATTAGGTGAGGACCATTTCCAAGTGGGGAGGACCATAGCCTTGGTGCCCAAGGCAATGCCTACAACCCTTGGTCCCTACTTGGTCAAAACCCGCATCCTCCATGTGGCTGGCTGGCAGCCTGCCTTGGCTGCCAAGGCTGTCAGCTGGGGCCTAGCACCAAGGCTGGGCAGCCAGCCAGCATAGCTAGCACCCCACACGCACATAACGCAGCCAACTAGCAAGCACCCCACGCACAGCCAACATGCGTGCTGCTAGCGAGCCACGCATGCTGGGCGCTGCAATGCAAGGCATACGCACATGCACGCTGCTACTTGGTGTTGTGCTAGCGATTCACACGCACACGCACGTTGCTGCTGCTTGGTCCTGTGCTAGCGATGCACACGCACATGCACGTTGCTGCTGCTTGGTGTTGTGCTAGCGATGCACACGCACATGCAAGCTGTGATGGTGCGACACACATGGCTAGGCCTGCTAGCATACACGCAAGGGCCTAGCACGCCTAGCATGCTAGGCTTGAGATGGATCTTGCCTAGCCTAGCACTCACATGGCTAGGCCAATGCGAGGCTACGGCTATGCTCGTACTTGTAACTTGATTGATCTCACGTCTCGTCGAATTCTAAATTCGACTCGACTTGCAACTTTCAATCTCGACGCTCTAAGCTCGATATCCGACGTCTTTGTTCGTAAAACTCCGACGACTCATCAAATCTATCGGATTGATTCGTCGTCTCGGATCGGTTATTCGATTGGATTCGACCCGAAGGGTTCAGTCAAGATTAAGCTGTAATATTAATTAAACATTAATATTACTGATCGGAAGCTGCCTCCACCTAGGCTTTCCGGTCACTTAACCTTGCTGAAGAATTAGCTATCCGATAATTCTGAACCCTCTATCGAAATAATACACTTGTTGGAAGGACACCATTCCTTTCAATCTCCCACTTGTCCTTTCAGACAAGTGTGCAAATTGTGTATAGGCCCTTTACTATGTTTCTTAATGTCTCTTCATGAAATATAAGGTAAGATTCTTCGTCATCCTTATTACGTCCAGAAGTGTTTCTCGATTCCCGAGTTCGACTGTCAATAAACAAATGATTTCTAAAATCCATCTGAGCACGGCCATGCATTTTCACAGTCTCGCTCATCGAGAGGCCTTGTAAACAACAAAGACATATTCCCTATTGTTAATAAGGGGACATTCCCTGTCTTGTACTGTAAGCTTCCCTTACTAAGAGGACCTAGTTGCATGAGTGCTGCCGTTATAATCCTCATTTACGGCAGACGTTTGACAACATCAAAACGACTAGTACTCAAACAAGAGAACTTGCAATACTCATGGTCGAGGAAAAAGATTCCGATAGCAATAATGAGAAATATACTTATGAAGATTTGATATCTCTCAAAGTATTCTCATAGGTCTATGCGATATAGTTCCAAACTAGTACCTGTGCAAGCGATTTATGACTTTCATGTCCTCGTAGCACAAGAAACGGTACTATAAATCATACTACACACTAATCTCAAGTGGTCATTAATTGTCCATCGTTTAAATGACCTCGATTAGGGACAATTTTCGATTAAAATATTCAATGTTCACTTAACAGGTGTTTCTTTATCCAAGACATGGTCTTGATACCTTGTTTTGAATATTCTCAAAAATCGAATGGACTCATTATTTAATTTTAAACCACAATTAAATAGATATGGAGTAATCATAAATTTGCAGAAAATTTAATTGCTCCAAAATTGAATGGTCCAACATAGTGTTTTACATTAAGACATCAAGTTTAATTAAAACATCTATACAGGGAAATCAAAGCCAATCTCCAATGTGCTTGATTCCCATTGCCTCGGCGTGGTTGTTGTGCTTCACTTGAGACAAAGGTTTAGTCAGAGGATCAGCTACATTTTCGTCCGTTCCAATCTTACAAATTCTGATTTCACCTTCGGATTTCCATTCCCTTATCATGTGAAATCCCCGCTTGACATGTTTGACCTTCTGGTGTTCCCTTAGCTCCATGGCCTAAGCAATAGCTCCATTGTTATCACAATAGAGGTCTATTGGACCCTTGATTGAGGGTACAACACCAAGTTCACCAATGAACTTACGAATCCAAACTGCCTCCTTAGCTGCTTCCGAAGCTGCCAAGTATTCGGCTTCCGGTGTAGAATCTGCAGTGGTGCTCTGCTTAGTACTCTTTTAAATAAACGTTTCTCCATTGAGGAAGAATATGTACCCCGACTACGACTTGGAGTCATCTCTGTCAGTCTGGAAGCTCGCGTCAGTATAACCTTCAACAACCAACTCATTACAGCCACCATAGACCAGGAATTTATCCTTGTTCCTTTTCTGGTACTTTAGGATATTCTTTGCTGCAGTCCAATGCGCCTCTCTAGGGTTTGATTGGTATCGGCTCGTAGCACTCAAGGCATACGATACATCCGGCCTAGTTCATATCATGGCATACAGGATCAATCTAATAAGCGAAGCATATGTTATCTAACTCATTCTCTCTCGCTCATCAGGTGTCTGTGGACACTGTTTCTTGCTGAGAGTTATCCATAGGACATGGGTAGGTGCCCTCTCTTGGCCTCTTCCATGTTGAATTGTGCCAGTACCTTATTTATGTAAGTACTTTGGCTCAATCCAATCATCCTCTTAGATCTATCCCTATAGATCTTGATGCCCAATATGTACTGTGCCTCTCCTAAGTCCTTCATTGAAAAGCACTTTCCCAGCCAGCCCTTTACGGACTCTAATAGTTTAGTGCTGTTTCCAATGAGTAATATGTCATCGATATATAAGACTAGGAATGCGATGTCACTCCCCCTGACCTTCTTGTAGACACAAGACTCATCTAGATTCTTAATAAAACCAAACTTACTAATGGCTTCATCGAACTGCAGATTCCAACTTCTGCTTGCCTGCTTTAGTCCATAAATGGACTTTTTAAGCTTGCATACTTTCCCAGCATTGCTTGGATCGACAAAATCTTCCTGCTGTGTCATATGCACAGTTTCTTCCAAAATCCCATTGAGGAAGGTGGTTTTGACATCCACTTATCAGATTTTGGTGCAAGCTTATTAAATATGAGTCTTTTGACGTACGTTTCGTAACCCCAAATCTTAAGAAAAGACGGTCGTGGAGGTTTCTTCGTCCATAATTCATATGGAGTCTTTTGTACTGCTATTAACGGAGCGCGATTCAGTGTAAGTGTCACGGTTACAAGTGCGTATCCCTAAAAAAAGATAGGAAGATCGCTAAGACCCATCATTGATCGAACCATATCTAACAGAGTTCAATTTCTCCTCTCGGACACTCCATTGCGTTGTGGAGTTCCGGGAGGTGTCAATTATGAGAGAATTCCATGTTCTTTCAGATGATCATCAAATTCGTAGCTTAAATATTCGCCACCTTGATCCGATTGGAGTGCTATGATTTTCTTGCCTATAGCTAATTTTCTACTTCACTCTAAAACTCTTTGAATTTCTCAAAAGATTCAGATTTGTGCGACATAAGATAAACATAGCCATATCTACTAAAGTTGTCCGTGAAAGTGATAAAATAGTGATAACCATTTCTTGCGGTTGTGCTCATTGGTCCACATACATCCGTGTGTATAAGACCTAATAAGTCACTAGCCTTTTCTCCCAACTTGGAGAATGACTGCTTTATCATCTTGCCAAGTAAGCATCCTTCGCGGTCTCAAACGACTCTAAGTCGAATGAATCAAGAGTCCCTTCATGGAGAAGTTTCTTGATGGATTTGATGTTAATGTGGCCAAGACAGCAATGCCACAAGTAGGTTTTATTCAACTCAATGGTCTTAGCTCTTTTGGTGGTATCATTAACATTATAAACCTATTTGTCTAGAGGATAATTCACATAAAGACCATTTTCTGAATGTGTTGTACCGTATAAAACATTATCGAGATAAAATGAACAACTATTGTCTGTTATCCAAAATTCAAAACCCTTGCCGTCCAACGCCGAAATTGAAATAATGTTTTTGGTAATGTTTGGAACATGATAACAATTTTCAAGTTTTAAAACAAGCCTAGAGGGAAAAGACAAGCTAAGTGTCCTAACGGATACGGCCGCAATCCTTGCTCCATTGCCGACCCAGAGTTCCCCTTCTCCCTTAACTAACCTTCTAATTTTCCTTAGTCCCCAAGCATTGGAACAAAGGTGTGATCCATATCCAGTATCTAATACCCAAGAATCTTTGCTAGTAAAGTAAAGGTCTATAACATATGTACCTAATCTAGAAGCAATGGTGTCGTTCTTCTTATCCTCCTTGAATTTAAGGCAATCCCGTTTCCAATGTTCCTTCTTCTTGCAGTAGAAACATTCAAAATCGGATTGAAAAGAGGCTACCTTCTTTTCCTTGTTGCCCTTGGTAGCTCTTGACTTAGGCGGAAAGGTCTTCTTACCCTTCCTTGAAAGCCTTTCTTCTTGCCCGAGCGCTTGAATGGCTTGCCCTTATTGACCATAAGCATATCATGCTTCCCCTCATCCTTGAGCGTTTGCTCGGCTTGCTTCAACATTCCATGAAGCTCGGTGAGGGTTTTCTCTATGCTATGCATATTATAGTTCATCTTGAACTGATCATAGCCTTTGCAGCGAGTGGAGAATAATGTCAATTTCCATCTTGGTTAGATACCCAGTGTCGAGCCTTTCCATGTTCTCAAATAATCTGATCATTTTAAGTACATGTGGGCTGACCGGCTCTCCTTTCTTGAGCTTGCTCTCAAGGATTTGCCTATGGGTCTCAAATCGCTCAATTCGGGCCTGCTCTTAGAACATATTATGAAGTTCATAAATGATCTCAAAAGTCATCTCCTTTCCAAAGAAGGTCTTTTGGAGATCCGAAGACATTGTGGCCAACATAATGCATTTGACATCCCGATTGGTAGCGTGCCATAGATTTAGGGCAGCCTGAGTGACCTCCTCATCTAGAGTGTCGGCATTTCCTCATCAAGGACATATTCCTTTTACTCTTGCATAAGAACTATACACAAGTTCCTTTTCCACTCAAGGAAGTTTGTCCCATTCAACTTCTCTTAATTGAGAATAGAACGGAGTGAAAATTGGTTGTTGTTGGTATTAGTTGCAGACATGTTTCTACAATTGAAAGAATTTGCAATGAAAAACCATTCATAAATCTAATAAGTTTGAAATTTAAGGCATACATGCAAATTTTCAATCTTATTAAGCTTTTTATCCACACATTTAAAATTGTCCCTTTTAGGCAAAAATAAAACGAATCCAAGACCCCAAAAATCAAAAAGTGATTAAGCATGCTTTGACTTGTCGTAACACTTAATATTTTATGGTAAGCAATCTAATTGCTAATAGCTCGATGCTACTCTAGGTTTGATAAAACGTCGCATCTAATGCTTTCTTGACGTTTTATCTCCATTGCCACGATATTTAAGGACTCCTTACTGATATCGTTGAGTCTAACCAAAACTAACGTGTATGCGATGCCTTGCTTTGGAAAGCGCACCAACATACCTTACTTTCCTAGGAAAGAAGTAATGTCTTGCTTTGGCGTAGCCCATTACTATTCTCATCAGTTCCGTAAGTGTCATTTTGGAATGGCAGATTTAACTCAATTTTCTTTGGGACTTAGGCTTTCTATGTTGGTTGATTTAGGAGAACTAAACTAATCATTCAACATTCGAAATCCTAAACATGCATCTAACATCGCAATTATATATAAGCAAAATATATATAAACCATAATTAAAGATGCATTTGGCAACTAGCATGACCCCTTGAACTTGAGTCTTCAAATCTTCAAGGGCCTTCGTTTCATCCTCTTGGCTTCGTCTTCTTAGAAACACCGTCTTCTAGACATCACCACCGATTATGCAACTACTAGAAAAGCTAGGACTAATCTAAATAATTTAAGTACAAAAATACAAAACGAAACGCAGTTCGTATTTACTATCCTAGTCAGGCCCCACTAGTTGCCATTTTGTAAAATTTGCATTAGAATATCTATTCCATTCATCCATTCACTAATGTGAATGGCTCATGCATTTTACAAATAATTCAAGCAAGAATTAAAAACGAGCGCAAAACTAGTTACTAACTTAGGTGGTTAATCCAATTAACGCGTCTAATTAAAACTAGTCAAATTTGTTATCCGATTATGTGAATTAACGCAATAATAATAGCTCAAAACAATTAATGAAGCTCCTAGTAAATTCTACATCCATCTTAATTAAAATTAATCTAATTAAAATTAATCAAGCCAGTTAACCCAAATTTCGCCAAAAATCTTGCAATTGCCGGGAAAAATCGCAAAATTAATAGCCCCTTACGGGTGAGTGCCTAGCATCCAAGCCCCGGGCTACCATGCGTGGGTGCTGCGCCAAGCCACCGTGCTAGCGGGTGAAAGCATCGCTCGCGCGTTATGCTGGCACAAGTAGCGTGCTTGCAACGCACGCAAGTGGTAGCCTCAAAGGTCATGCTGCTGTGCGGGCTCTAAAAGGAATGGTGTCCTTCCAACAAGTGTATTATTCTGATAGAGGGTTAAGAATTATTACAAAGCTAATTCTTCAGTAAGGTCAAGTGATCGGAATGCCTAGGTGGAGGCCACTTTTGATCAGTGATATTAAGGTGTAATTAATATTACAGCTTAATCTTAACTGAACCCTTCAATTCGAACCTAATCGAACAACCGATCCGAGACGACGAATTACTCCAAAGGATTTAATGAGTCGACGGAGTTTTACGAATACAAACGTCGGATATCGAGCCTAGGGCGTCGAAACTAAGCATTGCAAAATCACAAGCAACAAGTACGAGCATAGCCGTAGCTAGGCTAGGCTAGCTCATCGCAAGCCTAACGCACCGTGTGTGTGCTAGGCGCACCATGATGTTCTAGGCGAGGCATGAGAGCTAGGCGCACAAGGCAGCCCATCGCAGCCCTAGCATCATGCCTAGGCGCTATCGCAGGCCTAGAACCACACAGAGCACCATCGCAGTGCTAGGCATGTGCGTGTGCACCATCGCCCAGCACCAAGCCCAGCATGCGTGGCTCGCTAGCAGCACGCATGCTAGGCCTTGCGTGCGTGAGGGGCTGGCTGGCATGGCTGTGCGTAGCATGCGAGTGTGTGCGAGGCAATGCGTGGGAGTGCTAGGGCCAGCGCCTAGCACTAGCACGCATAAGCGCCAAGTATCGCCCAACACCAGCACGCACTGCCTGGCTGGGGATGCAAAGTTGCTGGCTGGTGCTAGCTGGCACGCTAGCTTGCAGCAAGCACAACCCTCCTTGAAGCCGGTTTGTGTGTGGTTGTGGGGACCAAGCAAAGCCTTGGGGTGCAAGGCTATGGTCCCCCCCACCTAACCTTGGGCATCACTCATTAGCATATAATTGTGCCACTTGTCGCGTTGTGATTGATTTAATTATTTTTATTTAATTTTGAATTAAATAAATTGTTGAATTTACCAACTCTCCCACATTGGTGGGAGATTGGAAATCAAGGGTCCATTTCCCTATAATACCAAGGCATGGGTATTGGGAATGAACACACTTCAGTGAAATTAAAAAGGCAACTCTTGATTTGAGTAAACCTTAAATTCGTAAAAATCTTAGTTTTTATTTGCCCGGGCCTCGACTAACCTTCGAGGCTTAGGACGCTCGGGTTGGGTTCGAGGGTACGATCCCGTCGGAGGCCTCGTGTTTTCGAGGTTCAAGTAATAGCTCATAGTTGAGCGAAGCACGCGTCAAAGGTATAATCTTTTATGCTTTCTTATGCTTTTCAATTATGTTTTGCTTGTTAATTGCATTTATTATGGGGGCGGGTCTTGGTAGGTTTCATTCCGCGTAGTGTGGGTCACTACGAAACCCCACAGCGGTATCGGAGCCACGCTCCTTTTAATTTTTGCAATTATTATTTAATTAAGGTGTTTTAAAGTAAAATTTAATTTCTGGTTTTGCTTTTCTAATTAGATTAGAAGCTCGTTTTAATTAATTTTAAAACTCGTATTTTTATCGATTTGGTTGTCGAACCCAGATTTTGGCTCTAAAGTTATAATTAGTGCTTGAGTTGATATGCTATTTTTCACACAAACTCGTTTTTTCACAATTATGCAAATATATGGCATTAATGTGTGAATGTTTGATGTGAATGTGTAATTTTAAGTTCCCAAGTATGTTAAAGTTCTAATCTTTAAAAGTTTAAATGATTGGAACTTAAACCCTAAATCCATATTGAACAAAGTTTGGATTTTTTCATTTTGGTTGATTAAAATCCATGAAGTTCAAATACTTGTGAGTAAAAAATTTGATTAATCTTCATATTGGAAGATGTAATCTTGGTATTTTACACAAGTATGAAAGTTGGAAAAATTTTATCATTAGATGGTTAATTTATTTTTCCAACTCCCATTTGTCAAATCCATTATTAATTTGCATATTGGCTAAATTAATTATGGACAAAGCTATTTCAATTTTAAGCATAAAGGAAGACCTAAATTGTTTCAAAATAATTTTTTGAAAGATTTAGGCTTGTGCACCGTTAAAATTGAATTTAATTAAGTTGGACTTATTTTATTTTCATTTTCCCCTAAATTAATTCTAAAATAAATTTAGATTAATTTTATGTCACACGTAAATCGAGATTAAATTCCTGATAAATGGCACGCAAATCGAGGCAAAACACCCAAACACCACCAAGGCTAGTCGGGCTGCCTAGCAGCCCACATGTGGCTGCCTATGGTGCGCACATGGGTGTGCCTTGAGGGGCTACTATGTGGTGGGGAGGCTTTGGGCTGATGTGTGTGGGGCAGTGGTTGGGGGCTGGCTTGCGAGGGGATGCTGCTGGGCAGCGCGGCAGCAAGCACCAGCCTAGTGCACCACTTGCTGGTAGGCGCCAGCTTGCTAGCCAGCATGTGTAGCATGTCAGGCAGGCTGCTGGTGCTAGCAGCCTGGCTTGCTGTGCTGAGCGCAGCATGCTAGAACCACACACCAAAGCACAATGCATGGGCTGCCTAGCAGCCATGGTGCGCACCCACCAAGCGCTTGTGTGGGCTACATTGCTTAATTTTTGAGTTATGCAATTTTGCGAAAATTTTGCCGTTTTAAATTATTTATGTGATTATTTTAACGAGGTTAGACCTCGATTTTTTCGGCTTTTGCAAAATTTTGATTTTGACAAATTGTGGGTTATGCCGACTTAATTAATTGGATTAATTAAGCGTGGATGCGGAATTTAGTTGGAGCTTAGTTGATTACTTGAGCAATTTGCTTTTAGAAATAATGGATTAAACAACTTTTACTAGTTTTAATTAGGCGCGTTAATCGGATTAACCACCTAAGTTAGTTACTAGTTTGGCGTGTTTAATTGGGTATTTCATAAAATGCATGGGCCATTCACAAATAGTAAATGGGTGAATGAAAGATTGTTTTCAAAACAGGTTATTGAAAAAGGCAATTAGTAGGGCCCGACTAGGATAGAAAATACGGACTGCGTTCCATTATGTATTTTTGTAAATCTAAATACGGTCTACGAACCGTTAAGTATTTATGTACTTTAGATTAATCTTAGTCGTACTAGCTAGTTATTTTATTTTGGCCAAGATGTCTCAAGACGGCGTTTCGATGAAGACGAGCCAAGATGAAGACCCATGGAAATTGAAGATTTTAGGGGGTCATGCTAGTTGCCAAAATGCATCAATTTATGCTATATATATATATATATATTATTGTTATATATGAATGTTAGATGCATGTCTAGGATTTCTACATGTTGCAATGATTAGTTAAGTTCACTTAAATCAAACCAACATAGAAACCCTAGGTCCGACCCCTTAATAATATTGATCTAAAATTTGCCGTTCCAAGAACAACACTTACCGAACTAATGCGCGTATGTGATGGGCTACGCCAAAGCGAGGCATCACAAATTCCCTAGGAAGGTAAGGTATACTAGGTATACAAGTTGTCTTGGTTAAGCTCAATGATATTAGTAAGGAGTCCTTAGATGTCGTGGCAAAAGAGATAAAATGTCAAGAATGCATTAGATGCGACATTTTATCAAACCTAGAGTAGCTTGGAGCTATTAGCAATTGGATTGCTTACCTTAAGATATTTAATGATTAAGACAAGCCAAAGCATGCTTAACCATTTCTTGATCTTTGGGATCTCGGAATCATTTTATTCTCGCCCAAAAGGGACAAATTTATCAATGTGTGGATAAAATGCTTAATAAGATTGAAAATATGCATGAACGCTTTTAAATTTCAACTTATTGATTATATGAATGGTTTTTCATTTCAAATTCTTTCAATTGTAGAACAATGTCTACAAGTAACTCAAACAACAACCAATTCTCTTTGCGCTCAATTCTCGACAAGGAGAAGTTGAGCGGGCCAAACTTTCTTGATTGGCAAAGAAATCTGCGCATTGTACTAATGCAAGAGCAAAAGGAATACGTCCTTTATGAGGAAATGCCCGACGCTCCCAATGAGGAGGTCACTCAGGCTGCCCTTAACCGATGGCAAAGTGCCAATCGGGATGTCAAATGCATCATGTTGGCCACCATGTCTCCGTACCTTCAAAAGACTTTCTTTGAAAAGGAAACGTCTTTTAAGATCATTTCTGAGCTTCATAATATGTTTCAAGAGCAGGCCCAAGCTGAAAGGTTTACACATGCAGATCCTTGAGACCAAGCTCAAGAAAGGAGAGCCAGTCAGCCCGCATGTCCTCAAAATGATTGGATTATTTGAGAACATGGAAAGGCTTGATGCTGGGTATTCAACCGAGACGGCAATTGACATCATTCTCCACTCGCTTCACAAAGGCTACGATCAGTTCAAGATGAACTATAATATGCATAGCATGGAGAAAATCCTCACCGAGATTCATGGTATGTTGAAGCAAGTCGAGCAAACCCTCAAGGATGAGGGTAAGCATGATATGCTCATGGTGAGGAAGGGCAAGCCATTCAAACGTTTGGGCAAGAAGAAGAGATTTAAAGTCAAACACTGCCAAGGGCAGCAAGGACAAAAGGGTAGCCTCTTCCAAGTCTGATTCCGAATGTTTCTACTGCAAGAAGAAGGGACATTGGAAACGGGACTGCCTCAAATTCAAGGAAGATAAGAAGAACGGCACCGTTGCTTCTTCATCAGGTATTTTTGTTATAGACTTAAACTTCGCTAGCAAAACATCATGGGTATTAGATACCGGATGTGGCTCACACCTTTGTTCCAATGCTCAAGGACTAAGGATAAATAGGAGGCTAGAGAAGGGAGAGGTCGAGCTTCAGGTCGGCAATGGAGCAAGAATGTCTGCCGTCTCCGTTGGAACTCTCAGTTTGTCTTTGCCCTTTGGGCTTATTTTGGAACTTGACAACTGTTATCATGTTCCTAGAGTTACCAAAAACATTATTTCAATTTCGGCGTTGGACGCAAAGGTTTTGAATTTCGAATTAAGAACAATAGTTGTTCATTTTATTTCGATAATGTTTTATATGGTAAAGCATATTCAAAAAATGGTCTTTATGTGCTTTCTCTTGACAAACAAATCTATAACATTGATGTTACCGCCAAAAGGGCTAAGACCATCGAGTCGAATCAAACCTACTTGTGGCATTGTCATCTTGGCCATATTAACGTCAAACGCATCAAGAAACTTCTACAAGAAGGTGTTCTTGACTCATTCGACTTGGAGTCGTTTGAAAATTGCGAAGGATGTCTATTAGGCAAGATGATAAAACAACCATTCTCCAAGTTAGGATAAAGGGCTAGTGACTTATTAGGTCTAATAGATACGGATGTATGTGGACCAATGAGTACACCCGCAAGACAAGGTTACCAATATTTCATCACCCTCACCGACAATTTTAGTAGATATGGCTATATCTACTAAATGTCGAATAAATCTGAATTCTTTGATAAATTCTAAGGATTTCAGAAAGAAGTTAAAAATCAACTTGGCAAGAAAATTAAAGCACTTCGATCGGATTGAGGTGGCGAAAATTTGAGCCATGAATTCTACGATCACTTGAAAGAAAATGGTATTCTTTCAGAGTTGACACCTCCCAAAACTTCTCAATGGAATGGAGTGTCCGAACAGAGGAATCGAATCTTGTTAGACATGTGCTACAAACCGCGGCACTAACACTGGGACTTGGTGAATTTGCCCGAGGGTTACACACCCATTGGTTGCAAATGGATCTTCAAATTGAAGACAGACAAGGATGGAAATGTATCGATATACAAGGCTAGACTGGTGGCAAAAGGTTATAAACAAGTCCACGGGATTGACTATGATGAAACCATGTGTGTGCTAGGCGAACCATTATGTGCTAGGCGAGGCATGAGTGCTAGGCGCACAAGGCAGCCCATCGCAGCCCTAGCATCATGCCTAGGCGCCATCGATGCCCTGGAATCATGCACAGCACCATCGTGGTGCTAGGCACGTGCGTGTGTGCGTGTGCTTGTGCACCATTGCCCAGCACCAAGCCCAGCATGCGTGGCTCGCTAGCAGCACGCATGCTAGGCCTTGCGTGCGTGAGGGGCTGGCTAGGATGGCTGTGCGTAGCATGCGAGTGTGTACGAGGAAATGCGTGGGAGTGCTAGGGCCAGCGCCAGCATAACGTGCTAGCAGCGCCTAGCACTAGCACGCACTGCCTGGCTGAGGATGCAAGGCTGCAGGCTGGTGCTAGCTGGCAGCCAGCACAGCCCTCCTTAAAGCCGGTTTGTGTGTGGTTGTGGGGACCAAGCAAAGCCTTAGGGAGCAAGGCTATGGTCCCCTCCACCTAACTTTGGGCATCACTCATTAGCATATAATTGTGCCACTTGTCGCGTTGTGATTGATTTAATTATTTATTTATTTTGGAATTAAATAAATTGTTGAATTTACCAACTCTCCCACATTGGTAGGAGATTGGAAATCAAGGTTCCATTTCCCTATAAATACCAAGGAATGTTTATTGGGAATGAACACACTTGAGTGGAATTAAAAAGGAAACTCTTGATTTGAATAAACCAGAAATTCGTAAAACACTTTGTTTTTATTTGTCCGGGCCTCGACTAACCTTCGAGGCTTAGGACGCTCGGGTCGGGTTCGAGGGTACGATCCCATCGGAGGCCTCGTGTTTTCGAGGTTCAAGTAAGAGCTCATAGTTGAGCGAAGCACGCGTCAAAGGTATAATCTTTTATCCTTTCTTATGCTTTTTAATTATGTTTAAAACTTCGATTTGATGAAGCCATCAGCAAGTTTGGTTTTATCAAGAATCCAGATGAATCTTGTGTATACAAGAAGGTCAGTGGGAGTGACATCGCATTCCTAGTCCTATATGTCGATGACATACTGCTCATTGGAAACAGCACAAAATTACTGGAGTCCGTAAAGGGCTGGTTGGGAAAGTGCTTTTCAATGAAGGACTTAGGAGAGGAACAGTACATATTGGGAATTAAGATCTACAGGGATAGATCTAAGAGGATGACTGGATTGAGCCAGAGTACTTACATTGATAAAGTACTGGCACGATTCAACATGGAGAATGCCAAGAGAGGGCATCTGCCCAAGTCCTATGGCGTAACTCTCAGCAAGAAACAGTGTCCACAGACACCTGTTGAGCGAGAGAGAATGGATCAGATTGCATATGCTTCGCTAATTGGGTCGATCATGTATGTCATGATATGTACCAGGCCAGATGTATCGTATGCCTTGAGTGCTACGAGCCGATACGAATCAAACCCAGGAGAGGCGCATTGGATTGCAGCTAAGAATATCCTGAAGTACTTGAAAAGGAGCAAGGATAAGTTCCTGGTTTATGGTGGCCATGAAGACCTGGTTGTTGAAGGTTACACCGACGCTAGCTTCCAGATTGACAGAGACGACTTCAAGTCACAGTCAGGATACATATTTTGTTTGAATGGAGGAGCGTTTAGCTGGAAGAGTCCCAAGCAGAGCACAACTGCAAACTCTACAACTAAAGCCGAATACTTGGCTGCTTCAGAAGCTGCTAAGGAGGCTGTTTGGATTCGCAAGTTCATCAGTGAACTTAGTGTTGTACCCTCCATCGAGGGTCCGATAGATCTCTACTGTGACAGCAATAGAGCTATCGCTCAGGCTAGAAAGCCAAGAGAACACCAGAAGGTCAAACATGTCCAAAGGCGATTTCACATGATAAGGGAATGGAAATCCGAAGGTGAAATCACAATTTGCAAGATCGGCACGGATGATAATGTGGTCGATCCTTTAACTAAACCTTTGCCTCAAGTGAAACACAACAAGCACGTTGAGGCAATGGGAATCAAGCACATCGGAGACTGGCTTTGAAATTCCCTGTACATGTGCTTTAATTAAACTAGTTGTTTTAATGTAAGACATTGTATTGAAACCATTCATTTATGGAGTAATTAATTTTGTGCAAAATTATCATTCACTCCATTACTATTTAACTGTGGTTTAGAATTAAATAATGAGTCCATTCGATTTATGGAAATATTCAAAACAAGGTATCAAGACCATGTCTTGGATAAAGAAACACCTGTTAAGTGAACATTGAATATTTAAATCGAAAATTATACCTAATCGAGGTCATCTAACTGATGGACGATTGATGACCACCAGAGATTAGTGTGCAGTATGATTTACAGCACCGTTTCTTGTGCTACAAGGGCATGATGGTCATAAATCATTTGCACAGGTGCAAGTTTGGAACTGCACTGGATCGACCTATGAGAATACTTTAAGAGATTCAAAATTGTCAAAAGTACATTTTTCATTATAGCTATCGGAACTCGTTTCCTCGACCATGAGTGTTGTGAAGCTTTCTTGTTTGAGAACTAGTCCCTTTGATGTTGCCTAATGTCTGCCGTAACTGGGGATCATAACGGGAACACTCAGGAGATTAGGTCCTCTTAGTTAGAGAAACTTACAATGCAAGACTGGGAATGTCCCCCTATTAACAATAGGGAATATGTCTTTATTGTTTACAAGGCCGCTCGATGAGCGAGACAGTAAAAATGCATGGTCGTGCTCAAATGGATTTTAGAAATCATCTGCTTATTGACAGTCGAACTCGGAGATCGAGAAACACTTTTGTACGTAATAAGGATGACGATGAATCTTACCGTATAGTTCACGA
The DNA here is from genome assembly GCF_001683475.1 of Chenopodium quinoa. Lineage (NCBI taxonomy): Eukaryota > Viridiplantae > Streptophyta > Magnoliopsida > Caryophyllales > Amaranthaceae > Chenopodium > Chenopodium quinoa. The sequence continues at coordinate 538,825 of NW_018742372.1, forward strand.
AGAGACATTAAGTGACATAGGAAATGGGCTATACACTATATGCACACTTATCCGGAAGGACAAGTGGGAGATTGAAAGGAATGGTGTCCTTCCAACAAGTGTATTATTCTGATAGAGGGTTCAGAATTATTACAGAGCTAATTCTTCAGTAAGGTCAAGTGATCAGAATGCCTAGGTGGAGGCCGCTTCCGATCAATAATATTAAGGTATAATTAATATTACAGCTGAATCTTAAATGAACCCTTTGGGTCGAACCCAATCGAACAACCGATCCGAGAGGAAGAGTTAATCCGAAGGATTTAATGAGTCGACGGAGTTTTACTAATACAGACGTCGGATATCGAGCCTAGGGCGTCGAAACCGAGCATCGCAAAATCACAAGCGACAAGTACGAGTATAGCCGTAGTTAGGCTAGGCTAGCTCATCGTAAGCCTAGGCGCACCGTGTGTGTGCTAGGCGCATCATGATGTGCTAGGCGAGGCATGAATGCTAGGCGCACAAGGCAGCCCATCGCAGCCCTAGCATTATGCCTAGGCGCCATCGCAACCCTAGAACCACGCACAGCACCATCGCAGTGCTAGGCACGTGCGTGTGTGCGTGTGCGTGTGCACCATCGCCCAGCACCAAGCCCAGCATGCGTGGCTCGCTAGCAGCACGCATGCTAGGCCTTGCGTGCGTGAGGGGCTGGCTTGCATGGCTGTGCGTAGCATGCGAGTGTGTGCGAGACAATGCGTGGGAGTGCTAGGGCCAGCGCCAGCATAACGTGCTAGCAGCGCCTAGCACTAGCACGCACCAGCGCCTAGCACTAGCATGCACTGCCTGGCTGGGGATGCAAGGCTGTTGGCTGGTGCTAGCTGGCAGCGCTAGGTGGCACACTAGCTAGCAGCTAGCACAGCCCTCCTTGAAGCCGGTTTTTGTGTGGTTGTGTGGACCAAGAAAAGCCTTGGAGAGCAAGGATATGGTCCCCCCCACCTAACCTTGGGCATCACTCATTAGCATATAATTATGCCACTTGTCGCGTTGTGATTGATTTAAGTATTTATTTATTTTGGAATTAAATAAATTGTTGAATTTACCAACTCTCCCACATTGGTGGGAGATTGGAAATCAAGGGTCCATTTTCCTATAAATACCAAGGCATGGGTATTGGGAATGAACACATTTCAGTGGAATTAAAAAGGCAACTCTTGATTTGAGTAAACCTTAAATTCGTAAAACTCTTAGTTTTTATTTGTCCGGGCTTCGACTAACCTTCGAGGCTTAGGACGCTCGGGTCGGGTTCGAGGGTACGATCCTGTCGGAGGCCTCGTTTTTTCGAGGTTCAAGTAAGAGCTCATAGTTGATCGAAGCACGCGTCAAAGGTATAATCTTTTATCCTTTCTTATGCTTTTTAATTATGTTTTGCTTGTTAATTGCATTTATTATGGGGGCGGGTCTTGGTGGGTTTCATTCCGCGTAGTGTGGGTCACTACGAAACCCTACAGGCTCGTGGTTCCTAGCAGCCACATACTACACCACACGCAAGCCTACTCCGCACCAAGCTGCTGCACCAAAGCTCGCACACACCAACGCACTAGCACGCCATGCACTCTCGGCAGCCACATGCGGGCTACGTAAGCAGCCCAGCTGGCTGAGAGATATGCTCGAGGCTCCGTGCCTCTATTTGCGTGCTTGTGCCTCAGAATTTTATTCCGATTTTTTGTGTGACATAATTAGTTCTAAATTATTTTTAGAATCAATATTAAGCAATATGAAAATAAAAAATTGTCCAACTTAATTAAATTTAATTTTAGTTCACAAACCAAAACTAATTCAAGAACCATTCTTTAAATTATTTTTGGCTCAACTTGATGCTACAAAAATTGAGGGCTATTCTCACAATTAATTTAACCAACATAAATTAACAATGAGATTTGATAAAAGGAGTTAGAAAAATAAACACAATCATCCAATGAAAAATTTCTCCAACACTAACTTGTGTAAATTTGGAAAAATTGCATTCTTCCAACATGAAGAGTAACCAAATTTCAATCACAAGTTTGAATATTTAAGACTTTAATCAAGTCAAAATGATTTAAACCAAAATTAGTTCATTATGGAATTTAGAAAGTTAAGATCGAACCAAATAAACAAATTAAAGGTTGAATCTTTAACATTTTAGGGGCTTCAAAAATACATTTTCACCATAAACATTCTCATTCCAAGCAATTAATTTGCAAAATGTGAAATTTCAAGTTTATGTAAAAATAAGAGCTAACCAAATTAAGCACCAATTATGACTTCATAAACATGCTTAATAAGGGTTAAAATTGCAGAAGATTAATGGCATAATCAAACACATAATCCAACAATTGAATGCCATAATTGATCAAGGTTTAAAGATTTAAAAATTTTCGTCAAAAATAAAAAACCCCTCTAAAAACACATTTATGGGTGGATTGGCCTCTGGGATGCGTTTTTTAAATACTTTGTGGGTAAAGAACAATTTAGAACATTGGTTCCACTCAAAATCCACTAATTTTGAGTCCAAATCGGGGATCTTTAGCCAAAATTAGCATAAATACAAGATTAAACTAATTAAAACCGAGCTTCTAATCTTATTAGAAACCAAAACCAGATATTTAAAATCTATTTAAATCACCTTAAATAATTTTTAGTTGTAAAAATTAAATGCAAGAGGCTCTTATACCGTTGTTGGGTTTTGCGGTGTCCAACACCGCGCGGAAACAAAACCCGATAACTGGATCGCATGCATAATAATTACAATATAAATAAAAGCATGCAAAACAAACATAAACATAAGAGAAGAGAGAGAGAGAAGAGGGAGAATGCTCACCCTTGTAATGTGCTACACTCAACCTCGAGCTCAGACTTGAAAGCTTCATACCCTCGTTACCAAACCGCACCAGTGCCTACCCTGAAGCTTAGTCGGGGCTAGACCAAAAATAACTTAGAGTTATTAGAACAAAGGTTTTCTCTTCTTGGAGATCACTAAAAGTTCATCAATTCAAGTGCTCTTTCCCAATGCCAAATGATTGGTATTTATAGGGAATATAGCCCCTTGAAATCCCATCATCTTTCAATGTGAGATAGTTAGTAAAAAGGCAAAATAGAATTAGAATTAATTCCAAATTAAACTAAATAGCCATGAAACAATAATCAAATGATAAGTGTCATCACACAAAGAAGGAGTAGGTGGGAGGACCACCTTGTCCTTAGAGAGCAAGGCAAGGCTTACCCTCCCCACCTACTTGATCACCCCGGACAGCTGCCCGGCCTTGGGCAGTAAGGGCAGCTTGAGCTGGCAGCCTTGCGCCACAAGGCTAGGCATGCTAGCCCATGGCCGCAAGCCTACGGATGCCACCGCAAGCCCACGCACATACGCAGGCCAGCAGCAGCACGAATTGCCACTGGCAAGCGAGCAGCAGCAGCACAGCAGGCCCAATAGTGCCCCTCGCAAGCACGAATTGCTTGCTGGGCTTTCTGGGCAGCCCAGCTCGGGGTGCTATGGCGCGTAGGCACACGTAGCAGCCCCGACCAGCCCCGCATGCCACGGCCAGCCTAGCTGGGCCTTGCGAGGGATTCGGTGGCTCCATGCCTTGACGCTTGCGGCTCCTAGCCATTTGCCTCTGATCCGAGGCGTGGCTTGGGCTCGTGCTTTCCTCGTAATTTTAGCACAATATGTTATTTTATTATTTTTCTCGTCTTCGTTGATTCCTAAAATTGACTCGACGCACGACGCTCGGTTTCGACGCTCTAAGCTTGTAATCCGATGTCTTTGTTCGTAAAACTCTATTTACTCATATAATCCTTCGGATTAATTCATCGTTTCGGTTTGGTTACACGATTGGGTGTAACCCGAAGGGTTCAGTCAAGATTAAGCTGTAATATTAATTATTCATTAATATTACTGATCGGAAGCGGCCTTCAGCTAGGCATTTCGATCACTTGACCTCACTGAATAATTAGCTTTCTAAATGATTCAGAACCCTCTATTGAAATAATACACTTGTTCGAAGGACACCATTCCTTTCACAAAAAATATTAGAATTTGGAACGGAATAAAACAAGTTCCATCGCATGGCGATGGAAGCAGCGCGGTGCGATGGTCTTGTCATTCTGCGATGGATCCTCAGATGACTAAGCTGTACCGGATTTGATTCGTAATAGACATGGGTTAATGAAATACACCCATATGTCTTTTAATTCGATAGGGATTAGGATTATAAAATTAAAAAAATAAGATGTTTTATTCGGCTTCGAATTCTTTAATCTTTATCTGTCAAGGAAAATATAATTTAGGACCTTCTTGAGGATTCTAGGAGCTTTTAACAAATCCTAATGGATTTAGGATTGAAAATAACCTTCTAGATGATTCTAGAAACTCGTAATAAATCCTAATTGTTTGAGGATTAGGATTAAGGTATTTGGACCCTCCACATGATCATTGGGTCGTAGATAAGATGGACTTAAGTCCAGTTTGGGCTCGATTTAATATTTTGGCCATAACTTATTCGTTTTAACTCGGATTTGGGCTTATAATATATCGTTGAAGCTCTTTTCAAGACCCATCCAACTAAACAATAATTGGACCGGTATTAAGGACCAAAATAACCTGATTTGGACGTTTTTATGGATTGGACATGAAATGAATAATTTTCCGGACACGAAATGAATGATTTTGGGTTTAAAGACATGAAATAAATGATTTTGGATTAAAAAAATTTAAGAAAGGTTAGAAATATGGTCACGGCTTAAAGGAACTTCACGAGACTCTTCAACTCTTTATCGAACTCGTTAATTAATGACGTGAAAGGTAATCATCACTAGGTTTGGTTTTTGGGGAGACACAATTACGTGTTTATAGGTAGCATTGAGCCATTGAATAAAAAGAAGAAAAAATGGTAGAAATGAGTGATTATATATACTATCGTTAATTAGCCTTTATTTATTAAACATTGATTTTGGTAGATAAATTTCATTTTACAAATATGGAATAATTTGTATTCTAGTTATCAATATAATACAATGATCAAATTAAAGAATACTATAAATGTTCAATAAAATACCCTTTTATGTACTCTGTATTTATCATTCACAAGTTTAAAAACTACTTTGTATATGGTAATTTGTACTAGTATATACTATAAATTTTCTTAATTGCTTTACTCATATAAAACTAAGTAGTAAATAAATTACTTACCAAATATATGCATTGAAATAAAAGTGCAATGAAATGGGAATAATTTCATCAAATAAAGGACTCTTTAAAAATTATAAGTTACTCGTTCAAAAAAAAAAAATCTTTATGACTGGTATCATGTACGGTGATTAAAATATAATTAACGTATAGTATATATTTAATATATAATTTAAAAATCATATATTCTAGTATTTAGTTTTTCATAAATTAAATGAGAGACTTCAAAAAAAAAAAAAGTTGAATACATAATTAATTATGCACACATATAGTATGAAGAATACCTTATTCAAAACTGAAAGCAGCGGAAGTTGGTACGGAGTACAATCTAATATCATATTATATCACTAATAAATAAAGTCAGTCTCGCAGTCAGGCCACGAAACAGCGACACTTGGCATTCCAGTTTTTCATCAAGTGTCGAGCCACGTAGGCGCATAGTAGATATTATTGTGATTAGATTAGATGTCGCATTAGATTAGATTGGATAGCTAGATTGGTTTAGGATAAAAAAGTATACATAAAATAATTTATAATTCATTTGAAAAAAAAGTATCTTTTTTTGTTAAAAATAGAATTTTACTTATAGCAACGCACCACATATTATAATTAATATGAATATCCAATAAACAATAGAATTTTACTCCTATACGAATAACCACGTAGTTATAATTATGAATATGGCCATGTATCATTAATATTTTATTTATTTATAGTTTGTCATTGATTTACCATTAAAGCTTTTTAATAAGGTATTCTTTATATTCGGCTGTAATATTTTTGTGTTTGTTTGTGATTTTGTTAATGAAATTAAAGAAGTCAATAACTACTAAAATTTGGCCACAACAGAAACTGTACAATAAAAGTTAGCAATGTAATACCTCGTATTTTTATACGTATTTTAATTTAAATAAGTATTTCCTAAAGTATTTAAATAATTCAAAATGAATTATTTATGGTATTTTTATTAATTTAAAAAGTTTAATTTTAATTATTTAATAATCTTGAAAACATTTTATTTCATGATTTAAAATTTTGGGGCATATTATTTTTAAAAAGATAATTATTATGTCAAAGGTTTTTAAGGAAAGTCAAAATACTAGTTTGACTAGGAAAGGGATCATTAAAGGTAGTAAAGGAATTTTAAGTAGGAGGGATTGAGAAGGGGTATAAATACCCATCATATGCCTAAGGTGGAGTGCACCCAAAGGTAAATTCTCTCTCCCTCTTATTTTCTTTTCCCTTTCCCCTTTATTTATTTATTTTATTTTAATCACCACCACACCACCACACACATCGGCCGACCACCATACGCCACCACCAGACGGCGACCACAACCACAAGCCTTCGTCGGCAGCAGCAGCCACTAGGCGGTGCGACATCAGCCAACCTACGTGGCTGTTTATGCCGGTGGTCTTAACAAAAATATATATTATTATTATTGTTTTTTTTTAATTCAATCTAGCCTAAATCTAATAGTTGTTTTTGGGTTTTGTGATGATTCTAGGATGTTTAATAATAAGTATTTTATATATGAATTTTCAGATATAATTTTAAATTAAAAAGCCCCAAATTGAAAACCCTAGGTTTCTACATTAATGTATGTTGATGGGATTTGATTGTAGGTGATTTAAATTATTGAAATAGGTGTTTTAAAACATAATTACAAAAATTTAAGATGTTTTACTAATGCTGGAAATTTTATATATAAGCTATAATTAAGTTTCTTGAAACTATAATTGGCAATAAAAGTAAGGGTTTTAAAAGAACATTCAGATTATTTTAGAGGGTTTAGGAGTGATTTAAAGAGAGTATCTATTGCTGGAAATTTGTGTGAAAGTGGTATTAATACTTCTTTGTAATTTTGGTTTGTAGGAGACATCCAAGTGAGTGGTTTTATTTAGTTATGGCGATTTTGAAATCATATTCAAGCTACGTTCGCATACTTAGTTATTATTTGAATATGTAAAAGCATGCCAGGCTTTGTTTAATTAATTCCAAGTAGTATCATGATAGGTGTTGGTTGGAATTTGTTGATTGGATTGATGTTGGAGAATGATTTATGATGTATGAATTATTTGTGATGAATTGGTGATTGGAATTAATTATGTTGGCATGTTTATTATGAACCACACGTTAATTATTGGCATGATAGAGAGCATTTTTAATTAAACTAAGTGTTTAATTTGGTTTTGAATATTGAAAAGGATTTTTATTATGGTTCATATGATTTTTATTGATGTTATAAGCATGAGGAAGGAGGTATTTAAGTGTTTATGTACACAAGGATATAATTATATTTTGGTGACTATGTGCACTTAAGGTGTTTCTAACACCGAGGGATAGGATTTGTGGTGCATTATGCGTTTAAGGTGTCTTTGACACCGGTGTAGATTAAAAAGGGGTTCAAATATTAAATTTATGTGGTCACTAACTATTCAAAAATTAAATTGATATGTTTGATTGCTTGAATGAGTTATAATGATTGATTGTATTATGGTTTGAGTGTCATCATCAAGTTTAATAAAATGTAAACACGTAAAGTGAAAGTGATTACGCACCAAAACTCTTGAAACGTATATACCTTGAGTATGAACACATGGGGGAGTTATGGGGTTTTATATTTAACCATAACTTCTACTAGGAGTACAGGACGCTGTATATTCCTTTCTATTATGCACAAGAATTCCGCCACTTTCGAGTGGTTTATTTTATACTTTCATGGTTCGCTCCCGTGTTAGTACTCTTCTTATTAGGGAAGGTTAGGGGGAAACCTGTTCGATGCGTAATCAAACTAAAAAATTAATTTAGTTTTTAGTGATTGGTCATGTTATGTGTTGTATGCTTGTAAACAAGTGCAACAAGGTAAGATGTGTGATGTTAGGGTGAAAGTATGTTAGTGTGTTCTTGTTACGTTTATGTACTCAGCATTGCTGATTGTGTGTTTGTATGTTTGTTTGGCCTTGTCTTTACATTGGCCCTACGACGACCCATTTCAAATGGCGAGTAGTGGGGACAAGTAGAGAGAAGCTTTTCAGGTGATGAAGCATATTCATGATGGGGATGAGCGAAGAGCGAATCATGCTTAGTTCTCATAGGAATATGATGTGTTTTATTTGCTTAAAATATCATTTGTTTTGTTATGACTATGAGACTAACGCAAAAGTTTTCAGTATTGTTTGACTTTTAAGGGCTTATGATGGTTCCAAGTTGTAGCTGTGTCAATCTTTGATATTTGCCTTAGCCGTTTTCATGATAGCGGTAATGTTTTAGATTTTCCTATTTCGTATTTTAAAAGGGTAAAATTGGATTTTAAAGGGCCCCAAATTCGCCGACTTTTTTGGGGAAGGAAGGCTGCTACCACCGCCTGGGCTCGATTTTTGGTTGGGGTTCTCAAATTTCGGCTACGGGAAGCGAGGGTACGTCGAATTTCGGTGTTCAGAAAGGTCCGGTGGCGAAATCCGGTGACGAGGGGCTGAGAAAGGGTGGTTCGGGGGTTGGCTGGGGAGAAGGGCCACCGTTGGTGGCTGCCTTGTGGTTGTTTGAGATTTTTTAAAAAAATGGATTTTTTTTATGTTTTTTTTATTTTATTTTTATTTTTTGAAAACAAGTAAAATGGTGACACGTGTCACTGTAGACACCACTTAACGGAATTTTTGGACGGAAACCGTTAAGTGGTGGTAAAAACCATTTTCGTAACATTTGTCTGGTGTTAAAATAAAACTTTTTTTTGGAGGTGTTAAAACCCATTTTCGGGTATTTGTCAGGTGTTAAAATCTAAAATATCCTTTTTATTATTATTATTTTTGGATTTCCGAAATATTTTTTAATATGGCCGAATGTTTTAGGCATTTTTCGGGCTTATATTTAAAAATTAATTTTGAAATAAAATAGAGTCAAAAAAAATATTTTTAGTTTGCTCATTTTGCAGGGTAAGCAAGGATTGAGGTAAGTATTATGTGTTAAAAGCTTTTAAAAGCATGTTGGTGAGCTTGGGTAGGAAAGAATTTGGGCATATAAGTTAGAAATATTTATGTTCTTGTATGCATTAAATTTAAGGTTGTGATGTTTGATCATGTGGATTGATTGATTGAAAGCATGTAATTATATGATTAGAATAAGTGAAACTGTTTGATTGAACATTGACCTAATTCATGTAAGAACTATATTGTTTTTAATTTCTTTGGGAAAGGAATTCATTTCTAAACCTTTTCCTTTACAGGAACTGTATTGCTTTTAATTATATGATTAGAATAAGTGAAACTGTTTGATTGAACATTGAACCTAATTCATGCAAGAACTGTATTGCTTTTAATTTCTTTGGGAAAGGAATTCATTTCTAAACCTTTTCCTTTACAGGATGCCAATTCTTCCTAGCAATATTTCCGAAAGTGGTACTCTAATCAAGAAAGACTTTAAACATCTGTTTGACTATGTCAACAAAATTCAATTCTATTGTTCCCACATGAGCAATGTCTTAGGAGACAAGCATTATGATCTTCCTGATCGTGTTTCTGCTATGATTATTCATTGTCTTCCAGATGAACCTCCATATCTTGATGTTTAATCAAAGTTGTCTGATTTCTATTTACCAGGGAACATTCCAAACTACTCTAAATATAAAAATTTCTATGGACAGTGGTACCTTGATTATAGATACTTGATTTCTTACCTCGTTAAAGTTGAGAAAGACCATTGTCAGCACTTAAATATTCCTTATCCCAAATATTACTATAATATTCCGACAGGGAATAATTCCCCTTCCACTAGTCATCAGTCAGGAAGTTCTTCTCCCACTCAGGGTAATCAAGCAGGGCAAGAAGGAGGAGAGATGATGGATTCCATTATGGAGATTCCAAATCTAAATCCACCTCCAACTCCAATTATAATTGATATTTCATCTGACGATGAGGAAGTGAAGAGTTTGTTCAAGTAGAGAAAGAACCAGAGTCGCCTGAACCAATGAAGGAAGAAGATGACCCTGAATTCGATCCTGGAAGCTACAAACAATCTACCTACAAGAGGGACAATGTTCGAAAGGACAAGATTTTTGTAGTTTCAACTCTTTTAGGATTCTTAGATTCATTTTCGCATTCTAATCATTCCAATTTCAGTAAAGTAATAAGTGGCATGTCCACACTGAGCCAGTAAACTTATGTAGTTGCATAAGTTATTTAAACTCATTTTATTTCAGTATTCCATTCATTTTCTTACTCAGCAATAAAATCTCATTTATTCCTATGTCAATTAATTTATTTTATTGACAAATCATTCTTTTCGTTCTCAAATCATTTATTTCGTATCACTACCCCAATAAGCCATTTCTTACTAAAAAATATTCCAATAATTTATTTCTATACTCTACAAATCCATGGGGATTATTTTTTATTTATTAATGTGATGCTTTGTTAAATGTGTGGTTGGCTAGCAAGCAATATTTGGTTGAAAAGCTACAAATTTTGGGAGTTTTAAATTCCAATTTGTTAGCTTAAAATTTAATGTGTATGTTTGTAGGGTTTCGTAGTGACCCGACACTACGCAGAAGGAAACCCACCAAGACCCGCCCCTTAATTAAAGCAATTAAACAAGCATAATAAACTTAATCAAACAAGATTAAGGACAAGAATTATACCTTTGATGCGTGCTTCGCTTCCAAGGAGCTCTTACGTCAAAATCCCGAAAAGACGAGATCTCCAACAGATCGTACCCTCGACCCGACCCGAGCGTCCTAAGTCTTGAAGGTTAGTCAAGACCCGGACAAAATAACTATGAGTTTTACGAATCAAAGGTTTACTCTTTTCTTAGAGTTGCCTTTTTAGTTCCACTCAAGGTTGTTCATTTCCCAATACCCAAGCTTGGTATTTATAGGGAAATGAACCCTTGCATTTCATTCCCCAAGTAATGTGGGAGAATTTTTTATTTGCTAATTAATTTATTTCTAAAATACATCAATAAATAAATGCAATCAAAATTCGACAAGTGTCAAAGGGAGAGAGAGTATTAGGTGAGGACCATGGAGAGGTGGGGGGACCAACGTCTTGCTCCCCAAGGCTTTCACAAAGCCTTGGTCCCCACTCTCCTCACAAACCGCCTCAACCAAGGCTGCTGGCCAACTGCCAACTAGCACGCCAGCTGGCTGTGCCAGCTAGCCCAGCATGCTAGCATAAGCCCAGCAGCAGCGCTGGTGCTGGCTGGTGCGTGCTGGCGCTGGTGCCAGCATCCCACGCATCATAGCTGCACCATATGCTCGCGTGGCCCAGCATGCGTGCTGCTAGCGAGCCATGCTTTCTGGCCTCTCGCTTCGCACCACACTCGCACATCATGCGCGCCATGCATCAGCCTCTCTCGCACGCAATGCCTAGCATGCGTGCTGCTAGCAAGCCACGCATGCTTGGCTTGACGTTGCTAGCTTTCTAGCCCCTCGCACACACTCGCACAGCCACACGCATCTGCCTCGTCCATGCACCATGCACCATGCACGTACATGCCTCGCCCAAGCACCACGCACCACGCATGCGCCAGTGCCTAGCACTAGTTGTGCTTGGTGCGTGTGGTCCTGCCATGCGCCCAACATTATGCTAGGGCTGCTACGGCATCAGGCCATCCTAGGGAACGCATGGTGCGCCTAGTGATGCTGCCTGGGCTGCGATGGTGCCCTGCCATCCTAGGGAACGCATGGTGCGCCTAGTGATGCTGCTGGCTTGCGATGGGCTGCGATGGCGCCCAGCATCATGCTAGGGCTGCGATAGCGCCTAGGCATGATGCCAGGGCTGTGTTGGCGCGCCTGGTGCTAGCGATAGCCAGCCATGGTGCCTAGCCATCACGCTAAGGCTGCGATAACGCCTAGGCATGATGCTAGAGCTACTATGGCGCGCCTAGTGCCTATGCTAAGCTAGCCTAGCCTAGCTATGGCTACGCTCATACTTGTCGATTGTGATTTTGCGACGCTCGGTCTCGACGCCCTAGGCTCGATGTCCGACGTCTATATTCGTAAAACTCTGTCGACTCATTAAATCCTTTCGGATTAATTCGTCGTCTCAGATCGGTGATTCGATTGGGTTCGACCCGAAGGGTTCAGTTAAGATCGAGCTGTAATAGCAATTGTACCTAGACATTACTGATCGGAAGCGGCTTCCACCTAGGCATTTCGATCACTTGACCTTACTGAAGAATTAGCTCTGTAATAATTCTGAACCTTCTATCAGAAGAATACACTTGTTGGAAGGACACCATTCCTTTCAATGTTTCAAGGGTGTTAACTAGTTAGGTGGTTGTTTAACTTGAGAGCTAGCCAAGACCGTTTTTAATAAAAACCCCTTTGTGTTAATTCAGGCGAAGAAGAATGGCATGAGGGAGTGGTAACAACAATGATGGAGGAGAGTTGAGTGAAGTTGTGAGGCAATTGGCAGCTGTTTCTCAACAATTGGCAAGAAACTCAACCAATAACGGAGATGCTCAAGGAAAACTGTTTAAGAAGGTGGCGCAGAGTAAACCACCAACCTATCAAGGAGAGCCCGATCCAATTATACTGGAAAACTGGTTGAGGGAGTTTGAGAAATTGTTTGGGGCAGTAGGGTGTCCAGAGAATTCAAAAGTGGGTTGTGCTACACATTATGTGAGGGGTGAAGCTGACCTTTTGTGGTGGCAAAACGAAGCTACCATTAGGGTATTATCTTGATTTAATTGGACTATGTTTCAGGAGAAGATTAGGGACAAGTTTTACCCTAGCTTCTTACAGAAGCGAAACGCTGAGGAATTTTCTAATCTTTCTATAAGGAATATGTTAGTTACTGAATATTACACCAAGTTTATTGAGCTGTCTCGATTTTCTATGGAATCTGTTTCTACAAAAAAAATCTAAGGCTAGAAAGTTTGAGAGTGGTTTGACTACTGATTTACAGTTAAAGCTGTGTGGACAAGTATTTGAAACCTTGGATGAAGTGTATGGGAGAGCTGCACATCTTTATGCGTTGGAGATGAAGAAAAGGAAGGAGTTAGCGGAAATAGAAGGGAGAGAAAAGAGAAAAGAGGTGGGACAGAATTCTGGAAACCCGCAACGTAACCAGAACAACTTTAAGAAGTAAAAGTACCACCATAATAACAACAACATCAACAACAACAATAATTTCCAAAGCAACAATCGTTATGGAGGATGAAACTTTAATGGTGGAGCTAAGAACACTAACCAGGAATATAATAAGGATGGAAGACGCTATTTTTGCAAAAGGTGCAAGAATAACCACCCTGGAAAAGATTGTGATAGGAATTTGGTTACCTGTCGTACTTGCAACAAGCTAGGACACAGGGAGTATGAATGTTTCTCCAAGGACCTTAATAGAAATAGGCAAGGAAATAATCAAGGTAGGGCTCAAAGGAACTTTCAGGGAAGTAACAACTATTCTAGGAACAAGGGGCACAACAAAATGCGCTGAAAACCAACAATAGTAATGGAAACATCTAACAGAAAGGTGGAGCTGCAGGAAAGTTGAATGTTATGAGTAGACATGAGGCTGATCCACGAAAGATGTCATCACTGGTACCTTTTCTATAAACTCTATTCCTATTAAATTCTTGTTTGATTCTGGTGCAACTTTTTCTTACATTTCAAAGGCTATTGTTTCATAATTTTCAAACTGTTTGAAAACCGTAAAAGAGGTAGATTTACCTATAGTTATTCCTACGCGTGGGGTAGTGAAGTGTAACAAGACCTTTAGAGGTGTACCTTTGGAAATCGAAGGAAAGTGTTTTTGTCGGATCTCATTGAGTTTGGATTGAGTGACTTCGATGTCATTTTGGGAATGGACTGGTTGAGCAAGTACAGTGCAGAGATTAGTTGTAGATCACACACTACTAGAAAACAGTCAATCAACGACGGAAAAAATCCGTTGGAAAACCCTGAAAATCCTTCGGAAATGGCCATTTCCGACAGAATTCCGTCGGAAAGCATTGTCGGAAGACCCTTTGTAGGTATTTTGCGATATTCCATCGGAAGAGACCTTTCCGACGGATTTCGTGCTGTCGGCGCTTTTGTTGACTTTAAGTAAAATTCCGTCGCAAGGTTCCGACGGAATTTTCCGTCGGACGGTGATATGTTCCGACGGAAATATCCGTCGGTGGGGAAATATTCCCACGGAATTTTCCATCGGAAAAAGTATATTCCGACGGAAAATTCCGTCGGAAAATTGAATAAAAAAAAAAAACCACCTCAATCGCCACCCAGAACCACCCTGGCCACCAGCCTACACCACCCACCACGTCCCAAACACCTCCACCCCACCCCAGACCCACCCCACCCACACACCCTAGCCCCGCCACCAGCCTACACCACCCACCACGTCCCTGACACCCCATCCCACCCCAGACCCAGACCTACCCCACCCAGACCCAGAACTAGACCCAGACCCACCCCCCCCACCCCAAACCCAGATCCACCCAGGCCAGACCCACCCCACCCCACCCCTCCCCTCCCTAACACCCCAAACTCGCCACCAGATCTACAAACCACCACCGAAACCACCATCCCCACCCTCCCCAACCACCACCGAAACCCACCTTAAACCACCACCCTCACCCAGCACGGAAAAAACATCCAAAAATTCGAAAAAAACAACCGAAAAAACATCCAAAAATTCGAAAAACAACCAATAAAACATCCAAAAATTCGAAAAAACATCCATAAATTAATGAAAAAAACAACAACAAAAAAAACCGAAAATACAACAAATTAATTAAAAAAAATGCGTACCTAAATTCGACAAAATTGTGTTTATGAGGCCAAATTCGACCATGAAAACTCTAGATCTAGAGTTTTCATAGTCGAATTTGACTTGAAAACCTTCGTTTTAACCATCAATAACCTTCGTTTTCATTGTTGACGGTGCGAGAGTGAGAAAAAGATGAATAGCAGCGAATTGGAAAGTGAGAAAGAGATGAAGAGCCGCGAAGAAAGAGAAGAAGATGGAATGAAGGAGGAGAGGAAATCAGAGAAGAAGATGGAATGAAGGAGGAGAGGAAATCAGAGAAGAAGAGAAGAGGAAAGAGGAGAGGAAAGAGAAAGAGGAAAGAGGCGGCAAGAGGAGAGAGAAAAGAGGAATGAAAGGGGAAGGGGAATGTAGGGTTTCCGGGGTTTTGTAATCTCTTTTTTTGTTTTGTTTTTTTTTTTTAAATCCGTCGGAAAACCTAATATTCCGTCGAAAAAGTCCGTCAGAATTAAAATCCCTCGGAATTTCCTACGGATTTAAAATTCGTAGGAATTTAATCTGTTCCGACGGATTTATTTCCCTCGGAATTGATCGCTTCCTACGAAAATTTCCGTCGGAAGACATTTTCCGAGAGAAAATTCTGTCGGAAGTAGTAAATTCCGAGGAAAAAAAATCCGTCGGACTATTTTCGAGGGAATTTCCGTCGGAACTAACATTTTCCGACGGACTTTTCTGAAAGACCCAAATTTCGTCGAAAATTTGGAATTTTCCGACGGAAATTAAGTCCGTCGGAACGATTTCCTCGGAAATTAGCCTATTTCTAGTAGTGACAAAAAGTAAAAATGACTACAATTGATAATGAGTTGGTGACATATTGGATGCATGGTGAAACAAAGAGCCCAAGGATCATATCTGTGTTAAAGTTGGCAAAGTATATAAAGAAGGGGCATCTAGTATATTTCTGAAGTGTGAGGAATATGGAGCATGAGGAGACAACCAAGCCTGAGGAAATAGAAGTAGTGAATGAGTTTCTGGATGTGTTTCCAGAAGAAATTCCTGGAATGCCACCCAAAAGGGAAATTGATTTCACAATAGAGCTAATTCCAGGAACAACACCAATTTCCAAGGCACCATATCGAATGGCACGTGTAGAGATGAGTGAGTTGAAGGAGAAATTGTAGGATTTGTTAGAAAAGGGTTATATAAGACCAATTGCATCACCTTGGGGAGCGCCTGTGTTATTTGTGAAGAACAAAGATGGAAGTATGAGGTTATGTATTGATTATAGGGAGTTAAATAAGGTCACCATAAAGTACAAGTACCCATTACCAAGGATTGATGACCTATTTGATCAGTTAAGAGGTGCAGTTGTGTTTTCTAAGATTGATTTAAGGTCTGGATACCATCAACTTAGAATTGCAGATGAAGATATTCCCAATATTGCATTTAGAACAAGGTACAGACATTATGAGTTTGCAGTATTACCATTTGGATTGACGAATGCTCCAGCAATTTTTATGGACTTGATGAATAAGGTGTTTCATCCATTTATGGAAAAGTTTGTGGTGGTGTTCATAGGTGATATACTGGTGTATTCGAAGAGTAAAGAAGAACATGTAGAACACCTGAGGGCAATTCTACAAACACTAAGGGAAAATAAGCTTTATGCAAAGTTCTCTAAGTGTGAGTTTTGGTTGGAGAAAGTGGCATTTTTGGGTCATTTTGTGTCCAAAAAATGGGGTAGAAGTTGATCCATCAAAAATTGAGGCAGTGAAGGGTTGGCCTACGCCAAAAACAGTGTCTGACATTAGGAGTTTCTTAGGTTTAGCAGGGTATTATAGACGTTTTGTGAAGGATTTCTCAAAGATTGCTAAACCTATGACCTCTGTAATGAAGAAGGATAAGAAGTTTGAATGGAATGACAAGTGTAAGGAAGCATTCCAAGTCTTGAAACAAAAGCTGATCACAGCGCCAGTGGTTACACTGCCAGACGATAGTGGAGTTTATGATGTATATAGTGATGCATCCAAGAATGGTCTAGGATGTGTACTTATGAAAAATGGGAAGGTGATTGCATATGCATCAAGACCGTTAAAGCCTCATGAAGTAAATTACCCTACTCATGACTTAGAACAAGCTGCAATCATTTTTGTGCTAAAGATTTGGAGACACTACTTGTATGGAGTGAAATGTACGATTTATACAGACCATAAGAGTTTGAAATACAATTTCACTCAAAGGGATTTAAACTCACGCCAAGGGAGATGGTTAGAGTATACGACGGATTATAACTTAGGCATACAATATCATGAGGGGAAAGAAAATGTAATCGCAGATGCTCTAAGTAGTAAAACCAGTCATGGATTAAACACCTTGATAGTGGCTGATGAGTTTTGTAGGGAAATGAGGAGAATGAATCTAGAAGTGGTAGAAAGGGGAGTGCCAGCAAGCATACTTGCGATTCTGAGTATTCAACCAACAATATTTGATGAGATAAGGGAAAATCAAAAAGGAGATGTAAAGTTGGATAGAATTTGTGAGAAAATAAAGCAAGGAAAATCCATGGATTTCAAGATTCACGAAGATGGGAGTCTAAGGAACAAGGGTCGTTGGTGTGTACGACAAAAATGTGCGGAGGTAAAGAGAAAGTTCATGGAAGAGGGTCACAATACACCATACTCAGTACACTCAGGAGGGAACAAGCTATATAAAGACCTGAAAAAGGTGTATTGGTGGCCCAGAATGAAGAATGAAGTTGCGGAATTTGTGTCAAAGTGTCTAACTTGTCAGAAAGTGAAGATAGAACACAAAAGACCGCAAGGAACTGTGCAATCATTGGAAATTCCTAGATGGAAATGGTATTGTATTTAAATGGACTTTGTGACTTGCCACCTAAATTCAAAGAGTGGAAATTACACCATTTGGGTAGTGGTGGATAGACTTACAAAATCTGTAGTGTTTATAACAATGAAGGAGACCTGAAAGATGGAAAAACTTGCAAAAGCTTACATCAAATGAACAAAACTTGAGTTCCAAAAGATATTGTGTCTGACAGAGATTCTAGGTTTTTTTCAAGGTTTTGGAAGAGCGTGCAGGAAAACTTTGGTACAACACTTAAGATGAGTACAACATTCCACCCTACCACAGATGGGCAAACTGAGAGAACCATTCAAACCTTGGAAGACATGTTGAGGGCTTGTGTTATAGATTTCCAAGGGGGATAGGGATATAGCTTGGACTTAATTGAATTTTCCTATAATAATAGCTATCATGCAAGTATTGGCATGGCTCCATTTGAGGCATTATATGGAAGGAAGTGTCGGAGTCCGATTTGTTGGAAAGACATAAGTGAAACAATGATCTTAGGGCCTCAAATGATCGAGGATACAGTTAAGAAGGTAAGGGATATTCAAGCTAATTAAGATTCAAGCAGCGTAAGATCGCCGAAAGAGCTACGCCGATTTGAAGCGTAGAGAGGACGAATTTGAGGTCAGTGACAAAGTATTGTTAAAGGTGTCACCAATGAAAGGTGTAATGAGATTTGGAAAGAAAGGGAAGCTTAGCCCGAAGTATATACGTCCATATAAAGTATTGCAAAGGATTGGGAAAGTGGCTTATAGGTTGGCCTTACCTATGGAGCTAAGTAAAGTGCATGATGTATTTCATGTATCTCAGTTAAGAAGGTATATCCCAGATAAGTCACATGTGCTACAACCTGAAACCATTAAGTTAGATAAAAGCTTAACTTATGAGGAAAGACCTGTCAAGATCCTTGACAGTAAGGTACGTAGTACACGCAATAAGGAAGTTAAGATTGAAAAATTGCTATGGTCTAACCAAGAGTATGAGGAAGCAACTTGGGAAGCCAAGGATGAGATGAAAAAGAAGTATCCTAAGTTTTTTAAGGTATGGTAAGTTACGGGGACGTAACTCGTGTTCTTTAAGGGTGGTAGAATGCGGTAGAATTTCGCGTTTTTTCCTGTATTTTCAGTTATTTTTGTGCTTTTGCAAATGACAATTATTTCAAGTAATTTTGATCTCAAAGAGATGTTGAAGGAAAAAGTATGACAAAAGAGTACAACAATATATACAAAGTGAGGAAGAAAGTTTGAATTTCATTGCCCAAGTTTCGGGACGAAACTTCTTTTAAGGGGGGTGGTAGACTGTAATACCCTGTATTTTTATACGTATTTTAATTTAAATAAGTATTTCCTAAAGTATTTAAATAATTAGAAATTAATTATTTATGGTGTTTTTATTAATTTTAAAAGAATTATTTTAATTAAAAGTTTATTTTTAATTATTTCATCTTGAAAATATTTTAATTCATGATTTAAATATTGGGGCATATTATTTATAAAAAGATAATTTTTAAAGTCAAAGGTATTTAAGGAAATCATAATACTAGTTTCAATAGGAAGGGATTGTTTCGGGGTTTTAGGATGTCCTGTAGGAGAGTTACAACACTAAGACTGGACTCCGGACGCCTGTACCTGCAAAACAACGGAGACTCCGGTTGGGTGGAGTTCCGCCTCCGACGATCAAGTTAGAGCGTGTTTGGATGTAAAGGATGCGGAAAGCAAAGAGGATCAGGCTCCTCTTAGAAGAGAAGTGATCATCTGGCTATCTCGGACAGCCTCGAAATCCGAGCCTTAGCTTTCAACAAGTGCAATTAAAGATGGAGTTAATGCTCAACAATTAATGTACACGTGTTTTTTAATATTTTCTGAATGTCATTCCCTGGGAGGGAACATCTCCCTTTTATAGGGTCTCGCAATGTGTGTCAGTCTTAGGTTTACGGAAAACCTAGGCTTGAGTAGGCTTCTTGGTGTATGGGCTTTGGAAGGATGCTTGTCCAAGTTGGCACTCTATTTGCCACATGTCATGCTCTGATTGGTTTACTTGGGACTCTTCACTGAGTGACACATGGAAGACTTTGGCTGGTCCACGTGGATGACACGTGGCAGGGTTTTATTGGTCCACGTGGCGAGGTTAAATCCCCTAATCATTTTCCCCTCACAAGGGGGACGTGGCTTGCCACGTGGCGCCTGTGACAGGTGTCACATGCTGATTGGTCAACGATTTTTACCTTTTTTTTTTAAGGTGACCCTTAAAATTACTCCGCTATAAAAGGGGCATGTCCCAATCATTTTTTGGATATTTCCAAAAAAATAATTCAGACAACTCTTTGACTTAAGAACTTGTCATTTTCTGAGAAGAACGACTGTTGCTTGCTACCAGACCGCCTGCTCTTACAGCCGCCGAAGAGTTTTCAACCACCTTCGACTTTACAGTTTAAAGGTAACCGCCTGTTTTTCTTTCGTGCTTTTTCTTTGTTTCTTTTTCTTTTTGAAAATGGTTTCCCAAAAGCACACGGTACGACCTAGGTTAATGATCAGTTGGTCACCGGGGATGGCTGAGTCTAGAACTAGAAGTGCCGACTACCCCTTGATAGACCTCTCTTTGCGTCTATGCAGGACACCATGGCTAGAATCAAACAAACAACCAGGGTTGTGAACTCGGACGACTCCTCCTTTAGGGCGCCTGTCAGTGAACTGTCTGATGTGCCGTCTGGCGCCCCAAGTACCCCCAGTGATTCCACTTTAGAATAATCAGGGAAGGAAGTTCAAAATGAGGACTCGGGCATTGTTGGACAGGCCCCCCATGCGGACGCCAGGTCCAAGTGCTCAGGTAGTGACCCTGAGTCAAGTACTTCAAGCAAATTTTCTGACGACTCTTAAGAGAAGCACTCTTAGCTAGAGACAGCAAGAGAATCCCTTTTAGTAAAATTGGGAGAAGACTGGGCGAATCCGTCTACTACTCGCCGAGAGCAATATGCCGCCTACTATCATCATGTTCCCACTAGCAGGCGAAAAATGATGGCGGGCAAAATAGGGAGCTTTAAAGCTTACCATGTCATGGGACATGGTTATATCTTATGCACGCCGGATGCTGAGGACACCGTAGTCTGGCCACAGGGGTCCAACTACGGGGACGAATGTTTTGGCTTCTATGAAGCGGCTATTAAGGCTGGCCTCAGATTTCCTCTACATCGTGCTGTGGAGCGAATCCTAGACGGATACCAGCTGGATGTCTGGCAACTGGCCCCAAATTCTTGGTTCAACATCTTAGGTTATGTTTCCGGCTGCGAAATGCACGAAGTAGACCCCAGCTTTGAAGCATTCACCCACATGCACTACCTCAGCCGAACCCCAAAAACAAGTGGGTCCGGCTAGTACACTTTGTCTAGCCACAAGGCTATATGATGACTTTAGGGAAGGAGAACAAATTGAAAGACTAGAGAAACACCTTCTACATTGTCTCCAGCGGTGAAAAAGTCAAAAATAAAATGTATAACAGGTGGAATAGGAACCTACCTTCTCTAATAGGCGGATCAGAACTACCGCCTGTTCCTAGGAAAGTCGGGGAAGAGATCCTTAATAAAGGCCTTTTTAAGGTGGACATCCAAGCCAACAGAGAGACTGAGGCGAGAGAGTTCATTCCCCAAAGCTACATTCCCCAGTCAAAATTGATTTTTTGTCGCCTGCTTCTCACACTGTGGTTTTTGTTGCAGGGCGACCCCAACAAACCCTCTCCTCACTCACAGTCGGATCCGAAGATTCAGAAACAGACGGCTGGTGACGTGACAACTCCTGGTAGACCCAGGAAACATGTGGCCAGTAGGCCAGGGAGAAGCCATCCTCCCAAGTCTCCAGCCGTCCCTGAGGTCAGCCAGCCTCATAAGTAGAAGGATGTGGCGGCTGAAGGTATCAAAAATTTTAATCCCTTGCCTTACCCCTGTAGGGTCAAATTCAATCAGCAGTCGTCTAGTACCTCTGAAAACAGTCGATCTATTGACCGAGTTTACACCAAGTACTTAAAAAATGTTGATTGTGCAGATACCCCTCAAAGGCTAAATCTTCAATAGCTGGCCAGGACCATGTTGAGAGTCGTCTCCCTTGAAGACAGGGAGTCGGTCAAGGGAGTCGGCACCCTCAACTTGGATGCAATCCTCGCCCTTCTAGCTGAGGTATCCTTGTAATTTTTACTTCCTCTTATTTTACATAACTCTTAGGGCCGCTTGCTACTAATGTTCTCTTTTGCCGAATGCAGTCTATGCTGCGAGTGCACGGTCTTCGTAGGCCCGTCAACGAGAAAACCAAGGAGGGAAAGGCTGCGAATGCTCGCTCCGCCTCTTCTCATGATAAGGCCATGTTTCAGATTGCTCAAAATGAAATATTGGCGATTGGCATACTATATTCTCAGGCGACCGCCAACCTGCAGGTCAAGGCTGACTTGGACGCTGCGAAGAAGTGGGTCTCTGAGTTGGAGCAGCAGGTTAAGGACCTCAAGGCCAAACTAGACGGCCTTCGTACTTGCCTGGACAAACTGAAATAGCGGTTGGCTAACCAGGAAATCCAGCTTACGAAGAAATACACTTCTAGAGTCGAGGAAGAAAAGCAGGCCTTGGTCAAAGACATGATGGACGACTGCAACATCATCATGGAGATGACTTGAGCGGCTCTTTTCCCGGACACCAGCTATGAGGGCTGGAAGAATCAGTTTGCTGCCTCCACTCAAGAGTACAATGACATAATCATGGGCCAAGCTTAAGATGGAGAAGAGGAGGAGGGCGAGTCGTCTGATTTTGCATCGGGGGGGTCAGACCAGGAGGAGGAGCAGGATGCTGAAAAAGAGCAGTAGCTGACTGGTGAACAAAAGGATGCGGTTATGAATATTGAACAACCCCCTCCTGCTGCTTAAGCCTTCCTTTTTTTATTCTAACTTTCTTCAGCCTGCGTACCGTATGTTCAGTTTGTATCTTTACCGACTGAAGGGTCAGGTTTATTGACAATTTTAACTCTTTTTTTTTGTCGGTCATCTGGCCGACTGTTTATATGAATCATCCGACGAAATTTTCATGAATGCTTATTTCATTATACCGACCGTTCTTGCCTTTGGGTGACTGTTTGCCTGTTTTGAAAGGTGAATTAGTTCCATGGTTTTCATTGGGTTATAGGCGATAACTTTAGCTGTTTCGTTAACCTAAATAGGAATAGTGGCCGAATGCCGTCTATTTATCAAAAGGACAGGCGGCTTTGTTCGCACCGTTTAGGTTTCGTTTTAGGTTATTCAGGTTGAGCGACTATCAGTTAACCTTTGGGGTTAGTCAATCTTTGTCACTTTGTTTTGAGTGAACAGAAGAAGCAGACGGCAAAAGGTCGCATGTGATTGCTTTGCATGTTTTGCAGCTAAGTGTTAAGCCTTGGCTTATATCCTCAAAATTAGCCGACTGTGTTGCCCTTAAGAAACAACAGTCGGTATCCGACTCAGATATTATAGATTACCGCATGTTTTAGAGAAATCGGTACTCTTTTTTATCCTTGTCTCATTTGATCAGTTCACAGAGCAATGTACCACCCAAATGGGAGATGCTCTCTACGACGAATTCACCCAAATGAATGTCGTCGGACGCCTGCTCATGTTGGGACAGACGTATTGTTTTAATTTTATATCATCCGGCCATTAGCCTCAGTAGGTTGTTAAAAAGAACAACTCATAGCTGCTAAAATATTAAAGATCATTCGGCCATAGGCCTTATTCAGATCATCCGGCCATGGGCCTCATTAGGTTATTCTAAAAGGAACAACACATAGCCATTAAGTTTATTAGACTTAGCTTTAACTTGCTAATGTCGGAGCAGTAATTTGAAACATTTAATAAGGCAACCTGTACATTATATAGACGGTACCATGAGAAAAAGTAAATAACACATCTTTCATTGATACTTAAATACGAAATAAGATTACAAGTCTCAGAAGTAATACTTTTTCAAGTTGTCTACGTTTTAGCTAGCTGCCTGCCGTCTGGTGTTTCCAGACGGTAGGTGCCGCCTCGTACTTCTTCATAGATCTGGTAGGAGCCATCCCAATTGGGGGTCAGCTTTCCCTGCTCATTGGCCCTACCAGTCGCCTCCATTTTTCGTAGCAAAAAGTCCCCTACTTTCAAGGGGCGCTTGTGCACTCTTTTATTGTAGGCTCTTGTCATTCTCAGAGGGTAGATCTCATGGTGGAAGGCATCATTGCCCCTACGTTCTGGGAGTGAATCCACTGCTAGCCGCATGGCCTCCCAGTTAGCCTCCTCATCATATAACATGACTCGAAGAGTCAGCTCATAGTGCTCAATTGGAAAAACGGCTTCTGACCCATAAACCATGAGAAATGGGGTTTCACCAGTCGCTCCTTTTTTAGTCGTCCTGATGGCCCACAGAACATGTGGCAATTCGTCATCCCATAGGCCGCCAGCTCTTTCTATTTTCTTCTTAATGCCTTCTAAGATTAACTTATTGAAGGCTTCAACCTATCCGTTTGCTTGAGGACGGCCAACTAATGCAAAACAATGAGAGATCCCTTCCCTCAACAAATTCTTGGGAGCAGGCGTCTCAAATGTAGGACCATTGTCAAAGACCATAGACATGGGTACCATACCGAGTGATGAAATTTCTCCAGATGAAGGAGATAACATCTCTGGTCTTAATTCCTTTGACCGCCTCTGCTTCGACCCATTTGGTGAAGTAGCCGACAGCAACCAGGATATACCTCCGTCCGCCTGTAGCAGGCGTATAAGGTCCCAGAATATCCATGCCCCACTTGGCGAATGATACTGGGCTATGGATGGCCGTCAGATCAGTAGCCGGACGGTGGATGAGTTTGCCAAACCTTTGACACATGTCACATTTTTTTACCGTTTCCATGACGTCTGCTTCAAGAGTAGGCCAAAAGTAGCCCTGCCGCCTAGCTCTCTTTGCTAAGGTCCTGCCGCCTATGTGGGAGGCGCAGAAGCCCGAATGCAAGTCTTCTAAAACCTCTCGTCCCCTCTTTGGGGTGACATATTTCTGTAAAGGTTGGAGATAGCCCTTTTTAAAGAGTTCTCCATTATGAATTTCAAAACTGGTCGCACGTTTTTTCATTGTAACCATCTCTAAGTAAGTATCCGACAAGGTGATGTCTGTTAAGTAAGCCCTGATGCCATCCATCTAGGTTGAGCTTCGGTCTAGTACACACTTCTTTTTCCCATAACTTCCCAGATGATTGACCTAGGTGTGTCACAGGAGGTGGATGACGCAAGTTTGGAGAGAGCATCCGCCTGATTGTTCTAGGACCTAGGCACTTGACTTAGATGAAATTCATCAAGTGTCCCACCCTCTTCTTTGACAGCGTGCAAATATTTTATCATAGCCAGATGGGTGGCCTTATAGCACCATGATATTGGCTTAAAATCAACTGAGAATCAGAGCAGGCGTCCACTTTCCTTGCCCCAAGCGCCTTACACATGCAGATGCCGGCTAGTAGGGCTTCATATTCTACCTCATTATTTGAGGCTTGTAACTTGAACCGTAGTGCATATTCATACTTGTCACATTCAGGAGACTGACATATGACGCCTGCACCACATCTGTTAAAGGTGGAGCTCCCATGCACATATACCTTCCAAACCTGGCCTTGTCATTTTGACAATAAAGTTGGCAAACGCCTGTCCCTTCACTGCCTTTCTTGGTTCGAAGGAAATATCAAGACTTTGAATTTCAATCGCCCATTTGATCATTTGGCCGGATGATTCCATGGTTGTCATTGGCCGCTTGATTGGTTGGTCTGTGTAAACCACTACCGGATGCGCCAGGAAGTAAGGTTTTAACTTCTTGACTGCCATAAAGAGGGCAAGTCCAAATTTTTCAACCATGGGGTACCTCAACTCCGCATTCCGCAGAACATGACTGATGAAATAGACCGGGAGCTGCGTGCCGCCTCTTTCAGCAAGGAGAACAACACTGAGTGCATGGTCAGAGACGGCTAGGTACATGTACAAAACTTCATTTGGAAAAAGACTAACCAGCCTTGGCAAAGAATGCAAGTGTTGTTTCAACTTTTGAAAGGTCGCCTCTGCATCCGCCCCCATTTAAACATTATATTCTTCTTAATAGCTTGGAAGAAATAGAGGCACTTTTCTCCCGACCGACTGAGGAACCTCCCCGATATCGCTAGACAACCTGTCAACTTCTGAACTTCTTTTACAATGCGGGGCGATTGCATGTCTATGACCGCCTGTATTTTTTCTAGGTTGGCCTCTATCCCCCTTTGATCAATCAAAAATCCGAGAAACTTCCTAGACTCAACACCAAAGACACACTTCTTGGGATTGAGCATGACCTAGTTCCGCCTGAGTGTGGCGAATGTTACTCGAAGGTCTGTAAGGTAATCCTTCTGAAGTTTGGATATGACTATCATGTCATCAATGTTGTCTTTTCTTGATCTTTTTTCCACAAGGGTATCTAATGGAAACTTGAATAGGCGTCCATGAAGCTCATCAAGGCATGGTCGGCTGTAGAATCCACCAAACTATCAATCTTTGGCAGAGGATAACTGTCCTTCGGACAAGCCTTGTTCAGATCCATGTAGTCAACACACATGCGCCAGGTACCATTCGGCTTTTTCACGAGCACAACATTGGCAACCCAATCCGGGAAGTAACATTGCCGAATGAACCTAGCATCAAACAGTTTTTTGACCTCGGCGGCTGCCGCCTAGCTTCTTTCTTCACCATGGTTCCTCTTCTTTTGTCTAACCGGCTTCTTTTTTAGATCCACTACAAGTATGTGGATGGCTAAATTCGGGCTGATGCCCAGCATCTCGTCCACTTCAAAGGCACAAATGTCTTTGAACTCTTTTAATAAGTTGTGCAGGTCCACACCCAATTTAGCAAAAGCAGTCGTTCCTACCTTAACAGTACGTTCTGGACGAGTGTCATCCAAAACAATATCAATGTGCTAACCAGCCGAATGGGGACAGAGTCATCCGGCCGTTCTCCGGTCAGTGATTGCTATTGCTTTTCTTTTTTCACGGCCACCAACTGGTCAGCCTTTCTCTTTTTGCTGGCTGCTGTGAGGGCAGGCGCAGCTTCCTTGACTTTGTTAAGGTCTATAGTTTCTCCACTAGGCCGGATGCGACCACAATAGGTTTGACGTCAGAAAGATAGCACTCCCTAGCCGTCTTTTGGTCTCCCCGTAGGGAGCCGACTGTTCCATCATCCCTTTCAAACTTAAGAAGCATAAGGGAAGGAATGATAACAGCTTTGGACTCATTTAGGGTGGGACGACCCAAAATCATGTTATAGGCGGTTAGCTCTTCAACAACTAAGAACCGGACCACCATGTGGCGTCCCTTTCCCTTTTCTCCCAACCGAATGGGTAAGTCTATTCAACCTACCGGATGCACAACTCCGCCCCCAAATCCCACTAAGGAATGAGAGACCTTGTTCATGTTCTCAGGCTTGTACTTGAGCTTGGTCAAGCACTTGCGGCTAATGAGATTAGAGGAACTGCCGGTGTCTATGAGGATTCATCCCACCTTTTGGTTGGCCACTTTGGATTCGATGACAATAGGGTTATCATGCGGCCTCCTGACATTGCCCTTGTCTCCCTCAGAGATGAAAACTTTAGGGAAAGTGTCCTTAGACGCCTGCCCCTCATCAACTGAGCTGACATCTAGCCGCCTGATGTAGTCTTTGGTTCCCCGAACGGTAGGGCCGCCTCCAGCATAGCCGCCTACTATTGTATAGATCTGTTCTTCGTCAATATCAAAACTATAGCGGGTTTGGACTTTTTCTTGGAAGACTGCCCAGGGTTAGTTTGAAGGGTAACCTTGGACCTCAGAATGTAGGACTTGAGCACTCCTTTGTTAGCCAGACGGTCCAACAGGCGCTTGAGACTGTAGCAGTCGTTGGTGTCATGGTCAACGTCTTCGTGAAAATGGCAGTACCTTTTTTTATTCTGATTTTTGGCATAACCTTTCATAGCAGCCGGTTTCTCAATGGCATCTCGATCTTTGATCTACATGAGGATGGAGTGACAATCCTTGTTAAACTCATACTTGGGGGTGTAAGGTTTAGATTCTTTCTTTTTCTTCTAGGACGGCTGCTCAGAGCAGTCGGCCGCCCGGACTTCCTTTCTTTTCTTTTCTTGTTTCTTAGCCGGCTATGATGACCGACTCTCTCTTTTGTCAGACTTCTGGGAGTCCGACTGTTTACTAATTTTGCAAAGTTCGGTCGCCTGTATATAGGCGTCCGCCTCCATCAGTGCTTCTTGGAGGGTAGCAACCCTCTTTCTTACAAGGTCGAACTTAAAGGCTGACCCGTCCTTTAGACCTTTGAAAAAGTCTGTGTAGGCCACTTTATCAGACAACCCTTGAATCTGAATTTTCATCAGATTGAACCGCCTGATATATGACTGAAGGCCTTCTCTCTCTCCCTGCTGAATTGCACCCAAGTCAAGACTTGTTTTCTTTGTTCATTGAGAAGTTGAACGCAAACAAGTATGCAAGCGTCTTGAAACTATTGATGCATCCGGCTGGTAGGTTGCCAAACCATTGCTGGGCGACGCCCTTCAATGTGGCTGGGAAGCATCGACACCATGCGGCGTCATCCAACCCTTGTAGATACATGAGGTTGGAGCATGCCAAAAGGTGATCTTCTAGATTGGTGGTACCATCATAGGTACCTACCAATACATTATTCATCTTGGACGGATGTGCGACCTCAGTTATTTCCTTGAAGAACGCAGAGGGATGTTCCCCCAATCTTAGCAATTAGAGCTGCCAGTCCAATGGTTGGACGTTTTGTGCCGTCTGCCCTCCAAAGAGAGTAGGCTATGTGTAAGGTTGTCCATACGGCATATATGGCTGTTGAGGCGCATATGGGGCCGCATAGAGCATCTAAGGACTATAGTGGAAGGACATGCCGCCTGTCTGGTTTTCTCGGTTTGATTGTGAATACCTCATTAAGGTATTCTGAAAGCTGTCTTATAGGTTCGACGTTGAAGCCGACTCTGACATGTATGTTCTTCTTTTGCTGGATTAACATCTAGGCATCAGAATAAGTTTTCTTTTAACCATCTAGATGAATATGCTGAATGTCCTTCCTCTTTCGTGGCTAAAGGAACCAGAATTTGGCTAAATCGATCAAGGGCCTCTGTCCCTACCTAGGTTTGGGGTAAAGAGTGGCCTCTCGGTCTTTGACCGGCTTGTTCCTCCCAGAATGAAAGGGCTTCTTGGTCGACTGTTCCCTGGTGGAAACAGCTGCCATTTATCAATCAGGTCCTTAATCTCCCCTTTGAAACTTGTCATGAGAGTCATGAGCTCGTTTTTGGTGATAAAGGCGAAGCCTTCGGCCGCCTGGGGTTGACTAATCGGCTGGGCGATTGGTTCTTTAGGACTCGCCTATTCGTCACCCCATTCCCTCCTTTCGGCGGGACGGATACGCCTAGTTCTTAGTGACCCATCAAGGGCCATGTATGTATTGACTTCATAGTCATCATCAGTGTCTTGGTCAAAATAGACCTGTGCGTCGGCCGTAGACCGTTTCTCATTAAGAGGCGGTACAGGTTGTTCTGAAGCCATCTTAGAAGTACTCTCCCCACAGACGACGCCAAATGTTTCGGGGTTTTTAGATGTCTTGCGGGAGAGTTACAACACCAAGATTGGACTTTGGACGCCTGTACCTGCAAAACAACGGAGACTCCGGTTGGGTGGAGTTCTGCCTCCGACAATCAAGTTAGAGCGTGTTCGGATGTAAAGGATGCGGAAAGTAAAAGGGATCATGCTCCTCTTAGAAGACAAGTGATCATCCAGCTATCTTAGACAGCCTCGAAATCGGAGCCTTAGCTCTAAAGAAGTGTAATTAAAGCTGGAGTTAATGCTTAGCAATTAATGTACACGTGTTTTTTAATACTTTTTTAATGTCATTCCCCAGGGGTGAACATCTCCCTTTATAAGGTCTCGCAATGTGTGCCAGTCCTAGGTTTACGGAAAACCTAGGCTTGATTGGGCTTTCTTGGTGTATGGGCCTTGGAAGGATGCTTGTCCAAGTTAGCACTCTATCTACAACATGTCGTGCTCTGATTGGTCCACTTGGGACTCTTCACTGAGTGACACATGGCAGACTCTCGTTGGTCCACGTGGATGACACGTGGCAGGGTTTCATTGGTCCATGTGGCGAGGTTAAATCCCCTAATTAGGGATCATTAAAGGTAGAAAAGGAATTTTAGGTAAGAGGGATTTGAGAAGGGGTATAAATACCCATCATATGCTTAAGGTGGAGTGCACCCAAAGGTAAATTCTATCTCTCCTCTTATTTTATTTTCCCCTTAATTTTTCCCCTTCCCCTTTATTTATTTATTTATTTATCTTATTTTAATCACCACCACACACCACCACACATACCGGCCGTCCACCACACGCCGGCACCACCAACCTTCGCCGGCAGCAGCAGCCACCAGGAGGCGCGACAGCAGCCAGTATCCTAGGTGGTTGTGTACGCCGGTGGTCTTCAAAAAAAAATTATTATTATTGTTTTTGTTGTTAATTCAATCTAGCCTAAATCTAATAGTTGTTTTTAGGTTTTGTGATGATTCTAGGATGTTTAATAATAAGTATTTTGTATATGAATTTTCAGATTTAATTTTAAGTTAAAAAGCCCCAAATTGAAAACCCTAGATTTCTAAATTAATGTATGTTGATGGGATTTGATTGTGGGTGATTTAAATTATTGAAATAGGTGTTTTAAAACATAATTACAGCAATTTAAGATGTTTTAATAATGCTGGAAATTTTATGTATAAGCTATAATTAAGTTTCTTGAAAGGATTTTTAATTACCCATTAATTGGAAATAAAAGTAAGGGTTTAAATTAAATTTCAGATTATTTTAAAGGGTTTAGGAGTGATTAAAGAGAGTATATATTACTGGAAATTTATGTGAAAGAGGTATTAATACTTCTTTATAATTTTGGTTTGTAGGAGACTTCCAAATGAGTAATTTTATTTAGTCGTGGCGATTTTGAGATCATATTCAAGCAACGTTCACATACTTAGTAATAATTTGAAATATGTAAAAGCATGCTAGGCTTTGTTTAATTAATTCCAAGTAGTATCATGATAGGTGTTGGTTGGAATTTGTTGATTGGATTGATGTTGGAGAATGATTTATGATGTATGAAATATTTGTGACGAATTGGTGATTGGAATTAATTATGTTGGCATGTTTATTATGAACCACACTTTTATTATTGGCATGATAGAGAGCATGTTTAATTAAACTAAGTGTTTAATTTGGTTTACAATATTGAAAAGGAATTTTATTATGGTTCATATGATTTTTATAAATGTTATAAGCATGAGGAAGGAGCTATTTAAGTGTCTATGTACACAAGGATTAAATTATATTTTGGTGCCTATGTGCACTTCAGGTGTTTCTAACACCAAGGGATAGGATTTGTGGCGCATTATGCTTTTAAGGTGTCTTTGACACCGAGGTAGATTAAAAAAGGGTTCAACTATTAAATTTATGTGGTCACTAACTATTCAAGAATTAAATTGATATGTTTGATTGCTTGAATGAGTTATAATGATTTATTGTATTATGGTTTGAGTGTCATCACCAAGTTTAATAAAATGTAAACAACGTAAAGTGAAAGAGATGACGCACCAAAACTATTAGAACGTATATACCTTGAGTATGAACACATAGGGGGGTTATGGGGTTTTATATTTAACCATAACTTCTATTGGGAGTACAGGACGTTGTATATTCCTTTTTATTATGCGCAGGAATTCTGCCACTTACAAGTGGTTTATTTTATACTTTCACGGTTAGTTCCTTTGTTAGTACCCCTTTTATTGGGGTAGGTTATGGGGAAACCCGTTCGATGCGTAATCAAACTAAATAATTAATTTAGTTATTAGTGATTGGTCATGTTGTGTGTTGTATGCTTGTAAACAGGTGCAACAAGGTAAGTTGTGTGATGTTAGGGTGAAAGTATGTTAGTTTGTTCTTTTTACGCTTATGTACTCAGCATTGTTGATTGTGTGTTTGTATGTTTGTTTGGCCTTGTCTTTACCTTAGCCCTACGATGACCCATTTCAAATGGTGAGTAGGTGGGACAAGTAGAGAGAAGCTTTTCAGGTGATAAAGCATATTCATGATGGGGATGAGTGAAGAGCAAATCATGCTTAGTTCTTATAGGATTATGATGTATTTTATTTGCTTAAAATATTATTTGTTTTGTTATGACTATGAGACTGACACAAAAGTTTTCAGTATTATTTGGTTTTAAGGGCTTACAATGGTTCCAAATTGTAAGTTGACTTTGTTTGACTTTTACTTTGGTTTGGTTTGACTTTTTAAGTTGACTTGTTTTTAAATGGTTTTAATGATAATCTTCCGCTGTGTCAGTCTTTGATATTTGCCTTAGCCGTTTTCACGGTGGCAGTAATGTCTTAGATTTTCCTATTTCGTATTTTAAAAGGGAAAATTTGGGTTTTAAAAGGGAAGGAATTTCTAGGGTGTTACAAGCAAGGTCTTAGAACTTAATTTACAGGTTTTACAAAGTCCTCATAGCCCATTTACCAGCCATATATTATTAATCCATGTAAATCCTAAATAACAAACAACATGTTCATAGCTTGAATTATAAACATACAATACATGATTGTGGAAGCGTTAATTTATGAGTATACCTCTAGCCATTTCAAGTTAACTACGAGGAAAAGAAAGACCTGAACAACCTCATCACGACGCCAAAACCGTGAATGAACTCTTCTCAACTTTGGTGTTGGACCCTCACTTTCACCTTTGATGGTGTTTATGTGTTTTAAGAGTTGGATGCAGTGACCTTGTTGCTGTGATAAGACTCGCGTTGAATTACATATATATAGGATGCTTTGCCATCAAAACTTGTATTTACGTGAGTTTGTTATGAGTGGTTCCTAAGTTAGTGGGATAATAGGTAGTAAGTTTCCTTGATCATGGGAAACTAATTTCCAAGATAAATGGACCACTTAACTTAACTAATAATTATCTATTTTCAAAATAATTCAAAATAAATCCAACATTCTCCCAATTGGTCCATTTAAACTGAAAACTCAATATATGAATCATAGCGACGAAGTCCCTAATAATGAGAACTAATCTTCCATGTATCACAATATATTCTGTTTTCCACCATTCATACAACTTAATGAGTAAACCTCATGTTCCCTCTAGGTCAAACAAAATGACATTTCTTATTGAAATAACTAAATTTCCAAAAGTACGTACATATATTCAAATAATGCAAGAAATATCAATACCAAATGAAAAAGGTTTCAATACAACAAACATATGTTTCACATGATGGAACCAAGTTCCATATTTCTACATGACCCTTGAAATCATTAACTGGCATGCCTTTGGTCAAGGGATCAACAATCATCAATCCAGTACTAATGTGTTCTATGATCACTTTCTTTTCTTGAACATGTTCCTTTACAACTCGAAATTTTATGTCAATGTGTTTGCTTTTACTTCCACTCTCATTATTTTTAGCCATTAAATTTACAACTGAATTGTCACAATACATCCTCATTGGGCGAATGATCAATTCAACAACTCTTAACCTAGATATGAAACCTCTTAGCTAAACACCATGTGAGGTAGCCTCGTAACAAGATATGAACTCAACCTCCATAATAAAAGTAGAAATTAGGGTCTGCTTCGCACTCCTACAAGTGACGACACCATCAGCTATCATGAACATATATCCTATGGTGGATTTTCGTGAGTTAATGTAGCCACCGTAATCAAAGTCAAAATAGCCCACAAATTCAAGATCTTCTGTTTGTCTATACATAAGCATGTAATCTTTAGTACCCTAAAGGTATCTCAACACTTTCTTTGCAGCCTTTCATTGATCAAGACCTGGGTTACTCTAATATCTTCCCAATACTCCAACAGCATATGCAATGTTAGGTCTAGTGCAAACCTGAGCATACATAATGCTTCCAACAACTGAAGCATAAGGAATATTTCTCATTTGTTCCCTCTCAAGGTCATTCCTAGGACATTGCTCCAAACTAAACCGATCACCCTTTGCAATAGGTGCTACACTTGGTGAACAATTTTTCATATTATATCTATTTTGTTGATGTAGGCCTCTTGAGACAGACCCAAATGACTAGAGATCTATCTCTATGTATCTTAATGCCAATGACATAAGATGCCTCACCCATATCATTCATATCAAAACTACTTGAAAGAAATTGTTTTACCTCATGCAACAACCCTTTATCATTAGTTGCTAGCAAAATATCATCCACATATAACACAAGGAAACAGATCTTACTCCCACTAACCTTGTGGTATATACATTGATCCATGATATTTTCTTCAAAACAAAATTAAGTTATCCCTTTATGGAACTTCATATACCATTGGCGAGAAGCATGTTTCAGTCCATATATGGATTTATTAAGCTTACAAACCTAATGCTCACCCTTTTCAAAGAGGAATCCTTTAGGTTGTCTCATGTAAACCTCTACCTCTAAATCACCATTAAGAAAAGTTGTTTTCACATCCATTTGATGTAACTCAAAGTCGAAATAGGCTACTAATTCCATAATCACTCGAAGAGAGTATTTTTTCGATATGGGAGAAAAAGTCTCCGAGTAGTCGATTCCTTCTCTTTGAGTGCACCCTTGAGCAACAAGTCTAGCCTTATGTCTCTCGATGTTTCCTGATGAGTCTTTCTTTGTCTTGAAGATCTACTAACATCCAATGTCTTTTACACCATCGAGCAACTCAACGAGATCCCAAAATTTATTAGACAACATAGAATTCATATCATCTTTCATGGCACTTATCCACAAGTCTGAATCCTTTGAACTTGTGGCTTGTGAAAACGTAATTGGATCATTGTCGGCTTCTACATTATAATCTGGTTCTTGTAAATACACCTCAAAATCATCAAAAATAGCTGATCTTCTCACTCTAACGGATCTCCTTAAAGGAACTTGATCAATGTGTTGATCATCCAAATGTTCCTCATTTGTATTATTATCCATTAAAGTATTATCAACATTTTGTGGAACTTCATTGGCTATTGGTTGTCTTACGTCCGTTTGAACTTGAGGGACGTGAACAATAACCATCTTATCACTTGAATTAGAATGTGGAACTTCATTGTGATCCTTTTTAGGAACTTTGGCCGAAAATTGATCACTCCCACTAATTAAGTCATTCTTAAGAAATTTTGCATTTCTCGATTCCACAATTCTGGTGCTGTGAGATGGACAATAAAATCTATACCCCTTATACTTCTCGGCATATCCAATGAAATACCTACTAATAGTCTTTGGGTCAAGCTTCTTTTATTGTGGGTTGCAAATTCTTACTTTGGACGGGCATCTCCAAATGCGCATACGGCGCAAACTCGGTTTTCATCCTTTAAACAACTCATAAGGCAACTTAGAGACAGCCTTGGAAGGAACCCGGTTTAATATATACGCTGCCGTCTTAAGAGCTTCAATCCACAAAGACGGTGGAAGTGTGGCATTGCGTTGCATACTTCTCACCATCTCTATTAAGGTCCTATTTCTTCTTTCTGCTACACCATTCTGATCCGGAGAATTGGGCATGGTGTGTTGGGAAAAAATCCCATGCTCTTGAAAAAAGTTTGCAAACGGACCACATGCTTGTCCATTCTTGGTGTATCTACCATAATACTCCCTACCCCTATCTGATCTCATGATCTTAATGTGCTTACCACATTGTGTCTCTACTTTGGCCTTAAACAACTTAAAGGCATTCAAAGCTTCATTCATTTTCGTACAACAAATATCCGTATGTATGATCTCTAATAGGTCAGAACTCCTCTTAGCACCCTTTTTAGATTTGTTAGTTTTCTCTCCTTTAATGCAACTAACACATGTCTCAAAATCAGCAAAGTCTAGAGTATCAAGTACCCTATCCTTTACTAACCTTTGACTCTCTCAATGGAGATATGTCCTAATCTCCGGTGCCATAGCATAGAGGATTTTTCATTCATAATACATCGTTTTAAACAAATGTTACCATGCAAGGAATTATGAGTGATATCATTTTGCAATTTAAGACAATATAAACCATTAGACAAATACCATAACCAATAACTTCATAATTAAAGGAAAATCTCAAAGGTACAAATCTTGAAACAGAGAAATTTGGAACAAACCTTTCTAAATGCAAAATAAAACCACTACTTAGAGCTAAGATGCATGTCCCAACTGCTTCCACATGCGAACTCATCTTGTTGCCAGAATAGATGTTATGTTCACTGTCCATTGGTTTCCTTAGGTTTGTCATACCCTGCAAGGTATTCGAAATATGGATTATAGTACCAGAGTCAATCCACCATGTATTAGAATTAACATCAACCATATTAGATTCATAACAAAAAAACGCTAGAAAATTACATTTCTTCTTAAGACAATCCTTAAACTTGTTGTGGTCTTTCTTCATGTGTCCCTTCTTTTTACAAAAGAAACACATAGACTCCTTCTTAATGGATGGTTTTGCTGGAATCTTTCCCTTTCCCTTTTCCTTAGTGTGATCCTTTTTCTTATTTTCAGAAGTTGTGAGATTCACTTTTTCACCCTCTTCCATAGTCAATCTTCCCTCCTCTTGAACACACATGGTCATAAGTTCATTAATTAACCATTTATCTTTATGTGTGTTGTAAGAGACTTTAAAAGGGTCGTATTGATTAGGAAGGGTGCATAGAATAAAATGCACTAGGAAAGAGTCAGACATGGTAACTTCCAAATCCTTAAGTTGAGCTGTTATATCCCTCATGCGCATGATATAATCACGCACTCCCTTGGTCTCAATGAGCTTCATGGATGAAAACTGCAAGATTAAGGTGCTAGCAAGAGCTTTGTTAGAAGTTGCAAACTGCTCATCGATGGCCTTAATGAGTTCTTTGACATTAGTATGCTTATCGACAGAACCACGAATACTAGCACATATTTTAGTCTTTATGAACTTAACAGAAAGACGGTTAGACCTCTCCCACTTTTCATAAAGACTAATTGCATCTTGAGTGCTATCCTCTGTTATGGCAAGTGGTTCGTCTTTCCTAATAGCATAGTCAATATCCATCCATCCTAATTGCAGTAGCACTCTTTCTTTCCTCACCTTATAGTTATAACCCCTTAGTTTAGGAATGTCACATTTGACATCAGAAATATTTCTAGGTAAAACTACTACAAAAATTAAAATAAAATTAATATTTAGACTTTAAACTAAATAATGCTTTACCAATGTAAATCATGCATAAATTACATAAATCTAATGATATAAAATTGCAGGTGGGCTAAAGTTCTACTCAATTAGATAAATATAATATAATAAATGTTTCGGGTTTTTTTTATGTCCTTCGGGAGAGTTACAATTCCAAGACTGACTTGTGGACGCCTGTACCTGCAAAACAACGCAGACTCCGCTAGGTGGGAGCTCCGCCTCCGACGATCAAGTTGGAACGTGTTTGAGGAGTAAAATGCGGAAACTAAAGGTCTCTCACGGATCCCAAGAGAGTATTTGCTATGTGTAATTGCTCAGTTCGAGGTATCAGATGTCTGACTTTCTCTGATGG
The DNA here is from genome assembly GCF_001683475.1 of Chenopodium quinoa. Classification (NCBI taxonomy): domain Eukaryota; kingdom Viridiplantae; phylum Streptophyta; class Magnoliopsida; order Caryophyllales; family Amaranthaceae; genus Chenopodium; species Chenopodium quinoa. Next base: position 576,220 of record NW_018742372.1, read on the forward strand.
AGAATTAATGTGTATTTAATATTTATGAACAATGTTCCTTAGAGGGAAACATCTCCCTTTTATAGGGTGTTGGAAATGTGCCCAGTACTAGGTTTGTGTAAACCTAGGGCTGACTGGGCCTTGCTTAGGAATTTGGGCCGTAGCAGGCCACTTTCCTTGTTGGCAATTCTGCCTGCCACGTGTTGTGACCTGATTGGTCCACCTTGGACCTCTCACGAGGTGACACGTGGCGGCTTCGGTTGGTCCACGCGGATGAAACGTGGCAAGTCTTCATTGGTTCACGTGGCGGGAAAAAATTCCCTAATCATTTTCCCCTCACAGGGTGACGTGGCATGCCACGTGGCGCCTGTGACAAGTGTCACGCCATGTCTGGCTAACGGTTTTTACCATTTTTTTTACTGTCTCTTGGAATTCACCCCCCTATAAATAAGGGATGTCTAAATCATTTGTTTGGACATTGATGAGTGACATTTATGTTACCCTTAGGGGTAGTGTATTGGTCTCTTTTCTCCTGTTTTTCTTAGGTTTTTCTACCTCTTTTCTCCTCTTATGGCTTCCTTTTTTTTATGGATGAAAAGTATGCTTATTTGAGCTTGTTTTGATAATATTTATGCATAATTTTATCATCCCCATGCTCTCGTGATCTTTGCTATCTTTTGCAGGTTCCATGACGGTCCTAAGCACGGTAGGAGGCCCCTTGGTCAAGTATGGAGGCATGGACAAAGACAAGAGGAGCAAAAGGGAAGGAGAGGAAGCAAGAAGAGGAAGTTCAAGAGGAGGAGTGGACGAACCTCTAAGAGGTTCAGTCGAACCAAGGTGTGGTCAAACTTTTAAAAAGTTCGACCGAACCTCCAAGGCAGTTTCAACCAAGTTTATAGCATGTTTACAGGAGGGGTCGAACCAGGAAAGTTCGACCAAACAAGGATCAGGGAGGTTCGACCGAACCTACCTTGATTTCGGCCGAACCTACCCTAAGTCCGACCGAACCTACCCAGAGTTCGGTCGGACCTTTTTCCGTTTCAGCTGACTTTTTGCAGAGCTTCCTAAGCAATTTTGTAAGGGGTATAAATAGTTTTTTTTGCTCATTAAAGAAAAAGATTTTTTCAGTTAAGAATAGATTTTAGGTTAGTTTTAGGTTTTAGAGAGAGAAACTCTCAAAATTTTAGAGAGAGAAAGTGAGGAGCACAATGGTTTTCATGGATTTTGGATAATCAAATGAGGAATTTGAAGATCTCCACCTTATATCAATGAGCATTTCTTACTTTCTCTTCTCTTATTGCTTTATTTAGTTGCTTTCATTATGCTTGAGTAGTTTCCCTTCTACTAGGTGTTGAGTGAGGCTTTGTAATGATTATTTGAGTTATTTGAGATAAATTTGATGATAATTGTGTGATTAAATTGATTGAATTGATGTTGGCATGTTGTTTGTTTTATATTGGATTGATCTCCCATGATAGTACACTTAATTGCATATTGGTTTTAGTTTGACAAGGGATTGTGAATTAGAATTGATATATTTGATTGCTTTTTGGGTAATTTTCTTCTATGCACCTAGTCAATGAGGGACCTAGGCTAGGAATTTGAGAGATTACTTTTGAGTGTAGTTAATTCTCATTATAATTCTTTCTTTGCATGATTGATTATCAAACGGATTCTCATTAGCTTATTAATTGTTCTAAGTGGATCTTTTCCCCTAGTAGACTTTATCATACCTTGTTCTTTATATGTGTTTTAGTGTAGTTGTAGTGTCCTTTATCCGTAAATTGACTTCGGCATAGCTTAGGCATTAGATTTAGAACAATCTAGCATTACCGTTCCTTGTGGTTGGACTCTGAACTTACCACTAGACTTGTTTAGGGGTTAGTTTTAGGATTTATATATTTATTTGATTGAGTGTGGAATGTGCGACCGTTCTAACGCCCGTCAAAATGGCGCCGTTGCCGGGGATCGAAGTCAATGCTTGATTGTTTTTTATTGCTTGAGTCTAGGTCTTTGTGTATACTTTTTTTTATTTGTTTATTTATTTTTTGTTTGTTTGATTGTTTTTGTTAAAAAAAATTAAAAAAATGGCATGTTTCTCATTTCCTCAATATGATAATGAGCCTTTTTGTGATTATTTCAATAGACTTGAGGGACTTGTAGATTGTAATTGTTATAGTCTTTGGGAGGCTTCTGAGATTTGTTATTTTGGTTTGAATAAGCAAACTAGGGATATTGTTGAAAGCATGTATAATGGTGAATTTAAAGCATTATCAACTGATGATGCTTGGGATTTTTATGTATGGTTTGCTAGGGATGTTTACAATAAGGGTAATCATGTTTCTAATATTGATGTGCAATGTGTCGATTCTTCTAATGTTAGCATGCATTCCCATGATTTGTCACATGATCTCATTAGTGAACCTAGAACAAATGATTTCAACTCTATTTCCCCTATTGTTCATGATGATGAGGTGCATTCCAATGTTGATGAGCATGGTGTGTTTCATTATTCTTCATTATTTAGCATGCCTTCTTGTGATGTACCTTTTTCTCCCAATAATGAATCTTATATGCTTGATTGTGCCCCCTCTTCCCGTGATGATGATTATACTCATCCTTCTAAAGTTGATGCTTACAATCTTGGTTGTGATCCTTCTCCCCTTGTTAACCCTCAATTTTCTTCATCCTGTGAGTGTCCGATTAATTATTTAGAATCCCTTATTAGGTGTGTTGAGCTTGATTCTACTTTTGGGCCAAGTAAGGAGTTGTTTTTAAATTCTATGAGAAGTCAATTGGAGATGATGATGAATAGGAGTGAAGAGCGTATTGAGGAGGTAATAAGGAGAAAGGAAAAGCTAGAAATCCAATTGTCATCTTTGTTGCATGATCTTGAATCTTTCAAATCCCATGTGTGTATTGAAGATGATGATGATGATGTTTTTGTGCAATCAAATGATTGTGAGGAAGACAACAATGAGCTTTTGAGTGAAGGAAAGAGAGTTGAGAGTGAATTAAATGATGATTTTATGAATCAAAACCCTCTTTCTTATTTTGACCAAGTGCATGTTTGTGATTCCTCTATTCATGAGTATTTGGACTCATTTGAGATTATGTCCCATTTATTTTGTGAGGTTCAAATGAAAAATAATGACATTTAGAGTGAGTTCATTGAGAATGCTTCATTGGAAAGAGATGAATTTGAGATGAATTTGCATCCATTCATGCATGGTTTTGAGATCTTAGGCTTTCAGATTTCTAAGGGAAATGTTGTTTATCGTCGTGATAGGGAATTGGAAGATGAGGTTGTTTCTCTTGGAGATTGGTTGTTTGAGGGAGATGTAGATCACGAGTGTTCTTCTTTTGAGAATTCAATGATTAATTTTCATTCCCTTATAAGTGATGAGAGGCAAGGTGGTGAAAATGAGATCATTTGTGAGACCATTTCTCCTATCCCCCCACGTCATCATATTCCATTTTCAAGAAAATTTGATCATGTTCCCTCCTATCCCATGTCACTCCCTTCTTTTCTCAAAGAGCCTATTGGGGACCCTCTTTCTATTTGTGATCTTCAAGCTCCCCACTCATCGATTATTGAGGAAAAGGGTGATTTTGCCACCAAAAAACATTTTAAGGAGAGTTTGCCTTCCTTTTCTTTTTCTTCTTCTTCTTCTTCTTTTGTTGAATTTTCTTTTGATTCTTCTTCTTCTTTTTCTTGGCATCTCTCTCCTCATTTGCGTGCACTATCCTTGTTGCACGTTATCTTCCCGTCATTTTCCTACCTTCTTTCTTATGAAATGTGTAGTAGTGCATTTAATAAGCTCTTACGATCCTTGCAATATTATTTACTAGAGCGGTCAAGCTTGGACCTTAAGCAAGCCTTTCTCGGGAAGTAACCCGTGTTTATTGCTTTCATTTTTTTTATTTTTAGAATAGTTTTCGGCCTCATGGAAATGTTTGTGTGCTTGGTGCTAGGTACATAACTTAATATACTCTTATGCATTGGTTTGGATCAAGAATCAAGGAAGTTTGACTCCACTTTTGCTAGCACATGGAAAACAAGATTCAATTTTAGAGGTAGTCGGCTTCAAGAAGGTTTAATTGGGTCATTTGCGGGTACTACACCCACCTAATATCCGGTAATATCCTTCCTTGCTCTTCCTCTAATGATTTGTGACTTGTTAGACATATGTTGGTTGGTTGGATGACTTTCTTTCTTTTCTCCTCCCATGGATTCTTTGGTTTAAAGTTTGAGCATGTTGCCTCATTCAAGCTTGGGGGAGGGTATTCTATCATGTTTGGTGGAATTTTGATTCATATATGCCATGCACATTTGTATATGCATTTCCATTTTCTTTATTTTGAAAATTCCAAAAAGATTTTGTTTCTATCAAGGCAAATTTGCAATGTGTTTTGTTTTTTTCTTACTTTTGACATAATACGCTTGGACTTGTATTCTTGAATGTCTTTATTCCTAAATTATAAAGGTATGCACGGTTTGAGAATGTGTTAGGTTGACTCTAGGATATGATATGCTAAGGTAGTTGTTAAGAACTTTGAGACCATGAAGCCCTAGTTCACTTGCTTGTGGTAAGATGGAGTTGCTCTCTATGGTGGATATGAAATCAAGAGTTAGTTATTGCTATCCCTAGTGAGGTAAATTGTTCAAGCCTTCATCATACTTTGTTGAGCGGCATATTTGGATCCTTGGCTATTGCATTCTCGTATCTAGAACTTGACTTTTAGCTCCCAAGATCGCGACCGTGCCACTTTAGGGGATGACAAAGGAATTTCTCTTTTTATAGGATAGATTTTCTTTTTTTGAGTTTAGTTTATATTTGCCCCTCTTGCTAGCCCTTTTGAGCCATATACCTTCTTTTCTCTAGCCACAATACAAGCCTTGAAGCCTTGGTTTCACTTTCTACCTTTAGTTTTGTGAAGCAATTTAGTTTTCGAGCTTGTTTTATTGTTTATGGTGCAAGTTTAGAATTATGAGTTTATTTGCAAAGCAAGTATGTGTTGTATATAAGTTTGTGCATAAAAGCAAATGCATTTTGAGAAAAAGTCGTCCAAAGTTAAAGAGGCAAGGACTTTTAAATGAAAAAAAAATGTCGAAAAAAAAAAGGTAAAAGAAGAATGAAAAGCACAAAATGATTTTGTTATAGTTTTTTTTTCTCCCTATTTTTGTTAGTTTGTTTTAAATAAGCTTGGGGGAAATTTATTTTATGAGCATAGTTGGTACTTTTGTTTTGGATTCGTTTGGATCTTGTGGAAAAAGTTCCACCCGAGCTTCACATGTAGGTTTACCACCAATTTCAAAAGTTTTCCACACCTTTACTCTCCTAGCCTGTGTATTACAACCTTGAAAGTCCTTTTGATCCTAGAGGGTTAAGTCATTTAGTGGTGGCAGGAAATAGGAATCAAGCCTATAGAGCGAGTTTGCATAGCCAAGATGTTGGGTAACCTTCTCATGTTTTGAATTTCTTACTTATTTTCCGGTTCCTTCGTGGAATCATGAGAAGCTAACTTGAAAGTGGATTTGAAACTTGTAGAGAGGTTGTGGTTTGATTAGTTGGAACAAAAGGTGGAATATGTTTCCGTTAGTTCTCTATGCTTAGAATATGCTATGTTTCAATCAACCTTGGACATCTTAGAACGTGCATACCTTTATTTTTTTTTTTAGAAAGATTGACATTCTTTAGTGCTTGTTCCATTGTAAAAATCCACTTAAGAACGCTTGTAACCTCTCTTTTACTTCAATTTATTTTATCTATTTGTTTATTGCTTTGCCTTGATTTTTGTCAAGAGTTATGGGTTAAACTCTTAGGATACCCTTACGAGAGCATACTCGTCCTCTAGAGCGATCTATGGGGTTTAAAGTGCTTGATGCATGCGCTAAATGCATTCGTGATTCCTACGAAAGTGAGTTAGTGTATATTCTTTCTCTTCTAGTTTTATTTTATTTTATTGTTTTTTTTAAAAAAAAAAATATACATCGTTTTCCGTTGTGTTTGTTTTGTTTTGCTCGAGGATGAGCAAAAGTTAAGCTTGGGGGTGTTTGATGAGTGACATTTATGTTACCCTTAGGGGTAGTGTATTGGTCTCTTTTCTCCTGTTTTTCTTAGGTTTTTCTACCTCTTTTCTCCTCTTATGGCTTCCTTTTTTTTATGGATGAAAAGTATGCTTATTTGCGCTTGTTTTGATAATATTTATGCATAATTTTATCATCCCCATGCTCTCGTGATCTTTGCTATCTTTTGCAGGTTCCATGACGGTCCTAAGCACGGTAGGAGGCCCCTTGGCCAAGTATGGAGGCATGGACAAAGACAAGAGGAGCAAAAGGGAAGGAGAGGAAGCAAGAAGAGGAAGTTCAAGAGGAGGAGTAGCCGAACCTCTAAGAGGTCCGGTCGAACCAAGGTGTGGTCAAAATTTTGAAAAGTTCGACCGAACCTCCAAGGCAGTTTCAACCAAGTTTTCAGCATGTTTATAGGAGGGGTCGAACCAGGAAAGTTCGACCAAACAAGGATCAGGGAGGTTCCACCGAACCTACCCTGAATCCGACCGAACCTACCCAGAGTTCGGTCGGACCTTTTCCCGTTTCAGCTCACTTTTTACGGAGCTCCCTAAGCAATTTTGTAAGGGGTATAAATAGTTTTTTTTGCTCATTAAAGAAAAAGATTTTTTCAGTTTAGAATATATTTTAGGTTAGTTTTAGGTTTTAGAGAGAGAAACTCTCAAAATTTTAGAGAGAGAAAGTGAGGAGCACAATGGTTTTCATGGATTTTGGATAATCAAATGAGGAATTTGAAGATCTCCACCTTATATCAATGAGCATTTCTTACTTTCTCTTCTCATATTGCTTTATTTAGTTGCTTTCATTATGCTTGAGTAGTTTCCCTTCTACTAGGTGTTGAGTGAGGCTTTGTAATGATTATTTGAGTTATTTGAGATAAATTTGATGATAATTGTGTGATTAAATTGATTGAATTGATGTTGGCATGTTGTTTGTTTTAGATTGGATTGATCTCCCATGATAGCACACTTAATTGCATATTGGTTTTAGTTTGACAAGGGATTGTGAATTAGAATTGATATATTTGATTGCATTTTGGGTAATTTTCTTCTATGCACCTAGTCAATGAGGGATCTAGGCTAGGAATTTGAGAGATTACTTTTGAGTGTAGTTAATTCTCATTATAATTCTTTCTTTGCATGATTTATTATCAAATGGATTCTCATTAGCTTATTAATTGTTCTAAGTGGATCTTTTCCCCTAGTAGACTTTATCATACCTTGTTCTTTATATGTGTTTTAGTGTAGTTGTAGTGTCCTTTATCCGTAAATCGACTTCGACATAGCTTAGGCATTAGATTAAGAACAATCTAGCATTACCGTTCCTTGTGGTTCGACTCCGAACTTACCACTAGACTTAATTAGGGGTTAGTTTTAGGATTTATAAATTTATTTGATTGAGTGTGGAATGTGCGACCGTTCTAACGCCCATCAAAATGCGGTCGAACTTTTGGATTTTCCAGAAACTGCCAGAATTCAGCCTAATTTGATTTCCAGAACTAGAGCGGCCGAACTTCAGAGTTCGACCGAACCTACCCTGAGTCCGACCGAACCTACCCAGAGTTCGGTCGGACCTTTTCCCGATCTCAGCCAATTTTGTACGGACTATTTAAGGTCCTTTTGAGATCGTTTTTTGGGGATAGAGAAGAAAAACAGTAGAATAGTTTTCAGCAAAAAAAGATACTCTCTCTTAGTTAGCAACTTCATTAAATTAGTTGATTTAGTTTTAGAAACTCTCAAATCTAATCATTGTAGAAGCAAATTTCAAGATTTATCTCAAGAATTTCAGCAATTATTCAACATTTTTGAAGCTTCAATAGTAACTTCTTTCATTTGTCCTTCATTATTTTCTGATTTTATTTTTTTGTTTTGTAAGCCACTTGATTTTCTCTCAATCTTGATATATTGTTGTTGCATGTTAGCATTGTCCATAGATAATTACTTGTTTTTCCAAATCTTAGAATCGCTTATAATCCAAACTTGGAATTTGCATGTACTCACAATGAATTGTGAGTAGTCCTCTTGGCTAGGGGTTGGGTGAAACTCAACCTATTGGTGATTATGTGAGTCTGGAAGTGATTTTGATGATGGATTGCGACTAAACTTGATTATATGGGATTGCTTGTTAGTTCTTCATGATAGGAGTAATTAACCTAGATTATTGAACTTGATGGCATGAAATGTTTGGTTCGACATGGAAATGTGAGTTGAATGTTTCATTACGTATTGCAATATGATTATGTATCTTTTGTTGCTAAGTTAATGAGGGATCTAAGCTTAGTAATCTGAGTTGTTTTCATATCGTTTGATGTTGATCTTACATGTGGTCTTTGCTATTCCATTACCCTCATTCCTCCCTATTTTCCTAATTGTTATTGGTTCAGTGAATCCCATTCCCCTAGTGTTTTAATCCTGTGAATTCAACCTTTAGTTGTAGTTTGTTAGTTAATCACCACTTATACCTTGATTTCGATTTAGCTTGAGCATTAAGATTATTTAGCATTTGATTCCCGTTCTCCGTGGACCGAACCTTTGCTTGCCATTGTACTTGTTTGAGTGAGGTGTTTGTTATAAATGTGTTTGAATGAGCCTAAATTGTGCGACCGATTTAGCGCTCGTCAAAACGACGCCGTTTTGACGAGCGCTAAATCGGTCGCACAATTTAGGCTCATTCAAACACATTTATAACAAACACCTCACTCAAACAAGTACAATGGCAAGCAAAGGTTCGGTCCACGGAGAACGGGAATCAAATGCTAAATAATCTTAATGCTCAAGCTAAATCGAAATCAAGGTATAAGTGGTGATTAACTAACAAACTACAACTAAAGGTTGAATTCAAGGGATTAAAACACTAGGGGAATGGGATTCACTCAACCAATAGCAATTAGGCAAATAGGGAGGAATGAGGGTAATGGAATAGCAAAGACCACATGTAAGATCAACATCAAACGATATGAAAACAACTCAGATTACTAAGCTTAGATCCCTCATTAACTTAGCAACAAAAGATACATAATCATATTGCAATACGTAATGAAACATTCAACTCACATTTCCATGTCGAACCAAACATTTCATGCCATCAAGTTCAATAATCTAGGTTAATTACTCCTATCATGAAGAACTAACAAGCAATCCCATATAATCAAGTTTAGTCGCAATCCATCATCAAAATCACTCCCAAACTCACATAATCACCAATAGGTTGAGTTTCACCCAACCCCTAGCCAAGAGGACTACTCACAATTCATTGTGAGTACATGCAAATTCCAAGTTTGGATTATAAGCGACTCTAAGATTTGGAAAAACAAGTGATTATCTATGGACAAAGCTAACATGCAACAACAATATATCAAGATTGAGAGAAAATCAAGTGGCTTACAAAACAAAAAATAAAATCAGAAAATAATGAAGGACAAATGAAAGAAGTTACTATTGAAGCTTCAAAAATGTTGGATAATTGCTGAAATTCTTGAGATAAATCTTGAAATTTGCTTCTACAATGATTATATTTGAGAGTTTCTAAAACTAAATCAACTAATTTAATGAAGTTGCTAACTAAGAGAGAGAAGAAAAACAGTAGAATAGTTTTCAGCAAAAAAAAAAAATAAACAAGCGAACTTTTGGATTTTCCAAAAAAAAAAAAAAAAAAGAGAGAAAGAAAAAAAAATAAATAAAATAAAAGAAAAAATACAAATAAAAAAAATAAAAATAAAAAAAACAGAGAGAATGTGACAAACGAAGAGTTGATGAATGAAGATGTAAGAGGAAAGCGAAAGCTCAAAAGTGTTTGGCATTATAGTTCAAGATTGTGGCAACGTAGTTTGAAAATTGGTTGATGATTGATTTTGAAAAAGAGGCTTGATCACCCTTTGCTTCACGGTTAGGCTAAGCACCAATTTCCAAATTCCTCCACACCCTTACCCCCTAGTCAACGTTACAACCCTTTCAATGCCCTGTTGACCTAGGTTGGTTGAGTCACTAGTCGGTGGAGGGAGCTGGAACTCAAGCATATGGAGAAGGCATGACTTGGTGAGATGTCGGGTTCCTCTATTTTGCAGTGTTTTATCTTTGTTCCGGCTCCTTCGAGGAGTCACTTGATGCTATCTCCAAGGGCGGATTTGAATCTAGATGAGGGAACGCGGTAAGATTGTATGGAATGCGGGGGGAGTGGTGCATGTTTGAGTTCTCTATGCTTAGCATGACTTATCCTTCAATCAACTTTCGGCATCCCCTTGCATGCTCACTTCTACTACTCAGAAAGTTTGACACTCATTCATGTTTGTTATCTCCAAAAGCTCGACTTGGCTATGATTTGTGTTGGATTTGTTGTTTCTCTTTCCCTTGTTTTTGGTTTGTCTTGAACACAATTTTGTAAGAGTTGTGGGGTATGCTCTTTGGAAACCCTCACGAGATCACAACTCGTCCTCATCGGCGACCTTGGGGTTTAAATGGCTTGTTGCTTTTGCTAAAAGCAATTTCGGTTTTTCTTTTGTTCCTTGCATGTTTGAATAACTAATTCTTTCTCCCTTGTTAATTTTCCTTTGCTTTGCTCGAGGGCGAGCAAAGGCTTAGCGTGGGGGAGTTTGATGAGTGACATTTATGTCACTCTTAGGGGTAGCATTTAAGTCTTTTTCCTCTTATTTTTCTTAGTTTTTTCCACCTCATTTATCCTCTTATGGCTTGTTTATGTATTGATGAAAAGTAATGCTTATTTGCGCTTATTTTGATAATCTTTATGCATTATTTTATCATCACAATGCTCTCGTGAACTTTGGTATCTTCTACAGGTTCCATGACGGTCCTATGCACGGTGGGAGGCCCCTTGGCCAAGTATGGAAGCCATGGACAAAGGCAAGAGGAGCAAAAGGGAAGGAGAGGAAGCAAGAAAAGGAAGTGCAAGAGGAGGTGTGGCCGAACCTCTGAAAGGTTCGGTCGAACCTAGGTGTGGTCAAACTTTTGAAAAGTTTGACCGAACCTCCTGGGTGCAGTGAAGGCAGTGTCAAACCAGTTTTCAGCAATTTTGCAGGAGAGGTCGAACCTCAAAAGTTCGACCAAATAAGGATCAGGGAGGTTCGACCGAACCTACACAGAGTTCGACCGAACCTACCCTGAGTCCGACCGAACCTACCCAGAGTTCGGTCGGACTTTTTCCCGATCTCAGCCAATTTTGTACGGACTATTTAAGGTCCTTTTGAGATCGTTTTTCGGGGAGAGAGAAGAAAAACAGTAGAATAGTTTTCAGCAAAAATGATACTCTCTCTTAGTTAGCAACTTCATTAAATAAGTTGATTTAGTTTTAGAAACTCTCAAATCTAATCATTGTAGAAGCAAATTTCAAGATTTATCTCAAGAATTTCAGCAATTATTCAACATTTTTGAAGCTTCAATAGTAACTTCTTTCATTTGTCCTTCATTATTTTCTTATTTTATTTTTTTGTTTTGTAAGCCACTTGATTTTCTCTCAATCTTGATATATTGTTGTTGCATGTTAGCTTTGTCCATAGATAATCACTTGTTTTTCCAAATCTTAGAATTGCTTATAATCCAAACTTGGAATTTGCATGTACTCACAATGAATTGTGAGTAGTCCTCTTGGCTAGGGGTTGGGTGAAACTCAACCTATTGGTGATTATGTGAGTTTGGAAGTGATTTTGATGATGGATTGCGACTAAACTTGATTATATGGGATTGCTTGTTAGTTCTTCATGATAGGAGTAATTAACCTAGATTATTGAACTTGATGGCATGAAATGTTTGGTTCGACATGGAAATGTGAGTTGAATGTTTCATTACGTATTGCAATATGATTATGTATCTTTTGTTGCTAAGTTAATGAGGGATCTAAGCTTAGTAATCTGAGTTGTTTTCATATCGTTTGATGTTGATCTTACATGTGGTCTTTGCTATTCCATTACCCTCATTCCTCCCTATTTTCCTAATTGCTATTGGTTGAGTGAATCCCATTCCCTTAGTGTTTTAATCCTGTGAATTCAACCTTTAGTTGTAGTTTGTTAGTTAATCACCACTTATACCTTGATTTCGATTTAGCTTGAGCATTAAGATTATTTAGCATTTGATTCCCGTTCTCCGTGGACCGAACCTTTGCTTGCCATTGTACTTGTGTGAGTGAGGTGTTTGTTATAAATGTGTTTGAATGAGCCTAAATTGTGCGACCGATTTAGCGCTCGTCAGACATTTCCAAAAAAAAATTCAGAGAACTTTCTTTTTCTGAGAGAGAACTACCGACTGCATTAGACTGCCTGCTTTGCAGATCGCCTGCTCCTATACACGTTGTAGACTTTCGAGTACTTTCATCTTCATCAAGTAAAGGTAATCGTTTGTTTCTTTTTATTTTTTCATACTTTGTTTTTCTTTTAGAAAATGGTTTCCCAAAAGCACACAGCACGGCCTAAGTTAGTGATCAGCCAGTCATCGGGGATGGCTGAATCTAGAACTAGGAGTGTCGATTTCCCCTTGCTGGATCACCCTTTGCGAACTGCCCCAAGTCCGACTCTCTATGTGCCTGTGCAGGACACCATGGCCAGAACTAAAAGAACAACAAGGGTGACCAATTCAGATGGCTCTTATTTCCATGCGCCTGTCAGCGCGTTGTCTGACGTGTCGCCCGCCCCAAGTACCCCTAGTGATTCCATTTTACACGAATCAGGGGAAGAGGTTAAAAATGCTATGCCAGCGCTTGTTGATCTGGCAAACTAGGTGAACTCTTCATCTGAGAGCTCACATAGCGATTCTGAGCCAAGTACTTCAAACAGAGTTTTGGATGAATCTGAAGAGAGGCACTCTAGACTAGAGACTACGCGAGTGTCCCTTTTAGTAGACCTGGGACCAAGCTAGGTGGAGCCGTCTGCTTCCAACCGAGAGCAATACACCGCGTACTATCATCATGTTCCAAATAGTAGGCGGAAGGTGATGGCTGAAAAAATTGAGAGCTTTAGAACTAAACATGTCATGGGACATGGGTATGTAATCTGCACGCCAGATGTCGAGGACACAGTAGTCTGGCCCAAGCAGTCCAGCTACGGGGACGCCTGTTTTGGCTGCTATGAGGCGGCAATTAAGGCTGGCCTGAGATTTCCTTTACATCCGACTGTAGAGAGGATTTTGGACGGATACCAACTGGGTGTCTGGCAACTAGCCCCTAACTCTTGGTTCACCATCTTGGGCTATGTTGTCGGCTGTGAGATGCATGAGGTAGAACCAAGCTTTGAGGCATTCGCCCATATGAACTACCTCAGCCAGACCCCAAAGATAAGCGGCACCGGCTGGTATCAGATGTCTAGCCACAAAGGCTATCTGATGACTATGAGGAAGGAGAATAAGTGGAAAGATTGGAGAAACACTTTCTACATCATTTCCAGCCTTGACGTAGTTACGAACAAATAATTTAACAGGTGGAATAGGAACCCACATTTCCTAACAGGTGGCTCTAAGCTGCCGCCTATTCCTCGTAGAACCAAAGAAGACATCCTTGATAGAGGACTTTTCAAAGTAGTCATACAGGCGAACCCCGAGACCGGGGCGAGGGAATTCATTCCTCAAAACTATATTCCCAAGTATAAGTGGTTTACGATGGGATATACGTGGCCGCCTGTGGCCTAAGCGATGCGATGCCGAGAGGTAGCTGACCGCCAGTTTAAATGTTTTGTGAAACTTGTTTTGTTTTGTATCAAACTAACTCCTTGATTCATATTTTGTAGACAAAGCCATGGAGAAACTCTCAGCCTCCAAAAAAGCCGCTACTCAGTACCGCTCAGCCATCCTTGGCAAGCGGCTCGCTGAAGAGTCGCCTGTTGTATAGGCGTCAAAGGTGAACTTTGAACTTTGAACTGAACAACTTCATTTAGTTTTTCTGTCGCCTGTTTTTTTTTTTTACTTATTGTTGTTATTTTGCAAGGCACTCCAGCAAAGCCTTCCTCTTCCACCCAGCCGGATCCTAAGGTTAGGAAACAGACGGCTAATGACATGACGACTCTTGGGAGAACCAGGAAGCACGTGACCTCAAGGCTAGGAGGCCATGTACCCCTAAAATCTCCAGCCGTCCCAGGTGGCAGTCGGCAAAGGAAGGAGAATGAGAAAGAGCAAGCCACTAAAGGTATCAAGGACTAGGTCCTTTCACTTACCCTTTGAGGGTCAAATTCAATCGGCAGTCGCCTAGCACCTCTGAGAGCAGTCGGTCTATTGGCCGCATTTACACCAAGTACTTACAGGGTATTAATTGTGTAGATGTCCCTCAAAGGCCGGATCTGGTTCAGATGGCTAGGTCCATGCTGAAGGCCATCCTTGTCGAGGACAGAGATTCTATAAAGGGAGTCGGCTCCCTTAACCTTGAGGCCACCCTGGCTCTCCTGGCCGAGGTATACTTAGTAATTTTTCTTTTATTTGAATAACTGCCTAGCGCCTGTTATTGAAGATTGTTTTGTGGCCGAGTGCAGTCAATGCTGCAAGTGTATGGTCTCCGCAAGCCCCTGAACGAAAAGAACAAAGAGGTAGAGGTTGTGAAGGCCCGGGCCGCCTCTGATTATGACAAAGCTATGTTCCAGATTGTTCAAAACGAAATTTTGACCACTGACATACTGTATTATACGGCGTCTGCCAATTTGCAGGTCAAGAGGGACTTGGAGGCGGCCCAAAAGAGGAACTCTGAGCTAGAGAAGTCCGTATCGGACCTCAAGGCTGAGCTCGGGCCTCTAAAGGAGGCCAACCATAAAGCAACCGGCCTCTGCAACCAGGTAGACAAGCTGAAGCAAAAGCTGGCCAACCAGGAGACCCAGCTTGCCCAAAAATACACTTCCCAAGCCGACGAGGAGAAACAGACGCTAGTCAAGGACATGATGGAGGACAAAAACTTCATCATGGAGATGACCTGGGCGGCTCTCTTCCCAGGGACCAACTATGACAGCTGGAGGAATCAATTCGCCACCAGTACCCAAGAGTACGATGACAACATCATGGGGCAAGAGCATGATGAAGAAAAGGAGGGTGGCGAGTCGTCTGATTCCATCTCTAGGGAGTTGAACCAGGAGGAGGAAGAGGCAAATGGTGAGATAAAGGAGGAGCCGGCCGCGGATCAGAAGGATGCGGCTCTTGAAACTGAGAAGCCTCCTCCGAAGCTTAGTCTATTCATTGGCCAGCGTGCCAATTTCTTTGTATCATTACCCGACCAAGGGCTCGGGGTTTATATACAATTTTAAATTTCAACATTTCTAGTCGGTCATCTGGCCGACTGTTTATATTAATCATCTGGCTGTTTTTGCCGGTATTCTTCAAATTTTGAAGTTTTTGAATTTTTGCTTTTCATGAATTTTGCTAACTGTATGTAGCTTGCTCATTGTTTTCATGAATGCTTTTTATACCGACTGTTCTTGCCCCTGGGCGACTGGCGCCTGGTATCAAAGGTGAGTTGATTGACTTGGAATTTTTGATACTTTTGAGTACTACTAATTCTAGGTCAATCAATCACGATGGTGATTGCCCCAAACCAGGCGGTTAGTCGGCCATTGCCCGAAACCAGGCGGTCAGGCTCTCGACCTTAATATAGTTCTTGACGAACCTTGGTTTTGTCACTAAGTTTCGTACTTAGTTTATTTTATTGATTGTAAATAATCCGTCTGCATGGTGCTTGTCTAGAACAGGCGCCAATCTGGACGTTTTTAATCAAGGTAGCTTCCACAGTGCTAACAATAATAGGAACAATGGCCAAAGGCCGCGTGTTTGCCAAAAAACAGGCAGTTTCATTTGTACCTTTTAAATTCTAAATGTAGATTGTTGAGTGACTATGAACTTTTTAAGTTGATCAATCTCCGTCATTAGTACTTGAGTAATCAAGGAAATAGTCGGTTGTGGCCGTCTATTGTGTTGCAACTTAGAGGAATAGTGGTCGAATACCGTCTGTTTGCCAAAAAACAAGCGGCTTGGTTTGCACCGTTTTAGGTTCCATCTCAAGTTTGCCGGAGTGACCATGAGTTAACCCTTGGGGTTAATCAATCTGTCACTTTGATTTGAGTGAGTAGAAGAAACAGGCGGCTTTGGCCGCATGGTACCTCTTTATTCGCCAAGTTTTGCTTGGCTATTTACTCAAATTAGGCCGACAGTATTGTCCCAAGCAATAACAGGCGATTTCTGACTTAGATTTTAACTGTCTACCGCGTGTTTACAGTAAAGCGGTACGTTTATCTTTGTCTCAGGTCAAACGACTATGAGGTTGTCAAGTTGACACTCGGCAGGGCCGTTTGTTTTAGGTTTATAGAGCAATGTGCCACCCAAATGGCAGATGCTCTCTGCAAAAAATTCACCCGGATGGATGTCGCCAGACGCCTGCTCAAGTTTTGGGATAGACGTATTAGTTTAATTTTAAAAAGATCATCCGGCCATGGGCCTTAGGTTGATCATCCGACCCGTGGCCTTATTAGATTTTTCAGAATAGAACAGATTTCCAAGTTGTCTAGACTTAACGTTTTTACTCAAGTACTTAAGAGAAATAAGGTCGACCGTGTTCTGCACAGGCGGCTTGCTTCACTGAGGAGACTTGCACAATAATTGAAATAAATTGCAAACTTTATTGATATGTTTACAAATGATTTACAAATCTCATAAGTAGTACTTTTTTAAGTTATCTACATTCCAAGTTCTAGCTAGCTGCCTGCCGTCTTGTGTTTTCAGGCAGTAGGTGCCGCCTCTAACTTCTTCAGAGATTTAGTAGGGGCCATCCCAGTTAGGAGTCGGCTTTCCCTGCTCGTTGGCCCTACCGACTGCTTCCATCTTTTGTAACACAAAGTCCCCTACTTTTAGGGGCCGGTTGTGCACTCTTTTGTTGTAAGCTCTTGCCATTCTCAGACAATAGATCTCATAGCGCAAGGTTGCATTGCCCCTACGCTCTGGAAGTGAATCTAATGCTAGCCGCATGGCTTCCCAGTTGGCCTCTTCGTCATAAAGCATGACTCGAAGAGTCGGCTCATAGTGCTCAATAGGCAAAACAGCCTCTGCCCCATAAACCATGAGAAAGGGTGTATCACCAGTCGACCCTTTTTCAGTCGTCCTGATGGCCCACAGAACATGCGGTAGCTCGTCAGCCCATAGGCCGCCGGCTCTTTCAATCTTCTTTTGGTGCCATCAGAGATTAACTTGTTGAATGCTTCAACCTGGTCGTTTGCTTGGGGGCGGCCAAGTGATGCAAAACAATGAGAGATCCCTTGGTCTACCAACCAGTTCTTGAGAGTAGGCGTCTCGAATTGAGGTCCATTGTCAAAAACCATAGACATAGGTACCCCATACCGAGTGATGACATTTCTCCAAATGAATGAGATGACATCTTTGGTTTTGATGCCTTTGATTGCCTCCGCTTCTACCCACTTGGTGAAGTAGTCAACTGCTACCAAAATATATCTCCGTCTACCTGTAGCAGGCGTATAGGGACCCAGAATATACATGCCCCATTTGGCGAATGGTACTAGGCTATGAATAGCCATCAAGTCAGTGGTCGGACGATGGATGAGCTTGCCAAACCTTTCACACTTGTCACATTTTTTAACCATCTCCATGGCGTCTGCTTCTAGGGTAGGCCAGAAGTAGCCTTGTCGCCTGGCTCTCTTTGCTAGTGTCTTGCCGCCTATATGGGAGGCACAGAACCCTGAATGCAAATCTACAAGGACCTCTCGGCCCTTCTCTGGGGTAACACACTTCAAAAGAGGTTATAGATAACCTTTCTTGAAAAGTTCCCCTTTGTGAATCTCAAAGAAGACGCACACTTTTTCATTACAATCATCTCTGGGTAAGTATCTGGCAGGGTGCCGTCTGTTAAGTATGCCCAGATGCCATCCATCCAGGTTGAGCTTCGATCAAGGACTCCAATAGGTTCCTCCTCAATGCTCCTTTTCTCCATCACTTCCCAGAAAACAGACCATGGTGTGTTAAATGAGGCGGATGATGCCAATTTGGAGAGGGCATCCGCCTGGTTATTTTCAAACCTAGGCACTTGACTTAGGTAGAATTCTTCAAGTGTCCTGACCTCTTCTTTTACCGCCTGTAGATACTTGATCATAGCCGGATGTGTGGCTTCATAGTCACCATGGTATTGGCTAACAATCAGTTGTGAATCTGAACAGCCGTCCACTTTCTTTGCCCCAGCCGCCTTGCACATGCGGATGCCGGCTAGTAGGGCTTCATATTCTGCCTCATTGTTTGAGGCTTGGAACTTAAAACGCAGTGCATATTCATATTTTTCCCCTTTAGGAGACTGACATATGACGCCTACACCATAGTCATTCATTGTGGAGCTCCCGTCCACATATACCTTCCAGACTTGGTCAGGATTTTCCGGATCAGCCGGCCTAGTCATTTCAACAATGAAGTCGGCAAGTGTCTGCCCCTTCACTTCTTTCCTTGGCTTAAAAGTAATTTCTAAGTTTTGCATTTCAATTGCCCATTTAATCATTCGGCCGAATGATTCCATGGTTGTCAGTGGCCGCTTGATTGGTTGGTCAGTGTAGACCACGACCGGATGTGCCAAGAAATAAGGCTTCAGCTTCTTAACTGCCATGAAGAGGGCCAAGCCAAATTTTTCAACCATGGGGTACCGTAACTCGGCATTCTTCAGGACATGACTGATGAAATAGACTGGGAGATGGCAGCCGTCTCTTTCAGCAAGAAGAACGGCGCTGAGAGCATGATCAGAGACGGCCATGTACATGTATAACACATCCTTTGACAGAGGGCTGACAAGCCTTAGCAAAGAATGTAAGTGTTCCTTTAAATTTTGTAAGGTCGCCTCTGCATCCGTCCCCCATTCAAACATAGTCTACTTCTTGATTGCTTGGAAGAAATAGAGGCTCTTGTTGCCTGACCGACTGAGGAATCTCCCCAATGCCACCAGACAACCTGTTAATTTTTTAACTTCCTTTATAGTGCGGGGCGACTGCATGTCTATGACCGCCTATATTTTCTCTGGATTGGCCTCTATCCCCCTTTGATTAATCAGAAATCCGAGGAACTTCCCAGACTCAGTACCAAAAACACATTTCTTGGGATTTAGCATTACCTGGTGCCGCCTGAGTGTGGCGAATGTTTCTAGGAGATCTGTAAGATGGTCCGTCTGGAGTTCGGATTTAACAATCATATCATCAATATATGCCTCCACATTCCTTCCTATTTGATTAACGAAGACTGTAATTAGCTAAGGTGCAATTTGTTCACGTAATTAGCTAAGCTCCCGTTAAATTCTACATCCAACTTAATTAATCCAATTAATTAAGCTAGTTAACCCAAAATTTGTCAAAATCAAAAATTTTGCAAAAGCCGGAAAAATCGAGGTCTAACCTCGTTAAAATAATTACATAAATATTTTAAAACGGCAAAATTTTCGCAAAACCACATAGCCCGATATTAAGCCAAAACCGCCTACTCGTATCCTAGCGAGCTGTGCACCATGGCAGCTAGACAGCAGTGGGCTGGCTGGCTGGCTGGGGCTTGCTGCCTTGCTGCCCAGCAGCAGCACAAGCACGCCGGCAGCCTTCGCCACACATTTCACAGCAACATCATGGCTTGTGTTGGCGCTTAATGCAAGCATGATGGGCCCAGCACAACACACTACGCTGGCTAGCACCAACTGCTTGCTACGCATGCTGCGCATGCTAGCTCGCATGCTGGCGTCTGCCAGCAAGTGGTGGGCTGGCTGGTGCTTGTTACCACGCTGCCCAGCAGCATCCCCAAGCATCCAACAGCCTACGCCACTACCCAAGCCCAGTGACTAGCACCCCTTCGCCACACAGCAGCACGGCTTCGATGCTTATCCCCTATGCGCACCATAGGCAGCCACATGCGGGCTGCTGGGCAGCCAGGCTAGCCTTGGTGACGCTTGGGGTTTTGCCTCGATTTGCGTGCATTTTTCTCGGGATTTTAATCTCGATTTGTGTGTGACATAAAATTAATTCCAAATTTATTTTAGAATCAATTTGAGGAAAAATGAAAATAAAACAAGTTCAACTTAATTAAATTCAATTTTAACGGTGCACAAGCCTAAATCATCCTAAATTTCCTTTTAAAATAATTTAGGTCTTCCTTTATGCTTAAAATTGAAATAGCTATGTCCATTAGCTAATTTAACAAATATGCAAATTAATAATGGATTTGACAAATGGGAGTTGTAAAAATAAATTAATCATCTAGTGATAAAATTTTCCAACTTTTATACTTGTGTAAAATAACAAGATTACATCTTCCAATATGAAGATCAATCAACATTTACTCACAAGCATTTGAACTTCAAGGATTTTAATCAACCAAATATGGAAAATCCAAAATTAGTTCAACATGGAATTTAGGGTTAAGGTTCCAATCATTTAAACCTTTAAAGATTAGATCTTTAACATACTAGGAACTTAAAATTACACATTCACAACAAGTATTCACCCATTGATGCAATTTATTTGCATAATTGTGAAAAACAAGTTTATGTGAAAAAGAACATATCAACTTAAGCACATATTATAACTCCGTAATCATGCTTAAAAGGTATTTAAATTGCAGTAGATTAGGGATGCAATAATGCATTTAATCTACCCTTGACATGCTTGCATTAATCAAGGCATAAAAGATTTAAATTTTAGTTGAAAACGAAAAAACCCTCAAAAACTAGGTTTCTGGTTCGAATTTGGCTTTTGAACAGCCCTCTAAAACTTGAGAAGCATAAGAGAAGGGATGATAACAGCTTTGAATTCATTCAGAGTGGGGCACCCTAAAATCATGTTGTAGGCCGTCAGTTCTTCAACAACTAAGAACCGAACCACCATGTGGTGTCCCTCCCCTTTCTCGCCCAGACGAATAGGCAAGTCTATTCGACCTGCCGGATGTACCACACAACCCCCAAATCCCACTAAGGGATGAGAGACCTGGTGCATACTCTCGGGCTTGTACCTGAGCTTTGCTAGGCACTTGTAACTGATGAGATCAGACGAGCTCCTAGTGTCAATTAGGATCCGGCCAACCCTTTGGTTGGCCACTTTGCATTTGATGACAATAGAGTCATCATGCGGCCTCCTGATTTTGCCCTTGTCATCCTCAGTTTTAACGACTTCGGGGAAGTAGTCCTTGGACACTTGTCCCTTGTCGACTGAGTTAACATCGAGGCGCCTTACATAGTCTTTATTGCTTCGGATGGTAGGGCCTCCTACAGCGAAGCCGCCTGCTATTGTATAGATCGGAGTTTTATCTGTATCTAAGCTATTAGCAGAGTGGGGCTTTTTTTTGGACGACTGTCCAGGGTTAGTCTGCAAGGTAACCTTGGACCTTAAGATATAAGACTTAAGGACCCCCTTATTAGCCAGACGGTCCAACAGCCGCTTGAGGCTATAGCATTCGTTGGTGTCGTGGCCAATATCCTCATGGTAGTGGCAGTATTTGTTTTTGTTCCGATTTTTGGTGGAACCTTACATAGGAGCCGGCTTGTCAATAAAGACCCGGTCTTTAATCTCCATGAGGATGGAGTAGCAGTCCTTATTGAATTTGTACTTTGGGGAGTACGTCTTTGCTTCTCTCTTTTTCTTCTGGGACGGCTGTTCAGAGGATTCAGTCACCCAGACTTGTTTTATTTCTTTTTCTTTTCTTCTCTCTTAACCGGTTGTGATGGCCGACTCTCTTTTTTGGCAGACCTCTTTGAGTCCGCCTCCATCAGTGCCTCTTGGAGGGTAGCCACCCTCTTTCTGACGAGGTCAAACTTGAAGGCCCACCCGTCCTTCAGACCTTTGAAAAAGTCTGTGTAAGCTACCTCATCAGACAGCCCTTGAATCTGAATTTTCATTAGATTGAAGCGCTTGATATATGAGCGCAGCCCCTCCTTCTCTCCTTGCTGTATGGCTCCCAAGTCAAGACTTGTCTTCTTTGCAGGGATAGATATTCATTGAGAAGTTTGACGCGAACAAGTATGCAAGCGTCTTAAAGTTATTGATGCATCCGGCTGGCAGGTTGCCGAACCATTGTTGGGCGACGCCCTTCAATATGGTCGGGAAGCATCTACACCACGTGGCATCATCCAACCCTTGAAGATACATAAGGTTGGTGTATGCCATCAGGTGATCTTCTGGGTTGGTGGTACCATCATAAGTTCCTACCAACACATTCTTCACCTTGGCCGGCTGTGCAACCTCAGTTATTTCCTAGCACACATGGTGCGCCTAGTACACACATGGTGCGCCTAGGCTTGCGATGAGCTAGCCTAGCCTAGCACTTCACATGGCTAGGCCAATGTGATGCTACGGCTATGCTCGTACTTGTTGCTTGTGATTTTGCGACGCTCGATCTCGACGCCCAAGGCTCGATATCTGACATCTGTGTTCGTAAAACTCCGACGACTTATTAAATCCTTCGGATTGATTCGTCGTCTCGGATCGGTTGTTCGATTGGGTTCGACCCGAAGGGTTTGGTTAAGATTAAGCTGTAATATTAATTATACCTTAATATTACTAATCGGAAGCGGCCTCCACCTAGGCATTCTGATCACTTGACCTTACTGAAGAATTAGCTCTGTAATAATTCTGAACCCTCTATCAGAATAATACGCTTGTAGGAAGGACACCATTCCTTTCATGGCTTATGTCCCTCCTTTGGTTTAGGGTAAGGAGTGGTCTCTCGCTCTTTGACGAGCTTATTCCTCCCAGAATGAGAGGGATTTTTGACCGACTGTTCCTTGGCGGGTCCGCTTTTCAATAAGATCCTTTATCTCCCCTTTGAAACTTGTCATGAGGGTCATGAGCTCGTTTCTAGTGATGGGGGTGGATCCTTCGGCCACCTGTAGCTGTCTAGCCGGCTGGCCGACTGTTTCGCTAGGGCCTGCCTGGTTAGTGTTCCGTTCCCTCCTTTCAGTGGGACGGATGCGCCGTGTCCTGAGAGACCCGTCAGGGGCCGTATGGGTGGCGACTTCACAGTCGTCATCCATATCCTGGTCTGAGTAGACCTAAACTTCAACCATAGGCCGTTTCTCATTAAGAGGTGGTACAGGTTCTTGTGAAGTCATCTTTGAAGTACTCTCCCCACAGACGGCGCCAAATGTTTCGAGGTTTTTTTATGTCCTTTGGGAGAGTTACAATTCCAAGACTGATTTCTGGACGCTTGTACCTACAAAACAACGGATACTTCGGTGGGTGGGAGCTCCGACTCCGACGATCAAGTTAGAACGTGTTTGAGGAGTAAAATGCAAAAAGTAAAGGTCTCTCTCGGATTCCAAGAGAGTATCAGCAATGTGTAATTGCTCAGTTCGAGGTGTCAAATGTCTGACTTTTTCTGATGGAGAATTAATGTGTATTTAATATTTCTGAATCAATGTTCCTTAGAGGGAAACATCTCCCTTATATACGGTGTTGGAAAACGTGTCCAGTACTAGGTTTGTGTAAACCTAGGGCTGACTGGGCCTTGCCTAGGAATTTGGGCCGTAGGAGGCCACTTTCCTAGTTGGCAATTCTGCGTGCCACGTGTTGTGACCTGATTGGTCCACCTTGGACCTCTCACGAGGTGATACGTGGCGGGCTCCGGTTGGTCCACGCGGCAGGGCTTCATTGGTCCACGTGGCGGGAAAAAATTCCCTAATCAATAAACATACAGTGAAACTATTAAATTGTATCAATTTCTTAATTTCTTGTGGGACATTTAAGAAACAAAGTTTAATACTTCACACTAATTAATCATTCTAATATAATAAAATTTCTTGTAGATAAGTCTTATCATATCATAGATGATTAATTACAAACAAATGTCTTGTTTTCACATGTGATTTCTAAATAAAATTTTAATAAATAGAGGTGTTGTAGCTACTCCGTACAAAATAAAATTTTAAAACACTTGACATGTACATAATTTAATTCATTATTCAATTGATTCAAAATGAATAACAAACTACTCAAGTAAACTCCTTAAACAATGATGTATCACAAAATTAATAAAGAATGCAAATAATTGAGCATCAGGCTAACTATTAATGCGTTGCACATGGAAAACATTCTTAGGCCAATAGCACTAATACAACCCCTTTTTATTTTAATTAATCACATACTATAATTATGTAGCAAGATAAATGCAAGCATATTATACAAACATTTGAAACGATGCATGTAGAGGGGATATGCATACTTTATACATACTTATATATGCATAAATTATATAGATATGTAAATATATAAATATGTGATGATGTATACGATATACACAGAAACATCAAGTATTAGTGATACATTAACATCATAGCATTCATACTCCATATAAAAGAACGTATTATACAGTAGCATATATAAAATAATTGCCCAACACCATCGTGTTTGCCGCATCATCAACTAAAGCAGTATGTAAAAATTATTGACGATTCTAACTAAGCAAGGCAGAGGAAAACATGGCTCTTGATACCAAAATTTAAATCATGAATAACAAACAACATGTTCATAGCTTGAATTATAAAAATACAATATATGATTGCGGAAGCTTTAATATATGAGTATACCTCCAGCCATTGCAAGTTAACTACGGTGAAAACAAAGACCTGAACAACCTCATCGTGACGCCAAAACCGTGAATAAACTCTTCTCAACTTTGGTGCTGGACCCTCACTCTCACCTTTGATGGTGTTTATGAGTTGGATGCAGTGACCTTGTTGCCGTGATAAGACTCACGTTGAATTACATATATATATATATGAAGTTTTGCCATCAAAAACTCCTATTTGAGTGAGTTTGTTATGAGTGGTTCCTAAGTTAGTGGGATAATGGGTAGTAAGTTTCCTTGATCACGAGAAACTAATTTTCAAGATAAATGGACCACTTAACTTAACTAATAATTATCTATTTTCAAAATAAATCCAACAAGCCAATAATATAAATTGTTGATTTTACTTGTTAAAAAAAATTACTTTTAATTTTTTATTTATTTTATTATTTTTTTTACCGACGCACTCTTCTTTTCACAAAATTATACTTCCTCTATTATTTTAGTGTCCCATTGAAATTTAGCACATAAGTCAACATAGAACTTTAATAAACAATAACTTATATATATCATATCACTAATAAATAAAGTCGGTCTCACAGCCAGGCCACAAGACAACGATATTCGGCGTTTCAATTTTTTTGCCAAGTGTCGAGCTACGTAGGCAACAAATAGATATTATTGTCATTAGATTAGATGTCACGTTAGATTAAATTAGATAGATATGTTTAGGATAAAAAAGTATACATAAAATAATTAATTTTTTTGAAAATTTTTTATCTTTTTATTGACAATAGAATTTTACTTATAACGACACACCACATATTATAATTAATATGAATATCTAATTAACAATATAATTGTACTCCTATACAGATAACCACTTAATTATAATTATAAATATGACCATGTATCATTAATTTTTTTTAGTCTACCATTGATTTACTATCAAAGCTTTTGAATCAAGTATTCTTTATATTCGGTTGTAATATTTTTGTGTATGTTTGTGATTTATTATGTGGTTTGTGATAATAAGATATTTATTATAATACGTAACATAAATATACGGAGTATCATATTATATCATATCATATTAAACGTCATATCACTAATAAATAAAGTCGAATCTCGAAATTAGGTCATAAGGCAGCGAAACTTGGCATTCAAGTTTTTCCCAAAGTGTCGAGCTACGTAGACGATAAATACGTATTATTGTGACACATATGATGATGTGTAAGAAAATTTTTGATAGATTTTTTAAGATTAAAATGTTGTATAGAGTTTTATTATCGATATACTTCTATTATTTCATATTTAAGAAATTAATCATAACTTTTTATTAATATCATATAACTTAGTTCTATTTCTATTATAAAATTTGTTTTAAAAAGTTCTTTAAAATATAATCCATTTATTACATATTTTATTTATTTAAAAAGATAATAGAAAATCGGTAAAAATAAGATTTAATCAAAAATAATAATTTTAGTTTGGTAAAAATACTTTCAGTTTAGTACAAATACTTTTAAGTTCAATAAAAATAATAACATAAATATCTATTTACCAACAAAACTACAAAAAATACACTATTATATAAAAAAGCGATATGATATTGTATGTCTAAATATTCTACATTATCAAAAGGGATTATATGACTGTATATAACATTTAAGCCAAAAATTTTATCATAAAATTTTATCAACAATCAGGGCATCGCCCGGGCACAAAACTAGTCATATCACTAATAAATAAAGTCAGTCGCGCTGCCAGGCCATGAGACAGCGACACTTGACATTTCAGTTTTTTGCCAAGTGTTGAGCCACATAAAATAAGTATTATTGTGATTAAATTATATGAGTATTATGGTGATTAGATTAGATGCCACTTTAGATTAGATTGGATAGATTTGTTTAAGATAAAAAGTATACAAAAAATAATTTATAATTCTTTTGAAAAAAAAAAATTATCTTTTTATTGACAACAGAAATTTACTTATAATTAATATGAATATCCAATTAATAATAGAACTTTACCCCATACGAATAACCACGTAATGTTAATTATTGATATGACCATGTATCATTAATTTTTTTTGGTCTACCATTGATTTACCATTAAAGATTTTGAATCAGGTATTCTTCATATTCAATTGTAACATTTTTGTGTATGTTTGTGATTTTGTTAATGAAATTAAAGAGTAAAAACCTATTAAAATTAGGACACAACAGAAATTGTGCAATACAAAGGAATCTTGAAGTAAATTCATATCAATGTTAGTAAGGTATTAGAACTTTACGGGTTTTGCAAAGCCTCCATAGCCCATTTACCAATCATACATTACAAATGGTCCAATTAGGCTAATAATATAATTTGTTGATTTTACAAGTTAAAAAAAATTTACTTTTAACTTTTTATATATTTTATATTTTTTTACCGACACACTCTTCCTTTCACGAAATTATACTCCCTCTATTATTTTAGCGTCCCATTGAAATTTAACGCATATGTCGACATAGAACTTTGGTGGTGGTAGTAGTAGTAGTAGTAGTAGTAGTAGTAGTAGTAGTAGTAGTAGTAGTAGTAGTAGTAGTAGTAGTAGTAGTAGTAGTAGTAGTAGTAGTAGGACTTGTGGAAGCCCAATCAGCCCTAGGTTGACCTAAACCTAGGATTGGCACGCATCCCAAGGCATATAAATACCATCATTAATCCTCATTAAGGGGGATTAAACAAATTAATTACTCTCACCTAGGGAAAACACTTTACCTTTTTTCCGCATTTACTACTCCTAAAGCAAGTACTAACTTGATCGTCGGAGGCGAAGCTCCCACCACTCGGAGTCTCCGTTGTTTTGTAGGTACAGGCGCACGGTTCCAGTCTCGGAATTGTAACTCTCCCGCAGGACATCAGAAAACCCTGAAACATTTTGGCGCCGTCTGTGGGGAGAGTACTTTTGAGATGGCATCAAAGTCTGTACCGAATCCCGAAGAGAGGCGTCCAGTGGACGACCCTCAAGTCTACTTAGACCAAGATACTGAGAATGAGGTCGAGGTTGAAGCACACACGGCCTCATACGGGACCCTAAGGGCCCGACGCACCCGTCACACCGAAAGAAAAGAACGGGTAGATTACCAAGCTGGACCCAGCAATCCATCCGGCTTACCGCCTGATCAGCAACATGCAGCTAAAGGATCCGCTCCTATTACAAGAAATGAACTCATGACTTTCATGAGGGGTTCGAAGGAGAGATCCAAGAATTAATTAATAAGAAGATGCCTGCTCCCTCCAAGGAGCAGTCGGCTAGGAAACCTTCTCATTCTGGAAGAAGGAAACCTGTACAGGGTCGAGAGGCGACCCCCCACCCTAACTCTAGGAAGTGGGAGCCGCTTGTGATCGACTTAACAAAGTATCGTTTTCCCTCACTAGGGAAGAGAAAGCCCATTCGTCATGTACAAGCGGATGGGTCAAAGAAAACATACTCAGACGCTTGGCTGTTGCTAGAGCAAAAGAAGAATGACCGACTGTCAAAGTCGGCCTCCATTTCAAATTTCCAAGAAAATCTGCACAATACCTTTATGAGGTATACTCAATTAAATTTTGAGAATCAGACAGGCGGTACCTCCCGTCGGTCTGGATTTCATAAAGAACAGGCGGTACCAAACATGCCATACGTACCATAACAATAATACTTTTTGCAGCCTCCTCTTTTTGAAGGACAGGCGGCAAAAAGCGTCCAACCTTTGGACTAGCAACTACGGTTGCTAAGACTTGGAGAACAGCCGTCCGCCTTCTCCAAGGAAATTACAGAGGCCGCCCAGCCGGCCAAAGTTAAGAATGTGTTAGTAGGCGCCTATGATGGCACTACTAACCCTGAAGATCACTTAATGGAGTTCACCAACCTAATGTACCTCCAAGGGTTGGATGATCCCACTTGGTGCAAGTGTTTCCCAGCAACTCTTAAAGGAATCGCACAACAATGGTTCAGGAACCTGCCGACTGGTTGCGTGAATAATTTCAGGACGCTTGCCTACTTGTTCACCTCCAATTTTTCTATGAACATTCCTGCAAAGAAGACGACCCTTGATTTAGGGATCATTCAGCAGGGTGAAAAGGAGGGGCTCCGTTCATACATCAGGCGGTTCAACCTGATGAGGATTCAAATTCAAGGGCTGCCGGATGAGGTAGCCTACACTGATTTTTTCAGAGGTCTTAAGGATGGGTCGACCTTCAAGTTCGTCTTGGTCCAAAAGCGGGTAACGACTCTCCAAGAAGCTTTGATTGAAGTTGAAGCCTATATACAGGCGACTGATCTCTGTAATACTGGAAATCAGTCGGATGGACGGAGGTCTGACAAAAAAGAAAGCCGACCAAAGCAGTCGGTGAATAAAGATGAGAAAAAGAGAAAGGAAGTTTAGGCGGCCGACTCCTCTGCACAGCCGGCCCAGAAAAAGAAGAAAGAGTTCAAACCATACTCTCCAAAGTATGCGTTCAACAAGGATAGCCAAGCTATCCTCAAAGAAATCAAGAGCCGGATCTCAATCGAGAAGCCGGCCCCCATGAAGGGTTCTGCAAGCAATCGGAACCAGGATAAATTCTGTCATTATCATGAAGATGTTGGTCATGAAACCAACGAATGTATCAGCCTCATGCGCTACCTGGACCGCCTGGCTGAAAAAGGCGACCTTGACTCCTATGTCAAGAAGTCCAAGGGGAATGCTCCCCCAAAGAACAAGCAGTCGGCCAGAAAGAATCTTCAGCAAGCCGACAGTTTTGATACAGATGACGTAGCCGTCTACACTATAGCAGGAGACTTCTCAGGAGGCGGCCCCACTATCAGAGGCAACAAAGATAATATTAGGCGGCTAGATGTTAATTTTTTTCATCAAGAATGGACCGCCAAGAGTTCATTCCCAGAGATTGTTATCACAAAGGAAGATCTGGGAGGTGTTAGGGGGCCGGATGATGACCCCATTGTCATTGAATGCAAGGTGGCCAACCAAAGAGTTGGCCGCATCCTCATAGACACCGGTAGTTCTTCTAATCTCATCAGTAGCAAGTGCTTGGCAAAGCTCAAGTACAAAACTGATTGTACACATCCGGTATCCCACCCTTTAGTAGGGTTTGGAGGAGGTGTCGTACACCCGGTAGGACGAGTGGATCTACCCATCCGCCTGGGTGAGAAAGGGGAGGGTCGTCACATGGTGGTTCGGTTCTTAGTGGTTGAGGATCTCTCAGCCTATAACATGATCCTAGGAAGACCCACCCTGAACAACTCTAAAGCTGTCATTATCCCCTCTCTTATGCTGCTCAAATTTGAGAAGGATGATAGAACAGTCGGCTCCCTAAGGGGAGATCAAAAGATGGCTCGAGAGTGTTACCTCTCGGATATCAAACCCACTATGGTGGCTGCTGGCCTAAGTGGTGAAAAATCTGACCTTGAACTTATCAAGGAGGATGCGCCTGCTCAAAAAGCAGGCGGCAAGAAAAGAAAGGCTGCCCAATTGGGGGCCGAGAGAAGAGAAAAAAGATAGAAATCACTGGTAGAGGAGCGGTCGGATGAATTCCGCCCTCATCCGGTTGGTGAGCATACGGATTTCGTGCTGGACGACTCACGTCCTGACCGAACAGTCAAGGTTGGGACGACTGCTCTTGAAATTTTGGGTGAAGGTTTTCACCAACTTTTGAAGGAATTTAAAGACATCTTTGCATTTGAAGTTCGTGAAATGTTAGGCATCAGTCCTGACCTGGCGGTACATAAATTGGTTGTGGATCCGAAAAAGAAGCCGGTCAGGCAAAAGAAGTGGAACCATGGTGAAGAAAGAATTCAAACGGCAGCCGCCGAGGTTAAAAAACTGCTTGATGCAGGGTTCATTCGGCAATGTTACTTCCCTGACTGGGTTGCAAATGTGGTACTAGTAAAAAAGCCGAATGGTACCTGGAGGATGTGTGTGGACTACACTGATTTGAACAAGGCGTGCCCCAAAGATAGATATCCTTTGCCCAAAATTGATAGCCTGATCGACTCAACAGCCGCCCATGCTTTAATGAGTTTCATGGACGCCTACTTTGGCTTCCATCAGATTCCTTTGTGGAAGAAAGATCAGGAGAAGACGGCCTTCGTCACTGATCAAGGGTTATATTGTTATACGGTCATGCAGTTTGGTTTGAAGAACGCCTCGGCCACCTTCCAAAGAATGATAAACACGGTCTTCTTTGATCAAATTGGGAGGAATGTCGAGGCATACATAGATGATATGATTGTTAAGTCCAAGCTTCAGACAGACCATCTGGCGGACCTCCGTGAAACATTCACCACACTCAGGCGGTACCATGTCATGCTCAATCCCAAGAAGTGTGTTTTTGGGGTTGAGTCTAGGAAGTTTCTTGGATTCCTCATCAATCAGAGAGGTATAGAGGCGAACCCTGAGAAAGTGAAGGCGGTCATTGACATGCAGTCGCCTCGCACCGTCCGAGAGGTTCAGAAGTTAACAGGTTGTCTGGCGGCCTTAGGAAGATTTCTCAGCCGGTCAGGTGACAAGTGCCTTTACTTTTTCCAAGCAATAAAGAAGAAGGCAAGGTTTGAATGGGGGCCGGATGCTGAGGCGGCCTTCCAAAAACTGAAAGTTCACTTGCATTCCTTGCCAAGGCTGGTCAGTCCTTTGCCCAAAGAAGTGCTTTACATGTATCTAGCAGTGTCTGACCATGCTCTAAGTGTCGTCCTCCTTGCTGAAAGAGACGGATGCCAGCTCCCGGTCTACTTTGTCAGCCATGTGCTGAAGAATGCCGAGTTGAGGTACCCCTTAGTGGAAAAATTAGGTCTTGCCCTCTTCATGGCCGTTAGAAAGTTGAAGCCTTACTTCTTGGCACATTCAGTCGTCGTGTACACAGATCAACCAATCAAGAGACCACAGACAACCATGGAGTCGTCAGGCCGGATGATCAAATGGGCGATAGAGATTCAGAGCCTTAAAATCACATTCGAGCCCAGGAAAGCAGTAAAGGGGCAAGCTTTTGCTGATTTTATTGTAGAGATGACTCGGCCCTTTGATTCTCAAATTCCAGACCAAGTCTGGAAGGTCTATGTGGACAGGAGCTCCACCTCAAATGGTTGTGGAGCAGGCGTCATATGTCAGTCGCCAGAAGGCGACAGGTATGAGTATGCTCTATGTTTCAACTTCCAAGCCTCGAACAATGAGGCAAAATATGAAGCTTTACTGGCCGGTATCCGCATGTGCAAGGGGCTGGGGCAAGAAAAATAGACGCCTGCTCTGACTCATAATTGATAGTGAGTCAATACAATGGCGAATACGAAGCAACCCATCCGGCCATGATTAAATAGGTCCAGGCGGTACAACAAGCAGTCGGACCCCTTGAAGAGTTCGTTTCATCTGACTCAGGTGCCCAAGTCTGAAAATAATCAGGCGGATGCACTTTAAAAGTTGGCCTCCTCGGCCTCCTATAATACTCTAAGAACCGTCTTCTGGGAGGTTATGGAGAAGAGAAGTATTGAGGAAGATCCTATTGGAATTATGCATCGAAGTTCAACCTGGATGGACCCAATCAGGCCAAACTTAACAGACGACACCTTGCCGGATGATCATTACCATGCGGCTCTACTGAAAAAGCGAGCGTCTAGTTTTGAGATGCGAAGAGGGGAACTCTTCAAGAGAGGGTACCTTCAACCCCTCTTGAAATGTGTTACCCCAGAAAAAGGGCGAGAGGTCTTAGAAGATCTGCACTTTGGATACTGCGCCTCCCATGTAGGCGGCAGGGTTACTTCTGGCCTACCTTAGAAGCAGACGCCATGGAGATGGTGAAAAAATGTGACAAGTGTCAAAGGTTTGGAAAATTAATTCACCGTCCGGCTACTGATCTAACCGCCATCCATAGCTCATTACCATTTGCTCAGTGGGGCATGGATATCTTGGGTCCCTATACGCCTGCTATAGGCGGCAGGAAGTACATACTTGTTGCAGTCGACTACTTCACCAAATGGGTAGAGGCAGAGGCTGTTAAGGGAATCAAGACGAAGGATGTGATTTCATTCATCTAGAAAAATGTCATCACTCGGTTTGGGATGCCCATGTCTATGGTTTTTTATAATGGTCCTCAATTTGAGACGCCTGTTCTCAAAAGTTGGTTGGGAGACCAAGGCATCTCTCATTTCTTTGCATCAGTCGGACGTCCTCAAGCAAACGGTCAAGTAGAAGCTTTCAATCACATCATCTAAGATGGACTTAAGAAGAAGATTGAGCGAGCAGGCGGCCTATGGGTAGACGAACTACCAC
This sequence comes from Chenopodium quinoa, assembly GCF_001683475.1. NCBI lineage: Eukaryota > Viridiplantae > Streptophyta > Magnoliopsida > Caryophyllales > Amaranthaceae > Chenopodium > Chenopodium quinoa. The sequence goes on from NW_018742372.1 coordinate 609,039, forward strand.
ATGTTCTCTAGGCCATTAGGACGTCTGAAAAAGGGTCGACTGGAGAAACTCCTTTCCTCCTAACTTATGGTACAGAAGCTGTTCTTCCAATTGAACACTACAAGCCGACTCTTCGAGTAATGTTGTATGACGAAGAGGCAAACTGGGAGTCCATGCGCCTGGCATTGGACTCACTTCCAGAACGAAGGGGCAATGCAGCCCTGCGCCATGAAATCTACCGCCTGAGAATGACAAGGTCATACAATAAAAGAGTGCATAGGCGTCCACTCAAAGTGGGTGACTTTGTACTAAGAAAAATAGAAGTAGTCGGTAGGGCTAATGAGTCAGGAAAGTTAACTCCCAACTGGGAAGGACCCTACCGAATTTATGAAGAGGTTCGAGATGGTACCTACCGCCTGGAAACACCAGACGGCCAACTCTTGCCTCGAACCTGGAATGTAGATAATCTCAAGAAGTGTTATTTTTGAATGATGTAAATAGCCAAGAGCTACTAATAAAAGTATGTTATTTCACTTCATCTATTTTGTATTACGAGGGGCACGCCGCCTGTACCTATACAATCGGCTATTCTCCCATACTTAGTTAACCATGAACTACCTAAGGCCTATGGCCGAAATGATCCAACGTTTAAAAAAATAAAATAAAAATAAAAATAAACTAATCCTGTAGGGTTTCGTAGTGACCCGACACTACGCGAAAGGAAACCCACCAAGACTCGCCCCTTAATTAAAACAATTAACAAGAATATTAAAATTAATCAAATAAGATTAAGAACAAGAATTATACCTTTGACGGTGCTTCGCTCCCAAAGAGCTCTTACTTCAAAATCCCGAAAACACGAGATTTCCGACGGATCGTACCCTCGACCCGACCCGAGCGTCCTAAGTCTTGAAGGTTAGTCAAGTACCGGACAAAATAACTATGAGTTTTAAGAATCAAAGGTTTACTCTTTCTTAGAGTTGCCTTTTTAATTCCACTCAAGGTTGTTCATTCCCAATACCCAAGCTTGGTATTTATAGGGAAATGAACCCTTGAACTTCATTCCCCAACCAATGTGGGAGAATGAGTAATTTTGCTAATTAATTTATTTCTAAAATAAATTAATAAATAAATACAATCACAATGCAACAAATGTCAAGGGGAGAGAGAGAGAGTTAGGTGAGGACCATGTACCTTGGGGGGGACCATTGCCTTGCTCCCCAAGGCATGGCTCTAAGCCTTGGTCCCCACTCTCCTCACAAAACCTCCTCAAGCATGTTGTTGGGCTGGCAGCCAGCTGGCACTGCCGGCATGCCCAGCCTAGCTAGCACCAGCCCACCAGCAGCCTTCGCATCCCAGCCAGGCAGTGCTGCTTGGTGCTGGGCGATGCTTGGCGCCGGTGCGTGTCAGTGCTAGGCGCTGGTGTGTGCTGGCGCAGGTGCTGCCCCTGGCATCCCACGCACCACACGCATCCACGCTTCACCCTTCGCACATTCTCACACACCCAGCAAGCGTGCTGGTAGCGAGCCACGCATGCTGGCCCCCTTTGCCTCGCTCACCACGCATACACTTTCGCAGCATCCCTCGCACATGCACTAGCCACGCACCATGCGCACTAGTCATGCACAACGTGCATTGGCCTCGCACCACACGCACGCCCACGCATCACACAGCAGCCTTGGTGCGTGGTGATGTTGGGCTGTTGTGCGTGGCCTAGCACTATGTTGGCGCCCAGGCCCTCGCATATGCATGGTGCGATGCTTGGTGCTGCCATGCGAAGGCTAGCACACATGTTGCGCCAATGCTAGGCAAGCACCCATGCTAGCACCTAGTGCCAGCGATGGTGCTGCCATGCCAGGCACGCACGCACGCAGCACCCAGTGCTTGCGATGGTGCGCCTGGTGCCTGCGATGGGCAGCAATGGTGCCCAGCCTCATTCTAGGGCTGCGATAGCTGCGATGGGTTGCTAGGTGCGCCTGGTGCGCTAATTGCTTGCGATAGGCTGCCAGGCCGCGCCGAGGCTGCGATAGTGCCTAGCACACCATGGTGTGCCTAGCACACACATGGTACGCCTAGCCTTGCGATGAGCTAGCCTAGCCTAGCTACGGCTACGCTCATACTTGTTGCTTGTGATTTTGCGACGCTCGGTCTCGACGCCCTAGGCTCGATATCCGACGTCTGTATTCGTAAAACTCTGCTGACTCATTACATCCTTTCGGATTAATTCGTCGTCTCGGATCGATGATTCGATTGGGTTCGACCCGAAGGGTTCAGTAAAGATTAAGTTGTAACATCAATTGTACACTGATATTACTGATCTGAAGCGGCCTCCACCTAGGCATTCCGATCACTTGACCTTACTGAAGAATTAGCTCCGTAATAATTCTGAACCCTCTATCGGAAGAATACACTTTTTGGAAGGACACCATTCCTTTCAATCTCCCACTTATCCTTCCAGACAAGTGTGCATACAGTATATAGCTCATTTCCTATGTCACTTAATGTTTCTTCGTGAACTATAAGGTAAGATTCTTTGTCATCCTTATTACGTTCAAAAGTGTTTCTCGATCTCCGAGTTCGACTGTCAATAAGAAGATGATTTCTAAAATCCATCTGAGCAAGGCCATGCATTTTCACAGTCTCGCTCTTCGAGCGGCCTTGTAAACAACAAATACATGTTCCCTATTGTTAATAGGGGACATTCCCAATATTGTACGGTAAGCTTCTCTTACTAAGAGGACCTAATCTCTCGAGTGTTCCCGTTATAATCCCTAGTTACGGCAAACGTTTGGAAACATCAAAGAGTCTAGTACTCAAACAAGAAAACTTCACACACTCATGGTCGGAGGAAACAAGTTCCGATAGTCATAATGAGAAATGTACTTATGACAAAAATTTAAATTTTCTCAAAGTAATCTCATAGGTCTTATCTATTACAGTTCCAAACTGTACCTATGCAAATGATTTATGACCGTCACGTCCTCGCAGCACAAGAAACGGTGTTGTAAATCATACTACACACTAATCTATAGCGGTCATCAATCGTCCATCTGTTAGATGACCTCGATTAAGGATAATTTTCGATTTAATATTCAATGTTCACTTAACAGGTGTTTATTTATCCAAGACATGGTCTTGATACCCTGTTTTGAATATTTCCGTAAATCGAATGGACTCATTATTTAATTCTAAACCACAATTAAATAGTAATGGAGTGAATGATAATTTTGCACAAAATTAACTACTCCATTAATGAATGGTTTTAATACAGTGTCTTACATTAAATATCCTATTTAATTAAAACACATGTATAGGGAATTTCAAAGCAAGTCTCCAACATGCTTGATTCCCATTGCCTCAATGTGCTTGTTGTGTTTCACTTGAGGCAGCGGTTTAGTCAAAGGATCGGCTACATTATCATATGTGCCAATCTTACAAATTCTGATTTCACCTTCGGATTTCCATTTCCTTATCATGTGAAATCGCCTTTGCACGTGTTTGACCTTCTGGTGCTCTCTTGTTTGGCCTGAGCGATAGCTCCATTGTTATCACAGTAGAGGTCTATCGGCCCCTTGATTGAGGGTACAACACCAAGTTCGCTAATGAACTTGCGAATCCAAACAGCTTCCTTGGCAGCTTCTAAAGCGGCCAAGTACTCGGCTTCAGTTGTAGAGTCTGCAGTGGTGCTCTGCTTGGCACTCTTCCAACTAAACGCTCCTCCATTCAGACATAATATGTACCCCGACTGTGACTTGAAGTCGTCTCTGTCAGTCTGGAAGCTAGCGTCGGTGTAACCTTCAACAACCAGTTCTTTATGGCCTCCACACACCAGGAATTTATCCTTGTTTCTTTTCAGGTACTTAAGGATGTTCTTGGACGCAGTCCAATGCGCCTCTCCTGGGTTCGATTGGTATCGAATCGTTGCACTCAGGGCATACGATACATTTGGCCTTGTATATATCATGGCATACATGATCGATCCGATTAGCGAAGCATATGGGATCTGATTCATTCTTTCTCGCTCAACAGATGCCTGTGGACACTGTTTCTTGCTGAGAGTTACGCCATGGGACATGGGTAAATGCCCTCTTTTGGCATTCTCCATGTGGAATCGAGCCAGTACCTTATCAACGTAAGTACTCTGGCTTAATCCAATCATCCTATTAGATCTATCCCTGTAGATCTTAATTCCCAATATGTACTATGCCTCTCCTAAGTCCTTCATTGAAAAGCACTTGCCCAACCAGCCCTTTACGGACTCTAACAATTTTGTGCTGTTTGCAATGAGAAGTATGTCATCGACATACAGGACTAGGAATGCAATATCACTCCCACTGACCTTCTTGTATACACAAGATTCATCTGGATTCTTGATAAAACCACACTTGCTAATGGCTTTATCAAATAGCAGATTCCAACTTCTGCTGGCTTGCTTTAGTCCATAAATGGACTTCTTCAGCTTGCAAACCTTTCCAGCGTTGCCTGGATCGACAAAACCTTCTGGCTGTGTCATATACACAGTTTCTTCCAAAATTCCATAAAGGAAGGCGGTTTTGATATCCATTTGCCATATTTCGTAATCGTAATATGCAGCAATCGCTAGGATGATCCGGACGGATTTTGGCATTGCAATTGGTGAAAAAGTTTTGTCATAGTCAATCCCATGGACTTGTCTATAACCTTTGCCGCCAGTCTCGCTTTGTATATTGATACATTTCCATCCTTGTCTATCTTCACTTTGAAGATCCATTTGCAACCAATGGGTGTATAACCCTCAGGCAAATTCACCAAGTCCTAGACTTGATTTTCAGACATGGAGTCCATCTCGGATTTCATGGCCTCTTGCCATTTTGCAGAGTCAGGGCTCGTCATAACTTGCTTGTATGTCGCCGGCTCATCACCATCCATTACTAGGATGTCCTGATCATCGGTTAAGACGATACCGAGGTATCTTTCTGGTTGAGATCTTTGTCGTTGCGACCTACGAAGGGTAATTGGTTGAGCATTTACATTGTCTGTTTGATTCTGACCAATCTTCTTAGATGCTTCCAAAGTATCTAGATTGTTAGTTTTGTCAGGTTGACATTGTTGCTCGTCCTCTCGAACTTCGTCGAGTTCGATTTTCCTCCCACTTGTTGATAAGTGACATTTATGCCACTATTTAGATCCCTTAATCATGGTATTTTCCCCCATTTGTCCCTTGTTTATGCCTCTTTTATCCATTTTCTTGTGTTTTTGCTTCCTCTTGTTGCTCTTTCCCCGTTTGTCTCTTTTTTCCTTTTTATTGGCTTTTTCTCGTGTTTTTTAGGTGTTTGGAGATGATCCCGAGATAAAACAAGACCTCGAGAATTGGAGCCCACTCGAAGAGCTAAAACATGAGCTAAGGGTCGAGAGAAGCCAAGCAAGGGACCTAGGCTTGGAGAGGGCAAGCAAGCACCCATGCATGAGAGGAGCAAGAGCAAGCAAGAAAACACCAAGCAAGCCAATTTTCTGTAGATGCCTTGCGCGCCATGTAGATCCCTCTCACGCATAGAGGGCACAGCCTGACTATTGTTCACTCTTTTGGTCATAACTTTTGATCTACTTATCGGATTGTTGCGTTGGAAACTACACTTGGAGAGCTTTCCAACGGTAGGTCGCACGCCCCCAGAAGCCTCCTAGAACGAAAGTTATGGCCGTTTGAAGTTGAAGGTTGCTGCCAGTTCAAAGCTTCCTGCGCGGGCGCGCAGTCTTTTACGCGGGCGGGCAGTCCTTTTGCGCGGGCGCGCACGCTGTCAGCCCAGCCGATTTATTTCCCTATTTAAAGGCTGATTTGGGGATTTTTTGGGGGGGTCTTATTCCTCTCTCCTCTTAGGGGTGAAGAACCCTAGCTTCTCCATCATCTTCAACTCTTAGATTAGCTTAGATTAGTCATAGATTTAGTTTTAATCCTTGCTTTAATCCATTATAATGTAGTTTAGAGTAGATTTAGGGTAGTTTAGAGAGAGAAAGTTGGAAGCTTTAATGGAGGATTGAAGAAGATGAAGATGCAAAGTGACATTGTTTTGGATTACTGTTCATAAATCTAATGAGTATTCTAAACTCTATCTCATTTATTGTTATCTTTAATTCTTGATTTGTTTAGTTATTGCTTGATTAGTATAGTAGTTTTGATGATTTGTTCTTCTTGTTGGGTTTTATTCTTAGTCTCTCTCTTGTTCCTCTTTGTTGGTTAATGTTTGTTGTTCTTGTTAGTTTAGTTTGTATTAATGTCTTTGATTTTGCTAGTTTAGTTATGTTAGAGTAATTTTCTTAGCTAGGGTTAGGGTTTACTTGGGGATTAATGAGCAAGATGAACACTTTATTAATGAGCTAATTGGAATTGTTGATGTATTGAACTAAAAATGAAGGTCTTAATGCTTGGTGTCTTTCTAGCCAATCGATGTCATGATTTAATTGCTATTGTGTTAGTTGTGCGGGAGTGAGCTAGCTTGATAGAAGTATTTCATTGTTTAGTTGACCACGACCTCATAGGCGGGGTTGAGAGTTTAATGGCCTAGTGTGTGCGGGAGTGACCTAGGTTGTTAGCAAATTCTCCATATTATCGACTTGACCAATTAGATTATTGATGATTGTTTGCTTGAGATTGATTAGTGCTAGTATAGTGGTGTGTGCGGATTAATTCTTAGTGATTTGGATGTGCTCATTGAGGTATGTGTAATCCTTGCTTTCGCTTTGGCCGGTTGAATGCATGATCTAATTGCTACCTATTTAGTTGCTTGGGAAAGAGCTAATTAGGTAGAAGTGAACCCTTTGAGTTGATCACGAGCCCTTGGCCGGGATTGGGTGCTTGATTGTGTAGCGTGCTCGGGAGAGACCTAGATGATTGAGCTTCGCCCCTTTCAAGTTATTGAGAATGTCCGTGTTCATTGCTATGCTTGTGCTTATCACATTGATTGCCTTGATTCCTCTTCCCTAGTGATTTAGTTTCTTAGTTCCTTTCCTTAGTTTTTAGTCTTCTATCCTTAGATTTAGTCCTCTCTTCCCCCATATCCTTTGACCTAGCTTAGTAGCGGTAGTGTATACAATAATTCGCCGTCTCTGCGGATCGACCCTTTACTTTTCACTAGACTTGTTTGGTGTAGGTTTAGGTATATAAATATTGTTTGGTAGAGGGTAGTTAGTCCAACGACCTAGCTATTCGCCTCTTATCACTTGTCATTTTGGAAAGGTGATCCTTCTCCAAAAAGACACCATCACGAGCAACAAATACTTTGTTCTCGGATTTATTGTAGAAGTAATGCCCTTTGGTTTCTTTTGGATATCCTACAAAGAAACACTTATTCTATTTGGGGTGAAGTTTGTCCAAAATTAATCGCTTGACATATGCTTCGCATCCCCAAGTCTTGAGAAAAGACAACCTAGGAGGTTTCTTAGTCCATAATTCATATGGAGTTTTTTCAACAGCTTTTGACGGAGCTCTATTCAGTGTTAGTGTTGTAGTTTGTAGCGCATGTCCCCAGAAAGAGATAGGGAGTTCACTAAGACCCATCATTGATCGGACCATGTCTAACAAGGTTCGATTCCTCCGTTGAGACACTATGTTCCATTGAGGAGTTCCGGGAGGTGTCAACTCTGAAAGAATGCTATTTTCTTTCAAGTGATCGTCGAATTCATGGCTCAAATATTCGCCACCTCGATCCGATCAAAGTGCTTTAATTTTCTTTCAACTTATTTCTGAAATTCTTTGAATTTCTCAAAGGATTCAGATTTATTCGACATTAAGTAGATATAGCCATATCTACTATAATCGTCGGTGAAAGTGATGAAATATCGGTAACCTTGTCTTGCGGGTGTACTCATTGGTCCACACACATCCGTGTGTATTAGACCTAATAAGTCACTTGCCCTTTCTCCTAACTTGGAGAATGGCTGTTTTATCATCTTGCCTAATAAGTATCCTTCGCAATTTTCAAACGACTCTAAGTCGAATGAGTCAAGAACACCTTCTTGAAGAAGTTTCTTGATGTGCGTGATGTTAATATGGCCAAGACGACAATGCCACAAGTAGGTTTGATTCGACTCGATGGTCTTAGCTAGTGGTATCAACTTTTGTCTAATCATATGTAAAAACATGCAATTTAATTGAACATAAATTTGTAAGACAAACTTGAAACAACTATTGTCAAAGTCTTACATGCAAAATTCCTAGGTGTCCAACACCGTGAATCATAGTATGTTCAAAGCATGATGAAAAACTAGAATTAGTTTAATTACATGTCATAGACAAAATAGTGCATGCAACCACGACCGAAAAACCATCTTCGTCGTCTTCTTGCTCTTGTACCAACACTTGATAAGCTTCTCACTTGGTTCCTGAAAAGGCAACATTAAGTGAGTCATACTTGGTATCCAATACCTTATGATAAGCTTAATTCACAAGTGTTAAGGAAGATACCTGAGGCGGATGCTCCATTCCTCTCCTCTTCTTCCCGAAAGAGCTTGCATTCTCTCTTGAAGTGGCCTTGCCTGCCACAATAGAAGCAACGCATCTTATCCTTAACCTTCTTGAACTCCTTCTTCTTAGCTCTCAAGGGCCTTTTGGTCATTCCATAGGCGGTGGCTTGGCTAAGAAGTTGCACCACCTCCTTGAAGGAGTGTGTCTCCTTTCCCGCAGCGATATGCACTCTAAGTGCATCATAGCCCGAGTGGAGTGAAGCAAGTAAGACATGCCCCGCCATCTCATCCTCTATCGAGATTCCGAGAAGCTGCATGTGTTTGAAGAGCCTAGTCATACCAAGCACATGAGGTCGGAGGGGCATGCCGGGTCTCAATTTGGCATTGTAGACCTTGGTCCAAAGCCGTCGCCTTTCCTACGCAAGACATCCCACGTTTGGTGGCTTTATCCTCATGTTTGAGAGTGACCTAGTCAAGTGAAACACGAGTCCATCAAAGTTGCCATTGTCACTCTTGGTGACTCTTACATTGACAACGTCCTCAAGTGCTTTGAGGAACATGTCCGGAAGGTAGGATGAAAGAGTTTCCTTCCAATCTTTCGGGATGGAATTTGCCATGAGTCGTGAGACCCTTTTGCATTTTGAAGACCATTCTTCATGAGCCTCGTCGGTCATGATTCCCTTGGAAAAGAAGCTTGGAATGGGAGCATCAAGGGTATACTCCAAGGAACAATTTCGGAGAGTTCTCCTGAGTTCCTCCTCCCATTCCTTAAAGTTAACCAAGTTTAAGGAAAAAGTCAACTTCTCGGGGAGTTCCGGGCACATTTGGTTGTTGTTTGAGTTACTTGCAGACATTGTTCTACAATTGAAAGAATTTGAAGTGAAAAACCATTCATACATCAATAAGTTGAAATTTAAAACGTTCATGCATATATTCAATCTTATTGAACATTTTATCCACGCATTTAAAATTGTCCCTTATGGGCGAGAATAAAATGATTCCGAGATCCCAAAGATCAAGAAATGATTAAGCATGCTTTGGCTTGTCTGAATCATTAAATATCTTAAGGTAAGCAATCCAATTGAAAATAGCTCCAAGCTACTCTCGGTTTGATATAATGTCGCATCTAATGCATCCTTGACATTTTATCTCTTTTGCCACAACATCTAAGGACTCCTTACTGATATCGTTGAGCTTAACCAAGACAACTTGTATACCTAGTATACCTTACGTTCCTAGGGAAGTAGTGATGCCTCGCTTTGGCGTAATCCATCACGTACGCGCATTAGTTCGGTAAGTGTTGCTCTTGGAACAACAAATTTTAGCTCAATATTATTAAGGGACCTAGGGTTTCTATGTTGGTTGATTTAAGTGAACTTAACTAATCGTCGCAACATAATAGAAATCCTAGACATGCATCTAGCAATCATATATAATAACAATATATAAGTCATAAAAATAGATGCATTTGGCAACTAGCATGACCCCTTGAAATTTTCAATTTCCATGGGTCTTCATCTTGGCTCGTCTTCGTCGAAACGCCGTCTTGAGACATCTTGGCCAAAAATGAAATAAAAGAAGCTAGCTAGAACGACTAAGATTAATCTAATTGTACAAAAATACTTAATGGTTCGCAGACCGTATTTAGATTTACAAAAATACATAACAGAACGCAGTCCGTATTTTATATCCTAGTCGGGCCCCACTAGTTGCCATTTTCAAAGACCTGTTTTGAAAACAATCTTCCATTCACCCATTCACTATTTGTGAATGGCCCATGCAATTTTACGAAATACATAATTAAACACGCAAAACTAGTAACTAATTTAGGTAGTTGATCCAACTAACGCGCCTAATTAAAACTAGTCAAAGTTGTTTAATCCATTAATTCTAAACGCAAAATGCTAACGCACTTAATTAAGCTCCCACTAAATTCCGCATCCGTACTTAATTAATCCGATTAATTAAGTCGGCATAACCCATAATTTGTCAAAATTTTGCAAAATCGAAAATCGAGGATTTTAGCCTCGTTAAAATAATTATTTAAAATTATTAAAATGACCAAAAATCGCAAAAACATAGCTCAAGCACTGAGCAAAACATCCCACAAAACTCTTTGGGGTGCGCACCATGGCTGCTAGGCAGCCCCATGGCATAGCGCCATGGTGCGTGGGCGAGGCCTGCAATGCCCAGCAAGCATCGCTGCTAGCCCAGCTGCATGCTAGCATGCTGCGCATGCTTGCTAACATGCTGGTGCTTGTGTGCTGCTTGCGTACTGGGCTGGTGCCTACTGCTGCTAGCCAGCATGCATAGGCAGCCTCTGTCCAGCCAGTGCCCCACGCATTGCTGCGCCCAGCACCTTCCCTGCCACACACAGCCACGCGCATTGGTGCAATAGCCTTGCGTACACCATAAGCAGCCACATGTCGGCTGCTAGGCAGCCCGGCTAGCCTTGGTGACGCTTGCGGTTTTGCATCGATTTGCGTGCATTTGCTCAGATTTTTAATTCTGATTTGTGTGTGACAATAATTAATTCCAAATTACATTTTAGAATTAATTTGAGGGAAAATAAAATAAAATAAAATTAAGTCCTACTTAAATAAAATTTATTTTATTGGTGCACAAGCCTAAATTATCCAAAATTTCAATTTTGAACAAAATTAGGTCTAAATTTATGCTTAAAATAAAATGAGCTATGTGCAAAATTAATCTTTCCAATATGCAAATTAATAATGGATTTGACAAATGGGAGTTCGAAAAAAAAATTAACCATCCAATGATAAAAAATTTCCAACTTGCATACTTGTGTAAAATACCAAGATTACATCTTCCAATATGAAGATTAATCAAATTTTACTCACAAGTAATTGAACTTGATGGATTTTAATCAACCAAACATGAAAAAATCCAAACTTTGTTCAACATGGAATTTAGGGTTAGGGTTCCAATCATTTAAACCTTTAAAGATTAGAACTTTAACATTATATGAGAACTTAAAATACAAAATCACAACAAGTTTTCATAATTTATTGCAATTTATTTGCAAAATTTGTGAAAAACAAGTTTATGTGAAAAATTGGTATATCAACTTAAGCACTAATAAAAACTCCATTATTATGCTTAAGGATATTTTAAAACCAGTAGATTAGTGATGCAAATGTGCATTTAATCTAACCAGGTAATGCTTGCATTAATCAAGGCTTAAAAAGAATTAAAATTTTCGTTGAAAAACGAAAAACCCCAGAAAAATTGGGTTTCTAGTTCGAATTTGGCTTCTGGACAATCCTAAAAGGGTTGAATCTGTTCCAGAATATCGATTCCACCCAAAATTCACTATTTTTGAGCCAAAATCTAGGTTCGACAGCCAAATCGAAAATAAAATCGAGTTTTAAAATTAATTAAAACGAGCATCTAATCTAATTAGAAGAACATGAACCAGAAAATTAAATTCTTTTAAAACACCTTAATTAAAAAATAATTGCAAAAATTAAAAGGAGCGTGGCTCCGATACTGCTGTAGGGTTTCGTAGTGACCCGACACTACGCGGAAGGAAACCCACCAAGACCCGCCCGTTAATTAAAACAATTAACAAGCATATTAAACTTAATCAAACAAGATTAAGAACAAGAATTATACCTTTGACGCGTGCTTCGCTCCCAAAGAGCTCTTACTTCAAAATCCCGAAAACACGAGATCTCCGACAGATCGTACCCTCGACCCGACCCGAGCGTCCTAAGTCTTGAAGGTTAGTCAAGACCCGGAACAAATAACTATGAGTTTTACGAATCAAAGGTTTACTCTTTCTTAAAGTTGCCTTTTTAATTCCACTCAAGGTTGTTCATTCCCAATACCCAAGCTTGGTATTTATAGGGAAATGAACCCTTGAACTTCATTCCCCAACCAATGTGGGAGAATGAATAATTTTGCTAATTAATTTATTTCTAAAATAAATTAATAAATAAATACAATCACAATGCAAAAAGTGTCAAGGGGAGAGAGAGAGTTAGGTGAGGACCATGTACCTTAGGGGGGACCATTGCCTTGCTCCCCAAGGCATGGCTCTAAGCCTTGGTCCCCACTCTCCTCAAAAAACCGCCTCAAGCATGTTGTTGGGCTGGCAGCCACCTGCCACTGCCGGCATGCCCAGCCTAGCTAGCACCAGCCCACCATCAGCCTTCGCATCCCAGCCAGGCAGTGCTGCTTAGTGTTGGGCGATGCTTGGCGCAAGTGTGTGCCAGTGCTAGGCGCTGGTGCGTGCTGGCGCTGGTGCTGCCCCTGGCATCCCACACACCACACGCATCCACGCTTCACCCTTCGCACATGCTCGCACACCCAGCATGCGTGCTGCTAGCGAGCCACGCATGTTGGCCCCCTTTGCCTCGCACCACACGCACACACCTTCGCAGCATCTCTCGCACATGCACTAGCCACGCACCATGCGCACTAGTCATGCACAGCGTGCATTGGCCTCACACCACACGCACGCCCACGCATCACACAGCAGCCTTGGTGCGTGGTGATGCTAGGTTGCTGTGCGTGGCCTAGCACTATGCTGGCGCCCAGGCCCTCGCATATGCATGGTGCGATGCTTGGTGCTACCATGCGAAGGCTAGCACACATGCTGCGCCAATGCTAGGCAAGCACCCATGCTAGCACCTGGTGCACACACCTTCGCAGCATCTCTCGCACATGCACTAGCCACGCACCATGCGCACTAGTCATGCACAACGTGCATTGGCCTCGCACCACATGCACGCCCACGCATCACACAGCAGCCTTGGTGCGTGGTGATGTTGGGCTGTTGTGCGTGGCCTATCACTATGCTGGCGCCCAGGCCTTCACATATGCATGGTGCGATGCTTGGTGCTTCCATGAGAAGGCTAGCACACATGCTGCGCCAATGCTAGGCAAGCACCCATGCTAGCACCTGGTGCCAGCGATGGTGCTGCCATGTCAGGCACGCACGCACGCAGCACCTAGTGCCTGCGATGGTGCGCCTGGTGCCTGCGATGGGCAGCAATGGTGTCCAGCCTCATGCTAGGTGTGCCTATTGCTTACGATAGGCTGCCAGGTCGCGCCTAGGCTGCGATAGTTCCTAGCATACCATGGTGCGCCTATAACACACATGGTGCGCCTAGGCTTGCGATGAGCTAGCCTAGCCTAGCTACGGCTACGCTCATACTTGTTGCTTGTGATTTTGCGACGCTCGGTCTAGATGCCCGAGGCTCGATATCCGACGTCTGTATTCGTAAAACTCTGCTGACTCATTACATCTTTTCGGATTAATTCGTCGTCTCGGATCGGTGATTCGATTGGGTTCGACCCGAAGGGTTCAGTTAAGATTAAGTTGTAATAATCAATTGTACACTGATATTACTGATCGGAAGCGGCCTCAACCTAGGCATTCCGATCACTTGACCTTACTGAAGAATTAGCTCCGTAATAATTCTGAACCCTCTATCGGAAGAATACACTTGTTGGAAGGACACCATTTCTTTCAAATCCGACCCGTCCCAACATCATAGCAGGCGTCCGGCGGCATCCATTCGGATGAAATTCGTCGCAGAGAGCAGCTCCCTTTTGGGTGGAACATTAGTCTATAAACTAATTACACGCCACCTATACGATTGTCCACAAAGACAACCACGTAGCCGTTTTTGAGACAAGAATAACTCTATCACTAATCCAACGAGTGTTAGCAGTTAACTTCCGTGTCGGATAACCGACTATATTACTTGGGATAAGTACAGCCGGTACCTCTTGAGTTAATAGCCAACAAACATTGGCGAATCAAGGGGTTCTGCCGGTCTCCGCCGCCTGGTACCTCTACTACTCAAGCAGGAGTGATGGCGACTAAGTAACACCAACGTTAACTTATAGTCATTCCCTCAAACTTGGTATGAAACCTAAAAGGTTTTTGAATAGACCGCCTGTTTCTTAAACAGGGGCATTCAAACCCCTATTACTACTAGGTTATCGTTCCTTGAGTAAATAACCAACAAAATTGGTAAATCAAGGGGACCAGCCGGCCTCCGCCGCCTGGTGACTCTACTACTCAAGCATAAAAATGACGAGTGAGTAACCTCAAAGATTACCCATAAATCACTCTCTCATACTTAGCCAGGATTCAAAAGGTATGACGAGACCACCTGCCGAAAGGCGAACCAGAGCTCTCGTACCCCGACCTTGCTGAGATGATTTCTTTTCAAACCAAACACGTTTGAAAATCTGGTTTGTAAGTTGACTGCTTTTTGGCAAGCAAGGACTCAAGAACTATTTCTATCTTAACTAACAGGCGGGCTAGTTATAAGCGGCCTGTTCCTTTCTGACTTAAAAAAGTTAAACAAACCTAACATATTGCCTAAAATATGTTGGGGGTCCGATTGGGTAAATGGCCGACTGATCGCCTAACCTGGAACCAAGACAACCAGTCGTCCAGGGGCATAGGCAGTCGTTACAAATTTAGCCAAAACAGTCGGTATGACAGGCAAGCGGATATCAAGGATCCTCTACACTTGGAAAATATTCAAAAATAAAGCATGAAGCAAAAGTCAATGAGCAGAGACGACCGAAAGATGGTCGCTGAATTCATATAAACAGCCGGCCATAAAGACCGGCAAAATATTCAAAGACCCCGGCCCCTCGGCCAGGTAAAGAGATACAAAAATAAACGGCACGCAGGCCGAAGAAAAGTGAAATATATAAAAGATTCAAGATTGAGGCAGGATTTCAGTATTGGCTGCCGCCTAATCAGCAAGGGACGCCTGGTTCTAGGAGGCATCCTTCTTACTTGTCTCGGCATCAGGGACAGCTTCCTTAGATGCATCTTCCACAATCGGCTGCAGGGCCACCTCCTCTACTTCCTCTTCTGAGCTGGACTCGGCCGCCTCGTCCTCCTCAGCCGCCTGCCTCATGATCTGTTGGTTGTACTTTTCAGTACAAGCGTTGAATTTTTTCTCCCAGGCGACATAGTGAGCTTTTGGGAAGAGGGTTGTCCAAGTGATCCTCATAATTTGGGCCGAGTCCTCCATCATGGCTTGAGCTAAAGCCATCTTTTTAGCCTCGGCCTTCGCAATTAAGATCTTTTGAGATGGCCGCCTCTTGCTTCTCCAGGCGCTCCTTGAGTGTATCAAGAGACGTCTGCAGACCTTCAACTTTGTGGGCAATGTGTTTGAGGGGAAGCAGCTCATCGTTGAGGCTCTTGACCTTCGCCTCCAGCTCATTATTCTTCTTTTTGGCCGCCTCCAACTCAGTCCGGATAGTGGAAGTGGCCTGCGCCTGATAATAAAGAATATCAGTTGTCAAAATTTCATTTTGGGCAATTTGAAAAATTGCCTTATCAACGTCATAGGTGGCCATAGCTTTAGCAGCCTTTACCTCTTTGTTCTTGGCGTTGATCGGCATGGTCTGGAAAAAGGGAAAACAAGCGTCAGATTTAAGAATAACAGGCGGCACGAAAAAGTCAGCACTTTAAAAATATTCCAAGTCTACCTCAGAAAGGAGACCCATGATGCCATCTAGGTCAAGGGTGCCGACTCCCTTGACCGCATCCCTCTCCTCTTGAGGGACGGCCTTAATCATGGACTTGGCCATTTGGACCAAGTCCGGTTCTGTAGGGCCGCCTGCATCAAAAACAAAGAGAAATATCAGAAACATGAAGGAAGTGATGAAGAAATAAGCTAAGTCTAGCAGAGAGGCTATACTTCTCGGCGGCCGATTGAGAACAAGTGGTGGGTTCCCCACACTTTGTGGGGTGACCGGCTGCTTGTCAGCCGACTGTTTCCTGGCAGATTCAGGCGTACTCCCACCAGTCGTCTTCCGGACCTTCGAGTCCGATGGTGGGAGGATGAGGATTTGGAACTGCCCGCCTGCGAAAAAGATGAGTGGTCAAAACTGGTATAAGCAACTTTTCAAAGACAAGATTCTAAGGATCGAAACTCACTGTGGGCGTCTCCTTGGCAGGAGAATCAGAAGAGGTCTGCTTTTGTTGCATAATGGAGGCTCGCAGCATAGCAACCGCCTTCTTGGATGCAGAGATTTGGTCCATAGCTTCAACTACAAATAAGAACCACAAGAGTTAGAAAAAATTTGAAAACAAATCAAAAGAGGGGTGCATATATTCAAGTGGTCGGATACCTCTGGAGGACCAACTGCTAAGGCCGCAAGCGGCCAGGAAAAACTCGTCATAGAGCCATTGAAACTCTGGGACGCAGTTTAGGGGCACTTGCTCTCGCACTCTAGTAGTAGAGTTTGCCCTAATCTCTACTTTAAAAAGACCTCGGTCCGGGATCTCTTCCCTGGCGTTGAGGGGAACAAGCGGCATGCTGCGACCGCCTGCTAGAAGAGGCGGAATCCTGTTCCACCTATTGTAGCGTTTGTTTAGCAGGCGGTCTGGGCTGGAAATGATGAGGAAGGTGTTTCTCCAATCCTTCCATTTATTTTCTTTGCCCTTGGTCATGAGGTAGCCCTTATGACTCGTTATTTTGTACAAGCCGGTACCGCTTGCCTTGGGGGTCCAACTGAGGTAGTTCATATGGGCGAACGCCTCGAAATTTGGCTCCGCCCCATGCATTTCACATCCGGCTACATAGCCAAGGATGTTGAACCAGGAGTTCAGGGATAATTGTCAAAGCCCCACCTCGTATCCATCGAGGATTTGCTGAACGGCCAGATAAAATGGAAATCGCAATCTAGCTTTGATGGTCGCCTCGTAACAGCCAAAACAGGCGTCCCCATAGCTGGAGCCCTCGGGCCAGACGATTGTATCCTCACCATTCGGCATAAATACTTGATAATTTGGACCCATCGTATGGTCCAAAAGAAAAGTGTATATACGCTCTATGGCCTTGATTCGGCCCTTGGGTACGTGACAGTAATAAGGAGTATTCAACTCCCTATGAGAGGCGGATGGCTCCGACCAGCCTTCTCCCTTTTCAGCTCCATGAGAAGCTCTTGCCTCATGCAAGAGAGCATGCCTCTCCCCTGAGCTTATGGATAGGCGGCTTGACGAGCTAGAGTCAAACTCGCTATCTGAAGAGTCCGACTCCTCCCCACTCCCTGAGGGGGCCGACCCCGCTTCTTCTTCGGAGGTCATCTGCTGACTGGCCAGGTCAACTAAGAAGTGGGAACGAACTACCTTAGCTCCCTCCTCAGAGCTCTCGGCTAAAGGGCCGCCTTGGGTCCCTGCAGTATCAGGCGGCTGGTCCGATGTTTCACTAATCGGAACCCAGAAAGAGGAGCCATCAGAGTTTTCTATTCTCTTGGTATTTTTAGTTCTTGCCATACTGTCCTGCATAGATACAAAGACAGTTGGATTCCGGGACTTGCGCAAAGTTTGAAGTACCGCAGGGCAGTCGGCACCCCTAGTCCTAGACTCAACCGTCCCTGGTGACCGACTGATTCCTAACCTAGGCCGTGTCGGATGCTTTTGAGGTCTCATTTTTAAAAAGAAAGAAAGTGTAAAAGCAAAAAGAATAAAGGAACAGACGATTACCTGAAACATAAGTTCTGAAGATCTTGATCAAGTAGGCACCTAGTAAAACAGTCGTCCTGACAGGTCAGAAGTTGCAAAGTGTCAGAGCTCAAGTTCAGGGGTCCAAGAGTTCTTAAGAAAAGTTCGCAAATGTAAAAAAAAAGACTTGGTCAGCATGCCTTTATATAGGGCAAAAGAGAATGCAAAGAGTCGCCTCCAAATTCAAAAAATGAGCGGGAAAAATGCCCGGCTCGTCACAGGGCGACACCTGTAGCAGGCCGTCGCCTGTTATAGGCCGACAACTGTCACAGGTGACATGTGAACAGTCACGTGCCACTTGTGAGGGGCAAATGATTAGGGTATTTTTCCCTACCATTCACCGTCTGACAAGTGGACCCATCAGGTTCTTCCATGTGTCCGCCACGTGGGCCAATAGGAGCCTGCCACGTGTCAGGTGTTGATCGGCCCGCCATGGACCAGTTGTGTTACGGCACGTATCCTCCCCCATGCCAAATGGGAAAACCAGCCACCTAGGCCCAAAGACTTGTGGAAGCCCAAACAGCCCTAGGTTGACCTAAACCTAGGACTGGCACACATCCCAAGGCATATAAATACCATCATTAATCCTCACTCAGGGGGATTAAGCAAATTAATTACTCTCACCTAGAGAAAAAACTTTACCTTTTTTCCGCATTTATTACTCCTAAAGCAAGTACTAACCTGATCGTCAGAGGCGGAGCTCCCACCACCCGGAGTCTCCGTTGTTTTGCAGGTACAGGCGCACGATTCCAGTCTCGGAATTGTAACTCTCCCGCAGGACATCAGAACACCCTGAAACAGTAATACTAATAATAATAATAATAATAATAATAATAATAATAATAATAATAATAATAATAATTATTATTATTATTATTATTATTATTATTATTATTATCATCATTGACACTTGACATTTCAGTTTTTCACCAAGTGTCGAGCCACATAGGCGACAAATAGGTATTATTTTGACACGTAGGATGCGAGGTAAAAGAATTTTGAATACATTTTTTTAGGATAAAAATGTTGTATAGTGTTTTATTAGAGATTTACTTCTAATATTTCATACATATAAAATTAATTATAACTTTTAATAAATATCTTATAACTCATTACTACTTCCATCATAAAATTCGTTATAAAAAGTTCTTTAAAATGAGATCCATTTATAATATATTTTAATAAAAAATAGAATATCTGTAAAATAAGTATTAATCGGAAAAAATAATTTTAGTTTGGTAAAAATACTTTCAGTTCATAAAAATAATTTAAGTGCAATAAAAAATGTCAAGTTAATAATAACATAGATATCTATTTACAAATAAAACTACAAAAAGTATACTATTATATAAATAACCAATATGAAATCGTATGTCTAAATATTTTACATTTTCAAAAGGGGTTATATGATTGTATTTAACATTCAAGCTAAAAAGTTTAGGAAAATCCGGGCATCGCTTGGGAATAAGACTTTTAGCTAGGTCATGAGCAGCGACATATATAACTAATATATAAGATAAACTTTTAGCCAGGTCACGAGACAGCGACACTTGACGTTTTAACTTTTCACCAAGTGTCGCGCCACGTAAGCAATAATGAATTGTTAGTAAGACACATATGATTTATTTAATTAGATATATTTTCCTAGGATAAAAAAAAAAGTTGGATACATTTTGATATATTTTCAATAAAATTTGGATAGATTTTTAGGATAAAATTGTTGGTTCAAAGCTTTTTTTTTATATAAAACTCCAATATTTATGTATAAATTGAATTATAACTTTCAATAATTTTCTTCAAAATTTATTATTTTTATATCAGGAAATTCGTTATTAAAGGACTTCAAAAAAATGTTCGTTTTAATATTACAGCTTTGTCTTGACTGAACCCTTCGGGTCGAACCCAAACGAACTACCGATCCGAACCGACAAATCAATCCGAAGGATTTAATGAGTCACTAGAGTACTACAAACACAGACGTCGGATATCGAGCCTAGGGCGTCGAGACCGAGCGTCGCAAAATCAACAAGCAACAAGTTCGAGCAAAGCCGTAGCATCACATTGGCCAAGCCATGTGGTTGCTAGGCTTGCTCTCGCTAGCACATCACCATCGCAGCACCATGGGTGTGCGTGTGTGCGTGCATCGCTAGCGCAGTACCATCGCAACACCATGCGTGTGCGTGTGTGCGTGCATTACTAGCACTAGGCGCGCAGCATGCCTCGCATTGCTAGGCGCTTGGGTGTGGCGGCATAGCACATCGCTACGCACCAACCAGCAAGCATGCTGGGCTGTGTGTGCGTGCATGTGCCTAGGCTTAGAGCTAGCAGCCCAGCAATGCAAAACGCTACGCTCCAGCCAGCAAGCTCGTTGGGATGTGCGTGTATGCGTGTGTGCGTATGCCTTCGCATGGCAGCACCAAGCACAGCAGCGAGCTAGGAGCCTCGCCTAGCAGCAGCAACATGCGTGGCTTGCTAGCAGCACGCATGCGTTGGCTGGGCTGTGCGTGCTTGTTGTGCTATGCTGGCTGGCTGGCTAGCAAGGCAGGCTGCCTAGCCTTGGTGCTAGGCGCCAGCTGGCAGCCTTGGTAGCCAAGGCAGGCTGCCAGCTTGCCCATGCCTTGATGCCGGTTTGGAGGAGTGGGGACCAAAGCTTGGAGGCTTCCCTTGAGGAGCAAGGCAATGGTCCCCCCCCCATGGTTATGGTCCTCACCTAACCTCTCCTCTCCTCATGCCACTTGTTGATTGTTGATTGCATTGTTTTATAATTTATTTTTGATTTAAATAAATTAGTAGAAAATGCACAAGATCCCACATTGATCATGAATGGGGATGCAAGTTGCCATTCTCTATAAATACCCCATGATTGGTCATTTGGAGAACTTGAGTGGAACTCAAAAAGGCATCTCTTATTATTGAGAAAACCTTTAAGTTCGTAAAACTCTAGTTTTATATTTGGTCAAGTGTAATACCCCGTATTTTTGAAAGGTATTTTCTAAATTAAAGAGTACTTTAATTTTTGACGTATTATCTAAATTAATTATTTTTCTAAAGAGTATTTTAGTTTTGGAGCCAAAATGATATTTAAATTTTGGAGCCTAAATCATTATTTTACAAAACTAATTAAATTGGATAATCCAATAAATGAAACTATTTTATACATATGTTATAAATAGTATTTTTAATTTCTCAAAATTAAATAGCTAAACCGAAATTATATTAATTCGGTAGATTAATTAAATTTTATTTTCGGTTTTCATAGAATAAAAATCTAAATTGTTTTAATATCTTTCCAAATTAATTATTTTCATGAAATATATTTTTTAAAGAATTAATTTTCAGATTTTTTATAATAAAAATCTGATTTAATTAATTATTATAAGTCAAATTTTCAGCCACCCCAATTATTTAATAAAAATCTGATTTTATTCTTTCAAGTATTAATTTTCACAAAATAAATTTTATTGGATTATTAATTTTATGCAAATAAATTATTTTAAAAAATCCCTAAACTAACATAAGAGGACCGAAAATATTGAACAATATTTAGCTCAATATTTTCGGCCACTCATGAATTTTCTAAGGGATTTTTAATTTATTTTATTAAAATAAAATCCTTTAAATTTCCTTATTTCTATTCTTAAATATAAAAATTATTTGACCCTATTCTATATTTGCACTCCAAGCTCAAAACCTACCAAACAAAATTTCATGATCAAATAAAATCTAATATCCTTCCATACATTTAAAACCCTAATTTCTATTCTTTAAATTTCCATAAATTATACAACCCTAAATTGCTATAAACTCATCACCTAAACACCTATAAATATCCCCTCATACCTCTCATATTATTCACACCAAAAACTCAATTCCCTTCTTTTCTTTTACTCTTCTTTTCCCTCAAACTTTTCCTATTTTTCTTTTCCTCTTTTCTAAAAGAAAATCTGCCCGTATATCTTTGGAGCCAATTTTCGGCCACTTCTGGTCAGTTTTTGGATTTTTTTATTTCAAAGAAAATTATTTCTCTTGAAAAATAATTGAGGTTAGGCCCAAGAATGACCCAATTCGGAGTTATATCAAAGGAGTTATGACCTCTGCAAGTTCTGCCTATCCTTTCCAACGCAAATTCAATTTCCTTTAATCCTATTCCTTTATTTTCTTCATGGTTAGTTTTCTAAAATATAATTACCTATTTCACAGTTATAATTTTATATTAAAGTATTATTTTTAAAATAGTTTTATAGTCCATGCACATTAGATTTGGGTTTATGTCTAAAGATGTTGTGATAACCATATGGTTATGTTAATTGCAAGGTGTATTCGTGATTGAACTTTGAAAGTGCGAAGTTTTGATTGATATTCGGAATTAAGGTACGTTATGTGGTTTGATACCTTCAAAATTTGTCCATGAAATTGTATCTTATTATGTTCCTTATAAAATTATGTTTCATGATGGTTTGAATTAATGATTTTTGGTTAATCAAAATAGACTTTGATTTATGATTAAAATTATAAAAAGGATTGGATTAAAATTGATTTACAGGTTTCTTAATATTCAAGAATGATGGATTTTTTTTAAAAGGTGCTTTTAAGTAAATCAATCGATATGGTTATGAATCCCACTTAGGGAATGGATTAGAGAAGACTATGGACTTTGCATGACCTAGTCTTTCCTCAAGATTGGTCTTTGTTCATAAAGTAAACCACTTGGGGGGTGTGCACACTTAGTGAGGAAATGGTTTTGGAACGTAATCGATTGAGTTTTAAACTTGTCTTGAAAGCATTGAATTGGAAAAGCTCTTACATGAGTATGGCATTGGAATTCTTTGAATTAAACTTAAATGATTTAAATTATGTTTTACTTATCTTACACATAACCTACTTATCATAATTGCTAATACGTGCTTTTGTTTTGGCTTTGCCCTGTTTACCATTTATGGTAAGCAGGTGAATGTTTCAGGTGGAAGTTGATTGATGCATACGGGAGTCCACGGGAATTTCACATAGCTTAGGAAAAGTTGGAGTCGTTTTTGTGTCACAATTTATGAACAAGTTTATTTAAAGTTTTATTAATAAGAATAAAGAATTTCCGCTGCAAAAGTATTTTCAAAGTATGAGCCTTGCGTTATCACGAGGCGGTAATACGCCCAAGTCTATCTCTACGGTATTTATACGTATTTTCTACATATTCCGTAGTGGGAGATTTGGGGGTGTTACATCAAGTCTCGACTAACCCTCGAGATGAAGATCTTTCGGGTCGGGTCGTGGGTATGAGCCGTTGGAGGCCGTAACGCTTGTGAGGCTTTAAGCTTCGAAGTAAGGGCTCGGTTTACGAGCGAAGCACACTTCTAAGGTATTACTTCTTTCTCCATTCTCTTAATTATTGATTAATTATGTTTATGCATGCTTTATTGCTTTAATTATTGGGGCGGGTCTTGGGCGGGTTTCTCTTCCGCGTAGCGTTGGACGTTACGAAACCCAACAGCGGTATCCGAGCCGCGCTCCTTTTAATTATTGCAATTAATAATTAATTAAGGTGATTCAAAATGGATTTAAATTTCTGGTTGTGCTTTCTAATTGGATTAGAAGCTCGTTTTAATTAATTTTAAACTCGTATTTTTTTTTAATTTTGGCTAACGAACCCAGATTTCGACTCAAAAATAGTGTTTTTTGGGTGGAATCAATGTTCTAAATCGTTTCTGATTCTTTTAGGGATGTCCAGAAGCCAAAATCCTCCCAGAAATATGTCGAGGGGGTTTTCGTTTTTGATGAAAAATTTTAAATCTTTATGCCTTGATTAATTTATGCATGTCAAGAGTAGATTAAATGCATTGTTGCATCCCTAATCTACAGCAATTTTAAACCCTTTTAAGCATGGTTATGAAGTCATAATGTGTGCTTAAGTAGGTATGTTCAATTTCTCACATAAACTTGTTATTTCACAAGCATGCAAATCAATTGCATTAAAGTGTGAATGTTTATTGTGAATGTGAAAATTTAAAGTTCCTTATATATTAAAGATCCAATCTTTGAGTGTTTAAATGGTTGGAACTTTGATTCTAAATTCCATGATTGAACTAACTTTGGATTTATTCATTTTGGTTGATTAAAATCCTTAAAGTTCAAGTACTTGTGATTAAATTTTGATTAATCTTCATATTGGAAGATGTAATTTTGTTATTTTACACAAGTTAAAAGTTGGAAAAATTTTCATTGGATGGTTGGTTTTATTTTTCCAACTCCCTATTTTGTCAAAACTCATCATTAATTTACATTTTGGTTTAATTAATTATGGGTGTAGCCCTTCAATTTTAAAGCATCAAGAAAGACCTAAATTATTTCAAAAGGGTAATTTTGGATGATTTAGGCTTGTGCACCATTAAAATTAAATTTAATTAAGTTGGACTTATTTTATTTCGTTTTTCCCTAAATTGATTCTAAAATAAATTTAGGATTAATTTTATGTCACACGTAAATCGGGATTAAAATTGATAAGAGGCGAATAGCTAGGTCGTTGGACTAACTACCCTCTACCAAACAATATTTATATACCTAAACCTACACCAAACAAGTCTAGTGATAAGTAAAGGGTCGATCCGCAGAGACGGCGAATTATTGTAAACACTACCGTTACTAAGCTAGGTCAAAGGGATATGGAGAAAGAACGGACTAAATATAAGAAGGGAAAAACTAAAAACTATGAAAAGAAACTAAGAAATAAAATCACTAGGGAAGGGGAATCAAGGCAATCAATGTGACAAGCACAAGCATAGCAATGAACACGGATATTCTCAATAACTTGAAAGGGGCAAAGCTCAATCATCTAGGTCTCTCCCGAGCACGCTACACAATCAAGCACCCAACCCCGGCTAAGGGCTCGTGATCAACTCAAAGGGTTCACTTCTACCTAATTAGCTCTTTCCCAAGCAACTAAATAGGTAGCAATTAGATCATGCATTCAACCGGCCAAAGCGAAAGCAAGCATTACACATACCTCAATGAGCACATCCAAATCACTAAGAATTAATCCGCACACGCCACTATACTAACACTAATCAATCGCAAGCAAACAAACATCAATAATCTAATTGGTCAAGTCGATAATATGGAGAATTGCCTAACAACTTAGGTCACTCCCGCACACACTAGGCCATTAAACTCTCAACCCCGTCAATGAGCTCGTGGTCAACTAAACAATGAAATACTTCTATTAAGCTACCTCACTCCCGCACAACTAACACAATAGCGATTAAATCATGACATCAATTGGCTAGAAAGACACCAAGCATTAAGACCTTCATTTTTAGTTCAATACATCAACAATTCCAATTAGCTCATTAATAAAGTGTTCATCTTGCTCATTAATCCCCAAGTAAACCCTAACCCTAGCTAAGAAAATTACTCTAACATAACTAAACTAGCAAAATCAAAGACATTAATACAAACTAAACTAACAAGAACAACAAACATTAACCAACAAAGAGGAACAAGAGAGAGACTAAGAATAAAACCCAACAAGAAGAACAAATTACCAAAACTACTATACTAATCAAGCAAATAACTAAACAAAGCAAGAATTAAAGGAAGCAATAAATGAGATAGAGTTTAGAATGCTCATTAGATTTATGAAGAGTAATCCAAAACAATGTCACTTTGCATCTTCATCTTCTTCAATCCTCCATTAAAGCTTCCAAATTTCTCTCTCTAAACTACCCTAAATTACTCTTAATCTACATTACAAAGTATAAAAACAAAGATTAAAACTAAATCTAAGCCTAATTTATGTGAAGATTGATGGAGAGATGTTAGGGTTTAACCCCTCAAAGAGGAGAGAGAAAACCCCAAATAAACCCCCAATCAAAACTTTAAATAGGGATATAAATCGGCTGGGCTGACAGAGTGCGCGCCCGCGCAAAAGGACTGCGCGCCCGCGCAGGAAGCTTTGAACTGGGCAGCAACCTTCAACTTCAAACGGCCATAACTTTCGTTTTAGGAGGCTTCTGGGGGCGCGCAACCTACCGTTAGAAAGCTCTCCAAGTCTAGTTTCCAAATCAACTTGAATCACCTCAATCCAATAAGTAGATCAAAAGTTATGACCAAAAGAGTGAACAATAGTCAGGCTGTGCCCTCTATGCGTGAGAGGGCTCTACAGGGCGCGCAAGGCATCTACAGAAAATTGAATCACCTCAATCCAATAAGTAGATCAAAAGTTATGACCAATTGCTGTCAGCGCCAGCGAGCAGCTAGCATGCGTAGCGTGCTGCTGGTGCTAGCTAGCATGGCTTGCTACGCTAAGCGAGCATGCTAGCACCCAGCACCAGACGCAACACATGGGCTGCCTAGCGGCCATGATGCGCAGCCCTCGTGTTTGGAGGGTGGGCTATTTTGCTTAAATTTTGGGCTATCATTTTTGCAAATTTTGTTGTTTTTAATTTATTTAATTATTTTAACGAGGTTAGACCTCGATTTTTCCGGGTCTTGCAAAATTTTAATTTTGACAAAATTTGGATTTACCGGCTTAATTAATTAGATTGATTAAGTTGGATGCAGAATTTAGTGGGAGCTTAGGAATTTTTCGTGAACAAATTGCGCCTTAAAATATAATATGTTAAACAACTTTGACTAGTTTTAATTAGGCGTGTTAATCGGATTAACCACCTAAGTTAGTTACTATTTTTCGCGTGTTGTGCATTATTACTTGTTTTACGTCGTAAAATGCATGGGTCATTCACATATAGTGAATGGATGAATAAAAATATATTGCTTCACAGGTTTCGTGAAAATGGCAACTAGTGGGGCCCGATTAGGATAGAAAATACGGACTGCGTTCCGTTACGTATTTTTGTAAATCTAAATACGGTCTGCAACCGTTGAGTATTTTTGTACCCTAATATTTAGATTAATCCTAGTCGTAGTAGCTAGTAATTTTATTTTGGCGAAGATGTCTCAAGACGGCGTTTCGATGAAGACGAGCCAAGATGAAGACCCTTGAAGATATGAAGATTTCAAGGGGTCATGCTAGTTGCCAAATGCATCTATTTTTTATGCTTTATATGTATTGTTGTGCTTATATATATATTTGAATGTTAGATGCATAATGTCTAGGATTTCAAAATGTTGCGATGATTAGTTAAGTTCACTTAAATCAACCAACATAGAAACCCTAGGTCCCTAAAATATTGAGCTAAAATTTGTCGTTCCAAGAACAACACTTACCGAACTAATGTGCGTACGTGATGGGCTACGCCAAAGCGAGGCATCACTACCTCCCTAGGAACGTAAGGTATACGAGTTGATCTTGGTCAAGCTCAACGATATCAGTAAGGAGTCCTTAGATGTTGTGGCAAAAGAGATAAAATGTTTAGGAAGAATTAGATGCGACGTTTTATTAAACTGAGAGTAGCTTAGAGCTATTAGCAATTAGATTGCTTACCTTAAGATATTAAATGTTAAGACAAGCCAAAGCATGCTTAATCATTTCTTGATCTTTAGGATCTCAGAATCATTTTATTCTCGCCAAAAGGGACAAATTATTAATGCGTGGATAAAATGCTCAATAAGATTGAAAATTTGCATGAACGCTTTTAAATTTCAAACTTATTGGTTTATGAATGGTTTTTCATTTCAAATTCTTTCAATTGTAGAAACATATCTGCAAGTAACTCAAACAACAATTCTATGTGCCTGGAACTCCCCGACAAGTTGGCCTTTTGCCTTAACTTGGTCAACTTTAAGGAGTGGGAGGAGGAACTCAGGAAAACTCTTCGGAATTGTTCCTTGGAGTACACTCTTGACACTCCCATTCCAAGCTTCTTCTCTAAGGGGATCATGACTGATGAGGCTCATGAAGAATGGTCTTCCAACTGCAAGAAAGTCTCACGACTTATGGATAATTCCATCCCGAAAGATTGGAAGGAAAGACTTTCCTCCTACCTTCCGGACATGTTCCTTAAAGCCCTTGAGGACGTTGTCAATGTGAAAGTCACCAAGAGTCTCAATGGCAACTATGATGGACTCGATTTGACTAGGTCACTCTTGAACATGAGGATAAAGCTCCTAAAAGTTGTTGTCTTGCTAACGAAAGATGCCAACTTTGGTCAAGGGTCTACAATACCAAGCTAAGACCCGGTATGCCCCTCAGACCTCATGTGTTTAGAATGACTAGGCTCTTCAAACACATGGAGCTTCTAGGGATCCCAGTGGAAACTGTGATGGCTGGTGACATTTTGCTTGCTTCACTCCACTCGGGCGATGATGCACTTAGAGTGTATATAGCTGCGGGCAAGGAGACACGCTCCTTTAGAGAGGTGGGGCAACTTCTTAACCGAGCTACTTCCTCGAGAGCAACCGAAAGGCCCCTAAGACCAAGAAGGAGGGAGTTCAAGAAAAAGGCAAAGATTCGTTGCTTCTATAGGGAAGGCCACTACAAACGAGAATGCAAGATCTTTCGCAAGGATGAGGAGGAGAGGAATGTTCCAACTACCTCAGGTATCTTCCTTAAACACTTGTGCATTAAGCAAATCATAGGTATTAGATACCAAATATGACTCACTTTATGTTGCCTTTTCAGGGACGAAGTGAGAAGCTTATCAAGTGTACGTGCAAAACGAGAAAATGACGAAGATGGTTTTTCGATCATGCTTGCATGCACTATTTTGCCTATAACTTGTAATTAAACTAATCTTAGTTTCATCATGCTTTTGAACATACTATGATCTATGGTGTTGGACACCAAGTTATTTTGATCGTAAGACTTTGACAATAGTTGTCTCAAAATGTCTTGTTTATATATGTTCACTGGAAATTGCATGTTTTTACATATGATTAGACAAGTGTTGATACCGCTGACAAAACTAAGACAATTCATTACCTTCACCGACGACTATAGTAGATATGGTTATGTCTACCTTATGTCGAATAAATCTTAATCCTTTGAGAAATTCAAAGAATTTCAGAGTGAAGTTGAGAATCAACTTGGCAAGAAGATTAAAGCACTTTGATCGGATCGAGGTGGCGAATATTTGAGCCATGAATTCGACGATCACTTGAAAGAAAATGGTATTCTTTCAGAGCTGACACCTCCTGGAACTCCTCAATGGAACGGAGTATCCGAAAGGAGAAATCGAACCCTGTTAGACATGGTTCGATCAATGATGGATCTTAGTGAACTTCCTATCTCTTTCTGGGGACATGCGCTACTAACTGCGGCACTAACACTGAACCATGCTCCGTCAAAAGCTGTTGAAAAGACTCCATATGAATTATGGACTAAGAAACCTCCAAAGTTGTCTTTTCTTAAGATTTGGGGTTGCGAAGCATATGTCAAGCAATTAATTTTTGACAAGCTTCACCCGAAATCAGACAAGTGTTTCTTTGTGGGCTACTCAAAAGAAACCAAGGGGTATTACTTCTACAATAAATCCGAGAACAAAGTGTTTGTTGCTCGTGATGGTGTCTTTTTGGAGAAGGAACACCTTTCCAAAAGGACAAGTGGGAGGAAAATCGAACTCGACGAAGTTCGAGAGGACGAGCAACAATGTCAACCTGATAAAACTGAAAATCAAAATGCTTTAGAAGCAGTTGATAAGATTGGTCAGAATCAAACAGACAATGTAAATGCTCAACCTATTACCCTTCGTAGGTCGCAACGGCCAAGATCTCAACCAGAAAGATACCTTGGTATTGTCTTAACCGAAGATCAGGACATCCTAGTCATGGATGGAGATGAGCCAGCGACATACAAACAAGCTATGACGAGCCCCGACTCTGCTAAATGGAAAGAGGCCATGAAATCTGAGATGGACTCCATGTCTGAAAATCAAGTCTGGGACTTAGAAAATTTGCCCGAAGGTTACACACCTATCAGTTGCAAATGGATTTTCAAATTGAAAACAGACAAAGATGGAAATGTATCAATATACAAAGCCATATTGGTGGTAAAAGGTTACAGGCAAATCCACAGGATTAATTATGATGAAACCTTTTCGCCAGTCGCAATGCTTAAGTCCGTCCGGATCATCCTAGCGATTGTTGCATATTACGATTACGAAATATGGCAAATAGATGTTAATACCGCCTTCCTTAATGGGATTTTGGAAGAAACTGTGTATATGACACAGCCAGAAGGTTTTGTTGATCCAAGCAACGCTGGAAAGGTATGCAAGCTTAAGAAGTCCATTTATGGACTGAAGCAGGCAAGCAGAAGTTGGAATCTGCGATTTGATGAAGCCATCAGTAAGTTTGGTTTTATCAAGAATCTAGATGAGTCTTGTGTTTACAAGAAGGTCAGTGGGAGTGACATCGCATTCCTAGTCCTATATGTCGATGACATATTTCTCATTGGAAACGGCATAAAATTATTAGAGTCCGTAAAGGGCTGGCTGGGAAAATGCTTTTCAATGAAGGACTTAGGATAGGCAGAATACATATTGGGCATCAAGATCTATAGGGATAGACCTAAGAGGATAATTGGATTGAGCCAGAGTACTTACATTGATAAAGTATTGGCACGATTCAGCATGGAGAATGCCAAGAGAGGGCACCTACCCATGTCCTATGGCGTAACTCTCAGCAAGAAACAGTGTCCACAGATACCTGTTGAGCGGGAGAGAATGAATCAGATTTCATATGCTTCGCTAATTGGATCGATCATGTATGCCATGATATGTACTAGGCCTGCTGTATAGTACGCCTTAGTGCTACAAGTCAATACCAATCAAACCCAGGAAAGGTGCATTGGACTGCGGCCAAGAATATCCTAAAGTACCTGAAAAGGAACAAGGATAAATTGCTGGTCTATGGTGGCCACGAAGACTTGATTGTTGAAGGTTACACCGACGCTAGCTTCCAAACTGACAGAGACGACTTCAAGTCACAGCCAGGGTACATATTTTGCCTAAATGGAGGAGCGTTTAGTTGGAAGAGTTCCAAGCAAAGCACCGCTGTAGATTCTACAACTGAAGCCGAATACTTGGCAGCTTCGGAAGCAGCTAAGGAGGCAGTTTGGATTCGTAAGTTCGTCAGTGAACTTGGTGTTGCACCCTCCATCAAGGGTCCAATAGATCTCTATTGTGACAACAATGGAGCTATTGCTCAGGCCAGAGAGCCAAGAGAGCACCAGAAGGTCAAATATGTCCAAAGGCGATTTCACATGTTAAGGGAATGGAAATCCGAAGGTGAAATTAGAATTTGTAAGATCGGGACGGATGACAATGTGGCCGATCCTTTGACTAAACCTCTGCCTCAAGTGAAGCACAATAAACACGTCGAGGCAATGGGAATCAAGCTCATTGGAGATTGGCTTAACTAGATGTCTTAATGTAAAACACTATATAGAAACCATTCATTTATGGAGTAATCAATTTTATGCAAAAATTACTATTCACTCCATTTCTATTTAATTGTGGTTTAGAATTAAATAATGAGTCCATTCGATTTCTGAGAATATTTAAAACAGGGTATTAAAATCATGTCTTGGATAAAGAAACACTTGTTAAGTGAACATTGAATATTTAAATCGAAAATTATCCCTAATCAAGGTTATTTAACTGATGGACGATCAATGACCACCAGATATTAGTGTGTAGTATGATTTACAGCACCGTCTCTTGTGCTGCAAGGACATAGTAGTCATAAATCATTTGCACAGGTGCTAGTTTGGAGTTACACCGGATCGACCTATGAGAGTACTTTAAGAGATTTAAAAACGTCATAAGTACATTTCTCATTATAGCTATCGAAACCTGTTTCCTCAACCATGAGTATTGTGAAGTTCTCTTGTTTGAGTACTAGTCTCTTTGATGTTGTCAAACGTCTGCCGTAACTGGGGATTATAACGGGAACACTAGGGAGATTAGGTCCTCTTAGTAAGAGAAGCTTACAGTACAATATTGGGAATGTCCCCCTATTAACAATAGGGAACGTGTCTTTGTTGTTTACAAGGCCGCTCGAAGAGCGAGACTGTGAAAATGCATGGCCGTGCTCAGATGGATTTTAAAAATCATCTGCTTATTGACAGTCGAACTCGGAGATCGAGAAACACTTCTGAACGTAATAAGGATGACGAAGATTCTTACCTTATAGTTCATGAAGAGACATTAAGCGACATAGTAAATAGGCTATACACTATATGCACATTTTTCCGGAAGGACAAGTGGGAGATTGAAAGGAATGGTGTCCTTCCAACAAGTGTATTATTCTGATAGAAGGTTAAGAATTATCAGGAAGCTAATTCTTCAGTGAGATCAAGTGATCGGAATGCCTGGGTGGAGGCCGCTTCCGATCTGTAATATTAGTGAACAATTAATATTACAGCTTTGTCTTGACTAAACCCTTCGGGTCGAACCCAAACGAACTGCCGATCCAAACCGACGAATCAATCCGAAGGATTTGATGAGTCACTAGAGTATTACGAACACTGACGTCAGACATCGAGCCTAGGGCGTCGAGACCGAGCGTCGCAAAATCAACAAGCAACAAGTTCGAGCAAAGCCGTAGCATCACATTGGCCAAGCCATGTGGTTGCTAGGCTGGCTCTCGCTAGCACAGTACCATCGCAGCACCATGGGTGTGCGTGTGTGCGTGCATCGCTAGCACAGCACCATCGCAGCACCATGCGTGTGCGTGTGTGCGTGCATTGCTAGCACTAGGCGTGCAGCATGCCTCGCATTGCTAGGCGCTTGCGTGTGGCGGCATAGCACATCGCTACGCACCAGCCAGCAAGCACGCTGGGCTGTGTGTGCATGCATGTGCCTAGGCCTAGAGCTCGCCCAGCAATGCACAACGCTACGCACCAGCCAGCAAGCTCGCTAGGATGTGCGTGTATGCGTGTGTGCTTATGCCTTCGCATGGCAGCACCAAGCACAGCAGCGAGCTAGGAGCCTCGCCTAACAGCAGCAGCATGCGTGGCTCGCTAGTAGTACACATGCGCTGGCTGGGTTGTGCGTGCTTGCTGTGCTATGCTGGCTGGCTGGCTAGCAAGGCAGGCTGCCTAGCCTTGGTGCCAGGCTGCCAGCTTGCCCATGCCTTGATGCTGGTTTGGAGGAGTGGGGACCAAAGCTTGGAGGCTTCCCTTGGGGAGCAAGGCAATGGTCCCCCCCATGGTTATGGTCCTCACCTAACCTCTCCTCTCCTCATGCCACTTGTTGATTGTTGATTGCATTGTTTTATAATTTATTTTTTATTTAAATAAATTAGTAGAAAATGCACAAGATCCCACATTGATCATGAATGGGGATGCAAGTTGCCATTCTCTATAAATACCCCATGATTGGGAATTTGGAGAACAACTTGAGTGGAACTCAAAAAGGCATCTCTTATTATTGAGAAAACCTTTAAGTTCGTAAAATTCTAGTTTTATATTTGGTCAAGTCTCGACTAACCCTCGAGACGAAGATCGTTCGGGTCGGGTCGTGGGTACGAGCCGTTGGAGGCCGTCACGCTTGTGAGGCTTTAAGCTTCGAAGTAAGAGCTCGATTTACGAGCGAAGCACGCTTCAAGGGTATTACTTCTTTCTCCTTTCTCTTAATTATTGATTAATTATGTTTATGCATGCTTAATTGCTTTAATTATTGGGGCGGGTCTTGGACGGATTTCTCTTCCGCATAGCGTTGGACGCTACGAAACCCAACATAATTTGTTGTAGCATGAGCTACGTTTAGGGATTATGAGGCTAGCTTTGACATATATGTTCATAGTACTTATGGAATATTGTTGGGGTCTATGGTTAAGCTTTCGTGTTGACCTTTATATTCGATAAAAACTAATTTGTTGCTGCGTGAGCTACGTATAGGATTATGAGGCTAGCTTTGACATATATGTTATCCGCACGTCAAATATGAGTACAATTAAAGACATTAAAATCACAATTCATCCTAGAAAATATCATCCAATAACGTAAAAATAAGTGCAACTCCAAACAGATTTCTTTGAATTGATTTGACCATATTGATTGCGTCATTTTCATTAACTACACTAGATAGCCCAAACTCTTTCTCAAAACTACCCACAACGAATTTTATGAGCGGTGGTAAACTATTTTAATTTTACAAATATGACTATCAAGTGATTATTAATCTATAGTGTATATTTCTATAATATATATTGTATTCCGATAAAAATCAATAGTATCCTACGTCAAAACATCCTAAATCAAAAGAATATACATCTTTTACATAACATTATAACATTGTATGTATCAATGATATGTTTTAAAATATAACATATAAATAAAAGATTATTTTAAACTTGAACAAAGAACCCGGGCATCGCCCGGAACACAAAACTAGTATATAGTAAGATTAAAATTTCTTAGCACGCCATGTACGATTATAAATTTGTTGTAACCAATTAAATAATAGATTCGTAATTTCTTTTAGAATTAAGTAATTCAAATGTCACATAAGCAAAATTAGTGAATGAGATTTTAAAGTGAAAATTAATTAAAATAAAATATTATTTTTTGACATTAGGAATTTATCTAAATATTTAACAAATTTTATCACATAAATACGAATAAATATTTTATTATTAAAAATACAAACAAACTGTGTATCGCACGGGTTTCATCTAGTTAATCAAATAGACCGCCTATTTATAATAACTAGTCTCTTTGATCACATCTTTTTTTTTTTCCCGTGTTCCCTCCTAGGTCCACCTCTGCCACAAATATTTGTTCTTTGATACCATACTCCCTCCCGCACTATCTTCTTTATTCTCCCCTCTTAGGACCTAGCAATCGCCCCAACACCTCCCCACACAACCTACTTTCTCTTTTTTACTTCTCCCTTCTAACTCCACTATACAAAAAAATTAAAATTAAACTTGGCTTAATAGCCAGAATTTGATTTTGTGTATGAAATGATGTCGAGTAGGCACCAGGCGATGATGGGAAGGTGGTTGAATGACAATGGATGGTGGTGGGATGGTGGAAATGGTGGTTGGAAAAAAAAAAAATGAGAGAGAGAAAAGAGAGGCTTTTGATTAACATGGAAAAGTGGCGGTTAATGGCCGAAATTCGAGCAATGTTCTTAATTAACGAAAAAACTGAATTTTATGTCCCATAGTGGAGAAAAAAAAAAATCTTTAATCACTAAATGGCCAACATAAAAGTCAACAAAGGTCATTTCGGACAAAATTTCCTAAAATATAATGTAAATGATATATTAAGCCCAAATGTGAATTCAAGGTAGCAGTTTAAAGTCTCAATATATTACCAAGGGTAGGTCAAAACCAGTCCACATTGTACTCTACGGCTCTACACATTCCTTTAATATATTGGGGAAACAAAAAAAAAGGTTACAAAACTAGACTAAGCAAAACAAAGCTCTTTCTAACTCACATCAAATTAGGAATAATCTGAATTTGTCGAGATCACATCTATTCCTGTTCCGCAAGGCACTCTTTGTCCCTTTGTTTGGGGAGGGAGTTGAGACCTCACCACCTATTTTTAGGTGGTTTAACTTTGTATATCCGAACTATCCAGTTTGATGTGGTGAATGCTTCTTCCAAGTATTCAAGCTTCACATCCTTGTTCCCGATTTCAACCCCCCTGGCACGATCATAACTGACAATCGGAAAACCATAAGCAAATGGCATTAGAAGCAAGTACAATAAACTAACAAAGGGAGTAAACATAAAACTAAGTTAAACTGGCTTTTAAGAAGCAATAATTCCTGGATTATATAGCAAAACCAAATATTCCACAAGTAGGATTTTTCAGTATGAACCGCCAAATGAGGGAACAGACGGACACAATCCATCTAGACACCTAACTTTGTCCCCCAAAATCATATCATAAAATCCATCACAGGCCATAGGGATAAACTTATATAAGTAATAATTTTACAGGCGTGTTTAGTAATGCAAATCTACCTACGAGCAGACATGAGATCAGCTTGCCTGTATGTTTGATCAATTTAAAATTAAAATAATAATGATTATACTGGCAATAAAAAAGCAGATAATGTTATGGCACAAATGTCAACACAATTTGAATAAGGAGGTACCAATACTATATAAAATATAATGTACACCAGAAATTGAATATGTGCTTTCTTACGCCTATACACAAGTATTTAGAATATAGTATAAGGAGTACAATAAATGGTAATCAAAGATCATCCTTTATACTTTTGATACCGAAATATGTAAATATCTTACAATCACTGTACATAGATAACCAGTATGTTTTTTAATGGTTTTGACTATGCATAATATCTTACCATATATTTATTATGCAATGCATCAACATCAAAAAATTTTGCTGCCAGATATGCAGTAATCTTGACAAGAAAATGAACAGTTAATTGTCCTACAACCATTAAATACTTCGCCACCACCATAAGATGAACACAGACCATTGAACATCAAAAACCTATCTCGGGTCAAAACAGAAGAACAAAGAAAATGAAAATAAACTCACCCAGGAGGTTTTCCGTATTCTGTGCGCAGCTCTCCAAACCGGTAGTAGCATAATTTGTACCTACAGCCCACAATCAAACATAAAAAACTTCATGAGTTTATTTCTCTTTTCTTAAACTGTATATACACAACGAAACGTATGCAATGCACCAATGCCCCACTTATAGGAAAGAAAAGAGTAAACAGAAGTAGGATTGCCACTGCCACATTCAGAAGCTTTCTGCAATTTACTTCCACATATCTAATTTCCCGGGGGGTCAGGGCCAGAAATATTATTATTTTTTATCAAGCACAAGGGCTGAAAAAATGGAAGGGCTATCCGACAATATTGTCAACTTCACTCCAAGTTGGATAAATCTAGCATTTGATACATTAACAAGGTTCAAAATCTCAGAAACAAACAGTATGCACATTTCTGATTGAAACAGATAGCACCCAAACCACTTTTTTTTATTCTATTCGATACAAATTTTTTTATTCTATTCGATACAATTTCTGATGGGGTTAATGCCAAGTTGGAGCAATGGAGGCAAAGGTTGAAATTTAGAGGGTTTAAGCTAAGTCGGAGTAAGACTGAATATTTGGTATGTCGCTTTGGTACTCAGAGGGGGACAAGCAATAAAGTAGTGAGTTTGGATGGAAAAGATTTGACCATGAGGGAATGTTTTAAGTATCTTGGGTCGATCATCCGGAAGAATGGTGACATTGATCAAGACGTGGCCCACAAGATTAAGTCGGGGTGGCTTAAATGGAGAGCGGCCACGGGAGTGTTATGTGACCAAAACATTCCCTTACAGTTGAAGGGAAAATTGTACAGGAATGCCATAAGACCAGTTATGGTACAGAATGTTGGGCTTCTAAGAAGGAGCACATTAAAAAGAAGAAGATTACGGAAATGCGCATGTTAAGGTGGATGTGTGGGACCACTCTAAGAGATAGAATCATAAATGAGGTTATTCGCAAGAAAGTAGGTGTGGCAGGCATTGCAGATAAACTAAGGGAAAATCGTTTGCGTTGGTTTGGGCATGTAAGAGGGAGACCCGAGGGTGCAACGGTTCGAAGAGTGGAAGAGTGGGACCATGGAGAGGTTAAACGAGGGAGAAGGAGGCCGAAAATGACTTAGTTGGAAGGAGTTACAAAAGATGTGAAGTATATGGATTTGCATGAGGATGAAGCATTGGATCGTAAGGGATGGAGGAAGATTTATGTCGATGACTACACGGAATAATCAAATTTGATTCATGTTAGCCAACCCCCACTTATGGGATTAAGGGCTTGATTGATTGATTGATACAATTTTTTAAACTTACAGATTTTCAACTCTTTAATACTTGAGCAGAACACTCACAATGTGTACATATCAAGCAAGCGTGACTAAAGTAGAGGCTATGTACTTGACAACATAGTTGCAAATAATTAGTGTGGTATGAAGATACAACTTCAGCACCAATCAACTCTCTTCAGTTGAATCTTTGATTCCTGGTTAAAACCAATGCCGCTCCATTTTTGCGGTAATATTTGGTAGGTTGGTAAATGCCAGAGTTCTGTAGTGGTTTAGGTTCAAGATAGATACTTGGATTTTAGAAGCAATTAAGATGAAACATTATTGGCAACATTGTCCCAGGTTTCACTTTAGTCAGAAATTGCAAGTTGTTCAATAAATTACAGGTCAAACTGTGTCGTGGACATAATTTTTTAATTTCTTGCACAATTGTAGACACCTAGTCCTCCAATTATGGATTTGCAGAAACTGGATACTAGTCCTACTAGTATAATTCCCTCATATCTGAATAGCAAAAGCAATATAGAGAGAGTTCAGAGACACTCTAGATAAGACATATTTCATGGACAATGTTTTCTTATACTGGGCATATGTTCTAATCCCATCATTAGTAAATGATTGTCATAAATTCCCAACCCAGGGCGATTAAATATTTTATATGATTTATCGAAATACCTTCCACGGCAATGGTCTCTCCCATGAGTCCCATCTTCTCTGCCTCATTCATTCTAAAAGGGAGAATTTATAGTAATTTCATCATATAAGGCATTGCACATTACTGTATCAGAAAACATGACTACAATTTCAAGATATTCCATGAGGCTACTTTTCAGACACGAAAAGCATGGTTTACAATTTAGAATAGATCAGGCCACTGCTACCTGAATTTCACCAGAAATTCAACATACTAATCAAATGCTTTCAGGCATAAATGCACTTTGCTAAATACCCCATGCATCCCTATGGTATGCATTGGTCCTATGATTTCCTTCTCTTAGCAGGGTTCACCACAAGCCTATCACTGATGAAAGAAGTGTATCTACTTTTCCTAGTAAAAGTCAACAGATAGGGAAAGCAGGACCTTAAGACAAACATCTGGTTATCGTCAGTCAGGCCAACCAGCGAGTAATTCATAAAGCCACAAGCCTGAGGATTCACCCCTCAATTAAAAACTTGCTAAAGTAATGCCGATACACTTGCAGGGAAAAGAAATTGGCTATCTTAAAAAGCTAGATTTTGGTAACGGTGCTACACAGAATAAGTGGCAAAATTGACGACGCACAGAAAGGTTTGGGGGTAATAATTCTAAGATTTGCAAACAGCCGAAAGTAAAATCAATCAATCAAAGCCTTTATCCCATAAGTGGGGACAGCCGAAAGTAAAATGTCAAGGAAAATTCAAATTTGAACCTTATCTCTAGCAACTAATTCATTATCTTTCT
This sequence comes from Chenopodium quinoa, assembly GCF_001683475.1. NCBI lineage: Eukaryota > Viridiplantae > Streptophyta > Magnoliopsida > Caryophyllales > Amaranthaceae > Chenopodium > Chenopodium quinoa. The sequence continues at coordinate 648,108 of NW_018742372.1, forward strand.
GTGCTGAGCTGGATACTGATTTTCTATCATAAATGCCACAACTCTCACAAAATTCCATCAACAATGGATTATATTCCAACTGATATAACGTTGAACAAAAGAAATAGGCAGTTTAGCTCAAGCAAGTCCCATGATGTTGATGTATAGGAAATAAATAATAGTTAATCAAAGCTGTCACTGGAGATTAAAAAAAATAAAAATAAATAAAAAGAGAACACAAAAAACTATTATAAGAACTTACATGAGACAATTTAACATCTTAGGAGCAGCGCCTTTATCAACACGATACTCTCCATTGACAAGATAATCAGGCTCTTTAATGACAGGAAAAACTCCACCACCAATTCTCACCATCCACAAGAATCTGAAAATGAAATCAATGAAATGATTATGGTCTGTTTCTAGAATTTTGTTTAAATTACAAAATTAAGTAGCAAAAACAACAGCCGTTAAAGTACTTGTATAAAGCTGTATATGGAATCATAAATTATTTATACTCGCATATACATATTATAAAAATCAATGCAGCCATTGCAGCCACAAATAGCAACAACCCATTTATTCAAACTTTCAACTATAGGAAAAACAATGCATCCTCAACTGCACTTCTCTTTATAATAAATACCAAGGTTTCAATTTTTGTCCGAGTTTCTCATCATTATAAAAGTGCTCCATTTTTGTAGGTTCTACCCATTTTCTTTATTGGGTTTTTATTTGTTCTGCCCACTTCTACTTTATTCCTCTTTTTACAAATGTCTTTTACCATTGATTCCCTCTTACCCCACAGTTTATCCACCTTTCTGCTTACTTTCCCCACAATTTATCCACCTTTCCAATCATTTTTCTTACACCCACCCACCTTTTTACTCCATCTCTCTTAAATTATCCACCACCTTAATCATACACCCACACACCTCTTTCATATTTTCTTGGGTTGCAAAACTAAAGTGAGTAGAACAAAAGAAAATACCGGTAGTATGATGAAACAGAAACAAGAAAAAACAATCATTATAACACCATGAAATGACAAATAGAAATGCAGTCTGCAGTAAGTAAAGCACTATCAACACAAATCAATAGCCAATTGACCCCTAACCAGTGCTGCAAGATGCAAAGATTCCTATATCACATTGTCACATACGAAGTATCAATTGTTACTAATACTAAGTATCAGAGAGTTTATCACATCAATCACAACATAGCAACTTGCTTGCCACTATAAAGATAAAACCACAAAATTAACTTCACAGTAATAAATTGCGGATCTGGTAAGGGAACAAATTCAGTAAATTTATGGGATGGGCAATAGAATATTTATTGCAAATAATAATTATGATAAAATTGTACACTTACTTGTTAATATCATCGGAAGAGTAGCCAGTTACACCACCAAATACAACTAATACATAATCCACATCAAGTGATTTCATGATTTCGTATGCTTCATCTTCATAAGACGACATTGCCCGTCCAACTGTAGCAATGTGGGTGTTATTCCAAGTATTATTATCAACAATTACTGTTCTGTTTCCCATTGCAGTGATCTGGTAACCATAATCCCACCATGACATCACTTTTGCGTCAGCAGGTGTATTTTGCCGAAGCCAGTAATATGCCTCACGGTAATCGTCAAAGATAACCCGGTTTCCATGAGCACCTCTTGCAGCTAAAACTATAGATGGAGATGAATAAGCCTCTGATGTTACCCATGTACAGTGGATAACATATCTGCTGAGCAAGTAAAATGCACCCAGAAGCAACGCGATAGCGACATTTTTTTGGAAAGGCAACGATTGATCAACAGAAGCCTGCTTCATCAAACCACAGAAAGAGCAAGAAGAAAGAAAGAGATGAATAATAAATTCAAGCACAGAAACATGCATAGCATCACTTAGAATCAAAGCAAACATAAGCTATTCACCACCCTTCTAAACTACCCAAAGTGTGGTTAATACCACACCGCTGCGCTACAAATAAAATAGATTATGAACAAAGACACATGTAAATCAACAAAAAGTCTACCAAGTATTCAAAATCTAATAAGACCTTGTGAATCAACAAAAAGTCTAGCAAGTAATCATAAAAATTTAGATCTGGAAACAATTGTCCCAACCCACAAACTCAACAAGCCCAGCAGGGAAATTAGGTTATAGAACATAAATTTCAGACCCAAGATTCAGAACACAAAAGGTAATTGAAATTAAATCTATTGGACGCTAATCTAGTAACATATTTAGTTAAAATAAACTTGGGAGAGGGAGGACTTATTAATCAACCAAACACTAAGCAACTGTTCATGCATATATCAAAGAAAATAATAAATAATGAATGCTAAAGACATGAATTAAAATCTAAAACACATGCAAGCAAAATAAATAAATAAACATAAAAACACAAGGGAGGCACACACCTAACCATGGTTGAAAAACCTCTTTCTTCTAATTCCTTTTGTTATTTTAAAGTGCAACCCAAAATTTTCATTGATTTCATACATTTAGAGAAAACTTTATTTAAAAAAATAAATAAGAAAGTGCTCTACGGAAATTTCTAGAAAGTGCAACAACAAAAGCAAAAGGTGCGCTGCATACAGCTATACACCACCCAGAGAGCACTAAATTAGTCTCTGTTACTTCATTAATCCAAAGTGCGGCCATTCAATAATTATAAAATTAGCATATTGCTTCAATAAGCATATTGCTGATGTTTCTTCTAATAAACCTATGTTACCAATACCAAGAGTACAAATTGAAAAAATAGGCGTACATCAGGTGACTAACAGTCATACTCAATCCTTTGACCATATCAAATTAATCCCTTGAAATGAACATAGCATAAGTTGACCTATATCTGGCTTCCAGAATTTACATAAAAACAACATAAAATTGATCTACAGCTCGGAAAGCTCTTTGGCAATCCAAATATAATCAAAACATTAATTTATTTACGTGTGAAAATAACAATAACTGTGCTATGAATCTAATAACTACGACACCCCTTTAAATTCCTTGGTAATAAAGCAGCTGACACGAAGTGATCCCTTCCCTCCCCCCTCCTTTTCTTTTTACAAATAAGAGTAGGAGCATTAAATTCAGTAGCTGAACTGACCTTAGAAGAAGCCTTGGCACTAGCACTTCCCTTAATGGAGCCAGTATAAACCTTGCTCTTAGACCTCAGCAGTGAAGTTATATTCTTTATAGTTGCAGAAACTGCGATAGCACTTATAAGGCATACGGCAGGAGTGGCAACAAGGATCAACCGAACCATAACACCAGCAAAATACATACTGGTCAAGCCATACATAACGATAAATATGGTCGCATCAGACAACCGCTTGAAGCAAAAATATAGACCTGCCGGGAAAAGGAAAAGCAGAATATGGAAATCAAACATAAAGGATGACCAAGCTGTAGGTTGATGCTCAGAGACAGAAGCAATGATTGGGATGTGATCCTTCGCATAGGTTGGATCCAAGAGAGAGTAAAATCGTCCTGTCCAGGGAGATATGTAGCCAGATGCACTGCCAACTCCCAATGCAACAACACCCACACCAACTGCTGAGGTGACTGTTATCCTCAAAAAGGACTCAAACAGCTTTGTATCACTAAGCATGTGCTTCACCCAATTCAAAAAGTAAAACACCTGAACATACATCACAATTCCAGTTAATATCAATCAAACTAATGAATAGCAAACAAAGAAAATGATACGCCAAAAGCACATTACTGAAATTGAAAGTTAAACGACTGAATATGCATAACATTGGAAGCTTTGAGCATCAAAATTTGGAAATTAATTGTATGCAAAGAACTCTATCAACCATAACGAGCGAATTTACACAAGATACCTGGATCAAGAAAAACACGCCCATGGCAGCCATATGCTCACCAGACTGCACATGTTGAAATCCAACAAATCGAATTTGCATTGCCAGCAACATACCCACCACATACATACAATTATATGCAATGTAGAGTCTCATCGAGTATCGCCCCGTTATCAAAAGCACCAGCACATACAAAGGTATCAAATTAATGATAAATACATAACCTCCCCAAGCTGAAACCATATAAAAGTACCCAAAAGCAGAGGCCAATGCCCAAGCAAGCGAACCCGTATTAACTGCCTTAACAAACAGATAGAAAGTAAGCAGTAAAGCAAAAATCGCAACTCCTTCATTGTCATAAGACCCAGCAACCGACCTCGAAATATAACCAGGACAAATAGCAATTAATGCCGCAGCTACAAGTCCTGCCCCAGTATCCCAAATCTCTTTCCCAAAGAAATAAGCTACTATAGTAGTATTCGATGCGAAAAATGGCGCAGTAAGAACACAAACCTCACGAATATGGACCGCGAAACGGAGAAATCGAAGACCCCAGTAAATCAAGGCAGCAGTTACCATAAGACCGGGATAAAGGGTACCCCCAATAATTCTTCCCAAAGGGTACCAACTCTCAGAATCAAACCAATTCCAAAATTCATAAAACCCTTTTTCAGTTAAATAAAGAGTAGTACGATAATTAAAATACGGGTCAAATTCATGGATCATACTTTCATAACGAAGAACACTAAAAAGACGAGTACTAAAAGCAAGTACATAAACAAGGAAAAGGATTGTAACCCTAATCAGGATTTCTTGTTGTTTAGTTTTCAGCTTAAAAGATTTGAGAGAGAAATTGAAACCTGATTTGCTGATCAATGGATCTGATAATTTGGGATCTTGAGGTTTAGTCATGGCTTCCGTTTTGGCCGCCATTGTTGATCAGATTTGTTGATCTGTGCAATTGCAATTGAGATTTTGAAAGGGGAAAAGAGAAAATGAAAATGGATTAAAAGGGGTTGAATTTTAAAGCGTTAATCTTGCATTGTGATCAAACAATTTAGGGTTTATGGAAATCAAGAAATTGAAAAACCCTTGTAAAGTAGGTGAAGAATTTGAGGTTAATCAATTGAGTGTGGATTGAAACAGTGACATTTTCGAGTGAGGCTTCAGGAACTAGGATCGACTGCAAGGGCGTAAGTGCGTAACAGACTTTTTCGGTTCTTGAGTAGAGCATTGGTGAGTGATGGACTCACGGTAGAGGTGATCATTGGGTGTATCGGGCCGGACCAAGGCCAAAAATATCAGCCCATTTCTTGAGTTGGGCTATAAATTATGTGATTAAACCCGCCCAAAATGACCGGGTTATGCGGGTCTTTGGACCGGACAGAAAAACAACTTAAAATGCATTTTCAAGTTCGCTCAAAAAAATTAAAAAATAAGGCTCGATTTTGGGTTGAAAAAAACTGCCCAAACCCACCCAGATTCGGGCTGAGCTGACTTTAATAAGCTCTAACCTCTAAGTGATGGTATACACTATACAGTACACTGGTATAGGAAGTGAGAGTATTGTAGGATTCTAGGTACTATATTGCGGAAATTTCACGAATCATATTTGTTTGTACCTAGACAAGATCTACAAGCATAACACATAATGAAACACATAATTATACCTTTGATGCGTGATTTCTATGTGCGATAGATCGACCACGAATTCTAGGAGAACAAGAACCTCAAACACGATTCCTCAACTTGGTCCACGGGCTTGGATTGAACCTCCACTAATGTTAATTAGTTAAGCATGAACACCTTTGAACCACCTTCTACAGAGATGAGGGAATAGAATCTGGACCGAGCACCACCACACCACCACCGTGCACCACATGCAGTCGTACAGTCGTATGGACGTGATGGGGGAGAGAGAGGAGAGAGAGCGTGAGACTAGGCTTTGGTTGCTTGCGCTTCAATTCTCAATTGACTGGTTAATTGTGTTACGTAAAACCTAGGCAAAACTCTATTTATATATCACATATATAATTAGAGTCCTAAGTAAGCCTAAACTCCTAAACAAGTCCAAACTACTCCCTCCTTATTTCTCCGTATAGCCTGCCACCCCATGATGAGGCCTAATAACGGGTCTTCTTTCTTTGTTCAATCCAATACCACAAAGTGTGACCTCATATGATCCATTCTATTGGGCTTTGAAGTATCAGACTAGCCCAAATATCATTGATCACGTCTAGCAACAAATAATAACGACCCAAAAGAATGAACTTATTATCTCCATAATCTCCATATTATTGATCCATTAATATATCTAGTATTGCACTTGACAAAAAAATAAATCCTTCAATCTCTCACTTGACTGAGACAAGTATGCAATGTTCAAATTCCTTAAGTCAATTAGTGTCTGGTTTGATAATATGATTGCATTACATGTCGAGAACTCGAGATCACATTAATCTATCATTTCTTGAAAACTGAGTTAGAATTATTGCAAAACAAATGATTACTATGTAAGCTATTTGAGCACGACCATGTACGTAGTTTCTCAATTCTCCCTCTTCAAGGGGTCATGACACTTATCCTTTTAAGGATGACTCAATCCAATCTTGTGGCAACCAAAACTCCCACTTAACTTTTAGAATATCCGAAAAGTACTATGTATAGTCCCCTTTCACGGCATGATGGTGGAGTACAATCACTGTTAAACTAATCATCAAGTAAAAACAGTGTTCCACTCATGTCAAAGGAATCCACTAATATATTCGGAAGTTCTTTTCATGAACTTCAAGGTAGGTCAAATTTCGATCATGTATCATTCATACATGTCCAAGTGATTAACTGAACATCTCTATGTCTCAATAGCCCATGAAATTGCGCTATCAATTAACCTCACATGTTAGTTCATTTATTGAAATCATTTATGTCCAATTTAATGATTTCAAACTAGGAACTTAAACTAATTTATGAATTCAGTTCACTTGTGGGGTTTCAATTACCAACGGCTCGTATTTGGTATTCCCATCAAATTCATAATTAATTACTTTGGGCATTTTTTCTAATAGAAAACCACAATTAAACAACTGAAATAAAATTTCATATTAAACATAAACTGCAAGTCAATGTATTACATTTGTAATAAGGTTTCTCAAAACATATACGACTTTAATTCCATTCAAGCACTTGCTTCAATCCTACAACCCTAGTGTGACTCTCATGCTTGGGCTGTGGAAGGGGTTTAGTGAGAGGTTCAATGACATTCTCATCCGTATGAACTTTGCAATTCTTGCCATCCCGCCTGTCAACAATCTCTCGAATGAGATGGTACTTCTCATTACATGTTTGGATTTGTTATGTGACCTTGGTTCCTTTGATCAGGCAATGGCACCATTGTTTTCATGAAACAACTCAATTCCTACTAGAGCATTGGGTACTATGTCTAGTTCTGTTAGGAACTTCTTGACCCAAACGACTTCCTTTGTCGCCTCAACTATGGCCAAATATTCAGATCTATAGTAAAGTTTGCAACAGTACTTTGCTTCGAACTCTTCCAGCTCACTACTCCTCCATTCAGACAAAAGATATACCCCGATTGAGATCGATAGTCATCCCTATTTGTGTTGGAAGCTTGCATACGTATAGCCCTTGGCAACCAATTCACTTTCACCACCAAATACTAAGAACATACCCTTAGGCCCTGTTTTTTAGAGCTGTTCTGCTCTACTCTACCCTATTCTGCTCTGCTCTACTCAACTCTACTTAAAAATAATCATTAATAATAATTAATATTTAATAAAAATAATAATTATTATTATTAATATTTAATAATAATAACTGATATTTATAGATAATAATAATTAATATTTAATAATAATAATAATAATTAATATTTAATAATAATAATAATTTATATACAACATTAATTGATAATAATAAATAAAATTTAATGATAATAATTAATATTTTATATAATTTAACATATTTTTTAATGTTATAAAATGAATAAAAAAACCTAAAATCAAATAATAATAATAATAATAATAATAATAAATATAATAATAATAAAATAATAATAATAATAAAATAATGCGATAATAAAAATAATAATAATATTAATTATTATAATAAAAATTATAATACTAATCATAGTAATAATGATACTAATATTATAAATAATAATAATAATGATAATAATAATAATAATATTAAAAATAATAGTAATAGTAATAATAATATTAGTAATAATAATAATAATAGTAATAATAATAATACTATTAATAATAATAATAATACTAATAATGATACTATTATATAAGTAATAGTAATAATACTAATACTAATAATAATAATAATAAAACTAATAATAATAATGATGCTATTAATAATAATAATAGTAATAATAATAATAATAATATTAAAAATAATAGTAATAGTAATAATAATATTAGTAGTAGTAGTAATAATAATAATAATAATAATAATAATAATGATACTATTATATAAGTAATAGTAATAATACTAATACTAATAATAATAATAAAACTAATAATAATAATGCTATTAATAATAATAATAATAATAATGATAATGATAATAATAATAATAATAATAATGATAATAATAATAATACTATTAATAATAATAATAATACTAATAATGATACTATTATATAAGTAATAGTAATAATACTAATACTAATAATAATAATAAAACTAATAATAATAATAATGCTATTAATAATAATAATAATAATAATAATAATAATGATAATGATAATAATAATAATAATAATAATAATAATAATGATAATAATAATAATGATAATAATAATAATAATAATGATAATAATAATAATAATGATAATAATAATAATAATAATAATAATGATAATAATAATAATAATGATAATAATAATAATAATAATGATAATAATAATAATAATGATAATAATAATAATAATGATAATAATTATAATTATAATAATAATAATGATAATAATAATAATAATAATAATAATAATAATAATAATAATAATAGTAGTAGTAGTAGTAGTAGTAGTAATAATAATAATACTTTATTCTTGGGATCATGGTCGCGATGTCTGTGTTGACTTGACAGGGTCTTCTCCTTTGACATAGTCTGGGTTATATAACTTTATTCCTGGACGGGTGTGGCTGATGTAGCTCATCGGAAACGAGTCAAGTACGAATCCAGTTGTCGGGCAATTGGATCTGGCTTCCTTCCTTTCTCTTTATCTACACTTGGGGAATTAGAGAAGGAGGCGGTTGCATTGCTGAAGCGGATCCAGAAGTTCTCGAAGACTCAAGATATTGGGGCACGTGCTACTGCTCATATCTTCACTAGAATAGGATTTGCTATAGCTAGAGGAGTGGGGGCCCATATTGTATCTCGGCTTCCCACTAATTTTTTGTAGGTTGTAAGACTTTGCCTTTTTTAAAATAATAATAATAACAATAACAATAACAATAATAATAATAATAATAATAATAATAATGCGATAATAATGCAATAATAATAATAATAATAATAATAATAATAATAATAATGCGATCATACTAATAACCCTATCCATAAGCGCAATGGTTTTGGTCACCCTCTGCATCACAATCTCACCTCCAAAACCGGAATCGGAACTAGCGGGACCACCAAGCATCTTAACACCATGCAAGGGTCGAGCAATATTAGGTGGAAAGACACCCACAAGCCTTCTTCGAGGGTCTTCTAAAGGCCAGGAAACTTCAGTTTTTTCCACGTTAAGATGTAACCTAAGACGAGGCCTGTTTGGGGGTTTTTTATGTGTCCTATGAGAGAGTTACAATTTCCTAGTATGCTCCTTCCTTTGCCTGTACCTGCACAAGTAACGGAAAACTCCGGCTGGGACTGGGGTGTTCCGCCTCCGAAGATTAAGTTAGTATCTTTCTTAATGAGGAAATAAGAACAATAAATGCTTCTCGATTTGAGAGCGTTTGCAAGGGGATTTGTGTGTGGTTGGTGGTTGAAAAATGATTCGATCCCCAGAAATGAGGTATGCCCCTGCTATTTATAGTAGGGGAGAACTGTACCTCAATTAGGGTACAAGGACACGTGTCACAGAGGGATTGGGCCTCTGTTTGCCCAGTGAGGGATGGACACGTGTCACAGGCTGATTAGCCTGTCTTACTAACCGTTGATATGTTGACACGTGGCAAGCTTTCACTAGGCCACGTGTCTAGGGTTATTTTTACCCTAAACATCTGCCCCTCACAGGTGTGACGTGGCATGTCCACGTGTCACTTGTGACAAGTGTCAGACGCCTAGGAGGAGATGGTTCGTCTCTTTCCCTCCCATTTTTGATTTTTCAAATTGATAGGGCAGAAGGAACCGTTTCGCCTTCTGCTCCTCTCCTATAAATAGGAAGCATGCCCTCTCTCCTCCACACTTTACATAAATTTTCAAACATTTCTTGAGAGCTCTGATACCGGCTGCTAATTTCCTTCAAGTTTTCTTGCATCCGGCCTTGTGAGATCAAGTACATCCGGCTACCGGTTGGGTAATTTCTCTGCAATTTCTAAGGTGTCGGATCCCTTTCTTCATTTTCTTTTACTTCTTTCTTTTTGAGGATTTGTTGAATGTTTTCCCTATCCGGGTGGTAAGCCGCCTGGGGGGTCCTAGACCCATTTCCAAATACAATATCCTTTCTTTTTCTTTCAAATAACAAGGCTTTCAAAGCACCCCCATCCGGTATTACACCGTTGGGTATTTGTTTTGTTAAGAAATGATTTCAAAAACCCCAACCGGTTTTAAAGCCGGTTGGGTCATCATCCTTGTCTTTTCATGACCTTTTCAAATTTTAGATGCGTTCAATGCACCCCCATCCGGTGACTCACCGTCTGGGTATTGTTTGAACATGCCTTTTTTGAAACAGGTCTTACTATACCCTCATCCGGTATTTTACCGTTTGGGGTATGGTTGACTTTTAATGCTGCTTGCAGCACCTACATCGGGTATTTTTACCGGATGGGGTATCTCTGACCCAACTTCCTTGATACCGTCTTGGGTATCATGGAGTGAGCCTTACAATTCTTTTTACTATTTTTACCAATGCTTATCACAACCCCCCCATCCGGTTTTATACCGTTTGGGGGTACTTCTAACCTAGCTCACTGAATACTGTCTGGGGTATTATTCAGTGAACTTTACAATTTATCTAGCTAAGTTTACAAAAATGCAAGTCATAACCCCCCATCCGGTCTTATACCGTCTGGGGTACTTCTGACCTAGCTCGCTGAATACCGCCTAGGGTATCATAGAGAGCTTTACAATAATCTAGCTAGCCTTTAAAAATGTTTGTAAAGAACCCCCATCCGGCCTTACACCGTCTGGGGTACTTCTGACCCACCTCATTGAATACCGTCTGGGGTGTTTTGGGTGAGTTAGTGAATAACCGGCTAAGCATTTACTTTGTCTTTTTCAGCTTTAAACTCTTTGTGGAGTTCCCCGCCTGAGGTGAATTCAAGCCAACTCTTTCAACTTTCTCATTTCAGAGGTACCGCCTGCATCCCATACTTGTCACTTTCTTTTATTTCCAGTTGCATGGTATTAGGATATGGACTACACCAATGCACACACGGCACAGCCTACGACTGTTGTCAGCCGGTCACTAGGAACGGCTGAGTCTAGGACTGGGATTGCCGTCTGGGGGTGCTTGGAACAACCTTCACCTACATCGAATCCGACCGTCTCTGTTCATGTGTAGGACAGAATGGCCCGGGTTAAACAAACGGCAAGGGATCCCGATTACAAGTCTGATGATGCAGCCGTTGATCCGGCTAACCCTATAAATCAAGAACAAGCCGTGGAACCGGCTGAGATGGGTCCTAATGAAGAGGTTCCGCAAAATTCCCCAAATACACCTAGCACACCGGGTGACAGTATTTTGGATAACTCTGGTTCCAATGCTGAGGAATCCGGAGAGGGATTCGGTGAAGAATCCGGAGAGGGATCCGGCGAGGGATCAACTGATAATGAGGAGTCCGGCTCTGGCTCTGATGAAGGGTCTTTTGAAGAGGCAGCTCCTATTGACGAGGAGGCCTACAAATGGCCGGCTAAGGGCGACCCGACTGATATGACCATGTCTGCAAGGGATGTGGTCACTTTAAATGCCACTCTCCCTACTTTCCTAACGAAGAAGCCGGTTGGGGAAGGATGGGAAGTGGTAGTACCTCTTGTAGAAGCGAGCGTCGTCTGGACAGCAACGCCGACAACTATTTTGGCTGCTATGAGGCAGCATTCACAGCCGACCTCCGTTTCCCCCTTCACCACTGCATTAAAGCCATACTAAGGGGGTATGACTTGGGCGTATGGCAGTTGACCCCCAACTCATGGGTCAACATACTTGGATATATTGCCGCCTGTGAGATGCAAAAAGTCAAGCCAAGCTGGGAAGCATTTGCGCATATGCATTATTTAAGCAGAGCGCCGGATGGGTGGAATGCGTGGTACACTCTCACGACGCTTCCGGAGTATATGATGACTTTGGACAAGCCGTCCAAATGGAGTAATTGGAAGAGTAAATTTTATGTCGTCTCTTCCCCATCCCCCCAACTTAACCACCGGCTGCGCAGATACAATAAGCATCCGGCATTGCTGGGAAGAAAATGCGCTCTCCCTAAAGTATCGGTTGAGGCTTGGGACCAAATAATGGAGAGAGGTCTCTTTCTAAAGACAACCGCTCCACTGGATGACGGGAGCGAGATCATAGTTCCCAAATTTTGGGTGCCCCATCCGGATTGGTTTAGGGATGAGGGCTTTTTGTCCCTTTGTAATTTAAGTACCACGTTTAAGAAGGGTAGGTTCACTGATTGATCAAGTCTTTCCCGGATGGGTATACTTTGTGTGATCTCTAACCAAGTTTTCTTTCTTTTTTTGTAGAAGAAGCAAAAAGAATGGTGCCACCAGAGAAGACACCGGCTACTTCTACCATTCTTTTGAGGAAGAAGCAATTGGAAGAGAAGAAGGCGGCGTTGGCCGCCAAAAATGCCGGGGTAGTCTTTTCTTTACCATATTTCTGTTTACAGTTTTTTCTTCTTTTGCCGGATGTACCCTTTTTCTCGGTACATGGTTTTAACCGGATGCATCCTCTTTGACTGTTTTTAGGCCGGGAGCCAAGTCGTACCTCACTCTGTAGCGAGTATGCAGAAATGACCGGCTGGGAATATTCCCAAGCCAGCCGCCAAAGTGCCTAGGGTGGCGGGTCCTGCCCCGGCTGCTGGTCATACAAAGAAGACGCATGACAAGGACAGGCCAACAACAGCAGGAAAGAGCCTGCAATTCACTCCCCACTTTGAAATGGTGGTGGAGTTAGCAAGACCGGATGCTCGTGCTCAGACGGGCTCCGGTTCTTTAGCGGCTGGGGGGGCTTTGACCCCACAGTCCGAAAAAGGTAAAACTTCTGCCTTTGATCCCCCCTGGCCGCTTGGGCATATGAGAGTAAAAACCCAAGCAAGCCAATCCGGGCATTCTTCTGGACACCGCCTGAATATTGGCGAGGCATATGCCCAATACCTTACAGATGATTCTATGCTTGCAGATACAACCTCCAGCCGTCCAAACTATCAGCAATATGCTAAGAGGATGGTCAAGACCATTACTCGGTCTGAGAGGGAAGCTGTGCCGGCTGTGCACACGGTCAATCTTGACCGGATCACTTCTCTTCTCGCTGAGGTACATAAAACCGAATGACATATGTTTAAGCAATAATCTTTTTTACCGGATGCAAGTATTTTGTCTTTGATCTTTCCTAACACTTTTCCCGGCTGATATCGCAGATGCTGCTGAGAGTTGATGGGCTTAGCGTCCCTCTGCGCAAGAAGCGGGAGGAGGTAAGAGACGCTCAGAAGCGCGCATCTGAGCTTATTGACGTTTGCCAATTCAATGCCCTTTCATATGACTTGGAAACTGAACAAATGAAGTTGCAACAGGAGGAACTGCTGAGGAAGGCGGCTGAGGTTGGGGAGGCAGCTGTGAAGAGAGTTGATGAACTTGAGTTGCAAGTAAAAAGTCTTCAAGCTGACCTTAAAGCTCTGGAGAATGCTGACAAGGAGAATGCTGATCTCCAGAAGGACAACAGTCGGCTGGTAACTGAACTTGCAAACAATCAGGCGGCTCATAAGAAAGAGCTGGAAAAGGAACAACTCCGCCTGATTGAAGAAAATGAGGCCGACTGTGAAGAGCGCATGAAGCTGCTTGGAACCTCATCCATCCGGACTTCGAGTATGAATACTGGAATCTTCGATACCAGTATGCCTTTGAGGTTTACGAGGCAAAGGTACTCGGCGCTGACCCTCCTCCCGCTTTTGACGAGTGGGCTGAGCGCAACACAGAGATTCAGCCGGATGAGGCTAATCAAGAAGCGCCAGTAGAGGATCAGCAAGAAAAGGTGGAGCAGTCAGCCGAAGTTCTAGTCGAGCTAACTCAGCAGCCGGAGCATCAGCGGCAGCAAACTCAACTACAACAACAACCTCAACAACAACAATAACCATAAACATTTTCTTTCTATCTTTTTTCTTTTCCGGCTTGTGAGCCGAGTAGTTTTCATGTAACTTTCTCGGACGGGGGTCCGGTTAACATTTGAAAAAAAAATTTAATCTACTAGCCGACGCAGTCGGTTTTGCTATTTTATATTCTCTCTATTGCATTTTTCATTTATGCAATTACTACAAGTATTACAAGTTTCTACTACTCATCCGGTTAATATTCTTCCAAAGTAGAATGGTTGTTTATTTATTCCAACGGTAAATGAGCAGCCGTTCTATTTTTCGCCGGATGAAGCAATGTTACCATGATATGCCCCTGAAATGGCTAACTTTTTACTCCAACGGTAAACAGGTAGCCGTTTCATTGGCAGCCGGATGGGTTGTAAAGACCGTATGGGTGGCTTTTAGATAAAACTCGGTTGCATTAACCTACACTAGGATTTTTACTTTGCCGGATGGACCACTTTTGGGTCCTTGCCGGATGAATCCTTGATGCAAAGGATCATTTCTAACGGCTACGAGTTTCTTTTAAGTAAATGTCGTTTGAGTCATTTGATCGCTAGAACAATGTACCACCCGGAAGGGAGCTGTTCTCTTCAACGATTTCACCCGGATGGGTGTCGCTGGATGACTGCTCTTTTTGGAGCAGTGGTTTTTAATAAGTGTTCTTCCGTCTGTGTTTTTGCACTAGACAGGTGCTAATACAATTGTATGAATGGAAATTATATGCTTTCACATTTCAATACTATTTACAAAAAATTACAAATTCCTTAGAAGTAGTACTTTTTCAAGTTATCTACATTCTAGGTACGAGGCAGCCGCATTCCGTCTGGGGTTTCCAGTCGGTATGTGCCGTTTCTAGCTTCTTCAAAAATCCGGTAGGGTCCTTCCCAGTTTGGGGTTAGTTTCCCTTGTTCGTTCGCCCTACCGATTGCCTCAAGCTTTCGTAAAACAAAATCTCTAACTTTGAAGGGGCGTTTGTGCACCCTTTTGTTGTAGGCCCTCGTCATTCGCAAACGGTAGATTTCATGACGTAAGGCGGCATTGCCCCTTCTTTCAGGAAGAGTATCCAAAGCCAGGCGCATGGCTTCCCAATTTGCCTCTTCATCATATAACATGATTCGAAGTGTTAGCTCATATAATTCAATGGGAAGCACCGCCTCTGTGCCATATGCCATAAGAAATGGAATTTCACCAGTTGAACCCTTCTCAGTAGTTCTGATAGACCAAAGAACATGAGTCAATTCCTCTGCCCAAAGACTGCCTGCTTTTTCAATCTTCTTCTTTATGCCACCTGAGATGAGGTTGTTAAAAGCTTCAACCTGACCGTTTGCTTGAGGATGGCCAACGGATGCAAAGTAATGGGAAATCCCTTGATCTTGCAACCAAGTCTTTAGGACAGGCGTTTCGAACTGGGGGCCATTGTCAAAGACCATTGACATAGGTACACCGAACCGGGTGATGACATTTCTCTAGATGAAGGAGATGACATCCTTAGTTTTGATGCCCTTTACCGCCTCGGCCTCAACCCACTTAGTGAAGTAATCAACGGCCACTAAAATGTATCTTTTGCCGCCTGGGGTAGGAGTGTATGGCCCCAAAATGTCCATTCCCCATTTGGCAAAGGGAATAGGGCTGTGAATAGCCGTTAAAACAGTGGCTGGCTGTTGGATCAGCCGGCCAAACTTCTGGCACTTGTCACATCTTTTTACCAGATCTAATGCGTCTGCCTCGAGAGTGGGCCAAAATTATCCCTGCCGCCTGACTCTTTTGGCAAGAGGCTTCCCGCCAATGTGTGATCCACAGAAGCCGGCATGCAGACCTTCCAGTATTTCCTTTCCCCTTTCTAGGGTAACACATTTGAATAGCGGCTGCAGGTAACCCTTCCGGAATAGTTCACCTTTGTGCATTACGAAGCTTAATGCTCGTCTTTTAAGAGCAGCCGCTTCTGATGAGACACCCGGTAGAGTGCCGTCTACCAAGTAGTCCCGGATGGGGTCCATCCAAGTGGAGCTTCGATCTAGAACTCCAATGGGATCATGTTCAATGCTTTTCTTTTCCATAACTTCCCAGAAGACTGACCTAGGCGTATCACATGTGGCGAATGATGCTAATTTTGATAGTGCATCCGCCTGATTATTCTCGGACCTAGGTACTTGACTTAGATTGAATTCATCAAATGCCCCAGCCTCCTCCTTGACCGCCTAAAGATACTTAATCATCACCGGATGGGTGGCCTCATAATCACCGTTGTACTGGCTAACGATGAGTTGAGAATCAGAACAGGCGTCAACTTTTCTTGCCCCGGCTGCCTTACACATGCGGATACCGGATAGCAGGGCCTCGTAGAGCATATTCGTATTTGTCCCCCTCTGGAGAATGACAAATTACGCCTGCCCCACAACCATTCACAGTAGAGCTCCCGTCTACATATACTTTCCAAACTTGATCAGTATTATCCGGCTGTATCGGCCTTGTCATTTCAACAATGAAGTCGGCAAACGCCTGACCCTTCACTGCCCGCCTAGGTTCGAAAGTGATTTCTAGACTTTGAATTTCCATAGCCCATTTAATCATTCTTCCGGATGACTCTAAAGTGGTCATAGGCCTTTTGAGCGGTTGGTCAGTATAGACGGTAACCGGATGAGCCAGGAAATAAGGTTTTAACCGCTTGACTGCTTTGAACAAAGCCAGACCGAATTTTTCGATCATGGGATAGCGAAGTTCAGCATTCCGGAGGACATGGCTTATAAAGTAGACCGGGGGCTGGTTGCCGTCTCTCTCAGCAAGGAGAACGACACTTAAGGAATGATTTGAGACGGCTAAGTACATGTAGAGAGCCTCTTGGGGTAGGGGACTCACTAATCTTGGCAAAGAATGCAAGTGTTGCTTCAGCCTTTGAAATGCCGCCTCAGCCTCTTCACCCCATTCAAACCTTGACCTCTTTTTGATTGCTTGAAAGAAATACAGGCACTTGTCACCTGACCGGCTGAGGAATCTCCCCAATGCCGCCAGGCAACCGGTAAGCTTTTGAGCCTCCCTGACGGTACGAGGCGACTGCATATCAATCACCGCCTGTACTTTGTCTGGATTGGCCTCTATGCCTCTCTAATCAATCAAAAATCAGAGAAACTTCCCAGACTCAACTCCAAAGACGCATTTTTTCAGGTTTAACATGACTTTATGTCGCCTGAGGGTGGTGAAGGTTTCTCGGAGGTCAGCTAGATGATCCGCCTGTAGTTTTGACTTGACTATCATGTCATCGATGTACGCCTCCACATTCCTTCCAATCTAATCATAAAAGACCGAGTTCATCATTCGTTGGAAAGTGGTAGGCGCATTCTTCAACCCAAACGACATCACCGTGTAGCAGTATAGCCCTTGATCTGTGACGAAAGCCGTCTTTTCTTGGTCTTTTTTCCACAAGGGTATCTGATGGAAGCCGGAGTAGGCATCCATAAAACTCATCAGGGCATGGCCGGCTGTAGAGTCTACCAAATGATCTATCTTTGGAAGCGAGTAACTATCTTTTGGACAAGATCTATTTAAGTCTGTGTAATCTACGCACATCCGCCAGGTACCATTCGGCTTTTTCACAAGGACAACATTGGCTACCCAATCCGGGTAGAAGCATTGCCGAATGAACCCGGCATCTAAGAGTTTCTTGACCTCAGCTGCTGCCGCCTGGGACCTTTCCTCGCCATGGTTCCTTTTCTTTTGCCTGACCGGCTTCTTCTTAGGATCCACGGCGAGCTTATGAACAGCGAGATCCGGACACACTCCCGACATTTCTTCTACTTCAAAGGCAAACACATCCTTGAATTCTCTCAGCAATCGGAGCAGATCGATTCCCAAGTTGTCAAATGCAACCGTCCCAACTTTGACGGTTCTTTCTGGTCGGCTGTCTTCTAGGATAATGTCAATGATTTCCCCTGCCGGCTGGGGGCGAAGGTCGTCTGACCTCTCCCCAGACAGTGATTGCTATTGTTTCTCTTTGGCGGGGGCCAATAGATGGTCCGCCTTTCTCTTTTTACCGGCTGCCTTAGTAGCCGGTAACTCTTGATCACACTCGTCAAGTTCAACTACTTCCTTATCTTGACCGTCTGTGATCAATGTGGATTTGACGTCCGGGAGGTAACACTCTCTCGCCGTCTTTTGGTTCCCACTCAAGGAGCCGACTATGCCATCATCCCTCTCAAATTTCATCAACATTAGAGACGGGATGATCACAGCCTTTAAAACATTAAGGGTTGGGCGGCCAATGATCAAATTTTAGGCCGTTAGTTCCCCTACAACAAGGAACTTTACAACCATGTGCCGGGCCTCCCCCTTCTCCCCAAACTGGATGGGTAGGTCAACCATGCCCACCGGATGTATCACTCCTCCCCCAAAACCAACAAGAGGATATGGGGCCGGATGCATGCTACTTGGCTTATATTTGAGTTTTTCCAAGCACCGGTAGCTTATGAGGTCAAATGAGCTCCAGGTATCAATTAAGATCAGGCCAACTCGCTGATTGACGATTTTACATTCGATGACTATTGGGTCATCATGGGCCGCCTGACCTCTCCTCTATCTTTTTCGAAGATATGGACCTCCGGGAATGAATTTTTAAACGACTGGCCCTCATCCACTGAGTTGACAAGCTTCCTAATGTTATCCTTATTGCCCTGGATGGTAGGCCCGGCGCCTACAAATCCACCGGCTATGGTTAGGATGGTATCCTCATACGTATCAGATTGATTTGTCGGTGTCTTTGGAGGTGGTCCTTTGGCCTGGTTGAGAGCACCCTTTGATTTGGATAAGTAGGATTTTAGAGCCCCTTCGTCAGCAAGACAGTCAAAGAGCCGCCTGAGGCTGAAACATCCCTCAGTATCATGGCCTATTTCTTCATGGAACAAGCAATATTTGCTCTTATCCCGTCTGCTCACGGGACTCTTCATTGGTGCCGGTTTTAAAAGATTCAACCGGTTTTTGAAAGGAATGGTGTCCTTCTAACAAGTGTATTCTTCCGATAGAGGGTTCAGAATTATTACGGAGCTAATTCTTCAGTAAGGTCAAGTGATCGGAATGCCTAGGTGGAGGCCGCTTCCGATCAGTAATATCAATGTACAATTGATGTTACAGCTTAATCTTAACTGAACCCTTCGGGTCGAACCCAATCGAATCACCGATCCGAGACGACTAATTAATCCGAAAGGATTTAATGAGTGAGCAGAGTTTTACGAATACAGACGTCGGATAGCGAGCCTAGGGCGTCGAGACCGAGCGTCGCAAAATCACAAAGCAACTAGTATGAAACATAGCCCTAGCACAACACTGGCCTAGCCATGTGGATGCTAGGCTAGTTCAGGCTAGCATGCACCTAGAATGGCTAGGCGCAAGCCTAAGCACACTAGGTGTGCTAGGCGCGCCATCGCAGCCTAGGTGCACCATCGCAACCTAAGCGCGGCCTGGAAGCCTATCGCAAGCAATAGGCGCACCAGGCAACCCATCGCAGCTATCGCAGCCCTAGCATGAGGCTGGGCACCATTGCTGCCCATCGCAGGCACCAGGCGCACCATCGCAGGCACTGGGTGCTGCGTGCGTGCGTGCCTGGCATGGCAGCACCATCGCTTGCACCAAGTGCTAGCATGGGTGCCTGGCTAGCATTGGCGCAGCATGCGTGCTGGCTTGTGTGCTAGCCTTCGCATGGCAGCACCAAGCAGCGCACCATGCATGTGCGAGGGCCTGGGCGCTAGCATAATGTTAGGCCACGCACAGCAGCCCAACATCACCACGCACCAAGGCTGCTGTGTGATGCGTGGGTGTGCATGTGGTAGGAGGCCAATGCACGTCGTGCATGACTAGTGCGCGTGGTGCGTGGCTAGTGCATGTGCGAGAGATGCTGCGAAGGTGTGTGCGTATGGTGCGAGGCAAAGGGGGCCAGCATGCGTGGCTCGCTAGCAGCACGCATGCTGGGTGTGCGAGCATGTGCGAAGGGTGAAGCGTGTGGTGCGTGGGATGCCAGGGGCAGCACCAGCGCCAGCACGCACCAGCGCCAAGCATCGACCAGCACTGCCTGGCTGGGATGCGAGGCTGCTAGCTGGTGCTAGCTAGATGGGTGTGCTGGCAGTACCAACTGGAAGCCAGCCCAGCTGCCTTGTGAGTGGCGGTTTAGGAGTGGTGGGGACCAAAGCCTCTAAGCTTCCCTTGGGGAGCAAGGCAATGGTCCCCCCATGGGATGTGGTCCTCACCTAACTCTATCTCTCCCCTTGACACTTGTTGCATTGTGATTGGATTTATTTATTAATTTATGTTAGAAATAAATTAATTAGCAAAAATTTTCATTCTCCCACATTGGTTGGGGAATGAAGTTCAAGGGTTCATTTCCCTATAAATACCAAGCTTGGGTATTGGGAAATGAACAACCTTGAGTGGAATTAAAAAGGCAACTCTAAGTAAGAGTAAACCTTTGATTCGTAAAACTCATAGTTATTTTGTCCGGGTCTTGACTAACCTTCAAGACTTAGGACGCTCGGGTCGGGTCGAGGGTACGATCCGTCGGAGATCTCGTGTTTTCGGGATTTTGAAGTAAGAGCTCTTTGGGAGCGAAGCACGCTCCAAAGGTATAATTCTTGTTCTTAATCTTGTTTGATTAAGTTTAATATGCTTGTTAATTACTTTAATTAAGGGGCGGGTCTTGGTGGGTTTCCTTCCGCGTAGTGTCGGGTCACTACGAAACCCTACAGCGGTATCGGAGCCACGCTCCTTTTAATTTTTGCAATTATATTTTAATTAAGGTGTTTTAAAAGAATTTAATTTTCTGGTTCATATTCTTCTAATTAGATTAGATGCTCGTTTTAATTAATTTTAAAACTC
This sequence comes from Chenopodium quinoa, assembly GCF_001683475.1. Taxonomy (NCBI): domain Eukaryota; kingdom Viridiplantae; phylum Streptophyta; class Magnoliopsida; order Caryophyllales; family Amaranthaceae; genus Chenopodium; species Chenopodium quinoa. The sequence goes on from NW_018742372.1 coordinate 669,327, forward strand.
CATTTATTTTTGATTTGGCTGTCGAACCTAGATTTTGGCTCAAAAATAGTGATTTTTTGGTGGAATTGACATTCTGGAACAGATTCAACTCTTTTAGGGCTGTCCAAAAGCCAAATTCGAACCAGAAACCCAATTTCTTTGGGGTTTTTCATTTTTCAACGAAAATTTTAATTCTTTTTAAGCCTTGATTAATGCAAGCATTACAAGGTTAGATTAAATGCACATTTGCATCACTAATCTACTGGTTTTAAAATATCCTTAAGCATGATAATGGAGTTTTTTATTAGTTCTTAAGTTGATACACCAATTTTTCACATAAACTTGTTTTTTCACAAATTTTGCAAATAAATTGCAATAAAGTGTGAAAACCTGTTGTGATCTTGTAATTTTAAGTTCCCAAATAATGTTAAAAGTTCTAATCTTTAAAGTGATTGAAACCCTAACCCTAAATTCCATGTTGAACAAAGTTTGGATTTTTCATGTTTGGTTGATTAAAATCCATCAAGTTCAATTACTTGTGAGTAAAATTTGATTAATCTTCATATTGGAAGATGTAATCTCGGTATTTTACACAAGTATGCAAGTTGGAAAATTTTTATCATTGGATGGTTAATTTATTTTTCCAACACCCATTGTCAAATCCATTATTAATTTGCATATTGGCAAGATTAATTTTGGACATAGTTCATTTTATTTTAAGCATAAAGTTAGACCTAATTTTGTTCAAAATTGAAATTTTGGATAATTTAGGCTTGTGCACCAATAAAATAAATTTTATTTAAGTAGGACTTTATTTTATTTTATTTTATTTTCCCTCAAATTAATTCTAAAATGTAATTTGGAATTAATTATTGTCACACACAAATCAGAATTAAATTCCGAGAATTGGCACGCAAATCAAGGCAAAAATACCCAAGCATACCAAGGCTAGCCAGGCTGCCCAGCAGCACACATGTGGCTGCCTATGGTGCGCCAAAGGGTGTGCCTTGAGGGGCTGTTGTGTGGTAGTGGGAGTGATGTGCTGCCATAGTGCTAGGTGCATGGCAGGGCTGCTGGAGTTGCTTGTGCGTGCTGCTGGGCAGCGAGGCAGCAAGCCCCAGCCAGCCTGCCAGACGCTGCCAGGCACTAGCTAGCAAGCTAGCATGCGCAGCATGCGTAGCAAGCTGCTAGTGCTGGCTGGCGCAACATGCCATGCTGGGCGTGGATGTTGGCACACAGCACAGCAAGCGCAGCACATGAGCTGCTTAGCAGCCATGGTGCGCACCCACCAAGTGCTTGTGTGGGGTATTTTGCTTGATTTTGAGCTATGCGTTTTTGCGAAAATTTTGCCGTTTTGATAAATTTATGTAATTATTTTAACAAGGCTAAAAACCTCGATTTTCGATTTTGCAAAAATTTTGAGAAATTATGGGTTATGCCGACTTAATTAATCATATTAATTAAGTACGAATGCGGAATTTAGTGGGAGCTCAATTAAGTGCGTTAGCATTTTGCGTTTAGAAATAATGGATTAAACAATTTTGACTAGTTTTAATTAGGCGCGTTAATTGGATTAACCACCTAAGTTAGTTACTAGTTTTGCGTGTTTAATTATGTATTTCGTAAAATTGCATGGGCCATTCACAAATAGTGAATGGGTGAATGGAAGATTGTTTTCAAAACAGGTCTTTGAAAATGGCAACTAGTGGGGCCCGACTAGGATAGAAAATATGGACCGCGTTCCGTTATGTATTTTTGTAAATCTAAATACGGTCTGCGAACCGTTAAGTATATTTGTACTATTAGATTAATCTTAGTCGTTCTAGCTAGCTTCTTTCATTTTGGCCAAGATGTCTCAAGACGGCGTTTCGACGAAGACGAGCCAAGATGAAGACCCATGGAAATTGAAGATTTCAAGGGGTCATGCTAGTTGTCAAATGCATCTATTTTTATGCCTTATATATAGTTATTATATATGATTGCTAGATGCATGTCTAGGATTTCTATTATGTTGCGACGATTAGTTAAGTTCACTTAAATCAACCAACATAGAAGCCCTAGGTCCCTTAATAATATTGAGCTAAAATTTGCCGTTCCAAGAACAACACTAACCGAACTAATGCGCGTACGTGATGGATTACGCCAAAGCGAGGCATCACTACTTCCCTAGGAACGTAAGGTATACTAGGTATACAAGTTGTCTTGGTTAAGCTCAACGATATCAGTAAGGAGTCCTTAGATGTCGTGGCAAAAGAGATAAAATGTCAAGGATGCATTAGATGCGACATTTTATCAAACCGAGAGTAGCTTGGAGCTATTAGCAATTAGATTGCTTACCTTAAGATATTTAATGATTAAGACAAGCCAAAGCATGCTTAACCATTTCTTGATCTTTGGGATCTCAGAATCATTTTATTCTCGCCCATAAGGGACAATTTTAAATGCGTGGATAAATTCAATAAGTTTGAATATATGCATGAACGTTTTAAATTTCAACTTATTGATTTATGAATGGTTTTTAACTTCAAATTCTTTCAATTGTAGAATCATGTCTGCAAGTAACTCAAACAACAACCAATTCTCTTTGCGCTCAATTCTCGACAAGGAGAAGTTGAGCGGGGCTAACTTTCTTGATTGGCAAAGAAATCTCTGCATTTTACTAATGCAGGAGCAAAAGGAATACGTCCTTGATGAGGAAATGCCCGACGCTCCCAATGAGGAGGTCACTCAGGCTGCCCTTAATCGATGGCAAAGTGCCAATCGGGATGTCAAATGCATCATGTTGGCCACCATGTCTCTGGACCTTCAAAAGACTTTCTTTGAAAAGGAGACAGCTTTTGAGATCATTTCTGAGCTTCAGAATATGTTTCAAGAGCAGGCCCGAACTGAAAGGTTCAAAACCCACAGGCAGATCCTTGAGAGCAAGCTCAATAAAGGAGAGCCAATCAGCCCGCATGTCCTCAAAATGATTGGATTATTTGAGAACATGGAAAGGCTTGATGCTGGGTATTCAACCGAAATGGCAATTGACATCATTCTCCACTCCCTTCACAAAGGCTAGATCAGTTCAAGATGAACTATAATATGCATAGTATGGAGAAAACCCTCACCGAGCTTCATGGTATGTTGAAGCAAGCCGAGCAAACCCTCAAGGATGAGGGCAAGCATGACATGCTCATGGTGAGGAAGGGCAAACCATTCAAACGTCCGGGAAAAAAGAAGAGCTTCAATGGGAAAAAGAAGAAATTCCCGCCTAAGTCAAATTTGCCAAGGGCAGCAAGGACAAAAAGGCAGCCTCTTCTAAATCTGATTCCGAATGTTTCTACTGCAAGAAGAAGGGACATTGGAAACGGGACTGCCTCAAATTCAAGGAAGATAAGAAGAACGACAACGTTGCTTCTTAGGTATTTTCGTTATAGACTTAAACTTCGCTAGCAAAACATCATGGGTATTAGATACCGGATGTGGCTCACACCTTTGTTCCAATGCTCAGGGACTAAGGATAAATAGGAGGCTAGAGAAGGGAGAGGTCGAGCTTCAGGTCGGCAATGGAGCAAAGATGTTTGCCGTATTCGTTGGAACTCTCAGTTTGTCTTTGCCCTCAGGGCTTGTTCTAGAACTTGAAAACTGCTATCATGTTCCTAGAGTGACCAAAAACATTATTTCAATATCGGCGTTGGACGCCAAAAGATTCGAATTTCGAATAAAAAACAATAGTTGTTTTATTTATTTTGATAATGTTTTATATGGTAAGACACATTCAGAAAATGGTCTTTATGTGCTTTCATTAGACAAACAGGTTTATAACATTGAGAATACTGCCAAATAGGCTAAGACCATCGAGTTGAATCAAACCTACTTGTGGCATTGTCGTCTTGGCCATATTAACATCAAACGCATCAAGAAACTTCTTCAGGAAGGTGTTCTTGACTCATTCGACTTAGAGTTGTTTGAAAATTGCGAAGGATGCTTATTAGGCAAGATGATAAAACAGTCATTCTCCAAGTTGGGAGAAAGGGCAAGTGACTTATTAGGTCTAATACACACGGATGTATGTGGACCAATGAGCACACCCGCAAGACAAGGTTACCGATATTTCATCACTTTCACCGACGATTATAGTAGATATGGCTATATCTACTTAATGTCGAATAAATCTGAATCCTTTGAGAAATTCAAAGAATTTCAGAAAGAAGTTGAAAATCAACTTGGCAAGAAAATTAAAGCACTTCGATCGGATCGAGGTAGCGAATATCTGAGCCATGAATTCGACGATCACTTGAAAGAAAATGGCATTCTTTCAGAGTTGTCACCTCCCAGAACTCCTCAATGGAACGGAGTGTCCGAACGGAGGAATCGAACCTTGTTAGACATGGTTCGATCAATGATGGGTCTTAGTGAAATCCCTATCTCTTTCTGGGGACATGCGCTACAAACTGCAGCACTAACACTGAATAGAGCTCCGTCAAAAGCTGTTGAAAAGACTCTATATGAATTATGGACTAAGAAACCTCCTAGGTTGTCTTTTCTCAAGATTTGGGGATGCGGAGCATATGTCAAGCAATTGATTTCGGACAAAATTCACCCCAAATCGGATAAGTGTTTCTTTGTGGGATATCCAAAAGAAACCAAAGGGTATTACTTCTACAATAAATCCGAGAACAAAGTATTTGTTGCTCGTGATGGTGTCTCTTTGGAGAAGGATCACCTTTCCAAAATGACAAGTGGGAGGAAAATCGAACTCGACGAAGTTCGACAGGACGAGCAACAATGTCAACCTGACAAAACTGACAATCTAGATACTTTGGAAGCATCTAAGAAGAATGGTCAGAATCAAACAGACAATAAAAATGCTCAACCGATTACCCTTCGTAGGTCGCAACGACAAAGATCTCAACCAGACAGATACCTCGGTATCGTCTTAACCGATGATCAGGACATCCTAGTCATGGATGGTGATGAGCCGGCGACATACAAGCAAGCTATGACGAGCCCCGACTCTGCAAAATGGCAAGAGGCCATGAAATCCGAGATGGACTCCATGTCTGAAAATCAAGTCCGGGACTTGGTGAATTTGCCCGAGGGTTATACACCCATTGGTTGCAAATGGATCTTCAAAGTGAAGACGGATAAGGATGGAAATGTATCAATATACAAAGCTAGACTGGTGTCAAAAGGTTATAGACAAGTCCACGGGATTGACTATGATGAAACTTTTTCACCAGTTGCAATGCTAAAATCCGTCCGGATCATCCTAGCGATTGCTGCATATTACGATTAAGAAATATGGAAAATGGATGTCAAAATCGCCTTCCTTAATGGAATTTTGGAAGAAACTGTGTATATAACACAACCAGAAGGTTTTGTCGATCCAGGCAACGCTGGAAAGGTTTGCAAGCTGAAGAAGTCCATTTATGGACTAAAGCAAGCCAACAGAAGTTGGAATCTGCGATTTGATGAAGCCATTAGCAAATTTAGTTTTATCAAGAATCCAGATGAGTCTTGTGTATACAAGAAGATCAGTGGGAGTGATATTGCATTCCTAGTCCTGTATGTCGATGACATACTTCTCATTGGAAACAACACAAAATTGTTGGAGTCCGTAAAGGGCTGGTTGGGAAAGTGCTTTTCAATGAAGGACTTAGGAGAGGCACAGTACATATTAGGCATTAAGATCTACAGGGATAGATCTAAGAGGATGATTGGATTAAGCCAAAGTACTTATATTGATAAGGTACTGGCTTGATTCCACATGGAGAATGCCAAAAGAGGGCATTTACCCATGTCCCATGGCGTAACTCTCAGCAAGAAACAGTGTCCAAAGACACCTGTTGAGCGAGAAAGAATGAATAAGATCCCATATTCTTTGCTAATCGGATCGATCATGTATGCCATGATATGTACAAGGCCAGATGTATCGTATGCCCTGAGTGCAACGAGTCGATACCAATCGAACCCAGGAGAGGCGCATTGGACTGCGGCCAAGAACATCCTTAAGTACCTGAAAAGGAACAAGGATAAATTCTTGGTATATGGAGGCCACAAAGAACTGGTTGTTGAAGGTTACACCGACGCTAGCTTCCAGACTGACAGAGACGACTTCAAATCACAGTCGGGGTACATATTCTGTCTGAATGGAGGAGCGTTTAGCTGGAAGAGTGCCAAGCAGAGCACCACTGCAGACTCTACAACTGAAGCTGAGTACTTGGCCGTTTCAGAAGCTGTCAAGGAAGCTGTTTGGATTCACAAGTTCATTAGTGAACTTGGTGTTGTACCCTCAATCAAGGGGCCGATAGACCTCTATTGTGATAACAATGGAGCTATCGCTCAGGCCAGGGAGCCGAGAGAGCCCCAGAAGGTCAAACACGTGCAAAGGCGATTTCACATGATAAGGGAATGGAAATCCGAAGGTGAAATCAGAATTTGTAAGATTGGCACGGATGATAATGTAGCCGATCCTTTGACTAAACCGCTGCCTCAAGTGAAACACAACAAGCACATTGAGGCGATGGGAATTAAGCATGTTTGAGACTGGCTTTGAAATTCCCTGTACATGTGTTTTAATTAAATAGGATATTTAATGTAAGACACTGTATTAAAACCATTCATTAATGGAGTAATTAATTTTTGTGCAAAATTATCATTCACTCCATTACTATTTAATTGTGGTTTAGAATTAAATAGTGAGTCCATTCGATTTATGGAAATATTCAAAACAGGGTATCAAGACCATGTCTTGGATAAAGAAACACCTGTTAAGTGAACATTGAATATTAAATCGAAAATTGTCCCTAATCGAGGTCATCTAATAGATGGACGATTGATGACCGCCATAGATTAGTGTGTAGTATGATTTACAGCACCGTTTCTTGTGCTGCGAGGACGTGACGGTCATAAATCATTTGCACAGGCACAATTTGGAACTGTACTGGATAAGACCTATGAGAGTACTTTAAGAAAATTTAAATTTTGTCATAAGTACATTTCTCATTATGACTATCGGAACTTGTTTCCTCCGACCATGAGTACTGTGAAGTTTTCTTGTTTGAGTACTAGACTCTTTGATGTTTCCAAACGTCTGCCGTAACTGGGGATCATAACGGGAACACTCAGGAGACTATGTCCTCTTAGTAAGAGGAACTTACAATACAAGAGTGGGATTGTCCCCTTACTAACAATAGGGAAAATGTTTTGTTGTTTACAAGGCCGCTCGAAGAGCGAGACTGTGAAAATGCATGGCCGTGCTCAGATGGATTTTAGAAATCATCTGCTTATTGACAGTCAAACTCGGAGATCGAGAAACACTTCTGAACGTAATAAAGATGACAAAGGATCTTACCTTATAGTTTGCGAAGAAACATTAAGTGACATAGGAAATGGGATATACACTATATGCACACTTGTCCGGAAGGACAAGTGGGAGATTGAAAGGAATGGTGTCCTTCCAAAAAGTGTATTCTTCCGATAGAGGGTTCAGAATTATTACGGAGCTATTTCTTCAGTAAGGTCAAGTGATCGGAATGCCTAGGTGGAGGCCGCTTCCGATCAGTAATATCAATGTACAATTGATGTTACAACTTAATCTTAACTGAACCCTTCGGGTTGAACCCAATCGAATCACCGATCCGAGACGACTAATTAATCCGAAAGGATTTAATGAGTGAGCAGAGTTTTACGAATACAGACGTCGGATAGCGAGCCTAGGGCGTCGAGACCGAGCGTCGCAAAATCACAAAGCAACAAGTATGAACATAGCCCTAGCACCACACTGGCCTAGCCATGTGGATGCTAGGATAGTTCAGGCTAGCATGCACCTAGAATGGCTAGGCGCAAGCCTAAGCACACTAGGTGTGCTAGGCGCGCCATCGCAGCCTAGGTGCACCATCGCAACCTAGGCGCGGCCTGGAAGCCTATCGCAAGCAATAGGCGCACCAGGCAACCCATCGCAGCTATCGGAGCCCTAGCATGAGGCTGGGCACCATTGCTGCCCATCGCAGACACCAGGCGCACCATCGCAGGCACTGGGTGCTGCGTGCGTGCGTGCCTGGCATGGCAGCACCATCGCTTGCACCAAGTGCTAGCATGGGTGCCTGGCTAGCATTGGCGCAGCATGCGTGCTGGCTTGTGTGCTAGCCTTCGCATGGCAGCACCAAGCAGCGCACCATGCATGTGCGAGGGCCTGGGCGCCAGCATAATGTTAGGCCACGCACAGCAGCCCAACATCACCACACACCAAGGCTGCTTTGTGATGCGTGGGTGTGCATGTGGTGCGAGGCCAATGCACGCCGTGCATGACTAGTGTGCATGGTGCGTGGCTAGTGCATGTGCGAGAGATGCTGCAAAGGTGTGTGCGTGTGGTGCGAGGCAAAGGGGGCCAGCATGCGTGGCTCGCTAGCAGCACGCATGCTGGGTGTGCGAGCATGTGCGAAGGGTGAAGCGTGTGGTCCGTGGGATGCCAGGGGCAGCACCAGCGTCAGCACGCACCAGCGCCAAGCATCGACCAGCACTGCCTGGCTGGGATGCGAGGCTGCTAGCTGGTGCTAGCTGGATGGGTGTGCTGGCAGTACCAACTAGAAGCCAGCCCAGCTGCCTTGTGAGTGGCGGTTTAGGAGTGGTGGGGACCAAAGCCTCTAAGCTTCCCTTGGGGAGCAAGGCAATGGTCCCCCCATGGGATGTGGTCCTCACCTAACTCTCTCTCTCCCCTTGACACTTGTTGCATTGTGATTGTATTTATTTATTAATTTATTTTAGAAATAAATTAATTAGCAATATTTTTCATTCTCCCACATTGGTTGGGGAATGAAGTTCAAGGGTTCATTTCCCTATAAATACCAAGCTTGGGTATTGGGAAATGAACAACCTTGAGTGGAATTAAAAAGGCAACTCTAAGTAAGAGTAAACCTTGATTCGTAAAACTCATAGTTATTTTGTCCGAGTCTTGACTAACCTTCAAGACTTAGGACGTTTGGGTCGGGTCGAGGGTAGGATCCGTCGGAGATCTCGTGTTTTCGGGATTTTGAAGTAAGAGCTCTTTGGGAGCGAAGCACGCGCCAAAGGTATAGTTCTTGTTCTTAATCTTGTTTGATTAAGTTTAATATGCTTGTTAATTGCTTTAATTAAGGGGCGGGTCTTGGTGGGTTTCCTTCCTCGTAGTGTCGGTTCACTACGAAACCCTACAGTTTTTTAACTTCCTTGAGAATGGATGCGCAATCCTTGGTGAATTCGTACTTTGGAACATATGGATCTGACCTCTTTCTCTTTTGGAATTGTTGTCCGGGTGGGTCTGCCGCCCAGACCTCTTTCTGCTTCTTTTCCTCCCTTTCGGCCGGCTGGGTAGGCTGGCTATCTCTTTTATCGGATATTTTGTAATCCGTTGGAAGTTTAACAGCGCAGAGTTCCATTGCTTGGATGTAGGCCTCCGCCTTCATTAATGCCTCGTGAAGAGTAGAGACCCTCTTCCTAACTAGGTCAAACTTAAAGGTTGACCCGTCTTTTAAGCCTTTGAAGAAGTCAGTATAGGCAACCTCATCAGACAACCCTTGGATTTGGATCCTCATCAGGTCGAACCGCCTGACATATGACCGGAGCCCTTCCTTATCTCCCTGCTGTATTGCCCCTAGATCAAGGCTTGTTTTCTTAGCGGGGATATTCATAGAGAAGTTGGACATGAACCAGTAGGCCAACGTTCTAAAGTTGTTGATGCATCCGGCAGGTAAGTTACCAAACCAACGTTGAGCAATCCCTTTCAACGTTGCTGGGAAGCACCTACACCATGAGGCATCATCCAAACCCTGCAAATACATCAGGTTGGTGTATGCCATGAGGTGATCTTCCGGGTTGGTGGTACCGTCGTAGGCACCCACCAACACGTTTTTAATCTTTGACGGTTGGGCCATCTCGGTGATTTCCCTGGAAAATGCGTTGGCTTTTCCCCAAGGTTGAGCAACCGGAGCTGCCAGTCCATAGGCTGGACAGGCGGCTGCTGCTGCCCCTCGAAAAGACCCGATTGTGAATAAGGAGATCCAAAAGGCGTGTATGGTGTCCCATGCAATGCCGGTTGGATGATATGAGGGCCGGATCGAGCGGAAACCTCGCTCGTCCGGCTGTCATTGTTTGTTCTCGAGTGCCTCTCTGATGTGACATGGAAGCTGTCTCGAAAGGTCGACGTTGATGCCGACTCGGAGCGCTGCCGAGTCTTTTTATCCTGAATGAGCTTCCGAGCATCAAAATAGACTTTCTTTGTTCCATCCGGCTGTATGTGCTGGACGGGTTTTCTGGCTCCATCCATGGGAGTGTGAATCTTTGAGAAATCAATGGGTCTAGCCAGCACCTTTGACTTCGGGTGCGGGGAAGACGCTCTACCTTTCATTGTCTGGGCCGTCTTTTTTCCAGGACGCCTTTTTCCGCCTGACCCTTATGGGGGCCGGCTGTGCTATCCAGAAGGCCTTTGATTTCCCCTTTAAAACTCATCATCATGCTCATGAGTTCGTCCCTGGAGACTTGGGTGGCTCCTTCTGAAGCAGGAGTTAACCCAAGCGGTCCCCTGACGGGATGGTTTGGGCCTGCCTGCTGCTCTGCCCGTTCCCTTTTTGTCTTTGGAATGAGTATGCTTGGTTCTAAAAGAACCATCGGCAGCTGTGTAAGTTTCAACCTCATAGTTATCGGTTGTATCTTGGTCCGAGTGGACCTCAGCCTCACCAGCTGGTTGGATACCTTTACCCGGCAATTCAGGTTCTGAAGTCATCTAGAAAGTACTCTCCCCATAGACGGCGCCAACTGTTTGGGGGTTTTTTATGTGTCCTACGGGAGAGTTACAATTTCCTAGTATGCTCCTTCCTTTGCCTGTACCTGCACAAGTAACGGAAAACTCCGGCTGGAGCTGGGGTGTTCCGCCTCCGAAGATTAAGTTAGTATCTTTCTTAATGAGGAAATAAGAACAATAAATGCTTCTCGATTTGAGAGCGTTTGCAAGGGGATTTGTGTATGGTTGGTTGTTGGAAAATGATTCGATCCCCATAAATGAGGTTTGCCCCTGCTATTTATAGTAGGGGAGAACTGTACCTCAATTAGGGTACAAGGACACGTGTCACAGAGGGATTGGGCCTTTGTTTGCCCAGTGAGGGATGGACACGTGTCACAGGCTAATTAGCCTGTCTTACTAACCGTTGATATGTTGACACGTGGCAAGCTTTCACTGGGCCACGTGTCTAGGGTTATTTTTACCCTAAACAAGGCCCTTCCTCCATAATCAACTGTAAAAACCTTCCCCACCTACAGATCTAGGATTTCAGCAAGAAAGGAGGTTGACATAGGGTTGTCTGGAGGAAATGACGGGGCCCTCAGACTTGTTGATGTTTTACTTTATTCCTGGGATCGTGGTCGCGATGTATGTGTGGACTTAACAGGGTCTTCTCCTTTGACACATACAGGGCTATCTGACTTTGTTTCTAGACCGATTGTGGCTGATGCGGCTCATAAAAAGCGGGTAAAGAATGAAGCTAGTTGTCGGCTAATTGGATATGGTTTCATTCCCTTCTCCTTTTCTTTGCTCTGGGAATTAGAGAAGGAGGTTGTTGCGTTGCTGAAGCGGGTTCAGAGGTTCTCGGTAACGCAAGACATTGGGGCTCGTGCTGTAACTCATATATTCATTAGGGTAGACTTTACTATAGCTAGAGGAGTGGGGGCCAAGATTATATCTCGGCTTCACACTAATTTATTGTAGGTTGTATGACTTTGTCTGTTTTTGAGATACAATAATAATAATAATAATAATGCGATAATAATAATAGTAATAATAGTAATAATAATAATAATATAATAATAATAATAATAATAATACGATAATAATAGTAATAATAATAATAATAATAATAATAATAATAATAATAATAAAATAATGCGATAATAATAATAGTAATAATATAATAATAATAATAATACGATAATAATAGTAATAATAATAATAATAATAATAATAATAAAATAATGCGATAATAATAATAGTAATAATAATATAATAATAATAATAATACGATAATAATAGTAATAATAATAATAGTAATAATAATAATAATAGTAATAATAAAATAATGCGATAATAATAATAATAATAATAATAATAATAATAATAATAATTATCGCATTATTTTATTATAATTGTTATTTTTTTTATTATTATTTTATAATAATTATTATTATTATTATTATTTTATATTAATTATTATTATTATTATTATTTTGTTATTATTATTATTATTATTATTATTATTATTATTTTGTTATTATATTATTATTATTATTATTTTATTAGTATTATTAGTTTATTTTAATTATTATTATTATTATTATTATTATTAATTATTTATTTTAAAGATATTATTAATTATTAAATTTTAATCCAGAGTAGAGCAGAGTAGATTTTAGTAGAACAGAGTAGAGCAGTTCTAAAGAATAGAGCCTTAGTCCTTCTCAAGTACTTTAGTATATTCTTAGCTACAGTCTAGTGTGCTTCACCTGGATTTGCCTGAAATCTGCTGCACATGTACATATCATGGTATACATAATAGACCTTATCGCCGAGGCATAAGTTTGATTACTCATACACTTCAACTCTTCTTATTGCTTTTTATGGCCGCGAGTTTTGCTGTAATACCCCGTATTTTGATACGTATTTTCTTAATTAATTAATTAATTATTATTTCCTAAAAAGGGTATTTTAGTAATTTTAATTACTATTTGAATTTTGGCTCCAAAATGATACTTGAATTTTGGCGCCAAAAGTATTTTGAGACCTAATTATTATTTTTAGATTTTGGATAAGATTTATTATCTATTTAAATTATTTTAAAAATCGGATTATTTGTATATTTCAGATATTTTAATTAAAGCAAAAACTATTTATTATTATTTAATTAATAAGGTCCGAAAATTTCTAATTATTGACTATGATTATCAGATTTTCCTAGTGTGGAAAATCTGATTTTCTAGGTTAATTTATTTAGTGAATAGTTGGTATTTTATTAATTAATTATTTTATACAATAAATATTATTTATACAATTATTTTTAATTCCTTAAATCTAGAAAAATAACACCCTAAAATATACTAATAGGATCCAAAATTTGAGCTAGGGAAGCTTAATATTTTCGGCCCTCATGGTCAAATTTTGGGTGATTTATTTTGGAAAATTGAATTTTAAATTATCTCCTTAAAATCTCTTATTTTCCTTAATTTTATTTCGCCATCTCCTAAATATTTGATCATCTTATTTTCCTACCTTATATCTTCCTTGATTATTCCCCAAGTAATCTCTTTTGCCATATTATTTTTCATGACAACACATTTTCCTTAATTTTATTATTCTTAATCATCTTAATTATCAAAACTACGGCATATCACAGTTTCTCTCTCTAAAATTGAAAGCATTTCTCACTAGAAGTGAGTTTATCTAGCATTTCTAGGGTTCATCCTTCCTCCTTCAAGAAGACCATGCATATTCCAGAATGTCCTTGCATATTCTCTTAAGCGTTCTAGGTTGGAGGAATTTCAGTTGTTACTTGTCGTGTCAGTAGGTTTTATCTTTCTTCCTCTTCCTTCAAAGAGCTTATCCCCTTGAGAATAGCAATTGATCCTCGTTTCCCATTAAAGGTATTAACCTTTCAGCAGCCCTTTGCTCCTTCCAACACGGTTTAGGGCCTCTTCTCCGTTTTCCAAAAATCTCTTCCCCTGAGCGGTAATTACACATCTCCCATTGGTGCAACCCTCTTATAGCTAGAGTTGGCTACCCATTTAGAGGGGTTTTAATTTCTCTGCTGCTTGCTCCCCATGCGCATGTTGTTTCATATTCCAAGAACTTAAGTGAAGTCTATAAATGCTCAGTTTTTCAGTTCTGTAATTCATATTCCGTCTCAAAGTCTTCTTATCTCCTTCTCTTTTCTTTCCTCTTCTTTCTTCTAAGTCTGTCATCCTTTTATTCTCTCCCCCTTCAATTAATTTTGTCCTGTCCTCTTCATATTCTGACCTAAATCATGAGCAATAATAGGAATTCTCCTAATGCTTTTGAGGGTCAACATCTCCAAAATATGCGCGGGGGGGGGGGGGGGGGGGTCCCCTCATTCCCACCCCAGTAGACTTTAATATTGATTATGTGACTATCAATTACAATTCGAGTGTAATAGGTATGTTTGTAGGACCTCATCCTCCTTCCGAGCACTTTGTGCAACACATTGTCAACTCTCGTTGGATAAGGAGGGGGGAGATAAGAGTTCATAGATCGGGGCCATATTTCTTGTTCGAATGCAGTAATAATCAAGATCTGGAAGGTCTTGTCCGAGCAAACACAACAATCATTGATGGTAGATTAATTAACCTCAGAAGGTATCAAATCGAATTTGTGCCCCATCAAATGAGTTTTACTCTCACGAGAGTATGGCTAAGGGTATTAGTCATTACTACTTTAGTGCTTCTTCATAATTGAACGACAAAACACTAGAACAACTTCCTCATTTCCCCCAAATTGTAAAACCCTAACTCCCCTAAATCCCCAGCCGCCACCGTTGAGTTCACCAGTGCACAGTCCCGCTGTCCTGCAGGCTGCACGTGACTCTTCATCAAGTGCTCTGACCTCCGTGCTCAGGTCAATGAATTTTTAAGGTTTTGCACTCAGATTTTCGACTCTAAATCTCTAATTATTTGCCACCCAAAATGGATAATAACGTTGTTTATCTTGAATTTCGACGCTTTGTTCTTATCCTGATTTAATGTTTCATGTAGAATTCATTTTTTAGTGTTGATTATTCGGGGTAACAATGTGCATGGTATATGTTTGATAAAATGCTTATGAGAAATTTAAATGGCATAATAATGGTTATGTAGGACTGTTGGAACATATCATGTATTAAGTTGAATGCTTTAATTTGACTAATGTCTAATCAAATGATTTAAATTTTAATAGGTTGGGTTTTATAATTCAAGAATAAATGAAAATTGCCTTGTAATTTATTTGTAATCCATAATTTGAACTTATGTACTGAATATTTAATAATTATATTTTTATTCCTTTGTTAATTACGATTCCAAACTTCCGAAGTTTCGAACCCACACTTCAGAAATCCTGGAGACGCCACTACTTAGTATAATGATATTAAGTAAGGGTTTTGAGGAGAAATAGAGAAATGGAGAATGAAATTTTTGAGTAGAGAGAAAATGTGAAAACGGCTGCTTGAGAAGCCTGAGATGAGAGAGTGAGAGTGAGTGACTGAGGGATAGGGTTTTTAACTTAGGGTTGTTTAAAGATTTGGGCCTTGGGTAGGTAGTACTATAGTAGTGTAGTAGACTAACAATCTTAGTTTTTTTTTTAAAAACTTTTTATAAGGTCGGGTTTGGGTTGACCCGAAACGAACCTGACCTGATTTGACCCGGAAATAATTTCGGGTTAAGTGGGTCATTTTCGGGTTGAAATTTTCAACCTTAACCTAACCCATTTAATTTCAGGTCGGGTTTGTGTCAACCTATTTAAGTTTTGGGGTCGAAAATCTCAACCCAAACCCGCTATTTTCGGGTCAGGTCAGTTTTTGCCAGCCCTAGATATTATTAAGTAAGGAGAAAAAATAGGAACAGTACTGTTCAAACGAAAACCCTAGCTAGGCCCAACCCGTCTATGTGATCACCTTTTCATTGCAACTCACAAGTACAGAGTATAAAAAGAAAGAAACCCTAGCTAGGCTCAGAATAGTCGTGCTTTTCTCTTATCTCACTTTGCTAATCTCTAATCTAATCGAGTTAATTTAGGTAATTTAGTGTCTTTCTAAACTTCAAATCAATCTTATTGTTTTCTAACTTCATGTAATTTATGACTTTTGTTTTTCTAGGTACTTATATAATAGGGCATCGTCCATAATCTTATTATTTCAAATTGGTATTATTATTGATTGATTGATACATATGTTTGTTACTAGGAAGTTGGATATGGATGATGAGAAATTGATACAAAATACCGACATGTTTCAAGGGAAGAAATAGAGGGGATAAGAAAAAGAAATGATCACGAGGGGTTGAGTGATTCCATTGTCGAGTCTACCGTAGACATCCTTGATAGCTTGAGAGAGTATGAAAGGGTAAACGGAAAAGAACCTGTTTTGGTTGGTCCTCTAATTCATCTGTTGTCGGTCAAGTTTCTACCTAATAGCTTGCAAGATACACCCCCCACCATCTCTGGTAGGATATACACTGAGTTTGGTGATTTTGAAGTTGTTGGATTAGATGGCAATGGCTTTTTGAAACTTAGCCACCGACAATCATCTTGGCCTTTGACGTGTATGCCTTATCATTGTACCCGTTTTGTGGTTGATCTTGCTATGGGGGGCAAGACTTTAGGTAAGAGATACATTTCCTATGAAGAGGATACAACTGATTTTGAACAAGTCGACGAGAAAGTTGTTGTTACTGAGATTGGCGATTTCAGTTTGCGCTACATTGCCATGCCGTTTGCTATTTATGCTGGTGTGCGAGTGACCTTTCATCACAAGCAAGATTGTAAGTTAGAGGGTGCAAATCACAGTTTCCTTGACATCAAGGGAAAAATCATTGCAAGTTATGGCGGCAACACTTGCAATTCAGAAGCCTGTATTCTCTTTGATAAAGAATCTGATGAGTTTCAACGACTTGATTTTGAGAAACAAGTATGTCCTCTAGAAAGTGTTGACATGAATTTGTCTCGGTGTTGGGTTGGTTTACCGGCATATTCATCGATTATTCTTGATGTAAATCTAATGGAACTCGGATCGGGACACAAACTTGTTAAAGAAATCTTGGAGTTTCAAGTTGGAAACAAATATTTTTCATATAAAACCTTTATTGTTGGTGACATCCTCATCAAAGTTGGTGTGGTATGGAATTCACCAATGCAAAATGACAAGGAGCGTGCTATAATGTTTGAGGATGAGGTATTTTAAAGATTTGGTCATTTTGTTGTCTAACACAAATTTTGTTGTCTATTTTTCCTACTACTATGACTAACCTGTATCATATTCATGTCTCAACAAGTCTTCTAAGGAGCATATATGTGCACAAGGGACAAGTGAAGATGATAGTGATGATGAGCAAATGATTGAGGTCTAATAATGTTTCTCTCAAACAACATTAATATCTTTAGATTATTGCTTCCAATTCTCTATTTTTGCACTATCTAATACTATTCTCTCTTTTCTTGTGTAGTCTAGTGTAGCCGAAGCATCATCAAAACTCATGCGCCCTTGGTATGCATTCTATTTTATATTTATTTTTATGAGATATACTTCCTCCATAACAAAATAGATGGTACACTTTGATAATAAATGTGAGAGATATTTTATATTAAAGTGTAACATCTATTTCGTTACGGGGGAAGAATTAGATATACATGCATGTTTAAGCATACTGTTACTATTAGTTTGGTCATTGTATTATACAATTTGTTTTTTTCCCCAGCTAATTCTTTAATAAGAAGAATTTTAATCAAAGATTATGAAAAAATGCATTATGTTTTTTAACGTGTAGTTGATATGTAGATCATGAGGTTCTCAATCTTGAATAAATATGTGGATTTCAGGCTTGTAGTACATCGAAGTATGTTATTTCCAAGTTCTATGGTTGAAATATATGTTGTTTACATTGGTCATGACATGCTCAAAGCTTTGCAGCTCCATGGTTCCATTGAAGTCTCAACTCTTGGTAATGCATAATACTGTTTTAATAGAGAAGCAAGTGATGCTTTTGGATTGTTAGAGGGGAGCAAAAATTTACCTTTGCTTGATGGATCTCTAGAGTATGATGATTGTGACTCATTTAAAATGAAAATTGATCTCAAAGATGTCGAAGGTCTTTTGTGCATTAGAGGTTACATAAATTGGGATGATAGGACCCTTGAATATGGCAAGCGATGGTTTAATAAACCTCTATGCTCATTTGTTGAAGGTCAATATGGTTTTGCTGCCTTATGTTACTCATTTTTTTCAGAAGCAGTGAAAGCAAATTCAATGGTTTTGTGTGCACCGAAACAGAAAATTAGCAGTGAGAGTTTTGAAGGCTTTCCAAGAGTTTACGGTAGTATTACTTCTCAGCACGTCTACTTTGACTACACTAGCCGCTACAACAAAGATTATTTTTGAGTTACACTGTTTGAGAGGAGTGCAGAGAATGCAATGCAAACAAGTGTCGATGGTGTGATCACGCTTTCAAGATCAACAGTTGTTGTTCCATTGGACTCGGCACTTGTGGTTGGATTAGATTTTTCTATGTGTGTCGGAGATAATCAAGTCTCATTCAACTCTTCAGCAGATCTTAAGGTTGGCGCAAGTAACTTCACTATGGAAAGTGAAAGCAATGACTATTCGGTTCATATAAACGTAAAATGGCTGGACTAGAAGTAGTAGTTTAATGGTCAGTCTTATTACTAGTTTAATTTAAATTATGTGGATGTAAAATCAGTGGAAGTGTGACTCTAATATCTAAACCTAAAATAGCCTCATTTTGATGTGCTTAGGCAACACTGCAAAAGATTGTAGCATTTTTGTAATTCATGAGATTAATTTCATTGACTTTTTATCTATTCCATATTTGTTTTTCAAGTTGATATCACATATTGACTAATTGTCTATCTCACTACCTAAATGCTTCTCCATGGATTTATACACTGTATCCTCCCTGCCAGTAACTGGTAACTGGCATAGAAGCACAGGAGATCTGATGCATACTATGTTGTGTATGTAAGTCCAATAAGAATAGCATGCTTATATTATTTATGCAGGAGTGTATTCTTCAGAATAGATTCTGTTGCTGTATCTTTTCATCTGTAACTGAGTTAAGGTTGCTTATACGGCTTCAGACAACCACAACAGGTACTAACCCCTTCTGTTAGCACTTTGTTCTGTTTTTTTGCATTGCTTGAATAGGATTTGATTAGTTTCGCTGCTAACTCACAATTACAAACAGGTTCAAGCACAGCGTTGTGGGTCTGTTGCTAGCCTATCTCTTATACGCACAATCTCTCAAGTCTTTACAGAGCACCTATGGTAAGAAGAAAGGCAAAGAATATGTATGACATCAAAATACCTTGCTGGTAAGTGTTAAGCTCCTTTGATATTGTTCTAAGCTTTCTTGCTGCTTAGCTTGTCATCAAGTTTGAGTATGATGTTAACACGTGCTCAACTATGCATTCTTTAGTAACATATATTAATAATACATATGTATATCTTTTTAAGTGATTATATATATGATATGGACGACCGTCTCTTGTATCCCTCATTAGAGCTCCCCCTATAGAAAGGAGAAGGTATAAGAAACATGCATGTACTATTAAGTAGAGCATTGGTATTGAACAGAGAAAATTCTAGTGACTGGTTTTTTGTACTGCAATCTGGCTGAATTTATTTCCTTGGTGATAAATAATCAAGTTTGCTTAGCCAAGTATTTGTAAATGTCCTGGAGAACTGTGGAAAGGGCATATTAAGTGTTGTTGTTGTGTTCTTGCAAATTTTTTAGAAATTTGAAATATACATTTTAAGCTTTAAAGATCACACTAGAAGTTTGTTCAAGAGCAGTTAAAGGTTACAAGTTCATCATTACCATGGCGGCATCAATGAATCACGAGGGAAGGACCATTCTTAAGGTTTTTGGTGTTGAGCTTGTCCTCACTGATCCAGTAAAAGGCATGAAAAGGCCTTTTCAAAAAGCTGAGGAAATCCGTGACAAGACTCCTAATTCATATATTCTACAACAGTTCAAAAACCCTGCTAACCCAAAGGTAATTTTATTGGTATTTTTGTGTGCATATATTCGTTAAATGTAGTCTTAATTTATTTGAACACCATTGTTGTTCTCTGTTTAGGTTCATTATGAAACAACTGGACCGGAGCTTTAGAGAGGCACAGATGGAAAGATTGATATACTTGTCTCTGGAATAGGGACTGGAGGTACAATAAACATGTGCAGGAAGATACCTAATAGAACAAAATCCTAATGTTAAGGTAAGTTGTGACATTAATGTGCAACACAATTTGGAGGATGTGCTATTTTGTTCTCCACGAACTCTCTCTTTCTTTCTTCCCTTTTTTTATTTTCTTGCCTCTTTATTACCCTAATATATCTTTTTCCTTCGTGCTCGAGCTAATTGCTTGGAACCAATGGAAAGTGTTGTATTGTCCGGAGGAAAACTTGGTAATTAACAAACCTTGATCAATTAGTATCATAGTTTGTATCTTTCAGTATTACTTGGGTTGTTCTTAGATACATTGTGCAACATCACCTATCAATCTATATAGTTACCAACTTAGGAACATTGTTATTCTCATATAATTATCATTACTAGGACTGTTTTAGTTATCTGAATTGCAATATTGCCTGCAATATATCTAAAGTTTAATTGGGAACTTTTGGTAGGTACCAATATTGTCATTACCCATTGCAAATTTGCAACCTGTACTGCCATTTGTTCTAATTCTTAAGGAAACCTGGGCAAAAGGTTATCGAGTCTTTTCATTGAAGTAACTTCTTTTTCAATAACACAAGTAGCAATAAACATAGTTTGCTGGAAATTAAAACATTTAATAATTTGAGGGATGGTTAGATTGGTTTGTGTTATTGATCACAATGGTTAGATTGGTATTGAGTTATTGATCACAATTGTTAGATTAGTATTGAGTTATTGATCACAGTGGTTAGATTGGTATTGAGTTATTGATCTAACTATCACTACTACGTTTTTTACCAAATGCAACAGCCTAATAAAGGCTAATACATTGGTATTTTAATTGTCGTTGCAATAGAGTAGGCTAATGATACGGATTTAACACAAATGTTCTTAGAGGTAGGGCTTATGCCACGGCTCTAAAGAACCGTTGCATTCGCCTAGCTATTTTAACAAAAAAGGAGCTGATGCAATGGTATGTGTATTGTATAATGAAAAATTTAGAAGTGCGCGGATATTAAGTACTTCCCTCTTATTTTTTGCCCAAATATTTTGAACCCTTACACATGTTACTATCACTCTCTACTACCATTTTCTCACAGTACCCATTTTCTCCATTTTCCCCAATTCTCCATTTTCTCACATTCTCATATTTTCCCCAATTCTCCAGAATTACTTTCAAATTCTGAGAGGAAAATTACTCAAAAATTCTAAGAGTTAAATAAGCAAAGAAATCTGAGGAAGTAGACGAAAGCGACACTCAGGCGATGGTGGCTGATAGCGGCACTCAAGCGGTCTCATTTTCATCTTGCATGTCCCTTCCTTAAGCTAATTGCTCAAATTTCTGTTCAAGGTATACAACGAATTTTCGTTTTTGAGATTGCTTAATTGAAATTTTGTTGTTTCATTTTGTGGTGATTAAATTTGAAGTTTTTGCTTTTGTGTTTGGGAATTTGTATTTGATGCCATGGAAGATGAAATTTCTGTTCTCATAACTCTTGGAAATGGCTAATAGGTTTTGTTTATATTGATTTTATTATTTTATTAGTTTTGAAACCTAGCAACACTGAATATTGTATTTGAGTAGTCTAATAGGGTTTTTGGGGGAAATTTCATATAAATGGATAAGAAGATATATTGATTTTACTTAGTTCTTGTATGAAAATCTACTCCACATATTGCAATGCTCGCTGCTGCATGTCTTAATCTTATGGTAAAAAAGTTAGAGTGCATCTTCGGATCTGAGGTGGCTTATTTGGTTCATGGGGTAAAACTTCAAAGATCCAAGTTTATTACTTTTTGTATCAGCTATGATGATTCTGTCGTTTTGTTTATTACTTTTTGTAATTGCTATATCCATTTTTGTGAGCTGTGAATTATTTGTGTGAACTTTTTTTCCTTGTTTCTCTCTTATGTATGAGTATAACTGATGGGAATGCTCTTGAGTGGGAACTGGTTGTATAGGTTGTCCCTGTAATCAGACCTTTTGTGTTTAGGAAGTGTGTTTTATGTTGATGTTTACATTGATCTCCATGAGTAGCATAGGTGATGTATGCCTTATGAATTGTGTGAAATCCTATAATTGAGAAGAATGTATTTGTTTTTTCATGTGTGGTGTAGTGTTACCAGACAATTTTGTTTTATTTAAA
Organism: Chenopodium quinoa; assembly: GCF_001683475.1. Taxonomy (NCBI): domain Eukaryota; kingdom Viridiplantae; phylum Streptophyta; class Magnoliopsida; order Caryophyllales; family Amaranthaceae; genus Chenopodium; species Chenopodium quinoa. The sequence goes on from NW_018742372.1 coordinate 691,398, forward strand.
GCTTGCATAAGGTGGATTTTTTTAACATATTTGTCTGCACGCATGCATTTGCTATTTAAGTATATGAAACTTGACCGATTAGGTTGTAGGCATATGGATTAGACATTGATGGGTTAGGCATTTTTACTCCAATGTGCTCTCCTATTTACTATTTAGTTAAAGAAGTCACCCAAATCCTTTAGATTTAACAGAAATTATTGGAAATTACTGTTATTCACTCTTTGAGATGTGTATCATTGTCTGTGTGTGAATAATAGCTACACTAAGGGCTTTAAAAGAGGCTTAGAAGTCTGGGTCTGAATAAGTAACCCACATGAGAAGGGTTTGAGGCAAGCAGTTTTTGCAAATATGGTTTATCTTGATTTGTATTGTTTATTTGATGGTGGCTCTTAAAATACTAGAACAATGATTATACTCTGATACGGGTTCTCCCCTAATATTATTAGTTTAAGGCTTTTTAACTTTCCTTGCTAATTACACTTGCCTCTTTTTAATATCTCGTTTCTTTTTCATTGTCACTAGATTAATGTAAAGTGGGTCATAAATTTGTATGAATACAGTTTTGATACTCCTTGCTTATTACACTTGATAAAGTTGTCCTTGACAATAGAAATACACTAGTTTTAATTATTATGATCATATAATCAAGCTATAAACAACTTAATACTTAATTGATACTGTAATATATTTCTCAGAAGACCATAAATGGATATGTAGGACCTATTGTATGATATTAAGCATGTAAAAACCAGGAAAAATCAAGAGTAGTTTAGGAAGATGATTATAGATATGGTGTGTTTGATTTGGTTTCTGTCAGTTGCTGGTTCTAGCAGCTTTGTTCGTTGGAGTATATTGGTAATTTGTTGACGATTTATGATATATTTTTATTTTCAAATAAAATATATATTTCTCATGGAAATGTATGTCTGAAAATGCTCTTATGTTTCACAACTCATGAGTCATGACTATAATTTTAATTGTGGAGTACAAGTTGATTTTTAGACTAGTTCTCTTTCTTCCTGGTGGTTGTAAAGTAGATTTTATTGTCAGTTCTTTCTAATTGGTTAAAGTAACTCTCTTAATTCTTAGTGAATTGATTAAATGTTTATACTGTAAAATTAAGTAAAGTAACCCTCTTAATGCTTACCCTAAGGTATGGATAGTGGAACTAAAGTGCGGTGGATGTTTGCCAAATGGAGTGATGAATATGAGCGAGGAGTAGATGAATATGTACAAAAGGCTTTTGCTTCTAAGTCTCAAGGAAATCAAATTTGTTGTCCTTGTGAAAGTTGTCATTATCGTTTTTGGTGTCATGAAGGTGTTGTGAGAGATCAACTTATTTGTAATGGTTTTGTTCCTCGAACAGTTAAGTTATCAGAGTTAGGGATCAGCATTGAAAGGGAACAAACTATTTTGGATAATGATGAAGGGTCAAACCCAAATGATTTTAATGATGACATAGTAGGGTTGTTGCATGATGCACGTGATGATTTTAGAAAGGGGCCAAATGACGAGGCAAAAAAGTTTTTTAAGTTAGTTGAAGAAGGCCAGGAAGAATTATATCTCAGTTGTAAAAATCATTCAAAACATTCCTTCATGATCCGAATTTTTATTTTGAAGTGTGATCATAAGCCAACTAATGTTGCTTTTGGAGATATATTGGAGCTTATAAGGGAGGTGTTACCTGATGCAAAACTGCCAGCTTCTTTTAATGAAGCAAAAAGTGTTTTGAAAGTGTTGGGGTTGGATTACACTAAGATAGATGCATGCCCAAATGATTGCATGATATATTGGGAAGAGCATGAAAACGCAACAAGTTGCCATGTTTGTGAGACGCCAAGATGGAAATCAAATGACACAGAGAATGGCATACAAAATGAAAATGGAAAGACCTATAAGATTCCTCAAAATATTCTTAGGTACTTTCCAATAAAGAAAAGGCTTCAACGGCTATTTATGTGTCAAGAGACGGCGAGATACATGACTTGGCATCCTGATGGGCGTGAAAATGATCATCTTTTACATCATCCAGTTGATGGTCAAGCTTGGAAGGAATTTGATTCTTTATATCCAAAGTTTGTTGATGACCCACGCAATGTGAGGCTTGGGTTAGCCACAGATGGATTTAGCCCGTTCAACTCAATGAGCATTGTCCATAGTACATGGCCAGTTATGTTGATTAATTATAACTTGCCTCCTTGGATGATTATGAAGCCCGAGTATTTGATGCTAGCCTTATTAATTCCTGGTCCGTCTTCCCCTGGCAATGACATTGACATATATTTGCAGCCACTTATCAAGGACTTGAAGGATTTGTGGGAGTTTGGGTTGGAAACTTATGATGCTTCGACTAATCAAAGGTTTGACATACATGTAGCATTGATGACTATCGTGAGTGATTTTCCAGGTTATGCAATGTTATCTGGGTGGAGCACAAAAGGATACTTGGCATGCCCTGAATGTCATTACGAAACAGATTCTGAGTGGTTGCTTTATAGTGGTAAGAATGTGTATAGGGCAAATCGTAATTTTTTGGATCCACCTTACCCTTGGCATCATGATAAGAGGAATTTTGACGAAAAACTTGAGGAAAGATGTCAACCTATTCCATTGAATGGAATTATATTGAGAATATGTTGCGTGATTTTCCAAATGCATTTGGAAAGAAGCAAAAGAAACCAAGGCGTGATGTGGATGATCCGAATCCTTGGAGAAAGATACCCATATTTTTTGAGTTGCCATATTGGAAGCATTGCTCTAATCGCCATAATTTTGATGTAATGCATATTGAGAAAATGTCTTTGATAATGTCATTGCGACGTTATTAGACATTTCTCAGAAGAACAAGGATAATGTGAGTGCTCGTCAAGATTTGGTAGAACTTAATCTGATGCCAGAGCTTCAACCAATAGAATTCAAAGATGGTAGTGAAGAATTTCCAAGATCTCGCTTTTGGATGTCATTGGAGCAAAAGCATAAGTTCTGTCAAGTTATAAAAAATGCTAAGCTTCCTCAAGGTTATGCTTCCAACCTTAGTCGTTGTGTGCAAGTTAGAGAAAGGAAAATAGCAGGCTACAAAAGCCATGATGCTCATTTTATGATGAATTATCTCCTACCAATTGTTGTGAAGACAACATTACCCAAAGACGTTGCTAGTCCTTTGATAAGACTTTGTGCTTTTTTCAAAGGTATATGGAGTAAAACTATTGATCCTCGAGATCTTGGAAAATTGCAATCTGAGATAGTTAAAACTCTATGCCTACTTGAGAGGATTTTTCCACCTGCTTTTTTTGATATAATGGAACATTTACCCATACACTTGGTAGACCAAATTAAGTTAGTTGGGTGGACCTGGTACAAGTTCTTTAAATGTCTTTATTCTAACTTTGGCGCGTTAGTAAGATAAATATTTTATTTTTACAGTGAGCAAAAGATTTGTGTAAGTGCTAAAAGGAAAAGAAAATGGAATAGTGCTGAAGACCATAGCAAGGATTTCATGGATTGGTTTAGGGAGAAAGTTGATTTGATTCTTAAAGAAGGCCATGATAATATCCCGGACCATATTTTGTGGTTATCAAAAGGTCCCTCTCACATTGCCAAAAAGTACACAGGGTACTCAGTTAACGGCTATAGGTTTCATACCATGAAGCGAGATGCAAACTGCATAACTCAAAATAGTGGCGTCACTCTAATAGCCATTACACATAGCTTTGCAAGCTCCAAAGATCAAAATCCTGTTTTGGGAAATGTTAATTATTATGGTTCAATAACTGAAATCATTGAGATATCCTATCATGTTCATTTCAGTGTTGTCTTATTTAGATGTCAATGGTTTCACTCAATAAAGGACGATGATGAGCTTATTACGGTTAATATGAATAAGACCGTTTCTAAAGAAGAACCTTTTATCTTAGCAACTCAAGCACATCAAGTGTTTTATGTAGAAGATTTGAATAGAGATGGTTGGCATTATGCTATTCAAATCCCTCCTAGAGAGCTTTCGGATGGTATTGTTATACAATTATTTATACTTCACTTTTTTTTTATATGACATGCTTTTTTTTTTCTTACAAAGTTATTCAATTTGTTTCATGTTATTATGTTATATGTAAAATTAACGTGTTTCCATTTATTTGTTTTTATTTGTTTTTTCAAATGAAAGGAAATAGGCACGAAGTTGTTGTGTCCCAAAGTCAGGTTCTAGAATATGAACTACAAAGGCTTCAAAAGTTAAAGTCTAATGCAGAACAAATGAAAGCCCAAGGATCGGGATCCTTGGCTAATAAGATATTGTAAGAAAAAACAAAATCCTTACTTTCTCCCGGTGCAAGGCAGAATGATATACCAGAAGATAGAGGATCGGGACTCCACATCACAGTATGATGGTGAAATTGAGGGCGAAACTACAAACATCATGGAAATTGACAATCTTTATTCTAGAAAAAGAAAAGGAAAACTCTGTAGATAGCTCTGCCTTTCTGGTATTTTTTTTCTGCATGGGTATATTTTTTAAAGTAGTGGTTATCATGTTCTAAGTTCATTCCAGCTCTTGCTATACTTATAACCATATTTGACTGAACTGGTTACATGAGCTTAGTTATTATAGAGTTTTAATTATCTTGATACTGTAATAAATACTCTTTAGCAGATCAGTTGCAAAGGAAATTATATTTGAAAGAAGCATATTAGAGGGTGTATGTGAAATAATGAAACCTGCACCAGTTTTATAGGTTAATTTCTTAGAGATTCAGAAACCTTACCGTCTTCATGCTACATAATAAACATGTATAATTATCTATTTTTGCCATTTGTTTAATAGGTCTCAAAGCTTCATAATTCATATGTTCGCCCACGAACTACGGCTGTTGGTGAGATGAATAGCCAAAAAAAGCATCATGTTGATAAAGTTCATGACATTAACTCAACTAAAGCAACCAAGAAAGTTCATAATCAATGCATCCAAAAGAAGCAGCAAGAGCAGCAAGTTGTGTCAAAATGAAGGACAAAAAAAGAGCTTTATGTCCTCCTGGTTCTATGTCAGCATATCTCGAGTTTCGAAAAAGGCAAAAAGAAAACAATGAAGTTATTGTAAATGGTAATCAATCTTTAAATCATTCTAGTGTTGCACGAATGCATAATGATGATGATGCATTGAATGAGTATGATGATGCATTGAATGAGAACGATGATAATGAGCAACTAATTGAGAATGATTATGATGATGCACTAATTGAAAATGATGACGGTGTTGGGAATGAATTTGAGGGCGATCAAGAATTGGAATGGGAAGTTCTACCACAGTTCAGAAGGGAAGGTATGTGATAGTTACAAGTACCTTAATCTAAGACACAAATTGTTGGTTTTAATTGCTTTTGATCTCTAAAGGCACAACACTTAGCTAGTGAGAAAAGTTATTTGTAAGAAAATTACGCTTGCTATTCTTTATAATGTTTGCATAAGCTTGTCACTTAGTTATATATACTTATAGTTATTGCAAAAAAGGGCTGAATAATTGAAGAAAGATTGTGTGTGTGTGTTCTGTTCATTCATCATTTTAACATGTATCTGTTAATATATTAATAAAAGCAGAAACTGAAAAAGCTTCTAAAAGCAAAAGGCATCGAGGTCCAACAATGCTACCAAAGGTTCATGCACGTACAAGAGAGGAACGCCCGACTATTGTTTTGAACTTATTTGGCCTGCCAGTTGGACCGACAAAGGAAATTGTCCAAGAGTTCAAGCTATTCTTGGGAACCGTGGCAAGGGATTCGGAACATGCACCGCTTAACTATATTAATTTTACTAGTCTACCTACTCTTCAACAAATATGGGATTATGTCCTAGTATGTAGTAATATTATTCTTTGCATTAGCATGTTGGATCTCTGTATATAGAAAAAATGCTACAAATATTTTTTTTTAAATCACTATTAATGCCTTATGCTTAGACTTCCATTTACATGTTACTAACGTATTATTTTCATGATTAGTGTAGGAAAAGTTTATGGTTCCTCAAGCAGGATTGCGGTGGGTGATGGAGGCTATCAATGCATGTTGGAAATGTCATAAATCCAATGTTAAGAAAAAAATACTTCTATTATGACATTAGTGACTTACGATTTAAGATGGACATATAAACCTGACACAATTTCAGAACCTCAATTCAAAGATCTTTTGCAATATTGGCGTACTAAAGAGGTTGAGGTATACGATTATAAGCTGTTTACGTAATTACATTAGTGACACAAATGCATAACCTCAATTCAGGGCCTAATAAAGACCCTTTTTTACTTGATAGTTTTTACGAATTACAAGCATGATTCATAATTTTATTTTCTTATTTGTTTTTATCACATATGTACTTAATTTTTATTTCTTTTCGGATTAGGAAACTAGTAGAATCAACAAAGAAAATCGTCTAATGTTAGATGATATGCATACTATGGGTCCTAGGTCTTTTGCAATATTGGCGTACTAAAGAGGTTGAGGTATACGATTATAAGCTGTTTACGTAATTACATTAGTGACACAAATGCATAACCTCAATTCAGGGCCTAATAAAGACCCTTTTTTACTTGATAGTTTTTACGAATTACAAGCATGATTCATAATTTTATTTTCTTATTTGTTTTTATCACATATGTACTTAATTTTTATTTCTTTTCGGATTAGGAAACTAGTAGAATCAAAAAAGAAAATCGTCTAATGTTAGATGATATGCATACTATGGGTCCTAACTCATTTGCCATTTTACGCCATGAGCTGGTAAATACTTTATTTCATTTATATGCAATTTAATTATCAAATTTTATAATCATCACTTGTACTATATGAGGCTTTTACTCTTTTTCTTTATAATGTATAATCATTTTAGTTTCATATACTGTATTATTTTTCTACAGAAACAACAAGATCCGAATAAGCAAGAACCTTCTCAAGCAAAGGTTTACAAGAAATCAAGAAAGAGAACTGCTGGTAGAACATACCTTACCAAAAACGAAAAAGCCGAACAAAATATTGTGAGCTAACATCTTAGATAAATATAGTTAATATTTGTTTGATTTTGATAAATAGTAAATGATTTTATTTTCCTAAAATAGGCCAAAATGGATGCTTTGGAGTCTTCCAACCATGAATATGGTAGCAACTCTAAGGACCCTTACTCAGAAGTTATTCCTAACCCTAAGCGCAAAAGTCGTTTACGCCTTCATGGAAAAGGTGTTAGAATGAAAGATTTGAACAAAAAAGATAAAAAGTCGAATTTCATATTCCGAGAGGAATTCATAGCAAGTATGCAAGAACAAATAGTACAAAAACTTGTACCAGGCCTTACAACCGCTGTTTTAACTCAACTTCATGAAGCTAACCCTGGGATTAATCTTGTCATTCCTGATTTTGTGATGTCATCAGCTCCAAATAATGCATCCAGTGCACCACGTCGGTTCATTCATCAAAATGGGTAATCTTCTAAATCTGGTGGAACAGTTAATCAGGTATCAAAAATTACTTTTCTATGCTTCTAAGTTGCTTGTGTTGATGCTACCTTGGTTCGCATTTGGTTGTTGGTCATAGGCTATCATCCAACCTTGTACAGCCTTTTTTGTATGTGCACGTGGCTGAATTTTTCTTCATCCTTTTCTGGTTGTGTATCTTTGCTTGGCTGACTGTTGCTTCATCAAACAAAGTCATCTTTTCTAAGATCAAAACCCATTTCCTTCAATTTATTTCTGAACATGATTGCTTTGTATTTTGTCGATGTCACTCAGTTTCAGATTTTCCTTATTATTTTATATAAACTTTTTTACTGCTACTGATGGCTTCCACTGTTGATGTGGAATGAGCTCACTAGTAATGGACACTAACTACAACAATTTAAGAAAGTACATAAGAGAAGAACAAGCAGAACAAAAATAGCAAAAGAATGAAGACCGATTAATTGAATGATTAATAATATCTTGAGGATACAATTTTCCTAAATGACCAATCTAAAAAACATGTCTTTCTACGATTTCAACCCTTTTCTATATATCAGTCATTACAAGACACTAGTGTCAAGGTTTTATCTTCATTCTACTCCGCAGTGCTGCTCTACTATATTGTGTGTGTTTTGTCCTCAAAGAATCACAATAGTTGTATGAGCATTAATTTGTTTTGTCTTCGTGTGTTGCTTCCTTGTGTGCTGCTTCATTGTGTGTTGCTACCCTCTCTCCTGCTACTACTGGTAGTTGTTTTTCTGTCCCCTTGTGCCACTTGGTCCATTACATGTTGTATATATAGCGTCACCAGTGTCCTACATGCTACCATGCATAAACCTCCCCACTTATCAAACTTTATCATGTTTACATTAACACAATTATTACTGTCTTTTAAATTTTACGTGTAGGAGCATGGCGAGCTAGATGGAGATAAAGTACGGTGACTATAGTACGTCAATCAACAAATGGTGAATAAATGTTGTTGGCGACTCAATTTTTATTAAGTACGAGCTTGTGAATAAATGTTGTTGAAGATTTAGAATATATATATATAATTAATTAATTAATTAATATATTTTATGCTAGTATTTTGCACTGTTGTTACATTTTAAGTTTTCAACGAGGCACGGCTGTATATGATGTTCTACTCTGTTATTAATTAGTAGACATATATATATTTATTAGTACGTAGTATGGAAACAATATTTTGTTGTGTATATATACATACATACATATATATATATATACATACATACATATATACATATATATATATATATACATATATATATATACATATATATATATACATATATATATATATACATATATATATATATATATGTTTCGGGTGTTTTTGGTCCCTCGGGAGAGTTACAATATGGAGTATGCGCGCCTGACTTCTGTACCTGCAAAACCACAAAACTCCGGTTGGGTGGAGTTCCGCCTCCGACGATCAAGTTAGCATGATTTACGGATGGGTAATAGTGCGGAAGGTAAATAGGTTTTTCTCACTGGTTCAGAGAGATTCCGCAATTAATATTGTTCGGCTTTCGTGTTTGGATTTATGAATGCCCAATAAATGAGGAGGATTCCCCTATTTATAGTGGGGGAGACATGTTCCCTGATTAGGGTTTTGATGCCACGTGGCAGCATCCGATTGGATCTCATTGGACCGTTGGTGGGCTGCCACGTGTCATGATTCTACTGGGCCACGTGGCATAGGGTATTTTTACCCTAAACATTTGCCCCTCACATGTGTGACGTGGCGCAGCCACGTGTCACCTGTGACAGGTGTCAAGCAATGAACAAGCAACGATTGAGTTGCTTCCCGCCTCTCTCTCCTGAATTTGAATTTCGAAAGGATTAAGGCAGAAGGTGGCGATTCGCCTTCCGGTCTTTTCCTATAAATTAAGGCGCACACCCTCTCTCCTCTTCACTTTACAAATTTTTTCAGAATTTTCTTGAGAGCTCTGACACCGGCTGCTAGTTTGTGCAACCAGTTGCTTCATTGAAACGCATACGGATACCGGTTGAGGACTTCTTCACTTAATCCCTCCAGGTACCGTTTGACTTGATTCTCTTTCTTATCTTGAGTAGAACCACAGACGGTCATACACCGTTTGGGACTCCATAAGCCCCTTTTTATGCTTTGCATTTGGTAGACCCACAGACGGCGTAAACCGTCAGGGGAATCTTTAAATCATGATCCTCAAAGATAGACCCTAAGACGGTGGTGGGCCGTCTGGGGTATCCTTAATGGACTATACTCTGAATGCATGTCATATCCCCACAGACGGTGAATACCGCCTGTGCACCTTTACACTGGTTTTTTATGTAGTTGCACTTAAAAGACCTACAGACGGCTATATGCCGGATGGGGCATCTTTATACCTTGCCTTTCGAATGATAAACCCACAAACGGTGTGGACCGTCTGGGAGACCTTCAAACCTTGGCCTTTAATAATGCGTTCCATAGGACCACAGGCGGTAATATACCGCCTGTGATATCTGCAATCAATGGTTTTCAATAATTTGCATTCAAAGGACCCACAGACGGATACATGTCGTCTGGCGTATCTTCAGACAATCATTTTGTATCCAGTAGACCCTCAACCGGAAAGATTCCGCCTGGACCACCTTCAAACAATTGCCTATCAAAAAATTCATTTCATAGACTCTCAGACGGCAAGGAGCCGCCTGGGGTGTCTTCAAACAAGATTCTTTAAAATTAGACCCACAGACGGTTCTTGGCCGTCTGGGGTGTCTTCTAATAATAGCTCTTCAAAACTGGATCCATAGACGGTAATGGACCGTCTGGGGTATATGCAAGCCACGTTTCGAGACTTAGATATTTCGCACCCTTAGCCGGGCTTATACCGCCTGTAGGGCGCTTGAACAATGATCTTCATAGCTCGCTCATGATCTGCCCTTCAAACACCCTCAGCTGGCTCTCATGTCGTCTGGGGGGTCTCTAAGAAACCTTCAATGATTAACGCTTGAGGCATCCTTGGTTTCTGATAACCATTTAATGAAGCCTCAGACGGAGGTGTCCCGTCTGGGGTATTTTTGAGTAAGCTTTATTAATCCCGCATGGGGTGTATTTGAATAGAACTTGTGACACCGTTTGTGGTATCTTTGAGCAAGCCTCCTTGATATCGTCTGGGGTATCTCTGAGCAAGCCATTATGATACCGCTTGGGGTATCTTTGGGTAAATCTGCATAATACCGCTTGTAATATCTTTGAACACACTTTATTGATACCGCCTGGGGTATCTTTGTGTGAATTTCTTCCAAAATGCCTAACTGTTTTGTATTTGTGCTTTAGGTTTTCAACACAAACAGTTGTCTCCGCCTGTGGCATCTTTAAGCCACATCTTGGAATTTCTTCTTCAACCGTCTTCATAAATACAAGGTATCATCCTTTCCCTTTTTGTAACCTCTTGAGTTTACCGGTTGTATAGGTTAGAGAATAATGGACTCTCCTAATACACACAGGCACGACCTAGGGCAGTTGTCAACCGTTCACCGGATACGGCTGAATCTAGGACTGGGGATGCCATCTGGGGGTGCATGGAACACCTTTACATTTCTGAGAATCCGACCGTCTCTGTTCATGTGCAGGACAGAATGGCTCGGACAAGAAAAACGGCTTTTGACCCCGAGTACAAATCAGATGATTCAGCCGGTACACCGATTGAAGATGTCCCTTTCGATCAACCAGGCGTTCCAAGTACGCCTGGTGATGAGATTTTGGAAGAGTCCGAAAGCTCGAGCGGTGAAGAAACAGACCAAGAGGCTGGATCATCAGAGTCCACGATGACGTCGGATGTCCTTGAACAAGATGAGGAGGCATACAGCTAGCCGTCTGCAAATAACCCATTGGAGGCGCACATGAGTGACCGGGACGTTGTGACATTAAACGCAACACTCGAAGCTTTTCTAAAAAAGCGTTCGGTAGGAGACGGCTGGGAGTTGGGTGTCCCGCCTGCGAGCTCGTCAGTTGTCTGGGAGGATGACTTGAATCATGCCGATAACTACTTCGGCTGCTATGAGGCGGCATTCAAAGCCGGCCTCCGGTTCCCCCTTCACAGATGCATTAAAGCCATTTTAAGAGGCTACGACTTGGGGGTCTGGAAGCTTACACCCAATTCTTGGGTGAACATCATCGGCTATATTGCCGCCTGCGAGATGCAGGAAATGACGCCTAGCTGGGAGGCGTTCGCGCATATGCATTACCTAAGCCGTGCCCCAGGCGGCTGGAATGCCTGGTACACTCTTACTACGCATCCGGAATACATGATAACCTTGGAGAAGCCCTCCAAGTGGACGAGCTGGAAGAGCAAGTTTTATTACGTCTCTTCCCCTTCAACGGCTGTAAATCACCGGATGCGTCGTTACAATAAGAACCCGGCTCTTCCAGGAAAGAAGTGCGCCCTACCAAGGGTTCCGGCTGAGGCTTGGGATGCCATTATGGAGTCGGGGTTATTTAAGAAAACCACCGAGCCTTTGGCTGATGGGACACAAATCATTGTCCCTCTATTCTAGGTTCCCCATCCGGACTGGTTCAAGAACCAGGCGTTCCTCTCCGCCTGTGGTCTCAGCACCTTGTATAACAAAGGTCTACTACTTAACCGACAATTTATGCCGTTTGTATGATATGCAAATGATGCTAACTTTTTCTTGTTATTTTGCAGAGGAAGGTTTAGAAATGACTCCGCCTGAGATGACGCCGGCTAAGTCAGCCGCCAAGATCAGGAAAGAGCAGTTGGAAAAGAAAAAGGTCCAACTTGCTGCTCGGGCCAGTGGGGATAAGCACCGGCTGTGATATAACTGTTTGCTTATTTTGCCAATAACCTTAATTCTAACTTATTGATTGTTTTTTACAGACGGGAAGCCAGAATGTTCCCCGCTCTATCCGTCATATGGTGAGACCGGGTGGGGAGCTTCCTCAACCGCCTCCACAAAGGCGCAGGGTCTCAAAAGGCCCTACTCCGCCTGCAGCCGGCAGGACTCCGGCTCCTGTGAGGCCCACTACTGCAGGCAAAAGTCTGCAATATCTTGGCCTGAGCTTTGAGCCGGCTAAGACCGGATCTAGGGAGCCTGCTCCTTCTAGCAGGTTGCCGGCTATTGCTTCCGGCTCCAATGCGGCTGGGGGTGGTGGCACCCCTCAGCCGGATGACCAAGGTATGGACTCCGCTTTTGACCCCCCCCTGGCCTCTTGGGCCACTTCGAGTCAAGTCTCATACGTCTCAGTCGGGCGACTCGGTCGGGAACCGGCTGAATGTAGGAGTCGTTTATTCCCAACACTTAACCGATATGTCTCATGATGCAGATACTGCTTCTCGCTGGCCGGACATGCAAAATTACGCCAGGAGAATGATAAGGACCTTGACTAGGTCCGAGAGGGAGGCTGTGCCGAGTGTCAGCCAGGTCAACCTTGACCGGATCACTTCATTGCTGGCTGAGGTAAGTTGTCAGATGCGGTAGTTTTGCACAATCTATTATTTCACCGGATGGGGTATTTTTGTGCTAGATTTGATAGCTGATCTTTTTAAGATCAATTTGCTAACTCAAATGCCGGTTGGTCTTGTAGGAGATGCTAAGGGTGGATGGGTTAAAAGCCCCCTTGCGAAAGAAGCAAGAGGAGGTAAGGGATGCCCAAAAACGGGCAGCCGATTTAATTGATGTATGTCAGTACAACTCCCTAATGCTTGAAATCCACACTAAAGCCCGGGAGATGAAACAGGAGGAACTCATCCAGGAGCTGACGGCTACTGCTGACACCGCCAACAAGACGGCTGCTTACCGTCAACTCTAAATCGACCAACTCAAAACCGACATCCAAGCTCTGAAGGATGTGGAGAAGGAGAAGACTGGGTTGAAGGAGGAGGTCAACCGGCTGCAGGGGGAGCTGGACAAAGCCAAAGATGATTTGGTTAAGTCCAAGAAAGATGCTCTGGACCAGCTGGCGGCTGAGCAGACCCGGCTGGTCAACGAGAACGAGCGTGACTGTGAAGCACGCATGAAGATGGTGTGGTCCATGATCCATCCGGAGACCGACTACGCCTTCTTTGACTTGAGGTACAAATACGCAACTGAAGTATTTGATGCTCAAGTTCTCGGGCTTCAGCAACCGGCGCCGTTTGAGGAGTGGGCCGGTGTAGGGGAGGAGCAAACGGAGGGTGATGTGCCGGGTGACGGAACTCAGACCCAAGATACCCCTAACGCCGGTCAAGGCCAGCAGCCGGAGCAGCAGCAGCAACAACAACAGCATCAGTAGTATTTTTTTCTCTTTTTTCTAACCGACCTGTGAGCCGTGAATTTCTGTATCACCTTTCCCGGACAGGGGTCCGGTTAAAATTTGAAATATTTAATATATTTGTGCCGACTGTGTCGGTTTGCTTTGCATATTTGCAATTCTTGCTTTTTTTTTTTTTTTTTTTTTTTGCATCGAATCATGAAATCATGCGATATGTCGGATGTGTGAACTCTACTTGCCCCTGGATGGTTGTTTGCTTAGTTACCAACTATAAGCAGGCAGCCGTCCATATGCATCCGGACAAACGATTAGGCGATCCTTGACCGTTGTACAACAGGGTGGGTTAGTTTAATTCGTTGGAATCGTACCGGATGTATGCGTTCTAAATGGTATCCGAATATATACAAATATGTGGATTACCGCCTGTATTGCTTTTGAGCAATAACCAAGCACAAATGTAGACAATGTTGTCAATTGCCGGCTGTATTACCTAGGGGCACTAGTCGGTTGCAATATAAGACATTTTATATTGGCAGTATAGCCTTGGGGCAATAGCCAATGTCAATTTGAAGATTGTAAAAATCGGGATGGAAGCGAGGTCCGGCTGTAGTGCTTTTGGGCAAAGCCGGCTGCTTAGCAAGATTTAAGTTACCGTCTGTATTGCATTGGGGCAATAGCCGGTTTTATCTTATTTGCGATGGGTCATTCAAACGCAAATAGGTTATCTTCAACCTAGGAGGTTGAAGCCGTTTGAGAATATGACGCATAGAACAATGTGCCACCCGGAAGGGAGATGTTCTCTTCAACGAATTCACCCGGATGGGTGTCGTTGGATGCCTGTTTTGTATTTAAAGCATACGGTTTAAGATATATTGGCTTTGTGCCTTTACTCATCTAAGTTAGGTACTTAGGATGCCCGGTTGTGCATTGCACACGGGACTTTAAAAGGTGCCCGGGTGTACATTGCACATGGGATTTTAAAAGGTGCCCGAGTGTGCATTGCACACTTGACTTTAAAAGGTGCCCGGGTGTGCATTGCACACGGGACTTTAAAAGGTTCCCGGGTGTGCATTGCACATGGGACTTTAAACAAAAAATTGAAATAATTACAAGTTCCTTAGAAGTAGTACTTTTTCAAGTTGTCTACATTCCAAGTTCTGGCTAAAGGCCTGCCGTCTCTAACTTCTTCAAAAATCCGGTAGGGGCCCTCCCAATTTGGGGTTAGCTTTCCTTGTTCATTAGCCCTACCAGTTGACTCCATTTTTCAAAGCACAAAGTCCCCCACTTTGAGGGGCCGCTTGTGTACTCTTCTATTGTAAGCCCTCGTCATTCTCAGACGGTATATCTCATGACGCAAGGTAGCATTGCCCCTACGTTCCGAGAGAGAATCCAATGCAAAACGCATGGCCTCCCAATTAGCCTATTCGTCATAGAGCATGACTCGGAGTGTTGGCTCATAAAGCTCAATTGGTAAGACGACTTATGTGTCGTATGTCATGAGAAACGGGGTTTCACCCGTTGCCCCCTTTTCGGCTGTTTTGATGGCCCAAAGAACGTGAGGTAACTCATCCGCCCAAAGACCACCGGCTCTTTCAATCTTCTTTTTTATGCCGTCTGAGATGAGCTTGTTGAAGGCTTCAACTTGGCCGTTTACTTGGGGCCGGCCAACAGATGCAAAACAATGTAAGATCCCCTGATCTCCCAACCAATTTATGAGGGTAGGCGTTTCAAATTGAGGACCGTTGTCAAACACCATAGACATAGGAACCCCAAACTGGGTGATGATGTTCCTCCAAATGAAGGAGATGACATCCTTTGTCTTGATGCCTTTGACCGCCTCTTCCTCAAGCCATTTTGTGAAGTAGTCTACAGCCACCAGAATGTATCTTCTGCCACCTGTGGCAGGCGTATAGGGACCCAAAATGTCCATGCCCCATTTTGCAAATGAAACCGGGTTGTAGACAGCCGTAAGATCAGTTGCCGGACGGTGTATGAGCCGGCCAAATCTTTGGCACTTGTCACATTTTTTCACCAAATCCATGGCGTCTGCCTCAAGGGTGGGCCAAAAGTAACCCTGCCGCCTGGCCCTATTTGCAAGAGACTTGCCGCCTATATGTGAAGCACAAAAGCCCGCATGAAGATCCTCTAGCACTTCTTTTCCCCTTTCTGGGGTAACACACTTCAGTAACGGCTGAAATTAACCCTTTCTGAAGAGTTCTCCCTTGTACATTTCAAAGCTCAGAGCTCGTTTTTTAAGTGCTGCCGCTTCTGAAGAGGCATCCGGCAAGGTGTCGTCTACCAAATAATCTCGGATGGGGTCCATCCAAGTAGAGCTTCGGTCGAGAATTCCAATGGGGTCATGCTCAATACTTATTTTTTCCATGACCTCCCAGAAGACTAACCTAGGCGCATCACAAGTGGCGGATGAGGCCAACTTGGATAGACCATCCGCCTGATTATTTTCTGACCGGGGCACCTGACTTAAATGGAAATCATCAAGTGTCCCTGCCTCATCTTTGACCGCCCGAAGATATTTGATCATTGCCGGATGGGTGGCCTCGTAGTCACCATTGAATTGGCTAACAATCAATTGGGAATCAGAACAGGCGTCAACCTTTCTTGCCCCTACCGCCTTACACATGCGTATTCCGGCTAGCAGGGCTTCATACTCAGCTTCATTGTTTGAAGCTTGAAACTTGAACCGTAGTGCATATTCATAAGTATCTCCTTCCGGAGACTTGCAAATTACGCTTGCACCACAACCGTTTGAGGTAGAGCTTCCGTCTACGAATAACTTCCAAACCTGATCGATATTCTACTGCTGTGCTGGCCTAGTCATTTCAACAATGAAGTCGGCAAACGCCTGACCTTTCACTGCCCACCTTGGTTCGAAAGTTATCTCCAAGCTTTGCATTTCAACAGCCCACTTGATCATTCTGCCGGATGACTCAATGGAAGTCATTGGACGCTTAAGTGGCTGATCAGTATAAACAGTCACCGGATGGGCTAGGAAGTATGCCTTTAGCCGCTTGACTACTTTGTAAAGAGCCAGCCTAAATTTTTCGATCATTGGGTACCGGATTTCAGCATTCCTAAGGATGTGGATGATGAAATACACCGAGAGCTGCTTGCCGTCTCTCTCGGCAAGGAGGACGACACTAAGGGAGTGATCTGAGACGGCTAGGTACATGTAGAGAACCTCCTTAGGCAGGGGGCTCACTAGCCTTGGCAAAGAATGCAAGTGCTGCTTTAACCTCTAAAATGCCGCCTTTGCCTCTTCTCCCCACTCAAATCTAGAACTCTTCCTGATTGCTTGGAAGAAGTAAAGGCACTTGTCACCTGACCGGCTGAGGAATCTTCCTAGTGCCGCCAGGCAACCGGTTAGCTTCTGGGCCTCCTTGACAGTGCGAGGTGACTGCATGTCAATCACCGCCTGCACCTTATCCGGATTGGCTTCTATGCCTCTTTGATCAATCATAAATCCGAGAAACTTCCCAAACTGAACACCAAAGACACACTTTTTGGGATTAAGCATGACCTTATGCCGCCTGAGGGTGGTGAAGGTTTCTCGGAGGTCGGCTATGTGACCCGCCTGTTACTTGGATTTGACTATCATGTCATCAATGTACGCCTCTACATTCCTTCCGATTTGATTGATGAAAACCGTGTTTATCATTCTTTGGAAGGTAGCAGGCGCATTTTTCAAGCCAAACGGCATCACCGTGTAACAGTACAACCCCTGATTAGTGACGAAGGCCGTCTTTTTCTGATCCTTCTTCCATAGGGGAATCTGGTGGAAACCTGAGTAGGCATCCATAAAACTCATCAGGGCATGGCCAGCTGTAGAGTCGACCAGACTGTCGATCTTTGGAAGGGGATAACTATCCTTCGGGCATGCCTTGTTCAGATCTGTGTAATTTACACACATCCGCCAGGTACCATTCGGCTTTTTGACAAGGACAACATTTGCTACCCAATCCGGGTAGTAGCATTGCCGAATGAACCCGGCATCCAGAAGCTTTTTGACCTTAGCGGCTGCCACCTGAAACCTTTCTTCTCCATGATCCCTCTTCTTTTGCCTAACCGGCTTTATTTTGGGATCAACAGCTAACTTGTGGACAGCTGAATCCGGGCTGACGTCTGGCATCTCTTCCACTTCAAAGGCAAAGATGTCTTTGAATTTTCGCAGAAGTTGGAGCAAGTCTGCCCCCAACTTTTCATGAGCAACCGTCCCAACTTTGACTGTTCTGTCAGGGCGGCTATCGTCCAAGACAATATCAATGCTCTCTCTAGGCGGCTGGGGTCGGGATTCAACCGGCCTTTCCCCGGCTAGTGATTGCTATTTTGTGTCGCCCTTCCCCTTTACCACCTAGCCGGATGGGTAGGTCAATCATTCCCACCGGATGCACTACTCCTCCCCCGAAGCCGACTAGGGGATGGGGGGCCTTGTGCATGCTGCTAGGCTTGTACTTGAGCTTTGTCAAGCACTGGTAACCGATTAGGTCAGACGAGCTCCCGGTATCGATTAAGATCCGGCCGACTCGTTGACTGGCAACTTTACATTCGATGACCAGGCCCTATCTTTCTCAGAGATGAAGACCTCAGGGAAGGTGTCTTTCGACGCATGGCCCTCATCTTCTGGGTTGGATAGTTTATGGATGTTATCCTTGGCACCCCGGATAGTGGGACCTCCGCTTGCAAAGCCGCCTGCAATGGTGAAGATATGTTCTTCATCCGTTTCAGAGCTAGCAGCAGGCTTCTTGGACGGCTGTCCCCCACTTGATTTAGAGTTGCCCTTGGTTTTCACCAGATAGGACTCCAAGACCCCTTCATCAGCCAGACGGTCCAATAGTCGCCTGAGGCTATAGCAACCATTGGTGTCATGGCCGACGTCCTCATGGAACCGGCAATACTTGCTTTTGTCTCTGTTCTTGACAGAGCTTTTCATTGCAGCCGGTTTGTCGATTTTCACCCGGTCCTTTATGTCCATGAGGATCGAGGAGCAGTCTTTGTTGAACTCGTACTTTGGGACGTACAGTTCCAACTTCCGTTGTTTCTTCTGGGACTGCTGACCTGGGCGGTCAGCTGCCCAGACTTCTTTTCTTTTATTTTCTTCTTTTTTGGCTGGCTGGTTAGGCCGGCTGTCTCTCCTGTCGGACCGCTTGGGTTCCGACGGATGCCTGATAGAGCAGAGCTCGGTTGCCTGTATATAGGCCTCCGCCTCCATCAGCGCTTCTTGGAGGGTGGCTACCCTCTTGCGGACTAGGTCAAATTTAAAAGCTGACCCATCCTTCAGACCCTTGAAGAAGTCTGTATATGCCGCTTCGTCAGACAGCCCTTGAATCTGAATTCTCATCAGATTAAACCGCCTGACATAGGACCGAAGTCCCTCCTTGTCACCTTGCTGGATAGCCCCTAGGTCGAGACTTGTCTTTTTAGCAGGGATATTCATGGAAAAATTGGATGCAAACAGGTATGCAAGCGTCTTTAACCCAGCCGGCAAGTTGCCGAACCATCGCTGGGCTATGCCCTTCAATGTAGCCGGGAAGCATCTACACCAGGCGGCGTCATCCAACCCCTGTAGGTACATGAGGTTGGTGTATGCCATTAGGTGGTCTTCCGGGTTGGTGGTACCGTCGTAGGCACCAACCAACACATTCTTAACCTTGGTCGGTTATACCGCCTCGGTTATCTCCCGGGAGAAAGAAGTAGGCTATTCCCCAAGGTTTTGCAGTCGGAGCTGCCAGTCCATGGGTTGGACCTGGTAGGTCGCCTGACCCCCAAAGGGTGCCGACTGCATGAATAGAGATCCATACTGGGCGTATGGCTATTAGGGCACATATGAGGCCTGCTGTTGGATCACATGAGGACCAGTACGTGCAGATATACTGACTGACTGACTTCCCTGCTGCGTCTCTGAATGCTTCATTGAAGCATTTCGGAAACTGTCTGAATAGGTCGACGTTGAGGCCGACTGAGACATGCTCTGACTTTTCTTCTCCCGGATGAATAACCGGGCGTCAGAGAACATCTTCTTTGACCCATCCGGCCGGGTATGTCGGATGGCCTTCCGTTGCCCCGTTTCGGGGAAACGAAGTTTCGAAAGGTCGATCAGGGGCCCATCCGTTCCCTTGTGTTTGGGATGCGGAATGGGCACCCGGTCTTTGATTTGCTTCCTCCCGGAGGGAGAAGGCTTCTTTGCCGACTGACCCTTGATGGAGCCAGCTGACTTCTTGATTATATCTTTGATTTCCCCTTTGAAACTAGTCATGAGGTTCATGAGTTCGTCTCTGGTGACGGGGGCAGCACCCTCCGCCGCCTGGGTTAGCTTTGTCTTGGCCCCGTTCCTTTGTTTCCTTGGAATAGGTGCGCCTAGAATGGAATGACCCGTCTGGGGCCATGTAGGTCTCGACGTCGTAGTCGTCCCCACTGCCATTCTCATGGTCCGTATGGACCTTAAGGTCAGCCGAAGGCCGACTGCCCTCTGCATTCGGTACAGGATCGGATGCCATCTCAGTAGTACTCTCCCCACAGACGGCGCCAAATGTTTCGGGTGTTTTTGGTCCCTCGGGAGAGTTACAATACGGAGTATGCGCGCCTGACTTTTGTACCTGCAAAACCACGAAACTCCGGTTGGGTGGAGTTCCGCCTCCGACGATCAAGTTAGTATGATTTACGGATGGGTAATAGTGTGGAAGGTAAATAGGTTTTTCTCACTGATTCAGAGAGATTCCGCAATTAATATTGCTCGGGTTTCATGTTTGGATTTATGAATGCCCAATAAATGAGGAGGATTCCCCTATTTATAGTGGGGGAGACATGTTCCCTGATTAGGGTTTTGATGCCACGTGGCAGCATTCGATTGGATCTCATTAGACCGTTGGTGGGCTGCCACGTGTCATGATTCTACTGGGCCACGTGGCATAGGGTATTTTAAATTTTACTGTATTTTAGATTTTACCCCTATATGTATATATGTATGTATATATACATACTTGATAGGCGTTTCGCGTACCTATCAAAAATAACCTAACAGACCAATACTAATGCAAACTGGCAAGCAAGGGTCGGATCCCAAAATACTAAGGTTCAGAAATAATTAAATAGACTCGAATTTCTACTAAGCAAAAATCAATTATAATCAATTATCTACGGAACTAAGTATGAGAAGAATTCGAAAATAAACTAAATGAGATGATTAAATCAAGTACTTAAAACATCCAAGATCTAGTTTCACCACAATTATTATCGATGCAATTGTAATTCTACCCTTAACATACGATTTCAATTGAACGGGGAAAAGTAAACCCTAATAATTACCAAGGATCTCTCTCGAATATCAATGGCTTCCCTAGCATACAATCAATCCTATTCTCATGGTATTATGCATATTGAAGACATTAAACACATTACTCTCACTTCCCAATTATCAAACCCAACTACTCTCGTGTTGAGAATCAAACCCTAAATTGATTTACTCAAATCCATTTATACCCAACTCTCGCTGTGATAAAAACAATGGAATAATCTCAATACTATAGTTACGTCTAACCTAGCATTGGCATAATCACAATCAATTTAGCAATTCAATTGTTAAAGTTATTAAAGAATTTAAAGATTTAATTCATGCATCAATAATAATTGGGCTACACTAGATCTTGGAATAGGAAATCTACTCACACATGATTAAAGAAACAAAAATAATAATAAATAATGAAAACATAATTAAATAACAAAGGATGAAAAATAAATACCAAATCTTGAATAAAATTGAAAGTAGAAAGTTTGAATCTTGAATTACAAAATTTGGAAAATAATAATGGAGAACTAGTTCTTAAGGAGAGAGAAAAAAAATAAAAACAAGAATTAATTAATTAATAATTCACCAAGAAGAACAAACTAAAGAATATATACAAGCCTAAAAAGATAAGAAAAATCGGCTAAGCTTGGCGCACAAGATTCCCAGGAGGCACGGACGTGCCTCTGTACGTAGCATAATTGTTGCAGCTTCTGTCTTCCAGGCACGGACGTGCCTGATGCTGGGCACGGACATGCCTGACTGCTCTGATGAGCACGGACGTGCCCTCCTGCTAGGCAAGGACGTGCCTAGGATCGAAACAAAGGGTGTTGCATATGGCTTGGAGGCACGAACGTGCCTCAGAGTAGGCACGGCCGTGCCTAGCTCTAAAATTCCCTATTTTGCCTTTTCTTCAATCATCAAGCTTCATGGGCCTTAGCTTACTTCATAGATCCATAACTCATCCAAATTAGTTCTATTATTCCTGAAATTCATCAAAAACAACACAACTACCCATAAAAGCATCGAAAATCCAAACTAAAGCAAAATACGCCAAAACGGACTCAAATACTCAACTAAACTAACAAAACTAACTAAAAATAAGCCAAATAATATACACAAAACATGACATATCAATACTAGGGCTCATTATTATGATATTTATTAGATAGTAATCTAAGACAATGGATAGATGATGTCGTTGCATTAGGTATTGCTCTAATCCGATATTGGTCGTTGCATTAGGTATCAATAGTCGTTGCATAAGGTCTAAGGCAACGCCAGCAGATGCAACAGTACGGGGCCGTTGCATTAGGCCTAACGCAACGGTTTTTGGTGCCTAATTCAACGGATTTAGGGGTTGCATTAGATCAATAATGCAGTAGTGTATCTAAGGGCAAAGCAATGAATATACATGATCAATAACTCAATACCAATTTAATCTAACCACTGTGATCAATAACTCAATACCAAACTAACCATTGTGATCAATAACTCAATACCAATTTAACCATCCTTCAATTATTGATTTTTCCATGTCACAATGTCAAGTCTGGCTTTCTTACATGTAACTTTTCAGATACACACGCATACACACACACACACACACACATACTTCCTTGCAGCTAAAGTGTATATGTTTCCACCAAGTGTTGCAGATTAATGTTCATTGCTTCATCATAATGCAAAATACTGTTGCAGATTAATTTTCATTGCTTCATCATAAAGCCTTATACTGTTTATGCAGGAGTGTATTCTTCAGAATAGATTCTGTTGTTGTATCTTTTCATCTGTAATTGAGTTAAGGTTGCTGATACTTGATAAGGCTTCAAGCAACCACTCCAGGTACCAACCCTTCTGTGAGCACTTTGTTTTGGTTTTTTGCATTGCTTGAATAGGATCTGTATAGTTTCGCTCCTAATGTGTTGCAAATTAATGTTCATTGCTTCATCATAATGCGTAATACTGTTTCAACTAGCTTAATGAGTTCTGCAAAGTAGCATATTCTCCACTGTGGACGCAACTACAAGCACCTTTAATCCTTGATTATCATACTAAGCAGCGATTACGCCTCTGCACAATAGCTGAAGCTTTGTGACCCTAATGTTGATGTAGATGACATTCATTTGTTTCGGAGATTATTGTGTTTTGCTTTAGTGGTATCACTTATCATGATTCTTTTTGTTGTACTATATCATCTTAATGTATCAATGGCATGTCATATTTTACATTGATTTTCTGCCATATGCCATATAAACTGCTCAATATCTGCAAGGCATTTATTTAAAGGGAATTACAAGTCTACTACTATAATGATTATACAATTATTGTTCAATATTTGTAGATTTATTACACATATATATATAAGAAATTATATTAATTGAACAACTAATTAGATTAAAAATATGGGTCTACAACTAATAGAGGGAATTCATTGTTTAACTTATCAGGCTATATTCCCAAGCTTCGGTGAACGATATTTATCATCCATTTTGTTTAAATCAGGGAGGAAAGAAGCAGAAAGTTTGCTTATCAAATCCTAAGCTCATGTTTTTCTTGATGGTCTGATTTGATGACAAGCTTAAACTCCTCTCATCTAGTCATACCCTAATTTTTCTCTTGTCATAGACTTACCTTTTTGTATTGACGGCTATTTCACCAAATGCCACCGAGTACTTAAAAAATTCATCAAATGTCGTTGTGTTTATCAAAATTCACCAAATGCCACTGAGGTTTATTACAATATCAGCAAATGCCACTTCCGTTAGTTGGCCGTTTGTATCCGTTAGTTGACCCCACAACTTGCCACGTGTCACCTTATGATTGGTTTGTTTTTTAAAAAAAAAAATTAAAATTTTTTTTTAAAAAAATTAAAAATAATAATAATAAAAGAAAAACAGGAAACCCCAAACAACCACCCTCCCTTTCCTCCATAACTTCCGACCAACACCACAACAGTCACCCCCCTCAACCCCACCACCAGCGACCCCCATCCTCAACACACCGCCAACATGACCCACTACTAGCCCATAACCCACAATTGGCCACCCCCCCTGCTGCCCTCTCCCCTTCCCGGCACCCCATCTCCTTCCTCGCCCTTTCTTCCCCATTTCCTGTTGGTCTGTTGGTTTCGTCGTTCAATTTGTTGGTCTTCAACTTGCGAAATCTTTCGGTTTCTTGCCTTGAAAAATTGTCGGATTTCGCTGCCGAAACAGCCGGTGGTTGGGTTGGCGGTTTCGGGTTAGGGGTAAGGTGGGGTTTCCGGTGTTAGCCCCGGCGGCAAAGGGGTGCGGCGGTGTCTTCTTCGGCTGGCCGGTGGTGGCAACAGGTTTAGGTTTTTTTAATTTTTTTTTTCTAATTTTTTGTTATTTTTTTTGTTATTTTTTTCTATTTTTTGTTTATTTTTTTTTAAATAACGGACCAATCAGAAAGTGACACGTGGCAAGTGGTAGGGTCAACTAATGGTCAATTAACAGACACTTACGGTCAACTAACGGAAATGACATTTGGTGATATTTTACTAAACCTTAGTGGCATTTGGTGAATTTTGAAAAACACGATGGCATTTGATGAATTTTTTAAGTACTCAGTGGCATTTGGTGAAATAACCGTTGTATTAAAATAATGCCAATTTTCTATGTTTTGGATCAAGAATACTTTACTGACCATTATTAGATTGTGCTGTATGAACAAGACTAATAATAAATTGATATCAGATATTTTTTGATATCTTGGACATTTGGGTCATTTCACACCCTTTTTTATCACCAATTTTTTTTTAAAAAAAGAAAAATTAAAGACACATTCAATCACAAAACTCCAAGTGTACTAAGCGCATGTTAAAAATCATAAAAGTAGTCAAATGTGGACCCATGTGTCGGTTAAATGTATAATTTCAATAAAAAAATCAAATGACAAAACTAAAAAAATTTTGATAATGAGAGAAAGAATTTGACAACAATAACGATTATTTTGACAATATTAGGAAAAAAGTTCAGTTTGATATCTATAGATATCTGATCTTTATATATACTTTCTGGTTGTATGAATACTCTGTTTCATGTCTAAAAATCTACAATTTAACAATCTTATTGGTTCTTTTTCATTCTTATACTTGTAGATTTGTTAAAGCCTTCAAATGAGATTTTACAAATAAACATTTTTTAAAAAAAATTTATAAATTTGGACTCTTATTTGGACTTTGGACTCTAAAGGCTTGAGTCTGGATTTTGAAATTTGAGTACAAGTCTGATCCGATGGTCATAAAAGTCCGATCCAAGTATGAAAATTTGGATTGGATTGGACTTTGGATTTTTCAAAATCCATTTATACTTTTATCCGCGAGAGTCCATTTGTTGCGAATAAAATGAAACGGTGGAAGTATTTACTTACTCAGATTTTTTATGTTCTATGAATTTACTATTTGAGGGAAAAATATTAGGAATAATGTATTATAATATGAGTGGAGTCAAAAAGTAAAAATAGATTGGAAAGAGAGTGTTCGAAAAGGGGAAAAGTAAGGGAAAGTGAGGAAAGTAAGAGAAAGTGGGTTAAAAAGCAAAAATAGATTGGAGAGAGAATGTACCAAAATGGAATAAAACACAAATACACAATGCATAAAACATTAAAAATCAGTCCAATGAAAAAATTGCACAAAACATTAAAAATCGGAGGGAGTATATTGTACCGTATGTAGTAGCTATTTTATAAATAAAAAAATGATAAAACTTAAAAGAATAGCCTTTTTCATTTTGAAAAGTATGAATATGAAAACTTAAAATCAATTCAAACCAATAACATCTAGAGGAAGCATCCTTCCAACACTATACGTGGGATAAGATGGTCTCTCACGAAAAATCTATGCAATGTCAAATGGTATCTATGCTCAAAAGAATTGTATCTATGTATTTACAATAGTTTCAATGCATAACAAAAGGGTATTTATGAAGTTTGCAATAGTAATATTGTTTATTCATTGGTGGAACCTATAATTAAAAAAATAAAAAATGCACTGATACCTTTCATGTGGCATAGATATCAAGCGGGGACCAAATATTGCTTATGAAACTACATCAATGACCTCATTTTAAAAGTGAAAGGACAAATACACCTTGTGAGTGACCATAGATGCCCACTCATAGTGTGGGATCATGAGATGCATGCCAGATTTATGCAGTAAAGAGCTCATTTACATTAACTGAAAACTGTTGAAATGAACTAAACAAAACAGAGCTAAACTGAACTGAACGGAGCTTAACTAAACAGAAGTGAACTGAAAATTTTAACTATTGATTAATGATATATCTTGGGATTAATATTTAACTATGTAACTAAGGATTAGTACTAATCTTAAGTTTAATATTTAACTATTAAATCTTGGTATTAAATATTAACTTAGGATGAACTATTTAACTATTGAATAATGATATATCTTGGGATTAGTGATATTGAACTGAAATGTTTAACTTAGGATTATTATTATTATTATTATTATTATTATTATTATTATTATTATTATTATTATTATTATTATTATTATTACAACAACTACTATTATTAATATTATTATTATTATCATTGTTATAATAATAATTATTATCAATATTACTATTATCATCATCATCATTATCATTAACAAATTAATTAGCAATATAATTAAGATGAAGTTGGATAAACTGAACTGAACTAAACGGAGCTAAACTGAACTGAACTGAAAATAAGTTAGAGTAAACAGGCCCAAAGTCACAAGTTGGAAAGCATTTTCACTGTTTGTAATGATTGTTAAAACTCTTCTTTATAGTGTTGAAACTGGATCACACAATTTAAAAATCAAGGGTTCATATTCATGGGAGGAAAAAATTAAAGAGGTGAGTTTTGATGAGGAAAAATAGAGAATATTTTTAAGAGTTATGGCAGTAAATAATAAAAAACGGAGGAAGTAAATAATAAAGGGCTTTGCTATTCATAGCCTTTAGGACTATGCATAAAAATTATAAACTGCATTGAAAAATGAAATATACACTTATATGAAAACATTTCATTGAAAAATGAAATACACAATTATTATATGAAATTGTTTTTATATATTTTTCAATTGAATCTTTTTATATAATAAATGTATATTTAACTTTTCAATGGAAATCTGACATTTATTAGAGGGAGCCCCAGTTAATCTCTGAGATTAACATTTCAAGTTAATTTCCTCTCACAACTTTCTACATTTATTTCTGTGCCATTTACTATATCACTTTTATTATTTAAAAAATAAAAGTAAAATAATATTTTGTGAGAGGAGATATATTTTCATGTTTATTTTAGAGATAAACTTGAATTTTTCCCATTTATTAAGATCAATTTATATGATTAGCAAAACTCAATAATAAAAGTCATTGATTATTTTAATGAATGATTTATATTGCACAAACTCTACCACGCAGAGTTATTTTAGAACTTTAAAGGATCCAAATA
This sequence comes from Chenopodium quinoa, assembly GCF_001683475.1. Lineage (NCBI taxonomy): Eukaryota > Viridiplantae > Streptophyta > Magnoliopsida > Caryophyllales > Amaranthaceae > Chenopodium > Chenopodium quinoa. The sequence goes on from NW_018742372.1 coordinate 718,899, forward strand.
CGGCTCATTAAGGGGAAATTTTTTTTAAAAAATTTGATGTTCCACTTGTCTTATATCTTGTTTTACCAATTGCCAAAAAAAAAATGGCAAAAGATTAATTAAGAGTTCTCAAGACAAATTAAGCTTCGTGCTACTGCTCTGCTCATTGCTCAACTCCACAATTTAGGAAAAATGAGAAATAGTAGTAAGAAAAAAACAGAGATGAAACCCGGTTTTTGTTCGAAATCAAACATTACAAATCATCAAAGAAACTCCGAATTCAGTGATGATATTGAGTCAACGATTGACCCCTTTACCTTTCTTCAATTGCTCTGGTAATTTTTCTTTCCATGCAAATAATTTTCATCATTTTTTGTGAATTTTTTTTATCTTTTAAGGTTTATGCCATTATATGAGCTTCTGAAATTTGCTTATATTTTCTGCCAAAATCAGTATAATTTCTGTTCTGATTAGACTTTTGGGTTTTAGCGATTTATGTAGTGTTAATTGATCATTGATTATACAAGTAGATTGGAAAACTGTTGTACAATTGCATTTGGGAAACCCTAATTGAAGGTCTTAGTTGATTAATACTGTTATAAGATGCTAAATATAGAGCAGTTACCCTTTGAATAACAATTGGGAATGAAATTTATCAACATTAATTGTGGATTGAGATTGAATGACTGACTGCTTAGTGAAGTAACCAGTGTATCATAGAATAACTTCTTACAACATTATAGCGGAAAACACATCGTTGTAGGCGGGATTGGCGGAGATGGGCGTGAGAAAGTCTTGTGGTTGAGGTTAGAGCTTATGAAGGAGTTAACCAAGATTATTGGTCTTAGCCATGAACACAAGATGTTGGATATGGAAATAAAAGTTGTGTTAAGGAGAATAAAAATGATCATGATTTCGAATTTACAAGCTTTTATGTAAATGGTTGTTTTGGACTTTGGTTCCGAATTTGAATTTTCCAGTACTCATTGAGGTTGATTACTTTTGAGTTTTGATCATGAGTCATCCAAGCTAAGTAGTTATGTTCTAGTATATGAGTTACTATGTTTGAATAGTATATCTTTAATTTTATTAAACAATGTTCCAAACTTTTATCCTTTAGTTTCTGGATAAATTTGACTATCTTTGTTAATATTCGGTACTCTCTCCATTTTGAAATCCGTGTTAAACATAATTTAATAACCGACTGTGGATTTCCTAGCAGTAACAATATATGGCTTGTTCGATAAAATCAGGTTATACAATTTGAGTGAAAGATACCAAGGTTTTTTGCAACTTCTTAAGATGTAAAAATATATAATAAGATTCTGTATCCAAGTCAAGTGTTGTGGTTCATGCTGAAAATCTGTCAAATGTGAAGGATTTTTTTATCGGTGAAGACTCAAAGTTAAACAAAAAAAAAAAAAAAATTGTTTTTTTTTTAAAAAATTTTAATTTGTTACTCCCTCCGTCCCAAAAAGATTGCAACATTTTCCTTTTTGGATGTCCCAAAAAGATTGCAAGGTTTCTATAAATGCTATGTGGGATCACCACTTTACTTTAACAAAAACTAAATTTGGGCCCAACTTATTTTCTCTCTCTAAAACTCTTCTCACAAAACATAAAAAATAACATTTTCTCTATGTTGCAATCTTTATGGGACGGAGGGAGTATATGTTTGTTACATTTGAAGCTGTTTTTATATTTGTGTACATCATCCTTAGGACTTGATTACGCATGTTCATCCAATTTCTTGTAAAATCTTTGCAAGGGTTTTCCCACAGTTAATCACACTTGAATAACTTTCCAGTGGCTTTGATGTCAGCTGTTGATATCACTACATCCCAAAGATTTCAGCATGAGAATTTGTTTGATTTGCATCATGTCATTTGATGCATAGTCATTGGATGACAGACTAAATTTCAGCAAGAAAAGTTGTAGAGATACAGAAGCATATTATTCAAAGATTCCAAATTGTGCCAAACGCAATTGACAATTGAAAACACCTTTGTCATGACTTTTGTTACATTTTGGGCATTGATGAGAAATTCCTAGGGTCAAACAGCTGTTATAAGTATCACAAAGCTATCTAAAGAGAAACTTTTCAACATATGTGTTGATAGTAAGATTTATCTATCCCCCTTGTGGTTAGCTGTTCCTTTATGGTTTTTTTAAGAACTTGAAAACAATTTGATTTCAAGTTCTTAGGGAACCCCGTTTCAGTAAACCAAGTAGCTTAAGCTAAGGAATATTTACCCTTGAGAACTGAGAAGCAAACAAAGATGGGACAATGAGAGTACATGATATTTTTAATACAACTAGGGCCTTGACGTTGAAGAACTACTGCTTGGGGTTATTAGTTCTCTAAACTGAAGGTGAGTTCGAGTAACTAGTCTAGATTGTATGAAAAATGGTCATATGCTACCATTCACGAGTGGAATATTACGTCCTCCATTTCTTTTTATTAGATGTTACACTTTTTTTTGAACTCCAATGCAATTTAAGGGTATGACAGAGATGGAGAGAAAAAATAAATATAAACAGAGGAAGTACTAAGAAGACATTTACAAATTATTTGGGTCATATATTCATGAAGCACACCATATTGATGTTGGAGGATGCTTCCATGTGGATGGTGGGATGCTGTGATTATATATCATAGTTTCTTAATGCAGTTATTAGATGCAAAAGTGGAAAACTCTTTTTTACCCTTAAATTAGAAAAATAACTACCATTGTACACCCCAACCCTGTGAGTTTTCTGCTCTAATTTTCCAGTATTGTGCTTGTCGCTACCATGACCATCTGATATTTACTGCGAATATGAACACTTTAAATCCAGTGTAGTTGTGATATTGCATCTTTTCATTGTGCATTCTATGGGTGAATTTTAGCGCTGACTTTTCATGATGCATAAATTTGGGTATATGGGATGACATAGGAACTACGGAGTAAAACTTTAGGGAAAACAATAGCTTGGTTTTCTGCAATTGCAAGACTTTATGAGTTTATGACTAAATGCAACTTCATGTCAATAATTTATTGACAAGCCAAGATTGCGACACAATTTGTAGAATGCAATTAGCAATGAAGGAAAGCTGACCAAGGAATAACATTTTTTTTAATTTTTTCCCTTTTTTAATCAAGGGTGTTTTGGGTTTTTCAATTTGTGTATTTAGAATCACTTACTTGGCGGTACCTTATATGATTAAAGATTTCTCAAGTTAGTTAATGATCATACTTATTGAAGTATTTCAAGTAAAGATACATTATCTGATGACTAGATGTCTTAAAGAATACAAAACAATGGAATTAAGGGGAGATAGGTACCATTGTGTAAATCAACTTTACAACTTACAGTTTTGGGTGTGTTGAAAAATTATAACATTCTACTTTCCTAGTTGAAGGTAGCTATTGTAGGCACAAAAAGTTCAGGGAACCAGAGCTTAATATTAAAGGTAGTCATGTTTAGGTGTTGATGCTGTGGGGATTCTTTGACAACAATTTCTCATTTGAAGTCTTATGCTTTGGTCAACTGCATCTTTGATTTTAGTCAAATTTAAAGCTTAAATTTTTCTTTAACTAATTGTAAATCATGTTCAAAATCAATCTCTACTACACACTTGGGCGGGTTTGCTGCCAATGACATTTCCAGAAGTTCAAGAATTCGACAGTGTGATGACTCTGCAGTCTTTACAACTCAAGTTCATTTTTTAAGGAGCTTCTTATTTGCAGGAATGGAAATTTGTTTTACAATTCAACAATTTAAGGAGTGACAGCTGAGGGCTTATGCTGGTGACTTGTTCAACTCTTAAACAGGTTAACCTTTGACATATCTTCCAGTGAACTAATACTTAGTGTATGACAAGTTTGAAAGGCTCTAGCTCTCAATCTCTTACACCTTGGTAACTTTAATGTGTGCAGCTGACCGACTGATGGTTTTTTAAACTTTCCAAGGCTATGACTTGAGCTTCTCTATAGTATAATTGGCAAAAAGAGTTCGAGACTTGAATCTTCAAAATGTAAGTTTAGCCTTTTCTATTTTCCATATAGGATGGGGTTCCAATGACATTTGTGTAAGCTACCTATTTTTATGCTTTACACTGATATACTGCCCAATGTTATTGTTATTTATTGAGGTCTTTTGCCAAAAGATGTTTATCGTGTTTGCTTGTTGAACTTTCACTGGTATCATCACAATTACGTGCGAATTTGATGAGGGAATGATCTGTATCTTTTAATGGATGTTGTTAGCTTGTTATGCAAAGTCCATGCATTGGACTAATAAGGTTGTCCTTTTTTTTGCCATTTAGCCTATAAATATATATAAATTGCATGAGGAAAGGGCTATTACAGAAAAAGTGTTCACCATCTTTTTTTTGGTGCAAATGAGCCACAAGGGCGGGTAGTTGGGGGAATATGAGGATTCGAACCCGTGAACACAAGAATCAAAGGTGGACTTGGAGCCACTGCTCCAAACCCCTTCCTAAAAAGTGTTCATCCTCTGATTGTGTTATACAATTGATAGATCTACCATGCAGGTAACCTTCCAAAGCATTTGAACTTTCATGAATTTACCATTCCTTTCTACTAATAAATGTCGTCATGTTTTGCTTAGTTCCTTATAAGTGAATAAAGACTTTTATGATTGGCACCATCAACGACTGCAAAGGGATGGTTGCATCCTTTTTACTCCCTCCGTTACGCATTACTTGCAACAAATTGGCTTGGGGGAAATCCTAGGCAAAATTTGTTAATGATGGATAAAGGTGTAGTTTGGTAAAAGTAGGAGAGAGAAATAACATGTGATTAGGAGAAAAAAGAGGAAAAGAGAGGAAAAAACAAAAACAAGTACAAAAGGGGTGGGGACCTAAGTAATTAAATGTGAAAAATTTTACCATAAAAAAGAAATAGAAAAACTGTTGCAATTATTGTGTAACACTTATTTTTGGAAACTGTTGCAAGTAATGTGTAACGGAGGGAGTACAAAATAAACCTCAAAAATCTGAATGGAGGCTTATAGTTGGGCTATTATCAAAGAAATGCATTTCTCCAAAATTTGTCATTTTATGACATCCTTTAACTTCAACACTATTGAAATTTAGCAAAGCTTTTATGCAAGTTCCTTATTGTGGTAGACTAGACATAATAGAATTATTGAAGTGAAGATTCAGTAAGCTTTCCTCTTTCGACACCAATTTATTTTGTTTTGACTTGCCAGTCCTTGGACAAAGAACTTGAATTCCATTGTGTTATTTGGATGGATTTTTTACTGACTTAGTCAAGTGTGCTCTGCTTTATTTTTATTGCCAGTAATATATGCTTCCGTTTTGCTTCTCACATATTTTTCTCCATCAGTTACATTGCTTTTTATGGCTCAAAGCTTGTATTTTGGTTGTGTGATGGTTATGTCTTTTTTGTGAATGAACATTGTACAAGGGCTGGACTTCTATATACCGGGTTTTGCATGAACCACTTGTTCGCCTAGACTTAGTCATAAAAGGATTTTCGATTTTATTTTTTTTGGGAAAAGTGAATTTTTTTGAAGGACTACTGAAAGTTGTATCTTTTTTAGATGAGAATGACCTTTAAACTGAATTAATCTGAGTTGAACTGAATTGTTTGGAGAACTGGAAAATTGGGTATATATCACTCTGAAACTGTGTCTTTATAAATTTTGTTTCCGAACTACTTGATACTATATCTTTTTATTACTGGCTCATAAATTATGGCTTCATTTCAGTTTATGTTAAACTAGTTGAATTGGGCTAATTGCTCAATCATCCTTTAGTTCCTCTTTAATTTTATTCCTTTTCCCTAATTTTTGTTAAAAAAAATTTTAAAATGGACAAGCTAGAGGTTAGGGATAGAGTTCTTTGGTTCATGTGGTAGCAAGTTAGATTAGAAGTAATCCTTAATTGTGATGTATATCATGACTTAATAATGTAAAATATGTATGTAAAGGTATGGATCATGTTAGAATAATCCATGGTCTGATGTTAAAGCTTTCATTTGTGTTATTTCGTTGGAAAATCCGTGTTTGCACTTGAGGTCTTGGTCATTTTGGATCCTATGTGTGCTCCCTACTTTTTGAAATTGATTCCTTCTATGCTAATATTTGATTTTGTTTTTTTGTTGTGTTGTGAATCGAAAATTTAGAAGTTGGGAAAAGTTTGAGTTGGAGGGTGTGCTGGTTTTCCTAATGGTTTGTTGATTAAAAGGAAGTAAATGACATACAAGGAATTATTTGACAGATTAGTTTATAGGGGTCTAACTTCTCTGTTTCCTTTTAAAATCTTGTGAAGATTGTGAGAGTTTAAGAACTTCCATACTTGATTTCTTTTGTGTGTTTCTTCTTTTTCATTTTTCTTTTCCGGTTTTCCTCGTACTTCTAAAATAGTACCCCGGTATTTAGAATTAATTATAGCACATAGTTTTGTGGGTATTTGAGAATTATTCTAGCTATTCTAGTAGTTTTTATTGCTAAGAAAACTTTTGAATACTTCTGACCAATAATTTTATCCGTGAATACTAGGGATATGACCTAAAATGCCCAACAAAATTATGAATCAAAGTTTCAGTGGTTACTCTGAGAAAACAATTTTCAAATCTGCTACTAGAATGCATTCCTAAGGACTAAGGGGTTAGAACGAGAGCTTAGTTCACAGATGTCACTTGGTAGTTGGTACTTCTAGACATCTAGTTCCTGTCATGCTTACGATACCATGGTAATTATCTACATCCATTTTAATTTTAAAGAAAATATGTTTTGCATCTTCTCTTTTAGTCTACAATTTATAGACTTGCACCCAAAGTGAACAAGGAAATGTTGAAATTTTTAGGATAATCTTGAAATTTAATATTGAGAATTGCCCCTTAGTTTCTTTTAACATTTTCATCATCCTTTTTTTTCCCCCTTTTCTTTATTTTCTTATACTGCAAATGTCATTCAATTCCTTCATTTTCTTTTAGTACCTTGCACCTTCTGATTTTTGTAGAGTCTTGTATGAAGATCAGAAATCTGGAATGTTTTAATTCTGAAACTGATGATGAAGTATATATTGGAATTTTGTATTTCCATTCATAATGTTCAGAGAAAATATTTCACGTGTTTTCCATTCATAATGAAGACTTGCACCCAGAGTGTTTGTTTGACATAGTATCTTGTGATCCTTCGTTTGTTTCTATATTTGACTCTTTCTCGCCTTCTCTTTTTCTTCAATTTCTTCTAACATGCGCTTATCATATGTTTCTATTATACCTTTTGTTATTTGCGTGTCATTTTTCTTTTTTCTTTTCTTTTTTCTTGTGTTACTTCTGAAAGGAGTAGGATTTGGGGATTAGTGAATGAAAAAAATTGTAATGCCTTGAGTGGTGCTATTCAGAATCATTTAAAGCAGCAAGACTTCATGTTACTTTCTACTTCACCAAACTGTAACGTAAGGAAAAAGTGGCCATGTCGTCTAGCCATGGTCAAACTGTATTCATTTCTGCATGATAACGGATGAGTTAATCCTGCCAAATGGATCCCTGAAGTCACTTGTTACAGTATTTCAGCTTAAAAATTATTGGGTTTACCCTTTCCGTGCTTGCTCTTATTGCAGCCCCCTTTTTATAAAATTTACTTGAATAATGAAAATACTTCTCTTACCAAATACATTGATACTTAAATAAATTTCTCTCTCTTTCTATCTTTTCTGTTTCTTTTACCTCACAAATAAGAGGTTTGATGGATTTTGATGCTAATGAAGGTGTAGATAGGATTAGTGATTTGCCTAACCATATCCTTTGTCATATCCTGTCGTTTCTCCCAACTAAATATGCTGTAGGGACTAGTGTTTTGTCAACTAGATGGAGATATCTTTGGACATCTGTTCCTGTTTTCAACTTTGATGGTAGGCTTCATGGTGGATTCAATTCTATCTTCAACATGAATGTATTTCTGGAATCAGAGATCACCTTCCGAAATGTTGTTAATAGAGTAATGCTTCTGAATAGCATTCCTAATATTCAAAAGTTTCGCCTTGTTTACGATTGTCATTATAATGCTGCTCCTATTTTTACATGGTTGCAAGTGGGCATTTCCCATTGTATTTTGGAGCTCAATCTTGACTTCTGCTTGTCAGTTTTAATGGAATTAATGATGTTGCCTAAGAACTTTTTCATGCGCTGTACACTTGTGGTGTTGAAATTATCTCGTATGCCTCTTATTGTCCCTTCTTTTGTTAGTTTCCCTAAGCTTAAGGTCCTTGAGATTAGGAGAATGGTGTACCTAGATGACTAATCTATTCAGAGGTTGCTTTCAAGCTATCATGAAGAGTTGGTCGTAGAAGAAACCACAAGGGAGCAGCCATGGGTGATAAAAATCTCCATATATACATTGATAAGACTTTCTTTTAGTCATAAATATGTGATTGATATATAGGTAGATTGCCTATACAAATTTGTCATCAACGCCCCAAATCATGAGTACTTTTAAGTCAAAGGTCGTATATCAGATAATTTTGTGGTAAAGAGTTTGGGAGCTTTAATAAATGTGGAATTGGATCTCTGCCAAACTGGTGTTCTTCCTAAAGTCACTAGTCTTTGTCAGCAACGTGTCATTTATCTCTTCAAATGGATAGCAAAAGTGAAGTTCCTTTCGCTGTCTCAAGACATAATTCAAGTACATTTATTTGTTTTTTTTATAGACACGCGCTGCCTAATGATGGTTATCATAGAATAATTGTTGTGGTTTGTCATTGTGTTGATGCTAATATATGAATTTCATGGGGGGTGTAGCTGCTATGTGTGGATGATCTGAATCTACCTAGATTTTTCAATTTGACAAAGTTGGCATTAGGTATTGGTGTTGATATTTGTTGGAAAAGGCTAGTGATAGAGTTATCAAATGCTCCCTTGATATGGAGATTCTTACCTAAGGTTAGCTGGAATCATGCTAATTGAATATGGTAACTTCTAACTCTTGGATTTGCATGACACTGTATGACTTAATTATAATGTTGTTTGCAGTAAGGACTTGCTGGGGACGTAGAAGTATTGCACATGACTCCACCACAGCCTGTGCCTGATATTTTGCTATCTCAGCTCCCGAAGATTCTTCTTTAGGAGCTCTATTCTAACTTTCCGCTGAAGCTGTGGAGTTTTTGCCGCGGGATGTCGAAGTGGTTGAACATATCCTGCCAGTGTTCAGACATGCTAAGAAGCCAGATTGGTCATATCTTCTGAACCATATAAACCTTTTTGCATACTTGAAGACTTGTTTCAGTTGCAAACGAAGTTTAGGCTTTGTGTGAGAGATTAATATTACATTTTCTTTCTGTCTGAATGACTGATTTGTGACTCGTCTATGTTTATTTTATTTGGTTGTATGGCGAGAACGCTTTGAATCTTGAGCTTGATTTTCATATGATGCAGAACTTCTTTCCGTTGATAACATTGAAATGTATTTGGTTTCGTTTAGTTTTTGTTTAGATTTGCAGCAAAACCATGGTGTCACCTTCAAGATGTCTAATTGCTCGTGATGCCTTGTTAGCAAGGCGAAGGGATTGCCTAATTTCGTCTAGGTCATAGAGGTTGTTTCGGGTGTTTTTAGTCCCTCGGGAGAGTTACAATATTGGGTATGAGCGCCTGACTTCTGTACCTGCAAAACCACGAAACTCCGGTTGGGTGGAGTTCCGCCTCCAAAGATCAAGTAGTACGATTCCGGATGAGTAAGCGTGCGGAAAGTAAATGGGCGTTTCTCTCTGATTCAGGGAGATTCCGCAATTAATATTACTCGGGATTTGTGTATGTATTTTATGAATGGGTAATAAATGAGGATTTTTCCCCTATTTATAGCAGATGAGGATCTGCTCCCCCATTGGAGGTATATTGCCACGTGCCAGCATCCAATTGGATCCTGTTGGGCCTCTGGTGGGTTGTCACGTGTCATGATTTTACTGGGCCATGTGGCATAGGGTATTTTTACCCTAAACATTTGCCCCTCACAGGTGTGACGTGGCGTAGCCACGTGTCACCTGTGACAGGTGTCAAGCACAGGGGAGGCGACAGTTGATTTGCTTCCCGCCTCTTTCTTGGATTCGAATTTTGAAAAGTTGAGGCAGAAGGTGGCGATTCGCCTTCTGGGCTTGTCAATAAATAGAGGCGCACCCCCTCTCTTCTCTTCACTTTACACATTTTGCAAAAAATTCTCTTGAGAGCTCTGATACCGGCTGCTTAATTGTGCACCTAGCTTCCTTGCTTGAACACATCCGGATACCGGTTGAGTGCTTCTTCAATCAACTCATCCAGGTACTGTCTGGCTCTTGATTTATTCTTGATTTGAGTAGAACTACAGGCGGCTTTAAACCGTCTAGGGCACCTTAAGCCCTTTCTTTCATGTCTTGGATTTGGTAGACCCACAGACGGTTTGGATCGTTTGGGGTATCTTCAAACCATGGTCTTCATGACCGTCTGAGGTACCTTCAAACAATGGACTTTCGAATAATGCATCCCATAGGCCCACAGACGGTGATATACCGCCTGTGGCATCTCTAAACAATGGTCTTCAAGGAGTTGCATTCAAAAGACCCACAAACGGTTACATGCAGTCTGGGGCATCTTCAGACAATAGCTTATCAAAAACTTGCATTTCATAGATCCTCAGACGGCTAGGAGCCGTCTGGGGTATTTTCAAACAAAGGATCTTCAAGTCAAGACCCACATACGGTTTTGGACCGTTTGGGTTGTCTTCAGACAATTGCTTTTCGAAACTTAGGATCCATCATACCCTCAGCCGGACTTAATCCGTCTAGGGTATGCTCGAGCAATTTTCTTCATAACCTGCTCATGATCTGCTCTTATAAAACCCTCAGCCGGCAATAATCCGCCTGGGCATTTCTAAGTAATTTTCATCATAACTTTATATACATTCATAAGACCCTCAGCCGGTATTATCGCCGCCTGGGGGCTTTTAGGCAATCTTTATCGATCCCGCCTGGGGGGTCTTTGAACAATGCTCTGCAACCTAATTCATTAGAACCTCAGGCGGCCTATATGCCGTTTGGGGGACCTTTGGGCAAGCTTCCTTGATACCGCCTGGGGTATCTTTGAGCAAGATTTTTTAATACCGCTTGGGGTATCTTTAGGCAAGCTTCCTTGATACCGCTTGGGGTATCTTTGAGCAAGATTTTTTTATACCGCTTGGGGTATCTTTGGGTGATTTTCTTCCAAAATGCCTAACTGTTTGTCTTTGTGCTTCAGGTATTTAAACGTGAACTGACTGCTCCGCCTGTGGCATCTTCAAGCCACACTTTGGAATCTCAACCAAGTCTTCTTCAGACGTCTTCATATATTCAAGGTATCGCCTTTGCCCCCTTGTAACCTCTTGAGTTTACCGGTTGTATAGGTTAGAGAATAATGGACTCTCCCAATACACACATGGCACGGCCTAGGGCAGTTGTCAACCGGTCACCGGATATGGCTGAATCTAGGACTGGGGATGCCGTCTGGGGGTGTATGGAACACCCTTACTTTTCTGCGAATCCGACCGTCTCTGTTCTTGTGCAGGACATAATGACTCGGACAAGGAAAACGACTGTTGACCCCGAGTGCAAGTCAGATGATTCAGCCGGATCTCCGGTTGAAGATGTTCCCTTTGATCAACCAGGCGTTCCGAGTACGCCTGGTGATGAGATTCTTGAAGAATCCGGGAGCTCAAGTGGTGAAGAAACCGATCAGGAAGCCAGATCTACAGAGTTTACCATGACACCGGATGCCCCTCAAGATAATGAGGAGGCATACAACTGGCCTTCAATAAACAATCCAATGGAGGCGCACATGAGCGCCTGGGATGTTGTGACGTTAAACGCAACACTCCCAGCATTTTTGGAAAAGCGCCCGGTTGGAGCCGGATGGGAGGTTGGCGTCCCGCCTGCTACAACAACCGTCGTCTGGGAAGACGACCAGGAGCATGCCGACAATTACTTCGGCTGCTATGATGCGGCATTCAAAGCCGGCCTCCGGTTCCCCCTCCATAGAACAATTAAAGTCATTCTACGGGGTTATGACCTTGGTGTCTGGCAGCTCACACCCAACTCTTGGGTGAACATCATTGGATACATTGCCGCCTGCGAGATGCAGGACGTGACGCCTAGCTGGGAGGCGTTCGCGCAAATGCACTACTTGAGCTGTGCCCCAGGCGGCTGGAATGCGTGGTACACTCTCACTACGGATCCGGAATATATGATGACCTTGGAGAAACCCTCCAAGTGGACGAGCTGGAAGAGCAAGTTTTATTTCGTCTCTTCCCCATCAACGACTGCTAATGACCGGATGCGCCGTTACAATAAGAACCCGGTTCTACTGGGAAAGAAGTGCACCCTACCAAGGGTGCCGGTTGAGGCTTGGGATGCTATAATGGAGCCGAAACTATTTAAGAAAACCACTGAGCCACTGGATGATGGGACACAAATCATTGTCCCCCAATTCTGGGTCCCTCATCCGGACTGGTTTAAAGACGAGGCGTTCCTCTCCGCCTGCGGTCTCAGCACCTTTTGGGACAAACGTAGGTTTACTGCTTAACCGGCGTATTATGCCGCCTGTACTATGCTTGAATGCTCTTACATTTTTTCTTGTTATTTGCAGAGAAAGGACTAGAAATGAATCCTCCGAAAATGACGCTGGCTAAGTCAGCTGCCGAGATAAGGAAGGAGCAGCTTGAACAAAAACGAGCCCAGCTTGCGGCCCGAACGAGCGGGGTAAGCACCAGCTTTCTTTATGTCGTTTGTATATCTTGCAAATAACTTTGATACTGACTTGTTAATTGTCTTTTACAGACGGGAAGCCAGAACATTCCTCGCTCCCTGCGCCAGATGGTGAGGAGGCCGGGTGAGGAGCTCCCCCAACCGCCTCCGTAGAGGCGCAGGGTCTCAGGCGGCCCTGCACCAACTTTAGCCGGCAGAACACCGGCTCCTGAAAGGCCCACGACCGCAGGATAAAGTCTGCAAAGTCTGGGCTTAAGCTCAGAGCCGGCTGAGGCTGGATCTAAGGAGCCTTCTCCTTCTAGCCGGGTGCCAGCTATTGCATCCGGCTCAAATGCGGCTGGGGGTGGTGGCACCCCTCTACCTGATAACCAAGGTATGGACTTCACCTTTGACCCCCCCCCCCGGCCGCTTGGGCCAGTTCGAGTCAAGTCTCATGCTTCTCAGTCGGGGGACTCGGTCGGGAACCGGCTGAATATAGGAGCCGTTTATTCCCAGCACTTAACCGATATCTCTCATGATGCAAATATCTCTTCTTGTTGGTCGGATATGCAAAACTATGCCAAGAGAATGCTAAGGACCCTAACTCGGTCCGAGAGGAAGGTTGTGCCTGGCATCAGCCAGGTTAACCTTGACCGGATTACCTCACTGCTAGCTGAGGTAAGTTACCGGATGGAGTATTTTTGTGCAATCTGCTTATTTACCTGACGGGGTATTTTTGTGCAAGATTTGCTAGCTGACAGTTGCTTTTTAGTTGAATTTCGCTAACTCCATTTCCGGCTGATCTTGCAGGCATTGCTGAGGGTGGATGGGTTAAAAAACCCCTTGCGGAAGGGGCAAGAGGAGGTAAGGGATGCCTAGAATAGGGCAGCCGAATTTATAAATGTCTGTCAAAACAACTCCCTAATGCTTGAAATCCAAACTAAAGCCCGAGAGATGAAACAAGAGGAGCTCATCCAGCAGCTGACGGCTGCTGCTGATACAGCCAACAAGACGGCTGCCGACCGACATCTCCAAATTGACCAGCTCAAAACCGACATCCAAGCTCTGAAGGATGCGGAGAAGGAGAGAGTCGGGTTGAAGAATGAGGTCACCCGGCTGAGGGAGGAGCTGGACAAAGCCAAGAAATAATCTGGTTAAGTCTAAAAAGGAAGCTCTGGACTAGCTGTCGGCTGATCAGACCCGGCTGGTCACCGAGAATGAGCGCGACTGCGAAGCGCGCATGAAGATGGCATGGTCCATGATCCACCCGGACACCGACTATGCCTTCTTCGACTTGAGGTACAAATACGCAACAGAAGTATTTGATGCTCGAGTACTCGGGCTTAAGCAGCCGGCGCCTTTCAAGGAGTGGGCCAGCATTGGGGATGATCAAGCAGAGGGAGAAGTGCTGGGTGAGGAAACTCAACCCCAGCAGATCCAGGATGCCCCAAATGCCGGTTTGGGCTAGCAGCCAGAGCAGCAGCAACAGGAACCTCAGCAACAGTAGCAGTAGGATCTTTTAAAATTTTCTTTTTACCGGCCTGCGAGCCGTGAATTTCTATATCACTTTCCCGGACGGGGGTCCGGTTAACATTTGAATTTAAAATTTTAATATATATATATATGTTTAGGGTAAAAATACCCTATGCCACGTGACCAGTAGAATCGTGACACATGGCAGCCCACCAACGGCCCAACGGGATCCAATCGGATGCTGCCACGTGGCATCAAAACCCTAATCAGGGAGCATGTCCCCCACTATAAATAGAGGAATCCCCCTCATTTATTGGGCATTCATAAATTCATACACGAAACCCGAGCAATATTAATTGCAGAATCTCTCTGAATCAGTGAGAAAAACCTATTTACCTTCCGCACATTTACCCATCCGTAAATCATACTAACTTGATCGTCGGAGGCGGAACTCCACCCAACCGGAGTTTCGTGGTTTTGCAGGTACAGAAGTCAGGCGTGCATACTCCGTATTGTAACTCTCCCGAGGGACTAAAATCACCCGAAACATTTGGCGCCGTTCGTGGGGAGAGTACTACTGAGATGGCATCCGATCCTGTACCGAATGCAGAGGGAAGCCGGCCTCTGGCTGACCTTGAGGTCCATACGGACCATGAGAATGGTAGTGGGGACGACTATGACGTCGAAACCTACATGGCCCCAGACGGATCATTCCGTTCTAGGCGCACCCGTTCTAAGGAAACAAGGGAATGAAGCCAAGACAAAGCTTGCCCCAACAACCCAGGCGGCAAGCCTGTTGGACAACCCCAGGCGGCGGAGGGTACTACCCCCGTCACCAGAGACGAGCTCATGAACCTCATGACCAGTTTCAAAGGGGAAATCAAAGATATAATCAGGAAGTCAGCTTGCTCCAGCAAGGGTTAGTCGGCAAAGAGGCCTTCTCTTTCCGGGAAGAAGCAAATCAAAGATCGAGTTCCTACTCCGCATCCCAAACACAAGGGGACGGATGGGCCCCTGATCGACCTTTCGAAACTTCGTTTCCCCAAAACGGGGCAACGGAAGGCCATCCGGCATACACAGCCGGATGGGTCAAAGAAAATGTTCTCTAACGCCCGATTATTCATCCGGGAGAAGAAAAGTCAAAGCATGTCTTAGTCGGCCTCAACGTCGACCTACTCAGACATTTTCCGAAATACTTGAATGAAGCATTCGGAAACGCAGCAGGGGAGTCAGTCACGCAGTGTATCTGCACGTACTGGCCCTCATGTGATCCAGCAGCAGGCCCCGTATGTTTCCCAACAGCCATACGCCAGTATGGATCTCCATCCATGCAGTCGGCACCCTTCGGGGGTCAGGCGGCCTACCAGGTCCAACCCATGGATTGACAGCTCCGACTGCAAAACCATGGGGAACAACCTTCTGCTTTCTCCCGGGAGATAACCGAGGTGGTACAACCGACCAAGGTTAAGAATGTGTTAGTTGGTGCCTACGACGGTACCACCAACCCGGAAGACCACCTAATGGCATACACCAACCTCATGTACCTACAGGGATTGGATGACGCCGCCTGGTGTAGATGCTTTCCGGCTACATTAAAGGGCATAGCCCAACGATGGTTCGCCAACTTGCCGGCTAGGTGCATCAACAATTTTAAGACGCTTGCATACCTGTTTGCGTCAAATTTTTCCACGAATATCCCTGCTAAAAAGACAAGTCTCGAGCTAGGGGCTATCCAGCAGGGTGACAAGGAGGGACTTCGGTCCTATGTCAGGCGGTTCAATCTGATGAGAATTCAGATTCAGGGGCTGTTTGACGAAGTGGCATATACAGACTTCTTCAAGGGTCTGAAGGATGGGTCAGCTTTTAAATTTGACCTAGTCCGCAAGAGGGTAGCCACCCTCCAAGAAACGCTGATGGAGGCGAAGGCCTATATACAGGCAACTGAGCTCTGCTCTATCAGGCATCCGTCGGAGCCCAAGCGGTCCGTCAGGAGAGATAGCCGGCCTAACCAGCCAGCCAAAAAAGAAGAAAATAAAAGAAAAGAAGTCTGGGCAGCTGACCGCCCAGGTCAGTCGTCCCAGAAGAAACAATGGAAGTTGGAACCGTACGTCCCAAAGTACGAGTTCAACAAAGACTGCTCCTCCATCCTCATGGAGATAAAGGACCGGGTGACAATCAAAAAACCGGCTGCAATGAAAAGCTCTATCAAGAACAGAGACAAAAGCAAGTATTGCCGGTTCCATGAGGACGTCGGCCATGACACCAATGGTTGCTATAGCCTCAGGCGGCTATTGGACCGTCTGGCTGATGAAGGGGTCCTGGACTCCTATCTGGTGAAGAACAAGGGCAACCCCAAATCAAGTAAGGGACAACCGTCCAAGAAGCCTGCTGCTAGCTCTGAAACAGATGAAGAGCATATCTTCACCATTTTAGGCGGCTTCGCAAGCGGAGGTCCCACTATCCGGGGTGCCAAGGATAACATCCGGAAGCTATCCAATCCCGAAGATGAGGGCCAGGCGTCGAAAGACACCTTCCCTGAGGTTTTCATCTCTGGGAAGGATAGGGGCATGGTCAGGCGGCCTCACGATGACCCCCTGGTCATCGAATGTAAAGTTGTCAATCAACGAGTTGGCCGGATCTTAATCGATACCGGGAGCTCGTCTGACCTAATCAGTTACCAGTGCTTGACAAAACTCAAGTACAAGCCTAGCAGCATGCACAAGGCTCCCCATCCCCTAGTCGGCTTTGGGGGAGGAGTAGTGCATTCGGTGGGAATGATTGACCTACCCATCCGGCTAGGTGGTAAAGGGGAAGGGCAGCACATGGTCGTCAAGTTCTTGGTGGTCGAGGAATTGATCGCCTACAACCTTATTCTGGAACGCCCCACCCTCAACGAGTCTAAGGCTGTCATCATCCCATCTCTTATGATGATCAAGTTTCAGAGGGATGATGGATCAGTTGGTGCCCTAAGCGGGGATCAGAAGACGGCCAGGGAGTGTTACCTCTCGGACGTCCGGCCGACTGTAACAGCAGCCGGTCATAACGAGGAACCTGCTGACCTCGAAGAAGTGCATGCCCCCAAGGCTGCTGGCAAAAAGAGAAAGGCGGACCAGTTGGCCCCCACCATAAAAACAAAATAGCAATCACTAGCCAGGGAAAGGCCGGATGAATCCCGACCCCAGCCGGCTGGTGAGAGGCTGAGGCGGCCTTTCAAAGGTAAAAGCAACACTTGCATTCTTTGCCAAGGCTAGTGAGCCCCTTGCCTAAGGAGGTTCTTTACATGTACCAAGCCGTCTCAGACCACTCCCTTAGTGTCGTCCTCCTTGCCGAGATAGACGGCAAGCAGATCCCGGTGTATTTCATCAGCCATATACTCAGGAATGCTGAGCTCCGGTACCCTATGATCGAAAAATTTAGGCTGGCTCTTTACAAAGCGGTCAAGCAGTTGAAGCCCTACTTCTTGGCTCACCCGGTGACCGTCTATACTGATCAGCCACTCAAGCGTCCAATAACTACCATAGAGTCATCCGGCATAATGATCAAGTGGGCTGTTGAAATGCAAAGCTTGGAGATAACTTTTGAACCAAGGCGGCAGTGAAAGGTCAGGCGTTTGCCGACTTCATTGTTGAAATGACTAGGCCGACACAACCGGAGAATACCGATCAGGTTTGGAAGTTATTCGTAGACGGAAGCTCTACCTCGAACGGCTGTGGTGGAGGCGTGATTTGTATATCTCCGGAAGGAGATACTTATGAATATGCACTACGGTTCAAGTTTCAAGCTTCAAACAATGAAGCTGAGTATGAAGCCCTACTAGCCGGAATACGCATGTGTAAGGCGGCAGGGGCAAGAAAAGTTGACGCCTGTCCTGATTCTCAATTGATTGTTAGCCAATCCAATGGTGACTATGAGGCCACCCATCCGGCAATGATGAGGCGGGGACACTTGATGAATTCCATCTAAGTTAGGTGCCCCGGTTAGAAAATAATCAGGCGGATGCTCTGTCCAAATTGGCCTCATCCGCCACTTGTGATGCGCCTAGCTAGGTTAGTCTTCTAGGAGGTCATAGAAAAACGAAGTATTGAGCATGACCCCATTGGAATTCTCGACCGAAGCTCTACCTGAATGGACCCCATCCGGGATTATTTGGTACACGGCACCTTGTCGGATGCCTCTTCAGAAGCGGCAGCACTTAAGAAACGAGCTTTAAGCTTTGAAATGTACAAGGGAGAACTCTTCAGAAAGGGTTATCTCCGGCCGTTACTAAAGTGTGTTACACCCGAAAGTGGAAAAGAAGTGCTAGAGGATCTGCATGCGGGCTTTTGTGCTTCACATATAGGCGGCAGGTCTCTTGCAAAGAGGGACAGGCGGCAGGGTTACTTTTGGCCCACCCTTGAGGCAGACGCCATGGATTTGGTGAAGAAATGTGACAAGTGCCAAAGATTTGGCCGGCTCATACACCGTCCGGCAACTGATCTTACGGCTATCTACAGCCCGGTTCCATTTGCAAAATGGGGCATGGATATCTTGGGTCCCTATACGCCTGGTTGATCAAAGGGAATGTCTTCAACCGGTGTACCGGCTGAATCATCTGATTTGTACTCGTGGTCAAAAGTCGTTTTCCTTGTCTGAGCCATTCTGTCTTGCACATGAACAGAGACGGTCGGATTCTCAAAAATGTAAGGGTGTTCCATGCACCCCCAGACGGCATCCCCAGTCCTAGATTCAGCCGTATCCGGTGAACGGTTGACAATTTCCCTAGGCCGTGCCGTGTGTGTATTAGGAGAGTCCATTATTCTTTAACCTATACAACCGGTAAACTCAAGAGGTTACAAAAGGAGCAAGGATGATACCTTGTATTTATGAAGGCGGCTGCAGAAGACTTGGAATTCCAAGATGTGGCTTGAAGATACCACAGGCGGAGAAGTCCATTTGTGTTGAAAACCTGAAGCACAACTACAAACAGTCATGCATTTTGGAAGAAATTCACACAAAGATACCCCAGGCGGTATCAATAAAGTGTGTTCAAAGATACTACAAGTGGTATCATAATAGCTTGCTCAGAGATACCCCAGGCGGTTTCAAGGAGGCTTGCTCAATGAAGCTCACTCAGAAGTACCCCAGACGGGACATCTCCGTCTGAGGCTCCATTAAATGGTTATCAGATACCAAGGTTGCTTAAAGACCCCCCAGACGGCATGAGAGCCGTCTAAGGGTGTTTGAAGGGCAGGTCATGTGCAAGCTATGAAGATCATTGTTCAAGCGCCCCCAGGCGGTATAAGCCCGGCTAAGGGTGCGAAGTATCTAAGTCTTGAAGCATAAGCTTGCATATACCCCAGATGGTCCATAACCGTCTATGGGTCCAGTTCTGAAGAGTTATTATTTGAAGACACCCCAGATGGTGCAGAACCGTTTGTGGGTCTGATTTTGAAGAATCTTGTTTGAAGATCACCCAGGCGGCTCCTTGCCGTCTAAGGGTCTATGAAATGAGTTATTTAAGTAAACAGTTGTTTAAAGATGGTCCAGACCGAATCTTTCCGGTTGAGGGTCTACTGGATGCAAAAAGTTATTGTCTGAGGATACCCCAGACGGCACATACCCGTTTGTGGGTCCTTTGAATGCAAATTCTTGAAAACAATTGATTGCAGATAGCACAGGCGGTATATCACCGACTGAGGTCCTATGGAGTGCATTATTAAAGGCCAAGGTTTGAAGGTACCCCAGACGGTCCACGCCGTCTGTGGGTCTACCATTTGAAGAGCAAGGTCTAAAGATGCCCCAGACGACATGTAACCGTCTGTAGGTCCTTTGAGTGCAACTACATGAAAAACCAGTGTAAAGGTGCACAGGCGGTATTCACCGTCTGTGGGGCTATGATATGCATTCAGAAGTATAGACCATTGTTTAAGGATACCCCAGACGGTCCACCACCGTCTAAGGGTCTATTTTTAAGAATCATGATTTAAAGATTCCCCAGACGGTCTACACCGTCTGAGGGTCTACCAAATGCAAGTCATAAAAAGGGCTTATGGAGTCCCAGACAGTGTATGATCGTCTGTGGTTCTACTCAAAGTTAAGAAAGAGAATCAAGTCTGACGGTACCTAGGGGAATTAAGTGAAGAAGTCCTCAACCGGTATCCGTATGCGTTTCAATGAAGTAACTGGTTGCACAAACAAGCAGCCGGTGTCAGAGCTCTTAAGAAGATTCTGAAAAAATTTCAACAGAAGTCAGGCGCGCATACTCCGTATTGTAACTCTCCCGAGGGACTAAAATCACCCAAAACAATATATACCGAATGTGTTGGTTTGCTTTGCATATTTTTCAATTTTTGCAACTTTTGAATTATTGCAATTTTGTTTTGCATGCTCTTGTGATATGCCAGATGTATCAGCTATTTATGCCCCTGGACGGTTGGTTGCTTAGCTGCTAAGTCTAAGCAGGCAGCCATCCATAGTTATCCGGATAAATGAATAAGAGATCTTTGACTTTTACAACAGGTTTGCCCGGCTGCATACAGGCGGCCTAGGACCGGACGTATGCTCTATAGACACTTGTTAAGTGCGAGGCAAGGTATGGCCTTGTATCTTACGTCGTAGCCGGCTGTAATGCTTTCTTGCAAAAGCCGGTTACGCACTGAGGTATAGATTACCGCCATTATTGCCTTGGGGCAATAGTCAGGCGAATGTTGAGGTCAACAGGGTCTGACCTTATCAATGTCGATATTACCGTCTGTATTGCATTAGGGCAATAACCGGTTGCGACCTATGATGCTACTTTTCGGTTGTATTGCCTTGGGGCAATAGCCGGTTGTAGTATGACAAAATTTGCCAGTTAATTAAATTTTTGTATGATGATTTTTGAAGTTAATTAGTTTGAATTTCAGGATAGAAGCGGGGGCCGACTGTAGGGCTTTTGGGCAAAGCCGGTTGTTTAACAAGATTTAATTTACCGTCTATATTGCCTTGGGGCAATAGCCGGGTGCATCTTGTTTGCGATAGGTCATTCAAACGGATATGGGTTTTCTTTAACCTAACTGGTTAAAGCCGTTTGAGTTCATGACGCATAGAACAATGTACAACCTAGAAGGGAGATGTTCTCTTCGACGAATTCACCCGGATGGGCGTCGCCGGATAACTGCTTAGGGTCAAAGCAGGCGGTTTAAAATATGTTGGCTTTGGGCCTTTAAATAGCTAAGTTAGGTACTTAGCTTCTTATTTTGAGCAAACGGGTGCCCGATTGTGCATTGCACAGTTAGGTCTTGTTAGATGCCCGGTTGTGCATTATACTAGGGACTTTAGGAGATGCCCAGTTGTGCATTGCACATGGGACTTAATACAAGAAACTGAAATAAGGTATTCCTTTCATTCATTTACTCTTTACAAAAAGTATTTACAATCTCCTTAAAAGTAGTACTTTTTCAAGTTGTCTACATTCTAGGTTTTGGCTAACTGCCTGCCGTCTGGTGTTTCCAGGAGCTACGTGCCGCCTCTAACTTCTTCAAAAATGCGGTAGGGACCTCCCCAATTTGGGGTCAGCTTTCCTTATTCATTTGCCCCACCGGTTGCTTCCATTTTATGTAGCACAAAGTCCCCCACTTTGAGGGGCCGCTTATGTACTCGTTTGTTGTAAGCCCTTGTCATTCTCAGACGGTATATCTCATGACGCAAGGCGGCATTGCCCCTGCGCTCCGGGAGTGAATCCAATGCAAGACGCATGGCCTCCCAATTAGCCTCTTCGTCATAAAGCATGACTCGGAGTGGCTCATAAAGTTCAATGGGCAGGACAGCTTCAGTGCCGTATGTCATGAGAAACGGGGTTTCACCGGTTGCTCCTTTTTCAGTGGTTTTTATGGCCCAGAGGACGTGAGGTAACTCATCCGCCCAAAGACCGCCAGCCCTTTCAATCTTCTTTTTTATGTCGTCTGAGATGAGCTTGTTAAAGGCTTCAACTAGACCGTTTGTCTGGGGCCGGCCAACAGATGCGAAGCAATGCAAGATCCCCTGATCTTCTAACCAATCCTTGAGGGTAGACGTCTCAAACTGGGGGGCGTTGTAAAAAACCATGGACATTGGAACCCCAAACTAGGTGATGATGTTCCTCCAAATTAAGGAGATGACATCCTTTGTCTTGATGCTTTTGACCGCCTCTGCCTCAACCCATTTGGTAAAGTAGTCTATAGCCACCAGAATATATCTTCTGTTGCCTGTGTCAAGCGTATAGGGACATAAGATGTCCATGCCCCATTTTGCAAATGGAACCGGGCTGTAGATGGTCGTCAAGTCTGTTGCCGGACGGTGTATGAGCCGGCCAAACCTCTGGCACTTGTCACATCTCTTGACCATTTCCATGGCGTCTGCCTCAAGGGTGGGCCAAAAGTAACCTTGCCGCCTGGCCCTCTTTGCTAGAGTCCTGCCGCCTATATGTGACGCACAGAAGCCTACATGCAGGTCCTCTAGCACCTCTTTTCCCCTTTCTAGGGTAACACACTTCAGCAACAGCTGGAGGTAACCCTTTCTGAAGAGTTCTCCCTTGTACATTTCAAATCTCGAAGCTCGTTTTTTAAGTGCAGCCGCTTCTGAAGAGGCATCTGGCAAAGTGTCGTCTACCAAATAATCCCGGATGGTGTCCATCCAGGTAGAGCTTCGGTCAAGAATTCCAATGGGGTCATGCTCGATACTTATTTTTTCCATGACCTCCCAGAAGACTGACCTAGGCGTATCACAAGTGGCAGATGAGGCCAGTTTGGACAAAGCATCCGCTTGATTGTTTTCTGACCGGGGCATCTGACTTAGATGAAACTCGTCAAGTGTCCCCACCTCGTCCTTGACCGCCTGAAGGTATTTGATCATTGCCGGATGGGTGGCCTCGTAGTCACCATTGAATTGGCTAATGATCAGTTGAGAATCAGAGCAGGCGTCAACTTTTCTTGCCCCTGCTGCCTTACACATGCGTATACCGGCTAACAGGGCCTCATACTCAGCTTCATTATTTGAAGCTTGAAACTTGAACCGTAGTGCATACTCGTACGTGTCTCCTTCCGGAGACTTATAAATTACGCCTACACTACAGTCGTTCAAGGTAGAACTTCCGTCTACGAATAACTTCCAAACCCAATCGGTATTCTCCGGCTGTGCCGGCCTAGCCATTTCAACAATGAAGTCGGCAAACGCCTGACCTTTCACTGCCCGCCTAGATTCGAAAGTTATCTCTAGGCTTTGCATTTCAACAACCCACTTGATCATTCTGCCGGATGACTCTATAGTAGTCATTGGACGCTTGAGTGGCTGATCAGTATAGACAATCACCGGATGAGCCAAGAAGTAGGGCTTCAACCGCTTGACTGCTTTGTAAAGAGCCAGCCCAAATTTTTCAATCATTGGGTACCGAAGTTCAGCATTTCCGAGTATATGGCTGATGAAATACACCGGGAGTTGTTTGCCGTCTCTCTCAGCATGGAGAACAGCACTAAGGGAGTGATCTGAGACGGCTAGGTACATGTAGAGAACCTCCTTAGGCAGGGGGCTCACTAGCCTTGGAAAAGAATGCAAGTGTTGCTTTAACCTCTGAAATGCCGCCTCAGCCTCTTCTCCCCATTCAAATCTAGACCTCTTCCTGATTGCTTGGAAGAAGTAAAGGCACTTGTCACCTGACCGGCTGAGGAATCTTCCTAATGCCGCCAGGCAACCGGTAAGTTTCTGGGCTTCCTTGACGGTGCGAGGTGACTTCATGTCAATCACGGCCTATACCTTCTCCGGATTAGCCTCTATGCCTCTTTGATCAATCAGAAATCCGAGAAACTTCCCAGACTCAACACCAAAGACACACTTCTTGGGATTAAGCATGACCTTGTGCCGCCTGAGGGTGGTGAAGGTTTCTCGGAGGTCGGCTAGGTGATCCGCCTGTAGCTTGGATTTGACTATACATTCCTTCCAATTTGATTGATGAAAATCGTGTTTATCATTCTTTGGAAGGTAGCAGGCGCATTTTTCAACCCAAACGGCATCACCGTGTAGCAATACATACAACCCC
The DNA here is from genome assembly GCF_001683475.1 of Chenopodium quinoa. NCBI lineage: Eukaryota > Viridiplantae > Streptophyta > Magnoliopsida > Caryophyllales > Amaranthaceae > Chenopodium > Chenopodium quinoa. The sequence continues at coordinate 743,102 of NW_018742372.1, forward strand.
TGATCAGTGACGAAGGTCGTCTTTTCCTGATCCTTCTTCCATAGGGGGATCTGATGGAAGCCTGAGTAGGCGTCCATGAAGCTCATCAAGGCATGGCCGGCTGTAGAGTCGACCAAGCTGTCGATCTTAGGAAGGGGATAGTTATCCTTCAAACATGCCTTGTTCAGATCTGTGTAATCTGCACACATCCACCAGGTACCATTCGGCTTCTTGACAAGGACAACATTTGCTACCCAATCCGAGTAGTAGCATTGCCGAATGAACCCGGCATCCAGGAGCTTTTTGACCTCAGCGGTTGCCGCCTGAGGCCTCTCCTCGCCATGATCCCTCTTCTTTTGCCTAACCGGCTTTATTTTGGGATCAATGGCTAACTACTGGACGGCTAGATCCATGCTGATGCCTGGCATCTCCTCCACTTCAAAGGCAAAAATGTCTTTGAACTCTCTTAGAAGTTGGAGCAGGTCTTCTCCTAACTTTTCAAAAGCAACCGTCCCAACCTTGACTATTCTGTCGGGGCGACTGTCGTCCAGAACGACATCAATCCTTTCACCGGCCGGCTGGGGTCGGGAGTCATCCGGCCTTTCCTCGGTCAGTGATTGCTATTTTGTTTTTCCGGTGGGGGCCAATTGGTCCGCCTTTCGCTTTTTGTCGGCTGCCTTGGGAGCAGGCGCGGCTTCCTTGTCATCAGGATCAGTGAGTTCCTCATTATAACCGGCTGCAGTTGCAGTTGGCCTGACGTCTGAGAGATAGCACTCCCTTGCCGTCTTTTGGTCCCCGCTCAGGGCACCCACTGATCTGTCATCCCTCTCAAACTTGATCAGCATAAGAGAGGGGATGATGACTGCCTTGGACTCGTTGAGGGTAGGATGGCCCAGAATAAGGTTGTAGGCGGTTAATTCCTCGACCACCAAAAATTTGACGACCATGTGTCGTCCTCCCCCCTTGTCCCCTAGCCGGATGGGTAGGTCAATCCTGCCCATCGGATGCACTACTCCTCTCCCAAAGCCGACTAGGGGGTGAGGAGCCTTGTGCATACTACTAGGCTTGTACTTGAGCTTTGTCAAGCACTGGTAGCTGATCAGGTCAGACGAGCTCCCGGTATCGATTAAGATCCGGCCAACTCGTTGATTGGCAACTTTGCATTCGATGACAATGGGATCATCGTGAGGCCGCCTGACCATACCCCTATCCTTCTCAGAGATGAAGACCTCAGGGAAGGTGTCTTTCGATGCCTGGTCCTCATCTTCTAGGTTGGATAATTTCCGGATGTTATCCTTGGTACCCCGGATGGTAGTACCTCCACTTGCGAAGCCACCTGCTATAGTGAAGATGTGCTCTTCATCGGTTTCAGAGCTAGCAGTCGGCTTCTTGGACGGTTGTCCACCACTTGATTCGGGGTTGCCGTTGGATTTTACCAGATAGGACTTCAGAGCCCCCTCATCAGCCAGACGGTCCAATAGCCGCCTGAGGCTATAGCAACCATTGGTGTCATGGCTAACATCCTCATGGAACTGGCAGTACTTGCTTTTGTCCCTGTTCTTGACAGAGCTTTTCATTGCAGCCGGTTTCTCAATTGTCAACCGGTCTTTTATCTCCATGAGGATGGAGGAGCAGTCCTTGTTGAACTCGTACTTGGGGACGTACGGTTCCAACTTTCTTTGTTTCTTCTGGGACGGCTGACCAGAGCGGTCTGCTGCCCAAACTTCTTTTCTTTTCTTTTCTTCTTTTTTGGCTGGCTGGGTTGGCCGGCTGTCTCTTCTGTCAGACCGCTTGGGCTCCGACGGGTGCTTGATGGCGCAGAGTTCAGTTGCCTGTATATAGGCCTCAGCCTCTATCAGCGCCTCCTGGAGGGTAGCCACCCTCTTATGGACCAGGTCAAATTTGAAAGTTGACCCATCCTTATGACCCTTAAAGAAATATGTATATGCAATTTCGTCAGACAGCCCCTGAATTTGAATTCTCATTAGATTGAACCGCCTGACATAGGACCGAAGTCCCTCCTTGTCACCCTGTTGTATAGCCCCTAAGTTGAGACTTGTCTTTTTGGCAGGGGTGCATGGAGAAGTTGGACGCAAACAGGTATGCAAGCGTCTTGAAATTATTGATGCACCCAGCCGGCAGGTTGCCAAACCATCGTTGGGCTATGCCCTTCAACATAGCCGGGAAGCATCTGCACCAGGCGGCGTCATCCAACCCCTGTAGGTACATGAGGTTGGTGTATGCCATAAGGTGGTCTTCCGGGTTAGTGGTGCCGTCATAGGTACCGACCAACACATTTTTAACCTTGGCCGGCTGTGCCGCCTCGGTTATTTCACGGGAAAAAGCAGAAGGTTGTTCCCCAAGGTTAAGCAGCCGGAGCTGCCAGTCCATAGGCCGGACCTGGTATGTCGTCTAACCCCCGAAGGGAGCCGACTACATGAATGGAGATCCATACGGGGCGTATTGTTGTTGGGGCACATACGGAGCCTGCTGGATCACGTGAGGGCCAGTATGTGCGGACACGCCGCGCGACTGACTCCCTTGCTGCGTCTCCGAATGCTTCATTGAAGCATTTTGGAAACTGTCTGAGTAGGTCGACGTAGAGGCTGACTGAGACATGCTCTGACTTCTCTTCTCCTGGATGAACATCCGGGCATCAGAGAAAGTCTTCTTTGACCCATCCGGCTGTGTATGCCGGATGGCCTTCCTTTGCCCTGATTTCAGGGAAACGAAGTGTGGAGAGGTCGATCAGGGGCCCATCCGTCCCCTTGGGTTTGGGGTGAGGAGTAGGCACCCGATCTTTGATTTGCTTCTTCGTGGAGGGAGAAGGCTTCTTCGCCGACTGACCCTTGTTTGAGCCAGTTGACTTCTTGATAATGTCCTTTATTTCCCCTTTGAAACTTGTCATGAACTTCATGAGCTCGTCTCTGGTGACGGGGGCAGCACCCCCCGACGCCTAGGGTTGTCCCACTGGCTTGCCGCCTGGGTTGCTGGGACCAACTTTATCATGGCCCCGTTCCCTTGTTTCCTTGGAACGGGTGTGCCTAGAACGAAATGACCCATCTGGGGCCATATAGGTTTCGACATCATAGTCGTCACCACTGCCACTTTCATGGTCCGTATGGACCTCAGGGTCAGTCGTAGGCCGGCTGCCCTCTGCATTCGGTACTGCATCAGATGCCATCTCAGTAGTACTCTCCCCACAAACGGCGCCAAATGTTTTGGGTGTTTTTAGTCCCTCGGGAGAGTTACAATACTGGGTATGAGCGCCTGATTTCTGTACCTGCAAAACCACGAAACTCCGGTTGGGTGGAGTTCCGCCTCCAAAGATCAAGTTAGTACGATTCCGGATGAGTAAGCGTGCGGAAAGAATATTGGCGTTTCTCTCTGATTCAGGGAGATTTCGCAATTAATATTGCTCGAGATTTGTGTATGTATTTTATGAATGGGTAATAAATGAGGATTTTTCCCCTATTTATAGCAGATGAGGATCTGCTCCCCCATTGGGGGTATATTGCCACGTGCCAGCATCCAATTGGATCCCGTTGGGCCTCTGGTGGGTTGCCACGTGTCATCATGCTACTGGACCACGTGGCATAGGGTATTTTTACCCTAAACAGAGGTAATTTCCCATGATTATGTGGCTGAATGAAGCTCATGGCTTCTTGTAATTTGAGTCAAGGAGTTGTGGTCCTCAGTCACTGAATCCCAAATTGTTTCTATTAGCTTGCCATACTTCGTCTTGTAGAACGAAGCAGTAGTCATAAAGATTTTTTCATTGAAGCTTTGGTGTTCCAGAAATCTCGAAAATATAATTTCTTAGGTTCACTAAAGTCAGGTGCTCCCATGGTTATTTTTCACTGATTAGAAAATCTTTGAACATCGGGAAACAATGGTCAAATAATCCGTTGGGAGCACCTCTGAATTATTTGTTTTTTATTTGAATTCGATATTAGTGAAGTGTGTGTATGTATGTATGTTTATATGTATGTATAATTACGTTTTTAGAGACTGTCACCCTTGGGGAAAGAAGGAAGATTAATGTTTGTATGGTTTATGTGATTTTATATGGTACTCAATTCTAGTACAAATGTGTTATTATTCAAGTTCAAATACTCTCAGACGAAACAATGCATCATACGATTACGAACTAGGATAAACCATAAACCATACAAAATTGCCATGCATCAGAAAGACCAGTTAGATATCATATGTGGTCTAACCATACAAAATTGCAATGCATCAATTAGACAAGTTAGTTACTTTATAGGGTCTAAACATCTAAATTGCATCACAAAAAACATCTAATTGGCCATAAAACTCAAATGTGGCAATTTTATTTCCAACAAAAGGAGTACAAAAGCTTCAACATAACTAAAAAAACAATCAAAACATAGTGCAAGCACAAAATTACAAGAATATTATGAGCATAAAATCAAGGGTTAATACCATAATGGGCAGTCCAACATCTCTGGTCTTAATATAAATATTTTTGACACTTCGAGGAGGGCTGCTTGACATTACTGCTGAAACAAATGTTCTACGCAAACCTTGAAACCCAGTTTTTCTAATTCCAATCCCACCAAAATTCCCATGTGAAGAAATGCTCACATTCAAAGGCACTTTCGCAGCCACAAATATATTGAGGTAATTGAGCTAAAACTGCAGCCAATATATAGTCTGATCTATTCAAAAGCAATAGAAACCAACATTTCTTCCTCTCCATCTCGAGAAGTTGTATGGATCTTCATCACCCTCAACTTTGCAGCAGTTCTCAAGAAGTACTCTCCAATTCTCACTTGTTCTTCAAATCCACAAAGGTCATAGAATTCAATAGTCTTAAGAGTGCGCGATAAGTACTCTGGTGTGTAATATGGAAGTGGATTTCAATAATCCATCCAATCCTCCTGAAGTATCATAGCATATCAAGTAAATCAAAACTGATCAAAGATTAGTATAGCACAAATGTTCAAGGTTAGTACTCCCTAAACAACATCAATCATCACAAAATTGATAGTTTACTTCGCATTAGCTAGTACTGAACCGATCATTTGTATACTAAGGTAAAATGATTCAAGCATGAGTAAAACGAATACTTAAGAGCGAAGAGTACTGTTAATAGGGGTGACATTCCTAGTCTTGTATTGTTAGCTTCCCTTACTAAAAGGACCTAGCCGCCCGAGTGTTGCCGTTATAATCCCCATTTACAGCAGACGTTTAACAACATAAAAAAAAACAAGTACTCAAACAAGAGAACTTATAATACTCATGGTCAAGGAAAGAGGTTCCGATACCTATAATGAGAAATATACTTATGACGATTTTAAATCTCTTAAAGTATTCTCATAGGTCGATCCGGTATAGTTCCAAACAAATACCTGTGCAAATGATTTATGACAATCATGTCCTTGTTGCACAAGAAACGGTGCTATAAATCATACTACACACTAATCTCAAGTGGTCATTAATCGTCTACCATTTAAATGATCTTGATTAGGGATAATTTTCGATTAAAATATTCAATGTTCACTTAACAGGTGTTTCTTTATCCAAGACATTGTCTTGATACCCTGTTTTGAATATTCTCAAATCGAATGGACTCATTATTTAATTATAACCACACTTAAATAGTTTGTGGAATTTATTAGTAAAAATTTTATTCCACTATGAAACTTTTCAACGTTTCATCTTATGATAAATGGTTTTCCCCAAATGTTTCAAGAGTAATACTCTTGACAAAACATTTATAGAAATCATACCCATATGTAATATGCTTGATTTCTTTTATGCAATTGTGAATGTTGTGGTTCACTTATTGCATTGGTTTAGTAATGATTACTTTACAAAACTTAGCATCTTCTTTATCAAAACAACTCTCATAATAAGGTGATAAGATTTGAGAGTGTTATGGATTATATGCGATTTAAGATTTATTGTCCGAATGATGGCTCCACTCATTTTCATGATTTGAGATCTTCAAATTGACAACCTATAATCATCAAAGTTCAACAACAAACTATCCATTGAACAACTTCCTTATTATTGCCTTTAAGGCAACAATGTTCTCAACATATACTTTAGCAGATTTCCTAATGATGCTTTGCTTGGATTTTACTCCAACTGGCTCACAATGATTTGGATACCCTAATCATTTGTGATTACGGAAAATTGCCTTAAATTTCCGCACAATATACATTGACATAAGTTCATGTTGCCATTCTCAAGCCACGACGCGTTTTATCCTCGTGCTTATAAATGGCTTCCTTATTAAGGATCTGATCCTTGCTAAGGTTGTGCTTGCAATATCAATATTCAAATTATATTTGATTCCATGCATCAAGAACTCATCCTTTTACTTAACCAAGTAATTTGTATGTTCTTGATCAAAATCAAACGATCCATCGCTTAGATTCAAGTCGATTGGTATTTTATACTTGTCATGCTCTAAGCATGCAGGTCATGTGAAGATTCTATATCATAGCATATATGATGGATTCAATTGCTGAAATATTCGTAATTTCATCCCATTCATGTGACTTTTAGCTCATCTAATTTCACTGAGTCTTGCTAACTGTTTGCTATATGATACTGTTAAAAGTCTCTACTAGAGTATTTCTTGTTTGACTTAGTATTAGCCTAGCTTATACTTAGTTCAAACATTTACTTAGTTTTATACATATAGGTCGAAAGCCTTTCCAAGTCCTTCATGTTTAACACGGTAAATTCCTTTACTCGTTTAAACATTTTATTAAGTCTATACAATAGATCTTAATTCCCAATATGTACGAAGTATCGCCTTTGGCTTAGTCCATTGTTGAAAATACTTTTAAATCTATGCATTTAGCATTTGATAGCCATTTCACAACAGAGTACGTAAACTTCTTGCTGGACCTTTACATAATTGACTTTTGCTCCCACTAAACTTCTTTATTCAAAGAATTTCCATGTTTCTCAACAAGCCAAACCTTATATTAACTTTATGAGAAAATACGTTCCAATTCCTACATGCAATGCTTCCCTTAATCCAGCAATGTATTACTTGAGCATGCTTTCAAATCTAGCATTATTTAGATTTTCAAAACAATTAGACTATTTCCACAGTCTCTTCCAAAATCCCATTTTAGGAATGCGGTTTTGGTATCTATTTTGCCATATTTCATATGCGCATTTTTCTAGAATAATCATGAAAAGACTTAAGCATCTCGATTGGTGAATAAGTTTTTATTAAAATCAACGTCGTGAATTAATTGTATCCTTTTCAACCAATCTAGCTATGTATGCATATAAATTTCCACATTTATCAGTTTTCTCCTTGAAAACTTATTTGCGATTGATGGGTCTTTCACCCTTCATACAAATTAATCAAGTTTCAAACATGAATTTCAAACATGGAGTCTTTTCCGGATTTTATGGCCTCTAACCATTATTTAGAATTTGGATTTGTCGTAGCTAATTTACAAGACACTATTCTCTTACCATCCAATAGTAAATAGTATGCTTGTAATTCTTAGGTTTATTTCTAACTTAATAGAAAATTATAGGATTCAATCCAAGCCTTTGGTGAATTCTATACCTATACAGGGTAATTGTATCAAACACTGAGTTTCAAGGTGCTTTTGAATCCCTTTGATTATATGGATCTTACTCCATCACTTCTAAAGTTTTGTGAGTATTGAATTCTCATTTAAGGCACTTGTAAAGTACTTTGAGTATTCTTGATCAATCATTCTCATGAAGCCCTTCTAAAGTCTTCTGAGATTCTCAGTTCTAGTTTGTTGCTAATCTCGATGGTCATCGAGTTCATTTTCCTCCCATCGTTTTGGAAATGTGTTTCTTTCCAGAAAGACACCACTTAGAGCAACAAATACTATGTTCTCAATTGGGTTGTTGAAGTAATGCCCATAGTCTCACTTGAATGCTTACAAAGAGACATATATATTGTCTTTGGGTAAAAGTTCGTTGTGAAATAAACAATTATCTCCCATTCGATCTACCTTAGCCCTTATTGAGCCACTTAGCTCTCACTGAGCCAATGAACTCCCACTAAGCTAAGATCCCTAGACATATACTTGAAAAGACGCTAGAAACTATTTCTATCCATAATTGAATATGGTGTCTTTTCTTAGCTTCAACATTTTATTTAGTGTAACATTAGTCATTTGTGCAAATCTTTAAGAACTGTATAGGAAGAGATGTGATCCATCATCATTCGAGTCATTTCCAAATGGCATCGAGGTCTCCGTCAAGACATATTATATTCTTTGTGGAGCTCATTATGAAATTCCAATTTCATAACCTTGATATGATCACTCTTGGCTCAAGCAAACATCGGTCGATCTAATCTAGATGTTTTGATATCTTGCCAAGTCGATTCTATACTTCACTGAGCTCCTCAAGATCCAGTTTGTTCACATTTGATGAATATAGTCATATTCATTCAAATTCTTGTGAAAACGTTGAAGTAATGGAATCCTCTTTAGCTTTTGGAGTCAATTTTCTATACCAAGCATAGTAGATCCTTTCTTCGTCGATTTCAACAAGTAAGACTTGCTTGCCTTAGAACGATTCTGAATCGATCAACTATCAAGAGTCTATCTAATAGAGCCTTGAGTAAGTTCTTGTCGATGTGACATTGCTAAAGATGTTTGGAACACAAATCATGTCCATGACTTGAACTTTTTGAGTTTTCATGTTAGGGAAATGTTTGTTTATAATCAAGCATTCTTGACTCATGGCTTAGACAACCATGCCATTCAAATAAAACTCGCAACTATTGCTCTTTTACTTTGAATGTGAGTCTTTCCGTGTGTAAACGGATCGTTTGCTGATTATGGAACATAATAACCATTATTTGTTCCAGCCTTAGCTTAAAAAGTCTTTAAACAAAACAAATGACCTTACAACTGATGTAGCACTACTTACTTCATTCTAAGCTTGTAAGTCAATAACTTACCTTAACTTCAATGGTTTGAGGTCACTGTCAAAGTGGAACACTCAAGCAGTATCCGATACTTGTGAAGATAACGAGTGCTACAATAATCATAAACTCATGGGTAGAAAAGGAATCTTATTCCTTTTCTTTGTTCCTTGTTTCTTATATTTCTTATCATACATCTCATAACTTTAAGTACCATTTCTTTAAGTGTTTTGACTTTTATACTTTGTCAGGCATAATTAAGCATCTAATGCGCCGCAAAACAAAGTTCCATATTTTCCTTTAATTCATACTTGAATTACTACATCAATGAGTCCTACTCATTTGTGTATGAAGCGAAAAGATATGTTGGTTGTCAACTATTGACAATTTGAGTTTTTCAACTCAATACTTCATGTTCAAAACTACCTAGTATTTTGAATACATGATATCTAATCGTCCTTTCGGAAAAAGTCAATTTTTTTGCCTTTTTTTTAATTCGCACCGGTTTGAACCGGTGCTAATTACCATAGTTGGCACCGGTTTAAGGCGAACCGATGCCAAAACCGAATTTTTCAATCCTGCCAATTTCTTTCGGCACCGGTTTTCAAGAATCGGTGCTAAAGGGGGGTGCCTATTTCATTTTTTCTACTAGTGTAAGGTACAAAAATACACAACGGTACGCAGATCGTATTTAGATTTACAAAAATACATAACAGATCGCAGTCCATATTTACTATCCTAATCGGGCCCCACTAGTTGCCATTTTCACAAAACCTATGACAAATTCATTCCATTCATCCATTCACTATATGTGAATGGCCCATGCATTTTACAACGTAAAACAAGTAACAATGCATAACACGCACAAACTAGTAACTAACTTAGGTGGTTAATCCAATTAACACGCCTAATTAAAACTAGTCAAAGTTGTTAACCGATTATGTGATTAAACGCAATAAAATTAGCTCAAGTAATTAAGGAAGCTCCCACTAAATTCCGCATCCAACTTAATTAAAATTAATCCAATAAATTTAATTAAGCCGATTTACCCAAATTTTGCCAAATTATTTTGCAAGTGTCGGCAAAACCGAGGCCTAGCCTCGTTAAAATAATTAAAACGGCAAAAATCGCAAAATCGTATAGCCCCTCGATTCCCGAGTGCCTAGCACTAAGGCTCGAGGTGCCTTGCGTGGCCGCACCCGCACAACCGCTTGTTGTGCCAAGCACGTGGGAGTGGGTTACGATGTCGCTTGCGCATTTTACCGACCACATCAGCGCACTTGCACAAACACAAGTCACGGCCTCAAAGGCCCTAGATAAGCCATGTGGGCTTGTGCTGCTCTAGCTGCACATCGCGGCAGCCCCCGCAAGCTTCCCGCAGCACCAAATGCACATCAGCCACGCATCCTCGATGCACCAGCCGCGCATACACACCAGCTCTCGCACACACACTCGCACGCGCACTTTGTTGCACCGGCAGCCCGCATCCCTCGACAGTCACATGCGGGTTGCGCGAGCAGCCTAGCTAGCCAAGGGAATGCTTGGGATTTTTGTGCCTCGGTTTGCGCACTTGAGACTTCGGGATTTTATCCCCAATTTCCTGTGACATAAACATTTAATTCTAAATTAATTTTAGAACAAATATTGAGCAAAAATGAAAATAAAATAAGTCCAACTTAAATAAATTCAATTTTTATTGTACAAACCAAAATTAATTCAAGAACCATTCTTTAAATTATTTTTGGCTCAACTTGATGCTACAAAAGTTAAGGGCTATTCTAACAATTAATTTAATCAAACATAAATTAATAATGAGATTTGACAAAATAAAAGGAGTTGGAAAAATAACCACAATCATCCAATGAAAAATTTCCAACAATAACTTGTGTAAACTTGAAAAATTAAATCTTCCAATATGAAGATTAATTAAATTTCAATCACAAGTTTTGAACTTTTAAGACTTTAATCAAATAAACAATTAAAGATTGGATCTTTAACATTTTTAGGGACTTCAAAATTACAAATTCACCATAAACATTCACACTTGAAGCAATTAATTTGCAAAAATGTGAAATTGCAAGTTTATGTGAAAAATGAACTCACCAAATTAAGCACCAAATATGACTTCATAAACATGCTTAATAAGGGTTATTATTGCAGTAGATTAATGATGTAACCATACACATAGTCTAACATTAACATGTCATAATTAATCAAGGTTTAAAGATTTAAAATTTTTCGTCAAAAATGAAAAACCCCACGAAAAACATGTTTCTGGGTGGATTTTGGCTTCTAGACAGGCTTAAAGAGGAACAAAATCGATTTAGAACATCGATTCCACCCAAAATTCACTACTTTTAGGTCGAAATATGGGTTCTTGAGCTAAAATTGGTATAAATACGAGATTAAGACTGATTAAAACGACCTTCTAATCTAATTAGAAAGCAAAACCAGAAATTTAAATCCATTTAAATCACCTAAATTAATTATTAGTTACAATAATTAAATGAGCGCGGCTTCGATACTGCTGTTGAGTTTCGTAGTGTCCGACACTACGCGGAATGAAACCCTCCCAAAATCCGCACACAAATTAAAGTAACTAAACATGCACATTAATTAATTAACAATCACATAATTAATTAACAAGGAGAGAAAGAGAAGAAAAGACGATCTTACCCTTGATGCGTGATCGCTTTTTCTAAGAGCTCGTACTTGAAAGCGTAAAGCTTCGCAAATGCGCAAGCCTCAGACGGCTCTTACCCTCGAGAACCGACTCGAATGGCCCCTACCCCGAAGCTTAGTCGGGGCTAGACCAAAAGAACTTAGAGTATTAGAACTAAGATATTCTCTTCTAGGAGATCCCTTAAAGTTCACAACTCAAGTGTCCCTTCCCAATGCCAAATGATTGGTATTTATAGGGAAGGGAACTCTTGAATTCCAATCTCCCATCAATGTGGGAGAGTTGGTAAAATTCATTTTATTCAATTTAATTTAATTCAAAAATCAAATTGAAATGCAAGTGAATCAACAAATGACAAGTGTTAAGTGGTGAGCAAGGGGTTAGTTAAGGACCACAAGGGGGGACCATCCTCCCCTTGCTCCCCAAGCAAACCCACACACACAAGCTCCCACATGCACATGTGCCACACACACATGCTGGCACACGCACATGATGTGCTGCCATCGCTAGCCTTCGCTATCTTGCTGCTACTTGTGCTAGGCACTGCTCAGCACGCAAGCACGCATAGCCCACAGCGCACGCACGCATAGCGCGCAGCTGCTGCTAATGCGATGCTCGTACTAGGCGTAGCCTAGCTGCTATGCTTGCTGTTGAGTGCGAGGCCCAGCACACTAGCACGCTAGCACGCATGGCGCGCCAGCTGCTAGCTTGCGTGTGACCAGGTGCACCAGCCCCGCAAGCATGCTCGGCTAGCAAGCCTAGCACACACATGCATGCGTGGCTTGCAGCATAGCCATGCATTGCGGTTAGTGCCCTATGCTAGCCTAGCCTTCGCATGGCTAGGCAATACGTAGCTACGGCTTAACTTAAACTTGTCGTTTGCTTAATTTCTCGTCTCGTCGAATTCTTAATTCGACTCGACTTAAGACGCTCGGTTTCGACGCTCTAAGCTCAATATCCGACGTCTTTGTTCGTAATACTCTAATGACTCATTTAATCCTTCGGATTAATTCGTCGTTTCGGTTCGGTTACTCGATTGGGTTTGACCCGAAGGGTTCAGTCAAGATTATGCTGTAATATTAAACATAAATATTACTGATCAAAAGCGGCCTCCGGCTAGGCATTCCGATCACTTGACATAACTGAATAATTAGCTTTCTAATAATTCTGAACACTTTTATCGAAATAATACACCCGTTCGAAGGACACCATTCCTTTCACTCTTCGTTTATCTTCCTCGTTCACGAATTGAAAAATAAACAGATTAGTGTCAATTGTTCGGATTACGATATTATTCTCTAATCTCCATACACTAGTAAAGGTTTTCTTCATAGCTTACATATTGGAAGGTTTCACTCTGAGGAGTTTGCCCACTAGTGCCAATTGCATATGAGTAATTGACTCGTCATCAGCTCCCTCAACAAGCGATAATCCAACCACAGAATTCTCAGCTTCAGTTAATTGGAATTCCTTCTAATCTTTAATTAAATAATCCACCATTAGAACCACCACAATTAGAACTTCAGAAAGCTTAGGAAAATTGAGAAAAAACAATGTGAAACGCGAAAGGAAAAACGACGAACCCTAAACAAGGACGACGAACCCTAGGCGGGGGACTTCAAAGTTTATTGTTGGTCATATAGTGAAGAAATAAAAATCATGTAATTTTTTTCAGTTTACCACAGTGCATTCATTGCCTACTTAAAAAAAATATGTATCTTGATTGTCTTAAAAAAATTTTTTTGATGAGATTACCTCAGTGCCCCTGAGAGGCTGAGATATCATCAGTTATACATAGGGTTGTTCATTGGTCCAAGACCGGACTGGACCAAAGACCGAAAATTTGAATTTCAAGAACCAAAGACCGGACCGATTAAGCTAGGACCGAAAAAATTGGTCCAAAACCCAGACCGGACCGGTTTGGACCGATTTTAGAATTTTTATAAAAAAAATTCTAAATTTTAAATAATATGTGGAAACTCGAAAAAAAAAGGAAAAACAATATTTTAACGTCGTTTTTTGTATATTTAGTACATAAAAGCCTATACGACTAAATTTTTCCAAGCTTGTTAAGGAAAATCTTAATCGTTTTTAAAGGTTTTCTGTATTATTTTAAGAAAAAAAAACCGGTCCGTTCCAAGACCGATTTTTATAGGGTTTTGGACCGGACTGATTAATTTGGTCCAGTCCGATCCGAGACCGGTCTCTATTTTTTTAGTCCGGACCAATTTTTGAACACTCCTAGTTATACATTAGGCACTACACTTGTCATTTTTTACGGACGTTTTCCCAAACTAAGCCATATTTGGAAAATATTTTGCAATATGGTTGCGTGGCAAAACTATTTACCAAACTAAGCTTCAGGGATAAAACGCTGTCTCGGACATCGTTTTATACCCTGGTTTTTTCTTTTTTTAAAAAAAAAATTAAGGTATAAAACGCTGTCTCGGACAGCGTTTTTACCTATTGACCATTTGTTTTTAATTTCGTAAATTCTGATTTTTAAAAAAAATAAAAAAAATCAAAAACATATAAAACGCTGGCTGAGGTAGCGTTTATTTCTTTAACATAAAACGTTGCCTGGGACAGCGTTTTATGTGCAATTTTTTTTGTACATAAAACGCTAGCTAAGGCAGCGTTTATTTGTTGAGCATAAAACGCTGCCTGGAACAGTGTTTTATGTGCAATTTTTTTTTTGCATATAAAACGCTGTCCGAGACAGCGTTTTTTCTGCTGGCTGCAACACACAACAACTAGAAGACTCCTCACATCAACTTCAGCCCCCAACCCTCCAACACTCATTCAACCACCACCCTCCACCACTTATCCAGCCACCACCCGCCACCACCACCCTCCAACACCATCCCCACCACCAACCCCAACCTCAACCACCATCCCCATCGCCATTCACGAACCTTGACAACCTCCCCACCATCGACCACCACCACCACCACCATCACCCACCACTTTTGCCCACTCTTAGCCACTTTAGACCACTCAAACCACCCCAACAGCACTATAACCACCATGAACCACCACATTAACCACGACCGGCCATCGCTTCTACCCCGTTTCTCATTATGGAGCCCAAATGTCTTATGTTTGATATATATCGGCCTAGAAGGATCTATTTTGACTGACATAAGTCCGATTTGGACAAATAAGGAAATTAAACTGCAAACCACACACAGATTCATTCAAAAAACATTTATTATATTAATAATGTAAGTGTTATATACAACATTCTACAAAATCCGGCTACAACAAATGTATCAGCTAATACTATCTCGATTCATTTATTCGAGATAACTGTTCTCTATCCTACATGTCGTTCCTCCGTCTGACACGACGCCGCCTGTAATGTGTAATATGGTGAATGGGTCTCGGGGCGGTGGGGGAGTCTGCTGGCTGGACGATGGGCCCTCCTGGGTGGGGGTGGGCGCAGAATTGTGGATGATGTAATCCTCTACGTCTCTGGATGACGTAAGATCACCTCCACAGCTACTCTGGTCGAGCTCGGATTGTGAATGGACGGAGTGGCCATCATGGCTGTCCCGCTGGTGGACGAGATAGCCATGACCATATCTGTGTAAGGTAGCCACGCCCATATCTCGCACCCGCTCGACTTGGGGTCTGGTGGGTCCGTCTGCAAGGGCGATTGACAATGCATCAACCATCGCCACCATATTCGTCGCCTGTAGTAATCATCGATCAGTCGGTTGTATGATATAGAAATGAAAAAATTGATGAAAATAAGTAGAATAAAATAAACTCACATATCCGTTAATGACGTCATATGATGGATGGTAATGTGTGGAAGGTGGTGTGTAGCTGGGGTTGATGAAACGCCATGTAATCCGCCTGTACCAGACCATGTACGGATCGTGAGGATCCATAACGCCCTACATCGGATCACCCTCAACGACGAACTCCAATTGTCGCTGCCATAGGTCAATGTAAACCTTATGCTCCACTGACCAGTCTGTCTCCCCCTTTCCCCGACGGTCAATGTTGTGCAGGCGGATACTAGTGTCACACTGCCGGGGGACGGGTTGGCGTAGTCCAAACTGTCGCATGACTCGGTCGGGGAGGTGACTCTCCATAACCTCGAAACAGATGACGGGGTCCTAGCATGCCACTCTGCCTGATAATCCAGCAGATGTGCAGGCATGGCATCAACTAAGTCAGCTACATACGGATCCCATGTCACCTGCAAAAACACATCAAAAGTAATACCGTAAATAGGTTAGTGCACTAACAAGAATCATATTAAATTACTGTTTACAAATTCCTTTTAGGTTACCACCTGATCCTCGGTGAGTCGGTCTAGGGCGTCTCGGTAGTACGGAAGACCCCTCGCCGCATGCGCAAGTGTCAGTCTGGGGACCACCCACCTAATACCAAAAAATGTTTCAGTTTGTTATAGCACAATAAAACCATATGAAGTCTAAAGTAATGACAACTGTAACAAACCTGCAACTGTACGCCTCATCAGGTGTAGGGAGCGGTGGAGCATCGTATGCCTGGTACCGGTTGTCCCGGTCCTGCTCCCTTCGACGATGTCTAGAAGGCCTACCTGGTCTGCCTACATGGATATGCTCCCAAGCCTAGAACTACAACACAAAAATACAAAACTAGGTTTAGTATAAACTAGGTAAGTGGCTTTCGAAATAGTTTATTGGTAATTAGGTGAGTTACCTGAAGCACAATCAAGGGACCTCTGATCTCGTTAGAACCGCGGTGGGATGCTCTACACAGCTGGTGATACAACGTCGCCAAACAGGCACAACCCTAGCTGTAGCCACGGATATGATCCCAGTCTTGTCTAACAGCTGTAGGTAAATGAGCTGCAAATGGCTCCCGCTCTTGTTGCTGAACAACACGGCCGAGATGAGAAAGAACAAGTACGTCGAGCGTATCTCTGAACTGTGGCGTCATCAGCGCCTAGAGGCAGCTCACGGAAAGTCTCGCGTATCTAGCCGGTCCTCAACCCGGACCCCTTGATCTCGTCGGGAGCTGGCTGAACAACGAGAACCCGAGCTACCAAACCAATGGGATTGACTAATGCATGTCCTGTCACCACAGTCCCATGTATAGGAAGGCGCGTGAGTATCGCGACGTCCCGCAACGTAGCGGTCGCCTCCCCAACAGGTAGGTGGAAGGAGTGCGTCTCATGTCTCCACCTCTCCGCGAGCGTAGTGACAAGCGCTCGATCGATCTCCATGAACGCCATCTATTGAAAACCACCCAAGCCAACCAACTCAACGTACGCAATAACGCGTGGATTGACAACCCATCCCCCCATAAACCTGATTGTATAGTGCCTGCAAACTAGCTACTTCGTTGGATCAGCCTGATAAAAAACCGTACGAACGTAATTAATATCAGATAGTATATCAATTTAACATGCATAAGTACATGAACGAACGGATGAAATATTACCGTCTGGTCCCATATGGCAACGCTCCGATGTGTGTCCTGTAGTGTAAGCACATAAGGGTCAACGGGTCCGGGCGTCCTATCTTCTCTGTCCATGATATCTGTTCATTGAAAACGTTATACACCAAATACCAACACAATTACTGAATTAGCAATTAAACATAAGTTGACGAGTTAAAGGCAGAGACAGAAAATTTCAAACGACATCCAAAGTAGAAAATAGAAATGATCCAAATGTTACAAATGTTACAAACTCTAGAAAATCTGATATAAAATAATTCTACTTTCTACTACTACAACAAATAACAAATACAAACTTAGGTCCTATGTCGGTCTAGATGGACACTTTGTCCAGTTATGACCTTGCTGGTGACAGCGGCTGCATTTTCTCGGGGGCTGGTTAGTCTCATCCATTTCATTGCGTATGCGCTTTGACCTTGGCCTCCCTTTTCCACGTACCATGCTGCCGTGCGGAATGAGTTTAGGGCCGACGTACTGCGTCCAGGTTGTCTCGCAGGGGATAGGCCAGAATTGTGGTGCATAGGTGTTCGTGTAGGCCTCCGATTGCAGCGCAGGGTCCACCCACGACCGCTTTGATAGTGAATACGTCGCACAGACTACTAGAACACAAGAACATGGGAGGTGGAATATCATTAATTTGTTGCATGTACACGTTTTCAACTAAAAGTTAACAGTATGTTTATGGCATCCTTTACTACCAAGTCGCTCTCCCATTTATGTTGTAACTTGGTAAATATGCAATCGGCGGTTATACGCATCCACTCTGTGATATCTGGCTTTTGCGATGTTCTTCTCCAGAATGGCAGTGACCTTGGGGGGGTATGCAAGTCCCTGTTCAGACCTTGCCTCAGAAGACTCCCTTCTCAAAGTGAAATACCTGTTAACTCTGTGGAAAGTTAACTCGACAACGGACATGACCAGTAGAAACCGAGCTCCCTTCAACACATTGTTAAATGTTTCAGAGAAGTTTGTAGTACATATCCCATATCTACGACCAGTGTCGTGAAAGAGAGACCACATAGTGAACGAGACTTGAACAATGTAATCCATGGCCTTGGTACAAGCCTCACCGATGAAACACAGATCAACTTGAAGTTTTCTTTCCTGCCTTTGGTACGCCGCAGCCTTGAACATATCTCTTGTTTCGGGGTTTTCTGATGTCCTGCGGGAGAGTTACAATTCCGAGACTGGAACCGGACGCCTGTACCTGCAAAATAACGGAGACTCCTGGTGGTGGGAGCTCCGCCTCCAACGGTCAAGTTAGTACTTGATTAAGGAGTAATTAATGCGGAAATTAAAGTGATTGGATCTCTCTAGGTGAGAGTGTTTAATGTAGGTAATCTGCTTTGTTAGCGAGATCAGCCGGTTATTACTGTGTGTAATTAATGTGTTTTTTCGTAATCCCCCTTAATGAGGATTAAGGGAGGTATTTATAACCTTGGGAAACGTGCCCATCCTAGGTTTAGGTTAACCTAGGGCTGATTGGGCTTCCCTCGGAAGTTGGGCCTGGGTGGCCGGTTTCTCCATTAGGCATGGAGTATGCCACATGTCATGACATAATAGGTCCAAGGTGGACGAATAAGCGCGTGCCACGTGGCAAGCCCTGACAGTTCCAACTGGGGGACACTTGGCAGGACCTGATTGGCCCACGTGGCGCATTCCGATTGGTAGGAGCAAAATCCCCTAATCATCTCTCATGTTGTTGCTTCGCATGTGAGTCTTCAAATTAGAAGCTATGTGGCGAACACAAAACATGTGATAGGCTCACGGCTCGGTGAATCCAAAGTTAGGATCATTCATTGCTGCAATGATCCCAGGATGTCGATCAGATATAACACAGAGGCCATCTCGTTGCGTGACATGAACGCGAATGCAGCCCAGGAACCAAGACCAGCTGGAAGTGTTTTCCCCTTCAACCACCGCAAATGCTAGCGGAAATACTTGGAAGCTTGCATCCACACTTGTAGCAACCAACAGTGTTCCTTTATACTTCCTGTACAAGTGCGTCCCATCGATGCAGATAACAGGCATACAATGTTTAAAACCGTCGATACAAGGACCGAAGGCCCAAAACACTCGTTCAAACACTTCCATGTTGCTGTAGTATACACCATCCACCAGAGCTTTGTGTTTCCATACGACCACGGTTCCCGGGTTTGACTGTTTCAGTGCTTGCATGAAGTGAGGAAGTCTGCCGTAAGAATTCTCCCAATCCCCAAATATTTCAGCTATAGCTTTCCCCTTGGCATACCATGCTCTTTGATACGGAACATCGAAATGAAATTGCTTGGAGATGAGTTCCTATATGAATTCAACTTTCAAGGACGGATATTTCCCCACAAAGGACTTCACATACTCTGATATTATGGATGAATCCAAGTGTGGGTGATCAATAGATAGTACTTCAGTGTCACAATTCTCCCGGTGTGGGCCTTTGTACGTGACTAGGGTAAAGCCACGCGAGTGCTCACTTGATTTGGTTCCCCGTAGCATCCAACCACATTTCTTCTTGCACAGCAAATGAAGAACACTCTCATTCGATGTCACTATGGTGTAGAATTGATTCCTCTGTATAGAATACATCTTCACCATTTCTTGAAGCAGTTTCTTACTTTCAAAATACATACCTTTCTCAAATTCTCCCCCGAGAACAAACGATGTATGGCTACCCGATTCGGCCCCCCAATACTGATCAACTTCATAGTTCTTGTTTACCTGACTGAACCAAGGTACGGGAGTTCTAACCAGGGGCTCGCTAACTTCCATGTGTGCAGGTTCACCATCCATGTTCTGAAGTCCATCTTCCTCTCCTCCGCTCTCGGCCTCATCATTTGTATACACATCATACACAGACAATTCGTTATTCACAATAGTTTCAAGATGATTTGGCACAAGTTGAGACGACGATGCTTGAACATCATCTTGCATAGGCGAATAGCTATGCAATTGCATCGGTGAAGGTGTGACGGTGTTTGATGTCGAAGGCCCAGGTTGGCCGGTCATTGCCACATGTGCCCCCCATGTACAGGTGAAGCTATATGAGAACTAAACGGCATGTGACATTGATTGTCGTGCAGCATTCGACTGAAAGATTCCATCCCATATTCTATGATGGAATGTCGTGTGAGGGCACTTGGAAGGGCTCTATGTTGTAACCAGAAATATATGTAGATTGTTCTGGCCGAGTACTTTGTTGGGTACATATAGGCACCGTTTCTACATATATCTCAGTGGGAACACCCTTCATTGCAACAACGCTCCTCAAAGCTTTCAAATGTTTATTCGTAGAAACAAGTAATACTTGAATCCCATTGTCAGTCTCAAACCTCATTTTAATGTTTAGTTCATTATTCCTTGGGTTTGAACCTATACTACTACGAACCTCGTTCACCAAATCATTGAAAGTCATGTTCGGTTCAAGTGTTAGTGGTTCCATATTTCCTCCACTATACTCGACACGGGTCCATCGAACTGAATTTCACCTCCCCACCGGCATAACAAAACTACATTTTATGCATCCATATTCTACATAACAACCAAAACACATTACACTTAAAAGCACTAAATCATCCCTAAATCACCATAATTAAATAACAATGTTGACATACTTTTCAATTTACAACAACTTTGTATCACTAAATCATCATTAATAAACAATAATGTAGGTTATCACAATCACTCAAAAACTAACAATTATCAACCATTATCAACAATTACCAACACTAACAATTCAACATTATCCAAACTATTATCAACACTAATAATTCAACAATTACCAACACTAACAATTCAACAATTACAAACACTAACAATTCAACATTATCAAGATTTTAACCACAATTCCAAAAAATTAAAAACCAAAAACATAAACCCTAGAATTTTAAAAACCAAAGAGAGATTAAGTAAATACCAAATTCGGGTTGAAGTGAGGCTAGGTTTTCGGGGCTTTCGGCGGCCGGTCGTCGAAGTGAGACGGCGTTGGAGGTGGCGGCCTGAACGGAGAAGCAGAAGGGTCTTGGAGAGAGAGAGAGAGAGATTAAGTGAGGAAATGGAAGTGTGGGAATGCAGGGAGAAGCTCGTTGTTATTGGTTTTTTAAAAAAAAAGCTCGTTGTTATTGGTTTTTAAAAAAAAAGCTCACTGTTATAAATTAGATAAACGCTGTCTCAGGCAACGTTTTAGGTTCTTTGTTTTTTATAAATTTTTTTTTTAAAACTATAAATTACGAATTTTTTTTTTGAAAAAAATGTCAACATGCAAACAGCGTTTTACACATTGTTTTTTTTTTTTTTAAAAAAACCAGGGTATAAAACGCTGTTCGCCTTAAAGCTTAGTTTGGAAAATTTCCACAAGTCTAGTTTGCAAAATACATTAATATGGCTTAGTTTGGAAAAAGGTCCAGTTTTTAAGTTTACCACAATACATTCTGGCTTGTTGGAAAAGAAACTACATACTCGTATAAATGTTTAAGATCCAAAAGTTGATGTGAAGTTTGGAATATAGTCAGTCTTGTAGAGTAAAGTTGGTTTCTTGATTTTCTGCTGTTTCTTTGGTTGTTTGTTGGATTTGGGGGTTAGGGTTTCTTCAAGATCTTTGAATTGAATTCCAATGGCGACCTTGGTGAGTTCGGCAGGAGCGATGCTGGCTATGCTTAGCGAGAATTCAGTTGCTCTGAAGCTTCACGCTCTCTCCAATCTCAACCTTTACGCTCAATTTCTATGGCCTGAGATCTCCACTAGCATTCCTCTCATGTATTTCTCCAATTCCTTCTTTAGTAGGGTTAATCGCTTTAGATCTATTAGGGTTTGATTTTTTCTAATTTGGGGGTTTTTTCGTTTTCTATTGCTCTATTCTATTGTATCATTTGAAATTGTAGTTTTTCTTTATGATTTTTATTTTTATTATAATTTCAGAGAAAGTTTGTATGAAGATGAAGAATTCTCTCAGCGACCTCTGGCAGGATTAGTTGTCTCTAAGGTAAATCTTCAATCTCAACATAGTTTATTATGTATACTGATGAAGAATTACGAGAATAAATAAATTATTAGGAACATTTTTAGTAAGCGTAAATCGAATTGAGCCTTTAGCTGGAGTTTGGAGATATATCTGGTTGCTGCTTTTATTAAATTATTTGGAACATTTCTAGTAAGTGTAAATCGAATTGAGCCTTTAGCGGGAGTTTGGAGATATATCTGTTGCTGCTTTTATTAAATTATTCGGAACATTTTTAGTAAGCGTAAGTCAAATTGAGCCTTTAAGTGGAGTTTGGAGCTATATCTGGTTGCTGCTTTTATTAAATTATTATTAGGAACATTTCTAGTAAGCGTTAATTTAATTGAGCCTTTAGCTGGAGTTTGGAGATATATCTGCTTTTATTAGGAACATTTTTAGTAAGCGTTAATCGAATTGAGCCTTTAGCTGGAGTTTGGAGATATATCTTGTTGATGCTTTTATTAAATTATTAGGAACATTTCTAGTAAGAGTAAATCGAATTGAGCCTTTAGCTGGAGTTTGGAGATATATGTGGTTTCTGCTTTTATTAAAGTATTCGGAACATTTCTAGTAAGTGTCAATCGAATTGAGCCTTTAGCTGGAGTTGTCCTTTACTGCACAATGTGATAATGCGCTAAGGTTTGCTCTCTTTTCAGGTTTTCTATTATTTGGGTGAACTGAATGATTCTTTGGCATATGCACTGGGAGCTGGGACATTATTTGATGTTTCTGAGGATTCTGATTATGTTAGGACCCTTCTCGGTAATTATGCTTCTCTTACATGTATTAATGATTCTTGGTGACCAATAGCTTTCTTCAGTAAATCAAAAAATGTTGTTGGAGATTGCTGGAACTTGATTAGCCCTTGATTAATGCTATTTTTTTTTCTTCATTCTTTCAGACAAAGCCATTGATGAGTATGCTAGTCTTAGAAATAAAGCAGCAGAGTCGAAGGAAGAAGCTGTGAACATTGACCCCAGGCTAGAGGCAATTGTGGAGAGAATGTTGGAGAAGTATGAAGTTTCCTTTTTGTGCATATTATACTCTATGCTTCTGTAGTTTACTGTTTCTTATTATACGTACTTTTTTTTATTAGGTGCATTTTAGATGGAAGGTATCAGCAAGCTATGGGAATGGCAATTGAGTGCCGAAGATTAGATAAACTTGAGGAGGCTATAATGAGGAGTGATAATGCTCCTGGAAGTCTGTCATACTGTATTAATGTTTCCCATTCCTATGTTAGTCGCAGAGAATATCGGCAGGAGGTGAGAATTTTTTCATTCTTGTCATACAAAACTGGGACTTTAGCATATTAGATTGTGCTTTATGAATTTGTTACATTTTTTCATTATATGCTCTGCATGGAATGGTGACTAGGATTGTCATAATGGGGCCAGTTTATACATCTTTCTTTCTCCATAGTCTGTTGCACCTTGCCGTCCTGTATAATGGTTTGAAAATTCTGGCTATTGAGAAGACTAGAGAAACAACTTATTTTATAGAATCATAGCGCCCCTGCCTCTTGTGCAGAAACAAGGTAAGATGTTAAAGCTGACTACTATGGTGATTTCCATCTGTAAAGGGTTGTTAAATCTTACTTTGTCTGGATTATAAATAATTAGAATTGTTGCCATGGGTCATAATAATGACATCTAGCTGACTGTTTTTCTTTTTTATTCACATTTTTCCTTTGTAGGTATTAGTATGGCATAGTTTTATACTTTTGTAGTATTGATTTGGCAAAGTTTGAATCTGCATGTATTTTTGTGTAAGACAATGCTACACTGCTACATAAAAACACATTCTTGATCATCACTGCTCCTGTTCCTTTTGGGGGTGAGGTGGGGTGGGAAAGTGAACACTCACTTCTTTTATTATAAATGCTTCTTGTTGAATAGATAATTGTACATGATCAATTTTTATTGAGCATGTCAATTTATTTCTCAGCCCATGCTCTTGTGCTTAAGGTTATGGTCATTCTTTTGTTTTCACTTTTGAAGTTTTCATTCTCCCTATTTCCTTCCCCTCCCATTCTGCTGTCCATCTCGACCCCCTCTTCCCCCCTCACTTGAACTTGATTAACCCAATATAAGAGCTTTCCATGTTTTCAGTATAAAACACCACCAAAGATGTCAACTTTAAATCACCTTCTCTTGCACTGCCTTTAAATTTTACCATCTTTAGATCTTTTAAGCCAGAAGATTTCAAGGGGAAAAGAAATCTCTACTCATTTTCCCTGCTTAAAAATCCACATAAAAAGCAGACTTGTTACCATTGCATGCATAACTAATGTGACAAGCCTGTTTCTTGTTCTAGCATATCTGTCTTAATGCTATTCAGCAGGTTTGCATAATAAAAAAAATTAAGTACATAGAGATGATTTTTCGTACTCAGTAAAAACAAAATATTAGTAGTTGACACGTCTAACTTTTGACACTATTCAAATGCTCTACGTTGACTAGCTTCTGTGATTTATAGATAAGAAAAACATAGGCATGTGGATCTTGTTTCCTTTCAATGTGTATTCCAGTCCCTTATTTAACAGGGTTTTTCTTGTAAAGTTGCAGAATTTTTTTGTTTTTTTTGTAACTTAACATATGTCAATGGGCATACATTAGGCAAACTGATATTAGAATATAAGTAGGACTGTTAAAAGCATTCATTAATTGTCACAAATGATCTTGTTACATAAAATAAAAAATTATCCTATTCAACCCATTTGAAGTGGACCCTGCAATAACTCTCTTCCTATTCCTCTCACACTCTCACCCCACCCTACTAAATTCCTTAATATGCATGCCAAAGCTTAATTGAAAGATTTTTTGTGGACGGAGTAGCTTTGTTACCCTGACACTCTCCTCAACCTAGAGTATTGCGTGTCGACTCGACACGACGTGCATCCCGGAGCATGTGTTGGGATCAAGTAGATCGGTGGACTATGGACTTCATTGTTGCAACCTTGCAAAAGCTTTACGATAGAGAGAGTAAAAGCTTATGGGGTGAATTTGGGTGGGACAACCATTAATAATGGGGTAAGGGTGGGACAACTGTTGACTTGGGAAGGTAAAAGTGGGTGGGACAGCTGTTTGGCTGTCTGCTAATTCCCTTTTCTTTTTAGTTTTACTTTTGAGTATTTTCTTTGGATAGGTGTATAAAGCACGTGAATAGACTTAATATCACGTGTCAATGTGTCATGTGTATCATTTTGGCTTTGGGCCTTCTATTTTTTTTGTACCAATGATATTTTTTTTTTTACAACAGTACAAATGATAATTATTATGGAGTACCATCTTTTGTTAAATACCCTTTCATATTATTTGATAATTATTACTATTTATTTTAATTATCTAAAAAATTTCCTGGACATTTTATATACCAGCCATGTCCAAAAAATTTGTCAAGACACCCTTTTGACCGTATACCCGTATTGGCTTATTTTTGAATCAGAGTATCGGATCCTCCGATCACTACTTGGATACGACACCCAAACTCGAGTCTGTGCAACATAGCGGAGTAGTAATGAACCACAGTCATTCTAATTAGAATTGTCATGCTTCATGATTATTAGATATATTATGCGTTTTTTCCTTTTACTATTATATTATGGATTTCTGAGCCTGCGTGGTTTTGCATTACAACAAACTTACAATGTTAGTTGTGGAATTACATTCTTCAGATATGGCTTCCTTTGCTATGAGATGGGTTGTTTTTTAAAATAGAATCTAAACATCTGTAGCGGTATACCATGTTGTTGATTGGTATCACATTTCCTTAGGTTACCTGTTTTTGCATGCTCTCTTCTATATTAAAGTTAGTCTAATGGGTATTGTGTGCTAAGTTTTACTGTGACATCCTGCATCTTTAGTAATAGTTTTATGGTTGGCAGACGATTGTATTTACATTTTTAAATTTAAATTTTCTTGCAATATTTTCACGGTTGGCATACGATTGGATACCCATTTTGTCTTGTTTAAATTTCATGGCTGGTTCCTGGTATAGAACCTGTTCATGTGGTTAGCATCCTCTTCTGGACACTAGAAAATATTGTTTGCTGATATTGATATCAGAAAATACCGCATGTTGGGGAAACAAAGAGTGTGTGTGTGGGGGGGGGGGACCACATCTATCTTATGCTTGTATATATAACCTGTTTTGCCTTTTCAGGTGCTTCGTCTGCTTGTTAGAGTGTATCAGAAGTTGCCATCCCCAGATTATTTGAGCATTTGTCAGTGTCTTATGTTTTTGGATCAACCGGAAGTTGTTGCCGGCATTCTGGAAAAGCTTCTCCGTGCAGAGAATTTGGAAGATACTTTGCTTTCATTCCAAATAGCTTTTGATCTTGTCGAAAACGAGCATCAGGCTTTTCTGTTAAACGTGAGGGATCGTCTTTCAAAGCCAAAATTATCTTCTCCAGTGGTGCCCATATCCAGGGAACCAGAGCCCTCTCAGACTGAAAATACCACTGCTTCTGAGGATGTGCAAATGGATGAAGGGACTCGAGTCTCAGAAACAGTAGTGAGTGAAATGGATGCTACTGAAGCTAGATATGCTGAAAGATTGACCAAAATTAAAGGGATATTGTCTGGGGAGACTTCCATCCAGCTGACTCTGCAGTTTCTATATAGTCACAACAAGTGAGATATTGCATTTCTATACTGTTCAACAAATATATGTATTATTTTAAGTTCTGCTTTAAATCTTTTTTTATTTTTTGGGATTTAGGTCAGACCTCCTGATTCTCAAGACCATAAAGCAGTCTGTTGAGATGAGAAATAGTGTTTGTCACAGTGCAACCATATATGCAAATGCAATTATGCATGCTGGTACTACAGTGGATACCTTTCTAAGGGAGAATTTGGTAATTTTTTTATCTTTACCCAATAGGCAATGGCAGTTGGGAGCAAAAATTGGAAAGTGTTGTACTCTTAATTGTTTTGTTACTTT
The DNA here is from genome assembly GCF_001683475.1 of Chenopodium quinoa. Classification (NCBI taxonomy): domain Eukaryota; kingdom Viridiplantae; phylum Streptophyta; class Magnoliopsida; order Caryophyllales; family Amaranthaceae; genus Chenopodium; species Chenopodium quinoa. The sequence goes on from NW_018742372.1 coordinate 770,072, forward strand.
ATTTGTCAGGACTGGCTAAGCAGGGCCACTAACTGGGCCAAGTTCAGTGCAACTGCTGGATTGGGTGTTATTCACAGAGGCCACTTGCAACAGGGCCGGTCACTAATGGCGCCTTACTTGCCACAGGGTGGCGCTGGAGGTGGTGGCAGTCCATACTCTGAAGGTGGAGCACTGTATGCTCTTGGTTTGATCCATGCTAACCATGGGGAGGGTATCAAACAATTCCTTCGTGATAGCCTACGCAGTACTAATGTTGAGGTGTGGTGTTTTGTTCGATGAAAGTGTAATTGTCTTCCCGCTTAGTATAGTTTGATAAAACACACTAATTTGTGTATAAATCTTGTCATTACAGGTCATACAACATGGTGCCTGCCTAGGGTTAGGATTAGCAGCTCTTGGAACAGCAGATGAAGATATATTTGAGGACATAAAAAATGTGCTCTATACAGACAGTGCTGTTGCTGGTGAAGCTGCCGGCATCAGCATGGGATTGCTTATGGTTGGTACAGCTAGTGAGAAGGCTGGTGAGATGCTTGCTTATGCACATGAAACCCAGCATGAGAAGATAATTAGGTAAAGCTAGATGTATCATCTATTGTATTATTGTTATCCATCCCTGTTTTCTCATATGATTATGTGGCATTTCCAGGGGATTGGCGTTAGGTATAGCTCTTACAGTTTATGGAAGAGAGGAGGAAGCTGACACTCTTATTGAGCAAATGACTCGTGACCAAGATCCTATAATACGTTATGGTGGTATGTATGCATTGGCTTTGGCTTACAGTGGAACATCAAATAACAAGGCCATCCGGCAGCTGCTACACTTTGCAGTGTCAGATGTGAGTGATGATGTTAGGCGAACTGCAGTTTTGGCTCTTGGTTTTGTCTTGTATTCTGAACCAGAACAGGTTGGTTTTACCTTTTCTCTTGATTCTTTGTTTTAGATAAGAAAGAAACTGTTAAAAAAAGGTATGACGATAGAGGATAAATAATACTGAGGAGAGCATTGTAAAGACATAAATCAAGTGCTGATGTTGGGTAACATTTATAGGATAGCTCCAAAGGGCAGTAAGGTGGATTACTTTTATACATATTCTTGCCCTCTGTACTCTTATGTCTAAATGTTCTATATGCAAAACATAAAGAATAACTTAGCAAGTTGGTCCTTTAAAGGTCCTTCCTTTCCTACTAATCCCAAGAATAACATAATCAATTTGCAAAGCTATAAAGTCCAGGATATATAGTATTTTATTATTTCTTTGTTCCTTATTCCACACCTTAAGCTTATACCAGTCTTAAATTCTTCTTTTTATTTTTTTCCTATTCTAGATCCTTAATATTCAAATGCTATACATGCTTGATCTAGAGTATAAATATAGTTTTGCTTCAATTTTTTCGATGGTTCATATTATTGATTAGGTAGTCTTGAATATCTTAGGGATTGAAGTGTAGTATACTATAAACCTGCATATACAAGTACTTTGATGATTTATGATCTTTTGGTCTATCTGGTAGCTGTTGTTTTCTGTTAATATTCACACTTGAGTGGTTTTATTTTGACAGACACCTCGTATTGTGTCCCTGCTGTCTGAGTCCTACAATCCACATGTTCGATACGGTGCAGCCTTGGCAGTTGGCATTTCTTGTGCCGGTACTGGTCTGAGCGAGGCCATATCTTTGTTAGAGCCCTTGACATCAGATGTCGTTGATTTTGTCCGGCAAGGTGCCCTGATTGCTATGGCCATGGTTATGGTTCAGATTACTGAAGCTATGGATTCTCGGGTTGGAACATTTAGGTAATAATTGTATCTATCAGCTCCTTTTTTATCCTTTTCTCTAAGTTTCATTTCTGTTATCATATAGTATTCTTTTTTAGGCGGCAATTGGAGAAGATAATTCTTGACAAGCATGAAGATACCATGAGCAAGATGGGAGCTATTTTGGCATCTGGGATTCTTGATGCGGGTGGAAGGAATGTGACAATTAGGCTGCTCTCTAAGTCAAAACATGATAAAATTACTGCGGTGGTTGGTCTGGCTGTTTTTAGCCAGTTTTGGTACTGGTATCCTCTCATATATTTCATAAGCTTGTCATTCTCCCCTACAGCTTTTGTTGGGCTGAACTATGACTTGAAAGTTCCAAAGTTTGAGTTTTTGTCTCATGCAAAACCCTCTTTGTTCGAGTATCCAAAGCCAACATCTGTGCCCACCACTACATCGGCAGTGAAACTTCCCACTGCTGTCTTATCAACGTCAGCAAAGGCCAAAGCTAGAGCGAAAAAGGAGACAGAGTTGAAAGAGAAATCTGTTGGGTCAGAGCCCTCAGCTTCTACGTCTGCCACTGGAAAAGGAAAGTCGTCTACAGAGGAGGGAGACTCTATGCTGGTATGCCATTCAAGCTTCACACTTCATTATTGTTTATATTTCCAGGTTACTGGATCATCTGACGTGGTTTGTTTCTTTGCAATTGGCAGGTTGATAATGTACCAGAAAAAAAGGTTGAGCCAGAACCTTCGTTTGAAACCTTAACTAATCCTGCTAGGGTAGTTCCTGCTCAAGAGAAATTCATTAAGTTTTTAGAGGGAAGCAGATATATGCCTGTGAAGTTGGCTGCCTCTGGTTTTGTCCTTCTGAAAGATTTGCGTCCTGAGGAGCCAGAGGTATTGTCTCTTACAGATGCACCTGCTTCTGCAGCAACAAATGCTGCTGCTGGGTCCACTGCACCAGTGCAACAGGGAACTGTGGCTGCCATGGCTGTTGATGAGGAACCTCAACCCCCACAGCCTTTCGAGTACACATCATAATTTCTCTGTTCAAGTGACGTGGTTCATGTGGCACTGTACCTTGTTATTGTGAATGGCAATGTATATTGTGCCCTGAGTTTGGTGCAGAAGTTCATGAACTGAGCTGTTGGCTTGAGCACATTGTGCGGAAGTGTTGGCAAAGTGTTTCCACTGTCGATATTGCTTTTGTGCTTACAATTCTGTCAAAAGATGTGAACTGAGTGAGGAAATTCTATGGTTGACTGGAAAATGTCCTTTTCCCTAGTTTGTTCTCTCAACTGCATTCAATTTGCCTGTGATAGCGGCAACAGAGCCCCTGCAAAGTACCCTTTAATCTACCCTCCTCCCAGGCACTTTGTGCAACTATTAAAACGCCACTCTTTGGGTGTTGCCTAGCTTTAAAATTCTGGTATGACTGCATATTGATTTCTATTTTTGTACTTTTGATTCTGGTATTTCACTTTTGTAATTTGTATACTAAAAGTTTGTCAAATATAGTATAGGTTAAGTAATATGACATTTTCGTTTTAGGAATTTATATTAGGATTATCATTTTTTTTCAGCCACTCACGCAGGTAGCAAAGGTGTGTGGGATCTATTTAACGACATAGTAAATCTAATGGATGAACCTAAAGTAAAAAAGTAACATGTTAGTTAAAAAAATGACGAGTCGGAGTGGCTCCCTCCACGCCTCCATACTACGGTTAGTTGTAGGCTAGGGGTGAGCAAAACCGGGTACCCAGTCCAAAACTAAGGAATTGGTTGTATTAGGTCTAAGATTTTGGGCAGATGAGGCAAGATTGGAATTATTTTAGACTGTCATTTCTTTATTTATTTATTTTTTTTGGGATAGGATTAGGGCTATGAACTAGCATAGTTCCCGTGCGATGTACGGTTTAAAAATCAAATTACTAATCCCGTAGGAAAAAAAAAACAAATATAATTCAATTAGTAATAAAGGGTTAATTTACCAATGGTCGATACAAAATAAAAAAACGTAATTTGAATAGTATTTTAAGTTATTTGTATTTTTTTTAATAATTTTATTTTATTAATTGAAACATAAATGAATATTGCTCCACATAACTATATAAGAGAAGTTGACTCATTCATTTCCTATCTAAAGTAGAGACAAAAAAAAAAAAAAAAAAAATTCTTGTGATACCTCCTGCTTCAGTAGCTACAATCTAATACAAAGTACATGTTTTACTCGTTGTATTCACCAAAATCTTTAATTATTATTATTAATAATATAAATTTAGAATAAATTTTCCTAGGAAAATATTTTTTAACTTTTAGATGTATATTTTTTAATCTAAGTTAATTTAATTTTACTTTAGGTTTGTATAGTAAAAATTTGAAAACTCTATATATATCTAAAATTACATTAGATATTTAGTCTACAATAACATAGAATGAAAAATTTAAATTACAGAAATGGAAAGTATATGAATCAATATAATCACAATTATATTATATGATTTAGTGAATATTTTGTGTATAGCTTATAGTAGGTTGATTTGGTGATTATCTTCTTTAATATATATATCCCTTTCGTTGGTTTCAAAAAAACAAATAAAAATAAAAATAAAAACCCAAAAGGTAATTAATGGCATTTGCTAAAAAAAAGGAAAAAAAAGGAGGGGATTTTGGAGGGAAAAAACAGCACCAGAAAACGCCGTGTGCCATTCCTGGTGTCTTTAAGTATTATACTAGATTAGTGCCCGTGCGATGCACGGTAGTAATAACCTTTTTTCCATAATTAATTTGTAATATAATATAGAAATGAGGCAGCTCATGTGGAACAAACAAATACAATGCATATAAGAAAGATGAAATAATAAGGCAAAAACTATTAAAACTACATTGAGAAAAAAATAATTATTTTTGATTAGTTGTGTTGAAAATATTTTAAAATAGTGTACATTATATTATATTAATGATGCATGTGATTTCCAATAAAACTATACAATGTAGATGTCGTATGATTTTTTTTATAAATGAATTAATTTAGTCTCAAAAAAAAAATATACAATGTAATTCCAAAAATAAACTAAGTAAAATAATTTTTTTAAAAAACACTTAAAGTTGACATCTTATATTTTATTGGCGAGAATATTTTTAATTATAGCTTGGCATATGTCCAAAATGATCGATGTAAGCATGAATTGTTTTAGTAATAGGTAATAGAATTTTTGAATGGAAATGAATGTTAAAATTGGTAAAATTATTACAGAAATATTTAATAGAAAACTCACTCAATTGTTATTATTCACAAGATTTCAAATCAACACCATGAACAGAAATATTTTTTATTTTTTTATTTTTTTATTTTTATTTTTTATTTTTTTTTTCATTGAACTCCACTATTGTACAACTATATAATGGTAATTTAAATGTTAATATTGTAATTTTCGCCCCCGTTATTTCATACTCTCCATCATATTTTAACCTTCTAAATTATAGCTTATTCTCCTTAATTAAAAGGTCTCAACATCTTGTGTAACTATTTTAAGTAAATAGGATACGAAATAAAATGGAATACAATTATTACCTCCGTTAAATATTAGTTGCAATTTTGAAATATTTTATATCTCACAAATAATACCCCAAAGTTGTGATTAATATTTAACGAAGGTAGTATTATATTATAAAGATAATATATAAGATTAGGATTAATGAAAAACACTTAAAGTTGACATCCCAACTTTCACCAATTTATTTTCATTAATCCTAACTTTGGATTATTCCTCAATAATCCCAACTTTAAGGTGGCCTATCATTCTTCATACCCAACCAGTAACTAAACCTTTTATATCAGGTCACTTGACACGTGTCAAGTCTTGATTGGTCTAAAAATTAAAAAAAATAAAAAAAACCACAAAATCAGAAAATCCCAACTAACCTCCCCTTCCCCACCGTCCCACCCTAACGTCCATTACCACTGCCCAGTCCGCCGCCCCTCCCCTCACCGGAACGTCGCGTCTCCCCCACCCCATTCCCCCATGCAGCCATCGAAACCCCAAAATTGTCGTTTTCCCCCCTCCCCGAAACCCTTTCCCATTCTCTCATGCAGCCATCGAAACCCCAAAATTGTCGTTTTCCCCCTCCCTGAAACCCTTTCCCATTCCCCTATGCAGCCATCGAAACCCCAAAATCGCAGCCACGAAACCCACAATCACAGCCACGAATCTCCAAAATTGCAGCCCACCAGCCACGAAAACGGAGGTTTCAGCCAAAAATCCCAAATTGCTCCTCCCACCACCACGAAACCTTAGCGGCTAAGGTTTTTGATGGTGGGGGAGGGATTTTTGGTGGTTTTCGATAGTGGGGAGGTGGTCTTAAGGGGTTTTTGAGTGGAGGAAGAGGTTTCAAGGGAAGGAGTGGTCGCTGGAAAACGGGAAAGGAGATAAAGAGGGAGGTTGGAGAATCGCAGCAGGAAAACGGGAAACGAGTGAGCTAAATCAGTGGGATTTTGGTTTTGGGGTGGGGTAGGGTGGGTTTATGGTGAAGTGGGCTAGGTTACCGGGTTATTTGGGTAGGATTTCGAGGTGGTCAGGTGGAATTTAGGGGTTTCCAATTGGTTGGGTGGGGTTTCGGGTGGGTTATTTTGGTGGTTTTCTAGGGCGGATTGGGGTTAAGGGAGCGGCGCCGGAGGGTGAAGGGTGGGCAGCACAGGACATGAAAGGCGGCGGTGAGGGGGAGGGGTGACAGAACGGAAAAGGGGAAGGGGTAGCAGAACGAGAATGGGGAGGGGAGTGGGTGGTTTGGTAGGTTTTTTTTTGTTTTTTTTTTAATTTTTTAACCAATAAATTTGCGACACGTGTCACTTTAACAAAAAAAAAAAAACAAAATTAACCCATTCAACCGGTAACCGGTTTTTGGGATTGAAGAAAGATAGGTCACCTTAAAGTTGGGATTATTGAGGAATAATCCAAAGTTGGGATTAATGAAACTAAATTGGTAAAAGTTGGGATTAAAAAACGGTATTAATCCTAATATATTATTATAGTTATATTTTCCAAATATTCCAAAAATAAAAGATTTATGCTAAAAAGGTAGAGGGAGGTTTTGAAGGGAAAAAACAGCACCAGGAAGTGACACGTGTCATTCCTGGTGTCTGTTTTAGTATTATTTTATTGATAATATATAATAATATTGAAGATTTGTAAAATTACTGCTTTGAATTTGAAAAGCAATAGATATTATATAAGGCTATACCCATCTATAGTAGATATTATTATATTTGATGAACATTTTTTAAATAACTACAAAATTAGAAAACATATATTTTAGCATTCATACAATATTTCAGGAGAATGTCACTTTAAAATATCACGTGAATAGATTTTCAACAAATCATGTTTTAACTCTATTGCTTTATATAAAAATATACATGATTTTATCATTTTCACCCCTTGATTAAGGTTTTTTTTTTTCGCAAAATTAATAAATAAATGATTATTCATTTTTACTCTCACACACATCTTGTGCATAAAAGGCACTCGCTCTATCCCTTTATTTTATCGTATCTTAAAATGCGTACATCTCTAATTCGTAAGCATAAAAGTTTTAAAATTTTGATATTAATAAAATATACAATGAGATGAATGCAACAAGATCTCACATAATTATCAACTCTTATATGCCAATGACATAATGGTCAATGTTTTGAAAGTTTACCCAAATATTAGCTATGGGGCAACAAATTAGGGATAGAGGGAGTAGTTAACATTCCATATAAAGAATTCAATCAAGCTTAACTAAAAAATTGAAAATAAAGTAAATATTCAATTAATAACGGTTAAAATAAACTCTGTCTGTCTGTCTGTCTCTCTCTCTCTCTCTCTCTCTCTATATATATATATATATATATATATATATATATATATATATATATATATATATATATATATATATATACGGTCCGGATCCGGTGAGAACCATCTTCTATGTGAGAACTCATCCCATATGTGAGAACATATGTGAGAACAAATCTCAGCCATTAAATTGTATTAAATCCAATGGCTGTGATTAATCACATAAACCTCCTAAAAACCACGCCTAACTGTCTTCTCCTTCCACCCAGTTAACTGACTTCTCTCTCCACCACGAAGCTTCATCAATGGCGTCTAATTAATAACTTCATTTTCATCAACTATCTCAATTATTCTCTCTGTGCTATTTTACTGCCGTTTATTGCAATCATTAAGACACTTAGTAACGCTGTTTCTCATTGCTTCGAATTGGATCCTCCAAGTAATCATAAGCCAGTTCACACCGACCTCGCTCGCCTTGCTCAATTTTAGTATTGCAATTGCAATCCCTGCTACAAAATCGAATTCGCCAGGTTATTGAATTTATTGTTATGGTAATTTTCGAATTTACTCTTGAATTTTTGTTGAAGTTATTGAATTTCATGTTTTGATGATTTTCGAATTTACTTTTGATTTAGAATTTTCATTAAAATTATCGAATTACATGTTAATTTTCGAATTGCATTAATCATTAAATTGCATGTTTAATTGCATCAATTAGTAATTGCAATTGCAATCGATGCTACAAAATCGAATTCGCTAGGTAGCAGTTTGTTTTCTTCAATTTTACTCTCTAAATTGCCGATTTGTTTGATTTTAATAATTTGATTGCCGATTTTTGCTTCAATTTAATACTCTTACAATGTTCTTATTTCCGAATGATGTTATTATGCTCCTATGTTATTAAGTTCTTATTTGCAATCAAATTTAAAATGAGCAAATAAATTGAAAATGAGCAAACCTAAATATGTGTAATAATATAGAAAAAATATAATGAGCAAACATAATTAAATTGAGCAAATACAAAAACAAAAAAAAAATATAAAAATGAGCAAATGAGGAAAATAATTTGGTGATGGTGGTGGTGGTGGTAGGGTGCAGGGGATAAAGGTGGCGGCAGGGGAGTGAGAGTGAGACAGGATGTGGTGGTGATGGTGGTGGTGGTAGGGTGCAGGGGCAGGGACAGGGGCGGAGGAAGGAGAGAGAGTTTGGTGGTGGTGGTGGTGATTGTACGGTGTAAGGAAGAGGGTGAGAAATGGCATTCAGCTCATTATCATGAGTTGCAGAAGCAGTGAAAGAGGTAGCTGTAGCTAATGCTAATGCTAATGCTAGGATTAGAAGAGAGAGAGTGCCCATATTATTGTGAAGGAAAAAGAGTAGAGAGAAAGAAAGTGGAGGGAATTTGTGGATTAGAGTATCATTGTTGCGTTCTTGTTGCTGTTGCTAGGATAGTTTGTTTTACTGGGGTTGTGCTTCCTATATACTTATTTGCTCATTTGTCAAATGAGCATTGAGTTATTTGCTCATTTGACAAATGTGCATTCATTTATTTGCTCATTTGACAAAAAATCAAAGAGTTGTTTGCTTATTTCACAAATGAGCATTGCGTTCCTTGGTCTACTTGCTTGTGCAGAAGACCTACCCCTTTCTTCTTGGTCTATTTCCTGCACACCAACCACACTTTCTTCTTCCACTTCCTTGCACAACCTATCCCCCATGCCTCCTCATAAAACTGCTTGCAGTTCTGATTACGGAAACTGATATCAGTTCTAATTTTAGATTATGAAATTAATGTGTGTGTGTGTGTGTGTGTGTGTGAGTGAGTGTAAGAGTGTATGTATAAGTGTGTGTGTTTGCTTTTGGTCGTGTACATTCTTATTTAAGAATCTGATTTCAGTTCTAATTTTTGAGAGTCTGTGTGTAAGTGTGTTTAAGGGGGTGCATATTTACTTGTTACTATTTTTGGAATTGTTAATGACTTGTTATTTCTATTATGTTTAATGACAGAAATGATGAGGAACAACGAACAACTTGACAGTTGTTTCGGGGTTTTTTGAGGTGTCCTGCAGGAGAGTTACAACACCAGAACTGGTAGTCGACCGCCTGTACCTGCAAAAGCACGGAGACTCCGGTTGGTTGGAGTTCCGCTTCCGACGATCAAGTTAAAATACGTCTGAGTGATTAAGAATGCGAAAAGTAAATAGTCTCTCGGATTCCGGGAGATTCTGTAATTAATATTGCTCAGTATTTGTATTCGTATTTATGAAAGTGCATGAATCTGCAATAAATGAGGACTTTCCTCTATATATAGTAGAAGGAGATTAGTTCCCCTATTACGGGTACGGTGCCACGTGTCAGCATACCAATGGGCCACGTGGCATAGGGGTAATTTTACCCCAAACATTTTCCCCTCACAGGTGTGGCGTGGCTTGCCACGTGGCACCTGTGACACGTGTCACACTTTGGGAAGGCGACAGTTCGTCTCCTTCCCTCCATTATTTTTTGAATTCGAATTTGAAATGAGGAGGCGACGGTTCGCCTTCTGAGTTTCTTTATAAATAGAAACCCCCCTCCGCTCATTTCACACTTTTGCAAAATTTGAGAGAACTTTTGAGAGAAAAAAGAGAGAGATCTGATTCTGGCTACTATTGCTTATACAACCGTCTGTCTTCTCCCTACTCATTCGGTTTTCGTCTGAGATAGCCGGTCAGCACCGCTTGAGGGGTTTGTGAGTAATCACCATTACTTCCAAAGGTACACACGAATTTACCGTTTGTGCACTAGCTAGTTCAGGTTTCAAAATACTTGCTCTTCTCAGAGGGTATACACGGTCAAACGCCTGTGCCCCTTGCAAGCTATCCACTGAATTATGCCTGCGTTACCAGCCGGTCAATACCTTTTAGTCTTTCAGCTTACTTTTGAGGTACCGTCTCTACCCCCTTCAGCTCTTTCATGCATTTTTGTTTGTCTTTTTCTCTTTTTTCTTTCTTTGGTTTTGAAAGTAAATGAACTCACCAAACACACACCCGGCACACCACAATTTAGAGGTCAACCGGTCCCCTGGTACGGCTGAGTCTAGGACTGGGGGAGCCGCTTTGGGTACTAGGATTCCCTTTGTTCATCTCCCAATCCGACTGTCTCTGTCTCTGTGCAGGACTTAATGGCTCGTACTAGAAAAACGGATGTAGATCCGGAGTACAAAGGAGAAAGCTCCGAAGAATTTCTGCTTGAAACAAACTAGACTGAGATGACAAGGGAATCCCCAAGAGGTACCCCAAGCACCCCTAGTGATGGAATCTTGGGGTCCGATAATGGAGGCGGCGAAGATGCCGCTTCTATCTCTGAAGTTGAGGAGGAAAAATCCTCTGGTGATGAGAGCAGCGGGGAAATCGCCTCTACGTCAAAATCTGGTCAAAGCAGCAGCAACAGCTATCTTACACCGGTTGTAGATAGCGAGGAGGAAGAGAGACCCACTTGGAATAATAAGGGTGATCCCCTCCTCATCCAAGTCTCAGCTAAGGACTAGGCTAGCATGGAGAGGAACTTAGGGAATTTTGTCCTCATGCGGCCTCTAGGAGAGGGGTACACTATTCGAGTACCGCTTAAGATGGGAACAATTGCCTGGGAAGACAACCAGCGCAATGCAAACGGGTACTTTGGCTGCTATGAGGCGGCCTTTCTAGTCGACCTCCGTTTCCCTCTACACGACACCATAAAGGCTATCTTAAGAGGATACGGCCTGGGCGTGTGGCAGTTAACCCCCAATTCTTGGGTTAACATTCTAGGCTACATTGCTGCCTGCGAGATGCAGGGCCTGAACCTCGGCTGGGAGGCCTTCGCCCATATGCACTATTTAAGCCGGAGCCCTGGCGGGTGGAGAGCTTGGTATACTCTGACCACTTATCCCCAGTATTTGATGACGTTGGATAGACCGTCTAAGTGGTCAGACTGGAAGAACCGCTTTTACCTCGTTTCAGCCCCCACAAACGAAGAGAACCGGGAGCTCAGGACCTACAACCGGAAGCCTGAGCTGCTGGGGCAAAAATGCAAGCTGCCCCGAGTCCCGGATGAGGACTATGAGAGGATTATAGAGGCGGGATTCTGTGAACTCACCACAACCTCCCTCTCAACCGGTGAACTAATAAGTGTACCCAAGAATTGGGTACCCAAACACGAGTTTTTGCGAGATGAGGCATTCTTATCCGCCTGTGGGTTAAGCACCCAATTTAAAAAACGTAGGTTGTAGTAGCACCCGACACTGTTATGCCGCTTTAGCTATTTCATACTTAGCAAAATTTTCTTGTATTCGACTAATCAGACGGTTTCTTTTCTGCAGTAAATGCCTTTACAATGTTGCCTCCACACAAGACTCCTGCAAAATCAGCTACTGAAATCCGCAAGGAGAATGCGGAGAAGAAAAAAGCTGCCCAGGCGGCAAAAAACAAGGTATACACGCCTGTCCCCTAGTCCTTTGTATTTTTTTGTAAGTATGTACCGGCTGACCATTATGTCTGCTTTTGACTTAGGATGGGAGTAAGGCGCCTCGCTCTCTGACCAAGTTGATCCGGCCTCAGCCGAGAGATGAGGGCGCCGTTTCTAACAAATCTCGAAAAGCCTCATCACAAGCGATCCCTGGCTGTTTGACGGTTGGGGGTAAGAGCGTCAAAAACACTGGCCTGGGGTTTAATCTCACCTCCAGGCAGCCGGATGTCCCAGAGGCATCCAAGGAAGTTGCGTCGCCTAGGGCTTCAGGCGCATCTGTGCCGGTTGAGGGCAATCAGGGCTCTCAACCTATCTCTCAAGGTACAATAGACCCTTTCAACCCCTCTTTGCTTGGCAAGCCCATGCGGGTCAAGTCACACTCCCAGCTCCAGCCATAAGACTTTGCTTGCAGCTGTCAGTCCGTAGGAGGGACGTATGTAGCTTTCTCACTGTCTCTTTCTGGTGCAGATCTCTCCCCTCGCCGGCCGAATGTACAACAGTACGCCACGGCCATGCTGAAGGTCATTCCGAAGGAGGAGAAGGAGGCGATCCCGGGGATCAACACCTTCAATGCTGACCGGGTCATGGCCAGCCTGGATGAGGTATGTTCCTCCAACTGAATATTTCAAAAGTATTAAACAGTTTAATCTTCTAACCTCGGCTGTGCTTTTGCAATCCATGCTTCATGTGGAAGGGTTGAAGAGAGCCTATGCCTGGAAGTAGGATGAGGTAAGACGAGCTAAACGAGAGGCGTCTGAGGCCCATAACGTTGCTCAATATTCCATGATTGTGCATGACTTAGAAACTAAAAGCATAATCATGCAACAGGCGAACTCCATAAAAAAGCTTCAAAAGTCCCTCGATGAAGCCCGGACAAAAATTCATAACCTTCAGTCGGAGAAAGGAAACGCTGAAGAGGAGGTGAAGAAGGCGGCGGAGTCCCTCAAGCTCTTTGGGGCGACCAAAAAGGAGAACTCCTCGCTGTTGACTGAGAACTGCCGCCTGAAGAAGGATGCAGCTTCCGCCAGTCAGAACTTCCAAGCCACCTTGGAAGCTGAACAAAGCCGACTCATCGAGGAGAATGAGCAAGACTGCGAAAACCGCATGCAAATGGCTTGGTCCTTGGTACATCCGGAGGCGGAATATGTTGTTTGGGAACTAGCCTACAAATACGCAGATCTTGCCATTTTGGCCAAGGAAACGAACCAGCCGGCACCGGAGCCTTATGAAGTATGGGCCAGGAAGGAGATCGAGGCAATGCAGGCAGAGATGGGTGCAGACGGGGATGAAGATGCCCGAGCTGAAAATGAAGAGGTCCAGGCTGAAGAGGCCCTTGCCTCTCCTGCTCCTGAAGCCGCTACCAGAGACCCGGCTCAATCTTAAGCTTTGTTGATTTAACTCTCCGGCCCGCGTGCCGTGTATTTGAATGTATCTTTTTTTTTTTCTCCCGGACATGGGTCCGGTTAACAATTTCTTTTGGCTATAAGACAATTTATACATTTTTCGGCTGATTCGACTTTATTTCTATTCTATTTATATCCAATATCTTCAATTTTAATTTTCGCCGTTTCGCTTCAATTTTTTGCAAATTCAGTTTATGAATTTCTTATGCCGGATGTATGAGCTTCACCTACCCTTGGACGGTTGTGTGCTTTGTAGTTGCCCTACTCTAAGCATGTAGCCGTCCAAATGAGCATCTCGAGAATAAACAGGCGGTCCCTTGACCACTTTGAAAGAGGCCGAATTGGCCCAAGTAAGAATAGCAGACGGTGCTTGCTTAGGCCCGTCGCTTATCCGTCTGTATGTTACCCTTCGGGTAATCATTCTTCGGCGTTTGATAGGAAACAAGCGGCTTTTGATCGGCTGTAGTAACTTTGAGTGAGGACCAATTTTAACTGATCCAGACCGTAATTACCGATTGTGCCACTTTGGGGCGACATGCGGTTGAGTCAAAGTCAATTTTAATAGTTAACTTGGGTTGATAACCGACTGAGTGCCTTTGAGCGGCAGCTTGTGCTACTTTGGAGCGTCACGCGGCTGCATCTCAACCTTTACATTCTTCTTAAGTGAAGTGGTTGGCGAGAGACCGGCTATGATGCTTTTGAGCAAAAGCCGTGTATCTTTGATCGAGATTTCGGGAACCGTCTGTGTCACTTGGGAACAACATGAGGTATCTCGATTTCAATTGCATATTCAAACGACTGTTTGACCTGGACAACCGATTTTTAGCCATTTTGTACGTTTTGGTAGAACAATGTACCACCCAAATAAGAGATGTTCTCTTCGACGATTTAACCCAAAGGGGCGTCGCCGAATGCCTGCCCATGTTGGAGCAGGCGGTTGGTTTTAGATAAAATCTGGCCTTTGGCCTCAAAGTTTGTCCGGTCGTGCATTGCTCAAACAAGACTACAACATACAGAAATTAAGAGAATCTGGCCTTTGGCCATAAAATTTGCCCGGTTGTGTAGTACACAGCCGCGGCTTTGTACAGAACAGAAATTAATAAAGCATTCTTTCATTAATACTCTATTTACAAAAGAATAAAGGATTACAAGTCTTAGAAGTAGTACTTTTTCAAGTTATCTACATTCCAAGTTATGGCTAGCTGCATGCCGTCTGGGGTTTCCAGGCGGTAGGAGTCACCTCTCACTTCGTCAAAAATCCGGTAGGGGCCTTCCCAATTAGGAGTTAGCTTCCCTTGCTCATTGGCCCTGCTGGTTGCCTCCATTTTTTGTAGCACAAAATCTCCCACTTTCAAGGGCCGTTTGTGCACTCTTTTGTTGTAGGCCCTAGTCATTCTCAGGCGGTATATCTCATGACGCAAGGCGGCATTGCCCCTGCGCTCCGAGAGTGAATCCAATGCTAGACGCATGGCCTCCCAATTTGCCCCTTCATCATAGAGCATGATGCGTAGTGTTGGCTCATGAATTTCAATAGGTAGGACGACTTCAGTGCCGTATGTCATGAGGAACGGGGTTTCACCGGTTGCCCCTTTTTCAGTTGTTCTGATGGCCTATATGACATGAGGCAGTTCATCTGCCCATAGACCGCCAACCCTTTCAATTTTCTTCTTGATACTGTCTGAGATCAGTTTGTTGAAAGCTTCAACTTGACTGTTTGCTTGGGGACAGAGTTAGTATATAAATGTGAGGCATGCTTTTCTATCCCTAGTGGTGTTTTGCACTCAGGATATTTGTGCTTTGAATCATTATCATTATGACCTTGAGTGTGTCTTTGGGCATCAAATGCAGCTTCATATCTCAAGTAAAACTCAATAAGTGACACATGAGGATTGATAAAGGAGCAGAAAAAGTTGTTTTCACTTTCGAATCTTGATGTTGTACGCATAATTCCTCCAAGGAACACATCTCGGAAATACACCGGAATCCACTTGTCCCTTATCTTGTACATATAACCTAACCACTCATGTTCTTCCAAGTGGTATTCAACCATCACCTTGTTCCACCTTTCTTCAAACTCAGCAGGTTCAATTTCAAGATGCCAAACACAAGCACATAATTTTTTTAGGAAACCAGTTTATTCTTGCATGATTGATTTCTCCACCTTATCTAGTAACTTTTTCATTATGTGCCACATACAGAAGCGATGTTCAGTCTTCTTAAACACACTAGTAACAACAATTTTCATTGTTGGATCCTGATCCATAATCTATGTTCATTCCCACCCATTGCCTTGAGAAATGATCTGAACAACCACTCAAATGACACAATATCTTCCTTTGCTATAAAACCAGCAGAAAAAGTAATGCAGCTCTTATGATGGTCAACCCCTGTAAATGGAGTAAACACCATGTTGTACCTGTTTACACATATAGATTAAATTTTAAATGAGCAAATAATTCAATGCTCATTTGACAAATGAGCAATCAAATAACTCAATAAGCAAATAATTCTTTGCTCTTTTGTCAAATGAGCAAATAATTGAATGCTCATTTGTCAAATGAGCAAATAACTCAACGCTCACTTATGAAATAAGCAAACAATTCTTTGCTCATTTGTCAAATGACCAAATAATTCAATGCTCATTTGTCAAATGACCAAATAATTCAATGCTCATTTGTCAAATGAACATGCAATTCAATGCCCACATACATACTCTTATGGGGATATTCACTTTTCACATTGAAATAAGCAAACAATTATACTAAGTTCATTTAAAACAAAGTCATTAAGTTAACCAATAGTTATAACATAAAAATGAATTGTGATTATTATGAATTACCTATTAGTTTGGTATGTGGTATCAAAGGATACCATATCACCAAATAGAGCATAACTCTTTTTACAAAGGGGGTCTGCCCACAATGCTCTACAAAGGCAATTTTATGTTAGGATATTTTGGATTTTAACACCTTACAAAAGGCTGAAAATGTTTTTTAACACCCCCCAAAAAAAAACTTTTATTTTAACACCTCCCAAAAATATAAAAGTTGGAAGTTAACACCAGTTAACGATTTCCGTCACGGAAATTTAACGTGGGTCCCACAAATTGGCTTGAACTTCAATTTTCACCCAGCAAAACACGAAACTTCTTTCTTCATTGAATTCGCAGCAACCTTCTGCATTGAATTCTTTCTGAACCTTCATTGATTTCGCTTTTGAACCAAAGGAGATCTTGGCTGAGAAGTGGAGTGTAGGGTGGTGTCAACGTTGGAGAAGATAAGCTCAGGAGGGTTTCTTCATCATCTTCTTCAACTACAAAAGTGCGAAAGCCGCTTGAAATTCACAGAAAATAAGGTAAAATTGCTCTCCTTTGATAGCAATTTCGTCAATTACTGGTGCTTCATTGCTGTAAACCTTGCAATAATTGGGTAATTAGGGTAAATTTTGGGACCACAGTAGGAAAGCCTTGATAAATCAATTTCTGTAACTGACTATGCGACTTAGGTTAATTGGATTTCGTAATTGAAAGTAGAGATTAATTAAGGTGGTTTATTGTTAATTAAACTAGCAAGTGTGGTTTGTTGATTAATTTATGTTACTGAGCACCTACATTGGCTTGTATATGTTTATTTTCAATTTTTTTATGTGTTTGTTTGTGTGGCTGTGATGGATTTGTTTATTCGTATTGTGCATGTATAGTTACATGGCTTTTAATATGTTTTATATGTTTTTCACTGGTGGGTAGATAATGGGTGACAAGGATAGTTTGGTTGACATCTGCCTTAGAGTGGGAGGTGCTTTTGTCCCTAAAAGAGTAACCAAAAACAGGCAGCTGCTGTGTTGGTGTGGTGGTTGGTGTTACTGGAAGAGGAAGGTTCAAGTATCTAAGTTGGATGTGCATTTGATTAGAACAGCTGCAATTCATGGTTTTGTTAATGGTGATATGGATGTGCCTATGCATTACAGCTGTTGGTATAGGCAGAAGGGGAAAACCTTTAACACTGGGAAAAGGGAACTAGTTAACAGTGAAGAGGTTAAGGGCCTTTTGGAGACAGTAAATGAAGAGGGGTATGTTGAGGTTTTTGTAACAACAGAAGCTCCTAGTCAGCCCATACAAGAGGCCCAACCCAATCCTGCAAAGACAAAAAAAAAGGATAAGAAGGTAGAAAGTTCAAATACATCGACTATTAGGAGGAGCCCTAGGTTTAAGAAGACAGAAACTGAACAAAGGGAGGAGAGTCCACCTAGGAAAGCCTCAGCTAATGCTAAAGTGTTGAGGTTTGATGAAGAAAAGGATGATGGATGTGAAGGATCTGGTTATTCAAGTTCAGATTTGAGTGATGAGGGACAAGATTGGGAACCTGGTGAAGAAGAATTTGATGAAGGGGATGAGGAATGGTATATTGAAGGGTCAAAGGAGATCTTGGCCAAAGTGAACAAGAGCCTTAGGAAAGGTTTGGAGAGTGCAGTAGATGACAGGGTTGGCAAAGATAAGAGAGTAGAGTTGAGAAATGATTTGGATGTTGGAAAACCGAAGGTGAATCCAGAAAGTGATGCTGATTCAGATGATTCAAGGAGTTTGTGTGGATCTGATGAGGAACAGGACTATGCTCCTTGGTTTAATGCTGATGTGGACTTTGACAACCCAATCAAGTTGAAGTTAAATCAGAAATTCAGTAATGCTTCAGTCTTGAGGAGGGCCTTAAGACTTCATGCCATTCAAAACAGGTATGAGTTCTACTACTTGCATAATGACAGTAAAAGGATTACAGTTCAGTGTAGATATAGATGTGGCTGTGAGTTCAATAGCTACACTTGTAGAATGCCTGCTTGTACATGTGTGGGGGGGGTAAAGTGTCAGTTCAAGGTGTTTGCATCAAAACTTGTTAAGCAGCAAACTTGGCAAATCAAAACCTTGAATTTAGACCATTCCTGCTTCAGAGTAAAGAAGAACAAGATGCTTACTGCTGAATACATAGCAGAGAGGTATTTAGAAGAGTTTAGGAGTAACCCTGGTTGGAGAATTAAGGAGATTAGGGCTAGGATTTTGAATGATTTAGGAGTTGATGTGAGTTACTATAAGGCATGGCTAGCTAGGTGTAGGGCAAAACTACTGATATTTGGTTCAGCTAGGGAGCAGTATGCTAGGGTGTGGGATTATGGGAAAGCTGTGATGAAGTACAACCCTGGTTCAGGGTGCAATGTTGTTGTTGATGGTATTGACAGGCCAGAGCCACCATTGTTCATGAGGATGTTCATCTGTTTAAGGCCATTGAGAGATGGATTTGCAAAGGGTTGTAGGCCTTTAATAGGGTTGGATGGTTGTCACCTCAAGGGTGCCTTTCCTGGGCAAATTCTGGTGGCAGTTGCTAAGGATGGGAATAACAACTTGTTTCCTCTAGCTTGGGCCACAGTGGAGATTGAAAACCAGGAAACTTGGGGTTGGTTCTTGGAATCCCTTATGTCAATGTTCACACATGATCAAGGAGCTGGGCTGACCATCATGTCTGACAGGCAAAAGGTAATGCTTCTGTTTCCCTCTTAACTATTTAGGTTCAATTTCTAAGTTTTCATGTGTATGTATGTGATTGACTGATGATTATACTTTTGTCTGCATTTGGTAGGGTTTGATTAAAGCAATGGCTGATGTTATTCCCAAAGCTGAGCAAAGGTTTTGTGTGAGGCATATTTGGGCTAACTTCAAGCTCAACTTCACTGGATCAACCTTTAAGGAGCTGTTTTGGAGAGCAGCTAGGGCCACCACCATTGTAAGTTTATTGATTGTTGAAGCTAGCCTATGCTTTTATATGACTGTTGGTGTGTTTTTATATTGGTTAGCTTGTATATGCTTGGTGTGATTTCTGGTATGCTTTTATATGTCAGTTTGAGCATGAAATTGCCATGGAGTCTATCAAATTCCTCGATGAAGAGGCATATGAGTATTTAATCAACATTCCTCCCCACCATTGGTCTAGACATGCATTCACACCAAACTGCAAGTCCAACATGTTGTTGAACAACATGTGTGAGACTTTCAATGCAGTCATTAGGCCTGCCAGAGATAAACCTATCCTCACCCAAATGGAATGGATGAGGAGGTATATTATGAACAGGAATAATGAAAAGTGGGAGGATTCAAAAACAATTACACACAACTTAGTGCCATATGTGAGGCATGTTATGGGGAGGATAGACTTTGTGGCTAGGTCCTGTGTGGTGCAGCCATCCAGAGGGAATACATTTGAGGTGCAGCTGAAGGATGACCAGGTGTTGGTTGATTTGGACAAGGAGACCTGCACATGTTACCATTGGGAACTCACTGGCATTCCATGTGTTCATGCTTATGCCTGCATATTGGATATGAGGGGTGACATAGAGGCTGTTGTTGACCCATACTATACCATGGACACATACAGGTCTGCTTATGAATCAACTGTCCAACCAATGCCTGGCCCAAAGCACTGGGAGAGAGTCAGAATGAGGGAACCACTACCCCCTTCTGTTAAGGTGCAACCTGGGAGACCAAAGAGCAAAAAAAGGAAGCTTGAGCCAGGAGAATGTTCTTCTTCAGGTGGTCAGGCAAGTACCAAGAGGAAGAAGCAATGCAGCAACTGTGGGGGATATAGGCATTATGCCAAGACTTGCAAAGTACCTGCTGCACCAGCTACAGAGCTGATAAAGTCAGCAGGCAGACCCCCACTGAACACTCCTTGGATGGTGGAGGAGAGGAAGAAGAAAGAGATTAGGGCTGCTAAAAAGGTAACACAAGCATTACACCAACTCCCCCTTTGTTTTATATATGTATGTGTCTTTTCCATTGACTTTTTATTTTTATATGCATGTCATAGAGTGCAATTGGGGCTGGACCAAACAGCATAGGAAACAAAAAGTTTCCTCAAGAGCAAGAAGGTTGTCTGCCATTCAGCAAGCGCCCACAGCCACAGTCTTCCTCAGCTAAGCATTCCTCAGCTCAGCCATCCTCTAGTCAGCCATCCTCAGCTCAGCCTTCCTCAAGTCAGCCTGCCTCAAGCCAACCAAAAAGAAAGACAAGGTCTTCCTCAAGTCAGCCTACAACAGCCACAGGTGTTGTAACAAGGGCCAGGCTGCAATCCCTCAACAACCTTACTCAGTGATGTACTCATGCTGGATATCAAACATTATGTCTGTTGAACAATTTCAAACTTTTATTATGTACTCATGACTGGTTATGTAACTTGCTAGTTTTTTAGTGGCTTCCCTTAACAAATTTGAACAATTAGATATTGAATTGTAATGGTTGCATGGCTTTGATTGCCATTGAAACATGTTGAAGTAAGGTTCTTTTGTCAACCTGTACTTGAACTATCTTAGTGTTTCACATATTTCCCATGTTTTAATGTTTCACATGTTTAAATAGGTTGATTAAAAGACAAGGCATAAATAGGAACTTAGACAAGGCATAAATAGGTTGATTAAAAGACATATTTATAACACTTCAAGTCATTACAAGAAATTATAACTACTTAATACAGCTTACTATTACACACCCCTAGCCATTAGGAAAATTACACCCATTGACAAACCTATACAAATGGCCATGCCCACCCAACCAAAACAGCTGATTGAAGACACCTTCCCTTCATTGCACTCCCTGTTCATTCTCTTCCTGTCAGCGTTCAAGGCCTTGCATCTCATCTTCAAATTATCAACTTCATTAAGTAGGCACCTCCTTTGGCCACTGATTTCATCAACTTCCCTTTTCAATTCATTAACTTCACCCTTTAGCAGCTTCTTATCCAACAACAGGTTGTTGATAACCCCTGTTTGCCAATCTGTTCCATCAGGTTGATCAACCCATTCGAAAGCTTTGCAACCCCTTGTTTCTGTTATTGGGT
This sequence comes from Chenopodium quinoa, assembly GCF_001683475.1. Classification (NCBI taxonomy): domain Eukaryota; kingdom Viridiplantae; phylum Streptophyta; class Magnoliopsida; order Caryophyllales; family Amaranthaceae; genus Chenopodium; species Chenopodium quinoa. The sequence continues at coordinate 791,430 of NW_018742372.1, forward strand.
CATAAAACTTACATGATATGAACTTCCTGCCTGGATTCTCCCTTGTCCAGCTAGTGAGCTTGGCCATTGGCACACCACACTTACATTTTCTGGCCTCAGGAGGGGAAGAGCTAACAAACGACATAATCTGCATCAATTTTAGATCGACAGTCACATTTACAGATTTGTACACTGACGAATTAACATTGACAGCAACAAAATTCATTTTTAATTTCATAATACGAAAAGCCCCAAATTCAATTTCTGACGAACCCTAATTTCGCAATTGGGCATTTAGATGCGTACATAACATAATCCAACCATTAATCTGAGTACGAAACAATTGCAAATAATAATTGAAGAGAATTTAAACCATAATTACCAAACAACCGAACAATTGACCGCACTCACCTGTTTCAGCAGCTTCAATCTGTTCCTCTTCTCAAAAATCGTGGAAGAATCGTGAAAGAATTGTTTCAAGTATCGTGCAACAATGCAATGCGCTGCTGCTATTCAATAAGAACAACGATTTCGTTCATTGGGGGAGAATCGTGCAAGAATGGTTCTTATATATCGTGCAAGAATCGTGGAAGAATGGTTCTTATATACAGATCTTTTAAAAATATATCCGTTGGGGTGGGCCCCACTAACAGTTCTGTTAACGGAAGATGGATTTTGGTGTTAACTTCCAACTTTTATATTTTTGGGAGGTGTTAAAATAAAAGTTTTTTTTTGGGGGGTGTTAAAAAACATTTTCAGCCTTTTGTAAGGTGTTAAAATCCAAAATATCCTAAAAATGAATTGTGATTATTATGAATTACCTATTAGTTTGGTATGTGGTATCAAAGGATACCATATCACCAAATAGAGCATAACTCTTTTTACAAAGGGGGTCTGCCCACAATGCTCTACAAAGGCAATAATCTTCATCCATCTCAAAATCAAAGAAAAAAGAGCTCCACATTATCTTTTTGTTGGTAAAGTTATCCACGAACATTTGAGCATCGCTTCCTTGAATGTATGCTTTTAAATCTCTATGAAAGTTTTTGAAATCTTGCTTAGATGCACCAATGTTATCATATCCCCCAACAATTTCCTTCATCATTCGAAAAGTTGTAACGGGACCAATATTCACCTATTTAAAGAACAAAATAGTTTGTCAAATGAGCAAATAATTCAATGCTCATTTTTAAAATGAGCAAACAATTCAATGCTCATCAAATTATTTGCTTGCTCATTTGAACAATTTAAGGCTCATTTTTCAAATGAACAAACAATTTAATGCTCATTTTTCAAATGAGCAAATAATTATTTGCTCATTTGTCAAATGAGCAAACAACTTTTATTAGAACATATAGAGAATTCATGAAATATAAGAGACTTTGAAAATGTTACCTTAGAATTATTCACAATTATATTTTTGTGCAATATGTTCATTTTCCTTCTTTTTGGAAGATATTGCAACTAGGTATATAAAGTGCATGAGTATGTCCCTCATGAAATTGTGACACTATGAATTTGTTATCATCACAATGCTTTATGACAATATGTGCCTTGCACCCAACACGAGTAACGAGTCTCTTCCTTTTGATTAAAGCTTTTTCTTCATTGATTTCTCCTTCCTTGTTATTTAAATCTTTTTCAACAGTAGCCTTTCTTTTCTCTTTGTATCCTTCCTTATTGCATAAGATATAATGTTATTTTAATTCTTTGCTTCTTCTTTGTCTTTTAGTTGTAGACTTTCTTGTGTTGAATCCAGCAGCAAATGCGTAACTTTTATAAAATTCAAGGCCCTCTTCAAGGTTATTAAACTTCATCCCTATAGCTGGTTTCAACTCATTGGGGCATATTGGAACCCATTCTTTTGTTCCTCCAGGAGTGAGCAAAGGTGTTACTTTAGGAGAACTGACTATTGTAGGAGTAGTTGGCACATTTGTGATGGTACTAGAATGACTGTTGTTTGGGGTAAAATTACCCTATGCCACGTGGCCCATTGGTATGCTGACATGTGTCAACCCCAGAGAGGCCCAATGGGATCCACTCCTCTACTGACACGTGGCACCGTACCCCTAATAGGGGAACTGATCTCCTTCTACTATGAATAGAGGAAAGTCCTCATTTATTGCACATTCATGCACAGATACAAATACAGAGCAATATTAATTGCAGAATCTCCCGGAATCCGAGAGACTATTCACTTTCCGCATTCTTACTCACTCAGACGTATTCTAACTTGATCGTCGGAGGCGGAACTCCAACCAACCGGAGTCTCCGTGTTTTTGCAGGTATAAGCGGTCGACTACCAGTTCTAGTGTTGTAACTCTCCCGCTGGACACCTCAAAAAAACCTGAAACATTTGGCGTCGTCTGTGGGGAGAGTACTTCCAGAATGGCATCCCATGAGTCTGTACCACTTACCAACGAGAAACAGCCTCTAGCCGAACCTAAGGTCCATACGGACCAAGATAGTGGCGACGACAGGGGGTCGAAGCCTATATGGCCCCAGACGGGTCGTTCAGATCCAGACGCCCCCGTCCCAAGGAAACAAGGGAACGGGATAATGACAAAGGTCTCAACCACCCAGCCAGCCAGCCGGCTGAACAAGCCCAAACGGCTGAGGGTGCTGCCCCTGTTGTCAGAGACGAATTCATGAAATCCATGAGTAGTTTCAAAGGGGAAATTAAGGACCTGATAAGCAAGAAGGCAGGCTCCCACAAGGGTCAGTCGGCCAAAAAGCCATCTCCCTCTGGGAAGAAGCCTTCTCCGTCTTGGAAGAAGCCTTCTCCCTTTGGGAAAAAGTCGGTTAAGTACCGGATCCCAACTCCTCATCCAAAACCACAGGGACCGGATTGGCCCATGGTGGATCCTTCAAAATTTCGCTTCCCGAAGTGGGGAAGAGGAAGGCCATCCGGCAAGTTCAGCTGGATGGGTAAAAAAAGACATTCTCTGATGCTCAGATGTTTCTCTAGCAAAGGAGAAGTCAACAAATGTCTGAGTCGGCATCCACGTCGACATACTCAGACAGTCTCCATAATACTTCAATGAGGTATTCGGAGACAAACCGAGAGAGTCAGTTAGGCGGCATGTCCGCACGAACTAGCCCTCATATTATCCAGCCGGCTCCGTATGTGCCCCAATAGCCATACTTTCCGTATGGATCTCCGTACATGCAGCCGGTCCTCTTCGGGGGTCAGGAGGCGCAGAATGTCCAGCCTATGGACTGGAAGCTCCGACTGCTGAACCTTGGGGAACAGCCTTCGGCTTTCTCTAGGGAGATAACCGAGGCGGCTCAGTCGGCCAAGGTTAACAACGTGTTGGTTGGTTCCTATGACGGTACCACCAACCCGGAAGACCACCTTATGGCGTACACCAACCTCATATATTTGCAGGAGTTGGATGATGCCGCCTGGTGTAGATGCTTTTTGGCAGCATTGAAGAGCATAGCCCAACGATGGTTTGGCAACCTGCCAGCCGGTTGCGTCAACAACTTCAAGACACTGGCATACCTATTCGTGTCTAACTTCTCTATGAACATCCCGGCCAAGAAGACAAGTCTCGACTCGGGGGCTATACAACAGGTAGATAGAGAAGGGGTGAGATCCTATGTTAGGCGGTTCAATCTGATGAGAATTCAGATCCAGGGACTGTCTGACGAAGTTGCCTACACAGACTTCTTTAAGGGTCTGAAAGACGGGTCGACCTTCAAGTTTGACCTAGTCTGAAAGAGGGTAGCAACCCTCCAGGAAGCTTTGATGGAAGCCGAAGCCTACATATAGGCGACGGAGCTCTGTGCCATCAAGCAGACGTCGGACCCTAAAAAGTCCGACAAAAGGGACAGATGGCCAGCTCAACCGGTCAAAAAAGAAGAGAGCAAAAAGAGAAAAGAAGTCTAGGTGGCTGACCATTCTGATCAGTCATCCTAGAAGAAGAAGAAAGAGTTGAAACCGTACGTCCCCAAGTACGAGTTCAACAAGGATTGATCCTCCATCCTCATGGAGGTCAAAGATCGGTTGTCTATAGAGAAACCAACTGCAATGAAGAGTCCCATCAAAATCCGGGACAAGTCTAAGTTCTGCCATTTTCACGAGGACATAGGCCATGACACCAATGGTTGCTATAGCCTCAGGCGGCTACTAGACCGCCAAGCTGATGAGGGGGCTTTAAAGTCTTACCTTGTGAAACCCAAGGGCAACCCCCGGGCAAACAATGGACAGCCGTCCAAGAAGCCAGACAATCTTGCTATAAGCTTTGACACTGATGCGGAGCAAATCATGACTATAGCAGGCGGCTTCGCCGGAGGTGGACCAACCATCCGGGGCACAAAAGATAACATCCGGAAGCTGGAGGTCAACTCAGTGAATGAGGGCCAGGCGTCAAAAGACACCTTCCCTGAGGTCATCATCTCTGAGAAAGACCAGGGCAAGGTCAGGCGGCCTCACGATGACCCCATAGTCATCGAGTGCAAAGTCGCCAACCAACGAGTAGGCCGGATCCTCATTGATACCGGGAGCTCGTCTGACCTTATCAGCTGCAGGTGCTTGGCAAAGCTCAAGTACAAAACTAGCAGCATGCACAAGGCCTCCCACCCCTTAGTCGGTTTTGGGGGAGGAGTGGTGCATCCGGTGGGAAGGATTGACCTACCCATCCGGCTAGGTGAGAAGGGGGATGGGCGACACATGGTTGTCAAATTTTGGTGGTCGAAGAATTGACCGCCTATAACCTGATCTTGGACCGTCCTACCCTCAACGAGTCCATGGCAGTCATCATTCCGTCTCTCATGTTGCTGAAATTCGAGAGGGATGATGGGTTAGTAGGTTCCCTGAGCGGGGATCAGAAGGCGGCGAGAGAGTGTTACCTCTCAGACGTCAAACCTATTGTGGCTACAGCCGGCCAAAGTGGGAAATCTATTGACCTTAACAACTGTCAAGAAGCCGCGCCTGCTCCCACGGCAACCGGTAAAAAGAGAAAGGTAGATCACTTAGTGGCCGTCAAGAAAGAGAAGCAATAGCAATCACTGATCGGGGAACGGTCAGATGATCTCCGTACCGAATCGGCTGGTGATAACATTGATATCGTTCTGGACGACAGACGACCAGAATGAACTATGAAGGTGGGGACGGTTGCCTTTGCAAAGTTGGGGGCAGACTTGCACCAATTGTTGAAAGAATTCAAAGACATTTTTGCCTTTGAAGTGGAAGAGATGCCAGGCGTATGCCCAGATCTTGCTATCCACAAACTCGCCGTGGATCCTAAGAAGAAGCCGGTTAGGCGAAAGAAAAGAAATCACGGTGAGGAAAGGTTTCAGGCGGCTGCCGCCGAGGTTAAAAAGTTGATGGATGCCGGGTTCATTCGATAGTGCTACTACCCGAACTGGGTAGCCAACGTTGTTCTGGTAAAGAAGTCGAATGGTACCTGGCGGATGTGTGTCGATTACACTGATCTGAACAAGGCATGTCCAAAGGATAGTTATCCACTTCCAAAGATCGACAGTCTGGTCGACTCTACAGTCGGTCATGCCTTGATGAGCTTCATGGACGCCTACTCAGGCTTCCATCAGATACCCTTGTGGAAAAAAGATCAAGAAAAGACAGCATTCATCACAGATCAAGGGCTATTCTGTTATACGGTGATGCCTTTTGGGTTGAAAAATGCACCTGCTACCTTCTAGCGTATGATTAATACCGTCTTCATTAATCAAATTGGGAGGAATATAGAGGCGTACATCGATGACATGATAGTCAAATTTAAGCTGCAAACGGATCACCTTGCTGACCTCCGAGAAACCTTCACCACTCTCAGGCGGCATAAGGTCATGCTTAATCCCAAAAAGTGTCTTTGGTGTTGAGTCTTGGAAGTTTCTCGGATTTTTTATTGATCAAAGGGGGATAGAGGCTAGCCCAGAAAAGTTACAGGCAGTAATTGACATGAAGTCACCTCGCACTGTCAAGGAAGTCCAAAAATTAACCAGTTGTCTGGCGGCACTAGGGAGATTCCTCAGCCGGTTAAGCGACAAATGCCTTTACTTCTTCCAAGCAATAAAAAAGAAAACAAGATTTGAATGGGGGGAGAATGCTGAGGCGACATTCCAAAAGCTAAAAGAGCACCTTCACTCACTACCTTGGCTGGTCAATCCTTTAGTTGGGGAGGTTCTCTACATATACTTGGCCATCTCAGATCATGCCCTCAGTGACGTTCTCCTAGCTGAAAGAGACGGCAATCAGCTCCCAGTGTACTTCATTAGCCATGTGCTTAGAAATGCTGAACTACGGTACCCCTTGGTTGTAAAATTTGGCCTTGTCCTTTTCATGGCCATAAAGAAGTTAAAACCATACTTCTTGGCACATCCGGTGGTGGTCTACACAGACCAACCCCTCAAGCGGCCAATGACAACCTTGGAGTCATCTTGTAGGATGCTAAAATGGACTATTGAGATGCAGAGCCTAGAAATAACCTTCGAACCGAGAAAGGCAGTGAAGGGTCCGGCGTTTGCTGACTTCATTGTTGAAATGACAAGGCTGGAGTAGCCGGAAGACATTAATTAATCAGGTTTGGAAGGTGTATGTAGACGGGAGATCTACTATGAACGGCTGTGGTGCAGGCGTAATTTGCAAGTCTCCGGAAGGAGATACATATGAATACGCACTACGGTTCAAGTTTCAAGCCTCAAATAATGAGGCGGAGTATGAGGCCCTGCTTACCGGTATACGTATGTGTAAGGCGGCAGGGGCAAGGAAAGTTGACGCTTGCTCGGATTCTCTGTTGATTGTTAGTCAATAACATGGTGACTATGAGGCCATCCATCCGAAAATGATCAAGTATCTGCAGGCGGTCAAAAATGAGGCTGGGACACTTGATGAATTTCATCTAAGTCAGGTGCCTAGGTCAGAAAATAATCAGGCGGATGCGCTGCCAAAACTGGCATCATCCGCCCCCTGTGATACGCCTAGGTCAGTTTTTTGGGAAGTCATGGAAAAAAAAAGTATTGAACATGATCCCATTGAAATTCTGGATCGAAGCTCTACCTGGATGGATGTCATCCGGGATTATTTGGTAGACGACACTTTGTCGGATGCCCCTTTAGAAGCGGCAGCATTGAAAAAACGAGCTTTAAGTTTCGAGATCTATAAGGGGGAACTCTTTAGAAAGGATTACCTCCAGCCGTTGCTGAAGTGTGTCACCCCTGAAAAGGGAAAAGAGGTTTTAAAGGATCTGCACTCGGGCTTTTGCGCATCACATATAGGCGGCAAAACTTTAGCAAAAAGGGTCAGGCGGCAAGGCTACTTTTGGCCCACTCTTGAGGCAGATGCCATGGAAATGGTGAAGAAGTGTGACAAGTGCTAGAGATTTGGCCGGCTCATACACCGTCCGGCTACTAACCTGACTGCGATCTACAGCCCGGTTCCATTTGCAAAGTGGGGCATGGACATCCTAGGTCCTTATACGCCTACCTCAGGCGGAAGAAGATACATTCTAGTGGCTGTAGATTACTTCACCAAATGGGTAGAGGCAGAGGCGGTCAAAGGCATTAAGACAAAGGACGTCATCTCCTATATTTGGAGAAACATCATCACCTGGTTTGGGGTTCCTATGTCTATGGTTTTTTACAATGGCCCTCAGTTTGAGACGCCTACCCTCAAGAACTGGTTGGGAGATCAAGGGATCTCACATTTTTTCACATCAGCCGTATGAATTTCAATATGAGGTTGAAATTGCTTGTTTTTCTTGTGGTGTTGATGAATTGAAGAAAGAAAATGGATTGGAAGTTGCAAAAGTAAGTGAAGGAAATCGGACTAGAACATTTAATGTTGTGTTTAATCCAACTAACTATGACACCACATGTTCTTGCAAGCTATTTTATAGACAAGGAATTCCATGTAGACATATGATTTGGGTTTGGAAAGCAAAGAGGTTTGAAACCATTCCTGAGCAGTATATGCTACACAGATGGACTACTATGGCACTGAAGAAACCAATTTTTGACATGGGAGGAAACCAATTAGAGCAATGTGCTAATATAATTGACAAGAAAAAATTGTTAAATGATTTATGGTCAGAGATACACACTTGTGTAAGTTTGGCAGAAGGCAAAGATGAAGATATTCAAGACCTTGTGATAAATCTTCAAGGAATAAGAAAGGATTTGGAGGCTAAGAGGATTGCAATAAATAATGAAACAACAGCTGGAAGTGCAAACAACAATGAACAAGACATTGAGCTATTGATTTGAGCTAGTGTGCCAACTGAAACAATTGTCAAACCTCCAAAAATTTCAAAGAATAAAGGGACTGGAGTTCATGTATCAAATGAAGAGGCTTCAAAAAAGAAAGGGGCTGAGATTGATGTGCCAAATGTTGAAATAAGAGGTAGAAGTGCAAAAAGGATGAAGGGAGAAAAAGAAAAGGCTATAGAACAAAACCAGAAAAGATTATGTAGAGGTTGTGGTGAATTGAGTCATCATGATATTAAAAATTATCCAAAAAAAGTGTAATGATAACTTTATATAAATATAAGATTTAATATTTTTATATAAATTCCTAACTGTAGGCCGTACTTGTTATTTCTTTATTTGTTTTCTGTTCTTGTCATTGTGTGCATCTGTTTGTCACTTTTCAGTATGCTTTGATCTATAAGACTGACAGACTTTGTAGGGGAAAGAAGTGTGGGAAGAATAAGATCAAAAACCACCAATGGCCAAAACATGTAGAGGGATTTGTCATAATAATCATGCCTCGAAATGCAATTGAACTCCAATTTGAAGTTTAATATTTTTAGCACATCCCCTCATATAAAAATTTTGTGTTTTTAACTTTGTTGAAATGAGCAAATAGTTAATTTCTCATTTGTCAAATGAGCAAACATTTATTTAATCATACATTAAATCAACAAGCATTTCTTTGCTCATTTTTGAAATGAGTAACCATTAGTTGTCAAATGAACAAATAATTAGTTACTCATTTGGAAAATAAGGAAACATTTCTTTGATCATTTAGGAAATGAGCAATCACTTTTTTGCTCATTTAGCCAATGAGCAAATAGTTAGTTGCTCATTTGTCAAATGAGCAAATACTTAGTTGCTCATTTGTAAAATAAGCAAACATTTATTTGATCATTTGGCAAATGAACAATTAATTTTTTGCTCATTTAGCAAATGAGCAAATAGTTAGTTACTCATTTGTCAAATGAGCAAATACTTAGTTGCTCATTTGTCAAATGAGAAAATACTTAGTTGCTAATTTAACAAATGAGCAACAACTTAGTTAATAAGATCAACTTTTAGAAAATGTTTTCCATTACATTAACATACCAAAAGTTATAAGAACAAAATAAACACTAACACATTTGTCAAATTTGATCGTTTGTCCCATTGATAACATCATAAAAACTAATACTTCTATTGTTCTATATAAATCCTAAGAACATCATAACAATTAATCAACTTTAGTCTTCAATTTTCTTTGTTGAATGCTCTTGGATTGTTGCCCCTAGCTTTCTTCAGTTGTAACACTAGCTTCCTCAAACCTTTTTTTTCTTTTGAACAATTTGTTTAACATATTTAACAGTATTTACTTCACTTGAAATAATTGAGAAGCTATACTTCAAACGAAGTTTTTCAATGATTATGACCTACAAAGAGAAACAACGAAGCAATAGTTCAAGGTAAGTATAGGGAAGCAATAGTTCAGATTATTCAGAAGTTGCAGAAGGTCATCTTAGAAAGCAAAATTTTGATTCAACTAGTAGCAAAATAGAATTAAAATGAAAATAGAATTCAAATAAGCAAAAAGATGGTTATTAATTGTACAAAAGATTAGTAATGGCTTCATGCATGCATATCAACAAGTTGCACTTAAGATAAAAATGGATAAAAAGTGCAAATGAGAGTACATGCAGTGGAGTTTTGTTCTGTGCTGATATACTGGCAATAGCTGCCTGCGATTCAATACTATTTTTATGTCTTATTGTCATGCATCTAGAAAAATCACACTAGAGCTCAAGGGTACTTTCAGCTCATACAATAGGATTGGAAAGATGTGCTGCTTTCAGCTCAAGGCTGTTCAATTCTTCTAATACTAGAGCTCTATAAAGAACCATGGACACTAGCCTAGTATCACAGTTGCAGAGCTTGTGCCCAGTTAATGGTGATGGAAACAAGACAACTACTCTCGACTAGAACTCGACAGACTTATTTGACAACCATTACTTTAAAATTTTGCTAAACAATAAGGGAATTCTTCTATCAGACCAAGAGTTATATTCCAGCAATCAGAGAGATCCAAAAATGGGCAAGATATGGGTCAGTAGTTTATGTGTTTTAAGGACCTTCTATCAAATTACCCAGAGTGTGTACAAGTCTTAAATAGTTTGGCTCTATTTAATTGACTAATCTTGTAACTTATCTAACATGAACTTATAAGATCTTAACTTAAGTATTTGGTCATTTGAATCATTGAATCACAAGACAAAAAAGGTATCAATATATATGCTCATTTGACAAATGAGCAAATAATTTAGTATTTTAGTATTTGCAACTATCAAAGCATGGAGGGTTCAAATACCTCAAATAAAAGACATTTATAATACTTATATGAAAGGAACATAGCCAAATTTATAATACTCATATGAGAGGAACATGGCCTGTAAGTTGCAACAACAAGCATGAAATGTGAAAGACTTACATTATTTTTCTTTAAACCTGAATTCCACTTTTGCAAACCTATATATGTTTCCATATGCCTCATCATTGCAACTCCACAATGCAAATGATCATCATCTGAAGACTTCCAAGGTAAATCAATCACCACAGACTCCATAGACTTGATCTCTTTCGACAAAACAACACTTTGTATAGTTCCTTCACCATCCATGAAATATGAAAACGCGCTTTTCTGAAAATGAATAAATAAATTAAAATAAGAATAAAAACAGGCAAAACAAATATAGGCAGAACAAGACCAAGATAAACAACTAAACTCTAATCATTTTCTAAAATAATCTAACAAAATCTTGAGCCATACCAGATTTTTATGAAATTTCTTGTTTTCTTTAGAGCCTTCACTATAATCAATAACCTCCATTGTACCACGCTCTGTGGTGGTGTTAAAACATACCAAAAAATTAATGATCTTTTTCAAATACTGGGAAAAAGAAAAGCTCAATATCTATATTTGGGATGACTGTTTTGCTGAATTCCGACTCCACAATATCACAAAACATTTTATTCCTTTGTAGAGCACGATCAGTTTTGTATTGAAAAAGGCATTCCTAAAAAAATACATAAAGGAAAATACATAAATAAGATAAAATATAAATGAAAAGAGTAAATATGAAATGAGAAAAGTGAATATGAAATGAGAAAAGTCATATAAAATGAGTAAATTGAAATTTATTTGACAAATGAGCACTGAAGGTTTTGCTCATTTGACAAATGAGCAAAAAATTAACTGCTCATTTGACAAATGAGCAAAAAATTAACTGCTCATTTGACAAATGAGCAAAAAATAAATATTTATTTTCAATGAATGAGCAAGAATAGTTTGACAAATGAGCATTGAACAGTTTGCTCATTTAATAAATGAGCAAAGAACTAATATTAGTTTTTGGAAATACAAACTACATCTACATTCAAATATAAAAAATCATATGAAATGAGCAAAGTGAATATGAAAAAAATAAAACAAAATAAAATGAAAGAGTTGAACTTACACTTGTAGTAAGACTGGAAAAAGAAATGTCCACTGAATTGATATTTCTATATTGCTCATTATAATTCAGAACAATAGACCATGCATTAATGATTTCGACATGAATTTTGTTATGATTTTTTAGCATTTCAAGTTGAAATATCATTACTTCAATACCAGTATCACCCTCGCATGAAAACCCTAGATCACTACATATAAGATTTAGGGAAGTTAATATAATAACAATCGAAGGTATGTAAAACGAGAGTACAGAGCTGGACTCGTTTTAAGAAAGAAACATAAGGTCAATTTCCAATTTCCAGAGGGGTACTTCAAAATGCAAGAGGCTACTAAAATTTCCATCACCCTTTACTCTGAAATGTATCTCCTAAAATAGGTCTAACTCAGTATTTCTAAATAAGAAAATATTTCTCATTTTGAAAATGAGAAAAAATTAGATAAGTCAAGATAAACAATTATATGACTGCAATAAATACTTACAAACGATTTTTCTTCTCATGAAAAACTGAATCCATAACACCTTTCTGAACTGCTATTAATGGTGTGTAAATGTTGATAATCCAAGACTTAAAAGGATATCTAAACTGCAACGATGGTTTCACTTTACGCTTCTTCTTTGTAATATAACTCTCCTTTTCAGTATCTCCTTTTCTCTTAAGCACAATTGGATATTCTTGAGCATTTAGAGCATCAGCAACAGCTAATATAAAAGCTATTGCAGAAGCACCAACTTGTGCACTGACAGGAGCAACTACAGGTTCATTAGTAGGTGCAATGCTAGGGGACTTCTCCTGAGAATCAGTTTCTTGAGAAGAGATTCCTAAACTGAATGTAGGAGTTCCAGATCCTTTGGCAACTAAACTTCTCAAACTATATCTAAACACATGTTCAGCAGCCCTAGCTCTAAGACAACGGATGGAGATCCAACATCAGCGATACCACTTGCTATGTGAACACATTCAACAGCAATCTTAGTAATATCAATAGGTTATGATTCATTTAGATGAACAACCCTTGCATTGATTGTAGATTCAGCATGCTTGTCGTTGCCTAAAATCTTTGAAAACCTATCCCAAGCTTCAATTACTGCCGGATCTTGCCAATACTGTTCATCTTGGCTAAATGAAAGAGGATTATCTTCAGTCAAAGTTTTGGAGCTCATCTTATGCTCATGGCATCTTCCTTCAACTTTTGTATCTTCTCGTTGTTTGGAAAATACTTGACGGCAGCTTCATGTTTTTGACTGAAATCCATGTATGCCAAGACTAGGTTTGTAGATGCTGTTGCAAGCTCCATAAGGCATTTCTGTAAAAAAAAAAATAAAAAATAAAAAAAATAAAAATAAAAATGACATAATAAGATGAATATAAATGAAAAGAGTAAATATGAAATGAGCAGAGTGAATATGAAATGAGCAAAGTGGATATGAAATGAGAAGTCATATAAAAATGAGCAAATTGAACTTTATATGAGCACTGAAGTTTTTATATTCATTGAAGCTATTGTAAGATCCATAAGGCATTTCTAGAAAAAATATAAAATGAGCAAACTGAATATAAAATGATCAAAATCATATAAAATGAGCAAAATTGATTTAGATTCTGATTTAAAATCATAAGGCCTTACTCTGTACTTTGTACTAGTGAATGAAAGATACAAGGCTGGGGTTGTTGCTATTGGGTATCAAAAAGTGGAAGGGTAGGATTTCAGTCAGACTTTCTCTGCTGTTGCAAAGCTAGCTACTGTTGGTTTGGTTTGTTATGAGCAAAGTCATATGAAAATTAAATGAGCAAATTGAACTTTATATGAGCACTGAAGTTTTTGCTCATTTGACAAATTCTTGGTAACTAGACAAATAAAATTGAGAGAAAGAATAAGGTCTCTATTAAATCTCATCAGGACAAGGCAGATTATCCAGGGATACAAGCACTTAACACAAGGGACACAAGTGCAGGAATATGGCAATATCATATTGTCATGAGCAGGAACACAGCATGGAAGGCAGCTTTACATGGATTATAGGGATGACTACAATTGACTGAATATATGATATCACTGGTGACAGGGCAGGAAACGATCAAACAGATCAGGGGGGAGGGCTGATTTGTAATAAATCAGGAACAAATCAAGTAGGAACACAACATGGCAGGAACAACACCACATATAAAATAAGTCTACTTAATGACAGTATTGAAGATATTTGAAATGGCAGTCAGACAGGACAAACTATTGCCAAATTTATCATGTTGATCTTGAAACTCACAGCAGAATAGTCAAACAAATTTCACAAGCGACAAAAACATATCTTTATTAGTAGTCAGAAAGGTCCATTGAAACTTCTTGCAAGATCCATAAGAATTAATATTGGTTTCCAGAAAACTCATATAAATACCTTCTTTAGATCTTGTTCAGTTTCTTCATTTTTTGTATAAATTGGATCAGATTGTTCCTAAAATCAAGCCAAAAAAACAAAAAAAAAATAAAGAAAAAGAAAGTTAGAATAAGTTGAAAGCAAATATCCTAACAAATATAAACCAATCTTACTTATAAAACATAAAGAAATTGCATAATTTGCTCATCTGTCAAATGAGCAAAAAAATTATTTGCTCATTGCAAAAATGAGCAAGTAATTGCTTGCTCATTAGCAAATGAGCAAAATTAGTTGGTTATTTCCAAAAAGAACAAAGAATATTAAAGTACATATGATTTCCTTATTGGCATCTACTTGAGTTTCCACTTCAGAAGGAATGAATTTTTCCCAAATAAAAAACAAAAAAGTTAAAAATGTAGAATAAAAAGGAAAAGAATAAAATAAAAAATTAAAGTTAAGCACCATTTTAGGCTGTGTCATGCTAGAAGAACCAGCATCAAGCTTTTTAACACGAATATTTCCAAGCCTCCCTTTAAAGATTTCCAATTTCTCACGTATTGACAACATAGCTGTTGTCCACCCTTTCAAGATTGGAATTTCACGTGCAGCTCGAACTTCCTCAAGTACAAATTGATCAACATACAATAACTACAAACAAGTAAGAAAAAAAATATTAGTAAATTAAAAATCAACAAATAAGTAAGAAATACTACATTAAAAAAAACAAAATTATAGTAATACCATAAGAAACAATAAAGACCCAGGAAAAGAATGAGTTGGACGTTCTTCTCAGAAAAGCTTGCCCTTCACGAGAGAACCAAGGATATACTTTGACCAATTCAAGTCCTTGATTTTATCAACATCAGAAATAAATGTAAGAATTTCAGAATTAATATTCATGTTTTGTTTCCCTGACAAAAAAATGAGCAAAACAGAAGAAAAATGAGTAAACAAAAATTTAAATGAGAAAAATAAAATAGAAATGAGCAAACTAAATTGAAAATGAGCAAGTTGAAAGTAAAATGAGCAAAATAAAAATAAGAAGTTTACCATCCATCAGTGTAGACACACAAAGAACTACAAAGTTCCGTTTGAACATAGCACCAGCTGACTTATGCTCCTTCAAAAACTCTTTAAGCTCCCCTATTTTGATAAAGAGTGAGCTGCTTTGGAATTTCTTTTTCCATTGCTGAATGACTTTCTTATCTCTGGAAAAATTATTTTTATCAATCTCTATGCCCCCTATTGGCAACCCAAGAACTTGATGCACATGGTCTTCAGTAATACAGAAAGGATTAGAATCGGGAATATTTAATGAGCACGTGTTAGCATCAAAGTGCTGCACCAACGATAAACCCAACTGCAAAGGCAGTTGGTTCACCTTCAAAAACTCCATCGACCCAAATCCTATAGCTCTAACTGCTTTCCACTGATTTTCTGAAAGTGAAACTAATTCCATAACTTGAACAATGGATGAGGGTGACATCCAACTATGCAATGTCCCATGAACATGAGATTTCAAACCTTCCACTTCATTGCCTAACTTCAAACCTTGCAATTTGCTGCTGGATTTCATCTCCTCTAGCTTAATCATCTGTTTTTCTTTCACTCCTTTTTCAACCTTTTTTTCCTTGACCCTTAGAGATAACTAATTTGATTCTCTTTTGCTTCTTTTTACTGAGCTTCTCTTCTGTCACTACAGCCCCTAATGAACCAACATCAACAGCAGACCCTGTTGAACCAACATCGGCAGCAACACCTGATGAACCAACATCGGCAGCAACCTCCTTTTCAATAGAGTTCCTGCTCATACAAAATCATTAATAAAAAGTAAAATATCACATAGATTTTTTTTTGGAGGTGTAGTGAAGAGATACTTTAGGGGAGGGTCTAGAGTATATTATGATAGAGAAGCATAGGCCGATAATTATCTAATGAACAATTGTCAAATGAGCAATCAATATTTTGTTCATTTAGCAAATGAGCAAATAGTTAGTTGCTTATTTGTCAAATGAGCAAATATTTAGTTGCTAATTTTACACAAATGAGCAAAACATAGATGCTCATTTGTCGAATGAACAAATAGTTAGTTACTCATTTGTAAAATGAGCAAACTAATCAAATGAGCAATTAACTATTTCTTTAATAATTCATTAAATCAGCAATCATTTAATAAGAAAACATAAAATGAGGAAATAAAAAAACACGTACATTATCCTTTCCAAATGTACATCCGTATAATCTTTAGCATTGTTAGGATCAGTAGCAACCGAAGAATCCATAGCACTGTTACAAAAAACCCGAAAAAAATGTAAGCTAACTAAAACAAAGGAAAAATCAAATTAAGAAGCAAATTTGTAAGAGAAATAAAAAGGGGGAAGGGGGGGGGGTTGGAGGAAAAGGGGTTGGAGTTAACTCATGCTAATGAGGAGGTTTCCCCATCTGAGATGTTTAAAGCTAATCAGATTTATGTTGCAGAATTTTTTTTTTTTTTCAGATAATGTCTTATTACACTGTGAACATGATAATTGCAAGACTAGTTGAAGAAGCACCAAGGATTCACATAATCACGCCCAAGTGGCCTGGTTAACTAAGTAAGGAATTTAAAGCTAAATAATATATATTACCCAGTACCCACAAGATGCAGCACTACAACCCCTACAACCCAGCATTATCTTACACCCCACCCCACCCCACCCCACCCAAATCTTAACCTACACCACACTAAATTCATCACCAACACAATTTCAAGAACAATACATATTCCAAATCCGTTAAATGACTTTCTTGAACTAGCTGTAGTTTACAAAGAAGCTCGAGCTTTGTGAGAATAGGTTACTAGCATATGACTGCTCACTAGTGGCTCAAAGACACAATTCATAGTTCTAATTATACCCCAAAATTCCTTCAAATCAAAGTTTAAGATCCTTAAAGTGAAAAATATTGTCCTAAGTAGCACATCATTATCTCTCTGATGCAAGACAATTCAAAAATAATTCACACTTGTAATTGCATAAAAAGTACACACCACCTTTGACAGAGCCTACTGCATCACCTACTAGTTTGATTGCATCACCTAATAGTTTAAGTTGATAAGATTATATGCGTGAAAAACAATATAAGGATAGATAGAGTAGTTAAAGTTAATTGTCAAATAATCACTGTCAATTGTCAAAGCATGAATAATTTAATGTAGCCAACATAGCTAATAATCAGTAGACTAATTATACTCCAATATCAACTGAAGTGAAAACAGAGCTAATATGCTTATAGACAAGCTAATACTCCATAGAAATTAAAAGTGAAATTACACTACTCCGATGAACCAGCTAACTTATATAATTAGTCATCATTCAAAAGGTCAATGTATTGAACAAGAACATCTTAGTACAACTAACCAAGAAGATGACAGTTAGGTCGTGCACTCAAGCTGCTGAAACAATTTCGCCATCTTCTCCGAATACAATGTATGACAAAGAACCACAACATAATCGCAACAAATTAACAACAAAACCGCAACATAATCGCAACAAAACCGAGCAAAAATCGCAACAAAACCACAACATAATTTCACAAATACACAACCAAAGCAAGAATACATGTTAAAAACTAAAATCAAGCAAAACAAAACTAAAATCAACTTGATAATTACTCAAAAAAACGAAAATAAAACTAAAATCAACAAAAAAAAACTAAAACATAATCGACACAACGTAACCTAAAATTAGTGAGCTGAAATCAGCATAAATAAAAAGAAAATCAAAACGAAAATAAACAATGAATGTAACTTAAAATTAATTGAAAACAACAAAAATATAAACAATAAACTCACATTGACGAAGAATTGATGAAGATTGAAGAAGTTGTGATGAAAAATCAGAGAGAAAGAGAGTAGAAAACCGGCTGAACTTGAACGAGGAGAGAGAAAATTGCACGTGAAAGAGGAAAGAGGAGAGAGAAAAAAACGCAGGAAATTCTTTTGAAATGAAATTGTTTTGTTTGACCGGGATACCTTACTCCCAAATTGTGAAAATGTTATGTACACTTTTGGTGCAAGGGTGCACTAAGGGTGTAATATCAAATGAGCAAAAAACCATCCTTGGGCTTTCCTACTTTTATGTGCACCCAGCCACCCAGGTGTTTATAAAAAGTTTTGCCCAGATTATATGTGTATATATATATATATTTTAATGGAAAAATTACCTAAAATAATACAACCTTTATTCCGTTTTTCCAAAATAATCTCACCTTTTGATTATCCTAGATTAATCCAACCTTGTACCCCCATGACCCCATCTTCCCATATCAAACCCAGCAGGTCAATAACCCGATACAACCGGTTACCTAGCATACGTGGCAGTTCATGATTAGTTTTTTTATTTTTCATTATTTTAATATTTACATTTAATTTTAGAAATTTGAGTTAAAAAAAGGAAATTTTGACTTTTGATACCACAAAAACACATGGTATTCATTTTTGCTACCACTCAATTTTATTTTTTTTTTAATTTTACTACCCCTAAAAATCACATATTTTAAAATTTGATACCACTTGACGGTTTATGTCAATATTGCTGTTAAGTGGGGCCCAATTTATCCATCACCACAGTACACCAATTTATTAACCTACACCACACTAACCACTCACCAACACTCCCCTACTACCAGCTCCTCACGCAAACACCTCACTAACCCCTGCCAGCCGCACCTCTAGCATCACCACCATTCACACCATCACCGACATCACATCAAACCGCCGCAACTGCCACCAGCACAACAATTATCCACAGCACCGAACCACCGCAACTCCTCTGCTCTCTCCAACATCACCAAGCTCAGCCCACACTTCAATCTCCAACGCAACACTACAGCGAGCACCGCCTAAACCAACACTCCCGCCTACTGCACCACTGCAAGAAGTCGCGCTCCACCAGCAGCTCCACACCACCATCAATGGAAGCCGACAGCCCAATCGAACAAATAGCAGCCCGCAAGAAGCTCTAATTCAGCCCGCAATTTCAGCATTTGCAGCCCCGCAATTGGCAATTTACGCCCCAATTTAGCTAAAGAATCAGAGACTCTAGAGCGGAATTAATGAAATTGGGCAGCTGAGATGCATTATTGAATCGAATCATCGGCTGCGATTTGATGATGATTGAAGGTGAAGCGTTTGAAGCCGTTGATTTCAGTTGATGGTGGATGATGAAGAAGCGAATCAGAGCAGCCAAAGAAAACGAACAGGGGAAGGGGGATGATGATGTAGAGGTGGTTAGTTGTTGCCAGCAGGGAGAGGCTTAGCGCCGGCGACGGGAGGGGGATGGCCGGTCGCCGGCGAGGTGAATGGGGGCGATTCTGGTGGGGGAATAGGGCGGTTTAGGGTGGTTTCGGGCTGATGGGGCTTGGTTTTTTTTTAAAACATTTTTTTTTTTGAATAAACTTAACGGAACCCTTATGAATTCCGTCAAGTGGTATCAAATTTTAAAATATGTGATTTTTGGTGGTAGTAAAATAAAAAAAAAATTTGAGTGGTAGCAAAAATGAATACCAAGTGTTTTTGTGGTACCAAAAGTAAAAATTTCCTTAAAAAAAACAAAAAAAAAAAAACTCCCCCTGCTTTTTTCTCTCTCCTCCCCACCACCACATCCTTCTTTCTCTCTATTCTCCCTTTTATGGCTTCCTCCATTACCCCCACCATAAACCACAACCTCCACGAACTACTACTGTTTCGGGGTTTTTTGATGTCCTTCGGGAGAGTTACAGATCTAAGACTAACCTCTGGACGCTTGTACCTGCAAAAGAACAGAGACTCCGGTGGGTGGGAGCTCCGCCTCCAACGATCAAGTTAGAACGTGTATGAGAAGTAAAGTGCGGAAAGTAAAGGGTCTCTCTCGGATTCCAAGAGAGGATATGCAATGTATAATTGCTCGGTTTTGGGGTGTCAGGTGTCTAACTTTCTCTAATGTAGAGTTAATGTGTATTCAATATTTCTGAATAGATGTTCCCAGGAGGGAAACATCTCCCTTTTATAGGGTGTTAGAAAACGTGCCCAATACAAGGTTTTAGTAAACTTAGGGCTGATTGGGCTTTGCCTGGAACTTTGGGCCGTAGGAGACCACTTGTTCAGTTGACAATTTCACCTGCCACATGTCATGACCTGGTTGGTCCACCTTGGACCTCTCACGAGGTGACACGTGGCTGCCTCTAATTGGTTATTTGTTGGACATTTCCAAAAAACATTTAGAGAGAACTTTGTTTTTCTGAGAGAACAACCGACTGCTCCTACATTCGCTGTGGACTTTCGAGTACCTTCATCTTCATCAAGTAAAGGTAACCGTCTGTTCCTTTTTATTTTTTCATACTTTGTTTTTCTTTTTGAAAATGGTTTCCCAAAAGCACACGGCACGACCTAGGTTAGTGATCAGCCGGTCACCGGGGACGGCTAAATCTAGAACTAGAAGTGCCGACTGCCCCTTTCTGGACCACCCTTTGCGAACTGGCCCAAGTCCGACTGTCTATGTGCCTGTGCAGGACACCATGACCAGAACCAAAAGAACAACAAGGGTAACCAATTCAGACGGCTCCTATTTCCATGCGCCTATCAGCGAGTTGTCTGACGTGCCGCATGCCCCAAGTACCCCTAGTGATTCTATTTTAGAAGAATCAGGGGAAGAGGCTGAAAATGCTATGCCAGTGCTTGTTGATCTGGTAAACCAGGCGGGTTCTTCATCTGAGAGCTCAGATAGTGATTCCGAGACAAGTACTTCAAACAGAGTCTCAGATGAATTTGAAAAGAGGCACTCTCGACTAGAGACTGCGCAAGAGTCCCTTTTAGTAGACATGGGACCAAGTTGGGCGGAGCCGTCTGCTTCCAACAGAGAGCAACACACCGCCTACTTTCATCATGTCCCAAAGGGCAGGCGGAAGGTGATGGCTGAAAAAATGGAAAGTTTCTGAGCTGAGCATGTCATGGGGCATGGGTATGCAATCTGCATGCCGGATGACGAGGACACGGAAGTCTGGCTCGAGCAGTCCAGCTACGAGGACGCCTGCTTCGGCTGCTACGAGGCGGCAATTAAGGCTGGCCTAAGATTTCCTCTACATCCGGCTGTAGAGAGGATTTTGGACGGATACCAGCCGGGTGTCTGGCAACTAGCCCCTAATTCTTGGTTCAACATCTTGGGCTATGTTGCCAGCTGCGAGTGTAGGGTTTCGTAGTGACCCACACTACGCGGAATGAAACCCGCCAAAACCCGCCCCCATAATAAATGCAATTAACAAGCAAAACATAATTAAAACACAAGAAAGGATAAAAGATTGTACCTTTGACGCGTGCTTCGCTCAACAATGAGCTCTTACTTGAACCCCGAAAATACGATGCCTCCGACGGGATCGTACCCTCGAACCGACCCGAGCGTCCTAAGCCTCGAAGGTTAGTCGAGGCCGGACAAATAAAACTAAGAGTTTTACGAATTTAAGGTTTACTCAAATCAAGAGTTGCCTTTTTAATTCTACTCAAGTGTATTCTTTCCCAAATACCCAAGCTTTGGTATTTATAGGGAAATGAACCCTTGATCTTCATTTCCCAACCAATGTGGGAGAATGAATAATTTTGATAATTAATTTAATTCCAAAATAAATTAATAATCAAATCAATCACAATGCAACAAGTGTCAAGGGGAGAGAGAGAGTTAGGTGAGGACCAAGAAGAGGTGGGGGGACCATTGCCTTGCTCCCCAAGGCTTTGCCCAAGCCTTGGTCCCCACCCCTCACAAAACCGCCACAATGCATTTGGGTGAGCTGGCTGCTTGCTTTGTTAACTAGCTAGCACAGCCACCCTAGCATGCCCAGCTGGCACGCACAACATGCATCACCCAGCCCTCCCAACACTTGTGTGCTGCTAGCGAGCCACGCCTTGTGCTAAGCGCTGGGCGCTACTTCCTGGCCATCGCACACACACACGCACAGGCATGCTAGCTAGTGCGTGGTGCTTCTGCCTACCCCTTCTCGCACATACTCGCATAGCCAGCATGCGTGCTGCTAGCGAGCCACGCATGCTGGCCCCTTGCCTCGCCAGCCACACGCACAAGCATGCGAAGCTTGGTGCTGCGATGCTGCGATGGCTTGCACGCATGCGCACAGAGCGAGGCTAGTGTTGCTGCTGCGATGCCCTACACGCACACGCACATACGCACTGGTCTAGCCATGCGATAGTGCGTATGCTTGTGCTAGAGCTTGCGATGGTGCGAGGCACACACACACACGCACATACGCAAGTGCCCAACACTGCGATGGGCTGTGCTTGGTGCGTGTGGCCTACGATGGCGCCTAGGTACCCAAGCACGCATGCTGTGGTGATGTGCCATGCGAAGGCACGCAGACACGCAGATGGTGCTGCGATGGGCAGCCTAGTGCGCCTAACATTTATGGCACATCTAGCACACCATGGTGCGCCTAGGCTTGCGATGGGCTAGCCTAGCCTAGCACTTCACATGGCTAGGCCAATGTGATGCTACGGCTAAGCTCGTACTTGTTACTTGTGATTTTGCGACGCTCGGTCTCGACGCCCTAGGCTCGATATCCGACGTCTGTATTCGTAAAACTCCGTCGACTCATTAAAACCTTCGGATTAATTCGTCGTCTCGGATCGGTTGTTCCATTGGGTTCAACCCGAAGGGTTCAATTAAGATTAAGCTGTAATATTAATTATTCCTTAATAATATTGATCGGAAGCGGCCTCCACCTAGGCATTCCGATCACTTGACCTTACTGAAGAATTAGCTCAGTAATAATTCTGAACCCTCTATCAGAATAATACACTTGTTGGAAGGACACCATTCCTTTCAATCTCCCACTTGTCCTTCCGGACAAGTGTGCATATAGTGTATAGCCCATTTCCTATGTCTCTTAATGTATCTTCGTGAACTATAAGGTAAGTTTCATCGTCATCCTTATTATGTTTAGAAGTGTTTCTCGATCTTCGAGTTCGATTGTCAATAAGCAGATGATTTCTAAAATCCATCTGAGCATGGCCATGCATTTTCATAGTCTCACTCTTCGAGCGGCCTTGTAAACAACAAAGACATGTTCCCTATTGTTAATAGGGGGACATTCCTAGTCTTGCATTGTAAGTTTCTCTTACTAAGAGGACCTAATCTCCCGATTGTTCCCGTTATGATCCCCAGTTACGGCTGCTGTTAGGCAACATCAAAGAGACTAGTACTCAAACAAGAAAACTTCACAATACTCATGGTCGAGGAAACGAGTTCCGATAGCTATAATGAGAAATGTACTTATGACAATTTTGAATCTCTTAAAGTACTCTCATAGGTCGATCCAGTGCAGTTCCAAACTGGCACCTGTGCAAATGATTTATGACCCTCATGTCCTTGTAGCACAAGAA
Organism: Chenopodium quinoa; assembly: GCF_001683475.1. Taxonomy (NCBI): domain Eukaryota; kingdom Viridiplantae; phylum Streptophyta; class Magnoliopsida; order Caryophyllales; family Amaranthaceae; genus Chenopodium; species Chenopodium quinoa. The sequence goes on from NW_018742372.1 coordinate 814,881, forward strand.
ACGGTGCTGTAAATCATACTACACATTAATCTCTGATGGTCATCAATCGTCCATCAGTTAGATGACCTCAATTAGGGATAATTTTTTATTTAAATATTCAATGTTCACTTAACAGGTGTTTCTTTATCCAAGACATGGTCTTGATACCCTGTTTTGAGTATTTCCATTAATCGAATGGACTCATTATTTAATTCTAAACCACAATTAAATAGTAATGGAGTGAATGATAATTTTGCACAAAATTAATTACTCCCTAAATGAATGGTTTCAATACAGTGTCTTACATTAAAACAACCAGTTTAATTAAAACACATGTATAGGGAATTTCAAAGCCAATCTCCAATGTGCTTGATTCCCATTGCCTCAATGTGCTTGTTGTGTTTCACTTGAGGCAAAGGTTTAGTCAAAGGATCGGCCACATTATCATCCGTGTCGATCTTGCAAATTCTGATTTCACCTTCGGATTTCCATTCCCTTATCATGTGAAATCGCCTTTGGACATGTTTGACCTTCTGGTGCTCTCTTGGCTCTCTAGCCTGAGCGATAGCTCCATTGTTGTCACAGTAGAGATCTATCGGACCCTTGATGGAGGGTACTACACCAATTTCACCGATGAACTTGCGAATCCAAACAACCTCCTTAGCAGCTTCTGAAGCAGCCAAGTATTCGGCTTCAGTTGTAGAGTCTGCAGTGGTGCTCTGCTTGGCACTCTTCCAGCTAAACGCTCCTCCATTCAGACAGAATATGTACCCTGACTGTGACTTGAAGTCGTCTATGTCAGTTTGGAAGCTAGCGTCGGTGTAACCTTCAATAACCAGGTCTTTATGGCCACCATAAACCAGGAATTTATCCTTGTTCCTTTTCAGGTACTTCAGGATATTCTTGGCCGCGGTCCAATGCAACTCTCTTGGGTTTGATTGGTATCGGCTCGTAGCACTCAAGGCATACGATACATCTGGCTTGGTACATATCATGGCATACATGATCGACCCAATTAGCGAAGCATATGGAATCTGATCCATTCTCTCTCGCTCAACTGGTGTCTGTGGACACTGTTTCTTGCTGAGAGTTACGCCATGGGACATGGGTAGATGCCCTCTCTTTGCATTCTCTATGTTGAATCGTGCCAGTACTTTATCAATGTAAGTACTCTGGCTCAATCCAATTATCCTCTTAGATCTATCCCTGTAGATCTTGATGCCCAATATGTACTGTGCCTCTCCTAGGTCCTTCATTGAAAATCACTTTCCCAACCAGCCCTTTACGGACTCAAGTAATTTTGTGCTATTTCCAATGAGCAGTATGTCATCGACATATAGGACTAGGAATGCGATGTCACTCTCACTGACCTTCTTGTATACACAAGATTCATCTGGATTCTTGATAAAACCAAACTTGCTTATAGCTTCATCAAATCGCAGATTCCAACTCCTGCTGGCTTGCTTTAGTCCATAAATGGACTTCTTAATCTTGCAAACCTTTCTAGCGTTGCTCGGATCAACAAAAACTTCTGGCTGTGTCATATACACAATTTCTTCCAAAATCCCATTTGGGAAGGCGGTTTTGACATCCATCTGCCATATTTCAATATTGTAATATGCAGCAATCGCTAAAATAATCCGGACAGACTTTAGCATTGCAACTGGTGAAAAGGTTTCATCATAGTCAATCTCGTGGACTTTTCTATAACCTTTTTCCACCAGTCTAGCATTGTATATCGATACATTTCCATCCTTGTCTGTCTTCATGATCAATTTGAAGATCCATTTGCAACCAATGGGTGTGTAACCCACGGGCAAATTCACCAAGTCCCAGACTTGATTTTCAGACATAGAGTCCATCTCGGATTTCATGGCCTCTTTCCATTTAGCAGAGTCGGGGCTTGTCATAGCTTGCTTGTATTTCACTGGCTCATCTCTATCCATAACTAGGATGTCTTGATCATCGGTTAAGACAATACCAAGGTATCTGTCTGGTTGAGATCTTTGTCGTTGCGACCTACAAAGGGTAATAGGTTGAGCATTTACATTGTCTGTTTGATTCTGACCAATCTTCTCAGCTGCTTCCAAAGCACTTAGATTGTCATTTTTATCAGGTTGACATTGTTGCTCGTCCTCTCGAACTTTGTCGAGTTCGATTTTCCTCCCACTTGTCATTATGGAAATGTGTTCCTTATCCAAAAAGACACCATCACGAGCAACAAACACTTTGTTCTCGGATTTATTGTAGAAGTAATACCCTTTGGTTTCTTTTGGATATCCCACAAAGAAACACTTATCCGATTTGGGGTGAAGTTTGTCCGAAATTAATCGCTTGACATATGCTTCGCATCCCCAAATCTTGAGAAAAGACAACGTAGGAGGTTTCTTAGTCCATAATTCATATGGAGTCTTTTCAAAAGCTTTTGACGGAGCTCGGTTCAGTGTTAGTGCCGCGGTTTGTAGCGCATGTCCCCAGAAAGAGATAGGAAGTTCACTAAGACCCATCATTGATCGAACCATGTCTAATAAGGTTCAATTCCTCCGTTCGGATACTCCGTTCCATTGAGGAGTTTCGGGAGGTGTCAACTCTGAAAGAATACCATTTTCTTTCAAGTGATCGTCGAATTCATGGCTCAAATATTTGCCACCTCAATCTGATCGAAGTGCTTTAATTTTCTTGCCAAGTTGATTTTCAACTTCTTTCTAAAATTCTTTGAATTTCTCAAAAGATTCAGATTTATTCGACATTAAGTAGATATAGCCATATCTACTAAAATCTTCGGTGAAGGTGATGAAATATCAGTAACCTTGTCTTGCGGGTGTACTCATTGGTCCACATACATCCGTGTGTATTAGATCTAATAAGTCACTTGCCCTTTCCCAATTTTGAGAATGGTTATTTTATCATCTTGCCTAATAGACATCCTTCGCAATTTTCAAACGACTCCAAGTCGAATGAGTCAAGAACACCTTCTTGTAGAAGTTTCTTGATGCGTTTGACGTTAATATGGCCAAGACGAAAATGCCACAAGTAGGTTTGATTCGACTCGATGGTCTTAGCCTTTTTGGCAGTATCATCAATGTTATAGACATGTTTGTCAAGAGAAAGCACATAAAGACCATTTTCTGAATATGCCTTACCATATAAAACATTATCAAAATAAAATGAACAACTATTGTTCTTAATTCGAAATTCAAAGCCTTTGGCGTCCAACGCCGATATTGAAATAATGTTTTTGGTAACTCTAGGAACGTGATAACAATTGTCAAGTTCTTAAATAAGCCCAGAGGGCAATGACAAACTGAGAGTTCCAACGGAGACGACAGACATTTTTGCTCCATTGTCGACCCGAAGCTCGACCTCTCCCTTCTCTAGCCTCCTATTTATCCTTAGTCCCTGAGCATTGGAACAAAGGTGTGAGCCACATCCGGTATCTAATACCCATGATGTTTTGCTAGCGAAGTTTAAGTCTATAACAAAAATACTTGATGAAGAAGCAACGGTGCCGTTCTTCTTATCTTCCTTGAATTTGAGGCAATCCCGTTTCCAATGTCCCTTCTTCTTGCAGTAGAAACATTCGGAATCGAATTTGGAAGAGGCTACCCTTTTGTCCTTGCTGCCTTTGGTAGTGTTTGACTTAGGCGGAAAATTTCTCTTTTTCCCTTTAAAGCTCTTATTCTTGCCCGGACGTTTGAATGGCTTGCCCTTCCTCACCATGAGCATATCATGCTTGCCCTCATCCTTGAGGGTTTGCTTGGCTTGCTTCAACATACCATGAAGCTCGGTGAGGGTTTTCTCCATGCTATGCATATTATAGTTCATCTTGAACTGATCATAGCCTTTGTGAAGCGAGTGGAGAATTATGTCAATTGCCATCTCGGTTGAATACCCAGCATCAAGCCTTTCCATGTTCTCAAATAATCCAATCACTTTGAGGACATGCGGACTGACTGGCTCTCCTTTCTTGAGCTTGCTCTCAAGGATCTGCCTGTGGGTTTCGAACCTTTCAGTTCGGGCCTGCTCTTGAAACATATTCTGAAGCTCAGAAATGATCTCAAAAGTCGTCTCCTTTTCAAAGAAAGTCTTTTGAAGGTCCGGAGACATAGTGTCCAGCATGATGCATTTGACATCCCGATTGGCACTTTGCAATCGGTTAAGGGCAGCCTGAGTGACCTCCTCATTGGAAGCATCGGGCATTTCCTCATCAAGGACGTATTCCTTTTTCTCTTGCATTAGTACAATGCGCAGATTTCTTTACCAATCAAGAAAGTTAGGCCCACTCAACTTCTCCTTGTCGAGAATTGAGCGTAAAGAGAATTGGTTGTTGTTTGAGTTACTTGCAGACATTGTTCTACAATTGAAAGAATTTGAAATGAAGAACCATTCATAAATCAATAAGTTGAAATTTAAAGGCGTTTATGCATATTTTCAATCTTATTGAGCATTTTATCCACGCATTGATAAATTTGTCCCTTTTGGGTCAGAATAAAATGATTCCGAGATCCCAAAGATCAAGAAATGGTTAAGCATGCTTTGGCTTGTCTTAATCATTGAATATCTTAAGGTAAGAAATCCAATTGCTAATAGCTCTAAGCTACTCTCGGTTTGATAAAATGTCGCATCTAATGCATTCTTGACATTTTATCTCTTTTGCCACGACATCTAAGGACTCCTTACTGATATCGTTGAGCTTAACCAAGACAACTTGTATGCCTAGTATACCTTACGTTCCTAGGGAAGTAGTGATGCCTCGCTTTGGCATAGCCCATCACATACGCGCATTAGTTCGGTAAGTGTTGTTTTTGGAACGACAAATTTTAGCTCAATATTATTAAGGGACCTAGGGTTTCTATGTTGGTTTGATTTAAGTGAACTTAACTAATCGTCGCAACATATGAAATCCTAGACATGCATCTAACATTCATATATAACAATAACATATATATAAAGTATAAATTGATGCATTTGGCAACTAGCATGACCCCTTGAAATCTTCGATTTCGATGGGTCTTCATTTTGGCTCGTCTTCATCGAAACGCCGTCTAGAGACATTTGGCCAAAATAAATTAACTAGCTAGTACGACTAAGATTAATCTAAAGTACAAAAATACTTAACGGTTCGCAAACCGTGTTTAGATTTATAAAAATACTTAACGGAACGCAGTCCGTATTTTCTATCCTAGTCGGGTCCCACTAGTTGCCACTTTCAATAACCTGTTTTAAAAACAATCTTTCATTCACCCATTCACTATTTGAGAATGGCCCATGCATATTACGAAATATATAATTAAACACGCAAAACTAGTAACTAACTTAGGTGGTTAATCCGATTAGCGCGCCTAATTAAAACTAGTCAAAGTTGTTTAATCCATTATTTCTAAAAGAAAAATGCTCAAGTAATCAACTAAGCTCCCACTAAATTCCACATCCATACCTAATTAATCCGACTAATTAAGTCGGCATAACCCATAATTTGTCAAAATCAAAATTTTGCAAAAGCCGAAAAAATTGAGGTCTAACCTCGTTAAAATAATTACATAAATTATTTAAAACGGCAAAATTTTTACAAAATTACATAGCTCAAAAACAAGCAAACTAGCCCACATAATTGCTTGGTGGGTGCCCAATCCGATTAATTAAGTCAGCATAACCCATGTGATGCGCTTGTTGTGCTGTGTGCCAGCATCCACGCCCAGCGTAGCATGCTGCGCCAGCCAGCACTAGTAGCTCGCTACGCATGCTGCGCATGCTGGCTTGCTAGTTGGTGCCTGGCAGCGTATGGCAGGCTGGCTGGGGCTTGCTGCCTCGCTGCCCAGCAGCACGCACAAGCAACTCTAGCCGCTCTTCCACACACCTAGCACTACGACAGCATGCAACTCCCATGCCACACAACAGCCCCTCAAGGCACACACCTGTGCGCACCATAGGCAGCCACATGTGGGCTGCTAGGCAGCCCAACTAGCCTTGGTGGCGCTTAGGTGTTTTTGCCTTGATTTGCGTGCCATTTCTCGGGATTTTAATCCCGATTTACGTGTGACATAAAATTAATCTAAATTTATTTTAGAATTAATTTAAGGCAAAAATGAAAATAAAATAAGTCCAACTTAATTAAATTCAATTTTAACGGTGGACAAGCCTAAATCATCCAAAAAAATTATTTTTGAAATAATTTAGGTCTTCCTTTATGCTTAAAATTAAAATAGCTATGTCCATGATTAATTTATCCAATATGTAAATTAATAATGGATTTGACAAATGGGAGTTGGAAAAATAAAGTAACCATCTAATGATAAAAAAATTTCCAACTTTCATACTTGTGTAAAATACCAAGATTACATCTTCCAATATGAAGATTAATCAAAAATTTTACTCACATGTATTTGAACTTCATGGATTTTAATCAACCAAAATGAAAAATCCAAACTTTGTTCAATATGGAATTTAGGTTTAGAGTTCCAATCATTTAAACCTTTAAAGATTAGAACTTTAACATACTAGGGAACTTAAAATTACACATTCACACATTAATGCCATTTATTTGCATCATTGTGAAAAAACAATTTTGTGTGAAAAATAGCATATCAACTCAAGCACTAATTATAACTCCATAATTATGCTCAAAGATAATTCAAATAGCAGTAGATTAGGGATGCAATAATGCATTTAATCTAACCATGTAATGCTTGCATTAATCAAGGATTAAAAAGATTTAAAATTTTCGTTGAAAAACGAAAAAACCCCAAAAACTTGGGTTTCTGGTTCGAATTTGGCTTCTGGACAGATTTCAAAGAGGGTTGAATCTGTTTCAGAATGTCGATTCCACCCAAAAATCACTATTTTTGAGCCAAAATCTGGGTTCGACAGCCAAATCGATGGAAATACGAGATTTAAAATTAATTAAAACGAGCTTCTAATCTAATTAGAAAAGCAAAACCAGAATTTAAATCTTACTTTAAAACACCTTAATTAATTAATAATTGCAAAAAATAAAAGGAGCGTGGCTCCGATACCGCTGTAGGGTTTCGTAGTGACCCACACTACGCGGAATGAAACCCGCCAAGACCCGCCCCCATAATAAATGCAATTAACAAACAAAACATAATTAAAACACAAGAAAGGATAAAAGATTATACCTTTGACGCGTGTTTCGCTCAACAATGAGCTCTTACTTGAACCCCGAAAATACGAGGCCTCCGACGGGATCGTACCCTCGAACCCGACCCGAGCGTCCTAAGCCTCGAAGGTTAGTCGAGGCCCCGACAAATAAAACTAAGAGTTTTACGAATTTAAGGTTTACTAATATCAAGAGTTGCCTTTTTAATTCTACTCAAGTGTATTCTTTCCCAAATACCCAAGCTTTGGTATTTATAGGGAAATGAACCCTTGATCTTCATTTCCCAACCAATGTGGGAAAATGAATAATTTTTATAATTAATTTAATTCCAAAATAAATTAATAATCAAATCAATCACAATGCAACAAGTGTCAAGGGGAGAGAAAGAGTTAGGTGAGGACCAAGAAGAGGTGGGGGGACCATTGCCTTGCTCCCCAAGGCTTTGCCCAAGCCTTGGTCCCTACCCCTCACAAAACCGCCACAATGCATTTGGGTGAGCTGGCTGCTTGCTTTGCTAACCAGCTAGCACAGCCACCCTAGCATGCCTAGCTGGAACGCACAACACGCATCACCTAGCTCTCCCAGCACTTGTGTGCTGCTAGCGAGCCACGCCTTGTGCTGGGGGCTGGGCGCTGTTGCCTGGCCATCGCACACACACGCACAGGCATGCTAGCTAGTGCGTGGTGCTGCTGCCTACCCCTTCTCGCACATATTCGCATAGCCAGCATGCGTGCTGCTAGCGAGCCACGCATGCTGGCCCCTTGCCTCGCCAGCCACACGCACAAGCATGCGAAGCTTGGTGCTGTGATGCTGCGATGGCTTGCACGCATGCACACAGATCAAGGCTAGTGCTGCTGATGCGATGCCCTACACGCACACGCACATACGCACTAGCCTAGCCATGCGATAGTGCGTATGCTTGTGCTAGAGCTTGCGATGGTGCGAGGCACACACACACACGCACATACGCAAGTGCCCAGCAGTGCGATGGGCTGTGATTGGTGCGTGTGGCCTGCGATGGCGCCTAGATACCCAAGAACGCATGTTGTGGTGCTGTGCCATGCGAAGGTACGCAGACACGCACATGGTGCTGCGATGGGCAGCCTAGTGCGCCTAGCATTTATGGCGCACCTAGCACACCATGGTGCGCCTAGGCTTGCGATAGGCTAGCCTAGCCTAGCACTTCACATGGGTAGGCCAATGTGATGCTACGGCTATGCTCGTACTTGTTGCTTGTGATTTTGCGACGCTTGGTCTCGATGCCCTAGGCTTGATATCCGACGTCTGTAATCGTAAAACTCTGTCGACTCATTAAATCCTTCGGATAAATTCGTCGTCTCGGATCGGTTGTTCGATTGGGTTTGACCTGAAGGGTTCAGTTAAGATTAAGCTGTAATATTAATTATTACTTAATATTACTGATCGGAAGCGGCCTCCACCTAGGAATTCCGATCACTTGACCTTACTGAAGAATTAACTCTGTAATAATTCTGAACCCTCTATCAGAATAATACACTTGTTGGAAGGACACCATTCCTTTCAGCGAGATGCATGAGGTAGAATCAAGTTTTGAGGCATTCGCCCATATGAACTACCTCAGCCGGACTCCAAAAACAAGTGGTACCGGCTGGTATCAGCTGTCTAGCCACAAAGGCTTTCTGATGACTTTGGGGAAGGAGAATAAATGAAAAGATTGGAGGAACACTTTCTACATCATCTCCAGCCTTGACACAATTAAGAACAAAAAGTTTAACAAGTGGAATAGGAACCCACCTTTCCTAACAGACGACTCTAAGCTGCCGCCTATTCCTCGTAAAGCCAAAGAGGAGATTCTTGACAAAGGACTCTTCAAGGTTGTCATACAGGCGAACCCCGAGACTGGGGCGAGGGAATTTATTCCTCAAAACTATGTTCCCAAGTATAAGTTGTTATACGATGGGACATATCTGGCCGACTGTGGCCTAAGTGATGAAATGCCGAGAGGTAGTCGTCGGCCTGTTTGAATGTCTTATGAACCTTGTTCTATTTTGTATCAAACTAACTCTTACTTCTTATTTTGCAGACAAAGCCATGGAGAAACTCTCGGCCTCCAAAAAAGCAGCTGCTCAGTACCGCTCGGCCATCCTTGGCAAGCGACCTGCTGAAGAGTTGCATGTTGTACAGGCGTTAAAGGTGAACTTTGAACTGAACATGTTTCATTAAGTTTTTTCTACCACCTGCTTTTTCTAACTTGTTATTTTATAGGGTACTCCAGCAAAGCCTTCCTCCTCCACCTAGCTGGCTCCTAAGGTTAGGAAACAGTCGGCTGGTGACGTGACGACTCTTGGGAGAACCAGGAAACACGTGGCCTCAAGGCCAGGAGGCCATGTACCCCCAAAATCTCCAGCCATCCCAAGCGGCAGTCGGCAAGGGAAGGAGAAAGAGGAGGCCGCTGAAGGTATCAAGGACTTGTGTCCCTTCTCTTACCCTTTGAGGGTAAAATTCAATTGGCAGTCGCCTAGCACTTCTGAGAGCACTTCTAAGAACAAAGAGGTAAAGGCTGGGAAGGCCAGGGCCGCCTCTGATTTTGAATAATTGTCTAACGCCTGCTATTGACGACTGTTTTTTGGCCGAGTGCAGGCAATTTTCTAAGTGTATGTAGCTTGCTTCCTGCTTTCATGAATGCATTATATACCGACTGTTCTTGCCCCTGGGCGACTGGCGCCTGGTTTTCAAAGGTGAGGTGATTGAATTAGAATTTTTGATACTTTGTTAGTATTACTAATTCTAGGTCAATCAATCACTATGGTGATTGCCCCAAACCAAGCGGAAGTCGGCCATTTTCCAGGCGAACACCTAGCATAACTCGGCTCTCGGCCTCAAGAAAGTTTTGCCGATTTTTGGCTTCGTACTTAGTTTATTTTATTGATTATAAGTAGTCCGTCTGTTTGGTGCTTGTATAGAAAAGGCGCCAATCTGGACGTCTGTAATCAAAGTAGCTTCATAGTGCTAGCAAAAATAGGAACAATGGCCGAAGGCCGTCTGTTTGCCAAAAATCAGGTGGTCTGAGTGACCATGAACCTTTTAGGTTGATCAATCTTTTGTCACTTGTACTTTAGTAATCAAAAGAAATAGTTTGCTATGGCCGGCTGTAATGTTTGCAATTTAGAGGAATAGAGGCCGAATACCGTCTGTTTGCCAAAGAAACAAGCGGCTTGGTTCACACCGTTTAGATTCCAATGTGTACTAAGTTTGGTACTTAGTTTATTTTATTGGTCGTTAGCTAGCAGTTTGCTATGGTGGCTGCATAGAAGCAGACGTCAAACGGAATGTCCAAGCAAAGTAGCTACGCCTGTTGAGTTACAAGCGGTAGCTTTAGTATAGTCTAGTAAGAATAGTGGTTAAGTACCTCTGTTTGCCAAAAAACAGGCGGTCTTCTCATACCTTTTAGGTTCCATACTAGGTCGAGAGAGTGACTATGAGCTAACCTTGGGGTAACCTAGTCCCCGTTTTGGTTAAAGTAGTAGAGGAATCAGGCAGCGTAGGCCGACTGTCCCCCTTTATTCGCCAAGTTTTGCTTGGCTATTAACTCAAAGGGTGCCGACTGCATTTATCCCAAGTAATGACAGGCAGTTTCTGACTCAGATTTGAATTGTCTACCGCTTTGTTTGGGGAGCAGTACGTTTATCTTTGTCTCAGGTCAACCGACTACAAGGTTGTCAAGTGGACACTCGGTTGGGCCATTTTTATTTATGTTTATAGAGCAATGTGCCACCCAAATGGGAGATGCTCTCTGCGACAAATTCACCCGGATGGATGTCGCCGGATGCCTACTCCAGTTTTGGGACAGACGTATTAGTTTAATTTTAAAAAGATCATTCAGCTATGGGCCTTAGGTTGATCATTCAGCTAGTGGTCTCATTAGGTTTTTTAGAAAAGAACTAATTTCTTGAGTAAAGAAATATGGCTGACTGTGTTTTGCACAGGCGGCTTGCCCCACTGAGGAGACTTGCACAATAATTGAAATAAATTGCAAACTTTATTGATATGTTTACAAATAATTTACAAATCTCAGAAGTAGTACTTTTTTAAGTTGTCTAAATTTCAAGTTCTGGCTAGCTGCCTGCCGTCTGGTGTTTCCAGGCGATAGGTGTCGCCTCTAAATTCTTCATTGATTCGATAGGGGCCATCCCAGTTAGGAGTCAGCTTTCCCTGCTCGTTGGCCCTACCGACTGCTTCCATCTTTCGTAACACAAAGTCCCTTACTTTTAGGGGCCGCTTGTGCACTCTTTTGTTGTAAGCTCTCGTCATTCTCAGACGATAGATCTCATGGCGCACGGCTGCATTGCCCCTGCGTTCTAGAAGTGAATCTAGTGCTAGCTGCATGGCTTCCCGATTGGCCTCTTCGTCATAAAGCATGACTCGAAGAGTCGGCTCATAATGCTCAATAGACAGAATAGCCTCTGCCCCATAAACCATGAGAAATGGCGTTTCTCCAGTCGCCCCTTTTTCAGTCGTCCTAATGGCCCACAAAACATGCGGTAGCTCGTCAGCCCATAGGCCGCCGACTCTTTCAATTTTCTTTTTGATGCCATCAGAGACTAACTTGTTGAATGCTTCAACCTGGCCGTTTGCTTGGGGGCGGCCAACTGATGCAAAACAATGAGAGATCCCTTGGTCTCCTAACCAGTTCTTGAGAGCAGGCGTCTCGAATTGAGGTTCATTGTCAAAAACCATAGACATGGGTACCCTATACCGAGTGATGATATTTCTCCAAATGAAGGAGATGACATCCTTTGTTTTGATGCCTTCAACTGCCTCTGCTTCTACCCACTTGGTGAAGTAGTCGACTGCTACCAAAATATATCTTCGTCCGCCTGTAGCAGGCATATAGGGACCCAGAATGTTCATGCCCCATCTGGCGAATGGTACTGGGCTATGGATAGCCGTCAGGTCAGTGGTCGGACGATAGATGAGCTTGCCAAACCTTTGACACTTGTCACATTTTTTAACCATCTCCATGGCGTCTGCTTCAAGGGTAGGCCAGAAGTAGCCTTGCCGCCTAGCTCTTTTTTCCAGTGTCCTGCCGCCACATGGGAGGCACAGAACCCTGAATGCAAATCTTCGAGGACCTCTCAGCCCTTCTCTGGGGTAACACACTTCAAAATTCTCTAGATAACCTTTCTTGAAAAGTTCTCCTTTGTGGATCTCAAAGTTAGATGCATGCTTTTTCATTACAATCATCTCTGGGTAAGTATCCGGCATGGTGTCATCTATTAAGTATGCTCGGATGCCATCCATCCAGGTTAAGCTTCGATCAAGGGCTCCAATAGGCTCCTCCTCAATGCTCCTTTTCTCCATCACTTCCCAGAAAACGGATCTTGGTGTGTCATAGGAGACGGACGATGCCAATTTGGAGAGGGCATCCGCTTGATTGTTCTCGGACCTTGGCACTTGACTTAGGTGAAATTCTTCAAGTGTCTCGGCCTCTTCTTTAACTGTCTGTAGATACTTGATCATAGCCAGATGAGTGGCTTCATAGTCACCATGATATTGGCTAACTATCAGTTGTGAATCAGAACAGGCGTCCACTTTCTTTGCCCCGCCTGCCTTGCACATACGGATACCGGCTAGTAGGGCTTCATATTCTGCCTCATTGTTTGAGGCTTGGAACTTAAAACGTAGTTGATACTCATATTTGTCTCCCTCAGGAGACTGACATATGACGCCTGCACCACAATCATTCATTGTGGAGCTCCTGTCCACTTATACCTTCCAGACTTGGTCTGGATTTTCTAGATCAGCCAGCCTAGTCATTTCAACAATGAAGTCAGCAAGTGCCTGCCCCTTCACTGATTTCCTTGGCTCAAAAGTAATGTCTAGGCTTTGCATTTCAATTGCCCACTTAATCATTCGGCCGGATGATTCCATGGTTGTCAGTGGCCACTTGATCGACTGGTCAGTGTAAACCACGACCGGATGTGCCAAGAAGTAAGGCTTTAATTTCTTAACTTCCATGAAGAGGGCCAAGCCAAATTTTTCTACCATGGGGTACCGTAACTCAGCATTCTTCAGGACATGGCTGAAGAAATAAACGGGGAGCTGGCAGTCGTCTCTTTCAGCAAGGAGGACGGCACTGAGAGCATGATCAGAGATGGCCAAGTACATGTATAACACTTCCTTTGACAGAGGGCTGACGAGCCTTGGCAAAGAGGACAAGTGTTCATTCAACTTTTGGAAGGCCACCTCTGCATCTGTCTCCCATTCAAACATAGTCTTCTTCTTGATTGCTTGGAAGAATTAGAGGCACTTTTTGCCTGGCCGACTGAGGAATCTCCCCAATGCCGCTAGACAACCTATTAGTTTTTGAACTTCCTTTACAGTGCGGGGCGACTGCATGTCTATGACCGCTTAATTTTTTTCGGATTGGCCTCCATCACCCTTTGATCAATTAGAAATCCGAGGAACTTCCCAGACTCAACACCAAAAACACATTTCTTGGGATTTAGCATGACTTGGTGTCGCCTAAGTGTGGCGAATGTTTCTCGGAGATCTGTAAGATGGTCCGTCTGGTGTTTGGATTTAACAATCATATCATCAATATATGCTTCCACGTTTCTTCCTATTTGATTAACGAAGACTGTATTAATCATCCTTTGGAATCATCCTTTGGAAGGTGGCAGGCGCATTCTTCAAACCAAACGACATCACAGTATAACAGAACAGCCCCTGATCAGTGACGAATGCCGTCTTTTCTTGATCTTTCTTCCATAGGGGTATCTGGTGAAAGCCTGAATAAGCGTCTATGAAGCTTATCAAGGCATGGCCGGTTATAGAGTCGACCAGACTATCGATCTTAAGGAGAGGATAACTATCCTTCGGACATGCCTTGTTCAAGTCTGTGTAGTCCACACACATGCGCCAGGTTCCATTTGGCTTTTTTACAAGCACAACATTGGCAACCCAATCAGGGAAGTAGCATTGCCGAATGAAACCTGCATCTAACAATTTTTTCACCTCGGCGGCTGCCGCCTGGCTTCTTTCTTCACCATGGTTCCTCTTCTTTTGCCTTACCATCTTCTTTTTAGGATCCACAGCAAGTTTTTGGACGGCTAGATCCGGGCTAATACCTGGCATCTCGTCCACTTCAAAGGCAAAGATGTCTTTGAAGTATTTCAGCAAGTGATGCAAGTCTGCACCAAGTTCAGCAAAAGCAGTCGTCCCAACCTTAACAGTCCGATCGGTACGAGAGTCATCTAGGACGATGTCCATGTGTTCACTAGCCGGCCGGGGATAGAGTTCATCCGGCCTTTGACCGGTCAGTGATTGCTATTGTTTGTCTTTTTTCTCGGCCATAATTTGGTTGGCCTTTCTCTTCTTGCCGGCTGCTGTTGTAGAAGGGGTTGCTTCCTTGACTTGGTCAAGATCAGTTATTTCTTCATTGGGGCCGGCTGTGACCAAGGTGGGTTTGACATCAGAGAGGTAACACTCCCTAGCCATCTTCTGGTCTCCCTGAAGGGAGCCGACTATTCCATCATCCCTCTCAAACTTGAGAAGCATAAGGGAAAGGATGATGACAGCCTTGGATTCATTCAGGGTAGGGCGCCCCAAAATCATGTTGTAGGCCGTCAGTTCTTCAACAACTAAGAACCTGAACACCATGTGGCGTCCCTCCCCCTTCTCGCCCAGACGAATGGGTAGGTCTATTCGACTTACCGAATGTACCACACCACCCCCAAATCCCACTAAGGGATGAGAGACCTCGTGCATACTCTCGGGCTTGTACCTAAGCTTGGCCAGGCACTTGTGACTGATGAGATCAGACGAACTCCCATTGTCAATGAGGATCCGGCCAACTCTTTGGTTGGCTACTTTGCATTCGATGACAATAGGATCATCATGTGGCCTCTTGATTTTGCCCTTGTCCTCCTCAGTGATAACGAGTTCAGGGAAGTAGTCCTTGGACGCCTGTCCCTTATCGACTAAGTTAACATCGAGGCGCCTGACATAGTCTTTATTGCCCCGGATGGTAGGGCCGCCTCCGGCGAAGCCGCCTGCTATTGTATAGATCGGAGTTTCATCCGTATCTGAGCTATTAGCAGAGTGGGGCTTTTTCTTGGATGACTGTCTGGGGTTAGTCTGCAAGGTAACCTTGGACCTCAAGATGTAAGACTTGAGGACTCCCTTATCACCCAGACGGTCCAACAGCCGCTTGAGGCTATAGCATTCGTTGGTGTCGTGGCCAATATCCTCATGGTAGTGGCAGTATATGTTTTTGTTCCGATTCTTGGCAGAACCCTTCATAGGAGTTGGCTTGTCAATAGAGACTCGATCCTTAATCTCCATGAGAATGGAGTAGCAGTCCTTATTGAATTCGTACTTTGGGGAGTACGTCTTCACTTCTCTCTTTTTCTTCTAGGACAGCAGTTCAGCGGATTCTACCACCCAAACTTGTTTTCTTTACTTTTCTTCTTTCTTAGCCGGCTGTGATGGCCGACTCTCTTTTTTGTCAGACCTCTTTGAGTCTGACTGCTTACTGATGTTGCAGAGTTCGGTCGTCTGTATATAGGCGTCCGCCTCCATTAGTGCCTCTTGGAGGGTAGCCACCCTCTTTCTGACGAGGTCGAACTTGAAGGCCGACCCGTCCTTTAGATCTTTGAAAAAGTCTGTGTAAGCTACCTCATCAGACAACCCTTGAATCTGGATCTTCATCAGATTAAAGCGCCTGATATATGAGCGCAACCCCTCCTTCTCTCCCTGCTGTATGGCTCCCAAGTCAAGACTTGTCTTCTTTGCAGGGATATTTATTGAGAAGTTTAACGCGAACAGGTATGCCAGTGTCTTAAAGTTATTGATGCATCCGGCTGGCAGGTTACCAAACCACTGCTGGGCGACGCCCTTCAATGTGGCTGGGAAACATCTACACCAAGTAGCATCATCCAACCCTTGTAAATACATAAGGTTGGTGTATGCCATCAGGTGGTCTTGTGGGTTGGAGGTACCATCATAAGTGCCTACCAACACATTCTTCACCTTGGCTGGTTGTGCGGCCTCAGTTATTTCCTTGGAGAAAGCTGAGGCCCCAAGTTTGAGCAGTCGGAGCTGCCAATCCAAAGGCTGGATATTGGGTGCCACCTGCCCTCCGAAGAGGGTACGCTGCATGTAATGTGGTCCATATGGCATGTATGGCTGTTGAGGCACATACGGGGCCGCTTGGAACATCTGAGGACTAGAATGGGCGAACACGCCTCCTGTCTGGTCTTCTTGGTTTGACTAAGAATAACTCAGCAAGGCATTCTGAAAACTGTCTTTGAAGTTCGACATGGAGGCCGACTCTGACAGTTGCATATTCTTCTTTTGCTGGATTATCATACAAACATAGGAATATGTTTTCTTGGAACCATCCGGCTGTATATGCCGGATGGCCTTCCTCTGCCCTAGCGTAGGAAACCGCAGTCCAGCCAGGTTTATCAAAGGCTTTCGTCCCTCCCTTGGTTAGGGGTAAGGAGTGGCCTCTCGGTCTTTGATCGACTTTTTCCTCCCAGAATAAGAGGGTTTCTTGGCCAATTGTTCCTTGGAAGGGACAGTCGTCCGTGTATCAATAAGATCCTTTATCTCCCCTTTGAAACTTGCCATCAGAGTCATGAGCTCGCTTCTTGTGATAGGGGTGGATCCTTCGCCCGTCTGAGGCTGACCTGTCGGCTGGCCAACTGTTTCATAATGGCCTACCTGGTCAGTGTTTAGTTCCCTCCTTTCGGTGGGTCAGATGCGGCGTGTCTAGAGGGACCCGTTAGGGGTCGTATGGGTGGCGACTTCATAGTCGTCATCTGTATCTTGGTCTGAGAAGACTTGAACGTCGGCCGTGGGCCTCTTCTCATTAAGAGGTGGTACAGGTTCCTGTGAAGTCATCTTTGAAGTACTCTCCCCATAAACGGCGCCAAATGTTTCAAGGTTTTTTGATGTCCTTCGGGAGAGTTACAATTCCAAGACTGACCTCTAGACGCCTGTACCTACAAAGAAATGGAGACTCCGGTGGGTGGGAGCTCCGCCTCCGACGATCAAGTTAGAACGTGTATGAGGAGTAAAGTGCGGAAAGTAAAGGGTCCCTCTTGATTCCAAGAAAGGATCTGCAATGTATAATTGCTCGATTTTGGGGTGTCAGGTGTCTGACTTTCTCTAATGTAGAGTTAATGTGTATTCAATATTTCTGAATAGATGTTCCTAGGAGGGAAACATCTTCCTTTTATAAGGTGTTGGAAAACGTGCCCAATACTAGGTTTAGTAAGCCTAGGGCTGATTTGGCTTTGCCTGGAACTTTGGATCGTAGGAGACCACTTGTTCAGTTGACAATTTCGCCAGCCACGTGTCGTGACCTGGTTGGTTCACCTTAGGCCTCTCACGAGGTGACATGTGGCTGCCTCTGATTAGTCCATGCGGCGGCCTTTGATTGGTCCACGTGGATGACACGTGGCAGGATATCATTGGTCCACGTAGTGGGAAAATCCCCTAATTAACTACCACCCACCAAAATTTATCAACACCATTGCACAAAGCTCACCGCCCCACTCACCACGAACCCTAAATCACCAAAAGAAAAAAAAAATTCCCATAAAGCAAAACATCAAATCACCACCAATATTTCTAGGTAAGGCTGATTTCGAGGCAGTGGGTATTAGGTAAATTGTTTTGGCTGTGTTTTTTTCTTGCTCGAATTGGTGTTGACGGTGGCCGTGAAGCGGTGCAACTGCCGTGATGGCAGTGGTGGTTGTGAGGTAAAGGAGTTGTGGTGGTGTGGGAGATGTGATGTCTTTGTGGGTTGGGGTTGTACGAGTGTTGTGATGGTAGGGTAGCGACAGTTGTAGGCGATGACGGCAATGCTGGTACATGTTGGGCTGCTAGGGAAGTGAGGGTGGTGTTGGGTGATTGTAGTGGGATGGGAAGTTGGTGTTCGTTAAAGAAGGGTTAGGAGGTTTTTTTTAATGTTGGTGGTGGTTTTTCGGTGCTGGTTGTGGCTGTTTTTGGTGTTGGGTAGTCATGGGTGGTCACTGGTCAAGGGTGGTAAGGAAAAAAAAATTAACCGGTTGCTTAGGTAGCCAGTCATTTAGGTTAGTCATGAGAAGATGGGGGTGAAAAGTTGGATTATTCTAGAATAAATAGAAAATGGGATTATTTTTGGAGAATGGAGCAAAGGTTGGATTATTGTAGGCAATTTTTCCTTTTTTAATAAAGTAAGAAAAAAAGGAAACATTAGGAACCCTCCGCATGAGGGGAATTTCTAATGTGTTGCGCCTAAATTATATATGGTGTACACAACTACTCACTAAATACTCTTAAAGTCTTTAATTTATTGAATTTAGAAAATAAAGAATTTTATGGGATAAATGAAGTGTTACTCATATACATAATATTTTTACACGTGGCAGTCCACACCCAATAGTTCGTGCGGCGAGAAGGTAGCGGCAGCGACATAATTACTCCATCCTTCCACGGTCCAGATCTACATCCCTAAAATCCCAAAATAATACAAAGAAAAAGAAATCCCCAAAATTAAAACAAATAAATAACCCTAAATCGAAAAAAAAAAAAACCAAAACAAACTTACAATTGGACGTCCTAATAGCGTGGCGTCGACGTCGATGTCGGCGGTTGGGGATTTGCGGCTGGTGATGCGGTGGTTGGTGGGTTCGGCTAGTGATGCGGTGGTCGGTGGCGAGGTGGTTAGTGGTTGAGGTGGACGGTGGGATCGGTGGGGTGGGGGTGGCGTGAGGATTTGTGGCTGAATATATGTGTGGGTTTAGTGGACGATGTTGTTCCATTGAAATTAAAAAGAGAGGAATAGGGGGAAAGAGGAGAGAAAAGGAAATGAAAAAAAGAGAGGAAGAGCCACAGATATATGTTAACATGTTATTTTGTTAATCATATTAGCCAACAAATAACACATATCAGCCATTAAAATGAACATATCAGCCAATTGATGTTTGATATAAGTCAATATTAGGGACATAATTGACATTAATAAAAACGTTTCAGCCAACAAAAGGAACCTATCAGCCAACAAAAGATACATATCAGCCAACAAGAGTAATATATCAGTCAACAACAGGTACTTCTTAGCCAAGAGACGAAACATATCAGCCAACAAATGAAGCATATCAGCCAACAAAAGGATGAAATCAGCAAGCAAAAACAACAGGTAAGCCAACAAAATAAAATATACATATCAGCCAACAAAATAAATATATCAGCTAATTGATGTCTGATAGCAGCCAACAAAAGGAACATATCAAAAATTAAAAAAAAAAAAAATATTAGTAAACAAAAGGAATATATTAGCCAACACAAAAACCATATCAGCCAACAAATGAAACATATCAACTAACACATGAAACATATCAGCCAACAAGTAAAATATATCAGCCAAGCCTGCCGCACCAAATTTGCGTGCGGCAATCTGCACCCAATACCTTCTCTGAAAATTATTGCAAATCAATAACATAATACTAAAATAGACACCGAGAATGACACATGTCACTTCCTGGTATCGTTTTTTCCCTCCAAAAAACATTTTCCAAAAACAATAAAATAAAATATGCTAACTTTATTTTTCTGTTTATATCTTTTTGATTGACAACTCATTTAAGACAATAAAATTATACTCTATACATATTTAGTTTATATATTATAATAGAAATTAAATTAAAGATTCTTACTACCAGTATTAATATTATTTGCGATATTTTTCTGATATATTACAACCACATGGATTTAATTTATTACATCAAATTGACCTTAACACATAAATCTATAACTATCAATAACATAATACAAAAACAGACACTAGGAATGACACGTGTCTGATCAGGGGACAATAGGTCGTTGCTACTACCCTAGATCAAATCTACAATTTTTACTCCTAACCTAGCTCCATCAATTTTAATTTAGACAGTGGCAAGTTAGGGTCAAATCCTAAGGAAACGGGGGTATTGCGCAATTAATGCAGCATCTAGGATATATTGCAAATAACAAAAAGGGGTATTATGGTTTGTTTTTGAAGAGTTCTATGATCAAACTATATACCAAAAAGGACTAAATTAAACCAACATTAAGAAGATTAAACTAGACACTCTAAAATGAAGATGAAGAACAAGATTATAGAGATAATAATGGCAAAAAGCACTAAGGAGAGGGGGTTCCAATCATGACCACAAGACACTAATGAAAATCAATAAGGAAATATACCAAGGAGTCCAAACTCTACTCAAAGCAATTCATTCTCACGCAACTACTCAAAGCAAGTCGATGAAGTCAATCAACCCTAAACTAGATCATCTCATGCATCTAATCTAGGACTAAAACATTGAGGTTATAGGTGCACACAATAACACCAAGCATATTTAAGCACACATCATCAACTCAAGGTAAAATCCAATCAATAATCAATACGAACTCAAATAAACATGATTTTCACCCCCTTCCCTAGCTAAAAATCTAAGCTAGAGAAAGGGGAATAGCCATGACAACTAAACCTAACATGTATTCAATCCTAATACAACCTAGCATGATTCTAAGTCAAAGAGAAATCAATAAAACTAATACAGCATAGAAATTTATGAAGAAAACATAAATAAGAACAATAAAACTAAGTACTAGAGAAATAAGAGAAAAGATTACTATTATAAATGTTGAAGGATTACCCAATCATCAAAGTAGTTGCAACAATCTAGAAGAAAGCTTTAATATTTGATTACAAAGATTAAATCTTGAAGACTAAGTGTTTTCTCTCTCTAAAAGACATGCATTTTCTCTCTCTACAAAGTGTTTTGATGCCAATGGAATAGTGGATGATTGAAGATTCTAGCCCAAGACTATTTATAGTCTCCCCTAAAAATAAGGAAAATGGGCAAGGGAGAGGGCTCTCTAAGCTGGCTACCGCGCCCTCTCCGTGCTGCGTAAGAGGTTCGCCAGACCCAGTTCTCCACGCCCGCGGGCCTAGATGTCGTCGCGCCCGTGGCTCGCCATCTCTCAGCCATCTCTAGAAGCTTCCCAATGGCTCAGGACCTCCCTGTTCGCGCCCGCGGCTCTATGTAGCAGCGCGCCCGCACCCTTGTGGCATCTCCTCTTCCTTTGGCAAGCTTCCTTAGCATCTCCACTCCATCTAACAATCCAAAATTCGCCCACGAGTGCTAGAAGCTATCAAAACACACAAATAGAAGGTAAAAAGTAGAAGAAAATATAAAAGGGAAGGGAAAACACAAGAGGGAGCTAAAGTAACTAAAATAGAAGTGAAAGTGGTAAGGAGAGGCATAAACAAGTGACAAATCGGTGGAATTCTCTATTGAAATAGGGTGAAATGGTGGCATAAATGCCACTCATCAAAATTCCCCACACTTGCCTCTTACTTGTCCTCAAGCAAAAAAAAAGAAAAGAAAGACAAACACAACGTGGCAAGGCATAGAAAAGCAATATCAAATTTTAGGGCGGACGAATGCTTTATTCGGACTAAACCATGATAAACAAACGTCAAAGAATACTATCCCTTCTCAATTACATGATGCAAGCATGCTTCAAGATGCCAATGGTTGCAAGAGTCAAGCCTAAGCTAAGCATAGAGAATTAGTGAGTCATTCTCCGCCCTAGTCCCCTCTAAAACGGTCCGCGTCCTCCCCACTAGTTTCAAATTGTCCCCCTAGATGGCTCCTCATGATTCCATGAAGGAACCGGAAAAAGATTCATTTTGAGGAGGTAAAAGATCATCCCGACATCTTAACTATGCATGCTCTCTCCATAGGGTTGAAAACTCCCTCCACTGGTTATTGACCACGCACCCCTAAAGTCTAAGGGTCTTCACTAGGGTTGTAATGACTCGACTCAAGGTAGAGGTATGAGATGAAAGGAATGGTGTCCTTCCAACAAGTGTATTCTTCCGATAGAGGGTTCAGAATTATTACAGAGCTAATTCTTCAGTAAGGTCAAGTGATCGGAATGCCTAGGTGGAGGCCGCTTCCGATCAGTAATATCGAGGTACAATTGATATTACAGCTTAATCTTAACTGAACCCTTCGGGTCGAACCCAATCGAATCACCGATCCGAGACGACGAATTAATCCGAAAGGATTTAATGAGTCAACAGAGTTTTACGAATACAGACGTCGGAAATCGAGCCTAGGGCGTCGAGACCGATCGTCGCAAAATCACAAGCAACAAGTATGAGCGTAGCCGTAGCTAGGCTAGGCTAGCTCATCGCAAGCCTAGGTGCACCATGTGTGTGTTAGGCGCACCATGGTGTGCTAGGCACCATCACAGCCTAGGCGCGCCCTGGCAACCCATCGCAAGCTAGCATGGGTGCCTGGGTGCGCATGGCAGCTATCGCAAGCCACACAAGCACCAGGCAGCCCATCACAGCTAGCAGCGTGCTAGCCTGGGTGCCTGGGTGCTCATGGGCGCTATCGCTGGCCTGTCGCACCAAACACAGCCATCACAGTGCTAGGCACTGGCGTATGGGCCTGTGCGTGCGTGCCTCGCACCATCGCAGCCCTATCACACCAAGCACATCACCCTCGTGTGCGTGCGTGTGCATAGGCGCTCTCACAACACCCTAACATCACGCACAGCACCATCGCAGTGCTAGGCACATGCGTGTGTGCGTGTGCGTGTGCACCGTCGCCCAGCAGCCTCGCAATGAGGCACCTAGCTGTGTGCTTGCGTGCGTGCCTTCGCATGGCAGCACCAAGCATAACATGCTAGCAAGGAGCACCAAGCCCAGCATGCGTGGCTCGCTAGCAGCACGCATGCTAGGCCTTGCGTGCATAGTGCGCTTGCTGGGTGTGCGCATGTTAGCATGGCTGGCTGACTGTGCGAGAGGCCCTATGCGAGAGTGTGTGCAAGGGAGAGCTAGGCAGCAGCACTAGGCTAGCAGCACCAGCGCTCAGCAGCTCGCAGCGTGCTGGGGCTGATGCGTGCTAGGCCAGTGCGTGCTAGCACTGCTTGCTAGCACAACAAGCTGGTTGGCTGCCCAGCCTTGGTGCTAGGCGCCAGCTGGCAGCCTTGGCAGCCAAGGCAGGCTGTCAGCCCAGCTGTCCATGAGGTGCCGGTTTTGGTGAGGGGTTGGGACCAAGCTTGGGGCAAGGCCTTGAGGAGCAAGGCAATGGTCCCCCCCACCCATTTATGGTCCTCACCTAACCTTTTCTCTCTATTTGACACTTGTTGCATTGTGATTAGTTTTGTTTATTAATTTATTTTAGAAATAAATTAATTAGCAAAATATACATTCTCCCACATTGGTTGGGGAATGAGAATCAAGGGATCATTTCCCTATAAATACCAAGCTTGGTATTGGGATTTGAGACAACCTTGAGTGGAATTAAAAAGGCAACTCTAAGAAAAGAGTAAACCTTTGATTCGTAAAACTCATATTTAATTTTGTCCGGGTCTTGACTAACCTTCAAGACTTGGGACGCTCGGGTCGGGTCGAGGGTACGATCTGTTGGAGATCTCGTCTTTTCAGGATTTTGATGTAAGAGCTCTTTAGGAGCGAAGCACGCGTCAAAGGTATAATTCTTGTTCTTAATCTTGTTTGATTAAGTTTATTATGCTTGTTTAATTGCTTTAATTAAGAGGCGGGTCTTGGTGGGTTTCCTTCCGTGTAGTGACGGGTCACTACGAAACCCAACAGGAGAACATTTGAAATAGTGGTGGCAAGTCCTAAGTGAAGCAAGAGAATGGCCAACTCTCATAGACAAAACTCAAGAAACGACCACAAGTCAATCGAACGTCCATCATTTTGATTTCAACACATTACCAACCTTATTCAAAATTATATACATTTTTTTTTCCACATTTGATCCTCTTAGATTGCTTCACCCTTCTCAAGCTTTTCTATACAAGCTTAAATTTCACATCATTGTTCCAAACCAACTCTCCACATAATTTATGCTCATATTCAAAACGCTCATTACATTACCCTCACATGCCAAATGCTTCACTAACTAAAAGGGTTGGTAAAACATAGGTCGTTAGGCTTGTAATACGGTTAAGACAAGAATGGGAAACATTAGGCTCAAATTAGTTGGCAAGTAGGTTGATGCAAAATGGAAAATCAAATTTGTAACTAAATAAAAGAGAACATAAACAAAAATGAGAAATGGTGCCCTTTTCCTCCCCTAAAAGTGCTAGGTCACGATCTCGGGAGCTAGCAATCAACTCAAGGATTAAGACACGCTAGTTGAGGATCCTAAAATGCCGCACAACAAATTGATGAAGGCTTGAACAAAATGAACCTCACAAGGGATGAGAAAGGTAAGCAAATGCCAACTAGAGGGCTTCAAATCCACTACAGGGAGCAACTCCATCTTACCACATCCCATGAACTAAGGGTTCAAACGCCCTCACAAGTTCTTACCCTTGCTACCTTAGCTAAGGTCTGTCTAATTCAACCAAAGGCAATCTCAAAACATGCATCTCATCATAAAGTTAAGAAAAGACAAGCATTCTAAGGCGCATCATCAAGGAGATAAAGTCCAAATGTGTCAAGCAAATTCCAAAAAAAAAACAACTATATCATCATGCCATGGTCATGTTTGTCACACGAAAGAAAATGAAAACAAAACAAAAGAAGGAAGAAATTAAAGAGGTTCAAACATGAGGCATATAAATTCAGATAAATCCCAATCGACATACAAGTGATCGTTCGGTATCAATACCAACGATCCCAGGTTCCTTGGAACCGCATGCAAACATCCTTGAACCGTTCAACTCCTTACTAAACTAAATACAGCACAAGAAAGAAAAGAGAAAGTAAAGGAGAGATCTCACCCATGTTGAAGAAAAGAATAGAGCAACCTTGCGATTTACCATTTCTCCGTATGTTGCTTCTAAATTTCTTCTAAGCTACAGGTGAGAGAAAAGAAAACAAAACAAACACTAGAGAGAGAAAAATGTTAGTAAGAGAGAAAGAAAAATCTATGAACTCAAATATTTGGGTATAACCTACTACCCAACACATCATTATCATCATCAAATCATCATCATCACAAAGATAGACATCATCAACAACTAACAACAACAATGCTACCAAAAGCTTACCAACAACACCCAAACCCACACCCTTAGACATTCCCCTAAGTCTTAGGTTCCTTCCCCCACACTTACCCAAAGCATTCCCTAACACTCCCTTTTGACTCAAACACCCCCCACACTAGATTAAAGCATCGTCCCCGATGCTTCACATGCACATGGAATAAAAGGAAGGGACAACAAAAGGAGGGAACAAACAGACCGAGGGAGAAACTAGTGGCCACTAGGGTTAGCACCACCGTCATCCGCTTTCCAACTATCGTAGGAGAAACCCGAGGGGGGGCCATGGGGGTCCCAACCTCTGGTGTAGCCGGGGGGCCACCCATAATGAACTTTGAAGAGTTCAAGTTGGGATGCGAATAACTGGTCATATGGCTCGAGTTGGACAAGGTGAGGGGTGAGAGGGATCAACGTAGGGGTAGTTAGGGTCACCCCTATAATCACTCCCACCCGAAACCCGGTAGTCATAATGACCGGACTCATCGAGGAACTCATGCCGTGGCACATTGGGGTCCGAGGGACCCTGCCAATAGGGGTATGTAGGTTGGTTATCACCCCCCAAGATGGCACGGGCCCTTGCTAGGCCGGCACATAAGGGTAGTTAACTAGGGGAGGGACATCCCCTCTACGTACACTAGCATCGTATAGGGCATTAGTTTGGAAAGAAAGGTGTTGGTGGGAGGCGAACATACCTTGCATGCCAAGTTGCATGCTCTCCGTTTAGGCCCGCATCGCTTCCATTTCTTGTTGGTAGTCGGGTTGATGTTGATGATGTTGTTGTTGCCTTCTTCCTTGCCTTTGTTGAGAATGTTGTTGTTGACTTAGAGGGACGACCCTCTCCTCGTTCTCATCCTCCTCATGACCAAGACCTTCACCGGATCCTTCTCCCATCTCTATCCTTGCACTTGGGAGGACACCTGAATCCTTCTTTACCCACCAAGTGTGATTAACCCCTCCCCTCGTGAAAGAAGTGAACTCCGGCTTTGGGAGAAAACAACGATGCTCGTGGGAGACTAACAAAATCCAAGTCCTTCCTCTATCATCCGTATCTGCGATAAATTTTATTGTTTTCAATTGCTCAAGATCGAGCCATATATCACTTCCGTCACTTCTCCTAACGGGAGTGCAAGAACCCAACTTGTCCATATGACCCAATTTCTCGGCCAACCGATTGATCATCCCACCGAAATGTATCTCCCCTTTCCTTGTACTCGAGAGGACCCCTTCAATGCATTTAGTGAATAGGAAACCGAAATTCACTCTATGCCTTAACTCTGGCTGTGTAGCTAGCCACAAAATTCGGATTTCCTCCGTTGTGAACTTTCCCAAGTCATGTTTATTAAAGACCATGTACCCGAGAATTCGATGTAGAAGTGTGATGGTCGGGTGCATGATTTGGCTGGCCAAGGAATACTTGGAATTGAAGGCGTCCATTCTTGAGATGACCTTCCACCATGAAAGGGGATTATAATCATGAGGGACCTCATGCTCGGGGAAGAACATATCGGCGTCCGGGTTAAGGTCCAATAGTTGGTTAAATTGGCGGAGGGTGAAGGTTTCTTTT
Source organism: Chenopodium quinoa (assembly GCF_001683475.1). NCBI lineage: Eukaryota > Viridiplantae > Streptophyta > Magnoliopsida > Caryophyllales > Amaranthaceae > Chenopodium > Chenopodium quinoa. The sequence goes on from NW_018742372.1 coordinate 841,592, forward strand.
TTGTTAAAGAGTTGGAAGGAGATGGTGAGGTCCTTATCCCCCGCGACATGACATTCAAAGGAGGCTAGAAACTCAAGAGTGGGCTCCTTATAGGATCGGTAGGCACTTGTTACAAATGAGCTTAACCGAAGATTGTTGAATAGAACCAACAATCGTCGTCAATGCCAAGTTTTGTCGTAGAGGGTTGGTGGTAGTGTTTTGAGGGTCTTAGTTTCCGGTTTTGGAGATTGTCATAGATGGGTCTGTGGTTTTTATTGTGGAATTTGAGGGGTGGTAGAGGTGGTGGAGTAGGTTGTTCATTTTATTGGGGGTTTGAGGGTGTAGAATTTTGGGGTTCTTTCCCACTTTTTCTTTTCTTTGAGCCAAAAACCATTTTCTCCAACACCAAATTGTAATAAAATACCTCAACAATTCACCACAACGATCACACCACAACAAGTCTCCAATTTCAAGTAACCACCACTATGAGCACACTTCCAACAATCACCAAGCACAACCACAACCAAGCAATCTAGTTCAACAAAACTAACAAAGACAACAACTCAACAATTAACAATGCTTAATAGGATGAATTAACACAAAATAGGCATGCAACCATCAAAAATTCCCATATGAAAATCATAAGATACCAAATTTTCTCAACCAAAGAAACTACTTCAAATTCAAAGTAAAGCTAGAGTAAGAAAGAAATATATACCAACAATGAGTACCAAAGACTACTCCAACTAGCCCTTGAAGAAGAAATCGAGCACACCTTCAAAAACTCTTCCATGGTGGAAACAAAGTCCGTTCTAGGAGGAACACCGAAATTTGGGGGTTTTGAAAGGTGAAATTTCATAATTTGGTGAGGAAAATTTCAAGGGAAGTGAGAAAATTTGATGAACGATGAGAATTTGAGGTAGTTTGAGTTGGGGTTTGAAGGGGACAGAGGCTTAGAGAGAGAAAGGGTTAAAATTCTGATTTGGGAGGTAGGGGAGTTTCGGATTTTGCTGAAGAAAGAACCTTAACGGTTGTAAACCCGTAAAGCCGCGCCCGCGGGGGTAGGCATCTCCTGTTTATGGGAATTTTCTGAAACGTACCCTGCCGCTCCCGCGGGTTGGAGTGTCGCGCCCGCGTCTGCGTCTGTCCGCGCTCGCGGCTGGATAGCCCACGCCCTCTCCCAAGCATCTCTTGTTTGTCCTTGATTTCTGAGATGACCCTGTCCGCACCCGCGGGTCTTAGGGCCGCGCCTGCGGGCCTTCATGGAGCGCCCTCTCCAGGGCATCTCCTGGGCATCTCCATTTTGCTTTCATCCTTTCTCCTCAATACTTCCAACCTCAAATTTGTAGACAAAAACCCAAAGATTTGAGTACCTACAAGAAGAACAAAGCATACACAATTAGAACTAAAGGGGTATCACCCAAGAGTGACTAAACAAGAGAAATACAAAACCAGAAGAGTTTGAGAACTCGGCTTGCCTCCCGAGAAGCACTTCTTTATGAGGTCATTAGCTTGACCATAATAACCATCATAAAAAAGGTGGCTTAGGATCCGATGGATCGAGCCTCATGCACTCAATTAGGCCAACTTGATCATTGCAAAGGTAGTGCTTCAAACGATGGTCGTTAACCATGAACTTGTTTCCTTCCGCCTCCAACTCAAAGGACCAGTAAGGAGTAGTCCTTGAAATCGTGAAAGGCCCCGACCACTTGGATTTTAACTTTCCGGGAAACAATCAAAGTTTAGAGTTAAATAACAACACCTTATCTTCAACCTTGAAGCTCTTGTTCCTTATATGTCAGTCGTGCATCTCTTAGTCCTTTCCTTGTAGAGCCTCGAGTTCTCATAGGCGTCATATTGAAGCTCCTCAAGTTCATTGAGCTTAAGCAATCTCTTCTCACCCGCCAAGGACATATCCATGTTAAGCTCCTTGATCGCCCACTAAGCCTTATATTCCAACTCAACCGGAAAATGACAAGCCTTCCCATAAACCAACCGGTAGGGGGTCGTACCAATTGGGGTCTTGTATGCCATCCACAAGGCCCGAAGTGTGTCTTCAAGCTTGAGAGACCAATCTTTTCTAGACTTGTTCACCATCCTTTCAAGAAGGTTCTTGATCTCTCTATTCGACACCTCCACTTGCCCTTGAGTTTGAGGGTTGTAAGGGAGACCAACCTTGTGATGAACCCCATATTTCTTGAGAAGAGTTTCGAATTGTTTCTTGGCAAAATGAGACCCTCCATCACTGATTAGCACCCTAGGAACCCCAAATCGCGGAAATATGATTTTCTTAAGAAGCTTGAGCACAACCTTGTGGTCGTTGGTGGGGGAGGGTATAGCTTCAATCCACTTTGGTCACATAGTCCACCGCCACCCAAGATATAAAGATTTCCACAAGAAGAGACAAAAGGCCCCATGAAGTCGACCCGCCAAACATCAAAGGGTTCAACTTCCAAAATGTTTTGTTGGGGCATTTCGTCACGTTTGGTTATGCCCCCACTCCTTTGGCACTTGTCACACCTTGAAATGAACTTGTGGGCATCCTTGTGCATTGTTTGCCACCAAAGAAGAGATTGAGAGATCTTTGCCACGGTCTTTTCGACTCCTCTGTGCCCTCCACACGGCAATGAGTGGCAATGCTCAAGAACTCCTTCGATCTCATGGTCCGGAACACATTTTCGGAAAAGGCCATCTCCACATTGCTTGAACAAGTAAGGGTCGTTCCAAAAAAAGTTTGCTATGTCCGCGTACCAAGGGCTAGACGTTGAAGCCATAGCCATGAGGGTTTCAAATCCTACCTCCTCATTGATTGGCACATCTTCCTTATTCTCAAAAGAAAGCCTAGACAAATGATCCGCTACATAGTTCTCCGCTCCTTTTTTATCCCTCATCTCCATGTCAAAATCTTGGAGTGAAAGAACCTAATGGATGAGACGCGGTTTTGCTTCCTTATTGGTCATAAGATAGCAGACCGCTATATGATCCGTGTACACAATCACCTTGGAACATATAAGATAGGACCTAAACTTGTCCATGGCAAACACAACCGCAATCATTTCCTTCTCTGTCGTTATGTAATTCTTTTGAGCTTCATCAAGCATTCTACTTGCATAGTAGATGACATGAGATCTTCCTTCTTTCTTTTGCCCAAGAACCGCACCTACTGAAAAATCACTCGCATCGCACATTAGCTCAAAAGGCAAGCTCCAATCCGGAGCTTGCACAATGGGGGAGGAAATGAGAGCTTCCTTGAGCTTTTGAAATGCCTCAAGGCAAGCCTCATCAAAGCTAAACACAACATCCTTCTTGAGTAATTCGGTCAAAGGTTTGGCAATTGATGAAATTTTTTTGATAAATCTCCGGTACCGGCATGCCCTAGAAAAGCTCTCACTCCCGTAACGGAAATAGGAGGGGGCAACTTAGCAATCACCGAAACTTTGGCCGAATCAACTTCAATGCCCTTTTTTGATACTTTATGGCCTAGGACAATACCTTCCTTGACCATAAAATGGCATTTCTCCCAATTTAACACCAAACTCGTCTCTTGACACCTTTTTAAAACTTTTTCAAGATTGTAAAGACATGTGTCAAAAGACGAGCCACAAACACTAAAATCGTCCATAAAAACCTCAATCTCATTTTCAAGCATTTCAGAAAAAATGGAAGTCATGCATCGTTGGAAAGTTGAAGGAGCATTGCATAACCCGAATGACATTCTTTGGTATGCGAATGTTCCATATGGACACGTGAAAGTAGTTTTCTCTTGATCATTTGGATGGATGGGGATTTGGAAAAAGCCGGAATATCCATCCAAGAAGCAAAAGAAAGCATGATGGGAGAGTCTCTCCAAAATTTGGTCCATGAAGGGGAGAGGAAAGTGGTCTTTCTTTGTATTTTTGTTTAACCTCCTATAATCAATGCACATCCTCCATCCAGTCACCATCCGCGTGGAGATTTCCTCTGCTCCTTCTCCCTTGACAATGGTCATTCCACCTTTCTTTGGAACCACGTGAACCGAGCTAACCCACTTGCTATCGGAGATAGCATAGATTATGCCCCCTTCACGCAATTTCAAAATTTCTTTCTTGACACCCTCTCGAAGGTTGGGGTTCAACCTCCTTTGAGGCTCAATTGAGGTGGATTGATCATCCTCAAGGTGAATACGATGGATGCACAAAGAAGGGTTAATTCTCTTTATATCGTCAATGCTATACCCTATCACATCTCTATATTTTCTCAACACATCAAGCAATTTTTCCAAATCAAGCCCATCAAGGGTAACATTGACAATAATAGGGTATTCCCCTTTATTTCCAAGATAAGCATATTTCAAAGATGGGGGAAGGGGTTTGAGTTCTACCTTGGGAGGAGGCTTGGAACTCTCCTCCAATTTTTCCTCCGCTAGTTCTAGCTCATCATCCCTAGGACCATCCTCTTCCTCCTTCTTGGCTTCTTCAATGGCCATGGCAAACTCTTTTGCTTCTTGAGAGTGGTACACTTCTTCGCATGTAAGAGCTTCAACCATTGGATCTTGAGGACTCATCACAACCCTTCCCAAGCAATCTAATTCTTCATTCACAACATCAACCCTATAGCACTTCTCAACCATGGGGGCCTTGAGTAGCTTAGAAAACTCAAAAATAATTTTTTCATCGGCTACCTCACATGTAATGGTGTTGTTCTTGCAATTGATAACCGCCCCCAAGGTCTTGAGAGCTTCACGACCCAAAATCAAGGGAGTATCGACATCTTCCTCCATATCCATCACTACGAAATCACAAGGCACATATATATGCCCAACTTGGATAGGAACATCTTCAAGCTCACCACAAGGCAATTTCACCGAACGGTCGGCCAATTGGATAGTCTTCCTTGTAGGGATCATTTCAATGTTAAGCTTTTGAGCAATGGATAGGGGATCAAGCTAACACTCGCTCCAAGATTGGCTAAGGCACCCCTAGCTTCCATGTTCCCAATCTTTACCGACAAAGTAAAGCTTTCCGGATCCTTTTGCTTCTTGGGCATCTTATATATGTTGAACAAGTGCACTCAGTTGATGGGGGAGAGTGATAAGCTCATCATTAAGCTTCCTCTTGTTGGTGAGAATATCTTTCAAGAACTTGGAGTATGAAGGCATTTGTGTGACAACTTCAATGAAAGGGAGGTTTATGTGCAAGTTCTTCATCACACTTAGGAACCTTGCAAATTTTTCATTTAACTTCCTCTCCGCTAGTCGACCGGGAAAAGGAACTAGTCTATCAAGATTCCTAGTCTCACTAGGATTTGAGGATGTCACCACATCCTTAGACTTCTTTTTCTTCATACTTCTCTCTTTCTCATCAACTTTCTCTTCTTCAACTTCCTTGTCTTGACTCACGCTCTCTTTTCCTTCCTTCTTTTCCTCACAATTCTCCTCCTTGGGACCCTCATAGGACGTACCCAATATCAATGTGATTGCCTTGCAAGAGTCGAGTTTCACAATGTTGGAAGGGTTAGTTTGTGATTGTCCGGGTAGAGTAGAAGGTGAGTTGAAAGGAACTCTCTCGGCCAATTGTGCTAGTTGTGAATCAACCATCTTGTTATGAGCCTTGACCTCTTGAATTTGTTTATTCATGGCTTGAAGTTGTTGAAGAATTTGGGTTTGAGTAGAATCGGGTTGAAATGCTTGCTCTTGACTCCTTTGAGTCGCTTGATTTTGATTGTGGTATTGGTTTTGATTATTGTGATGGTTGTTTCTTAGGTAGTTTCCTCTCATGTTTTGGGTTTGGAATGGAGGTGAACTTTGGTATTGGGGGTTGGAGTTGTATGGTTGTTGAGCTTGTTGATTCCATTGTTGGGGTTGGTGAGCAAATCCGGGTTGTGGTTGCATCCAAGCTACTCCACCGCCACTTCCCCTATATCCATCTTGCCTTGTGTTGTATGCCGCTACATGCTCCGGGCTCAAACCTCCACAATAGGATGTATCATGGTTCGTTCCACCACAATTTTAACAAGAGAAGGAATTGACTTGAGATGAGCTTGCCCCACTATTGACACTAGTATTCAACTTTGCAAGCCCTTTTGTCAAAAGCTCAATTTGATGTTGCAATTGATCAACTTTCTCCAATTCATACTTTCCACCCTTCTTTGGTGCGTTCCTCCTTCTACCACCCCAAGAGTAGTTTTTCACTACCTCTTCAATTGTTGCTTCAACTTGATTTTGAGGGACTTTAATCAATTGTCCACCCGCCCACGCATCCAAGTTAGCTCTAGACATAGGTTCTAAACCATCATGGAAGAACCTCGTGAGCAAGCTTTGATTGTATTCATGATGAAGACATGCTTGTACCAACTCTTTGAATCTTTCCCAAGCTTCACTAAGACTCTCATCCGCTTCTTGTTCAAATAATGCAATCTTCCTTCTCATCTCGGCAATCTTTTCTTCAGAAATGAACCTCTTCAAGAATGCCTTGACTACCTCCCTCCATGTCGTGAGAGAGTTTGGCTTGACTTGTTTGAGCCACTTCTTTGCCCTACCCAAAAGAGACTGTCGGAATAAGTGCATACGGATGTATTCTTGAGAAACTTGGTTGGTTTGTATCATGGCACAAAGCTCAAGGAACCTGTCAAGATGCTCAATAAGATCTTCACTTGGAGAACCCAAAAATTGCTCCGCTTGAACCATCCTAGTGTATTGAGGATGGATGGTAAAGTTGGTTTCCGTGACGGGTAGCAAGATCCCTCCCGTGAGTTCATAATCCTCAGGATTTCCAAACTCACAAAACAGAACATCATTCTCTTTCCTTGCCATTTCTTCGCTTTGAGAGCTTGAAGACCAAGAATCACTCTCACTATCAAAAATAGCACCAAGACCTCGCCCCTCTTCTTGATAAAGTCTTCGGACTTGTCTCAAAGTGCGGTCGATTTCGTGGTCAATGTAGTGTGAGGGAGGTCCTTGAGATCTCCTTTGCATCCACCAAACCTAAGCAAACAATTAGCAATTACTAGAAATAGGGTAGGGAACAAAATAAAAAGGCAACAAATCCAATAATAACGCAATAAAAGTGCAAAACAAGCCATCTCCCCGACAACGGCGCCAAAAATTTGATCGGGGGACAATAGGTCGTTACTACTACCCTAGATCAAATCTACAATTTTTACTCCTAACCTAGTAATTTAGACAGTGGCAAGTTAGGGTCGAATCCCAAGGAAACGGGGGTATTGCACAATCAATACGGAATCTAGGATATATTGCAAGTAACAAAAAGGGGTATTGCGGTTTGTTTTTGAAGAGTTCTATGATCAAACTATCTACCAAAAGGGACTAAATTAAACCAACATTAAGAAGATTAAACTAGACACTCTAAAATGAAGATGAAGAGCAAGATTATAGAGATAATAATAGCAAAAAGCACTAGGGAGAGAGGGTTCCAATCATGACCACAAGACACTAATGAAAATCAATAAGGAAATATACCAAGGAGTACAAACTCTACTCAAAGCAATTCATTCTCACGCAACTACTCAAAGCAAGTCGATGAAGTCAATCAACCCTAAACTAGATCATTTTGATGCATCTAATCTAGGACTAATTGGGGTTGTAGGTGCACATAATAACACCAAGCATATTTAAGCACACATCATCAACTCAAGGTAAAATCTAATCAATAATCAATATGAACTCAAATAAACATGATTTTCACCCCCTTCCCTAGCTAAAAATCTAAGATAGAGAAAGGGGAATAGCCATGACAACTAAACCTAACATGTATTCAATCCTAATACAACCTAGCATGATTCTAAGTCAAAGAGAAATCAATGAAACTAATAAAGCATAGAAATTTATGAAGAAAACATAAATAAGAATAATAAAACTAAGTACTAGAGAAATAAGAGAAAAGATTACTATTATAAATGTTGAAGGATTATCCAATCATCAAAGTAGTTGCAACAATCTAGAAGAAAGCTTTAATATTTGATTACAAAGATTAAATCTTGAAGACTAAGTGTTTTCTCTCTCTAAAAGACATGCATTTTCTCTCTCTACAAAGTGTTTTGATGCCAATGGAATAGTGGATGATTGAAGATTCAAGCCCAAGACTATTTATAGTCTCCCTTAAAAATAAGGAAAATGGGCAAAGGAGAGGGCTCTCCAAGCTGGGTGCCGCGCCCTCTCCGTGCTGGGTAAGAGGTTCGCCAGACCCAGTTCTCCGCTCCCGCGGGCCTAGATGCCGCGCCCGCGGCCTTAAACGAACCGAGAACTATTTGAATAGTGAAGTAGGCAAAGAGCCTTTGATATAAACTATACAACAAATAATAATTGGTGACTTCGTGTTTTACTAGACTAGTAAAACCGTGAGGGTTGAAGTCTAGTTTTGTGTAAGTCATGTCAATTTCTCGTCTTCTTTAATATTTTTTTCTTAATGCATGGGTTGCTGAGAATCTGGACCCAACAGGTATGAATTGCCCAAATGCTATTAAAGTAAAATAAAATCAAACAAAATTAATTCATGAGAAAAATGACGAACCAAACATAGCCTTAGACCCCATTATATGGTTGATTGCTTCGCTCGAAGCCTCGACTAAAGATGACAATGGATCGGATTCGGATCGGGTGGAGTTTCACCCACATCCATCCATCATTCAAATCGCTCCATCCACATCCATCCATCACTCGCTTCACCCATCATCTGCGGATGAAACGGGTGGATTGTGTGACTAATGGATGAACATTTTATGATTAAAAAAAAATCACATAAATTTTAATTTATGGTTATTTTTACTGATTAGGGTATTTTTACCCTATGCCACGTGGCCCAATCAGAGGGTGACACGTGGCATCTTCAGAGGGGTCCATAAGGACCAATCTCCTCTGGACACGTGGCACATGCTTTTAGATCCTATAAATAGGAAGATGTTTCCCTATTGGAAACCATTCACAATTAATACTGACCAACCGAGCACAAAAAATGCAGATCATTTAGTCCCCATCTTGAATTTCGAGATCATTTACTTCCGCATTTATCAAAAACTCCATTCCGGTTCTAACTTGATCGTTGGAGGCGGAACTCCCCCATTTGTCTCCGTTGTTTTGCAGGTACAGACGTCCAGATTCCAGTCTTGGTGTTGTAACTCTCCCAAAGGATACAGAATACCTTGAAACATTTGGCGCCGTCTGTGGGGAGAGTACTACTAAGATGGCATCCAAAGAGTCTGTACCACTTGCCGAAGGCAAGCGTCCTACAGTCGAAACTGAGGTCCACACGGACCAAGATAGTGGTGACGACCTTGAGGTCGATACCTATGTGGCCCCAGACGGGTCATTCAGGATAAGACGCACTCATTTCAAAGAAACTGGGGAACGAGGCGAAGACAAGGCTGGCCCAAGAAACCCAGCCGGAATACCAGCTGGACAACCCCAGGCGGTGGAAGGGAACACTCCCGTCACCCGAGACGAGCTCATGAAATTCATGAAGAGTTTCAAGGGGGAGATCAAGGACCTTTTAAACAAGAGGGCTGGTGGCTTCGGCAGGGGTCAAACAGCTAAAAAGCCTTCCCCCATGGGAAAGAAGAAGCCGTTTTAGGATCGCGTCCCTACTCCTCACCCCAAACCAAAGGAGGGGAACCGGCCCTTTGGCGACTTAACTAGAATACAATTCCCTGAAACGGGGAAGAGGAAGGTCATCCGGCATGTTCAGCCGGATGGTTCAAAGAAGACGTTCTCGGATGCCCGGATGTTCATCCAGGATAAGAGAAGTCAACAATTGTCTGAGTCGGCTTCAACGTCGACCTACCCAAACAGTTTATTGAATACCTCAATGAGGTGTTCAGAAACGAACCGAGAGAGTTAGTTACGTGGCCTGTCCGCACGTACTGGCCCTCATATTATCCAACCGACTCCGTATGTGCCCCAACAGTCATACATGTCGTATAGATCTCCTTGCATGCAGCCAGCCTTCTTTGGAGGTCAGGCGGCACAGAATGTCCAGCCAATGGACTGGCAGCTCCAGCTGCTTAACCTCGGGGAACAGCCTTCTGCATTCTCTAAGGAGATAACCGAAGCAGCACAGCCTGCTAAGGTTAAGAATGTGTTGGTGGGTGCCTACGACGGTACCACCAACCTAAAAGACCACCTGATGGCATACACCAACCACACGTACTTGTAGGGGTTGGATGATGCCACTTGGTGTAGATGCTTTCTGGCTACATTAAAGGGCATCGCCCAAAGATGGTTTGGCAACTTTCCAACCGGATGCATAAACGGCTTCAAGACGCTTGCGTACTTATTTGCCTCAAACTTCTCTATGAATATCCCTACGAAGAAAACAAGTCTGGACTTGAGTGTCATACAGCAGGGAGACAGAGAAGGGCTTAGGTCCTACGTTAGGCAGTTTAATCTGATGAGAATACAGATTCAAGGATTGTCTGACAAAGTGGCTTACACAGACTTCTTTAAGGGTCTGAAAGACGGATCAACCTTCAAGTTTGATCTCGTCCCAAAAAGGATCTCTACCATACAGGAGGCCTTGATGGAAGTAGAAGCCTACATACAGGCTACTGAGCTGTGCGCCATCAAGCAGCCATCGGACTCCAAAAAACCCGGCAAAAAAAAGAGTCGGTCTGCTCAGCCGGCAAGAAAAGAAAAGAAGTCTGGGTGGCAGACGATTCTGGTCAGCCATCCCAGAAGAAAAAGAAGGAGTTGAAACCGTATACCCCCAAGTACGAGTTCAATAAAGACAGTTACTCCATCCTCATGGAGATCAAGGACCAGGTATCTATTGATAAACCGGCTGCCATGAAGGGTTTCGTTAGAAATCAGAACAAGAACAAATATTGTCACTTCCATGAGGACATTGGCCATGACACTAACGACTATTTCAGCCTCAAACGGCTGTTGGACTGTTTGGCTGATAAAGGAGTGCTGAAATCCTACATTTCTAAGCCCAAGGTAACCCTCAAAGAAAACAATGGACAACCTTCCAAGAAGGCACCCCAATCTGCTAATAGTTCGGACACTGATGATGAAACGATCTATACTATAGCAGGCGGCTTTGCCGGTGGGGGTCCTACTATTCGAGGCACCAAGGACTACGTCCGGAGGCTGGACGTCAATGCAGTGGATGAGGGTCAGGCGTCGAAGGATACCTTCCCTAATGTCCTCATCACTGAGAAAGATAGGGGCAAGGTTAGGCGGCCGCATGATGACCCCATTGTGATTAGTGCAAGATAGCCAACCAGAAGGTTGGCCGTATCCTAATCGACACTGGGAGCTTATTCGACTTGATCAGTCACAAGTGCTTTGCTAAGCTCAAGTACAAGCCCAGTAGCATGACCCCAGTCTCTCACCCCTTAGTTGGATTTGGGGGAGGGATTGTGCATCCGGTGGGAAAAATCGACCTACCTATCCGGTTGGGAGAAAAAGGAGCAGGATGCCACATGGTGGTCCGGTTCCTTGTTGTTGAGGAGTTGACCACCTATAACCTGATACTAGGTAGGCCACCGCTGAATGAGTCCAAAGCGGTCATCATTCCCTCCCTCATGCTCCTAAAATTCGAAAGAGATGATGGGTTTGTAGGCTCCCTGAGTGGAGATCAGAAGACGGCGAGAGAATGCTATCTCTCGGACGTCAAGCCGACTGTGACTGCAGTCGGTCAGGATGAGGAGCCTGTAGACCTTGATGAGGTCAAAGAAACTACGCCTACTCAAATAGCAGCCGGGAAAAAGAGAAAGGTGGACCAATTGGCAACCGTCAAGAAAGAAAAGCAATAGCAGTTACTGACCGGGGAAAGGTCAGACGAACTGCGTCCCCAGCCGGCTGGTGATCACATTGACATCATTCTGGATGACACTCGTCTAGATCGAACCGTTAAGGTGGGGACGGCTGCTTTTGCTAAGTTGGGTGAAAGCTTGCACACCCTCCTAAAGGAATTCAGAGACGTTTTTGCCTTTGAAGTGGAGGAGATGCTAGGCGTCAGCCCGGATCTAGCTGTGCATAAACTCGCCATGGATCCTAAAAAGAAGTCGGTTAGGCAAAAGAAGAGGTATCACGGTGAGGAAAGAAGTCAGGTGGCTGCCGCCGAGGTAAAGAAGCTCCTGGAGGCTGGGTTCATTCGGCAATGTCACTTCCCGCATTGGGTTGCAAATGTTGTTCTGGTCAAAAAGTCGAATGGGACCTGGCGGATGTGTGTTGACTACACAGATCTAAACAAGGCCTGCCCAAAGGATAGTTACCCGCTTCCAAAGATCGACAGTTTGGTTGAATCTACAGCCGATCATGCCTTGATGAGCTTCATGGATGCCTACTCATGCTTCCATCAGATACCCTTGTGGAAGAAAGATCAAGAGAAGACGACATTCGTCACTGATCAAGGGTTATTCTGCTATACTGTGATGCTGTTTGGGCTGAAAGATGCGCCTGCTACCTTCCAACGTATGTTTAATACAGTCTTCGTTAATCAAATAGGGAGGAACGTAGAGGCGTATATAGCTGACATGATAGTCAAATCCAAGCTACAGATGGATCACCTTGCTGACCTCCGAGAAACCTTCACCACCCTCAAGCGGCACAAGGTCATGGTTAATCCCAAGAAGTGTGTCTTTGGTGTTGAGTCTGGGAAGTTTCTCGGATTCTTGATTGATCAAAGGGGGATAGAGGCAAATCCAGAAAAGATACAGGCGGTTATTGACATGAAGTCACCTCGCACTGTGAGGGAAGTCCAGAAATTAACCGGTTATCTGGCGGCATTGGGGAGGTTCTTCAACCGGTCAGGTAACAAGTGCCTCTACTTCTTCCAGGCAATCAAGGAGAAGACAAGATTTGAATGGGGGGATGATGCCGAGGCAGCACTTCAAAAATTGAAAGAGCATTTGCATGCGTTGCCCAGGCTAGTGAGTCCTCTACCTTAGGAGGTTCTCTACATGTACCTAGCTAGCTATCTCGGATCACTCCCTCAATGCTGTTCTCCTTGATAAGAGAGACGGAATTTAGCTTCTGGTGTATTTCATTAGCCATGTTCTTCGAAATGCTGAGCTCCGGTACCCCATGATTGAAAATTTTGGGTTGGCTCTTTTCATGGCAGTTAGGAAGTTAAAACCATACTTCCTAGCACATCCGGTGGTGATCTACACAGATCAACCCCTCATGCGGCCCATGACAACCCTGGAGTCATCCGGCAGAATGCTCTAATGGGTTATTGAAATGCAAAGTCTGGAAATCACTTTCGAACCCAGGAAGGCGGTGAAAGATCAGGCGTTTGCCGACTTCATCGTTGAAATGACAAGGCCGGCTGAGCCGGAGAATCTTGACCAGGTTTGGAAAGTGTATGTAGACGGGAGCTCTACCATGAACAGCTGTGGCGCAGGCATAATATGTTAGTCCCTGGAAGGGGACAAATATGAATATGCGCTACGTTTCAAGTTCCAAGCCTGAGGTGGAGTATGAGGCTCTGCTAGCCGGTATCCATATGTGTAAGGCAGCAGGAGCAAAGAAAGTTGACGCCAGCTCTATTCTCAGTTGATCGTCAGCCAATACCATGGTGACTATGAGGCCACCCATCCGGCTATGATCAAATATCTGCAGGCGGTCAGAGATGGGGCTGGGACACTTGATGAATTTCATCTAAGCTAAGTGCCCAATCGAAAAATAATCAGGCAGATGCGCTATCTAAGTTGGCATCATCCGCCTCCTGTGATACGCCTAAGTCAGTCTTTTGGGAAGTCATGGAAAAAAAGAAGCATTGAGCATAATCCCGTTGGAATCCTTGACCGAAGCTCAACCTGGATGGATGTCATCCGGGCCGCATTGAAGAAGCGAGCCTCAAGCTTTGAGATCCACAAGGGAGAACTCTTCAGGAAGGGTTATCTTCAGCCGCTTCTGAAATGTGTCACCCCAGAAAGGGGGAAGGAAGTGCTAGAGGATTTGCACTCGGGCTTTTGTGCATCACATATAGGCGGCAGAACTCTAGCGAAGAGAGCCAGGCGGCAAGGCTACTTTTGGCCCACTCTTAAGGCAGACTCCATGGAAATGGTGAAGAAGTGCGATAAGTGTCAAAGGTTCAGCCGGCTCATACACCGTTCGGCTACTGATTTGACAGCTATCTACAACCCAGTTCCATTTGCAAAATGGGGCATGGACATTCGGGGTCCATACACGTCTGCCATAGGCGGACGAAGATATATCTTGGTGGCTGTAGATTACTTCACCAAATGAGTTGAAGCAGAGGCGGTCAAGGGCATTAAGACACAGGATGTCATTTCTTTCATCTGGAGAAACATCATCACCTGGTTTGGGGTACCTATTCTATGGTCTTTGACAATGGCCCTCAGTTTGAAACGCCTACCCTCAAGAGCTGGTTGGGAGATCAAGGGATCTCACATTGTTTTGCATCAGTCGGCCGACCCCAAGCAAACGGCTAAGTTGAAGCCTTCAACAAACTCATCTCAGACGGCATCAGGAAGAAAATTGAAAGGGTCGGCGGTCTATGGGCTGATGAGTTGCCTCATGTCCTATGGGCCATCAGAACAACTGAAAAAGGGGCAACCGGTGAGACCCCGTTTCTCATGACATACGACACTGAAGCCGTCCTACCTATTGAACTTTACGAGCCAACACTTCGAATCATGCTCTATGATGAAGAGGCAAATTGGGAGTCCATGTGTCTAGCATTGGATTCACTCCCGGAGCATAGGGGCAATGCCGCCTTACGTAATGAGATATACCGTCTGAGAATGACCAGAGCCTACAACAAAAGAGTGCACAAGCGGCCCCTAAAAGTGGGGGACATTGTGTTGCAAAAAATGGAGGCAACCGGTAGGGCCAATGAGCAAGGAAAGCTGACTCCTAATTGGGAAGGTCCCTACTGGATCTATGAGGAAGTTAGAGGCGGCACCTACCACCTGGAGACACCAGACGGTAGGAAGCTAGCCAGAACTTGGAATGTGGATAACCTGAAAAAGTACCACTACTGAGATTTTGTGTAAATTACTGTAAACAAAATGAAAGTAACTTTGTTTGCAAGCGTATTTATTTTCTTTTGTACATGTGAACCGTCTGTGCGATGCACAAACGGGTATGTGATTTTTTCTACATCTGCTTCCATATAAGCAATGTTAAGCTAAGTCTAGTGACTAAGCGGCTAGGTCGTTCTTTTCTGACCTAACTTAGGAGGCCAATGGCCAGATATTACAACTAAGTGCCTACTCCAACAGTGGGCACCCGGCGACACCCCATCCGGGTGAATTCGTCGAAGAGAGCATCTCCCATTTGGGTGGTACATTGCTCTACAAACAAAAACATAAGCGGCCTAACAGAGTGTCTAGGTTAAGATAACTCAACCGTTTGAAAGATTAATTGAAGCCTTGGCAATATGTCTCCCGCCTGTTTCAGTTCAGCTAAAGGTTGTTGACATGGTTGGATTAAACCGTCTGTTGCCCAAAGGTACCACAGACGGCTAATATAAAGATATAAGCCTAACCCTAGTGGTTAAGTCGTCTTTGTTCAAAGTATCTACACATGGTATGTGCTCGTCTGTATAGTGTTGAACTAACTGGCCAAAACTGGTTTACAAGGTAAATCACAACCGGTATTTTTCATAATGATCCTGAATGCCTGGTAGACAGATGTCTGTTCAATTTAAAATTCAACAATAATCAACCAAGCACACATCCGTCCAGGGGCAAGTATAGCTAGGGCATCCGGTTGACCGCATGGAGACAACTACTTGGCAAAAAATTAGCAGAAAATGCAACATGCGAAAATTCAGCGGAATTGTAAAAAATTGAAATTAAACTTGCAAAACCGACACAGTCGGCAAATAATCATTAATCAAACCCGACCACAAGGTTGAGAGAAAATAGTTGACCGGATATACATCCGGGAGAGAAAAAAGATTGTTAAAATACAAAGATACACGACGCGCAGGCCGGAGTAGGGAATATAAATAAGGAAGCTTAAGCCTGAGGAGGCGGGCGAGGCACATCTGTGTCGGCTGGCCTTGGGGCAGGAGTCTCATGATTTTCCGCTTGGTTCTCCTCCTCCTCCCCATCAGAGCCCGTAGCAGCCTGCATGGCCTTAATCTCTTTCTTCGCCCATTCCTCATACGGCTCGGGCTCCGGCTTGTTCTCTTCTTTGGCCAGAATGGAAAGATCTGCATACTTGTAGGCCAGCTCCTAGTCGGCGTACTCCATCTCCGGATGCACAAAGGACCAGGCCATCCTCATGCGGTTCTCGCAGTCTTGCTCATTCTCCTCTATGAGCCGGCTCTGCTCAGCATGAAGAGTTGTCTCAAAAATTTTGCTGGCAATAGCCACCTTTTTCTTCAGGCAGACGTTCTCAGCTTTAAGGGAGGAGTTCTCTTCCTTCGCTTCCTTTAAATATTGGAGAGTCTCCTCCGCCTTCTTAAGCTCCTCTTCAGAATTTTTGTACGACTCCTGAAGATTGAAGAGCTTGGTGCTGGTCTCATCGAGGGTTTTTTGCAGTCGTTTGATGGAGTCCGCCTGTTGCATGATTTTGCTTTTAGTTTCAAGTTCATGCACTATCACGAATATTGAGCAACGATATGGGTATCAGACGCCTCTCTTTTGACTCGTCTTACCTTCTCCTGCTTCCTGGCGTAGGCCTTTTTCAACCCCTCCACGCACAACATAGACTGCATGACCCCAGCCGAGAATAGAAGTTAGTAAACAAAAGAAAAAAAAAAGAAGGAGAGAGGAAATAGGCATACTCATACCTCAGCTAGGCCAGCTAAGACCCAGTCAGCGTTAAAGACGCGGATCCCTGGGATCGCCTCCTTCTCTTCTTTGGGGATGGCCTTCAGCATTGCCTGGGAGTATTGCTGCACGTCCGGGCACCGGGGGGAGTGATCTGCACCAGAAAATGACGGTGAGAAAGCTACATAAGCTCCTCCTATAGATTGCCGGCTGCCAAAAGAATCTTCTGGCCGGAGTTGAGAATGCGACTTGACCCGCATGGGTCTGACAAGCACTAGAGGGTTGAAGGGATCTGTTGTACCTTGGGTCACTATAACTAAGGGTGTCTCCAAACCCGTAGTTTTGGGAGCCTTAGAGACATCCGACTGCCGGGCAGCGAGGTCGAAGCCCATGCCGGTACTTTTGACGCTCTTACCCCCAACAGTCACGCGGCTCGGGGCCGCTTGGGCAGACGTCTTTTGAGATTTTCTGGGGGCAGCAGCATCCCCCCCCTCCCCCGGCCTTGGCCTGATAAACTTGGTGAGTGATCAAGGCGCCTTGCTCCCATATTGAATAAAAAGTAAAGTCTTTACAGTCAGCCGGTGTAAATTAATATTGATGTATGCAAGAGAAATGAGAGGCAGGCGTTTCTACCTGGTTTTTTGCCGCCTGGGCAGCTCTCTTCTTCTCCGCATTTTCCTTGCGGATGTCTGCGACGGATCTTGCGGGGGTTTTTCTTTTCCGCAACATCCTTAAAGCGTTCACTGCAAAAAGAACCCGTTTGATTGGACCAATATGCAAAAATTTCACAAGTAAAAAGGTGCCAACTGCATATGAAAACATACATTTCTTGAACTGGGTGCTCAACCCACAGACGGATAAGAAGGCCTCATCCCGCAAAAACTCATGTTTGGGTAACCAATTCTTAGGTACGCTTATTAACTTGCCAGTTGAGAGTGCGGTGGTAGTAAGTCCAAAAAACCCTGCCTCTATTATTCTTTCATAGTCCTCATCTAGGACTTGGGTAAATTTACTTCTACCCCAGCAGACTCGGCTTCCGGTTGTATATCCTCAGCTCGGAGTTCTCTTGCTTTGTTGAGGCAAAGACGAGGTAGAAGTCGTTTTTCCAGTCCGACCACTTAGACGGCTTGTCTAGGGTCATCAGGTACTTGGGGTAGGTAGTCAGGGTATACCATGCCCTCCACATGCCTGGACTTCGGCTCAAGTAATGCATGTGGGCAAAGGCCTCCCAGCCCGGATGAAGGCCCTGCATCTCACAGGCGGCGATGTAGCCTAAGATGTTAACCCAAGAGTTGGGGGTTAACTGCCACACGCCTAGTCCATACCCTCTTAGGATGGCCTTTATTGTGTCGTGAAGAGGGAAGCGGAGACCAGCTAGAAAGGCCGCCTCATAGAAACCAAAGTATCCGTTTGCATTACGCTGGTTGTCTTCCCAAGCAATGGTGCTCATCTCAGGTGGTACCCAGATGGTATAGCCCTCCCCTAAAGGCCGCTTGCGGATACAGGTTGCCAGATGTTTCTCCATGTTGGCCCTGTCTCTAGATGAGACTTGAATTCTGAGGGGATCACCCCTATTGTTCCAGGTTGGCCTCTCTTCTTCCTCGCTATCCACAACCGGTGTGAGATAGCTGTTGCTGCTCTGCTCAAAGTGAGACCTAGAGGCGGCATCATTGTTGTCTCCCTTGTTGGAGGGCTCTCCTTTCTCAGCTCCAAAGATAGAGGCGGCTTCTTCACCGCCTCCGCTATTAGACCCCAGAATTCCATCGCTGGAGGTGCTTGGGGTACATCCCGGAGATCCCTTTGTCATCTTAGCCCGATCCATCTCAGGCGGACCTTCTTCAGAGCTTTCTCCTTTATACTCCGGGTCTACAGCCGTCTTTCTAGTTCGAGCCATAGTGTCCTGCACAGACACAGAGATGGTCGGATTAGGAGATGGACAAGGGGAATCCTAGTACCTAGAGGCGGCTCCCCCGGTCATAGAATCAGCTGTACCAGGGGACCGGTTGCCCTCTAAATCATGGTGTGCCGTGTGTGTATTTGGTGAACCCATTTATAAGAGAAAAAGAAGCTAAGGCACAAACAAAAATGCATGAAAGAGCTGAAGGAGGTAGAGACGGTACCTCAAAAGGCAGGCTGCAAGCGAAGTGTTGACCGGGTGTGGTAGCAGGTGAAAAATCAGATAATGGCTTGCAAGGGCACAGACGTAATACCGGATGTGGATTGAATGTGGGTGCAGGCGGTTTTTTTACTCTAATACTCTTCGGAAGCCGGTTGAGTCTCTCTCTTTCTGAACTTTGGAAAATGAGGGGGGTGGACGGCTATATAAAGAAGGGTATGGCGAAGGATCACCAAGGTAACTGCCCTAGAAGGCGAACGGTTATTGCCGTTAGCCAATGATTAAGTGACAAGTGTCACACATGCCACGTGGCCTGCCACGTCACATTAGTGAGGGGCAAATGATTATGGTATTTTTACCCTATGCCACTTGGCCCAATCAGATGGTGACACGTGGCATCTTCAGAGTGGTCCATAAGGACTTATCTCCTCTGGACACGTGGCACATGCTTTCAGATCCTATAAATAGAAAGATGTTTCCCTATTGGAAACCATTCACAATTAATACTGACCAACCGAGCATACAAAGTGCAGATCATTTACTCTCCATCTCGTATTTCGAGATCATTTACTTCCGCATTTATCACAGACTCCATTCCGGTTCTAACTTGATCGTAGAAGACGGAACTCCCCCATCCGGAGTCTCCGTTGTTTTGCAGGTACAGATGTCCGGATTCCAGTCTTGGTGTTGTAACTCTCCCAAAGAACACAGAATACCCCGAAACATTTACCATAAGTTATTATTTGTTAAACGGGTGGGTGGATGGTTAGCGGGTGAAAAATCATCATTTACATCCGTTCCGATCCATCATCCACTTCGTCCGTTACCCGCTTTTTATTCATTTATTTCGAATTTTCGTCCATTTATTTAAAGCGGGTGGATTAAGTTAATGAATATCCATCAAATATTGCCATCCTTAGCCTCGACATTGTTGGGTGAACACTGAATAAGTGAATAGTGTAGAGGGGCGTATAACTCTTACTCCGTATCTCACAGCTTTCGTTAAACAAATACTGTAACTCTGTAACATACACACAGTTTAGTCTCCCCACGAACAAACCCAGTTGTTTAAGCTCTGCTTTCCCGCTCATCTCACTCCAACTTCATTCGAGCAGAACAACAACTGCTGCGAATTTGTGATGGCTAGACCAAAGAAGCAGAAGAAGGCAGAAGATCAACAACAACAAGAAGAAGCAAACCCAGAAACACAAGAACGATTGCGGCTCAAAAACCTTGCTTACTCTAACAACATCATCTCACATTCTCCTGCTAAAGACTTTACACCTCTTAATCCCTCCAAGACTGTAATTAAACACCATGGTAAAGATATTCTCAAGAAATCTCAGAGGAAGAATCGTTATCTTTTCTCTTTTTCTGGGCTTTTAGCTCCAATTTCTGGTGGTAAAATTGGTGAGCTCACTGATTTGGGGTCCAAAAATCCTGCCCTTTACCTTGATTTTCCTCAGGTATTCTTGTTCTTCAGTTAAATTGGTATTTGGGTTTTGTTTTTTTGTTCTTAATTTGGTGTCATATGGGATAAATTTGGGATTTTGTGGTCATTTGCTGATTGTTGGCAGTTCTTAATTTTGTGGGGTTTTGTTTTTGATATTTTTCTTTTTGTAGTGATCAATTATGGAGTGAACTCATTACACTGTGATTTTTGTTGATTGTTCGCATTTCTTAATTTGTTGGTTTTATAATTTTCTTATAAATTTTAAATTTTTATTTTGTAATTAATATGGTGTTGATTTGGAATTCTCACTTGCTGATTGTTAGCATTTCTTAAATTGTGGGTTTTGAGTTTGTTCTCTATTTGGTATTCTGTGTTAATTTGGGGGAATCCTTGTCATTCCCCTCATCTATTGGAGAAAATTGCCTAATAGCAAGATGTTAGAATGCTAGTAGATTCTATTTTTTTTGGGTCTGAAAATTTATATTAAGCTAAAGTATTAATTATATTATTATTTTGGGGTGTGTGAAAGGAGCCACAAAAGGTATTGATATGGATTGGATTCGATCCCAAGTCTGTGTAGAGTGGGTACTGCCCCAAACTTTATGAACTTTATAAACACAAATAGCGTAAATTCCTGCTAAACAAGCTTCTTATTAACTATTATGGACTATAATCTGATCTGTTTGGTTTTGGAATGATGAAACAGGGGAGAATGAAGTTGTTTGGGACCATTGTGTATCCGAAGAATCGTTATTTGACTTTGCAGTTTTCAAGAGGTGGCAAAAATGTCATGTGTGAAGATTGGTTTGACACCATGGTGAGGCTATTGTTTTTTTTTTCTTCCTTGATGCCCCCTTATGATAGATTGGAGCCATTAAACTTTTACTTCCGCTATCCCCCAAATAAAAGTTTTCCTTTGCATAAGGTTTAACAAAGGTGAATATAGGAATTAGATATTGGGCCTGGTTGATTAAAGGTGAATATAAGATTAAGATACTGTGCTCAGTTGATTGAAGGTTGGTTTATTATCTATGGTCTATTGGTTTCCATAACTTTGTTAAAGTATTTCTAGTGTCCATACAGTTGGAATTTTGTTTCTCAAATTATAGAGAATGAAAAAACTTATCAAGAAATCTCTTGGATTAATACTAGAGATCTTGCTGTAGTTTTTGAAATCATACTCATGTGTTTCTAGAAGATCTGGAATAACACTTGAAGAATCTCCATCACATTCACATATGCGTGTAATTTCATTTTTATAATCTTATGTGACTCTGTGCTAGCTGATCAAACCTAATGGGGGCTCAAGGGGAAAGGCTTTAAAGTTTCCTTCTAAATCAACGCCATTATACATACTTTGTAATAAGCCGGGAGGGGCATTCAGGGTGTTTCGTCTTGTTAGTACTTAGTAGTCATCAAATAAGAGATGCCACCTATGCACATTGAGACAAAACCACAGTCCACAATCCTTAGGAAAGTTGTGACCTCAAGTCACTACTTTGAGCGTGGTGACCTAAAGTCACACTAATAAAGAGTAATAAATTCAAGCTATCTTTTGTAAACCTTCGGCCATTATCAATTGAATATCATGCTTTCTGATTAGGGGATTTTTCCCCACCAATCACCATCTGACAAGTGGACCAATCAGGTTCCGCCATGTGTCCGTCACATGGGCCAATAGGAGCCTGCCACGTGTCAAGCAATGATCCGTCCACTATGGACCAATTACGACACGACACGTGTCCTTCCCATGACACCTGGGATAACCGGTCACCTAGGCCCAACTTCCGAGGGAAGCCCAATCAGCCCAAGGTTAACCTAAACCTAGACTGACACGTTTCCCGAGGTTATAAATACCTCCCTTAATCCTCATTAAGGGAGATAACACGCTAAAAACGCAGATTACACACATTAAACACTCTCACCTAGAGAGACCCAATCACTTTAATTTCCGCATTAATTACTCCTTAATCAAGTACTAACTTGACCGTCGGAGGCGGATCTCCAATCATCCGGAGCATCCGTTTGTTTTGCAGGTACAGGCGTCCGGTTCCAGTCTCGGAATTGTAACTCTCCCGCAGGACATCAGAAAACCCCGAAACATTTGGCGCCGTCTGTGGGGAGAGTACTTCTGAGATGGCATCCACGTTTGTACCGGCTCCTGAAGAGAGACGTCCCCTGGACGACCCTCTAGTTCAGTCGGACCACGATACTGAGAATGAATTTGAAGTTGAAGCTCACACAGCTTCAGACGGGACCCTAAGGGCCCGACGTACCCGTCATACCGAAAGGAGGGAACGGGAACATTTTCAAACTGGAAGCGAGCCAGCAGGCGCACCGCCTGTTCGGCAGCAGCCGACTGATGGGTCTGCTCCCATCACAAGGAACGAACTCATGACCTTCATGAGGGACTTCAAGGGAGAAATTCAAGAGTTGATCAACAAGAAGCCGCCTGCTCTGGACAAGGAGCAGTCGGCTAAGAAACCCTCCAATTCACTGAAGAGGAAACCAGTTCAAGGGCGAGAGGCGACCCCTCATCCTAAATCTAGGAAGTGGGAGCCACCTGCCCTTGATTTCACAAAATACCGTTTTCCTACTCCAGGAAATAGGAAACCTGTTCGTCATATTCAGGCGGACGGGTCGAGGAAAACATACACAGACGCTCGGCTACTGCTAGAGCAGAAGAAGAGTGACCGATTGTCAGAGTCGGCCTCTACTTCAAACTTCCAAGACAGTCTGCGAAATACCTCGATGAGGCATACTCAGTCGTATCATGAGAGTCAGTCAGGCGGCACCTCCCGTCAGTCCGACTTTCATAGCGACCAGGCGGTACCAAACTTACCGTTTGTACCGCAACAACAGTATTTTTTACAGCCACCTTCGTTTGGTGGACATACAGCAAAAAATGTCCAACCTATGGACTGGCAGCTACGGTTGCTTAGACTTGGTGAACAGCCGTCGGCCTTCTCCACTGAAGCCGCTCAGCCGGCCAAAGTGAAAAATGTATTAGTAGGCGCCTATGAAGGCACTACTAACCCAGAAGACCATCTGATGGCATTCACCAACCTGATGTACCTTCAAGGGTTGGATGATCCCACTTGGTGCAAGTGTTTCCCAGCGACTCTCAAAGGAACCGCACAACAATGGTTCGGCAACCTGCCGACTGGTTGTGTAAATAACTTCAGGACGCTTGCTTACTTATTCACCTCCAACTTCGCCATGAACATCCCTGCGAAGAAGACGACCCTTGATTTAGGAACAATTCAGCAGGGCGAGAAGGAGGGGCTTCGTTCTTACATCAGGCGGTTTAACCTGATGAGAATACAGATTCAAGGGTTACCGGATGAAGTAGCCTATACTGACTTTTTCAAAGGTCTCAAAAACGGGTCGACCTTCAAATTTGATTTGGTCCGAAAGAGGGTGGCGACTCTTTAAGAGGCCTTGATTGAAGCGGAAACCTATATACAGGCGACTGATCTTTGAAGTACGGTAAAACAGTCAGACGGGAAAAGGTCCGACAAAAGAGAAGGACGACAGAAACAGTCGTCAAACAAAGACGAGAAGAGAAAAGAGGTCTGGGCGGCTGATTCCTCTAAACAGCCGGCCCAGAAAAAGAAAAAAGAATTCAAACCATACTCCCCAAAGTATGCGTTTAACAAGGATAGCCAATTTATCCTAAAGGAAATCAAGGGACGGATCTCAATTGAGAAGCCGGTCCCCATGAAGGGTTCTGCAAACAATCGGAACCAAGAAAAATTCTGTGATTATCATGAAGATGTTGGTCATCACACCAATGACTGCATCAGTCTCATGCGGTATCTGGACCGCCTGGCTGAGCAAGGTGATCTTGACACTTATGTCAAGAAATCTACGGGGAACACTTCCTCAAAAAAGCAGTCGACCAAAAAGAGTCAACAGGCCGACAGCTCCGATACAGATGATGCAGTCGTCTACACCATTGCAGGCGGCTTCTAAGGAGGCGGCCCCACTATTAGGGGCAACAAAGACAATATCAGACGGTTAGATGTAAATTCCGTTCACCAAGAACGACCCTCCAAATATTCATTTCCTGAGATTGTCATCACTGAAGAAGATCTAGGAGGGGTAAGAGGGCCGCATGACGACCCTATCGTTATTGAATGTAAAGTGGCCAACCAGAGAGTTGGCCGAATCTTCATAGATACCGGAAGCTCCTCAGATCTCATCAGTAGCAAATGTCTGTCGAAACTAAAATATCAGACTGATTGCATACATCCGGCATCCCACCCTTTAGTAGGGTTTGGAGGAGGAGTCGTCCACCCAGTGGGACGAGTGGATTTACCCATCCGCCTGGGCGAAAAAAGGGAAGGACGACACATGGTAGTCCAGTTCCTGGTAGTAGAAGAACTCTCGGCCTACAACATGATTCTGGGACGACCAACCCTGAATAATTCCAAGGCTGTTATAATCCCATCTCTTATGTTGCTCAAGTTTGAGAGGGATAATGGAACAGTCGGGTCCCTAAGGGGAGATCAGAAGATGGCCCGAGAGTGCTATCTCTCGGATGTCAAGCCCACTGTTATGGCCACTGGGTCAAGTGGTGGAAAAACAGACCTTGACAATGTCAAGGAGAGTGCGCCTATTCAAGAAGCAGGCGGCAAGAAGAGAAAGGCAGCCTAGACGGGGGCCGCAAGAAAAGACAGAAAATAGCAATCATTGGCAGAGGAGCGGTCGGATGAATTCCGCCCTCAGCCGGCTGGTGAGCATACGGACTTGATCTTAGACGATTCACGTCCTGAGCGAACAGTCAAAGTTGGGACGACTGCTCTGAGAGTCCTGGGTGACGACTTTCACAAACTATTGAAAGAATACAAGGACATCTTTGCATTCGAAGTCCATGAAATGCCAGGCATTAGTCCTGATCTGGCGGTACATAAACTGGCCGTGGATCCGAAAAAGAAGCCGGTACGGCAGAAGAAGCGGAACCATGGCGAAGAAAGAAGTCAGGCGGCAGCCGCCGAAGTTAAAAAATTACTTGATGCAGGGTTCATTCGGCAATGTTACTTCCCAGACTGGGTTGCAAATGTGGTGCTTGTTAAAAAGCCGAATGGCACCTGGCGAATGTGTGTAGACTACACAGACTTAAACAAGGCGTGCCCCAAAGACAGTTACCCTCTGCCTAAAATTGATAACCTGGTCGACTCAACAGCCGGCCATGCTTTGATGAGCTTTATGGACGCCTACTCTGGTTTCCATCAAATTCCTTTATGGAAGAAAGATCAGGAGAAGACGGCCTTCGTCACTGATCAGGGGTTATACTGTTACACGGTCATGCCGTTTGGTCTTAAGAATGCCCCGGCCACTTTCCAGCGAATGATAAACACTGTGTTCTTTGATCAAATTGGGAGAAATGTCGAGGCATATATTGATGATATGATTGTCAAGTCTAAACTTCAGTCTGTCGGACCTCCGAGAAACTTTCGCCACACTCAGGCGGCACCATGTCATGCTCAATCCCAAGAAATGTGTCTTTGGAGTTGAGTCTGGGAAATTTCTCGGATTCCTTATCAATCAGAGAGGAATAGAGGCGAACCCTGAGAAGGTGCAGGCGGTCATTGACATGCAGTCGCCTCGTACCATCCGAGAGGTTCAGAAGTTAACAGGTTGTCTGGCGGCCTTGGGAAGATTTCTAAGCCGATCAAGCGACAAATGCCTATACTTTTTCCAGGCAATTAAGAAAAAGGCAAGGTTTGAATGGGGGCCGGATGCTGAGGCGGTCTTCCAGAAATTGAAAGTTCACTTGCATTCCTTGCCGAAGCCCTTTGCCCAAAGAAGTACTCTACATGTACCTGACCGTCTCTGATCATGTGTTAAGCGCTGTTCTCCTTGCTGAAAGAGACGGCTGTCAGCTCCCGGTGTACTTTGTCAGTCATGTACTGAAAAATGCCGAGTTGAGGTATCCCTTAGTGGAGAAATTTGGTCTTGCACTCTTCATGACTGTTAAAAAATTGAAGCCCTACTTTTTGGCACATGCAGTCGTCGTGTAAACAGACCAACCTATCAAGCGGCCACTGACCATCATGGAGTCGTCAGGCCGAATGATCAAATGGGCCATAGAAATTCAGAGCCTCGAAGTTACTTTCGAGCCTAGAAAAGCAGTGAAGGGGCAAGCCTTTGCTGACTTTATTGTTGAGATGAGTCGTCCTCCGGACTCTCATGTTACAGACCAAGTCTGAAAGGTATATGTGGACGGAAGCTCTACTTCAAATGGTTGTGGAGCAGGCGTCATATGTCAGTCGCCAAGGGCGACAGGTACGAGTATGCTCTACGCTTCAGTTTTCAGGCCTCAAACAATGAGGCAGAATATGAAGCTTTACTAGTCGGAATCCGCATGTGCAAGGCGGCAGGGGCAAGAAAAATAGACGCCTGTTCCGATTCACAATTGATAGTGAGTCAGTACAATGGCGAATACGAAGCAACCCATCCGGCCATGATCAAGTATTTACAGGCGGTCCGACAAGCAGTCGGCTCCCTTGAGGATTTCCATCTGACCCAAGTGCCGAGATCAGAAAACAACCAGGCGGATGCACTGTCAAAATTAGCATCATCCGCCTCTTGTGATACTCCTCGAACTATTTTTTGGGAAGTAATGGAGAAGAGAAGCATCGAGGAAGACCCTATTGGAATCCTAGACAGAAGCTCAACCTGGATGGATCCAATCAGGGCATATCTGACAAACGGTACCCTGCCGGATGATCATCAACAGGCGGCAGCACTGAAAAAACAAGCAACCAGTTTTGAAATAATAAAGGGAGAACTTCACAAAAGGGGGTACCTTCAACCCTTCTTAAAGTGTGTTACTCCAGAAAAGGGACGAGAGATACTAGACGATCTTCACTCTGGTTACTGTGCTTCCCATATAGGCGGTAGGACGCTTGCTCAACGGGCAAGGCGGCAGGGCTACTTTTGGCCTACTTTAGAAGCAGATGCGATGGTGATGGTGAAAAAATGTGACAAATGCCAAAGGTTTGACAAACTAATTCACCGTCCGGCTACTGACCTCACTACCATTCATAGCCCACTACCGTGTGCTAAGTGGGGCATGGATATTCTGGGTCCATATACGCCTGCTACAGGCGGAAGGAGGTACATACTTGTTGCCGTCGACTACTTCACTAAATGGGTAGAGGCGGAGGCTGTAAAGGGAATCAAGACGAAGGATGTAATTTCATTCATTTGGAAAAATGTCATCACTCGGTTCGGGGTTCCCATGTCTATGGTTTTTGATAATGGTCCCCAATTTGAGACGTCTGTTCTCAAAAGCTGGTTGGGTGACCAAGGAATTGCACACTACTTTGCATCTGTCGGCCGTCCACAAGCAAACGACCAGGTAGAAACCTTTAATAAAATCATCTCAGACGGTCTCAAGAAAAAGATTGAACGAGCAGGCGGCCTATGGGCGGATGAATTACCACATGTTCTCTGGGCCATTAGGACGACTGAAAAAGGGGCGACTGGAGAAACTCCATTCCTCCTAACTTATGGTGCGGAAGCTGTTCTTCCAATAGAACACTACGAGCCGACTCTTCGAGTAATGCTATATGACGAAGAGGCAAACTGGGAAGCCATGCGCCTGGCATTAGACTCACTTCCTGAAAGGAGGGGCAATGCTGTTTTGTGCCATGAAATTTACCGCCTGAGAATGACTAGATCATACAACAAAAAAGTACACAGGCGTCCACTCAAAGTGGGGGACTTTGTACTTAGAAAAATGGAAGCAGTTGGTAGGGCTGCAAACTAACTCCCAACTAGGAAGGACCCTACCGAATCTGTGAAGAGGTCAGGGACGGTACCTACCGTCTGGGAACACCAGACGGACAACCGTTGCCTCGAACTTGGAATGTAGATAATCTTAAGAAATATTTCTTTTGAATGATGTAAATAGTCAAGGGCTACTTAATAAAAGTTTGCATACTTAATATTCAATTTTGTACTAAGAGGGGCACGCCTACTAACAAACAGTCGGCTACTCTCCATACTCAGTTTTTATTCTTACTTAAGAGGGGCATGCCTGCTGACAAACAGTCGGCTACTCTCCATGTTTAATTTTTATTCTTACTTAAGAGGGGCAGGCCGCCTATACATTTACAGTCGGCTACTCTCCATTGAGTATTTTACTCTATCTTCAGAGGGGCATGCCGTCTGTACCTTTACAGTCGGCTACTCTCCATTGAGTATTTTACTCTATCTTCAGAGGGGCATGCCGGCTGTACCTTTACAGTCGGCTACTCTCCATTGAGTATTTTACTCTATCTTCAGAGGGGCATGCCGCCTGTACCTTTACAGTCGGCTACTCTCCATTGAGTATTTTACTCTATCTTCAGAGGGGCATGCCGCCTGTACCTTTACAGTCGGCTACTCTCCATTGAATATTTTACTCTATCACCATAGGGGCACGCCGTCTGGACATATAGTCGGCTACTCTCCATAGAAGAGGGCCGACTGGTTCCAAACACACAGCCACCCCCCTTATACTTAGCTAAAAATGATCAGGGCCTGGCCGACCCTGTGCCTAAACAGGCGGCTACCCTCCTTTTACTTAGCACCTACGTCCACCAAAGGACTAACCAAGGCCACAGGCCGAATGATCAGACCAGGCGCCAAGCCAACTGATCCAATCTTCAAAACTAATACGACCTGTCCCAACATCATAGCAGGCGTCCGGCGGCATCCCTCCGGATGAAATTCGTCGCAGAGAGCAGCTCCCTTTTGGGTGGAACATTGCTCTATAAACTAATTACACGGCACCTATACGACTGTCCCCAAGGGCAACCACGTAGCCGTTTTTGAGACAAGGATAACTCTATCACTAACCAAACCAGTGGTAGCAGTTGACATCTGAGTCAGATGACCGCCTGTATTACTTGGGATAAATGCAGGGGGTACCTCTTGAGTTAATAGCCAACAAGCCGGCCTCCGCCGCCTGGTACCTTTACTACTCAAGCAGGAGTGACGGCGACTGAGTAACTCCAAAGTTAACTCATAGTCACTCTCTCAAACTTAGTATGGAGCCTAAAAGGTATGAGTCGTCCGCCTGTTTTTAGCAAATAGGGGCTCTCAACCACTACTCCTGCTAGGTTAACAACCTATGAGTTAAAAGCCAACAAACATTGGCAAATAAAGGGGAACAACCGGTACCCACCGCTTGATACCTCTACTACTCAGTTACTTGGCGACTAGGTAACAATCATGTTTACTTGGTCACTCCTTAAAAATTTAGTATGAAATTAAAAAGGTGTTCATACAGCACCGGCTCACACTAGATTAAATATGGCTTCAACTATTAGACTTTGGGTCCTACTTCCACCTTGTGATTGGTCTTGAATTTTAATTTGCAGATAGTATTTTCTGATGCATGTTGGGTCGGTAAAAAAGAAGAAAATCCAAATGAGGCCAGATTGGATTTTCCAAAAGAGCTATATGAGGTTTTTTTCTT
This sequence comes from Chenopodium quinoa, assembly GCF_001683475.1. Classification (NCBI taxonomy): domain Eukaryota; kingdom Viridiplantae; phylum Streptophyta; class Magnoliopsida; order Caryophyllales; family Amaranthaceae; genus Chenopodium; species Chenopodium quinoa. Next base: position 871,301 of record NW_018742372.1, read on the forward strand.
CATCAATCATATTCAGGATATGTATGATATTATGTGGTGACTTTAGGCATTACTAAGGTCATCTCCTTTTGGTTTTAGGGAGCGCATCCTGAGGTTGATTTTAAAGGTGGTGCTGGTGCAACTGCTACAAGAAGAAAAGATTTTAAGAAAGTAGTTCCCATGTCCACTGAAGAACCACTACTATCTGGGTCACCAGTTGATGAGCTGGAAGCTGAATCACCTGAAAGGCATCAAAATCTGATTGATCTAGAAAATAGCACGCCAGTCCGGCAATCAGGAAGGACTGCTGGCAGGAAATTCAAGTACGAGTGCTCGTTTCTGTTGAATTTAATAACCAACTAAATTATATATGAATTATTGTTGAATTAAATTAATAATGATCGGTCTTGCCAAGGAGCAGTAAAACAAGATTAAACCCAACATTGATCCCATGCAATTGTACTATGTGTTCTGATTTCCATTTGTCATACTAGATGAGTTATAAATCAAGTTGTCCCTGTATCGTGTTATTATGCCAGTTCTTTTAACATGTCTAGCTGTATTTGGCTGCATTGAGCAAGGATTTGGCTTTCTCTATGGGAATTTAATCTGAGCTTATTCTCTATTCTTCAAAAGAAGTTTTTGTTTTATAGAATATTTCTTTATGTGTTAATGGTTGTAGTAGCTTCTCTGACCATTAATATATGCCTCCAGCATGAGTGAAGCAGGAAAGCAGTATGCAACGTAGTATTTTAGATATAAATGTCCGTTTGGAGTTTTATGATTGGAGTCTTGGAGATATGGCCTGAAGCCATCTGATTATTGATTATTTAGGGTTGAGATTATTGGAGTCATGCTTCTTGCTTCTGTCTTCTTCTTTTTGTATCGTAATTAGTATTTCTTTTCTTTATTATGTTTTTCTGCCACCGCATTCAGCAAAATGAAATGGGAGGAATTTCTATAGGGAAATCTTGTATTTTCTGTCATGTCTCTTTGCTGGGCTAATCAAGTAAATACAAGTCTAGAAACAAGAAGGGATTGTAATAAGGATGCTTCTTTCGATGTGTAAAGATACCAAAAGATATATAATAATAATGAAGTGATAAGAAATAGGGTGAAGGTAACTTCAATTGGTTTTGAGACTTAAGTGTGGGCAAGTTTAGAGAAGGCATCCAGATGCTCCATATGAAGGCCCTTATAATGGGCTATAAGAGCAGGTGACATTTTCTTTAAAGAGCTGGAACAAAGTTGTATAAGGCAAGTAAAGGCCTAGTTAGAGCTCACAGAAGATTTAGGCAATATAAAGTAATGATGGCTTAAGATTTAGTGTAGCTAACCAAAAGTAGCAGTTGTTCTTTCACTTTAGGGTAATTATTAGTTAGGTGAGGGGGTATTTCCTCTGTCCTCTGTGTTGTGTTTGTCTCTGTCTTATTATCTGAGTGTCTTGCAACTTTAGGCTTTTATTATGTGACAATTCAATTTGTTTATTTATTATCTCCATTTTGCATGTTTTGGCTGTACATGCTGGTGCTGTTTGAAATAAGCCTGTTATTCTAATAGTTGCTGTTGTTAGCTGGTGTTAGTGTCCATATCCTCAGCTAGTTTTCAATGTCATGATAATCATTTTTTTGTTATCTTGCTACAACTTCATCAATTTTTCTCCTTTCACTTACAAAAGATTGTGTCTTTCAGAAAAAGTTCCCTTAGTAGTCTTTGAAAATCAGAGCTCCATGGGTCAAGTATTTTGACTATTGTTTTTGGATTGGCATCAAAGTTGAGGCTGATGTTGCTGCCTTCCTTCTTTTGTCCAGTTTTGCTGAAGTTTCTTCGGGAGATGATTCTGCGGAGAGTGTCAGTGATGTGTCTGGAGAAGATAAGGACACTGCTAATATCCTTCTTGTTCTCTATCTTTCACATAATATTTGGAGATTTATTGTGCTGGTCTTCTTTTCCTTTGAAATGTTGCTTACCATGCCCCATGCAGTCTAACTAATTTAAAAACATGTGTCATTGAAAATGCTTATTCATTTAGCTCGTGAGTTTGAAGGTCATTTGCTTCTTTTTGTAATCTTCTGCTAGCACTTCCACTTATTATGTTTTTATTGCTTCTTCAGATGCTGGAGCACTTTAATGTACATGTGAGTTGTGTGCTACATAAGTGACTATATTTTCAGATTTGGGGATATGTAGTGCTTTGTGCTTGTAGGTATATTCTTTTGTGTACATTAATACTGGTGCTTTTGAGTTTTATCAAACTCACTTCTAAGAAATTATGTGAAATACTTGTTTTGTACTAATAGTTTTGATTCCTGCAGAATTAATTTCGTATTTCAGATTTTTTTTCCCTTGCAATACCAAAATTTGTCTACCTTAATGTTTAAGCACAGAATTTAAAGTCATGCTCGGATGATCAGGATCCTGGTATTCCAGAGACGTCAGCAGCAATAAACAACTCCGAAGACACAACACAACCACCATTGTCTTCCTTGTCAAAATCACAAACTAATGTATCATCCCGTACTTCACTAGTTCAAGCCTCTATATCAACTCTATTCAAGAAAGTTGAAGCAAAGGCAAGCATAAAGCATAATTTTTGTACACTCAGCTCATACTTTTCTTTGTATGGCATATGTCTCTATTTATACTACAATAATCTCTTACCTGAAATATCATTTTCAGAATACATCTGGAAGTTTAGAAAAGATAGCTTTCTGTAAAGGTTTCCACTTTTCCTTATCCATATACATTCTTATTGAAGTTGTCAATGACTATATATATGCTCAGATATGTGATATTGTTGATCCATCTCAGTTTCCAGTGAGAAGATGCAGCTGAGTAGCTCAATATCAAAAACCGAAAAAGTGAAGGTGAGTTGACCAACATTATTGAAGTTAAACATCATTATTTACACCATCTTTGATTGGAAGATGCAAATTGCTGTACAGGTTGCAGAGCAGAAGAAAGTGGAAACCGCCACTCAAGACAAAAAATCAGGCATGTACTGATTGTGTAGCAATAAATGTCTTATTAGCTGCTTCTGATGGATTGTTTAGACTTGGCCTTTTTTCTTGGCTTGTAATCTTTGTTTTCTGTGAAAGCAATATTATTTTTTCACAAATATATATGCATATAAACAGTAAAATGCATTAATCATTAGGAACAGCTTGTCTTTGTGTGTGAAAAAATTGAGTGTGGTTTTTTTATTTTTAATTTTTTTGGCGAAGTCATATTCCATATTAGCATCCCAAAATTCCTGATTTCCTTAATATGTTTTTCTTGCCAAGTTGAAGGATTTGCTAATTTCACATTGTTTTCCTATTTGAAACAAGGAAAATTAAATTGGGAGAGCTTATAGTAAAATACTAAAATCCCTGGTGAATTTGTAAAAAGCAAAAATTGGACCTTTTTTTATTTAGATAAATGTAGTTTTCAAGTTGAAAAACAGAGGCATTTCTTGTTTTATGCTTTTTTTTTTTTTTTTTTTTTTTTTTTTAATAATAAATTTTTTGGTAAATGAGGACATGAGGTTTATATCTTGTAAGCGAGCTCATTTTTAGCCTTTTGCCTTTGTTCTAATGTTTGTCAATAAAATTAATTGTCACTGCTTAAAAGCTGCAGGGCCAAAAAATGATAGAAGAAAGCGAAAAGCTGCTTTACCTGAGGTATTCAATTCAAACACTCTTATGTATTCATCATATTATCATTGCCACAAAGGTTAATATAGCATGCTGTATTTTGTGACCATTCAGTGTGAAACATGTGGTATTGATGGTTTTTGTAGTTAAAATATAATGGAGATATGATGTGGGAATTGACTTGTTCTTATTCCCGCCTCTTCCCATCCTTAAATTTCCCAACTTACATGGAAATTATGTCTAGAGAAGTTCAAGCCTCTCAGCTCTATAACCTTATTACTTATTTCAGATTATTTCAAAAAAAGATAAGTTCGAATTAGATCAGAAAAATTAAGTTCAAATTAGACTTTACCGTTTTATTTGAATTCTATCGCTAATTTCGTGATGATAAAAATTATGAAATTTATGTATTTAGAAAATACTTATTAATACATATCTAATAAGACCCCAAAGTTCATGATTTTATAAAATAAGGCAGTCAGATAAGATTATATAAGCAATAATAATAATCTGAAAAAAAACATAATCTTTCTTGCTTTTGCTGGTCATCAACACAACTTACGAGTTCAATTTAAGACAATATGCTATGGTGCATGATGTTTGAGATGAGAGTTTGCGATTAGATATTGTGTTGACTAATGAAACAAAATAATGTGTAGAGAGTAAGTGGAATTGTGGAGACAAACTTTGGGTTCTGGAGATTTTAAGCTCTAGTATACTACTCCCTCCGCTTCTTAATATTTGTCCTTTTTAAAATCTTGCGAGATTCCAATGCAAAGGAAATGTAATATTTTAAGAATAGATGTAGATTTCAAAACATATTTAGGTGTGATCTTGTTAAAACGTCTCGATTATTAGTTTCCAAATATATTATTTTTATTATTCTACAATATATAGCTTTAGATATATTTCCTCTGCTCCACAAATATTGCAATAAGGATGAAATTAGGCATCCCAAAGCACATTTTATATGCTAAATATCTATAATTATATAAAAGTAAAAATTATTAAAAAGTTGATATTGTGAAAATATTTTACAAGTTAGAATCTAACAAGACCCATATGACTATATTTTACTTAACGTATAAATCATAATATGTGGTCAAACAAGCGTGATGAATAGTGTAAAAGTCCAGCTGTTGCAATATTAGTAGAACAGAGGAAGTATTAATTACAATATCGCATTGGAAACTGTGTAGATTGTAAATTGGACAATTAAAAGGAATGGAGGGGGTAATAAGATGGAATATTTGTTACTTTAAAGAACTTAGAGATAGGGAGGTAGGGCGCTCACGTTGGGTGAGAGATTTTTCCAAGGTTTTGAGTTTCTTTGCTATCAAGGAAGGATCTGTTATCCATAAGGATGGGAAATTAATGAAGATATTGCCATACAAAGTTGGTTGGTTGAAGTGAATGTGTGCTATGAAGTTTTTATTTGATCTCGGCATGTCGCATAGATTTAAGGGAAAATTCTATTGCTCCCTCCGTCCCCTTTTAACGTGTTTATTTCTCAAAAAGCACGATAATTAAGGAGAATAGATGGAGTAGAGGAATCTTGTATAGGAAATATAAAAAGTAGAGAATATTGTATGAGAATAGTAAAAAGTAAAGAATATTGTATGAGAAAGATAAAAAGTAAGTAATGATTATTTTGGGTATATGTGTATTTTGTATGGGTTAAAAAAGTAAGTAATGATTATGTGCTATATTTAGAAACAGACACCAAAAAAGGAAAAAAGCACATAAAAAGGGGATAGAGGGAGTACATGATAGTTTGACATGCACTAACTTATGGTCTGCCATGTGATTGTGAAACACATTTGTAAAAATGGAGTCTAATACAAAAAGTCAACGAGTATAAAGAAGAATAATAGAATAGAGGAAATTCGGTGTGTTATGATATATCACTGCCTTTGAAAACGAATTCCGACGCAACCGGGGTGCATAATTGTAATCGCTGGATCGTTCCCTAAGGTTACATACCACTCTCACACTAAGGCACTTTAGAGTAAGAGGTGGAGTCAAAGTAAATTTATGCCCAAAGAACAAATGTGTTTAGCTAATTTTTGTGTGTAAATTTGATTTTTATCATGGAATTTATAAAACAACAATGGATATATTCAAGGGATTGAAGAAGACCAAGTGAATGTAGACTTAATCAGAAATAAAAGGGGGTTTAACAACCTCTTAAACACTCATTTAATTACAGTTGTTAAGAGGGGGTTACAAACGAAGAGGAAGAGAAAGTGTCGTAAGACGCGCATCCGCGCCAGCCTCACGGGGCATGAGTGATACATAATCTCAACTTGCATGCGCGCTCGACCGACGAGAGAGGTTCGCCCAAGAAAATCAACTTTGCACTCGTGCCTGACGATCGAGGAAACAAATGTGTTAAAAAAACACCCGATCAGTCTAGAGTGCAATGATCAGCTACCTTTCTTCTCTTTACTCCCAAGAATCTCCCACTAAAGTGAGGAAACGAAAACAACAAAATGATGAGAAGCAACTAATGGGCATAAGAGGAGATCAATACATAACACTTAGATATTGCATAAGTAATTTAAAATCTAGTGCTTAGTAAAATAAAGCATTGAGCTACAAGTATAAGGGTGGACAAGACCTTGAAACCCTTTGACTTTTGATCTATGGAGTGGACTAACCTTAAAATTCCAAGATTTAGCTCAAGACTAAAATTCCAAGATTTAGCTCAAGACCTCCACAACACATACATTACTCCAAATTTCCATAGACTCTGCGAAGAGATATACTCTTTTATAGCCAAGCATATTCACCTTAGGTCTAGTGAAGGCTCTAGAAAACCGACCAAGGTTTTCATAGAAGATGGCCAATCTTCACGACCACATAAGTGAGTCCTAGAATGCGTTTTAATAGAAAAGGACCTATTAAGAGCTTAAGCGCTCAACCTCACAATAAACAACGGTGGATATTACAAAACTGATTAAGAGTTTTAACACCCAACCATTATCACCATAGGAACTAGGACAAATGTAATGTATCATGTGGCCCTGAGTCCTATTCCCCTTGATGATTCTTCAACTTGTTTTTTTGCTAACCCTTTCGTTAAAGGATCCGCCAAGTTCTTTTCGGACTTTACATAGTCCGACGCAGTTACGCCATTCTTTAGAAATTGTCTCACAACTTTGTGTCTCATATGCATATGTCTCTTTTTACCATTGTAGTTGTTGTTTTTGACAACTCCAATGGCCGCTTGAGAGTCATAATGTATAGACACCGGAGATGAAGATTTCCCTCACAACGGTATGTCGGCTAGGATATTCCTAAGCCACTCTACTTCATGACCTCCCAACTTAAGAGCAATGAATTTAGCTTCTATGGCAGAGTGAGCTAAACATGGTTGTTTTGAGGACTTCCATAAAATAGCACCTCCACACAAAACAAAAACATACCCACTAGTTGAAACAACTTCATCATTATCGGTTGTCCAATTAGCATCATAATAGCCTTCTAAAACATTAGGAAAGCAATTAAAATGCAAGCATACCTCCATAATACCTTTAAGGTACCTTAGTAGCCGACAAAGAGTAACCCAATGCTCTTGACTTGGATTGTGAGTATGTCTACTAAGTCTACTTACCGCATAGGCAATGTAGGGTCGTGCACAATTCATCAAAAACATAACACTACCAATCACCCTTGCATAAAGCTCTTGAGATACACTAGACTCCTTATTTTTCACTAGCTTCATGTGGGCGTCAAATGACACCTTGCTAGATACAACATCAAAAGAGTCAAATATCTATAGAATTTTTTCTACATAGTGAGATTGACTCATGGAAAAACCATTCCCTGAATTTCAAGAATAACATTGGCTTCTCCTATGTCCTTCATTTCAAACTTAGTGGAAAGCATAGCCTTAGCATCATTCACCACTTCAAGGTTCGTACCAACAATAAGCATATCATTAACATATAAACAAATTATAACACATGATGATCCAAACTCCTTAAAGTACAAAGAAGAGTTTGATGAATTAGTAACATAGCAACATTTCTTAAGAGTACTATCAAACTTTTCAAACCATTGCTTATGAGTTTGTTTAAGATTATAGAGTGACCTCTTAAGCCTACACACCTTGTGTTTTTGCCCTTACACCACAAAACCTTCCGATTAGATCATATAAATTTCTTCATCAAGGTCTCCATTAAGAAAAAAAAAGTCGTTTTGACATCCATTTGGTGAACCACTAAGTCATGAATAGTCGCTAAAGCTATCAATGTTCTAATGGTGGCAATCTTAGTCACGGGAGAAAAGGTGTCAAAGAAATCTATACTTTCCTTTTGAGTGAAACCTCTAATGACAAGTCTAGCTTTGAACTTATCTATTGTCCCATTTGGTCTAATTTCTTCTGGAAAATCTTTTACAACTTATAGGTCTAGAACTTTAAGGAAAGTCAGAAAGATCCCAAGTATGATTGGACTTGCTAGTGTAGTTCACTTTTAATGGCCTCTTTCCAAAAACTAGCATATATGGACCTTATTGCCTCGTCATTAGTCTTAGAGTCTTCTTCTAAGAGAAACAAAGACACACCATGCTCACTCAAATAATCCACATCAAAGTCTTTTACTACAAAAGAAGCCACGAAATTCAAACTAAAGGAAGACTCTACTCTAGGTCTCTTATTTCTCCTAAGTTCAACTTTTACTACTTTAGTAAAGGAAGAGGGGAGACTAGAATTAGGCATAAAATCAACTTGGGAACATTAACACTTGATTTACTAGCATGCATATATACATTAGAAGACAAAGATTTATTTATAAGAAAAATGTGCTCAAAGATACCATATCTCTAGCTTCACAAATAGACTTATCACTCAACAACATGAACCTATAAGCTGCACTATTATGTGCATACCCAATGAATACGCATTCAAAAGTTTTAGATCCGATTGTGGATTTTTTAAAATCTGGAAAAGCCACCTTAGCCAAACACCCTCACACTTTCAAAATTTTAAAATTTGGACTATATCCCTTCCAAAGTTCACATGGGGTTTATCTAACTTCTTATGGGGCACTCTATTGAGTACATAACAAGCGGAAAAAACCGCCTCTCCCCACAAGTTATCGGTTTGGCAAATCGAAACTAAGAAGCATGACATTCACATTCTCTCTTGAAGACATGTTTTTTCTTTTGGCAATACCATTTGATTGGGGTGTGTAAGGTGCACTTAAGTCATGTGTGATACCATTAGTCTCACAAAATTCTTTTACAGAACCTTTACCATACTCACCACCGCTATCGGTTCTAACTCTTTTGCCTTTTTAAGTCCAATTGATTTACAACTTTGGCTTTGTACTTTAAAAATGCACTTCTCGCTTCATCTTTTGGTTTAACCAAATAAACTTAGGTATATCGAGAAAAATCATCAAAAGTAATATAGTAATTCTTACCACCCCCACTAGTGCAGTTTTAAAGTCCACTAAATCCGAATGAATCAATTCAAGTAATTTGGGACTTCTTAAGACCACTTGCAGTATGTTTGGTCTCAATTCAAATTTTGTATTTGTCAAACTTATTATCCATTGAAAAATTAATTAAATTCATGTCCTTTAATTTTTTCAAATAAGAAGAATTTAGGTGGCCTAATCGGTTGTGCCAAACATCGAAGACTCAACAATATAAGCAAAAGAAATACTTCCATTCAACACAAATAAACCATTATTGAGGTAACTCTTTCCAACAAAGTCTCCATTTTTGGACATTACAATCTTATCGGCCTCAAAAACAAGCTTTAGGTCGGCTTTGTCGAGAAGGGCTCCCGAAACAAGATTTCTCCTAAGAAAAGGTACATACAACACGTTATTTAAAAACAAAGTTTTTTCGGAGGTGAGTTTGAGATTGACCTTTTCCTTTGCCAAGATCTCTGACGCTGCTATTATTGCCCGTATAGACATGATCACCATCGGTTACATCTTCAAACTTTGTCATCAAGGCCTTATTTGCACAAACGTTTCTTGATGTTCCGGGTCCAAGACCAACTCAATTTTGTTCTTCACCAAGTTGGCTTCTTCCACCATCGCTGTTTCGGGGTTTTCTGATGTCCTGCGGGAGAGTTACAATTCCGAGACTGGAACCGGACGCCTGTACCTGCAAAATAACGGAGACTCCTGAGAGCTCCGCCTCCAACGGTCAAGTTAGTACCTGATTAAGAAGTAATCAATACAGAAATTAAAGTAATGAGATCTCTCTAGGTGAGAGTGCTTAGTGTTGGTAATCTGCGTTGTTAGCGAGATTAGCCGGTTGTTAATAACTCTGTTCTTCTCTGCTTGATTTCTTGATTGCTTGATTATTCAATCCTCTCTCTAATGAGAATTAATTAAGTATTTATAGCCTTGAGAAGCGTGCAACTCTCTAGGTTTAAGGTAAACCTAGGGCTGATCGGGCCTCTAGACTGGATTGGGCCTTGATGGCCGGTTTTCCCATTTGGCATGGGTGGACACGTGGCGTGCCTCGATTGGTCCGTAGAGGACGTATCTGTGATTGACACGTGGCAGGCTCCTATTGGCCTTCGTGAAGGACACGTGGCGGAACCTGGTTGGTCCACTTGTCAGACGGTGATTGGTGGATAAAAATCCCCTAATCATTTGCCCCTCACAGGTGGCACGTGACTGGTCACGTGTCGCCTGTGACAGGTGTCGCACGGTGACAGGCGACGGCCTGCTTCAGGTGTCACCTTGCAAACGGCCGAGAGATTTTCCCGCCCAAATTTTGAATTTGGAAGCGACCTTTCGCCTTCTCACTTTGCCTATATAAGGAAGTGCTGACTTCGGTCATTTTCACATTTGAGAACTTTGCGAGAACATTCGGACCCCTGAACTTGCTCTGACATTTCGGACCTTTTCTACCTACCGCCTGTTCTGACAAGCCGACTGCACCGGATTTCCAGAACTTCATCAACCGTCACTCGTTCAGGTAACTCAGTTCTCTTACTCTTAATTTTCTTTTTATTTTTTGAAATGGCACCACGGAAGCACACGACACGACCTAAGTTAGTGATCAGCCGGTCACCGGGGACGGCTGAATCTAGGACTAGGAGTGCCGCCTGCCCTTTTCTGGACCCATCTTTGCTCTTTATACAAAGTCCGACTGTATCTGTGTCTATGCAGAACGTGATGGCCAGAACAAAACAGACTGCTATGATATCAAACTCAGACGGCTCCTCCCAAAGGGTGCTCCTTAGTGAAACATCTGACCAGGCGCCAGATGTAGAACGAGGCGACTGTCAAGCCGACAGTTCTGAGAGAGGGGCCAAGGTGTTCCCTTCCCATCTTACCGTTGACATGTCTAATTTTCCTTCTGCTCCTTCTAAGGGAGAGGAGGCGGGCCCCTCTAGGAGAGGGGAGGAGTCGTCCTCCTCGGACTCGTCAGAGGACGAGTCTGAGTCCAGCTCTTCTGGCCACAGTTCTCCAGGCTCAGAAGAAAAACATAGCCGCCTTCAGGAGGCGAGACTTTCTCATACAGTTGAGAAGGGGGACAATTGGGCGGAGCCATCCGCCTCTTACAGAGAGGAAAACGCCCCCTACTACTGCAGGGTACCCCGGGGCCGGATCGCAACCATGCAAGACAAAGTGGCGAGCTTTATTGCTAACCACAGAATGGGCCCGGAATTTTTACTGTTCGTGCCGGATCCAGAAGACACTGTCGTCTGGCCGGCTGGTACCAGCTATGATGACGGCTGCTTTGGCTGCTATGTGGCGGCCATCAAAGCTGGACTGCGCTTCCCATTACATCCGGCTGTTCAGCGGATTTTAGATGGGTATGATTTGGGGTTATGGCAGTTAGCCCCCAACTCTTGGGTAAACGTACTCGGCTATGTGGCCGGGTGCGAAATGTACGGCTTTGAGGCTTTCGCCCACATGAACTATCTCAGCCGGACCCCTAAGTCGGGCGGTACCGGCTGGTATCAATTAACAAGCCATAGGGGTTACCTCATGACGAGAGGTAAGGCGAACAAATGGAAGGATTGGCGGAACACCTTCCTTATCATTGAGGGTTCAGACACGGAGTTGAACCAACGTTTTAACAAGTGGAATAGGGATCCACCTCTTCTCGCAGGCGGCCGCAGCATGCCGCCTGTTCCCCCAAAGGCTAAAAGAGAGATCCTAGACAAAGGACTCTTCAAAGTAGAGACTAGGGTGAACTCTACTTCAGGGGTACGAGAGCAAGTACCCCTAAACTGCGTCCCGAGCTTCAAGTGGCTCTATGACGAGTACTTTTTGGCCGCCTGTGGCCTCAGCAGTCGGTGCTCTAGAGGTAGCCGGCCTGACAAATACTCTGTTTTTCCACGCCTTGTTTACTTGGGACTTCTACTAACTTTGTTGTTTATTTCTTGCAGCTGACGCCATGAGTAAAATAACAGCATCCAAGACTGCGGCGGCCATGTTGCGGGCCTCTCTCATGCAACAGTCTTGTGCCGACTCCCCAACAAGGGGGCACCCTTGGTAGGCTTCGAAAACTTCCTTTTTTAGGAGTTGTCTTATGCATATACTAACTCTTTTTGGTTTCAGTCTGGCACTCCAAGGGCTTCTTCCTCGCAACAGCCGGACCCCAAGGCCCGTAGGACGACTGTTGCAAGCTCTCCTGGATCTTCCAGGAAAACTGTGGCGGCTGAAAAGCAACCGGCCACTTCTTCAAAAACCCAGGCGGGGCCGCCTAGATGTATGAATACTCACTTGTAAAAACTTACACTTGCTTCCTGCTTGACTAGGTCTAACTTGTTTTTTCCTTTCACTTAATGCAGCCGGCCCCCAAGGGCTTGACTTGGTTGAGGTAGCCAAGTCAATGGTTAAAGTAGTTCCTCCATCTGACAGGGAGGCGGTCAGGGGTGCCGGCACCCTTGACCTTGATGGGATTTCAGGGGTCCTTGCTGAGGTACACTTAGCATATTTTTGAGCTTTTGAGTTCCAGGACGCCTGTTAACTTTTCTGTCTGACGCCTGTTTTTCTTTGTACTTAGGCCCTGCTCCGAGTCAACAGCCTTCGCAAGCCGATTGATCGGAAAAACAAAGAGGTAAAGGCCGCAAAGGCTATGGCCGCCTCCAGCTGTGATAAGGCAATGTTTCAAATTGCCCAAAATGAAGTACTGACCATTGATCTTCTTTATTATCAGGCGCAGGCTACCGCCGCTGTTCGGGCTCAGTTAGAGGCGGCCCAAAAGAAGGTTGACGAGCTGGAGGGGACCGTCACCAACCTTAAGGCCGAGCTGAAACCTCTTCGCCAAAAAATGCACTCTTACGAAGCCATGGAGAAATCTTTGGCCAACGTAAAAGAACGCCTGGTGAACCAAGAGAAGAGTCTTACCCAAGAGCTCTCGGATAAGGCCGAGCAAGAGAAACAAGAGCTCGTCCGGGAGATGGTGGAGGACTCCGCTCAAATCCAGCGCATGACCTGGGAACGACTGTTCCCCAGTGCCGACTTTGCCTCATGGGAAAGAACGTACCGCCAGTGTTCGGAAATATATAATCAACAGATCCTGGCGGCTGCTGAAGAAGAGGCGTTGGACGGTGCGTTGGAGGAGGAAGAGCCGGTCGTGGCGCTTGTGCCACTTGGGGGTAAGGCATCAAAAGAGGGTGCAGCTAAGGCCGAGTCCAGCAAGAAGAGTGCTGACCAGGCGGCAGCTGCTGATACTGAACTGCCCCCTTCTTAAGCTTTAAGTATTATATTTTTTTTTTTTTTTTTTTTTTTTTTTTTTTTTTTGACGGCCTGCGTGCCGTTTGCTTTGTAATTACCCGGCCAGGGGGCCGGGGTTTTGAATATTCTGCTGGTCTTTAATGGCCGGCTCATTTATCAAATTTTTGACTTGGTCAAAATTTGTCTAAGTATTTTTAATTTGTTCACTAGACCGACTGTTTTGTATGGCCGAACGTTAAGACAGGTACAAATAGTAGACAGGTACAAATAGTAAGTATGCCGCTTATGCCCCTGGACGACTGGTTGTCTGTTTCCAGGATAGATGATCAGTCGGCCATTTATTCAATCGGTATTCGAACTATTTATTCAATTTGTCTGACCAAGTAAATAGTATATCCTAGTTGCCAAGGAATTAAGTAGGATAACAAGCGGCTGGTGCCGGTTGTTTCCCTTTATTGCCAATGTTGGCTTTTAACTCGTAATTTGTTAATCTAGCAAGAGAATTGGTTGAGAGCCCTTGTTTATAAAAAACAGGTGGACGACTCATACCTTTTAGGCTCCATACTAAGTTTGAGTGACTTAAGTTAACATAGGAGTTACTTAGTCTTCGTCACAATCTAGATTGAGTAGTAGAGGTACCAGGCGGCGTAGGCCGGCTAGACCCCTTGATTCGCCAATGTTGGTTGGCTATTAACTCAATAGGTTACTTAGTAGGAATAGGGGTTCGAGGGCCCTTGTTTGTTTAAAACAGGCGGACGACTCAAACTTTTTAGATTCCATACCAAATTTGAAGGAGTGACTATGAGTTAACGTTGGAGTTACTCAGTCGCCGTCACTTTTGTTTGAGACGTAGAGGTACCAGGCGGCGTAGGCCGGCTAGACCCCTTGATTCGCCAATGTTTGTTGGCTATCATCTCAATAGGTACCCCCTGCATCTATCCCAAGTAATACAGGCGGTCATCTGACTCAGATGTCAACTGCTACCACTGATTTGGTTAGTGGTAGAGTTATCCTTGTCTCAAAAACGGCTACGTGGTTGCCCTTGGGGACCGTCGTATAGGTGCCGTGTAATTAGTTTATAGAACAATGTTCCACCCAAAAGGGAGCTGCTCTCTGCGACGAATTTCATCCGGAGGGATGCCGTCGGACGCCTGCTATGATGTTGGGACAGGTCGAATTAGTTTTGTAGATTTGATCAGTTGGCTTGGCGCCTGGTCTGATCATTCGGCCGGTGGCCTTTGTAAGTTCTTGGTGAACGTAGGTGCTAAGTGAGAGAAGGGTAGCCGCCTGTTAGGCACAGGGTCGGCCAGGCCCTAATCTTTTTAGCTAAGTGAGTAAAATACTCAATGGAGAGTAGCCGACTGTAAAGGAACAGACGGCGTGCCCCTCAGAAGATAGAGTGAAAAACTCAATGGAGAGTAGCCGACTGTAAGGAACAGACGGCATGCCCCTCGTAATACAATTAAATAGTAAGTGCAAACTTTATCAAGTAGCTCTTTACTTTACATCTCTCAGAAGAAATATTTTTTAAGGTTATCTACATTCCAAGTTCGAGGCAACGATTGTCCGTCTGGTGTTTCCAGACGGTAGGTACCGTCCCTGACTTCCTCATAGATTCGGTAGGGTCCTTCCCAGTTGGGAGTTAGTTTGCCAGACTCATTAGCCCTACCAACTGCTTCCATTTTTCTGAGTACAAAGTCCCCCACTTTGAGTGGACGCCTGTGTACTTTTTTGTTGTATGATCTAGTCATTCTCAGGCGATAGATCTCATGGCGCAAAACAGCATTGCCCCTCTTTTCAGGAAGTGAGTCTAATGCCAAGCGCATGGCTTCCCAGTTTGCCTCTTCGTCATATAGCATTACTCGAAGAGTCGGCTCGTAGTGTTCTATTGGAAGAACAGCTTCCGCACCATAAGTTAGGAGGAATGGAGTTTCTCCAGTCGCCCCTTTTTCAGTCGTCCTAATGGCCCAGAGAACATGTGGTAGTTCATCCGCCCATAGGCCGCCTGCTCGTTCAATCTTTTTCTTGAGACCGTCTGAGATGATTTTATTAAAGGCTTCTACCTGGCCGTTTGCTTGTGGACGGCCGACAGATGCAAAGTAGTGGGCAACTCCTTGGTCTCCCAACCAGGTTTTGAGAACAGGCGTCTCAAATTGGGGACCATTATCAAAAAACCATAGACATGGGAACCCCGAACCGAGTGATGACGTTTTTCCAAATGAATGAAATTACATCTTTCGTCTTGATCCCCTTTACAGCCTCCGCCTCTACCCATTTAGTGAAGTAGTCAACGGCAACAAGTATATACCTTCTGCCGCCTGTAGCAGGCGTATATGGACCCAGAATGTCCATGCCCCACTTAGCAAACGGTAGTGGGCTGTGAATGGTAGTAAGGTCAGTAGCCGGACGGTGAATTAATTTGCCAAACCTTTGGCACTTGTCACATTTTTTCACCATCTCCATTGCATCTGCTTCCAAAGTAGGCCAAAAGTAGCCCTGCCGCCTTGCCCTTTGAGCAAGCATCCTACCACCTATATGGGAAGCACAGAAACCAGAGTGAAGATCATCTAGTATCTCTCGTCCCTTTTCAGGAGTAACACACTTTAAGAAGGGTTGAAGGTACCCCCTCTTGTGAAGTTCTCCCTGTATCATTTCAAAACAGGAGGTTCGTTTTTTCAGTGCTGCCGCTTGTTGAGGATCATTCGGCAGTGTACCGTTTGTCAGATATGCCCTGATTGAATCCATCCAGGTTGAGCTTCTGTCTAGGATTCCAATAGGGTTTTCCTCGATGCTTCTCTTCTCCATTACTTCCCAAAAAACAGTTCGAGGAGTATCGGAGGAGGCGGATGAAGCTAATTTCGAAAGTGCATCTGCCTGGTTGTTTTCTGATCTCGGCACTTGGATCAGATGGAAATCCTCAAGGGAGCCGACTGCTTGTCGGACCGCCTGTAAATACTTGATCATGGCCGGATGAGTTGCTTCGTATTCGTCATTGTACTGACTCACTATCAATTGTGAATCAGAACAGGCGTCTATTTTTCTTGCCCCTGCCGCCTTGCACATGCGGATCCCGGCTAGTAAAGCTTCATATTCTGCCTCATTGTTTGAAGCCTGAAAACTGAAGCGTAGAGCATACTCGAACCTGTCGCCCTCTGGAGATTGACATACGACGCCTGCTCCACAACCGTTTGAAGTAGAGCTTCCGTCCACATATACCTTCCAGACTTGGTCTGGAACTTGAGAGTCAGGAGGACGAGTCATCTCTACAATAAAGTCAGCAAAGGCTTGCCCCTTCACTGCTTTTCTAGGCTCGAAAGTAACTTCGAGGCTCTGTATTTCTATGGCCCATTTGATCATTCGGCCTGACGACTCCATGATGGTAAGTGGCCGCTTGATAGGTTGGTCTGTATACACGACGACTGCATGTGCCAAAAAGTAGGGCTTCAATTTTTTAACAGCCATGAAGAGTGCAAGACCAAATTTCTCCACTAGGGGATACCTCAACTCGGCATTTTTCAGTACGTGACTGACAAAGTAGACCGGGAGCTGACAGCCGTCCCTTTCAGCAAGGAGCACAGCGCTTAACGCATGATCAGAGACAGCCAGGTACATGTAGAGATTTTCTTTGGGCAAAGGGCTGACCAGCCTCGGCAAGGAATGCAAGTGAACCTTTAATTTCTGGAAGGCGACCTCAGCATCCGGCCCCCATTCAAACCTTGCCTTTTTCTTAATTGCCTGGAAAAAGTATAGGCATTTGTCGCCTGATCGACTTAGGAATCTCCCCAAGGCCGCCAGACAACCTGTTAACTTTTGAACCTCTCGGACGGTACGAGGCGACTGCATGTCAATTACCGCCTGTACCTTCTCAGGGTTCGCCTCTATTCCTCTCTGGTTGATAAGAAATCCGAGAAATTTCCCAGACTCAACTCCAAATACACATTTCTTGGGATTGAGCATGACATGGTGCCGCCTGAGTGTGGCGAAAGTTTCTCGGAGGTCCTTCAGATGATCTTTCTGAAGTTTAGTCTTGACAATCATATCATCAATATATGCCTCGACGTTTCTCCCAATCTGATCAAAGAACACTGTGTTTATCATTCGTTGGAAGGTAGCCGGGGCATTCTTAAGACCAAACGGCATGACCGTGTAACAGTACAATCCCTGATCAGTGACGAAGGCCGTCTTCTCCTGATCTTTCTTCCATAAAGGAATTTGATGGAAACCAGAATAGGCGTCCATAAAACTCATCAAGGCATGGCCGGCTGTTGAGTCGACCAGATTATCAATTTTTGGCAGAGGGTAACTGTCTTTGGGGCACGCCTTGTTCAAGTCTGTGTAGTCTACACACATTCGCCAGGTGCCATTCGGCTTTTTAACAAGCACCACATTTGCAACCCAATCTGGGAAGTAACATTGCCGAATGAACCCTGCATCAAGTAATTTTTTGACTTCGGCGGCTGCCGCCTGACCTCTTTCCTCACCATGGTTCCGCTTCTTTTGCCGTACCGGCTTCTTTTTCGGATCCACAGCGAGTTTATGTACTGCCAGATCAGGACTAATGCCTGGCATTTCATGGACCTCAAATGCAAAGATGTCCTTGTATTCTTTCAACAGGTTGTGAAAGTCATCACCAAGGTTTCTCAGAGCAGTCGTCCCAACTTTGACTGTTCGATCAGGACGGAAGTCGTCTAATATCAGGTCCGCATGCTCACCAGCCGGCTGAGGGCGGAACTCATCCGGCCGCTCCTCTGCCAATGATTGCTATTTTCTTGCTTTTCTTGCGGACTCTGTCTGGGACGCCTTTCTCTTTTTGTCGCCTGTTTCTTGAACAGGCGCACTCTCCTTGACATTGTCAAGGTATGTTTTTTCTCCACTTGACCCAGTGGCCATAACAGTGGGCTTGACATCCGAGAGATAGCACTCTCGGGCCATCCTCTGATCTCCCCTTAGGGAGCCGACTGTTCCATTATCCCTCTCAAACTTGAGCAACATAAGAGACGGGATTATAACAGCCTTGGAAATATTCAGGGTTGGTCGACCCAAAATCATGTTGTAGGCCGAGAGTTCCTCTACTACTAGGAACCGGACTACCATGTGTCGTCCTTCCCCTTTTTCGCCCAGACGAATGGGTAAATCTACTCGTCCCAGTGGGTGGACGACTCCTCCTCCAAACCCTATTAAAGGGTGGGAGGCCGGATGTATGCAGTCCGTCTGATATTTCAGTTTTGACAGACATTTGCTGCTGATGAGATCTGAGGAGCTCCCGGTATCTATGAGGATTCGGCCAACTCTCTGGTTGGCCACTTTACATTCAATAACGAGAGGGTCGTCATGCGGCCCCCTTACCCCTCCTAGATC
Organism: Chenopodium quinoa; assembly: GCF_001683475.1. Taxonomy (NCBI): domain Eukaryota; kingdom Viridiplantae; phylum Streptophyta; class Magnoliopsida; order Caryophyllales; family Amaranthaceae; genus Chenopodium; species Chenopodium quinoa. Next base: position 889,941 of record NW_018742372.1, read on the forward strand.
CTCTTCAGTGATGACAATCTCAGGAAATGTATATTTGGACGGCCGTTCTTGGTGAACGGAATTTACATCTAACCGCCTTATATTATCTTTGTTGCCCCTAATAGTGGGGCCGCCTCCTGAGAAGCCGCCTGCAATGGTGTAGACGACTGCATCATCTGTATCGGAACTGTCGGCCTGTTGATTCTTTTTGGCCGACTGCTGTTTTGAGGAAGTGTTCCCCGTAGATTTTTTGACATAAGTGTCAAGATCACCTTGCTCAGCCAAGCGGTCTAGGTACCGCATGAGACTGATGCAGTCATTGGTGTGATGACCAACGTCATCATGATAAGCACAGATTTTGTCTTGGTTCCGGTTGTTTGCAGAACCCTTCATGGGGAGCGGCTTCTCAATTGAGAGCCGTCCCTTTATTTCTTTCAAGATAAACTGGTTATCCTTGTTAAACACATACTTTGGGGAGTATGGTTTGAATTCTTTTCTCTTTTTCTGGGCCGGCTGTTTAGAGGGATCAGCCGCCCAGACCTCTTTTCTTTTCTCATCTTTGTTAGACGACTGTTTCTGTCGTCCTTCTCTTTTGTCGAACCTTTTCCCGTCCGACTGTTTTATCGTACACAGATCAGTCGCCTGTATATAGGCTTCTGCTTCAATCAAGGCCTCTTGAAGAGTCGCCACCCTTTTTCGAACTAAATCAAATTTGAAGGTAGACCCGTCTTTGAGACCTCTAAAAAAATCAGTATAAGCTACCTCATCCGGTAACCCTTGAATCTGTATTCTCATCAGGTTGAACCGCCTGATGTAAGAACGAAGCCCCTCCTTCTCGCCCTGCTGAATTGTTCCCAAATCAAGGGTCGTTTTCTTCGCAGGGATGTTCATTGCGAAGTTGGAGGCAAATAAGTAAGCAAGCGTCCTGAAGCTGTTTACACAACCAGTCGGCAGGTTGCCGAACCATTGCTGTGCAATTCCCTTGAGAGTCGCTGGGAAACACTTGCACCAAGTGGGATCATCCAACCCTTGAAGGTACATCAGGTTGGTGAATGCCATCAGATGGTCTTCTGGGTTAGTAGTGCCGTCATAGGCGCCTACTAGAACATTTTTTACTTTGGCCGGCTGAGCGGCTTCAGTAATTTCCTTGGAGAAGGCCGACGGCTGTTCACCAAGTCTAAGCAGCCGTAACTGCCAGTCCATAGGTTGGACGTTTTTTGCTGCAGGTCCACCAAATGGAGGTGGCTGCATAAAATACTGTTGTTGCGGCACAAATGGTAAGTTCGGTACCGCCTGGGCACTATGAAAGCCGGACTGACGGGAGGTGCCGCCTGACTGACTCTCATGGTACGACTGAGTATGCCTCATCGAGGCATTTCGCAAACTGTCCTGAAAATTTGAAGTAGAAGCCGACTCTGATAATCGGTCACTCTTCTTCTGCTCTAGCAGGTGCCGAGCATCTGTGAACGTTTGCTTTGACCCGTCCGCCTGAATATGACGAACCGGTTTCCTATTTCCCGTAGGATAGCGGAGTTTTGTGAAATCAAGAGCAGGTGGCTCCCGCTTCTTGGATTTAGGATGGGGAGTCGCCTCTCGCCCTTGAACTGGCTTCCTTTTCAGTGAAGTGGAAGGTTTCTTGGCCGACTGCTCTTTGACTGAAGCAGGCGGCTTTTTGTTGATCAACTCTTGAATCTCTCCCTTGAAGTCCCTCATGAAGGTCATGAGTTCGTTCCTTGTGATGGGAGCAGACCCATCAGTCGGCTGTTGCCGAGCAGGCGGTGCGCCTGCTGGCTCGCTTCCTGTGTGAAGATGCTCCCGTTCCCTCCTTTCGGTATGACGGGTACGTCGGGCCCTTAGGGTCCCGTCTGGAGCTGTATGAGTTTCCACTTCAAATTCACTTTCGGTATCATGGTCCGACTGAACTTGAGGGTCGTCTAGGGGACGCCTCTCTTCTGGAGTCGGTACAGACTTGGATGCCATCTCTGAAGTACTCTCCCCACAGACGGCGCCAAATGTTTCGGGGTTTTCTGATGTCCTGCGGGAGAGTTACAATTCCGAGACTGGAACCGGACGCCTGTACCTGCAAAATAACGGAGACTCCTGAGAGCTCCGCCTCCAACGGTCAAGTTAGTACCTGATTAAGAAGTAATCAATACAGAAATTAAAGTAATGAGATCTCTCTAGGTGAGAGTGCTTAGTGTTGGTAATCTGCGTTGTTAGCGAGATTAGCCGGTTGTTAATAACTCTGTTCTTCTCTGCTTGATTTCTTGATTGCTTGATTATTCAATCCTCTCTCTAATGAGAATTAATTAAGTATTTATAGCCTTGAGAAGCGTGCAACTCTCTAGGTTTAAGGTAAACCTAGGGCTGATCGGGCCTCTAGACTGGATTGGGCCTTGATGGCCGGTTTTCCCATTTGGCATGGGTGGACACGTGGCGTGCCTCGATTGGTCCGTAGAGGACGTATCTGTGATTGACACGTGGCAGGCTCCTATTGGCCTTCGTGAAGGACACGTGGCGGAACCTGGTTGGTCCACTTGTCAGACGGTGATTGGTGGATAAAAATCCCCTAATCAATCGCTGCAATAATTTTTTCCTTTTCAACAATGTTGGCTTATGAGGTGTTGCCATCTTTCTTGGCTCCATGCCTACGGTTGCATTAATATGTTTTGTGTCAAATAATTCCACACGTATAGCGTGCTCCCTTAGGCTTTTAGATTTTGTTGTTTTGAGTAAAGTTTTTCCCTTGACTTTTTGTTTCCCTTCTTAGAATTTTTCCTGTTTTTAGGCACATTCAAATAAATTTAACAAGATTATTTTTAGAAGAATTAAGAGACAAATTTTCAAATTTATCCTTAAGGCGATTAGCCTCTTCGGTTCTCATGTGGCTAATGAGCTCTTGAAGTATTATGTCGTTGTGGTTCAAAGAGTTGTGATAGTCATTCTAAGATGGAGGAAATTTCTCCAAGAGAACATTGGCTTGTAGGGTCTCACACATCTTCATGCCTTTACCAAGTTTTCGTTGTTATACTCATGATTGGCTTCTCATCATCCATCTTGAAGTTGATCCACTAACCCACCACATACTTCTTACCCGCATCATCCAAAGCATATTTCTTCTCCAAAGAATCCTAAGTGGCCTTACTTGACTTGAAATTGACAAACAAGTCAAACAAGGTGTTGCTCATATGGTGAGAAGATGACCACGAATTAGCTTGTTAACCTTTTCCTTCGAAGCTTCCGTTACGGTTGCCGGAATGGCGGTTGTTGCGGTGGTGTCTTCTTCTTCCGCCTTCTTGAGCACCTTTCACCAAGTTTTCGTAGTTATACCCATGATGGCTTCTCATCATCCATCTTGAAGTTGATCCACCTACCCACCACGTACTTTTCCTTACCCGCATCATCTGAACCATATTTCATCTCCAAAGACTCTAAAGTGGTCTTACTTACTTGAAATTGTTGAGGATTTTCTAGTAAACAAGGTCACATAGAAATATGGAAATGAAATTAACGAAATACTTTGAGGCGTGAACGGGATCACTTTCCCAAAAGTATAATTACGACCCTATACTACAGTCGGGTATCACGGAAATTACTTGGGAGATACAACGAATAACAATTACAATATCTTGTAGGATTATTGCAATTCAATGTATAAAAGTGTTTGTAATTTTGTGATAATGAACAACTGGTTATAACTTCCTATGCCAAAGTGATAAGATAGAAATAATATTTCATCTATATCCCTTCATCATAGGAGGAGTCTTATATATATATATATATATATATATATATATATATATATATATATATATATATATATATATAAACCGCAACAATGCATTCACTAAATAATGTATTAAGTAGTAATGCATTAACTGCCAAACTTTATCAAAAGATATGAAACCGAAACAATGCATTCGCTAAACGATGCATTAAGTCTTCAATTAATACATTTAGCTATAATGCATTAAGTAACTGCCATACTAAAATAAGAAATATCGAAACCGAAATCTTATGTAGCAGTTGACAAATAAGCCTCTTTCTTTCTTTCTCTTGATTAGTTGTATACTACTACCTTAATCATATGTTGTGTAAGTCATGACACCTTAACCAAATGACTTAAACTTAACATAACATAAATATAATCAACTAAATACTCCAAAATTCTCCAACACAAATTGACAAATAAGTCAAACAAGGTGTTGCTCATATAGTGAGAAGATGACCACGAACTAGCTTGTTATCCTTTTCCTTCTTCAAAGCTTCTGTTACGGTTGCCGGAATAACAGTTGTTGCGATGGTGTCTTCTTCTTCCGCCTTCTTGAGCACCTCAATGATGTCTTTATATAGCGGGGAGGGTTATTGTGTCATTCCTAAAAAAAAAGGCACCATAATAAGGTGACGTGGCATGTTATAGTTGGTCCATTTTTCATTTATTTTTAAAAAGCCAAAGTATACTTGTATAATTGTAAATACGTGTATTTTTTTAAATAATACATAATTATAGTATTTGAAAATCTATTTTTATTAATTAAAATCATTTTCGAAAATTAAATTATAATTAAAATTTAGAAAATCAAACATTCATCATTGTTCGTCATCATTCTTCATTCATGATCTTAATTAATCACCCCCAAAATCTTGTATAATCTAGTCGAAACTTAGACAAAAATTCCGACCAACAAGTCGTCCAAAGATCTCAATTTTTTCTGTAATTTTTTTTATTTTTTTACTTATTGTGCTTTACAGAATTTCCTCCCATAAGCATATTTCATTTACTCTATCTTAAGGTTTTCTCAAACCTTTTCATTTGTTATCCCTCACAAGTCACATCACCTCATAGGCTCTATTTGGTTCAACCTCTTGAAATAAAAAAAAATTCAAGAAAAATAAGGTAAAACAAACAAACCCTTGACCCTTTGTTGGAAAATTTCGAAAGATTTTTATTTTCTTACATCTCATTTTAGGGTTTCCACTTTACACCTCCATCATTTTCTTGCTTCCTATATTTTCCACTTCTACTTTCTCATGTTTCTTTGACTCATTTCTGTACTTTTTCAGTTGCATTTTTTGTGGATGATTCCTTGTGATGATTTATGTTAGCTGACCTTAAAATCATTTTTGAGACTAAGGTTTTATTGTTGTTGGTAGTTCAGCATCTTTCCTTGACACATACGATGATGTGGAATTAAAAATTTGTTGCTACCTTTAATATTCTTTATTTATTTTTTATTTTTTATTTTTTACCGTTTGAAGGTTGAAGATGAAGATGAAGATGATATTGAGGAATCTTCAAGTGCCTCAGAGGTCACATCCTACTTTTTTCTCAATTTCTTTCAACTTTATACCAGTGTCATTGTGTGCAGGGGAAAGACGGTAACAAATGTTGGGGTTCAACCCATCCTTGTTGATTTTTAGTTTTTGATTATAAAGTTTATTTGCTAGAACATTTTCCTGGTTAAGTTGATTGTGGACCACATCACTTGAGAAGAATAATTATGGCCAGAATAGTTGGCCTATTAAGGTTTTACACATTTGGATAGCAAGATGAAGGGAGGGGAAGGGAAAGACGAGGAAGGTGAGGGGGAAGGTGGAGCTCCATTTGCCCTCCAAACCACTTCAATTATCAAGGGATGGCGATTAATAGAAAGAAAGGGAAGTTGGATCCCTCCCAGCCTCCCCTATCCTTTTTTTCCAAACAAGGGGACTTGTTTCCCTCCCTTTCTCTCCATTTCCTTATCCAAACAATAGGTTAATGTTGCAAGGACTAGCTAAAGGAAGGATAAGGTGTTTTTTTCCCTTCTCAGGAGAGGTGATGGAGAGAAGAGGGGGGGGGGGGGTGGTGGTGAGGTTGCTTTTCATTTTGTACAGGTTAGTTTATACTGGTTTGTGGGTTCTTCTATTCCAAATCTAGTAGATTTTGGTGGCAGCTGGGTTATGTGTCAACTGTCAAGGCAGGTTATGAATGTCTGGATCAGCTCCAGTTGTGGTGTTTGTAGCTGTGTCAGGCCTCAGGCTCACTGACAGCACTACATATGGGATGCTTTCTTTCCAAAGAAAAAAAAAAAAAAGAAACGTTAATAATGCTTTCATGACCTGCTAAGTATTAGTAATAATAGTTGCTAAAATTCTTTGGCTTGATTCTTGCTTTTCTCCAGGAAATTGATGAAAGTGATGACAATTGGCAAGCTTGATATATTGTGGCTAATTATCTGTGATAGAAGGGTTGAGAGCTTTGTATGTAGGGGCTATCGCGTTTGCTGGATGCCAATGCATGGTGTTCCGTGACAGCCGTTGCATGTCAAACTTGGACGTTAGGTATTCATATATCTGCATCCATTGCTGTTTAGATTGTAAAATTGATGACTGCTTGACGGGCCGGGCATACAAATCAGCAACTCTACATGAAATCAGGGTGAAGTGGCTACTCATCCCATGAAAAATATTGATGTGTTTAAAAGTAGATTTCCCAGGACTTTTTGAGCATAAGTTTATAACACTGTTACTTTTATAGAGGAAATGATTTTCCAATATGGTGAGTTAACATTAGGGGAACTAGAGAGGCTGCATTTAAGTATGGTCTACCCTCTTCAATAAATAATTTGTGGGTTTATATCTTCAATTTTCATAGTTTATTTAGTCTTTGGTGACTCTGAAATCATGATCATTGCTTGCTACCATAACGCCATGATCCTCACCTTTTCTTTTGCTATTTTTCCATTTGCCTCACAGTCTACATTTATAGATCTGGAAAAGTGGAAGAGAAGACTGTGTCTGAAAATAGCAATTGTATAGTGTCTGGCCTTTAGTGTTGTTTGTAATCAGTCAAGATCGTTTATTGCTTAGCTAGCAATTGTTAGACCATTAATGGTTGCAAAAAGAGAGAGGAAGAAGGAAAGATAATGGGAATATTAGGTAATGTCAAAATATAGTTATGGACTTATTTTTTGAGAAAGTATTGGACATTACCATTACCAGTTATTCTCGGTGTCATAAGGCGAATTTTAAAGGGCAATTTTATGGCCTAGTAATCAAGTTCTGTTTGGATTTTTTTTTTTTTTTTTAAGTGACCCTGTGGACTGTGGTTAAGCTTTTCAATACGAGCCATTAGTTGCTGCTTTTGGGGCTAACCTAACTATATAACGAAGTATGATTGGTTGCAAACCTTTATCCTCAAATTACTAACTAAAGTTCTAAACCCTATTTAACACCTATCTTGATCAAATTTGACCACTCTACCAACCAATTAATCCAACAACTCACACACCACCACTTGAACCCTCTACCTTACCCATTTGCATTTAATTTTTCTCTCTTCTCTAGTCCTCTATGACCGCCCCACTTTGTTGCCGGATTGTTGTTGTCACTAATGTCGGGTTCTCAATTGTGTAGTAACTCCACATCAAGTGAGTTTATTTTATATTTATTTCTTCAATTTGATTGTTTGATATTAAATCATTAATACATGCAGACATTGGGATGAATAAGGAATTCTTTTGAATTTAAACATAACACCAAAACCGACTATGTGCCCATATTGATCGTACGCGAGTCTTATATTGACATTTAATATTTAGACATTTGAAATAGCGAACAAACAATAATATTGATACCTACATAACATCAAAACCGACTATGGTTTTGATTAATTACGCTTAAAGAAAATCTTAATTGTTACAAGTGCATTATGTCATCAACTCAGTTCTTACAGATAGTGACGTGTAAAATTTAGTTGTACCACAAAACATAAGTATCAAAAATTGTTTTGATTAATCACGTAAAAGAATAATAATTACTTGTCACTAATGAGTTATACAATCCAAATAAAAAAGGATCCTAAATCATTTTTCCAATCAACCTTATTAAGTGTTGTATTTGTTAAAATACACTAATAATGGTTAAAGATTTGATGAATTATAATTATGTAGAAAGTAATACGATTGAATTTGAAGGTGTGTTGGATAGAATACAAGGGTTTATTTCATCTATGGACAACAAAAAGGGTTCAGTGATTGTCAAAGTATTTTATTTAAAAATTTATCTTTTGGCCCATTTGATGCACAGGCTATTAAATGTACAATGAGAAATCAGCAGAAGCAGGCATGGCCGTATATCGGTGTGCACAGGTACAGGGCCCCCAATAATAAAGGCATAAATTTTAATGGCCCGTTTTTTATTTGTGATTTTATTACTGATACAACCGGATCTTTTAATTATCCTCATAATTTTTTCTTTCTTTAATTTAATTACCTTGACTTCTTTTCTTCTTCTTTTCTTCTTTTTTTGAAATAAGTCCTAAAAGACATTAAATTTCCTTAATGAAAGCCATACGACATCTATAATTGACAATTACCGATAATTAAAACAAATTTAACAAAATCAAACAAGAATTAACCGGAGAAGAGCTAAAAATCCAAATACATAGATATATCAATTCGACACATTCTCGATTTGTTGTCTCATACAACTTTTTGAGTGGATCTGTCGCCGCTTCATAATTTGATTTTGAGAGAAAATTCTTGTGGTGATTTCGTAACCCAAATCCGAACAATAATCAATCGTAGCCTCACACAACTAGAGATCATATTAAGCGCAAATAAAACCTTGTCTTTCGAAGGAGTTCGAAAAATCTTGTCTTTCAAAGGAGATAAAAAAAAACCTTGTATTTCGAACGAGATAAACCAGTTCTTTCGAGGGAGACATTATTATAACCTAAGAAACAACAAAATAAAAAAAAAACGTAAAAGAAACAAAGATTGGGGCTTTTCACCAGTGAAATTCGATGGAAGCCCTTCAAAATTAACAATGGAGGTTAAAGTTTAGGAGAGAGGAGAGGCTAGGTTTTTTTTTAGTGCTACAATACGATTTGCAATTACCTTGACTTCTTAAAAGACGATTAATTATTCCTTCAATTTTGATTCTATCATTCTAACGCCAATTTATCTCTCTAGATTCAACCTTCCTTCTTCAATTCTCTTAATATCTTGTTTTTTCTTCCTTAAATTTGTCATTTAATTATTATTTCTTTACCAAAATTTTATCATTCAATTCCATTATTTTTCCTCTTTCCATGAAACTTCAATTATATATGGGAATTCAAAATGTTTCCCCATATCTACACTAATATACTATAGCAACGGGAGTGAATAAATAAATTTCAATATTTGTAGATCTTTTTTTTACAACCGTTGAATTTTTCCCCTTTTTATATCTTTCAAAATTTGCTACTCTTTATCAAAATTACATCAGTATGGTTCAATGGTCGTAAATTGGTGAGTCTCTGTCTTTCACTCTTTTTCTATAATTAGGGAGAAAGTTTGATAATTTGATTAATTTTGCTGCAATGCTAGTATATACTACTGTAGTCTGCCGACATCTAACCTTTTATTAGTTTTTTTTTTTTTTTTTTTTTTTTTTTTTTTTTTTTTTTTTTTAAGGTTGAATTAAGAAAGGAATGGTGAAGCTTTGAGGATGGTATGGCCAAATTCGATTTGATATGATGCATGTGTTTTATTTTAATCAAAGTTCCATTGAGTTACTACTTTATTATCTAATGAATAAAAAACTCTAAAAAAAACCGAATTTTGTGCTTATCAAAATTTATCGAAAATTTAAATTCTTAGCTTATAGACATTTAAGTTAGTATAAATTATAAATACTATAGTATATTAAATTAAAGTTTAGAACAGGCCTCCTAAACTTCCGAGACGGCCCTGCAAGCAGGTAATGATTTATCAAGGAGCAATTTCTCCAAGACATTTGTCGACATTGATGTTGGTTCTTCTATCGACAGTGGATGGAAAGTATGACTATTCAAAGTGTATACCTTTCAAACTGAGAGTGATACTTAATCGGATTCAAGGCCACATCAAAAGAAGCCCCGAATTATATTGGCGAAAAGGGTCAGACAAGGAACATACTTTTGCACAACAACAATAAGTGATAATGTTCTTAAAAGACATTTTGATCAATCAACTCAACATAGAGAATTTTTATGAAGAAATTATGAGGATGGAAGAATTGTATTATTGCAAATTTGGTCATTTGGGGGAGCGTGAAATGCTTGCAAAAGAAATTTTGACATAAATTGCACCAACACGCCAACTTTGAAATGATAAGTTTGTCAAGTCCCTAAATTGACTCGTAGCTAACCAACATGCTTTTCACATTATGATATCTCCATAAAAATCCCTATTGTTTGTCATAGAATTTTCAAATATTTACTTGTTAAAATTTAAAATATTGACATGATATCCAAAATTTATTAAATTTTCGGGATTGTTATTCATTTAACTTGTACCAATTAATGTGGTTCACAATGTTAAATAACAATAACTTAACAACTAATGACATGTGGTAAACAGAATCAAAGAAAAGCAACACGTGGAAAAATGACTTTCCACACAAGAAAAGCATGGAAAATTAAACTAAATTTGAATTTTTCTCCGGAAAATTGTTTTCAAACATGATGTCCATGGTTAACTATTTTCCATTGAAATTGTACTCCGTGAAAAACAAATAGCCTCGGTGAAAAAGGAGATAAAAAGAATTTACAGAAAATTAAGAAAGGAGATCAAGAGGTGAGAAAACAGGGAAGAGTGATTTCCTCAGAGATGGTAAATTTCCAACAATTTCTTATCAATTTCTCGACAACATAGTGTTCAGCACCACTCAGCAGTGGCGCTAGTGGATGGTAGTTTTGATGAATGTGGGATTGGTGGAATCTCATGGGTTGAGACAGTGATAGTAATAAGATAGCAAGGTTGAAGTGGGTGCTTCGATAGTTAATGGGACCAACAACATGGACAAAGATAAAGTACTTTCCAATGTACGACTTTGTTCACATTGACGATAAATGGTTCAACTTGACAAGAAAAGTCAGGGGTGTTATTTGTCAAAAACAGAGAAGGGCACATACACATCAGGGCAATCAAGCACCAAAATGCCAAAGGCAATGTTCATATCAACTACTGCAAGACCAAGGTTTAGAGGAGATGGGTCGTGCTACTTTGATGGGGGATTTAGCATATTCCCTTTCACTTTTGAAGATGTTGTAAAGAGGGACTCAAAGTGTTTCGGGGTTTTTTGATGTCCAACGGGAGAGTTACGATTCCGGGACTGGATCCGTGCGCATGTACCTGCAAAACAACGGAAACTCCAGTTGGTGGGAGCTCCGCCTCCGACGATCAAGTTAGAACGTGTTTTAGGAGTAAAAGATGCGGAAAGGTGATCTGGTTCCTCCGAAGAGAGGAGTGATCAGGCTAGTTGCGGTGGGCAACCTTGGTAAGAGTGCAATTAATGCTAAGTAAGGTCTAGCAATTAGTATGCACGTGGGATAATCTCTGTATTAGTTAATTTCTTTAATGGAGGCTAATTACATGTATTTATAGCCTCGAAGTACGTGCCCAATACTAGGTTAAATGGTAAACCTAGGACTGATTGGGCTTGCCTTGGGATTCGCGCCTTATTGGCCGTTTTCCAGGTTGGCAATCTATGTGCCACGTGACGTGGCTTGATTGGTCCGTGTTGGACCTCCTGGAGCATGACACATGGCAGCCCCTAATTGGTCCACGTGGTTGACACGTGGCAGGTTATGATTGGTCCACGTGGCGGGGAAAAATTCCCTAAACATTTGCCCTTCACAAGGGTCACGTGACTCGTCACGTGACACCTGTGACAGGTGTCGGCTCGTAATCAGGCGACGACCTGCGATTGATGTTAGCCTGTGATAGGCCATATGTTTTTCCCGCCTATTTTTTGAATTTTGGATTTGACCCTTCAAATTCTAAGATAATCCTATATAAGGGCGTTTAACCAGTCTTTTGTTCGCATTTGTGAACTTTGCAAGAGAACTCGGATCCTTGAACTTGCGCTCTGAGACTTCTGGACGACTGAAAATCAATCGATTGCTTTTACTAGCCGACTGTTCGTAGTGACCGGCTGCTTTTACCGAACCGACTACTAAGTCATCCATCTCCTTTCCCAGAAACATTCTATCTTCAGGTAACCGTCTATATTCCTTTTGCAACTTGTGTTTCTTTACTTTCTTTTGAAAATGGTATCCCAAAAGCACCCGGCACGACCTAGGTTAGTGATCAGTCGCTCACCGGGGACAGCTGAGTCTAGGACTAGTAGTGCCGCCTGCCCCATTCTGGACCCATCTTTGCCATGCGTTCCAAGTTCGACTGTCTCTGTGTCTGTGCTGGACACCATGGCCAGAACTAAGAGGACAGCCAGAATTACCAACTCGGACGGCTCTTCCTTCTACGCTCCCATAAGGGAGCTCTCGGACCGACCGCCTGGTGCCCTAAGCACTCCAAGTGATTCAATTTTGGGAGAATCCGAGGAGGTTCAGCCGGCCACTCCTGTCCTTATTGATATGTCCGGACAGGGGTCTGCACAATCCGAGAGGTCAAGTGACTCTGAATCCAGCTCCTCCAGTCGGTCTTCTCTTGATTCAGAGGAGAGACACTCTCGGCTACATGCAGTGAGAGAGTCTCACGCCGTTGAGAAAGGTGACGACAGGGCAGAGCCGTCCGCCTCTCGGAGGGAGTTATACACTCCTTACTATTGTAATGTTCCAAAGGGCAGGCGGAAGGCCATGACCAAGAGACTTGGAACATTCCGGGCCGACCATGTAATGGGGTATGGCTACATGCTCGCGGTCCCGAACCTTGAGGACACGGTAGTCTGACCTGAAGATTCCAGCTACCGGGACGAGTGTTTCGGCTGCTATGAGGCGGCCATTAAAGCTGGAATTAGATTCCCCCTGCATCCGGTCGTGGAACGGATCCTGGAAGGATACCAGATTGGGCTCTGGCAGCTTGCCCCAAACTCCTGGTTTAACATTTTGGGGTATGTGGCCGGCTGTGAAATTTATAGGGTGGAACCAAGTTTTGAAGCGTTCGCCCACATGAATTACCTTAGCCGGACCCCTAAAACAAGCGGTACCGGATGGTATCAAATTTCCAGCCACAAGGGCTATTTAATGACCAGGGGTAAGGAGAACAAATAGAAGGATTGGAGGAACATCTTCTTCATTGTCTCCGGCCTTGATAAGGCCTTGAAAAAAAAATACAATAGGTGGAACAAAAGAGGAGATCCTAGACTGAGGACTCTTCAAGGTAGACATCAGGGCCAACCCTACTACAGGGGTCCGAGAGTTTATTCCTCACAACTGTCTACCAAAGTTCAAATGGTATTATGATGAATACTTTTTGGCCGCCTGTGGCCTTAGTGAACGAACGGCTAGAGGTAGTCGGCCCACTACTGTTCATGTCTTTGCATTCCTTAATTTGCCTGAATATTTTTCTAACTCTCTGATGCACTGCTTGTAGATAAAGCTATGGAGAAGATTACTGCCTCCAAGAAAGAAGCCGCCCTTCTACGCGCTGCCATTCTTAGCCAGAAGCGGCCTTCCTCTGACTCGCCTTCAAAGGAGGCGTCCAAGGTGAGCTTCTGATATCCTTGGGTTTTTTTTTTTTTACTTGGTTGTTTGTTGCAGGGTGAGTGGCCCAGACCTTCTCCCTCCCAGCAGCCGGACCCCAAGGTTTGTAAGCAGACGGCTGGGAGTACGCCTGGTTCTTCCAGGAAGTAACCTGCTGATAAGCAAGTGCGAACCCCCCAAAGTGGGGCAAAGCAAACAAATGTCTCTAGGGACAGTCGTCCTCTAAGAGGTATTGAACTCGCTTTCTTTCAACTTCAAGTTTCCTCAAATCAGGCAGCCTGTTGCCCCTCATTCTCATCTGCCATATTAATTGTCTTTGTTATTGCAAGCGCCCCCCAAGAGCCGGACCTGGTTCAAATGGCCAAGTCCATGCTCAAGGCCATTCCCCTCGAGGAGAAGGAATCTGTCAGGGGAGTCGGCACCCTTGACCTAGAGTCAATCCTGGCTCTTCTTTCTGAGGTAAACTTGGTTTAATATTTCATTCTGTAGGATAAGAGGCGTTCCTCGCCGCCTGTTTATAAGATCACTTCAGACGCCTGTTTTTGCGTCTTGCAGGCCATGATCCGAGTGTATGGTCTCCGCAAACCTATCCATGAAAAGACCAAGGAGGTAAAAGCTGTGAAGGCCATGGCCGCCTCTGATTGTGACAAGGCAATGTTCCAGATTTCCCAAAATGAAATATTGACCACTGACATTCTGTATTATCAAGCGGCTGCCACCTTGCAGGTCAAGAATCAGTTAGAGGCGGCCAAGAAGAAGAACCTGGAGTTGGAGAAGGCTGTCAAGGACCTCCAAGCCCAATTGCAGTCGCTGAAGCATGCAAACCATGCGGCCGAAGTGTAGGGTTTCATAGTGACCCGACACTACGCGGAAAGAAATGCCCCAAGACCCGCCCCTTAATTAAAGAAATTAACAAGCATAATAAACTTAATCAAACAAGATTAAGAACAAGAATTATACCTTTGTTGCGTGCTTCGCTCCCGAAGAGCTCTTACTTCAAAATCCCGAAACTACGAGATCTCCGACGGATCGTACCCTCAACCTGACCCGAGCGTCCTAAGTCTTGAAGGTTAGTCAACTCCCGGACAAAACAAAAGTATGAGTTTTACGAATCAAAGGTTTACTCTAATTATAAGAGTTGCCTTTTTAATTCCACTCAAGGTTGTGTATTTCCCAATACCATGCCTTTGGTATTTATAGGGAAATGCACCCTTGATTTCCAATCTCCCATCAATGTGGGAGAGTTGGTAAAATCAACAATTTATTTAATTCTAAATTAAATAAATAATCAACTTAATCACATTGCGACAAGTGGCACAATCACATGCTTGAGTGATAGCCAAGGCTAGGAGGGGGGGGGACCATTTGCCTTGCTCCCCAAGGCCTTGATTTGGTTCCCACATCCATGCACAAAACCGGGTCAAGGAGGGCTAGCTGGCTGCCAGCTAGCACTGCCTTGCTGCCCAGCACCCCAGCCAGCCAGTGCGTGCTGGTGCTGGGCTGTGCTGATGCTGTGTGCTGGTGCTGGTGCGTGCTGGTGCTATGCGCTGGTGCGTGCTGGTGCTGGCCCTAGCACTCCCACGCACTACCTCGCACACTCACACACTCCCACACTAGTCAAAATCCCGAAACTACGAGATCTCCGACGGATCGTACCCTCTACCTGACCCGAGCGTCCTAAGTCTTGAAGGTTAGTCAACTCCCGGACAAAACAAAAGTATGAGTTTTACGAATCAAAGGTTTACTCTAATTATAAGAGTTGCCTTTTTAATTCCACTCAAGGTTGTGTATTTCCCAATACCATGCCTTTGGTATTTATAGGGAAATGCACCCTTGATTTCCAATCTCCCATCAATGTGGGAGAGTTGGTAAAATCAACAATTTATTTAATTCTAAATTAAATAAATAATCAACTTAATCACATTGCGACAAGTGGCACAATCACATGCTTGAGTGATAGCCAAGGCTAGGAGGGGGGGGACCATTTGCCTTGCTCCCCAAGGCCTTGATTTGGTTCCCACATCCATGCACAAAACCGGGTCAATGAGGGCTAGCTGGCTGCCAGCTAGCACTGCCTTGCTGCCCAGCACCCCAGCCAGCCAGTGCGTGCTGGTGCTGGGTTGTGCTGATGCTGTGTGCTGGTGTTGGTGCGTGCTGGTGCTATGCGCTGGTGCGTGCTGGTGCTGGCCCTAGCACTCCCACACACTACCTCGCACACTCACACACTCCCACACTACGCGCACCCACGCATCTAGCTCCATGCTCGCAATGCCTAGCATGCGTGCTGCTAGCGAGCCATGCATGTTGGGCTTGACGCTGCTTGCTAGCTCTTCCTCGCATACACTCGCACAGCCACACGCACCAGCCTCGGCCATGCACCACGTACTATGCATGCATCAGCCTCGGCCATGCACCACGCACCACGCATGCGTCAGTGCCTAGCACTAACTGTGCTTGGTGCGTGTGGTCCTGTTGTGCTAGGGCTGCGACGACACCTAGCCATCCTAGGGCACGCATGGTGCGCCTAGAGATGCTGCCTGGGTTGTGATGGTGCCGAGCCTAGGGGCACGCATGGTGCGCCTAGCGATGCTGTATGGGCTGCAATGGGCTGTGATGAGCTGCGATGGTGCGCCTAGCACACCTAGTGTGCTTAGGCTTGCGCCTAGCCATGCTAGGTGCATGCTAGCTCGAACTAGCCTAGCATCCACATGGTTAGACCATTGTGGTGCTACGGCTACGCTCGTACTTGTCGCTTGTGATTTTGCGACGCTCGGCCTCGACGCCCTAGGCTCGATATCCGACGTCTGTATTCATAAAACTCTGTCGACTTATTAACTCCTTTTGGATTAATTTGTCGTCTCGGATCGGTGATTCGATTGGGTTCGACCCGAAGGGTTCGGTTAAGATTAAGCTGTAATATCAATTGTACCCTGATATTACTGATCGGAAGCGGCCTCCACCTAGGCATTCCGATCACTTGATCTTACTGAAGAATTAACTCTGTAATAATTCTGAACCCTCTATCGGAAGAATACACTTGTTGGAAGGACACCATTCCTTTCAATCTCCCACTTGTCCTTCCGGACAAGTGTGCATACAATGTATAGCCTATTTCCTATGTCTCTTAATGTTTCTTCGTGAACTATAAGGTAAGATTCATCGTCATCCTTATTACGTTCAGAAGTATTTCTCGATCTCCGAGTTCGAATGTCAATAAGCAGATGATTTCAAAAATCCATCTGAGCACGGCCATGCATTTTCACAGTCACGCTCTTCGAGCGGCCTTGTAAACAACAAAACATTTTTCCCTATTGTTAATAGGGGGACAATCCCAATCTTGCATTGTAAGTTCCTCTTACTAAGAGGACTTAGTCCCCCGAGAGTTCCCGTTATGATCCCCAGTTACGGCAGACGTTAGGAAACATCAAAGAGTCTAGTACTCAAACAAGAAAACTTCACAATACTCATGGTCGGAGGAAACAGGTTCCGATAGTCATAATGAGAAATGTACTTATGACAATTTGAAATTTATTAAAGTACTCTCATAGGTCTTATCCAGTACGGTTCCAAATTGTACCTGTGCAAATTATTTATTGAAAGGAGTGGTGTCCTTCCGACAAGTGTATTCTTCCGATAAAGGGTTCAGAATTATTACAGAGCTAATTCTTCAGTAAGGTCAAGTGATCGGAACGCCTAGGTGGAGGCCGCTTCCGATTAGTAATATCAGGGTACAATTGATATTACAGCTTAATCTTAACTGAACCCTTCGGGTCGAACCCAATCGAATCACCGATCCGAGACGACGAATTAATCCGAAAGGATTTAATGAGTCGACGGAGTTTTACGAATACAGACATCGGAAATCGAGCCTAGGGCGTCGAGACCGAACGTCGCAAAATCACAATCGACATGTATGAGCGTAGCCGTAGCTAGGCTAGGCTAGCTCATAGCAAGCCTAGGCGCACCATGGTGTGCTAGGCACCATCGCAGCCTAGGCGCGCCTTAGCAGCCCATCGCAAAGCTAGCAACATGCTAGCATGGGTGCTTGGGTGCGCATGGCAGCCATCGCAAGCCCCTCAAGCACCAGGCAGCCCATCGCAAGCTAGCAGCATGCTAGCATGGGTGCATACGACACCTATCTCCAGCTATGGGCGCACCATCGCAGGCCCTGGTGCTGTGTGCGTTCGTGCCTGGCATGGCAGCACCATCGCAGGCACCAGGCGCACCATGGCAAGCACTTGGTGTTGCGTGCGTGCGTGCCTGGCGTAGCAGCACCATCGCAAGCACCAAGTGCTAGCATGGGTGCCTGCCTGGCAATGGTGCACCATGTGCGTGTGGCTTGTGTGCTAGCCTTCGTATGGCAGCACCAAGCAACGCACCACATGCGAGGGCCTGGGAGCCAGTGTGGTTCTAGGCCTCGCACAGCAGCTAAGTATCACCACGCATCAAGACTGCCGCATGATGCGTGGGTAGTGCGAAGGAGGGTGCGAGGCGTGTGAGCGCATGGTGGCTGTGCTAGCGATGAGGCGCGAAGAGTGTGCGTGTGTGTGCGTGGGGCTGCTGGGGGCCAGTGCCAGCACTAGGTGCTAGTAGCGCCCAGCGCCAGCACGTAGCACCAGCACAGCCCAGCAGCAGCGTGCACTGGCTGGCTGGCTGGGTGCTGGGCAGCAAGGCCACGCTAGCTGGCAGCCCCAGCTGGCACACTAGCTGGCAGCCAGCTAGCACACCTAGACCCGGTTTTGGGCATGGTGTGTGGGGACCATTACATGACCTTAGGGATCAAGGCAATGGTCCCCCCCAAGCCTTGGTCCTCACTTGGCTTTCTCTATAATTATGCCAAGTGTCGATTTTTGATTGAGTTGATTAATTATTTAATTATGGAATTAAAAAAAATGTCTTTTTACCAACTCTCCCACATTGATGGGAGATTGGAAATCAAGGGATCATTTCCCTATAAATACCAAGCTTGGTATTGGGATTTGATACAACCTTGAGTGGAATTAAAAAGGAAACTCTAAGAAAAGAGTAAACCTTTGATTCGTAAAACTCATAGTTAATTTTTTCCGGGTCTTGACTAACCTTCAAGACTTGGGACGCTCGGGTCGGGTCGAGGGTACGATCCGTCGAAGATCTCGTCTTTTCGGGATTTTGAAGTAAGAGCTCTTTAGGAGCGAAGCACGCGTCAAAGGTATAATTCTTGTTCTTAATCTTATTTGATTAAGTTTATTATGCTTTTTAATTTTTTTAATTAAGGGGCCTGTCTTGGTGGGTTTCCTTCCGCGTAGTGATGGGTCACTACGAAACCCAACAGCGGTATCGGAGCCACGCTCCTTTTAATTTTTGCAATTATTGTTGAATTAAGGTGTTTTAAAGAATTTATTTTTCTGGTTCATGTTCATCTAATTAGATTAGATGCTCGTTTTAATTAATTTTAAAACTCGATTTTATTTTCGATTTGGCTGTCGAACCCAGATTTTGGCTCAAAAATAGTGATTTTTGGGTGGAATCGACATTCTGGAACTGTTTCAACCCTTTTAGGATTGTCCAGAAGCCAAATTCGAACCATAAACTTAATTTTTCTGGGGTTTTTCGTTTTTCAACGAAATTTTTTAAGTCTTTTAAGCCTTGATTAATGCAAGCATTACAAGGTTAGATTAAATGCACTTTTGCATCACTAATCT
This sequence comes from Chenopodium quinoa, assembly GCF_001683475.1. Taxonomy (NCBI): domain Eukaryota; kingdom Viridiplantae; phylum Streptophyta; class Magnoliopsida; order Caryophyllales; family Amaranthaceae; genus Chenopodium; species Chenopodium quinoa. Next base: position 909,051 of record NW_018742372.1, read on the forward strand.
ACTGGTTTTCAAATATCCTTGAGCATATAATGGAGTGTTTATTAGTGCTTAAGTTGATATACCAATTTATCACATAAACTTGTTTTTTCACAATTTTGCAAATAAATTGCAATAAGGTGTGAAAACTTGTTGTGATTTTGTATTTTAAGTTCCCAAATAATGTTAAAGTTCTAATCTTTAAATGTTTAAATGATTGGAACCCTAACCCTAAATTCCATGTTGAACAAAGTTTGGATTTTTTCATGTTTTGGTTGATTAAAATCCATTAAGTTCAATTACTTGTGAGTAAAATTTGGTTAATCTTCATATTGGAAGATGTAATCTTGGTATTTTACACAAGTATGCAAGTTGGAAAATTTTATCATTGGATGGTTAATTTATTTTTCCAACTCCCTTTTGTCAAATCCATTATTAATTTGCATATTGGAAAGATTAATTTTGGACATAGCTCATTTTATTTTAAACATAAAGTTTGACCTAATTTTGTTCAAAATGGACATTTTGGATAAATTTAGGCTTGTGCACCAATAAAATAAATTTGTTTAAGTTAGACTTAATTTTGTTTTATTTTCCGTCAAATTAATTCTAAAATTTGATTTAGAATTGATTAATGTCACACACAAATCGGAATTAAATTCCGAGTAAAATGCACGCAAAACGATGCAAAACCGCAAGCGTCACCAAGGCTAGCCGGGCTGCCTAGCAGCCCACATGTAGGCTGCCTGTGGTGCACATATGGTTGTGCATCGCTTGGTGCGTGGCTGTGTGGAGAGGAGGGGTCTGTTGTGTGGTGCGTGAGCTGGCGCATGGGGCCTTAGGCTGCTGGTACGCTTGTGCTGCTACTGGGCAGCGAGGCAGCAAGCCCCAGCCAGCCAGCAAGCTGCTAGCATGCGTAGCATACGTAGCATGTGTAGCAAGCTGCTGGTGCTAGCTAGCAAGGCAGGCTGTGCTAGGCACACTTGCTAGCTGCCAGCACCACGCACCATGGCGCAGGGGCCATGGGCTGCCTAGCAGCCATGGTGCGCCATGCATCATAGGATGATGCCCTTTGTGCTTAGAACTTGAGCTATGATTTTGCGATTTTTCCCGTGTTAATAATTTTGATTAATTATTTTAACGAGGCTAAAAACCTCGATTTTCAATTTTGCAAAATTTTGACAAATTACGGGTTATGCCGACTTAATTAATCGGATTAACTAAGCACGGATGCGGAATTTAGTGGGAGCTTAATTAAATGCGTTAGCCTTTTGCGTTTAGAAATAATGAATTAAACCACTTTGACTAGTTTTAATTAGGCGCGTTAATTGGATTAACGACCTAAGTTAGTTACTAGTTTTGCGTGTTTAATTATGTATTTCGTAAAATTGCATGGGTCGTTCACAAATAGTGAACATGTGAATGAAAGATTGCTTTCAAAACAGGTTCTTTGAATATGGCAACTAGTGGGGTCCGACTAGGATAGAAAATACGGATTGCGCTCCGTTATGTATTTATGTAAATCTAAATACGGTCTGCGAACCAATAAGTATTTTTTCACTATTAGATTAATCTTAGTCGTTCTAGCTAGCTTCTTTTATTTCATTTTGGCCAAGATATCTCAAGACGGCGTTTCGACGAAGACGAGCCAAGATGAAGACCCATGGAAATTGAAGATTTCAAGGGGTCATGCTAGTTGCCAAATGCATCTATTTTATGCCTTATATATTGCTATTATGTATATGATTGCTAGATGTATTTCTAGGATTTCTATAATGTTGCGATGATTAGTTAAGTTCACTTAAATCAACCAACATAGAAACCCTAGGTCCCTTAATAATATTGAGCTAAAATTTGCCGTTCCAAGAACAACACTTACCGAACTAATGCGCGTACGTGATGGATTACGCCAAAGCGAGGCATCACTACTTCCCTAGGAACGTAAGGTATACTAGGTATACAAGTTGTCTTGGTTAAGCTCAACGATATCAGTAAGGAGTCCTTAGATGTCGTGGAAAAAGAGATAAAATGTCAGGAATGCATTAGATGCGACATTTTATCAAACCGAGAGTAGCTTGGAGCTATTAGCAACTGGATTGCTTACCTTAAGATATTAATGGTTAAGACAAGACAAAGCATGCTTAACCATTTCTTGATCTTTGGGATCTCGGAATCATTTTATTCTCGCCCATAAGGGACATTGTTAAAATGCGTGGATAAAATGTTCAATAAGTTTGAATATGTGCATGAACGCTTTAAATTTCTACTTATTGATGTATGAATGGTTTTTCACTTCAAATTCTTTCAATTGTAGAAATCATGTCTGCATGTAACTCAAACAACAACCAAATGTGCCCGGAACTCCTCGAAAAGTTGGCCTTTCCCTTAAACTTGGTCAACTTTAAGGAATGGGAGGAGGAACTCAGGAGAACTCTCCAGAATTGTTCCTTGGAGTATACTCTTGATACTCCCATTCCAAGCTTCTTTGCTAAAGGGATCATGACCGACGAGGCTCATGAAGAATGGTCTTCCAATTGCAAAAGGGTCTCACGACTCATGGCAAATTCCATCCCGGAAGATTGGAAGGAAACTTTTTCCTCCTACCTTCCGGATATGTTCCTCAAAGCACTTGAGGACGTTGTCAATGTAAGAGTCACCAAGAGTGACAATGGCAACTTTGATGGACTCGTGTTTGACTTGACTAGGTCACTCTCAAACATGAGGATAAAGCCACCAAACGTGGGATGTCTTGCTAAGGAAAGGAGACGGCTTTGGACCAAGGTCTACAATGCTAAATTGAGACCCGACATGCCCCTCCGACCTCATGTGCTTGGTATGACTAGGCTCTTAGAACACATGAAGCTTCTCGGAATTCCATTGGAAGACGAGATGGCGGGGCATATCCTGCTTGCTTCACTCCACTCGGGCTATGACACACTTAGAGTGCATATTGCTGCGGGAAAGGAGACACACTCCCTCAAGGAGGTGGTGCAACTACTTAGCCAAGCCACTGCCTATGGAATGACCAAAAGGCCCTTGAGAGCTAAGAAGAAGGAGTTCAAGAAGGTCAAGGCAAAGATGAGATGCTTCCATTGTGGCATGCAAGGCCACTATAAGAGGGAATGCATACTCGTCAAGGAAGAGGGGATCACTCCGACTACCTCAGGTATCTTCTTTAACACTTGTGGATTAAGCTTATCATAAGGTATTGGATACCAAGTATGACTCACTTAATGTTGCCTTTTCAGGGACCAAGTGAGAAGCTTATCAAGTGTTGGTGCAAAAGCAAAGAGACGACGAAGATGGTTTTTCGGTCGTGCTTGCATGCACTATTTTTTCTATGACATGTAATTAAACTATTTCTAGTTTTCATCATGCTTTGAACATACTATGATCCATGGTGTTGGACACCTAGGAATTTCAAATGTAAGACTTTTGACAATAGTTGTTTCAAGTTTGTCTTACAAATTTATGTTTAAATAAATTGCATGTTTTACATAAGATTAGACAAAAGTTGATACCACCAGCTAAGACCATTGAGTCGAATGAAACCTACTTGTGGCATTGTCGTCTTGGCCATATTAACATCAAACGCATCAAGAAACTTCTTCAAGAAGGTGTTCTTGACTCATTCGACTTAGAGTCGTTTGAAAATTGCGAAGGATGCTTATTAGGCAAGATGATAAAACAGCCATTCTCCAAGTTGGGAGAAAGGGCAAGTGACTTATTAGATCTAATACACACGGATGTATGTGGACCTATGAGCACATCCGCAAGGCAAGGTTACCGATATTTCATCACTTTCACCGACGATTATAGTATATATGGCTATATCTATTTAATGTCGAATAAATCATTTGCACAGGTACAGTTTAGAACTGTACTGGATAAGACCTATGAGAGTACTTTAAGAAAGATTAAAATTTTGTCATAAGTACATTTCTCATTATGGCTATCGGAACTTATTTCCTCCGACCATGAGTACTGTGAAGTTTTCTTGTTCGAGTACTAGGCTCTTTGATGTTTCCAAAAGTCTGGCGTAACTGGGGATCATAACGGGAACACTCGGGAGTCTATGTCCTCTTAGTAAGAAGAACTTACAATACAAGACTGGGATTGTCCCCCTACTAACAATAGGGAAAATGTTTTGTTGTTTAAAAGGCCGCTCGAAGAGTGAGACTGTGAAAATGCATGGTCGTGCTCAGATGGATTTTAGAAATCATCTGCTTATTGACAGTCGAACTCGGAGATCGAGAAACACTTCTGAACGTAATAAGGATGACAAAGAATCTTACCTTATATTTCACGAAGAAACATTAAGAGACGAAGGAAATGAGCTATACACAATAAGCACACTTGTGGAGATTGAAAGGAATGGTGTACTTCCAACAAGTGTATTCTTCTGATAGAGGGTTCAGAATTATTACAGAGCTAATTCTTCAGTAAGGTCAAGTGATCGGAATGCCTAGGTGGAGGCCGCTTCCGATCAGTAATATCAGGGTACAATTGATATTATAGCTTAATCTTAACTGAACCCTTCGGGTCGAACCCAATCGAATCACCGATCCGAGACGAAGAATTAATCCGAAAGGATTTAATGAGTCGATAGAGTTTTACGAATACAGACATCGGAAATCGAGCCTAGGGCGTCGAGACCGAACGTCGCAAAATCACAATCGACATGTGTGAGCGTAGCCGTAGCTAGGCTAGGCTAGCTCATAGCAAGCCTAGGCGCACCATGGTGTGCTAGGCACCATCGCAGCCTAGGCGCGCCCTAGCAGCCCATTGCAAGCCCCTCAAGCACCAGGCATCCCATCGCAAGCTAGCAGCATGCTAGTGTGGGTGCCTGGGTGCATATGGCACCTATCGCCAGCAATGGGCGCACCAGGCGCACCATCGCAGGCCCTGGTGCTGTGTGCGTGCGTGCCTGGAATGGCAGCACCATCGCAGGCACCAGGCGCACCATGGCAAGCACTGGGTGTTGCGTGCGTGCGTGCCTGGCGTAGCAGCACCATCGCAAGCACCAAGTGCTAGCATGGGTGCCTGCCTGGCAATGGTGCACCATGTGCGTGGTGGCTTGTGTGCTAGCCTTCGCATGGCAACACCAAGCAACGCACCACATGCGAGGGCCTGGGCACCAGCGTGGTGCTAGGCCTCGCACAGCAGCTAAGCATCACCACGCATTAAGACTGCCGCATGATGCGTGGGTAGTGCGAAGGAGGGTGTGAGGCGTGTGTGCGCATGGTGCGAGGGACAATGCGGCCAGCATGCGTGGCTCGCTAGCAGCACACATGCTTGCTGTGCTAGCAATGAGGTGCGAAGAGTGTGCGTGTGTGTGCGTGGGGCTGCTGGGGGCCAGTGCCAGCACTAGGTGCTAGCAGCGCCCAGCGCCAGCACGTAGCACCAGCACAGCCCAGCAGCAGTGTGCACTGGCTGGCTGGCTGGGTGCTGGGCAGTAAGGCCACGCTAGCTGGCAGCCAACTAGCACACCTAGACCCGGTTTTGGGCATGGTGTGTGGGGACCAATACATGGCCTTGGGGATCAAGGCAATGGTCCCCCCCAAGCCTTGGTCCTCACTTGGCTTTCTCTATAATTATGCCAAGTGTCGATTTGTGATTGAGTTGATTAATTATTTAATTTTGGAATTAAATAATTGTCATTTTACCAACCTCCCACATTTATGGGAGATTGGAAATCAAGGGATCATTTCCCTATAAATATCAAGCTTGGTATTGGGATTTGATACAACCTTGAGTGGAATTAAAAAGGCAACTTTAAGAAAAGAGTAAACCTTTGATTCGTAAAACTCATAGTTAATTTTGTCCGGGTCTTGACTAACCTTCAAGACTTGGGACGCTCGGGTCGGGTCAAGGGTACGATCCGTCGGAGATCTCGTCTTTTCGGGATTTTGAAGTAAGAGCTCTTTAGGAGCGAAGCACGCGTCAAAGGTATAATTCTTGTTCTTAATCTTGTTTGATTAATTTTATTATGCTTGTTTAATTGCTTTAATTAAGGGGCGGGTCTTGGTGGGTTTCCTTCCGCGTAGTGACGGGTCACTACGAAACCCAACATTTATGACTGTCACGTCCTCGCAGCACAAGAAACGGTGCTGTAAATCATACTACACACTAATCTGTGGCGGCCATCAATCGTCCATCCGTTAGATGACCTCGATTAGGGACAATTTTCAATTTAATTATTCAATGTTCACTTAACAGGTGTTTCTTTATCCAAGACATGGTCTTGATACCCTGTTTTGAATATTTCCGTAAATCGAATGGACTCATTATTTAATTCTAAACCACAATTAAATAGCAATGGAGTGAATGATAATTTTGCACAAAAATTAATTACTCCATAAATGAATGGTTTCAATACAGTGTCTTACATTAAAACTACCAGTTTAATTAAAACACATGTACAGGGAATTTCAAAGCCAGTCTCCAACATGCTTGATTCCTATCGCCTCAATGTTCTTATTGTGTTTCACCTGAGGCAGCGGTGCCAATCTTACAAATTCTGATTTCACCTTCGGATTTCCATTCCCTTATCATGTGAAATCGCCTTTGCACGTGTTTGACCTTCTGGTGTTCTCTCGGCTCCCTGGCCTGAGCGATAGCTCCATTGTTATCACAATAGAGTTCTATCGGCCCCTTGATTGAGGGTACAACACCAAGTTCGCTGATGAACTTACGAATCCAAACAACTTCCTTGGCAGGTTCTGAAGCGGCCAAGTACTCGGCTTCAATTGTAGAGTCTGCAGTGGTGCTCTGCTTGGCACTCTTCCAGCTAAACGCTCCTCCATTTAGGCAAAATATGTACCCTAACTGTGACTTGAAGTCGTCTCTGTCAGTCTGGAAGCTAGCATCGGTGTAACCTTCAACAACCAGTTCTTTGTGGCCTCTATACACCAGGAACTTATCCTTGTTCCTTTTCAGGTACTTTAGGATATTCTTGGCCGCAGTCCAATGCGCCTCTCCTGGGTTCGATTGGTATCGGCTCGTTGCACTTAGGGCATACGATACATCTGGCCTTGTACATATCATGGCATACATGATCGATCCGATCAGCGAAGCATACAGGATCTGATTCATTCTTTCTCGCTCAACAGGTGTCTGTGGACACTATTTCTTACTGAGATTTATGCCATGGGACATGGGTAAATGCCCTCTCTTGGCATTCTCCATGTTGAATCGAGCCAGTACCTTATCAATATAAGTACTATGGCTTAATCCAATCATCCTTATAGATCTATCTCTGTAGATCTTGATGCCCAATATGTATTGTGCTTCTCCTAAGTCCTTCATTGAAAAACACTTTCCCAACCAGCCCTTTACGGACTCCAGTAATTTTGTGTTGTTTCCAATGAGAAGTATGTCATCGACATACAGGACTAGGAATGCAATATCACTCCCAATGACCTTCTTGTATACACAAGATTCATCTGGATTCTTGATAAAACCAAACTTGCTAATGGCTTCATCAAATCGCAGATTCCAACTTCTGCTGGCTTGCTTTAGTCCATAAATAGACTTCTTCAGCTTGCAAACCTTTCTAGCGTTGCCTGGATCGATAAAACCTTTTGGCTGTGTCATATACACAGTTTCTTCCAAAATTCCATTAAGGAAGGTAGTTTTGACATCCATTTTCCATATTTCATAATCGTAATATGCAGCAATCGCTAGGATGATCCGGACGGATTTTCGCATTGCAACTGGTGAAAAAGTTCCATCATAGTCAATTCCGTGCCACCAGTCTAGCTTTGTATATCGATACATTTCCATCCTTGTCTGTCTTCACTTTGGAGATCCATTTGCAACCAATGGGTGTATAACCCTGGGGCAAATTCACCAAGTCCCAGACTTGATTTTTAGACATGGAGTCCATCTCGGATCTCATGGCCTCTTGCCATTTTGCAGGGTCCGGGCTCGTCATAGCTTTCTTGTATGTCGCCAGCTCATCACCATCCATGACTAGGATGTCCTGATCATCGGTTAAGATGATACCGAGGTATCTGTCTGGTTGAGATCTTTGCCGTTGCGACCTACGAAGGGTAATCGGTTGAGCATTTTCATTGTTAGTTTGATTTTGACCAATCTTCTTAGATGCTTCCAAAGCATCTAGATTGTCAGTTTTTTCAGGTTGACATTGTTGCTCATCCTTTCGAACTTCGCCGAGTTTGATTTTCCTCCCACTTGTCATTTTGGAAAAATGTTCCTTCTCCAAAAATACACCACCACGAGCAACAAATACTTTGTTCTCGGATTTATTGTAGAAGTAATACCCTTTGGTTTCTTTTGGATATCCCACAAAGAAACACTTATCCGATTCGGGGTGTAGTTTTTCCGAAATTAATCGCTTGACATATGCTTCGCATCCCCAAATCTTGAGAAAAGACAACCTAGGAGGTTTCTTAGTCCATAATTCATATGGAGTCTTTTCAACAGCTTTTGACGGAGCTCTATTCAGTGTTAGTGCTGCAGTTTGTAGCACATGTCCCCAGAAAGAGATAGGGAGTTCACTAAGACCCATCATTGATCGAACCATGTCTAACAAGGTTCGATTCCTCCGTTCGGACACTTCGTTCCATTGAGGAGTTCCGGGAGGTGTCAACTCTGAAAGAATACCATTTTCTTTCAAGTGATCGTCAAATTCGTGGCTCAAATATTCTCCACCTCGATCCGATCGAAGTGCTTTAATTTTCTTGCCAAGTTGATTTTCAACTTCTTTCTGAAATTCTTTGAATTTCTCAAAGGATTCAGATTTATTCGACATTAAGTAGATATAGCCATATCTATTATAATCGTCGGTGAAAGTGATGAAATATCGGTGACCTTGTCTTGCGGGTGTACTCATTGGTCCACATACATCCGTGTGTATTAGACCTAATAAGTCACTTGCCCTTTCACCCAACTTGGAGAATGGATGTTTTATCATCTTGCCTAATAAGCATCCTTCGCAATTTTCAAACGACTCTAAGTCGAATATGGCCAAGACGACAATGCCACAAGTAGGTTTGATTCGACTCGATGGTCTTAGTTCATTTGGTATCAATCCTATTGTCTTTGTGTAAAGCATGCAATTTCATTTGAATATAAGTTTGCAAGACAATTTTGAAATAACTATTGTCAAAATTTTTACAAGCAAAATGATTAGGTGTCCAACACCATGGATCAAAATATTGTTCAAAAGGCATGATAAAACTAGGATTAGTTTTAATTACATCTCGAAGACAAAATAGTGAATGCAAGCATGACCGAAAATCCATCTTCGTCGTCTTCTTGCTTTTGCACCAACACTTGATAAGCTTCTCACTTGGTCCCTGAAAAGGAAACATAAAGTGAGTCATACTTGGTATCCAATACCTATGATAAGCTTAATTCACAAGTGTTTAGGAAGATACCTGAGGTAGATGCTCCATTCCTCTCTTCCTCTTCTCGAAAGAGCTTGCATTCTCTCTTGAAGTGGCCTTGCCCACCACAATAGAAGCAACTCATCTTAGCCTTAACCTTGAAATCCCACCTTCTTGAAGGTCTTTTGGTTGCCCTAAATGAGTTGGCTTAGTGAAGTAGCTCCACCACATTCTTCAAGGAATGTGTCTCCTTCGATTCAGAAATATATGCCCTTAGTGCATCATATCCTGAGTGGAGTGAAGTGAGCATAATATGACCAGTCATTCCATCTTCTAGTGGAATTCCGAGGAGTTCCACGTGCTTGAAGATCTTAGTCATTCTTGTCACATGGGGTCAGAGGGGCATACCCGGTCTCAACTTGGTGTTGCAGACTGTAGACCAAAGATGGTACCTCTCTTTCGCAAGACAACCTTGATCCGATGGCTTCACATTCATGTCGGTAAGTGACCTAGTCACTTAAAAAAAGAGTCCATCATTTTTGTCATTGAAAACATCCCTTAGTTCTCCAAGGAACAAGTCCGGAAAAGAGAATGAAAGTTTTTCTTTCCATTCTTTCGGGATGGAGTTAGCCATGAGTTGTGACACTAATTTGCAATCCTTTGACCATGCACAATAAGTTTCGTCACTCAAGTGTTTCTTGGTACAGAGGGTTAGGAGGGAAGTATCCAGAACATACTCCTTGGAACAACTCCGGAGAGTTCTCCTGAGTTCTTCCCATTCTTCAAGGTTTGTTAAGTTAAGCTTGATAGCTAACTTTTCGGGGAGTTTCGGGCACACATGGTTGTTGTTTGAGTTACTTGCAGACATTGTTCTACAATTGAAAGAATTTGAAGTGAAAAACCATTCATAAATCAATAAGTTGAAATTTAAAACGTTCATTCATATTTTCAATCTTATTGAGCATTTTATCCACGCATTTATAAAATTGTCCCTTTTAGGCGAGAATAAAATGATTCCGAGATCTCAAAGATCAAGAAATGGTTAAGCATGAGTTGGCTTGTCTTAATCATTAATTATCTTAAGGTAAGCAATCCAATTGCTAATAGCTCCAAGCTACTCTCGGTTTGATAAAATGTCGCATCTAATGCATCCTTGACATTTTATCTCTTTTGCCACGACATCTAAGGACTCCTTACTGATATCGTTGAGCTTAACCAAGACAACTTGTATACCTAGTATAACTTACGTTCCTAGGGAAGTAGTGATGTCTCGCTTTGGCGTAGTCCATCACGTACGCGCATTAGTTCGGTAAGTGTTGTTCTTGGAACGGAAAATTTTAGCTCAATATTATTAAGGGAGCTAGGGTTTCTATGTTGGTTGATTTAAGTGAACTTAACTAATCGTTGCAACATATAGAAATCCTAGACATGCATCTAGCAATCATATATAACAACAATGTATATAAAGCATAAAATAGATGCATTTGGCAACTAGCATGACCCATTGAAATCTTCAATTTCCATGGGTCTTCATTTTGGCTCGTCTTCATCGAAACGCCGTCCTGAGACATCTTGCCCAAAAATAAAATAAAGCTAGGTAGAAGGACTAAGATTAATCTAATAGTACAAAAATACTTAACGGTTCGCAGACCGTATTTAGATTTACAAAAATACATAACGGAACGCAGTCCGTATTTTCTATCCTAGTCGGGCCCCACTAGTTGCCATTTTCAATAACCTGTTTTGAAAACAATCTTCCATTCACCCATTCACTATTTGCGAATGGCCCATGCAATTTTACGAAATACATAATTAAACACGCAAAACTAGTAACTAACTTAGGTGGTTAATCCGATTAACGCGCCTAATTAAAACCAGTCAAAGTTGTTTAATCCATTATTTCTAAACGCAAAACGCTCACGCAATTAATTAAGCTCCCACTAAATTCCGCATCCATACTTAATTAATCCGATTAATTAAGTCGGCATAACCCAAAATTTGTCAAAATTTTGCAAAATCGAAAATCGAGGTTTTTAACCTTGTTAAAATAATTACTTAAAATTATTAAAACGGCAAGATTTTCGCAAAATCACATAGCTCAAAACTAAGCAACGAAGCCTCACCCAAGCATGGTGCATTGCGCACCATGGCTGCTAGGCAGCAGTGGGATGGCTGGCTGGGGCTTGCTGCCTCGCTGCCCAGCAGCAGCATAAGCTTCCCAGCAGCCTACGTGTTAGAATCCAACTCCTTTTGATGTATTAGATTCCATTTAAGTGCTTTCCTAGAGTTTAGGTTATGTTTTCTTAGCTTGAGGTCCCATTATTGTGTTACTGTCAGATCAGTGTTCACTAGGGATTCTCCTTGTATGTCATTTAAAGCTCTTTAGAGGGCGAATGATTAATGAAATCTTAAAGCCTTCTACCAAGTGTTGCCTTGCTTTTATGCTTGTTTGTTGTTAGAACTTTATAGATATTGTGTCTTACTTGCATATTAGCTCCCCTCCAACCCAACTTGATGCGCTAAGGACTCGTGGTTCGGACCCGCTTGTGCCCGCTTTGAAGTATCGGCCGTCACAAGCCCCGACCACCCGCACTCCGTCGCCCCGATAGACTTGAGTGCTCCTGAGATTCTATTGCCCGCTTGTGTTGCTTTGTGCTCACAAGCCCCTCTTCCGCTCAAGGCTAGCGTTCTTGCCGCCAAAAGGCTAGAGCGCGCCGCACGTTTCGGGGTCCAAACTCCCGGACCGTGACAATTGGTATCAGAGCCGAGGCTCAAACCTCGTCGCAAGCAACTCGTGTAGGCACCAAGGAGGGCTACACGAAGATGGAATTCTTAGAAGAAAGGCTCGATTGGCTCGAGGAGAAGGCGGACAAATGGGCTGAGCTCCAAGTCATTGTACACGAGCAAGCCGAGCAAATTGTGAAATTGATGGCTGACAGAGATGCCCTCCGCTAACAATTGCAATTTGTTCAAGGAAAAGCCGACGAAGCACTTGAGAAATGTGCAACCTTAACGCGCGCTGTGGGCAGAGACGCACTGGGTGTTGGTGTGGCGAAGATAAAGCCGCCCAAACCTCGCGACTACAGTGGCGCTAGAGATGCGAAAGAAGTTGATAACTTCCTCTTCGACATGGAGCAGTACTTCCGAATATGTCAACTAAGTGACGATCAGAAGGTGGATACTGCCATCATGTACTTGTCCGAAGATGCTAAGCTGTGGTGTCGCACCAAGCACGCAGACATCGAAGCAGGAAGGATTAAGATTGATACATGGGCGGAGTTCAAAGAGGAACTCAAAGAACAATTCTACCCCGTCAACACAGCGTTTGTTGCACGGATGAAGTTACAAAAGTGCCACCAGAAGGGTTCTCTTCGCAACTATGTTAAGGAATACTCGGCGATAATGTTGGACATCACAGACATGAATGAGAAAGATCGTGTGTTCAACTTTGTCAACGGGTTAAAGGAATGGGCGCAGCTAGAGATTTTGAGGCAGAATATTGATACCCTCGCTGCTGCTATGTGGGCTGCTGAGAGATTGATGGACTACTCAGTCGGGAAGGGTCGTCAATCCGAGAAGGATTCAAGTGGGACGTCAACACGCTCTAACAGTCCGTCTCCAAGCTCTCCAAAGGGTACAGAGAACGGCTAACGAGTATCGTCCAACACCATTAATACATATCATAGAAGAAGTGGAGGAGGTGATGCCCAGAGACAAACATCTACCCCCTCCCACAACTCAGGAAACTCGAGGGCCGGCGCATCCTCGGAAAACACAAGGGCAATAAACTGCATACTTTGTCGAGGTCCACACAAATGGTGGGATTGCGAGCATAAAGAAGAACTTGACAAGATCCAAAAGAGATTGTCATCCATGTCCGTTCAGGAGGCCACAAAAGTGACTAGCAGCGATGAGGAGCCCACATATAGGATGGGTTCCATACGACGCCTGAGTGCTATGAGAATGATAGTACCTCAAGAAGAACCAGAAGTCCGATATCTTTCGGCAATGCGAGTGATGGAGCCTGAGAAGAAGGCAACATCGAAGAAACAAGCTCGCACCAGAAACCCAGAGAAGCGGGAGATGAAGCCCATGGAGTTGGAAACATCCCAGATACACACCCGCCAAAACCAGAATCAGTCACAAGGTTCGAAGCAAAGAGCAACGAGCCCAGAGACACCAAAGAGACACCAAAGAAGAACCTCCCAAGAGGGAGGAAAAACAGTGGTTGAGCAAACAACGCAGGGCGCGTGCAAGGGATTACAAAGAAAATGGTCACCCAAGAGGCACCAGCCACAACTTGAAGCTCTCCACCACAGTCTCAAGGAATCAGCTCCCCAACAGATGATGGTGGAAGCAGTTGTCCCCCTTAATTCAACAGATTCCACTCCCAAGAGGAAATTTAGAGATGAAGCTCTCAACAAGATGTTCGAGCCGAGCGACTCCAGAGACAAGCTCCTCGTCAACAAAGAAGATCCAGCTCAAGAGTCAGATAAGATTCCAGAAGATAGCCGCACCAACGGCGCATCCGAAACTTGAGATAGTTTAGGGTTTTCTAATTTTGATTGTAACTTTTGTAAGTCGACGAGGTCGTCGACAGCTTAAGTGGGGGAGGATGTTAGAATCCAACTCCTTTTGATGTATTAGATTCCATTTAAGTGCTTTCCTAGAGTTTAGGTTATGTTTTCTTAGCTTGAGGTCCCATTATTGTGTTACTGTCAGATCAGTGTTCACTAGGGATTCTCCTTGTATGTCATTTAAAGCTCTTTAGAGGGCGAATGATTAATGAAATCTTAAAGCCTTCTACCAAGTGTTGCCTTGCTTTTATGCTTGTTTGTTGTTAGAACTTTATAGATATTGTGTCTTACTTGCATATTAGCTCCCCTCCAACCCAACTTGATGCGCTAAGGACTCGTGGTTCGGACCCGCTTGTGCCCGCTTTGAAGTATCGGCCGTCACAAGCCCCGACCACCCGCACTCCGTCGCCCAGATAGACTTGAGTGCTCCTGAGATTCTATTGCCCGCTTGTGTTGCTTTGTGCTCACAAGCCCCTCTTCCGCTCAAGGCTAGCGTTCTTGCCGCCAAAAGGCTAGAGCGCGCCGCACGTTTCAGGGTCCAAACTCCCGGACCGTGACACTACGCCACACAGCACCAGCAGCATCAAGGGCTGGGCTGACGCTTGGTGTTAGCGTGCTGCGTCCAGAACAGCACACTACGCTGGCCAGCACCACGCATGCCTGCTCGCATGCTGGCGCCTGACAGCAAGTGGGGCTGGCTGGTGCTTGCTACCACGCTGCCCAACAGCACCCCTAGCACCCAGCAACCAAAGCCACTGCCCAAGCCCAGCCTTAGCACCCCTCGCCACACAGCCACGCAACATTGATGCTCAGCCATGCGCACCATAGGCAGCCCGGCTAGCCTTGGTGACGCTTGCGGTTTTGCATCGATTTGCGTGCATTTCACTCGGAATTTTAATTCCGATTTATGTGTGGCATAAATTAATTCTAAATTACATTTTAGAATCAATTTAAGGAAAAATATAATAAAATAAAATAAGTCTAACTCAAATAAATTTAATTTTATTGGTGCACAAGCCTAAATTATCCAAAAATTTCATTTTGACCAAAATTAGGTCTTCCTTAATGCTTGAAATAAAATGAGCTATGTCCATAATTAATCTTGCCAATATGCAAATTAATAATGGATTTGTCAAATGGGAGTTGGAAAAATAAACTAATCATCTAATGAAAAATTTTCCAACTTTCATACTTGTGTAAAATACCAAGATTACATCTTCCAATATGAAGATTAATCAAATTTTACTCACAAGTATTTGAACTTGATGGATTTTAATCAACCAAACATGAAAAATCCAAACTTTGTTCAACATGGAATTTAGGGTTAGGGTTCCAATCATTTAAACCTTTAAAGATTAGAACTTTAACATTATAGGAACTTAAAATTACAAGATCACAACAAGCTTTCACATTTTATTGCAATTTATTTGCAAAATTTGTGAAAAAACAAGTTTATGTGAAAAATGGTATATCAACTTAAGCACTAATAAAAATTCCATTATTATACTTAAGGATATTTTAAAACCAGTAGATTAGTGATGCAAATGTGCATTTACTCTAACCTTGTAATGCTTGCATTAATCAAGGCTTAAAAAGAATTAAAATTTTCGTTGAAAAATGAAAAACCCCAGAAAAAATGGGTTTCTGGTTCGAATTTGCCTTCTGGACAGCTCTCGAAGGGTGTTGAATCTGTTCCAGAATGTCGATTCCACCCAAAAATCACTATTTTTGAGCCAAAATCTGGGTTCGACAGCCAAATCGAGAATAAAATCGAGTTTCAAAATTAGTTAAAACGAGCATCTAATCTAATTAGAAGAACATGAACAGAAAAATAAATTCTTTTAAACACCTTAAATAAAAATTTAATTGCAAAAATTAAAAGGAGCGTGGCTCCGATACCGCTGTAGGGTTTCGTAGTGACCCGACACTACGCGGAAGGAAACCCCCCAAGACCCGCCCCCTTAATTAAAGAAATTAACAAGCATAATAAACTTAATCAAACAAGATTAAGAACAAGAATTTTACCTTTGTTGCGTGCTTCGCTCCCGAAGAGCTCTTACTTCAAAATCCCGAAACTACGAGATCTCCGACGGATCGTACCCTCGACCTGACCCGAGCGTCCTAAGTCTTGAAGGTTAGTCAAGACCCAGACAAAACAAAACTATGAGTTTTACGAATCAAAGGTTTACTCTAATTATAAGAGTTACCTTTTTAATTCCACAATCACATGCTTGAGTGATGGACAAGGCTAGGATGGGGGGGGACCATTTGCCTTGCTCCCCAAGGCCTTGATTTGTTCCCCACATCCATGCACAAAACCGGGTCAAGGAGGGCTAGCTGGCTGCCAGCTAGCACTGCCTTGCTGCCCAGCACCCCAGCCAGCCAGTGCGTGCTGGTGCTGGTGCTGGGCTGTGCTGGTGTTGTGTACTGGTGCTGGTGCGTGCTGGTGCTAGGCGCTGGTGCGTGCTGGTGCTGGCCCTAGCACTCCCACGCACTGCCTCGCACACTCACACACTCCCACACTACGCGCACCCACGCATCCAGCCCCATGCTCGCAATGCCTAGCATGTGTGCTGCTAGCGAGCCACGCATGCTGGGCTTGACGCTGCTTGCTAGCTCTTCCTCGCATACACTCGCACAACCACACGCACCAGCCTCGGCCATGCACCACGCACTATGCATACATCAGCCTTGGCCATGCACCACGCACCACGCATGCGCCAGTGCCTAGCACTAGCTGTGCTTGGTGCGTGTAGTCCTGCCATGCGCGCCCAGTATTGTGCTAGGGCTGCGACGGCACCCAGCCATCCTACGGCACGGATGGTGCGCCTAGAGATGCTGCCTAGGCTGCGATGGTGCCCAACCACCCTAGGGCACGCATGGTGCGCCTAACGATGTTGTTTGGGCTGCGATGGGCTGTGATGAGCTGCGATGGTGCGCCTAGCACACCTAGTGTGCTTAGGCTTGCTCCTAGCCATGCTAGGTGCATGCTAGCTCGAACTAGCCTAGCATCCACATGGTTGGACCACTGTGGTGCTACGGCTACGCTCGTACTTGTCGCTTGTGATTTTGCGACGCTCGGCCTCGACGCCCTAGGCTGGATATCCGACGTCTGTATTCGTAAAACTCTATCGACTCATTAAATCCTTTTGGATTAATTCGTCGTCTTGGATCGGTGATTCGATTGGGTTCGACCCGAAGGGTTCAGTTAAGATTAAGCTGTAATATCAATTGTACCTCGATATTACTGATCAGAAGCGGCCTCCACCTAGGCGTTCCGATCACTTGATCTTACTGAAGAATTAACTCTGTAATAATTCTGAACCCTCTATCGAAAGAATACACTTGTTGGAAGGACATCATTCCTTTCACGAAGAACTGCGCAAATCAAAAAAGAAGCTCAAAGAGCGCCTGGCAAACCAGGAGGCAGCCCTAACCCAGCAACTCAGCGCTAAGGCTGAGTCCGAGAAGATGGTCCTAGTCCAGGATATGATGGAGGACTCTGCTGCCATCATGAAGATGACCTGGGCTGAACTCTTCCTTAATTCAGACTATGAGCGATGGGGGAACCAGTTCGCCGCCTGTACAAAGCAATATAACAAGAATATTATGAACCAGGCGCTCAATGAGAAGGAACAGGAGGATGAGGCGGCCGGCTCCTCTTCTGGAGGTGAGGATGAGGAGGAGGAGGAGGAGGCGGATGTCGATAAGGGGGAGGCCAAGAAAAAGGAGGCGGACGCTAATCAAGAGTAGGCGCCTACTAACGAGCCACAACAAGGGAGTGTGCTAGAGGAGTAGGCGCCCAATGTTGAAGCCGATCAGGCGGCCGCTGTTAATGAAACCCCAATCTCCAATGTTTAGGCTGTTTATTTTTTCAACTCTTCTCCGGCCTATGTGCCGTTTGTTCTTTGTATCTTTTACCCGACCAAGGGGTCGGGGTTGATGAATATTTTGTCGGCCTACATGGCCGGCTATTTATAAATGAATGTGGCGACTGTTTTGTCGTCTTATCCATCAATCTTTATTTTATTATTTTTTTTGCCAAATCTTTTTTGCCAAGTATAGAATGTCTTCAATAGCCGCTTGTTTACCATACCGACTGTTTTTGCTAGTTGTCTTCCTTTTTGCATCAAATTTTGTCATTTGAATGTTGCTAAGTATAGAAGACATCTTAGTGGGTGCCGCAACCGACTGTTATTGTTGCCCCTGGCCGACTGATTGTTTTTTATTGGTCAGTTGGTCATGAGTTCAGTCGGTCTTCCCTTGAAAGCGTAGGATAGCAGACTTTCCAAACTTGGTTTATTTTTCAGGAATATTACCCAGGCCGCCTGTTGGTTGCGCTTTGGCACAGGCGAGGCGTTTGACTTGGGCCATTGTGGGTAGTCGCCTAGTTGAGGAACAGTCGTCCTATTTCAGTAGGCCTGGCGTTGTTCTTATAAGGGCGCTGCCTAGGTGGCCCGGCACCTATTTTTGTTTTAATTGTTTTCCAAGCTTGATGGAAACAGGCCGTCTGTAAACGGGACGCCTGCTTTAGGGCGGGTACGCTTGTATTCGTTACAGGAGTGTTTGTTAGGTTTAGTCGGAGTAGCAGTTAAGGGCTGCCTGTTTTCCAAAAACCAGGCGATCCTCTTATACCTATTGGATTCCGACCTAGGGAGGGCGACTGGTTAACCTTGAGGTTAGTCAATCACCGCCACTTTGCTTGAGTAGTAGAAGAATCCCAAGCGGCTTAGGTCGGTTGACCCCCTTAATTCGCCAAGTTTTGCTTGGCTATTAACTCAAAGGGTACCGGTTGTCAACCTAGCAGGAATAGTGGTCGAGAGCCCCTGTTTGCCAGAAAACAGGCGGACCTCCCATACCTTTTAGGCTCCATACTAGGTTTGAGAGAGTGACTGAGTTAACCTTGGGGTTACTCAGTCTCCGTCACTCTAGTTTGAGTAGTAGAGGAACCAGGCGGCGTAGGCCGATTGACCTCCTGGATTCGCCAAGTTTTGCTTGGCTATTAACTCAAAAGGTACCGCTTGCATTTATCCCAAGTAATGACATGTGGTTTCCGACTCAGATGTGAACTGGCTACCACTGTTTTGGTTAGTGGTACGTTTATCTTTGTCTCAAGTGTAAACAGTTACGTGGTTGTCCTTGGGGACAGTCGTTAGGGGCCGTTTGTTTGGTTTATAGAGCATTATTCCACCCAAAAGGGGGCTGCTCTCTGCGACGAATCTCATCTGGAGGGATGTTGCCAGACGCCTGCTATGATGTTGGGACATGTCGTATTAGTTTAATTTTGAGATAGGATCAGTCGGCCTGGTGCCTGGGCTGATCATCCGGCCATAGGCCTCGTTTAGTTCAGGGTGAACGTAAGTGCTAAGTTACCTTAGACTTTAAGTATAGTAGAATAGCCGTCTGTTTTTTGGGTTTAGGCGGCCCTCTTCTATGGAGAGTAGCCGACTGTATGTTCAGACGGCATGCCCCTCTAATGATAAAGTAAAACACATTGGAGAGTAGCTGACTGCAAATGTACAGGCGACATGCCCCTCTGATAACTACAAAGTATTGAAATAATTGCAAGTTTTTATTAATAACTCTTGTTCAATCACATTATTCAGAAGTAATACATCTTCAAATTATCTACATTCCATGTTCTAGGTAGAGGCCGGTCGTCTGGTGTTTCCAGGCGATAGGTGCCGTCTCTAACCTCTTCATAAATCCGGTAGGGTCCTTCCCAGTTTGGAGTTAGCTTTCCCAATTCATTAGCCCTACCGACTGCTTCCATTTTCCGTAGTACAAAGTCCCCCACTTTCAGTGGACGCCTGTGCACTCTCTTGTTATAAGTTCTTGTCATTCTTAGACGGTAGATCTCATGGCGTAGGGCTGCGTTGCCCCTACGCTCGGGAAATGAGTCCAATGCTAGGCGCATGGATTCCCAATTGGCCTCCTCGTCATACAGCATGACACGAAGGGTCGGCTCATAATGCTCAATGGGTAGAACAGCTTCTGCCCCATAGGTCAAGTGGAATGGGGTTTCCCCAGTCGCCCCTTTTTCAGTCGTCCTTATGGCCTAAAGAACATGTGGTAGTTCGTCTGCCCATAGGCCGCCTGATTTTTCAATCTTTTTCTTGATACCGTCCGAGATAATCTTGTTGAAAGCTTCTACCTGGCCGTTTGCTTGGGGTCGACCAACTAATGCAAAGTTGTACGAAATTCCTTGATCCCCCAGCCAATTCTTGAGAATAGGCGTCTCGAACTGAGGACCATTATCAAAGACCATAGACATAGGCACCCCAAATCGTGTAATGACGTTCCTCTAGATGAGTGAGATAACGTCCTTGGTCTTGATACCTTTGACAGCTTCGGCCTCTACCCATTTGGTAAAGTAGTCGACCACTACCAAGATATATCTCTGTCCGCCTGTTGCAGGTGTATACGGACCCAGGACGTCCATGCCCCACTTGGAAAATGGTAGGAGGCTATGTATGGTCGTCAGATCAGTGGTCGGACGTTGGATTAGCTTGCCAAACCTTTGACACTTATCGCATTTTTTCACCATCTCCATAGCGTCTGTTTCCAGGGTCAGCCAGAAGTAGCCTTGCCGCCTGGTTCTCTGAGCTAGGGACCTGCCGCCTACATGAGAGGCGCAATATCCCGAGTGCAGGTCTTTTAGGACCTCTCGTCCTTTTTCCGAGGTGACACATTTCAATAGAGGTTGGAGGTAACCCTTTTTTAATAGTTCCCCTTTATGCATTTCAAAGTTGGACGTCCGTTTCTTTAGTAGGATTGCCTTTGAGTGAGTATCCAGTCATCCATCCAGGTTGAGCTTCTATCTAGGATCCCAATAGGGTCCTCCTCGATGCTTCTTTTATCCATCACTTCCCAGAAAACCGTCCTAGGTGTGTCACAGGAGGCTGATGATGCTAGTTTAGAGAGGGCGTCCGCCTAGTTATTCTCTGACCTGGGCACTTGATTTAGGTGAAACTCTTCAAGTGTCCCGACCTCCTGCTTTACCGCCTGTAGGTACTTGATCATGGCCGGATGTGTGGCTTCATAGTCACCATGGTATTGGCTTACGATCAGTTGTGAGTCAGAACAGGCGGCTATCTTCCTTGCCCCGGCCGCCTTACACATGCAGATGCCAGCCAATAGGGCTTCATATTCCGCCTCATTGTTTGAGGCTTGGAACTTGAACCGTAGTGCATACTCGTACTTGTCCCCTTTAGGAGACTGACATATGACGCCTGCACCACAACCGTTCATTGTGGAGCTCCCGTCCACATAGACTTTTCAGACTTGCTCAAAGTTCTCAGGATCAGTTGATAAGTCTATTTTATATATATTTTTATTCCCCGTCCCACGGTCATATATGTGCTTATTTGAGCTATGCGGAGCTATTTTTATTACTAATATACGTTTTCTAGTGTTTTGTAGAGTTGGTTTTATTTTGTAGGAATTTGCAGATTTATAACAATTTCCGAGCTTATTAGACCACTATAAAGATATTGGAGTCGAAACGTATTTTATGATTGTATTTTTAAAGCCCAAGACCGAGTTAATGAAATATAGTTCGGTGACTAAGGGCTTGATTAAGTGAAGAGGTCCAAAGTTTTAATGTTTAATTATTATCATGGACCAAACAAGTGTCACGGACCAAGTAGGAAAGAAAGAAGAAACGGCCCAAAGCAAAAGAAAGCACAAGGCCCAGTCACTGCTCTGTGGACCAAGGCCCAATCGGACACACAAGCTTTTTTTTTTTTTTTTTTTTTGTGGAAGATCGGGCACACAAGCTTTGTTATCCTGCTTAAGTCGGTTTCAAGAAAAGGAAATTCTTGGGTTTATAAATACCCAAGATTCACGCAGCTTTGGGGAGTGCTTTTCATTAGTTTAGTGGAGATTATATATTCTCATTATTGAATTTAGTCTTAGTTTATTATTTTCCGTAAAAACTTGTTTTTAGTTAGACATTGATTTTTCTGTTGTTATTTACGTTTCGTCACTTATTGTTTTTAGCGAGTTTGGATTACTTCGTACTATTATTTTAGCTAGTTTTATATTTATGCTTTTCGTCACTTATTGTTTTGATAGTTTATTACTTTATTTAATTTCTTGTTTCTTCTTGTTTTATGCTTTTAATCATGCTTAACTTAATTGTTTTAATTAGTTTAAATTTTTATTATGTGTGAGTAGTTTATTTCTAGGGTTCTTGGGGATCCATAAATAATATGAAGGGGTAAATTATTATTGTTGATTGTTAATGCTTGATTGATTTCCTATTAATTGATTTAATGCTATGCAATTAGATTCGGCCAGGTTTAATTGTATGAGTTATGCAATATTGATTCGAGATTCGAGAGATGAGAATTGATGTTTAGGCTTAGTTTCAATAGGCATGTTAATCTATTAATGGTTAGGTCGAGATTCGAGAGATGAGAGATGAGATTTAATACCAGTAGATTTATTATGTGATTATAATACGTAGCGGCAACCCTTTATAATCTGGTTAATTTATGCATTGATATTTGATCGTATGTTTTACCTTGGAGCATTATTTATTGGTGAACCTATACCCTAGAGCTTTTTATTATTGATTTTCTCTTTAGATTTATTTGTTTAGCTTCTTTATTAGTTTAATTCCCATAAACACGAATTTGGTACTTGGTAATTTAGACTATATTTGTTAATTAGGAATAGAAGAACCTTGTTTCCCTGTGGATTCGACCCTACTTCCCTATCTACTTTAGTTAGAGGACTTAGGAATTACTTTTGATTAGGTGATACGACTAGATCCTGTCATCAGTCAGCCTGGTTAATTCCACTATGAAGTCAGCGAATGCTTGCCCCTTCACTGCTTTTCTTGGCTCAAAAGTGATCTCTAGACTTTGGATCTCGATGGCCCATTTGATCATTCGGCCTGACGACTCCATGGTTGTTAGTGGCCGCTTGATTAGTTGGTCGGTGCAGACCACAACTGGATGTGCCAAAAAGTAAGACTTCAATTTTTTAAATGCTATGCAGAGGGCAAGGCCAAATTTCTCAACCATAGGGTACTGTAACTCAGCGTTTTTCAAGACGTGACTGATGAAGTAGACCGAGAGCTGGCAGCCGTCCCTTTTAGCAAGAAGGACGACACTAAGAGCATGGTCAGAGACCGCTAAATACATGTATAGCACTTCCTTGGGAAGAGGGCTGACCAGCCTTGGCAAGGAGTGCAAGTGTTGTTTCAATCTCTGGAAGGCCGCCTCTGCATCCGGCCCCCATTCAAACATGGTCTTCTTCTTGATAGCTTGGAAAAAGTAGAGACACTTGTCGCCCGACTAGTTGAGGAATCTCCCCAATGCCGCCAGGCAACCCGTAAGCTTTTGAACTTCTCGGATAGTGCGGCGCGACTGCATATCTATGACCACCTGTACCTTCTCGGGGTTAGCCTCTATCCCCCTTTGATTGATTAGAAATCCGAGGAACTTCCCAGACTCAACACCAAAAACACATTTCTTGGGATTGAGCATGACCTGGTGCCGCCTGAGTGCGGTGAATGTTTCTCGGAGGTCAGCTAGGTGGTCTGTCTGGAGTTTAGATTTAACAATCATATCATCTATGTACGCCTCCACATTCCTTCCAATCTGGTTGAAGAAGACCGTATTTATCATTCTTTGGAAGGTTGCAGGCGCATTCTTTAGTCCAAACGGCATGACAGTATAGCAAAACAACCCCTGATTTGTGACGAAGGCCGTCTTCTCTTGATCTTCTACCATTGGGGTATCTGATGGAAGCATGAGTAGACGTCCATGAAGCTCATCAAGGCATGGCCGGCTGTAGAGTCGACCAGATTGTCGATCTTTGGGAGCGGATAACTATCCTTGGGACATGCCTTGTTCAAGTCTGTGTAGTCTACACACATGCGCCAGGTCCCATTCGAATTTTTTGCAAGTACAACATTCGCAACCCAGTCTGGAAGTAACACTGTCGAATGAATCCTGCGTCTAGCAATTTCTTAACCTCGGCGGCTGCCGCCTGGCTTCGTTCTTCGCCATGGTTCCTCTTCTTTTGCCTAACTGGCTTCTTTTTGGGATCCACAGCGAGCTTATGTACGGTCAGATCCGGGCTTATGCCTGGCATCTCGTGAACTTCAAATGCAAATATATCTTTGAATTCCCTTAACAGTTGGTGCAGGTCAGTACCAAGTTCAGCAAAAGCAATCGTCCCGACCTTAACAGTTCGCTTAGGGCGAGAGTCGTCCAGGACGATGTCTACGTGTTCACCAGCCGGCTGAGGGCGGAATTCATCTGACTGCTCCTCAGCTAGTGATTGCTATTGTTTTTCTTTTCTCTCGGCCTCCAGATGGGTGGCCTTTCTCTTCTTGCCGGCTGCTAATAGGGCAGGCGCGGCCTCCTTGATTTGCTCAAGGTCCGTAGTCTCTCCACTGGGGCCGGATGCCGCCACAGTGGGCTTGATATCAGAGAGGTAACACTCCCTGACCATCTTTTGGTCTCCCCTTAGGGAGCCGACTGTTCCATCATCCCTCTCAAACTTGAGAAGCATGAGAGAGGGAATGATGACAGCTTTCGAGTCATTAAGGGTGGGTCGTCCTAAGATCATGTTATAGGCCGAGAGCTTATCGACCACGAGGAACCGGACCACCATGTGACGGCCCTCCCCTTTCTCGCCCAGGCGGATAGGCAGATATACCCGTCCAACTGGGTGTACGACCCCTCCTCCAAATCCTACTAAGGGATGGGAGACCGGGTGCATGCTCTCAGGCCTATACTTGACCTTTGTCAAGCACTTGTTACTGATGAGATCAGATGAGCTCCCAGTATCAATGAGAATCTGACCAACTCTCTGGTTGGCCACCTTGCATTCAATTACTATAGGGTCGTCATGCGGCCCCCTGATTCCTCCTAAGTCTTCCTCAGTAATGACAACCTCAGGAAATGAACTTTTGGAGGTCCGTCCCTAGTCGACGGAGTTAACATCTAAACGCCTGATGTTGTCCTTGTTGCCCCGGATGGTAGGGCCTCCTCCTGCGAAGCCGCCTGCTATAGTATAGACTGGTGCTTCGTAAGTGTCCGAGCTTTGAGCAGGTGTCGACCTCTTCTTGTCTGCCTGTTTCTGTTTGGGTTGTTGGGTACCCTTTAATTTCTTGACATAGGAATTGAGGTCCCCTTTGTCTGCCAGGCGGTCCAAAAATTTCTTGAGGCTGATGCACTCATTGGTGTCATGACCAATGTCCTCATGGTAGTAGCAATATTTATTTTTGTTCCGATTGTTGACGGAACTCTTCATGGCAGCCGGCTTCTCAATTGAAATTCGGTCCTTGATTTCCTTGAGGATGGCATAGTTATCCTTGTTAAACTCATACTTGGGGAAGTATGGTTTGAATTCCTTCTCCTTCTTCTAGGACGGCTGTTCGGAGGAGTCAGCCGCCCAGACTTCTTTTCTTTTTCTTTCTTATCCTATTGGCCGGCTGCTGGGACCGGCTCTCTTTTTTGTCGGACTTCTTGTGGTCCGACTGCTTTCCAACATTGCAGAGGTCAGTCGCCTGAATGTAGGAGTCTGCCTCCATCATTGCTTCTTGGAGGGTGGTCACCCTCTTTCTGACGAGGTCGAATTTGAGTTCGACCCGTCCTTCATACCTTTGGAAAAGTCCGTGTAAGCTACTTCATCAGGTAGTCCCTGTATATGAATTCTCATCAGATTGAACCTCCTAATGTAGGAGCGCTGTTTCGGGGTTATTTGATGTCCTGCGGGAGAGTTAAAATTCCGAGACTGGTATCCTTGCGCCTGTACCTGCAAAACAACGGAGACTCCTTGTGGTGGGAGCTCCGCCTCCAACGGTCAAGTTAGTACTTGTTTGAGGAGTAATAAATGCGGAAAGTAAAGGTGGGAGATCTGGTTCCTCTAGGGGAGGAGTGATCAATGTGTTTAGACTTCTCTAGGTGAGAGTCATCAATTGCTGAATCCCCTTTAATGAGGATTAATTAAGTATTTATAGTCTTGAGAAGCGTGCCAATTTTAGGTTTAGGTTAACCAGGGCAAATTGGGCTTCTCTCGGACTTTGGGCCTTGGTGGCCATTTTGCCTATTTGGCATATGGGAGGCCACGTGGCGTGGCCTGATTAGTCCATGTTGGACCTCTTAGGGTGACAAATGGCGGACGCTGATTGGCCCACGTGGTGGACACGTGGCAGCTCCGGATTGGTCCATTTGTCATGGGTAATTTTTACCCTAAACATTTGCCCCTCGGAAGGAGTAATTTCTCTTTCCAGGAGGGATTGCTCCTTTCGAAAGTTAGACCCTCGAAGCTTTTCTAGGTCGGCATCTTGTCTAGTTCTAATGGGAGATGGACTTGATTAACTTAGAAAATTTTGATACCTTGGGCGGTATGACATTTTCAAAGTTAATCAATCATAATAATGATTGCCGCCGAACTAGACAGATGTCGATTCTTTTCCCCACTATGAAGATAGCCCCTGATCAGGTGGACTGTCAACTATTGCATAAGGGGTAAGCGTTTAGCATTATTCGGCCATTGGCCTCTTTTGATTCAATATACTAAGTTTGGTACTTAGTTTATTTCGTTGGGGGATGGCTGGTCGTCTGCTTTGGTGGCTGCATAGAAGCAGGCGTTAGACAGGACGTCCAACCAAAGTAGCTACGCCTGCTGGGTTACAGACGGAAGCTTTAAGTATAGCCAACCTAGTAAGAATAGTGGTCGAGTACCTCTATTTACCAAAAAAACAGGCGGACTCCTCATACCTTTTAGGTTCCGTACTAAGGAAGGCGACTGGTTAACCTTGCGGTTAGTCAATCACTGCCTATTTTGTTTGAGTGGTAGGGAAACCAGGCGGCGGGGGCTGGATAGTCCCCTTGATTCGCCAAGTTTTTCTTGGCTATGAACTCAAAGGTTGTTAACCTAGCAGGAGTAGTGGTTGAGAGCCCCTGTTTGCTAAAAACTGGCGGACGACTCATACCTTTTAGGCTCCATACTAAGTTTGAGAGAGTGACTATGAGTTAACTTTGGTGTTACTCAGTCGCCGTCACTCCTGCTTGAGTAGTAAAGGTACCAGGCGGCGGAGGCCGGCTGAACCTTTTGATTCGCCAATGTTTGTTGGCTATTAACTCAAGAGGTACCCCCTGAATTTATCCCAAGTAATACAGGGGGTCATCCGACTCAGATGTCAACTGCTACCACCGGTTTGGTTAGTGATAGAGTTATCCTTGTCTCAAAAACGGCTACGTGGTTTCCCTTGGGGACAGTCGTATAGGTGTCGTGTAATGATTTTATAGAACAATGTTCCACCCAAAAGGGAGCTGCTCTCTGCGACGAATTTCATCCGGATGGATGCCGTCGGACGCCTGCTATAATGTTGGGACAGGTCGAATTAAACTTATATTGAGATCAGTTGGCTTGGCGCCTGGTCTGATCATTTCAGCCATGAGCCTTTGATAGTTCTTGGTGAACTGAGTATAGTGGAGTAGCTGTCTGTTTTGGAACCAGTCGACCCTTTCTTATGGAGAGTAGCCAACTATATGTCCAGACGGCATGCCCCTCTGGTGATAGAGTAAAATAATCAATGGAGAGTAGCCGACTGTAGAGGTACAGCGGCATGCCCCTCTGATGATAGAGTGAAATACTCAATGGAGAGTAGCCGACTGTAAAGGTACAGGCGACATGCCCCTCTGAATTAGTATCAAGTATTGAAATAATTTCAAGCGTTAGAGTAGATAGATCACTTAGCTCCCTTCCATGGAGGACTTAGCTCCCTTCCATGGAGGATTGGTGACTCTACTTTCTTCGAATGGGAACAGTTGTTTTAATGTGGTTTGCGACCTTGCTGTTCGGCCCACACATTTTCCGCCGGTCTTTAGCCCCTTAGTGAAATTAATGAGGGTCGACTGCTTTCATAGCTACGAGACTTCATTGTATAGGGGGTCGGCTAGTATTCATGCCGCTTTTCTTGCCTGATAGACTGTCATGCAAACAAGTGGAGGTAATCCACGAAGAAAGACGGTCTTCAATAGAGTGCCGCCTATGCTGCCTGGTTTAATAACCTTAGGCAACATTTTTTAGGGCATCTTATACTTTTTTTTTTATTTTTTTTTATCATAATAATGATTGAGGTCGCCTAAACCAAGGCTACGAAACCATGATAATCATACCACCAGACATTCGGCATGCCGCTTGCTTTCATTTAGCAAGACATCCAATCTTCTCAGCTTCAAAATCATGATGCATGATCATGATGATGTTGGGCTTAGCATAATGATGCTAGTTGTACTCGTACCCATGATAATTTTCTTGATGATAATTTCTTTCGTGTAACAGCCGGCTGTTTAGAGCTGGCAGGCCGGGTGCTTAGTGGCTGGGTTGGGGCCGGCTGCCGCCTGCTGGCTTTGAGGAACGATGCCTAGGAGCCGGTTGTTCAAGCATAGGTGTCATAAAGCTGGTTGTATTGAGGCAGTTGGGAGCCTTGTATTTTGACGCCTGCTTTCATTAGTTTAGCGAGGACACTAGGTGTAGTTAAACAGCCAAAGGCTTGACTAGCTAGGTGCATCTCTGTGCTCAACCACTAATGCCGGCTGTAGCCTAAGGCCGGCTTGGCTTGTGCGGGCGCCTCAATGGTGGACTGGCAACGAGGGCCGCCTATTCTGAAAATTTACAAACGACTTCTCAAATTCAGGCGTCCATACCCATCTTGCGTATCCAGCCATGCATAACATTCTCTCGTTCTTGCATATGCTGCTTTATTAGAGCTAGCTTGTAGTTCGACATTGAGATATCGTCTTGCACATTCTCAAACAAGGAACTTTTTGGTGTTAACCGGTTTCGGACACCATTAATAACCAAGGTGCGCAGCCGGCAACCGAGAGTTTGAGTTCAACATTTTACTTGCATTTTACTTGAGTTTGAGTTTGAGCTCATGCCTTTTCAACCAAGTGCCGACTGTTTTAGCCGCCATTTAGCCGCCTGCTTTCTTGGGCGAGACGCCAATGCCCAGCTTTCACAATAAGAGAATTAGCACATGAACAAGTTTAAGCATTCACTCTCATGGCCGATTATATTACTACGAGCCAAGCGCTACTCCTCTCGGCAGGCCGTGAGGTTTGAGGTTTATATGTGCGAGTATGTTGGTTGTTTACTTTTGGAAGATCAAGCTGGAACCAAACTCATTTGTATCAAGTATACTTGGCATTATATTTTTGAGCAAAAACCATGCGGTTATACCATGATAAAACATCATATAGAGCAGGCTGGTCTTATCACAATAGCAAAGATCATAGATGCTCGCATGCCGGGGCCGTTTTTGAACCTCAAGTAAACCGAGCACAATGTTTTTTTTGGGTATGGCCGGCTGTAATCTTGAGGAGCACTTGTGATTGTGTAATTATTCACGGCATTCTTGCTTTAAATACATATAGCCGGTTTTTCAAGGCTACCCTCGACGAGCACCGGCTGTTTGGCTGACCGAATGCCGACTAACTCTATAATGTCGCCTGCTCTCAAATGCT
The DNA here is from genome assembly GCF_001683475.1 of Chenopodium quinoa. Classification (NCBI taxonomy): domain Eukaryota; kingdom Viridiplantae; phylum Streptophyta; class Magnoliopsida; order Caryophyllales; family Amaranthaceae; genus Chenopodium; species Chenopodium quinoa. The sequence goes on from NW_018742372.1 coordinate 938,457, forward strand.
GAGAGTGCCGGATGTTTTATCAAGAGCTAACTAATGTTGCGTAGAGATGGCCGGCTGCTATTCATGCACCTAACTCTTGTTTTTTACGGCTGGTTTTCGGTTTTGTTTCAGCCAGACCAAGACCCACTAGTTGACCCGCATATGATGCAAGCTGGAAAAAGTTTCATTTGAATTGAAATACATATGGCATTATAAATGTTGGGTGAGCATATATGGAGCTGGCCGGATGTATTGCTTGCAGCCTTTGATGCTGCCTATATCAAACAGATGCTTGACATGAGGAGAAGTCCGCCTGGTTAGAAGCTCACAAACGACTTCTTCCATAATTTACTCAGTAATTAAGATTCACCTTGGGTAAGAGCTTCCTCACGGTAATTGCAACGGAAACAATTGACAATCCTCAATAGGGTGCCGCTTTTTTTTACATGACTAGCCGTTTAATCATTGCTTTGGTTGCAAGGGCCACCTGATTTAATCATTACTGCCGCCTAGTTGGCTGATACTAGGCCGGCTGTTTTTAGCGACTGGATGCATTTAACAAAACCATTGTGAAGGCCGGCTGTTTTAGTGCCTCTAGCTGGGACTGAGTTGGAGATGGTTGTTCCGTAACGTTCAGGTTTAATAGTGAAGGACCGAATGTTTAGCAGCTGCATAGATTGCCGTTTGTTTGCATTTCATCGTTAGCATGGCCGGATGCGTTGCACCAACCGACTGCTCATGGGGTGTTCTTGTTTCTTTATATGAGCACCTGTTGTTCTCCCACTTGCCGCCTGCTCATACCACACTTGCATCGAAACCATTCGTGTTAGTAGCTGGCATCGTGTTCACCAAATTTGCATGTTTAGGCAAGCTTTCCACTACCAGTGCAAGTATGAAGAGCAGTAGTAGCATGCGCATATTCAACCATAGCAACAACATATATTGGCCGGCTGGTTAAAAATACCATCTTGATGCCGATTGCTTGTGCTATGTCAAGAAAGGTTTGGCAAAGGTGATGTTGGATGATACTTTGATTAGTTTGAGAACTAAGAGAGGTGCCTTAAGTATCCATTTTCGGCTTCAAGGGTGTAATGCTCACAACGTTTTGAGAGTCGATTGTATGCTAGCGTCTATGGCCCTCATTAAAGAGTTCCGGCTATTTTAGAGCTAGTAGGCCGACTGCTTTGTGGCTGAGTTGGAGCCGATTGCCGCCTACTAGCTTTGAAGAACGAAGCCTGGGTGTCGGTTTGTTCAAGAAGCATAAGGGCCATTACTCCACCTAGCATTTGCGAATCGTTTCAAAAGCTGAGTGTTTAGTGGGCGACGGTTATGATCATGTAAGTCTTGTTTGGTCTCCATGTTATACGACACATGCCTTGGTTTATATACCCTTGGTATTGTGCCTTGTCACTTGAAGAGCCGCCTCCTTGTTATGATCACATGGGACTTTTCCACCTACTTGGTCTAAGTGACGTGTGGCTAGCAATGTGCTTCTCACGTAATGATATGAAGTAGTCAGCGCTTGATTCCATGTTTACCTACGTTGTATACATATACAAGGTGGTATTAGGCGGCCTAACTTTGCATACCTTCTTTTATTTTTTATATTTTTTTTTGTAAAATCATAATAATGATTTAATAATTATACCAGCCTACAACCTTGACCATCCGACTCCCAACATTTGTTCGTATGACGCATGCAGTACTTGGCCGCCTGGCCGGATGCTCGGAGGCTGGTCTTCTACCGGCTGTACCCATTGAGTGTCATGCTAGGCGCATGTAACTTTAATCGGGGTTGGTTAGACCTGGCCGACTGCTTATATTGCCGCCTGGTCTATTAATTTAGCATGGGCAAGAACTATGTCGGTTGTACCCTGTGAGTGTTAGCACACTTTTGTGAGGGTGAGTGCCGCCTGTCTGACTCTCATGGTTAGATTTTGAATACCTCATGGAGGTATGGTGGAGACTGTCTTGAAAATCAGACGTAGAGGCCGACTCTGATAGTCGGTCATTCTTCTTCTACTCCAGCAACATTCGAGCATCAGAGAATGTTCTCTTTGACTCGTCCGGTTGAACATAACGGATGGGCTTTCTCTTCCCTTGTGAAGGGAAGTGATACTTCGTTTAGTCGATCACTGGCGACTGCCTTACCCCAGGCTTTGGCTAGGGGGTCGCCACATGATCCTTAACAAGTCTAGTTCTCCCGGGGTGGGAGGACGTTCTGGCCGACTGTTCCTTTGCGGGAACAGGCGTTCTCTTTTTTATTAGCTCCTGGATTTCTCCCTTGAAACCTCTCGTGAAAGACATAAGTTCGTTCCTGGTAACAGGAGCAGACCCCTCGATCGCCTGTTGATGCTCAGGCGGTGGGACGGGTACGTCGAGCTCTAAGGGACCCGTCGGGGGTCGTGTGAGTCTCGACATCGATTTCATTGTCGGTGTCCTGGTCCGACTGAACCAGGGGGTCGTCCATGGGACGCTTGTCACTTAGAATCGGTACAGACTGTGATGCCATCTCGAAAGTACTCTCCCCACAGACGGCGCCAAAATGTTTCGGGGTTTTTTGATGTCCTGCGGGAGAGTTACAATTCCGAGACTGGTATCCTTGCGCCTGTACCTGCAAAACAACGGAGACTCCTTGTGGTGGGAGCTCCGCCTCCAACGGTCAAGTTAGTACTTGTTTGAGGAGTAATAAATGCGGAAAGTAAAGGTGGGAGATCTGGTTCCTCTAGGGGAGGAGTGATCAATGTGTTTAGACTTCTCTAGGTGAGAGTCATCAATTGCTGAATCCCCTTTAATGAGGATTAATTAAGTATTTATAGTCTTGAGAAGCGTGCCAATTTTAGGTTTAGGTTAACCAGGGCAAATTGGGCTTCTCTCGGACTTTGGGCCTTGGTGGCCATTTTGCCTATTTGGCATATGGGAGGCCACGTGGCGTGGCCTGATTAGTCCATGTTGGACCTCCTAGGGTGACAAATGGCGGACGCTGATTGGCCCACGTGGTGGACACGTGGCAGGTCCGGATTGGTCCATTTGTCATGGGTAATTTTTACCCTAAACAAACGCAGTCCTTCCTTCTCTCCCTGCTGTATGGCCCCCAAGTCAAGGGTGGTCTTTTTAGCGGGGATGTTCATTTAAAAATTTGACATGAACAGGTAGGCGAGGGTCTTGAAATTATTAATACACCCGGTTGGCAAGTTGCCGAACCACTGTTGGGCGATGCACTTTAATGTCGCCGGGAAACACTTACACCATATGGCATCACCCAACCCTTGGAGGTACATAAGGTTGGTGTATGCCATCAAGTGGTCTTTTGGGTTGGTAGTCCCATCATAGGCCCCTACCAACACATTCTTTACTTTGGCCGGCTGGGCGGCCTCTGTTATTTCCTTGGAGAAAGCGGATGGTTGTTCTCCCAGCTTGAGCAGCTGAAGCTGCTAGTCCAAGGGTTAGACATTCTTTGCCGCCTGTCCTCTAAAGGGAGTAGGCTGCATGAAATATTGGGATTGCGGAACGTATGGCTGGGGAGGCACATACGGTGCCGCGTGATACTTCTGGGAACCAGAGCGAGAGGGGGTGCTGGCCGTCTGGCTCTCATAGTTTGATTTTGAATACCTCATGGAGGTATTGTGTAGACTGCCTTGAAAATCAGGCATGGAGGCCGACTCTGACAGTCGGTCATTCTTCTTCTGCTCGAGTAGCATCCGAGTATCGGAGTAAGTTTTCTTGGACCCGTCAGGCTGAACATGACGGATGGGCTTCCTCTTCCCTGGTGAGGGGAAGTGGTACTTAGTTAAATCGATCACTGGCGCCTCCCTCTCCCTAGGTCTAGGGTAAGGAGTCGCCTCCCGATCCTTTACAGGCTTCTTCCTCTCAGATTGGGAGGGTCTCCTGGCCGACTGTTCCTTTGGTGGAACAGGCGCCCTCTTGTTGATCAACTCCTGGATCTCGCCCTTTAGACTACTCATGAGAGTCATGAGTTCGTTCCTAGTAATAGGGGCACATCCCTCGGCCACCTGTTGATGGTCAAGCGGCGGGCCGGCTGGTTAACTGGGCCCAGCCTGGCAGTCCTCTCGTTCCCTCCTTTCGGTGGGACGGGTAAGTCGAGCCCTAAGGGTCCCGTCAGGGGCCGTGTGAGTCTCGACTTCATATTCATCGTCAGTATCCTGGTCCGACTGGACCAGGAGGTCGTCCATGGGACGCTTCTCACTTAGAATCGGTACAGACTGTGATGCCATCTCGAAAGTACTCTCCCCACAGACGGCGCCAAAATGTTTCGGGGTTTTTTGATGTCCTGCGGGAGAGTTACAATTCCGGGACTGGATCCATGCGCCTGTACCAGCAAAACAACGGAAACTCCAATTGGTGGGAGCTCCGCCTCCGTCGATCAAGTTAGAACGTGTTTTAGGAGTAAAAGATGCGGAAAGGTGATCTGGTTCCTCCGAAGAGAGGAGTGATCAGGCTAGTTGCGGTGGGCAACCTTGGTAAGAGTGCAATTAATGCTAAGTAAGGTCTAGCAATTAGTATGCACGTGGGATAATCTCTGGATTAGTTAATTTCTTTAATGGAGGCTAATTACCTGTATTTATAGCCTCGAAGTACGTGCCCAATACTAGATTAAATGGTAAATCTAGGACTGATTGAGCTTGCCTTGGGATTCGGGCCTTGTTGGCCGTTTTCCAGGTTGGCAATCTATGTGCCACATGGCGTGTCTTGATTGGTCCGTGTTGGACCTCCTGGAGCATGACACATGGCAGCCCCTGATTGGTCCACGTGGTTGACACGTGGCAGGTCTTGATTGGTCCACGTGGCGGGGAAAAATCCCCTAAACACAAAGAACAGGAAAAAGGGGACTAAAGTAACCAAACTCATAGATCCCATCACAAAGGAAACAACAAGAAGGATGCTAATAGACAAGATTCTTCCAGCTATCAAGGCAAAGTGGCCGAATGACGGCACTTCAAAGACAATCTACATACAACAAGATAATTGCAGGACTCATATCACTCAAGACGGTCCTGAGTGGCAACAAGTGTATCAACAAGGGAAATTCACATTCACACTAGTCCAACAACCCCCTAATAGTCCAGATTTAAACATCTTGGACTTGGGGTTTTTTAGAAGCATACAATCACTTCAGCATAAGAAGATGCCAAATAATGTAGATGAACTACTTGCAGCAGTCAATGAAGCATACTTTGAGTTGGAACCACAAGCATTGTGCTTTGTGTGGGTTACACTACAATCAGTAATGAATGAGGTGCTGAAAGTGAAAGGTGGCAATGAGTTTAATATCCCCCACATGAACAAAGAAAAATTTACTCAAAGAAGGAAAGTTAGAAGAGAGGTTGGATGCTCCTACATGGGCTGTCCTAGATGCATGGGAAGCATGTTATGGGGAAGTGGGTGAACCAGACATCACAGCAGAAGAAGAAGAAGCAGACATAAATTCATCTCATGGACAGCAAGAGTTACCAGAAAATACCGTAGCAAACATGCAAGAACATGTCACTGAAATTCAGGAGGAAGATAGCATGGAAATCCCAGAAGGAAACCAGCAAACACTTGATGAAGAGTTAGCCTATTGAGCATCTCAAATTAATGATGACACAATATGGATGGAATCACAAGGCATTTCAAAGTATGGCACACCATTTTGTTCTAATGACCATGAAGCTTCATCATCCAAACAAAAGAAGTGATTTCAACTAAGAAGTGATTTCAACTGAAGTAAACATCAAGTTTTTTGGAGGGCAAAAGTAAAGTATATGTTTTTTATGTAGGGCAAAAGTAAAGGGACTGTTATGAACTTGTATAATCTTTAAGAACATCTTTAATTAAATAAACAGTTTTAAAGGGACTTGTGTATTTCATTTTGTTACTTGGTAAACACTTATTATCAGCAAACAATCATCTCAGATGTCCCCTTTCATCATTAATCTCCAATCCTAACTAAATCAAAACTTCTGCCTAAAAGTCTCAACTACCATTCACATGGTTGGAATCTAATGGCAAACAATTGTGAATATACATTAGGATGAAAATCTCAATATGTGGACTCACATCATTGATGCAAACAGACTACACTAATAATTGAAAATGCAATCATTTGATTTAATTGATTTGGAGTACAAATACAAATTGAGGTAATATTTGTAACATTCAAATCAAACTAAATCAAGGGTTTCAGAAGTCCCAAACAATCATTGACCTTTAAAAATATACTCACAATAACTCTGCCTAAAGAGTCAACATCCAAACAAATTAAATGTGTAATGAAAGGACAAACAATGGCAAATGCTACTGGAAAAGGTCTCATTGAATAGATTTTCATCACAGACCATGCATTGACAACCATCAAGTAAATAATTCTCAATTCATTTTCATCATGTAAATCTCTTAGCCATCAATTAAATAATGTCCTTTACATAAAGTAAATCAAGTAAATCATGTCACTAAACTCATTCTCAAATCATATTCATCATGCAAATCTCTTAGCCATCATTTAAAGTATGTCATTTACATCAAGTAAATCATGTAACTAAACTCATTCTCAATTCATTTTCATCATGCTAATCTCTTAGCCATCATTATAAGTATCATAATCAACATCACTATGTGAGAATCATAATCAGTAGCATCATAATCAAGCATATGTTACAGCCATCAAGTAATCAAATCCACTTTAACATGTCAAATTGAAAATATCATAATCAATATCATGATTTCATTATCATAATCAACATCACAATGGGAGAATCATAATCAGTAGCATCATAATCAAGCAAATGTTACGGACATCAAGTTAATCAAATGCTATAGTCAATCATTAGAACCTCAATCTCATAATCTCAAAATCATAATCATTATCAGAAGCAACCGTAATCATACTAATTATCGTAATCATATTCATAATCAAACATAAGCATACTCATACTCATTATCATAATCATATTCATAATCAAACATAAGCATACTCCTACTCCCCAACTACAACACTCAACAAGCATAAACTCCCGGCCATTTTCGGCATAAACAACATCAGGATCAAGGTCAAACAGGGGAAGTGGGGGAATCAACCTTTTTCGCTGGTGCAGAGGTAACCTCCTCCCCACCTTGGCTTTCCTCACCACCGCCACTACCACCATAACGGCTACCCTCCTCCCTATAATCAAAGATCCTACCAAAACAATTCCTCCAAACATTATTACTGTATGAATGGTTACCATTACAATAACTCACATGACCATCAACATCACTACATCGGGAATTGGGGGATTCAACATAAGGTCCAACCGAACTCCCCTCACTACCAGAATCACCAATAAAAACCACATCAAGATCGGGGTATGAGAGGGTTTCGTTTTTTTCAACAGAGGAACGAGAATTTTGAGACATTTTTGAAGTGAAAAAAAAAAAAAAAAAAGAAGCGAAATCAGGGTAAATTACCTTAAGCAATGTTTGGGAAGCTATTACTCAACATCCGTAATCACCCACAAATCCGGATCTAAGATGTTCGAAGAGAGAGAATGCGAACAGTAAGGGTAAAACTTCAGATCTTCGCAATTAAAAACATTGCCGCTATTTCTTAACTTTCAGATTAGGAAAGTGTTACATCTAAAAAAATTAAGTACATATTGTGTAATGCAAAAATACAGCACTCGACATGCAAAATCCCATGAAGATTAAAACTAAATAATTGATTAAACTCAGACAGCACTGAGACCTTCAGACGCAAATTTTTCATCAACTCCAAGTGCTCATCGAACCTTCATCTTCATTTAGAATCCATAATCAATCTCCCATATAAAAAGAAAACATACTAGTGATGAGCTAATAATGTCGCAAACTTTTTATAAATAATTTGTAGTTATCCATACAATATAGTCTTTTCTATTTTTTCAGGGACCTAGGAAGGAGGGTACTATATTGAGTTAAATGCCCAAGTTCTTCCAGCTGAATTTGCTGCCTCTTTTTGTTGCCTTGTTTGGAGAAGATCATTCATTGCGAAAAAGAAGAGGTGATTCAATGGAGGTAAAGCGCTAGATCAGTGCCTAACCGAAACAGTATTTAGGCAGTTGCACCAGTCAGTTCTTTGGCAGGAGTTGCAGAAACAATCTTTTGAGGCTGCATTCAAGAAAAGTTAAAATTCAGATGCTGACAAGGCCAGAAACAAAATGTCATAAATTCAAGAAAATTTTACAATTGGAAAGCAATGAAGATATTGACTAGCAAAGTTGGCTAGCAAACTACTGAAAGTTAATCCTGTGGACGGTTAGCAACCTCAATTTCAGTCAAATTTACCTGGAGCAAAATCTCATCAAGCATAAAAAAAAACATGTCAGGCTCAAGCAGGGTGCTAATCAAACATCAGGCTAGTTGTTTATGCAAAAAACTCAACTGAAAAGAAGCATCTTTCCCATTGCCATTGACTTCTTATTCAGTGATCAAGAGACAGATTTCTATATAATCAATTAATAATACAGAATTATTATATGCACACAGTATCAACAGACTGCATGTCGGCTTTTGGCCACTTGATTGGCTATACCCGCATAGAATGGTCCATGGCCAGGCCATGGTGCCTTCAGGAATCCTGCAAGGCGACAGACTAGAAGACACATGTATTGTGCCCAACTGCCCATTGCATGTTGCACAAATTGGCCATGATTCATGTTCTTACACCCTATATGAACTATAATGTGAAGCAAAACACCCATGTACCATATAGATGACTTTGACCTCGAACAGCACTAAAAGAGTGACTAAATCCACAGATCATTAGTGCTAATTAACCTGGACAACTGGAATTTAAACCATGGCCAGGATTTCGATATTCATTAGAATTCCTACTCTAATGCTTTAGATTAGATTTTTATGGTGCTACTCACTTACTCAGAGATTAAATAATATACCTAATAGGTATAATTTTACATCCAAGATAACTTCATCATACAGACATTAATTTTAGGAAAAATGGAAACTAATAATCCCACCTTTGCTCCATCTTCCCAAAACAATCCTACCTTTTGATTATTCCAAAACAATCCCACCTTTCACTCTAATCTTCTTCTAACAATCTCGGACCGATTGGATTGTTTTGGTAACCGGTTTTTTAGGGTTTTTTGCCACATGTCAAATTTTAATAGATTTATTCTTTTCTTAAAAAAAAAAAAAAAAAAAAAAAAAAAAAAAAAAAAAAAACCAACCCCCGCCACTCTTACCTGAGCCGGCCCCCTTCCCCGCCCCTGCCTTCCTCAGCAACCCAATCCCACCCCTCCAAGGCGCCTAAAGGCGAAAACCCAGCCAACCCCCGAAACCCCAAAAGCAGCCCCCAAAATACACTGTACCAGCAGTGGATTTCGGAGTGCCGGATTTGTGGGGGGAAATCAATTTTAATACCGCATTAATCTTGTAATTTTATGTTGTTTGTGTAACCATTTTGATGTTTGTGCTATTTTATATGATGGGTTGTTGGGAAATTTGGTATTGGAATTGGCAATGTGTATGTTTAGTTATGATTATTAATTAGGGGAAGATGATATGGTTTGATTAAGAGTACAATTTACAGTTTATGCAGTTGGAGAAATTTATGGGTAGATTGCCTATTTGAGGGGTTTTCGAGGTTGTATTTGCGTTTTTGGGGTAGTTTTTGGTTTTCGAGGCTAGTTTTGTGGTGGTGGGGGTGGCGGCAAAGGGTGGGTAGTTTCGGGTGGCGGCAGCAAGGGGTGGGTGGGGGTGGCGACAAGGAGTGGGGGGATTTCGTGGTGGGTGGGGCTGGTGGCCTTGTGGCCATGGTGGGAGGAGAGAGACTAAGAATATTTTTTTTTTGACCGGTTTAACTGGTTATAGGTCAAAAGAATTGTTAGAAGAAGATTATGGTGAAAGGTGGGATTGTTTTGGAATAATCGAAAGGTGGGGATTGTTTTAGGAAGATGGAGCAAAGGTTGGATTATTAGTTTCCATTTGTCCTTTTATTATGAATATGAAATGATTATGAGGTATGGCTCATGGAATAGAGTAGGCCCACATCCTGAGAAAACTAGGTTATAGTCCCTTAGATTTGCTTTCATTTGCCAATTTCAGATTGTTATCCTTAAACTTTCATCCAAAGTCCCAGCAATATCAATCTAGCTCTTTTACTTAGAGCCATTCTTACTCCCCACCCTTTCTCCCCATCCTCCCTACCAAAAAAAAAAAATTCACACATATTTTACAAAGCATCTGTTATATCTAATCTGGCAAGCGTGAGGCTGATGTTCGAAGTTCTTAATTTCACTCAATAGAGCTCTCTGCTTTGGTGACCAACAACATTGGGATAATGGATTAGCATAACTGATTATCCCTTCAATGTCAAAAGGGAAACACATGATAAAACATTGAAAACAATTAATGGGTTTAAGTCTTACCTCCGCCAATTCCTGTTCATGCTTGGGGATGAAAGCAGTATCTACTTTTCCATTTTTAAAATCCTATAAATAAGCAAAGATACAAAAATCAGATAAAAAGTGATTTGTAAGATGAATTCACCTCAATATGAAGAAGAAATGATAATGCTAAAAATGATAGTATAATATAAGATAAGTATTCACCTCAATATCAAGAATTAGTTTATGGTATTCAATAGTTGTGGGGACCCCTGCATGTAGAATATCAGATTATTAGTTGATTTTGATACTGATGAAAGGATGAACACAAGTCTTACACACGAAAAGACTTGCCAGAACATAAGTCAATAAGTATGAGATTCTCTAAAGCACCATAGGCAGCTTGCCAAGTCATACTTTCTTCAACCAAGCCAAATATGTTAAAAAAAACCACAAAGCTGTACTTAATTTTATCACATCTTCAACAGAGTCACTTCACACATACCTGTAATAATTGTATCATCAAGAGCCCTCTTCATACGTGCAATTGCTTTCTCTCGTGTTGGAGCCCAGACGATCAGCTACAATAAAAAAGATGCTATGTTAATTAAATAAAAATGACACTAAGCTGAATATATCAAGCACTTTGTGACATGGAACTATCAAAGGTAGAATTGCAAGAAACATGGGAATATATGAAAAGTGGAAAGAATCAGAAATACATGCTAATCAAATCAACACAAATCTAGTTATATACTTAGTTTAAGGGTACAAAACTACTCGCTCTGTCCCCCAAAGATATTCTCATTTCTCTTAGGCACATAGATATAGGAGAGATTTGGTGGTGGGATAATTAAATAATAAATAAAATGAAAGATTAAATTTTATTCATAGAATAGGTGGCCCTTTTGGTTCAAGTAGCCGAACCCAGTTATGGGATTAAGGCTTTGATTGAATGATTGAGAGAATAGGTGGCCCTTTGTTGACTAAAGGTGAATAAGAAAAACTGAAAAGGTAACAAAACATTATTTCATTTGGTGGACCTAACCCAGAAACTCAAACAGCAATACTATAGGGAAAAGACAATATGGAAAAATGGGAGTTTCATTTGTAGATAGAGAAAGTAAATACAAAGGATTTATGAGATTTTTAACATCAATGGAGAGAAAAAAAAAGATTAGTAAAAAGCAAAGGTGTTTGTGAGCATTCGAAGGTCATACTTTCTCCATTTTTTTCTTTTTATTGCACCATTTAGAGTTTCACGCTTGCCGATGCATAACTTTGTCCACTAATACCTTTAATGATTGCTTTTTGTAAAATTAAAAAAAGCAGATACTTGGAAAGCATGCAAGACGTATCTAATAAGATCCCACATGATTGTATATTTTATTACGTATTAAACACAAAAAATAGACAAAGAGGAATGTATGCATTGTGAAAAGGTCCAAATGGCGCAATTAATAAAAAGAACAGAGGAATTATAATAGACAGAACCATACACTTTGGATACCATGTCTGGTGAAAAGAATAGAGGGGAAGAGCAGAAGATAATTTAATTTCCTATTTGGATAACTTAAATAGGGAAAGGAAATTGAAAAGACCATTAAGATGGAATGATCTCTTGCACAGAGCATAAAAAACTCAGTCTGCATTAAAAATCGAGAACTGACATATTAATCATAATAAAGAAGAGAGAATCTTTGATGTCACATAGAAAATTTGAACTAATAGACATACCTTGCCAAGTAGAGAGTCATAACTTGGTGGAACAACATAACCGGGATAAACATGGCTATCCATCCTCACAAACGGTCCTCCAGCAGGCAAGTAACTAGTAATTTTTCCTGAAATATGAGTGACAAATCAGCATCAATCTTGTACCTTGGTGTAGCTTGTTAAACAGGATAAAAGAGATGTAACTGTCTTAGTAGGGAACCGACACCAATTTGGTCATAAATTTTTATCTCTTAATCCATGACAATTCATTGAAAATGACATAAGATCTTTCAACATATTTAGGACCAAAGAAACATCACATATCAGTTTCAGCCAAAAGAATATCTAAATCAATGAAAATTTACAACTGACAATATATATATATATATATATATCCTATTGTTTTTATCATGCACATGCATCAATCACACCCACTGTGGTGCCAACAGAAAATATCAACGCAAGTTTAAAAGCGTGTAGATAACCATACCTTCCCAACCAACTTAGACTTAGAGGAGAGATATAGTTACAGAAAGAGGGGGGAGGGGGCTTGTGGCTGAAGAATTAGATCATTACAGATTCTGGAAATGCTAGTAATTATATGTATACCATTAATGGCGATATAGAACGGATCCAAGTTTGATTCTAGGCAATGCAACAAAAAAATTCCATACCAGGTCCAGGCCGGAACCCTTTGAATGCATCTTCTGCATTGATTCGGCATTCAATTGAATGTCCACTTAGCACTATATCTTCCTGTAAATTGATAAGTAACAATTAATCAAGCACCACAATAGCCATGCAGAGACATGCTTACAGAAATATAATGATATATACCTGTTTGTAGCGGAGTTTCTCTCCCATAGCCACTCGAATTTGTTCTTCAATCAAGTCAACTGACGATATCATTTCTGTCACTGGATGCTCAACCTTCATACAAGAATGATAAAAACCAAGTAATACACCAAACTGAAATTATGATATTATATACTATATTATTTCATGACTTCTGTCTACCTGGATTCGGGTGTTCATTTCCATGAAGTAGAAAGAACCTCTTTCGTCCAAAAGAAATTCCACTGTTCCTACACCAATATAACCTATAGATGCTGCTGCAGCAACAGCAGCATCACCCATGGCTTTCCTTAACTCTGGAGTCAATGCAGGAGAAGGTGCTTCTTCAAGTAGCTTCTGGTTTCTCCTCTGGATAGAAAGACAGCCAAATAAACATTAGCACACTAGTAAGGTGGAAAAGTAGAGAGAGAGAGAGAGAGAGAGTAGATACAGATCGGAGGATTTCAGCCAAACTCAATTTCTTCTCATTAAAAAATACACAACACAAGTGATAGAACACATAAGATTTAGGTACTATCTCCATTCAGGGGTGGATCTTAATTATGGCGGGCAGGGGCCCGACCCCCCTAAGTTTGTATCTGTGTGTTACTCGGACAAGGCAAAAATGCCGCCATACCCAAGTTGTCCCGACATGGATCTGGGTATGGCATGCAGTCAGGACACGCCATGTTGTCATCAGGTACAAGGTTGGCGAATAGAAATATGGAAGGAGGAAAGATGATATTGCCATTGACTTGCTGCCGATGTAGAGTGGGAAAACAAGTTAATTGTTACTGTATTTAGCAGCCCCCCTCCCACCAATCCAACACTTGTGAAGGTCCGAACTAGTTTGAAGGAACATCAAGGTCAAAGTAGGTGATCAGGATGATATATAGATATCTATAAGCGCCTACGCGGTCAATAGCTGAATTTTTGTAACATTTTTAATATTTTAATGGGTGGAACTGTGGTTAAGATGTAAGTGATATTTGTACTTTAAGTCGTCAGATAAAATAATTAATACGTACTTGTATTAAAAAAAATTTGCATGCAGGTCAACAAAGAAGTTAAGCTGGAAAGGCTCTTCTTTAAGGACTAATTATAATCTTATTTTATCTTGATATTTATTAACAAATAATTTATTAAAATTTTTAAAGTTGTATCCCTGTATGCGTGTCCAAAACTTTTGGACTTACCTGACGCTCGAAATTGTCCATACCTGTATTGGATACTCAAACCCGAGTCCAAATAATGTAGCTTTTTATAGGTCTTGGGTGGTTTAATTAGGCCATAATGGGTTTCGATCGAAAGCTTTTGTTTTCTTATTCAACCATTTCTGTTTTGAATCTAAACCAAACACCATTGACAAAAGGGAAGATAAGGTTCCAATAAAGAGCTGTAGATTTATAGGAGCCAAAGGAAAGATAAGATGCTAACAAGGAGCTGTAGAACTAGAAGAATCAAGATGGAAAATAACGTGGAAGAAGAAGAAATGAGGATCATGTAGAAGAGAGAGGAGGAGGTTTTGTCAATCATCATAAGATAGAGCCATAGAATTAGGTCAATGGGGGTTGTAAAGTGAGAGGCAGAGGGAGGCAACTAAAATCACTTAAATTACCTTAAATAACTTGATACAAACCTTGTTTCCCATTTATTAATAGAATTAAGCAGGAGGTTGTAATATCCGTTCACAAAATCACCACATTTACCTCTATATCATGAGTTACATGTCCACTTTCTTTGAGGAAGAAAAATAAAAGTATAATGGGAGAGATCATGCCTAAGATGATATGTCTTCACGTGAAATAGTGAAATGACACAATACCCCACTAACATAGTACATGCATTACGAAAAGTTCTTACTCCTAAGGGCTAATGTAATATGAGTCCACATATAAGACATAAGATAACAACCAAAAAATCCCCAAGACAACTTCACATTCTGTGCACAAGAGAGCACTTATATAATGATTTGCTCCCAAATGCATCTATTGATGATATAATTAATCACTTAGTTATTCATTGATATTATATTTAAACATACATTCACTTTTCTTCTTTGCTTTTTTACTGCACAAATGAATCAGATACTTCCAGACTAGTACCACAAAATATTTCTCTCTATTCTATTTCGCAGCAGAGTTAAGGTTCATGTATTAGATTTAAGAAAACCTGGCGAATGAGTTAATTTCACCAAAAAGAACTAAGTTTGAATTCATTATATTCAACCATCCGAACGATATGGCAGGAAAAATCCAGAACAAAAGGAGCCTGCATGGAAAGAAGTAAAAAAATTGACTTGGTTGCATGCGGGAAGGAAGCAATTAAAATCAAAGGACATACCTGAATACTGCAATCACGCTCTCCAAAGTGAATAACATTTCCATATTTATCTGCAAGAACCTGTTAAGGATAGCAATATAAAATTAGCATAAGTGAAATTCAACGTAATTGACTAATTGGCGACTATATATATATATATATATATATATATATATATATTGGGATTTGCTAGAATGAGAAATGAGAATATAAGAAAGCCACTTAAAAACTGCCATGTGTCCCATATAAAGTACAAAGTACAAAGGAATATTTGCTTTTTTAAAAATTAGGAAGTGGGTCATGCGTAAACTTTTAAGTGGTTTTCTCATTTTCTCTTTCTCATTCTCATTCTAGCAATTCCCTATATATATATATATATATATATATATATATATATATATAGGGAATTGCTAGAATGAGAATGTGAGAAAGCCAGTTAAAAACTGCCACATGTCTTTTATAAAGTACAAAGTACATAAGAAAGGAATATGTGCTTTTTATAAAATTAGGAAGTGGGAAATGTGTCAACTTTTAAGTGGTTTTCTCATTCTCATTCTAGCAATTCCCTATATATATATATATATATATATATATATATATATATATATATATATATAAAATAAAAAAAGACAAACCACTTATCCAAAAAGATTCATACTCATTTAACTCCCGTTGAAAGTATTAAACTCGACCTATTAAGAATTTTCCACAACACTTCATTTATTTTGATTAAATAAGTATACGGATCTGTAACAAATTACTAGTAGCAGATGTTAAAGACTTTCTTATATGATAAAAATTGGAAGACAAAATAGGAAGACTAACAAACACAAATTTGATCAATAGAATATAATACATGTATTCCTTGAAATGGAAAATAAACTTAGATCCTCCCATTAAATTTTATTCTAAAAGGAGAGAAAGACAAGTGTCCAAACAAAGCCCCAGAATTTACTTATCTCTGATTTTTTTAGCCCATCAAGAATACAACACTTTGTTCACTTAAAATCATTCTTTTTCTTTAGTTAGTAAAGTATCATTTTACATTATCAATATATAAATATTAAATTTATTCAAAGCCATCCAATGAGCAGAGTTTTAAATTTTACAAAAAAATTAACTTTAGGTTGACTTAAGCTGTTGGCCTGAGCCATAGATTAAAATGAGTATATCTTAAGGCTCACTAACCCTACCCACAACCCCCTAACAAGAAAATAGACAAGATTTTGTGTTCTAGGTCCTAAAGCAAAACCTCAATAGCATCCGGCACTCATATATGCTACATTCAGTGGCCTCAATTTTCTAACAAAATTTCTTACCCCAACAATACAGAGCAAATGTTATAGTTGTAACAGCAGCCTATAAACCAACCAAAACTCTATATTGTTTTTGTTGAATACCTGGAATTCAATATGCCTTGGATTTTGTACGTACTTCTCCAAATATACTCCATCATTTCCAAATGCAGCTGCAGCCTCACTCTTAGCTTGCTGGTAGGAATATCGTCAAAAATTAAAGAAAGAAACAACAATACCAATTTTTGCCTGAACATACATACACCAATATCAAGCTGCAAAGCAGCAGCTGAAATTCTCATGCTTGGGCCACTTGTAT
Organism: Chenopodium quinoa; assembly: GCF_001683475.1. Lineage (NCBI taxonomy): Eukaryota > Viridiplantae > Streptophyta > Magnoliopsida > Caryophyllales > Amaranthaceae > Chenopodium > Chenopodium quinoa. Next base: position 955,286 of record NW_018742372.1, read on the forward strand.
CAGGCACCCATAGAATAAATAAAAACTCTCAAGCATGAAATAGAAGCATCACTAACCTGTTGTTATAACTTTTAAAAAAAGCAGTGTTGGTGGATGAAAAATGTACATATATTTTCAAAAAAGAAGCAATTTATTATCACCTGCAGCAACTTCACGAATTCATCTGGCTCCTTAGCAAGACGCATCCCACGGCCTCCACCCCCTGCAGTTGCCTTCCAACAAAAAATTTTAAGATTCTCCGAGCATTACGAAGATCTTTTGGCATTGTATGCCGGCCAACAATTAATATGTAACTAGGTTAAGTCCCGTGCCATGCACGGTCATAATTAAATTTAATTTTACAATAAATAAATTATAAATAATGGTGTTAATTCAACAATAACTTATCCAACAAAATTCTTTGTAACAAAATAACTTGAATTTTAGTTTATACCAATACCAATTACCAAATATGTAAAGATTATTGAATTGGATTGTATAAAAATAAAATAAAATATAGTAATAGAAATTTAGAAGCTACAAGGCAATTTTATATAAGAAAATTAATATATTAGCTTAGGTTAGTACCCATATACGAACTCATATACATTTATCCTTAAATTTTTGACACACTTTAACCGGCATAATATGAAAATTTAATTGATTGTATTTTACTTTAGGATAATTAGTATTCCGTAATCAACTTTTTTAAATATATTTTAGGTGAGTAGTAGAGGTTTTTATTTTTTAAATAATCACATAAATATTTAGCCTAATTAGATTTATTTTCCAATATATATTATGTATACTATAATAAAATGATTTTGTTTTTATAAATGTTATGTAATTTTAAGATTTATACAAAGTATGCTACCAAAATGATTTTATTTTTTTTTAATTAAAATAAATTTTATTGTCAAATGATAAAAGTTGGAGAAAAAAATTGATATTGATAATATTATACTTCCTCTGCTTTCTTTTAAATGCAACACATCTTTTCAACACGCACTTTGAGGAAGAGATTAAGCAGTGTAAAGTTGTAAACGGAAAAATTAATCAATATAATTTATACATGTAGTAACTAACCCTTTTCTAATTATAGTGTTAAAATTATTTTGTTAAATTCCTCATTTGCCAGTGTTAAAATTATTTTGTTAAATTCCTCATTTGCCTACTTTAATCAACTCCTAAAAAAGCGTGTCAAAAAGGTGTGTTGCCTTTAAAAGAAAACAGAGGAAATAATAATCTTGGAATATAATATATTACAATACCTTATTTTTAATCTATGTTAGTATTTTTGTAACTAAAAGTTTCCTAGTATATAATATATATGTACAAAAAAATTGAGTATAATTGGATTAAATTAAATAGGTTGTCAAAATGGAAATAATTATTATTGTAGGTTATAAAATGAATGTCATAAAAAAAATGGCAAATAAAAAAAAATAGGAAAAAAAAAAGGCGGGAAAATTTTTAACCAAGAAATAACAAGTGTCATTCCAAGTTTCGCCTTTAGTATATAGTTATTGATTATATTACCAAACTACTATGCACACACTTTATTAATAAAGCCAAACTACATGCACAAGGTACAAAATACAACATATTTATTAAAGGAAAAATTCATGGCAATAATCCGACCTTTAGCCCATTCTTCTTTTATAATCCGACCTTTCGATTATTATTTAATAATCCGACCTTTGGGGTCTTTAATTTTTATTGGTCCCAACCGGTCATGTAACCTGTTATAATAGGTTACATGACACGTGGCAGCCTGTGATTGGTCAAAAAAAAATTAAAAAAAAAACAAAAAAAAATTAAACCAACCCCCCACCCCTGGCAGCAGCCCCTGGCAGCCACTCCCCTTCTCAGCCCCACCTACAAAACCACCTTCTCAGCCACTCCCCTTCCCTCTCCCCCTGCTCTTTCCCTACCATCACCAGCAGCACCAAACCACCCCCGCATCTCCCTCACTCACAACCCTGCTCCCTCACTGCCACCACAGCAGCCACAATTAGCACCACCTCACACCACCCAGCAAACAATCGCAGCAGCTCACTTCGCTGCTCTCACACGCACCACCAGGCAGAAATTAAAGCCACCGATGCACCGTCACTTCACCGTCACCACTGCACCCCTTTTCGGGGTTTTGGGTTCTCTGAGATAAACCGATTTTTTGGTGGTGTTAGGTGGGGAAATAGGGTTTATGGGGGCCGGAAAACATGGTAAGGGGTGGTTTCGAGGCTGCGGTGGTCCGGGAGGGGTGGAATCTGATGTTCGTGAAGGTGGAGGTTGGTTGCGGTTCTCGCGGGTTAGGGTTCGTTTGGATGGGTGGAGCGACGGTTAAGGGGAGGTTGGAGTAATAGGGGGTGGGTCGGCCGGCAGTGGGTGAGCTGGACGCCGGCCGGCCGATTTCTGGGGGAGAGGGGAGCTGCGTGAAGGGGAGGAGGAGAGGGAATGGTGGCAGGGGTGGTGGGGAAGGTGGTGGCAGGGGTGATGGTTTTTTTTTTTTTAATTTTGGACAAATCAAATTGTGACACATGTAAATTAAACTTAAAAAAAAACAAATTACCTCTTCAACCGGTTTCTGATCAAATGGGACCAATAAAAATTAAAGACCCCCAAAGGTCGGATTATTAAATAATAATCGAAAGGTCGGATTATTGCCATGAATTTTTCCTTCATTAAACCCAAAGCACAGATTATTTGATAAAACTTCAGCAAATACAATTACTAAACAGATGTATCTGTTGCAATGAGAATACAATATCAACATGAGTATAAGATCTAAAAGCTTTAGTGGGCAATACTTTAATACACCTACAAGATATTTGAGCTTTTGATGGAGAATACTTTTAGATCCTCCAATTTCAATACTTAACAAAAAGTGAAAGAAATTGAAATTCTCTAGCATCATATCGTATATATGGCAAAAACTAGATGTAGAGGTCTTTAAAACAAATCCCATTCAAGATGAATATCTGAACATTTGAAGATGAAGATAACCTATTTTTATGTTCATATCTGATACCTGAATAATAATGAGCCAGCATCATAATTAAAAAAAAAAAAAAAAAAAAAAAAAAAAAAAAAAGAGGCAAAAACTTCAATCATAGAATCGCTCTCATTAAAATGAAGTGAAATGTGGTTTAGAGAAAACCATTTTGTGCTTTAAAAAAACACACAAGTACTCTCATCTCCATTTAAATAGGAGCATAATTGACAACATCATATCCAATGCCACCTAGCAGCTAGGAGAAGCAATTTAGTTAAATTCTTTTGCTATTAATTTTTTAATGTCATAATATAACATTATACGTACATAGCATGGCCATATATCTAGTCAACAACTCAATAGCATATTTGCTGTGAGTTAGTAAGAAAGAGGCTTACCACCAAAAAAAAAAAAAAAAAAAAAAAAAAAAAAAAAAAAAAAAAAAAAAAAACCCTTAACTTGGAGAAAAGGATGGAAGATACAGATGCATGGTCTCAGTGTGGGGTTCAAATTAAATTTGATATGTAAACATATTTCCAGAAATGCAAAGTAGTACCTTAATCATAACAGGGAAGCCAATTTCATGAGCAAGCTTTATTGCTTCATCTGTGCTCTGCATATTATTACAAAAGACATAGCTACATGTTAGAAAACTAAGTCTGCAAGAAAAGATGACCTAGTGCTAGAACTCAAAGTAGTTTTAATCAATTGTGCAATGATGTACAATGAAACGTAATGGCAAACAATTTTACCTGTAACAATCCATCACTTCCTGGAACAGTTGGAACACCAGCCTTCTTCATGGTTTCTCTAGCAGTTGACTTGTCACCCATGACACGGATGCTATCTGGCTGGATATTTGCAATAAATTAGAGTGTAAAACAAGTTTATACTTCGTATCTCCTTAAAGTGTTGAGGTGGAAGATGGCAGTTACAAGATTTACATAGATAAAACTATGCAAGCATCACCAAAAGACATGTAAGGATTAAGGAGAAATTAAATGAGACACATCATTTCCCTGTATATAAGAGTTATACGGAACTTAAGTCTTAATTTCAGGCTGTTCCTTTAATAAATTGTCCACAAAGAGAATGTCACTTTGTGTCAAACTAAAATTTTCTCCATTCCACTCCAAACTACTAGTATCTAACCTTTTCGAAAGGTTATATGAATTGATCGGACACATATGACATCTGAAGTATTGTATAGGCCAAAACAAATTAAAAGCCCATAATATAGCCTATAGAGCGTAAACCCTTAAATTCACCCCTTTTTAACAGCTCGTTGCTCGTTGTGCAGAATCTGAGCGGTGCAGGGGTCAACTGTATTCGGTCAAATCTATTTTTTAATTTTAAAGCATATACTACCTCCGTTAATGATTATTTGCAACAATTGTACTCTTCGCGGGCCAAGGCAAAAGTTTTTAAACATGATTATTGAAATATAAGGGCATGTACTTAAGCACTAATCCAATAAAAAAAAAAAACCCACAATTAATCAAAACCAATAAACAACCAAACCCAGAACCCAGAATCACCACCACCACCACCGAACCCACCGTAAACCACCACCACCACCACCACCAAACCCACCGTAAACCACCACCACCACCACCAAACCCACCGTAAACCACCACCACCACCACCGAACCCACAGTAAACCACCACCACCACCACCACCGAACCCATCGTAAACCACCACCACCACCACCGAACCCACTGAAAACCCAGGCCACGAGACAGAGAAAACCACCAACACCCACGAACCCACTGGAAACCACCACCAAACCCATTGGAAACCTCCGGATCTGGACAGACAGAAGATGGAGAAGATGAAGGAGGAGTGAGATTTTGATTATGAAGGAGGAGATCTAGACCACCACACGCCACCCAGACCCCACGAACCACCATCCATGCCACCCACAAATCACCGAAAACCACCACGAAACACAGAACCACCTAAAACCACCACCACCCAGAAGAACCACGAAACCCAGAACCATCACCACTCATAACCACGAAACCCAGAACCACACCATCTATAACCACCACGTAACCCAATTAAACCACCACGAATTGAACCACCACAAAATAAACCACCACAAATTGAACCACCACGAAACCCAATTAAACCGAAACTACAACAAATTGAATTAATACCAATTAAGCCACCACCACGAAACCACCCACGCCACCCCCACGAAACCAAACCCACGACTACCCATGAAACCAAACCCACCCACCACGAAGACCCATCCCCACGAAACTCACACCACCCCCATGAATCAGATCCGAAACCCCTAAAACTACCCCACGAACCCAAATCCACAAACCCAAACCCACGAACAAGACAAACCCAAACCCAAATCGCAAGAGGAGAGAGAAGGGGGAAGATGAACCAAAATGAAGGGTTAGGGTTTAAATTCTGCAGATTTCAATTGAAGAAGGGTTAGGGAGATGAATGATTTTGATGAAGGTGAATGATTTTTGGTGAAAATGATTACAATAATCAGATTCATTAGGTAAAGAGTGAAATCAGGTTAGTGATTTAATTAGATGTCTAAGTTGTTTAAGTAAGGGTAATATGGGCATTTTGTGGGCAAAAAGTTACTAAAAATGGAAAGAAAAAAAATTGTTGCATATAATAGATAGCAACCAAAAATGGCGAATGTTCCAAATAATCGTTAACGGAGGTAGTAGATGATTTCTAAAGTATCAATTGTACTGGAGTGTTTCTAAATCAGTTTATGTAAATGTCAACATATAAAAAAATGTTTTCATCAGAATAAGAAGCTTGTGAATTCAAAACGAGAGACATCAGTGAAAAATGGAAGATATAATATTTTAGGAATCTTGAAATCCATGTAAGAAATAAAATTAAAATAATTTTGGTATCTGACGCATTTTCAAATACTATTTTTGGGGAAAATAAGGGGATTTTAAGTGATACATGTTCCTGGAAGAGCAATTTACTTTCTACAGCTAGCCTAAGAGTTTGGATGTTCACATTTTGTATGTAATAATATTTGAAAGTTTGAACCTCTTTACTCTTGCAAAATAGTAAGAAGGCTTCATGAATTAGTATATTTATGTTAGATTTGCAATCGAAATAAAAGAACAAAAAGTTTAGATATATTATATATGATTTTCCAGAAATCAGTGTTTCTTGCAATGAAATATTACAAGAAGCTTCCAGGTGCCAACAAAAGTAAATACTATTCCAACAGGTAACTTATATAGCTATACAGCATGCCCCTCAAAACTTTATGATCATCACTCACAACTGAAACTTAGATGTTGGCTGGTGTCATAAGAAGAAAGAAGTAGAGATATAGTTATCTATAAACAGGGGTGAAGTCACATGTGGGCTGGTAGGCCCGACCTCCACGACCTAACTCCACATCTCAATCATTTTTTTAGTTAGTCCCTATACAAAAGAGTTTAAAAGAACTTAAAACAAATATCTGCCTTATTGTATTAATCGTTTAGTTATTGTATTAATCATTTAGTTTTGTCACACTAGAAAAAGAATATACATATGACTTTGCTACAAGTGGCAACACTTGGAATCAAATCTGATTACAACCAATACTTTATATATACCCATAACATTATATCTCATCTACAACACAAACAAAAAAAAAAAAGTATTTCATTTAAAAGATTCAAACTCATTTCACCTCTTTACTTTTTTTCTCTCTTTCTTATCCATTAATCAAATATTAAGTTTTTAAAAATTTATATATAAATGAAAAGGTTTAAATTCAAAAAAGTAAAATATTAATATATGAAATATGGGTACAAAATCTCTTAAAGTTAAATAATTGCAAATAAATACTCAATAGTTTATGAAAATTGGTATCAAAAGTCTTACACATAAAATCATCTATAATACTTACTCTTCTACATTTTACTATTAGCTCTTTAATTTTAAAATTATGGCTTTACCCTCGACAGTAAATCGTTTATCATTACAATAATTGTCATAATTCTATGATTGAAACTAACGGAGAGATGACAACAACGACCAAAAAAAAAAAAAAAAAAAAATCTTAAGAATAAAAATTCAAAAAATAAAATATACGTAATAATAGAGATTAAAATTAACATTAAGAAAAGGGCAGGGGACACATGCACACACCGAGAATCAACAATGATTAAAGAAACTCAAAAGGGGACACATGCACACAGAGAATCAACAATGATAAAAGGAACTCAAAAAGTGGCTGCAGTGTTCAATAAAAAAATTAACCATGTTTGTATTAAGTTCTTGCAATTAGGACATTGATAACCTAAAGTAGTCTAAAATTATTAGATTTTAAATTTGTAACTTAACGCTACTACTTATGTAATCAACTTTCACTTCATCAATGCAAAGTTTCAAGCTTTCTAGTTTTGCTTGTTGAGTAATTGAATGCGAGAAACAAGTCTAATAACAGTGTGTCAAAAATAATACAGGTCAATGAGGCTATGAGATTCATTTATCCGATCTTCCCTAATCACATTATCTCCGATCTTTATTGATTAATTTATTTTCCCTATCACATAACCGAATAATACAATAAAGCATGAATGATATTTTTCTTCCATATAACTAATACAATCTAATTTTTTTTTTTTTGTGGTAATCCAATTTTCAAGTATTGATATTCGTAACGAAATAAATGATGGCATGATCCTTTTTACAAGTGCACCGAATGTAAAAGAAAAAAGAACTAGAGAGGAGTAGTGTTCTTTATAATTTCTCTTTCACCAATACATGAATTTATGGGAGTACTCTCGGCAATTTGCATATAATGTGTAAATTTATACAATAAAAACCAACAAATCGAAACATAGTATGATTAGGACAACTTACATTAGGTCCAATAAAATTTATTCCATGTTCTCTACACATCTCAACAAAAACAGCATTCTCAGCAAGAAATCCATACCCAGGATGCAACATACTGCATCCACGGCTTACAGCAGCAGATAGAACATTGGGGATCACCAAATATCTGTTGGAAATGAATTAGTAACAAAACATACATGTGACAATTAAAATAGAAAAAGATATCATTTTTCCTCCTCTCTTCCCTCTCCGGCCACTTTCTCTCTCTATCTATCTACCTATTTATCTATCTTTCATTCTTTCCTTATTTTTAAGGGGAGGACGGATGTCAATTAGCTTCCTTTAAAATACTTTAACCAAAAAATAATTTATTGGGATAAAAATCCCAGATCCAAATTCAATATGTCCAATGTGTATTAGTGATCATATAAAAAGCTTAAAAGTATATTTTAAAGATCTTTTACGCGTGAGCAAACAAACTAATTGACAAGTAAATCTCTCATAAAGGGCTGCAATTCACACTGAAGTTCATAATTTGATAAGCCATAAAGAAGAGTCATCCCTTTAGTACCACTCCTTTTTGCTTTATCCAAAAAGTCGATAAGTAATCAAAGACGCCATACAAAGAACATATTAGCACTCCATTCTGCTTTAATAACAAATTTTGGAACACTTTGCTGTTCTACTAAGTGATTAAAGTATTGCATGTTCTCCAAAGTGCCAACAAAATGGATACAAGTGTTTGATGCAATAGAAAATTGTGATTTGTTATTATTATAAGACCATACAGATTACTTAGGCCCTATATCATGAATATGTAGGAGAAAGATGGATCACAATGCACCTCCCTGCCACTAAAGAAACAACAATTAAGTTGAAAATATAGAGCAGAATCATATCTTATCATTAGTGACTTACGATTGATTACTTGGAGCTTCACCAATGCAAACAGATTCATCAGCGATTTTCACATGGAGTGCATCCTTGTCTATGGTTGAGTAGACTGCAACACATGGAATGCCCATCTCGTGAGCAGTTCGGATCACACGGACTGCAATCTCACCTCTATTAGCTACCAAAATTTTCTCACTGCGACAAGTAGCTGCAAGAGCTCCACCACACTTTCTAGTTTTACGATTTATCTTAAGAACCTGAACTGACTGCCCAGGAAAATTAACCCGGCTCCCTATCGTCAAGTTAGATGGAGCACTGCTGATTCTTTTGGTCTGGTTCATCCATAGGCCCTACAATTAAAAGACCATTTACCAAATAAATTCATGAGCCATGAACATACCATTAAATTCACATTAAAGCTTGATCTACAAAACAAATGCATGGTATTATTATATTTTCCAACTATATGACAAAAGACTTCAAAAATTAGACTACACATTATGAGCAATCCACAAGGACGGTTTTGGTTGGTCAAAGTGTACTCAGCCTTATTCCAAGCCCCTAATACTAATGCTAGTCCGGAGGCTGCTTCCAAAGTGGTAAATATGATAGCTCAATGTATTATTGTATACGATAAACAGGCAACTATTAAATTCTAAATTCAAATATCAAATAAGTTACAATTAAAAACACGTTTCTCCCATTTCACCCTCTCCTCACCAATTGTACATGTATAGCCAATTATCATACATGTTAATTTGCATAATTGGAGCGATTATTTTGCTCATTGACATAAATTGAGATACTTTGCTCAATTCTCTTAATTTCTACAATTAGCATAAAATGAGCAAATCTATTAATGAGTATTAAGAGCAAAATCAATTAGCTAGTTCATTCGTACAAATGAGCAAAAACCAATTTACTCATTCATGCTGATCAGCAAACCACAACTAGTTTTGCAAGGTACAACCAATTGTATGTTGAAGATGTTGAGAGCCTAAAGAGAGAGCCCCGAAAATTTAATCACATACACATACCTAATCCAATAGTATGCTTCATATTAAGTTACTAATACAAATAGTTTAAGAATCACAAAATTCCAATAAGTGTGACACTAACTTCTTGTCTCATCGAATACTAATCACTATACTAACCTGCAACAATTCAGGGGCAAACCTATTCTCATTCTACAGAGCTCGAAACGGCACATTAAAACTCCAATCAAAATTTCGATAATATCATAGCCAAAATTAATAAAATTTGAGCTTACAGGTTTAGTAGTAGATGGCACAGTTACAGATTTGCAAACCAAAAATGCATCCATATTCACCGATCAAATACCTGAGACTAAAAAAAATTAAAATAGTTTGCCAAAATCAATTGAAATAAGCAAATATAAAATCAAATTCAAACTGAAAGCAAAAACAATGTGAGGCGAAATTAATAAAACAAACCACAAGAGAATATGTCAATGAACGAAGAACAATGAGAGATCTCTCCAATGTGAAATTTGAGTTAGCAAATTGGATGCTAAAATTTGTAGTAATTGAAGTAGTTGAAGTTGGTGTTGCAGATTCGAAGAGAGAGAGAAGAGGGAGGTGAAGTTGTTAAGAAGTAGGGAGAATAAGAAAGAGTGAGGACGATATAATCGATGTAAAAGGAGAATTGGAACTTGGAAGTGGACGCGCCAAAACTATTGGAATTGGAAAGCCCAGCCCAATCTTCTTTTGGTGTTTTGAGGTTTGAGCTGGCCGGCTGGGTAAGGAATGTACTTTCGGGTGAGCTGTGAGGGGTTATTTAGTAAATTTACTTCCTCAGCGTTAACATTGAGGGTTGATCGTATGCTAAGGTTAGACCCTAAAGATGGCTTTGGGCTAGGCCATGGGCACATCCCACAGGCTTTGGGGTTATCCAAGCAAGAACCAAGGCCCAGCACGATGAAAATGGAATGTGTCATATCGGGCCCAAAAATGAGAAATGGCAGTCCAGGCATGGCACGAGCCCATGGGCTATATGTGTGGGTCGAGCCTGTCCGCAAGCCAGCCCATGTGCTGGCCCATAACAAAGCTCATCAGGTCTGCCCACATGCTAGCAGTTGTAAATAGCTGAGGTCGACCTCAGCTAGGGCTGCCTCTGAGGTCGCTGCTAAAATGAACATTTACTATAACAAAATGAACATTTTCTAACTGAACATTTTACAATAATTTTGTATTTCTCGATAATCAAATGTTCATTTTCATGCAGTATGAAGTTCATTCTTATAAGACAAATGTTCATTTTCATGTCGTATGATGTTCATTCTTATAAAAATAAATGTTCATTTTATTTTTTAATTAATACAAATTCTTGTATTTGTTCAATTGTATAAAATGTTCGTTTTTTATAATAAAGGATGTTCAATTAACATTTGCATCAATAATGTTGGACATTAGCATTTTGTTCATTATTAAAAAAAAACATATTGTTGATTTATTTAATTGGTATTAAATCATATACCTCAGCAAATTGCAAGATATTTATTCAAGAGAATTGAACAAATCAAGGTATTTCACTTAAAGCTTAAAAAAATGTTGATGAATAAGCAATAACATTATGTGTTCATTTTTATTTACAACTGAAATGTTCAGTTATAATAATAGATGTACAATCTTTTTCTTTTTTTTTTCCAATTTTATAGTCTCTGTATTTTACTCTTATATTATAAATGTTCATTTTTATATATTGCAATGTTTAGAATTAAATGTTAATTTTTTTCCTAGTAAATATTCGATTTTTGCAGATGTTCATTTTTATATATGCAATGTTTAGAAATAAATGTTCATTTTTTTCCTAGTAAATGTTCAATTTTTGCGGCGACCTCATCTAGCGTTGGCTGAGCGCGACTTAGCCAAAATTTGCCCACATGCTAGCCCATAACAAAGCCCATCGGGTCTACCCACATGCTAGCCCATGGGCTTATCATAATTGTGTCATAATCGTATTGTGTAAGTATTATTGATACGTATATCTTCCGTTCTACTAATATGGCAAGAAGGATCAAATTATGCATCTCAAACATAAGATTTTATTTTTATGTCTATGATTATGTAAGAGTAAAAATTATTTAAAGTTGATATAATAAAAGTTGATACTCCGTATAATTAAAGAGAATAATATTATAACAAAATAACACCTCAAATGTTACATTTAGTTCTTCAAATTTAGTTATACAATATTTTAAAAGGACAATACTAAGAACAATATTGTAAATTTTGAAAATAAAAAAAACCTCAAAGTTATAAGAGAAACATGAAGCATATCTAATTTATAGGATTTTTACTAGTAGTGTTACATGACTTTCATAACTAATTATTAGGAAAAATTGCAAGGAAGGTCCTTTTAAGGAGTCGACCTTGTGAGGAAGGTCCTTTTATGAACAAAGTGGCGAGGAAGGTTCTTTTATGACGTTTGGGTTGCATGGAGGGTCCTTTGACCAAACTCCGGCGTTGACTTCTGTTATCCGGCCAAAAAAAAGTCACGTGACCTCTTAAATCTGATTTTTTTTTTCTTTTTTTCCCTTTTCCTTCCCTTTCCCTCTTATTCCACGATTTCCCTTCCTTCTACCCTCATCGGAGCTAGCCTCAGCACATGGTAGCCGGCCTGACCAGCCCCACCCTCTTCCCCTTTCCCTTCCTTTTTCCTTTCCTCTTTTTCACTGAAACAATCTCACCCCTTTTCTTCCCTTTTCTCCATTGAATGTACTCAAAGTTCTTCTTCAGAGAAGCCTGTGAGCTTTCTCTCCCCCATTAAAGCAACTTCTAAGGTAACATGTATTTTTTCTTATAAATAATTAAAGGGCTTGTCGTCAATTCAATTGGTGATCTGATTTGGGTTAATTTTAACATTATTAATTACTGTGTTGGGCGACGACGATGGTGGTGCCGTTAGTGGGCTAGCATTGGTTGAGGGGGGAGGTTGCGGGGTGAGGTTTTTGGGTGACAATGCGGGGTGCAAATGTCGCTCTTTCCTCCATTAATTTCCCAGTACTTTTACCCTTCTAATTAGCCATGAACAATTCACAAAGCCTTTCTTCTTCCTCTTATAACTCCTCTATTTTCGTCCCTAACCAGGTTTCTTTCTTTTTTATTTCCTCTTTGTTTATACTATATATGATTTCCTTTTTATTTTACTTTTATTTTCTTGCTGGATGCATTTTTATGTTTTTTGTTTGCTTGCTTGACTAAATTCCAATTTCAATCTTCTTAAATTAATAGTGGAATTTTGGATAATGTGTTTTTTCTTTTGGTTGTTAGGCGACGATGAATGTTGATGCTGGAGGTGAACAGGTGGGGTAATGGGTTGGTGGCGATTCGATGGTTAGCATTGGTTGAAGGAGGGATGGTGGTTTTGGGAAAAATCAGATTTAAGAGGTCACGTGCACAGCACGTGACTTTTTTTTGGCCGAAAAACGGAAGTCAATGCCGGAGTTTGGTCAGAGGACCCTCCACGGAACCCAAACGTCATAAAAGGACCTTCCTCACCACTTTGTTCATAAAAGGACCTTCCTCACAAGGTTGAATCCTTAAAAGGACCTTCCTCGCAATTTTTCCTAATTATTATTGTTGCATTCTATTCATTTTCTTCTTCATCTTCATCACCTTGTCCTTCATCACATTCTAACTCGGATGCTAATAATTGGACCAATACAGACATTGAGGCAGCAGTATCATCTAATTCATCATTATATTGTTCAGCATGTTCACGGTCTTGCATTATATTCTTTTGTTGGCATTTAACCAATCCTTAAAACAAACACACATTTCAAGAGTATCTGGTTTTAATCTAGTTCTTCTTTTGTTTAAAACACAACCCGATGCATTAAAACCTCGTTCAGCAGCAACAAATGAAACTTGAATAGCAAAAACATCTCGTAGCATGGCTGATAGAACTGGAAATTGTTTACATTGCTTTTGCCACCAATCAAGCAAGTCAAGATTATTCATGATTTCTTCAGTTTCACCTCGCATAAAATCATATTTTAAAAAAATTTTGAAACTCAGACATGTCAGATGAAGTAGTATTGCGTATTTTCTTACCCTTACCTTTGTTAATACCAAGTAAACTTGAACCCTATGCAAAAACATTATAAATAATTTTACTACTACCAGAGTCGGTCCTTACTAATTTTAATAGGAGCATTACGAGTTTGACCAAAACTACTAATTTTAATAGGAGCATTACGAGTTTGACCAAAACGATTGTCATAAAGGCTATAAAGTGAAAAAAAATGAATCACTTACTTCTTTTTTGTAAGTCTCATAGCCAATAGGAAGGTTTAAAAAGTCAATATAAAGTTCTAACTGACAAGTAGTATCAAACTTTGTCTTGGATCTAGAAATGATGCAAATACAAAAATAAGTGGAATAGTGGCATAATAATTTTTAAAATTTTCCTCCATTGGTGGAATATAACTTTGACACTCTTCTACATCACGAAATTTGCTAAAAAGTTGTGCAATCAAAGTAGCATTGACAATAAATGTATGAGTCGTAGGAGCATAGACATTAGAAAGTTGAATCATAAAAAAAAAAAAATTAAAATCTCTATATATTTTTCGCAATGCTCCCAATTGGACTCTAATAATGAAAAATTAGGACATCGGGCATTATAAAGTTCAGTAATTGGTTGCTTATATTCTATTGCAAATTTAAGCAATTCATATGATGAATTCCACCGATGCACAACATCAACTGGTATTTTTCTTACCGATAATCGTCGACTTTGAAGATGATGCTTCCATTCTTGCTTTCTCATACCCGACATATAAATAAAATTACATGCCTCTCTTACTTTATGATAGTACATATTATTTGCTTTAAGACCATCTTGTACACACAAATTTAAAACATGGCATGCATATCGAACATGTAAAATAGTTCCATCTAAAACTAAGTCAACAAGATTTTGACCAATTATCTTTGCACATGCAGTCATGCATTGTAGAAGAATTATCAAAAGTCAAACATAAGATTTTATTTTTAATATCATATTCTTCAATACAACTCATGATTGTATGAGCAATCTTGACAGCATTATGTGTATATTCCAAGGCTCCAAAACCAACAATATGTTTTTGCATCATCCAATTCTGGTCAATCCAATGCACATTACACACAAATAATGCAAACCACTAAAATCCGAGTCCCAAAAATCGGAGTAAATAGAAACTTTACTGTCTAAATTAGACAACTCAGTGATTAACACTTGCTTATGTGTCAAATATTGTCTCATTGCACTTGACTAGCTTGTTTTAATTTCTAGACACTTATAGTGTTGAGGTTGCAATGCATATTTAATACACTCATTGAAATCATCATCCTCAGCAAAAAGAAATGGTTTTTCAGCTTTAACGAGCATTTTAGACAAAGCATCCCTATCCTTCTCATTATAGTGAAACACACCTAACCCAGCTTGATAGAATTGAGTTAGCTTAGGTTAGGTTGGATCAAAACTTTTGTAACAATTTGAATTGTTACGATGTTTTGGTAAGTGTCCAATACCCGAAATAAACTTACCAGATAATACACTTCCACATTTTTTACATTTAGCCTTACTCCGACAACGACTACGTTTGAAAATTTTCCAAACCTCACTCTTTTATGTTCTCTTCGTCATTTAGCCATGATTGTAGTGGGTTGGGATTACTGGGTGCCATTTCGGGACTTTGATTAGAACCACAAATTGGTTTGAGTTATCAACAGATGAGGTAGACATTGTGTATAATATAAGATGGTGCAAGTGGGAAGGAACTACCATCACCACCTACATTTATGGTGGTAAAAGGGAATGCATTGTGTCCATTAGGATAATTAAAATGGTCAAATTGAGAGATTTTAGTGAAACCGGGTGAGGGCAGTGGGTAAGATTGTCATGGAAGATCCTGTTGATGATGTGGGTTATATTAAGGATTTAGGATCCATGACGGAGGAGCTTGGCTATGCTAAAAAAACTATTTTTACCCTTAGCTTTCTTATTAGAATTCTCATAACCACCAACCATTTTAATTAACTAATTACCAACCACCGATTAATTATATAAATGACAAGTATATAACTAGGGGTGTTAACGAGCCGAGTCGAGACTGAGCTTGGGTAGCTCAAGCTTGGCTCGTTACACTATTGCTCGAGTTTGAGCCGAGCCTCGAGCTTTTTCGAGTTTAAGTTATTAAGTTTAAGTTATAGTAAAACTCGACTTAGGTTCGAAAATCATAACAATATAATGTCTATATGTAAGATATAATATATTATAACTAAGTGATAAATATATAGTAGTGTAGTGATAACAAAACATCAATAACAATAATGATAATAATAGTAATGACATCAATAACGTAACAGTAGTATAGTAATAGTAATGTATAGTGTAGTAGTATGGTAACAATATAATATAATCAAAATGGTTAAACAATTAATAATAATAATAATAATAACAACAATAATAATAATAATAATAATAATAATAATAATAACAATTATAATAATAATAATTATAATAATAATAATAATAATATTTTATAATAACAGCTTAACAATAGTACGTGTATAGTAGTATTATTATTATGACTCAAAGACTAAAAAGTAGAAGAAGAACAACAACACTAGTTGTATCAACATGTAAGAAGATTATGATAATCACGCTAGGGAGGAAGGGTGGTGGCACTACCTATGGGGGGCAACAGCGGCAACAGGAGGAGGGCAGCAACAAGGTGGTTGGAGTAGTGACGGTCGTGGTGGTGCGCAGTGCTCATGGCCAAATGAAAGCTAGAAGAAGGCAAAAATGGAGAAGGATGGAGAAGAGAGCTTAGGGAAAATAAATGGAGTAGCAACAATGGTCTCCATCCATGGCTATATATATAGCTCTTAATTAGGTAATATTACAACTATATTCATTAATGATGTTGTCCTAATAAATATAGCAAATACTGCTGGCCTAATAAATGTAGATGACCTAATTAGTGCAACTAGCCTAATAAATGATGCCAGCTTAAGATTGGGATATATAAATATGAGTAATTGAGTAGTTATATAGAAATAGGAGTAGTATTGAAGAAGGGTTGACTTTGATCATGAAATATATAGGTTCTTCATTCGTAGTTTGACTTGAAAACAAGATACTAAAGGTTGAAAATCCTATTTTAGGTACGACAATTTTGACCTAACCCACATAATTAAATTCTTTATAAAGCATAATTATACAATTATCCTTTGTGTAAAATCATATAATGACTTAAATAAATGCTTTTGTATCATATAATAATATAATATTTAGGAAAAAATCCATAGTTAATAATTAGTAATCGAGTTCAAAAATACGGGGTATTACAATCCACACAAAGAAGATTTTTTTTTTAGCCCAAGATTCAGCCTTGAATGACCATGGAGAAAGGGAGGCCACCCCATTATTGATGATTATGATGAATTAGGTAAGATGATCCAGCCCTATCCCAATAAACCCTCAGGCCCAAGTTTCTCTTTTCCTCGCTTAGATTCAGATGTTTTCACTAAGATAAATCAATTAGAGTCAAATCTAAACCCTCCAAATTTTTTAGACTCAAACAACTCCTTCGACTAAGTGCAAACCCTACCCATCCCCTTGGGTAATCAAATTGTGGTTGAAATAATTCGGATCAAGGGTTTAAGCATCTCACCTAGAGTATTAGACTATGAGGACGACAAATTCAAGGAAATTAGAGACTCTAGAAGGGTCATAAACTGTAGGGTTTGCAGTCTTAGCCTAGAGAAGTATAGAGAAACCAAAACCATAACAAGGGTAAGGAGGTCATGAAAGATGAGGAAGTATGGGAAGTGGTTGAAACCAATAGGATTGAGGTGAAAAAACTGGGGGGGGGGCTTTGGTCTTTATTCTTTCCCAAACGTTGATCATATTTGTGGAGGAACCTGAGAAGAAGTTGGGAGGAAAGAAGTGGAAGAAGAGTAGTGTTAAGAAGGGGAAGAAGATGGAGTTATCTTATGGTGATGGTTTTAGCGTGTCTAAAGACAAGGAAAGCAGGCAAAGTGGAAAGAGCAAGGCTCTTGAAGTAAATGATGAGGATCTTGTGAAGTTTGAACATAGTAGGGGGAAAGCATTGCTTTTGTGGCTATCTTCAAGGCTTCGTAGTTGGCCCTAAAGAGCCACGCAGGAATTGGCGGAGGGAGGTAGGGACAAGGGGGAGGGGGATAGACATTTGTCCCCCCACATTAAAAAAAGTTATTAGTTTTTCTTATATAATAATATATAGTACTTTAAATTCAATAAAGAAGTACAAAACACATAGAGAATGATTAAGTGAAAATAGTGAAGCTCCACATGCTTTTGGAGTTTTGATTTTTGAAAAATGGTGGGAAATATTAGGTTGAATACGAACTAACCTTCATTCTTTCAACATACTTTAGAGGAGATAGGAGCGAGAAAGGAGAGAGAAATAAATAAATATATATAAAAAAAAACTATTAGACGACCTCACACTGAAAATTTTAGCTTCTTGCTTAGAGAATCCACATCCATTAGGCTCCCTATAGTTTCTCTCTCCTCACCTCATTAGTCCACATCACTTTTCACTAATTTTATCACATACCCTTCCTATTTTACATTACATTTCCGTACCTACATTCATCGTTTATTTCACCAAATACCACTGAGTTTTTTAAAAATTCACCAAATGCCATGAAGTTTTCACAAATTCACCAAATGCTACCAAACTTTTGAAAAATTTACCAAATGCCATTAATGACTAACGGCCGTTAACTCCGTTAGTCATTAAGATTAAATCATGACACATGTCATGATATGATTGGTTCATTTTAATCTTTTATTTTAATTAATAAAAATAATATTTTTTTCTCGATTTTCGTGACGAAAATTGCTCGGGTTAAGTTTTGAGGGTCATTTTGACCCTTTATGGATACAAATTAAGCTCGGAATTGACAAAAAATAACGTAAATGATCCATTTGTGTGTCAAAAAATATCTCAATTAATGTGTCGTGATTTTTTGACCATGAAAATTGATCGGGTAAAGTTTTGGGGGCCATTTTGACCCTTTGTGGATTCATATTAAGCTCGGAATTGGCAAATAAATAACGTAAATGCTCCGTTTTGCAATTTTTCCGGCAAAAAATTACGATCTCGACATACAAAGCATGGCATTTACGTTATTTTTTTGCCAATTTCGAGCTTAATTTGAACCCATAAAGGATCAACAAGACTCCCTAAACCTTACCCGATCAATTTTCATGGTTTAAAATTAACGACATGCTAATCGAGATACTTTTTGACACACAAAATGCGACATTTACGTTATTTTTTTGTCAATTTCGAGCTTAATTTAAATCCATACAGGGTTAAATGACTCCTAAAACCTTAACCGATCAATTTTCATGGTTAAAAATAACGACACGCTAATCGAGATACTTTTCGACACACAAAACGGGGCACTTATGTTATTTTTTTTGCTAATTTCGAGCTTAATTTGAACCCATAAAAGTTCAAAATGATCCCAAAACTTTACCCAAGCAATTTTCGTTACGAAAATTGAGAAAAAAATGTTATTTTTATTTCTTAAAATAAATAATTAAAATGAACTAATTATATCATGACACGACACGTGTCGTGATTTAATCTTAATGACTATCGGCGTTAACGACCGTTAGTCATTAATGACACTTGGTGAATTTTTTAAGCTCGGTGGCATTTGGTGAATTTGTGAAAACTTCATGAAATTTGGTAAATTTTAAAAAAACTCAGTGACATTTGGTGAAATAACCGTACATTCATTAACCTTCTCATTTACTTTCTCCCTCCTACTTTCCATACCATACCAATATTAATAAAATAATTTGATTCATTACAATAATTAATCGTATTAATGTTCTTAAAAAAAATAACCGCATCACTTTAAAAAAAAAAATAATCGCAGTCCTTCATAAAAAATAATTAATCGCAAATAATATTTATTTTCTTTATTATTACAGCATCTAAATACTTTTAAGAAAACATACATAGATTCATTTAAGGAAAAAAGGAAAATTGGCTTAAAATAATACCAACTTTTAACGGTATGTGCAAAATAATACGAACTCAACTATTTGCTATTAACGGTACCACCTTTTGTACTATATGTGCAAAATAGTACGCCGGTCACCAAAAAAGTATTTCGAGGAATATTCCGTCTATATTTATTATTATTATTTTATTAATTTTATGTTTTCTTTTCAAAATACATATTTTGTTAACAATTTTCTTTGTAATCCAAATTAATAATGCTCACCCCTTTGTTGCGCTTTTTCCTCACATTCACCAACCAAAATAATGTGGGGAAATTTTTGGTTTTTTAAAACAATTTTTGAAACTAATTATAATAATAATACATTTAAATATCCTATTTACTATTGTGTGGCAGTAAAAAGTACTAAAAGTAATTTTGAAAAAAAAAATATTTAAATACATATTGACAATTAAAAAAATGCCTAACAAAGGGGCGGGGTATTATTTAAAATAGAATTAATAACAAAAATAATAATAATAAATATAGACGATACTTTTCCGGTGATTGGCGTACTATTTTGCACATATATTGCAAAAGGTGGTACTGCTCATAACACATAGTAAAGTTCGTATTATTTTGCACACACCGTTGATAGTTAGTATTATTTTAAGCCAATTTTCCCCCAAAAAAAAAGAAACATAGATAAAATTAAACACAAAATTACACAATTAATTTGGAAATTTTGTGAGGAACTACCCTAAAGATGGGCAGTTTGTGAACTACTACCCGAATTTTTTTTTATTTGTGAACAACTACCCTTAAGATGCCTAAAGTTTGTCTAGCACTACCCACTAACGGATTCCGTCCAATTGATCCATTTCTAGGGCCCACACCTACTTTTTATTACCCAATAAACTCCTTTCTCAACTACCTCTACCCTATTTCATTAACTATTCCTCCATTTTTCCCTCTCTTTCAACCTTTCACCATTTTTATTTGACCTAAGTGAATCTTAGAGAAGAAAATTCTTTCCTCTCATGCGTTGCCTCTCTCTTTCCTACTTAATAATCAAAACACAATTGAATTCAAACTCTAAAACCCCAAAAAAGCAAAACCCTAATTCAATTCAAACCCTATATCCTAAAAATTAAAATTCTCAAACTTTATTAAATTCATAACCCTAAATTGAATCTCTAATTATAATAATTGAAGTTAATTAAAACCTTTAAACCAATTAAATATGCCATGATTACAAAAATAACTTAAAACATTACCTATTTTGGTGAGAGATTGGGTTCAATTGCTCAAATATTTGGATGTTGGATGAGTTTGGGGGGGGGGGGAGAACAACAATAAGACTTTTAAAAAAATTAAGAAGAGAGTTAATTAGGTGGGAAAACGTAGGTGTGGGCCCTACAAACGGTTGAATTTGACGGAATCCGTTAGTGGGTAGTGCTAGACAAACTTTAGGCATCTTAGGGGTAGTTGTTCACAAATAAAAAAAATCGGGTAATTGTTCACAAAAGTGCCTATCTTTGGGGTAGTTCCTGACACATTTTCCCAATTAATTTTTTGATTAAAATTGCGGGTAGATTTTTAGTCGTCATCGGTATGCTGATCCAAGTCTCTTTGTAAAGTGTTGTGAACATTTCTATCCCATGCATCAGCTCTCCTTTCCATATATCGGTTTAATCTAATATCATTAATTCGACTGGGATGCACAGAATAGTTTATACAAGTTGATCTGTCAATTACTGACCTGTTTTCTTGCTCAAATTTAGACATGTCATGATAAATATGGTATGTATCTCGTTCATCTTCAACAATCATATTGTGAAGAGTTATACAAGCCAGCATTATCTCCCATAACAAGTGTTCGTCCCAACAAGAGTTGGTATTTGTATTATTGCGAAACTTGATTGAAGAACACCAAATGCATGCTCAACATCTTTTCAAAGTGATTCTTTCCGCTCGGTGAACAACTCATTTACAGGATTCATTGGGATTCGAATAGCCGGGATGAACGCTGACCAGTTAGGTTATATCCCATCATTTAGATGATACCCTTTAGTATATGCGTTCCTATTGACCGTAAAGTTCACTTCAGGAACTTTACCTAGATATAAATCATCGAATACCAGAGATCGATCGTGGCAACACATTAATGTCATTGTAAATTCCAGGTGTTCTAAAAAATTCGTGCCATATCCACTAGTCACCAGAGGCAACTGCTTCTAAGATAACCATTGTAGATTTACTCCTTCCTTGGTATAAGCCTTTTCAAGCACGCAGACAATTTTTCCATTGCCAATGCATGTAATCTATACTACCCATCATGCATGGGAAGCCCCGTCTTTCCCCATCATGTAGGAGGGGCGTTGCAAATCTGTAACAGTAGGCCTCCTCAAGTACTCTTCTATGAACGCCTCTCGAACCCCTCTAACGAAGTGAGCAAGACTTTCTCTTGCAGTTGACTGAGCTAATTTGATGTACTCATCAATTGAATCAGCTGAAGTTCCGTAGGCTAACATCCTCAACACTGTCGTGCATTTCTAGATTGGAGTGGCTCCTAGCTTCCAGTAGCGTCATGACGCTGCTGGAAGTATCTGTGTTGTTTAGCAGTAACTGCTTCCACGACTCGAAGGAATAGAGGCCTATTTAAACGGAATATGCGTCGAAATACAGATTTTGGGTATTTAAAGTAATCGTTCATTAACCTTGTGTTTGCAGCTTCACGATCTCTATCAATGTACTTAAACTTGTTGTAAGATTTTCATCTATTGCTGGATTCTTCTATGGTTGAGGCAACAACCAAGTGAGCAGCTTGCTCGATAATGAAGTCTTCTTCTTCATCTAAACACTCGTTCATAGCGATCATGTTGTTAACATAGTCATTAAAGAAAGCATCACTTGAGTTAGAAGAATATTCATTTGGGTTCATGTTTATGGAGCAATCTGAAGAGGGGGAAATCTATATTGTTTGTTGGAAGAAGAAGGGTATTGTGAAAAACAAATGCAATGTAACTCTTCTTTCATAGACTTATATGAAAGGAATGGTGTCCTTCCAACAAGTGTATTCTTCCGATAGAGGGTTCATAATTATTACAAAGCTAATTCTTCAGTAAGGTCAAGTGATCGGAATGCCTAGGTGGAGGCCGCTTCCGATCAGTAATATCGAGGTACAATTGATATTACAGCTTAATCTTAACTGAACCCTTCGGGTCGAACCCAATCGAATCACCGATCCGAGACGATGAATTAATCCGAAAGGATTTAATGAGTCGATAGAGTTTTACGAATTCAGACGTCGGAAATCGAGCCTAGGGCGTCGAGACCGAGCGTCGCAAAATCACAAGCAACAAGTATGAGCGTAGCCGTAGCTAAGCTAGGCTAGCTCATCGTATGCATAGGCGCACCATGTGTGTGCTAGGCGCACCATGGTGTGCTAGGCACTATCGCACCCTAGGCGTGCCATGGCAGCCCATCGCAAGCTAGCAGCATGCTAGCATGGGTGCCTGGGTGCGCATGGCAGCTATTGCAAGCTCCACAAGCACCAGGAAACCCATCGCAGTTAGCAGCGTGCTAGCTTGGGTGCCTGGGTGCATGTGGCAGGCCATCGCAGCACGCAAGCTCAAGGCCAGGCACCATCGCAAAGCCAAGGGCTTGCGTGTGTGCCTCGCAGCCTAGCCTCGCATCCTCGCACAGCAGCAGCAATGATGCGTGTGGGCTGGTGCGTGTGTGCGTGCCTCGCACCAAGCATAGCAGTGCTAAGCACTGGCTAATGCGTGTGCGAGGGATGCATGGTGCGCAGCGTGGATGGTGCGAAGGAAGGGGCCAGCATGCATGGCTCGCTAGCAGCACGCATGCTGGCTGTGCTAGCAATGAGATGCGAGGGAGATGCTGCGAGAGAGATGCATGTACGTACGATAGGCAGTGCTAGGCAGCCAGCAGCACCAACGCCTAGCACTGGCCAGCACCAGCGCCTAGCACAGCCTAGCACCAGGCATGCGAGGCTGCTGGGCAAGCACATGCTAGCTAGCTGGGCTGGCCAGCACCATGCTAGCTGGTAGCAGCCCAGCACCCCTCTTAGGTGAGGCGGTTTTGTGAGGGTGGGGACCAAGGATTTGGGAAAGCCTTGGGGAGCAAGGCAATGGTCCCCCCACCCCTCCATGGTCCTCACCTAACCTTCTCTCTCCCTTTGACACTTGTTACATTGTGATTAGATTTATTTATTAATTTATTTTAGAAATAAATTAATTAGCAAATTATACATTCTCCCACATTGGTTGGGGAATGAAATGCAAGGGTTCATTTCCCTATAAATACCAAGCTTGGGTATTGGGAAATGAACAACCTTGAGTGGAATTAAAAAGGCAACTCTAAGAAAGAGTAAACCTTTGATTCGTAAAACTCATAGTTATTTTGTCCGGGTCTTGACTAACCTTCAAGACTTAGGACGCTCGGGTCGGGTCGAGGGTACGATCCGTCAGAGATCTCGTCTTTTCGGGATTTTGAAGTAAGAGCTCTTTGGGAGCGAAGCACACGTCAAAGGTATAATTCTTGTTCTTAATCTTGTTTGATTAAGTTTATTATGCTTGTTAATTGCTTTAATTAAAGGGGCGGGTCTTGGTGGGTTTCCTTCCGCGTAGTGTCGGGTCACTACGAAACCCTACATTATACGAATTAGATAACAACCTTAAATCTATGGATAAAAGGCATTCTATCTATGCGGATAAGATTGCAAGCAATATTTGTTGATAAGGTTGTAACCTATCAATGAGAACACAATCTAATATTGGATAAGGTTGTAATCTATCAATTAGAACACAATCTCATATTGGATAAGGTTGTAATCTATCAATTAGAACACAATCTCATATTGGATAAGGTTGTAATCTATAATGTCATTGGATAAGATATCAATATTTATTTATTATTAATGGCGTCAAAGAAACACAATTACATTTTACTCTAAACATAGTTACACTAATCCTAAAATACTACTAGAAAATAAGCATAAAATATTACTACATTTTATTCTAAAACACAGTTACACTAATCATAAAATACTAATCCAATAAGCATTAAAACACAATTACATTAATCATAAAATACTAGTTATCATAAAAATAGATGGTTCACTTCATAAACTTTTCCTTTAGCTTTGCAAGATACTCTTGCTCAAATGGTTCAAGTTACGATTTTGTCATCAACAATTGAAACGTCTTACACCTCAATTTAATTTGATCTCGTTGTTTTTGATACTCGAGCATATCAGACATCCCCTTCCTCATTAGGCCCCTCTCATCTTAAAACCCACTTATATTGTTGTTTAATTCATCCACGCCTGTTGCTGCTACACATTTCATTTTATTTTGGGCTTTCACTTTCTTCACACCATCAGGGCGCTTTCATTACAGCTTCATCTCTTGATCACTTAGAACTCCCTTCACTCACAACAGTTGAAACGTTACCAGGCATCCATCTTGGAAGGTGTTGCATTCCAACCCAACAATGGTAAAATACGAATGGTTGACCACCTTCCCTTTATTGTACATAAAGTTCATGAGCTTTAGCCTCTACGTCGTTAAAAACATAACCACTAGCCCGCAAACACTTAGCTTCACCAAGTTGTGCAACCCACAGAGTAACAGTTTTGTTAATTTGACCCTAGTGCCTTTTAAGAGCTTTCATGCTTCTTTTGTGCAAGACATTTGGTTTTTTTAGCAACTACTGCATCATAGGACTCTTTGATTTCTGTACATAACGCTCCCTTTTGTCGATTTTTTTCTTCCTCCAAATCACTGGAACAATTGAGGCAAGCGGAAACCAAGTGTTTATCTTCTTCTATATTCCACCAGTCCTTTTTCCTCCCTTTATTACCACTAATTACCTTAATGTCTTGAACTTGAACTTCATCTTCACCAGCTAGTGACTACGTTGGATATTGGTATTCAAACGACATTCTAGTGCTACTCCTATCTCCTCCGGGAGTAGTGGGATATGGCTCTACTTTTGAAGATGTTGGATGAAGTGTGCTTGGCGAAGAACTTTGTATAGTATTCTAGTTCACAAATGCTTGGAACATAGCAAGGAATTGATGATTGTTTACCATTTTTGGATCAAACAAACGATTTGAATTTTGTTGAGAATTTGGATTTGGTGGGTAATTTGGATTTGCTTGGTAATTGGATTAGTTTGGTAATTTGGATTTGGTTAGTAATTTTGATTTTGCTAAGAGCTCAAATTTGATTGAAAACTGGAATTTTGTTCGGAATTTGGATTTCTGGGAAATCTATTTCCATAATTAGGATAATTGGGATCCATAATTATCAAATAAGATTATAAGAAATACTTTTAGTAACATATATATATATATATATATAGTGTTGAAAATATATCAAGATTGGTCTCTATTTATAGAGGATAAAAAAATATAAGCATAAGTTTTTTTTCAAAATTAATTAAATTAAAGAAATTATTTAACAAAAACGGTAATATTACCGTTAAATGAAAAATAAAATAAGTTACCGTTGAGGATATAGCCGTTGTGGAGTTTAATTTTGGGTTTTTTTAAAAAAAAAAATTTGTAAAAAAAAAAAGAAAAAAGGGGCATGCTGCATGAGTTTGGCGGACAAAAGTAGTGAAGTGACCCCACTTGAATTGTTGGGAACCTTCCCATCTAATTTACCTCCCCAAAAATAATTGTGGGATAGGGAACGAGCAGCATTGGTGGGAAGATCCCCGTTTTCTTATTTTGTCAAATGGGGAGCTTCCCATCCAATGAATGTTGATGCTCTAAAAGTAGCGTAGATTATAGTAGATAGAGTTTATAGGTAGATATATACAGTTTTTTTTTATTTTTATTTTTATTATTTTTTATTATTATTATTTTTTATTTATTACAATAGGAATTTACAGTATTTTGTTTTCATCATTAGTTAAGTACTCGTAACCCCCAAGTAATTTTTTCTACATTCATCAGAATTATTTTTAAACTTCCAACTTACTCCATACGGAGTATTACTCTTTCAATCAGATTTTTTTATTTTTTTCCTGAAATTAGACCCTTCGTACCAAATTAATCCAAGGTAATGTTCTGCGTATATGTTATAATAGCGCGGTATTACTCTTTGTAGCTGATTTTTTTTTTACTGAAATTAAACCCTACGGACCAAATTAATCCAAGGTAATGTTCTACGTATCTGTTTTAATAGTGTGTTTTAAGTTGAACCCCGTCCTTGCAAGTTGTAACCTTAGTCACAAGTCATCATTCACCAAGTACCAACTCACAGAGTTGCACCAAATTTCTGACGACGACCATCCTCTTTGTCCAACTTATAGTGCTATTCATGTTCTTAGGACATATCTAATGACTCACCTAATTTAAACAAGTTTAATGCAATAAAAAAACCACCTGATCTTTGATCAAAAGAAAGAAATCTCAAGGAAATAACCAATTTTTTTCGACTATTTACCTATCTATATGTGTCAAGTATTTTTACAAATTTTATGCCAAACTATGTGTATGTATTCTAGTATATATTCTGTATATATCTTTTGTGTATTTATGTTTATAATAGATTCTCATATTCTAGGTTGTAAACCCTATATATATTGATTAATGAGAATATCCTAAGTAAAGAGATTTACACAATCTTACGTGGTATCACGAGTCTATTAGGGTTTTTTGTTTTTCTCTCTTTCTAACCCTCACGATCCGTGTCGTAGTCTCCAATCTTCTTCTTTTCCAGTTGTAGAACCACCATGACTGGCAACAACCAGAACAACACTCCACCGCCCCCTCCACCTCCGCCTTCACCTTCATCACCTTCTTATCACCCTGCTTACGCTGTTACCAACATAAAAAACCTCATGTCCATCACTTTGGACCAAGATGAGAGTCAGTACGCAACCTGGGTTGAGCTATTCCAAATACATGCTTGTGCTTTTAATGTTCTAGATCATATCGATGCCATGGTCTCTCGACCCTCTGACCTTGACGATACCACATGGAAACGTTTGGACGCCATTGTTAAGCAATGGATTATGGAACGATTTCTCGCGATTTAATGCAGACCATTATGAAATAGGGTGCCACTGCCCTTGAGTTGTGGACTCGATTAGAAGAAATCTTTCATGACAACAAACATACCCGTGCAGTTTACTTGGAAGAGCAATTCACCTACACTCGCCTGGAGAACTTTGCAAACATGTCAGAATATTGCAAACACATTAAGCTCTTGGCCGATCAACTTGCGAACGTTGATAGACCTGTGTCTGACAAAGAAAAGTCCTTTTTTAGTCTTTGGTTAGTTGATCAAGATTTTATTTACAAAACAAGTCAACACAAAAGATTAGTTTAATCACAAGTAGAGTATGCACAAGTAGTCAAGTAGTCATAACCGTGATGCAATGAGTTTGCAACTTAACCATGACTCTAGTTCTCTAAAGGTCAAGAATTATGGTGTCCAAAGAGGGTCCATGGTTATGAGTCTGGATGCATCGTGTGGAAGCCTTACCTTTGGAAGGGTTGGCATGATGGATGGGACCCTGCAAGTTACACTTGCTTCCACGGTTTGGTGAATTCACAATCTCGGGTGCACCCATCGTTGCATGGAGCGTTTGTTAGGGTAGATGGAGCGTAAAATCCCAGGGGCTAAGACCATATGTAGAACACATATGGGTTCGGAAAAGAAGAAAAAACTCAAAAAGGAAGTAGAATCGTTGAGACAGTACTAGAATCGATCAAAACAAGAAGACAGACTCCTAGTGCGATGTCGCGAGAACATGGCGCGAGAAGACAGGAGTTGTCGATCGCGGCGCGATAAAGCTGTTGCATGGCGACAAACGCTACCGTCTTGCGATAGTTCCAACGCGTCGCGGTAGTATTCTATGTTCTACGATATTTTCCGATTTTTGTAGTATCTTTTCGATTCTAGTTGTGAAAGATATTTCCAGCTTTTCCTACGTGTAAAAATCTTATGTTTTTTACGCATTTCGGATGGTCTTTCCAATGCGGACCTTTTTATTCTTATGCCACAATGTTAATCAAAATTACGCACATGAATATCCAGAATCTTTCAAGTCTCATCCACTCATTCTAAAGTCAATTGCCAAAATAAATTTTAAAAATCAAAATTAGAAATCCTCCTCAACGGTGTCATCAAAAAACTGTAGGGAATATTTCAAACTCAACCTTGAGCCCCACTGTGATCATGCCTTTTAAGCATGGTGGCTTCCAAAGGGAAGGAAGCTAGAGATAAAAGAGTCGCCAACAAGTTTTAGGAACTTGTAAACCGCTCATGGGTGTGAAGGTTACAACCCATTCACGATCACGGAGATCGCTAACTCCATAGTGGTCCGAAACCATGACTAGATATTCGGGGATGATGGTACGAATCCAACCTAAAAGAGATTTAACCCGCCCTAAATCAGCCTCTACTTAATTCTTATGATATTCATGTGCGCTTTCCGATCAACATACATACAATAGATTAATCTTAAGCATATTTAATCTACATTTGTTGATTATTAATGCACAAATAAATCTAATATTAGCGATCATTTGAATTAAAATCATATTAAGCCTAAATCAAATTATTAATTATCTTATTATAATTTCCCTTTAAACCTGCAAGAAAGGGGCGTGATCAAGCAATAGCAATAAATCATAAATAATCAAGAAATGTATAATTAATTGACACAACAATCATCATCATAATCAAAATCATCAAAACATGATTAGCAAAATCCTAGGCATGATACTAAACAGATTAATAACAAACCCTAGCATGTCACTAATAATAATAAAGATCAAAGCATTAGCCTAAACATGATACTAGAAAGCATGGTATTAGAAATAGTAGTTAACACCCTAAACATGATGCTAGGAATTAAAATCAACATCCTAACATGATACTAGGGATTAAAATAATATCCTAACATGATACTAGGATTCAAAATCAAGGAATAAAGATAGTAGATCTACTCACTTGGATGCCTCGTATCTCTTTCTATCAAAACAATACACACGTTAATAACTTCAAGAAAGATTAAATCAAACAAATAAATCAAATAATAATTAAAATATAGATTTGGGACCAAACCCTCAGAACTATCAACCTTTAACGTCGAGGTCAAAGGCAACTTTGAGATTGGCTTTGAGTATTCAAGGCTCGTGAAGGAGGTATGGTGTTGATTAGGAAAAGTATCAAAAGATGTGTGTTGGGATGTGTTAGGCTAAGGCTAGAAATCAAGAAATAAGAGAGAGAGAAAAGCTTTTAGCTTAGAGAGGGGATTGGATGATGATTGTTGGTGATTCAAAACGGGGTGAAATGACCTCTATTTATAGGGAAAAAAGACGGTCGAAAGATCAGAAAAAGAGTTAGAATTCAAATGAAAATAAAACAGATTCCATCGCGGCATGACAACCTTGTCGTGGCGCGCTAATTTTGTTGCTCAACGATGGTGTTTTGGAAGATAAAACTCGTACGAAATCCGACTTCCAATCGAATTGGGTTAATCAAATTTCTGTACGTATTCTAATTTGACCGGGATTAAAATCATTGAAAAACAGATGTTTTATCCGAAGTAACTTTCTTAAATCTTTATCTTTTCGAAAACAGGATAAATTAGAACCTTCCAAAGGATTCTAGAAGCTAATAAAAAATCCTAAAGGATTTAGGATTGAAAACAACCTTCTAGAGGATTCTAGAAGCTTGTAATAAATCCTAATTGGTTTAGGAATGAGATTAAGGTTAATGGACCCTCCACATGATCATTGGGTCGCAGGTAAGGCTCGGTTTGGGCTCGATTTTGTATTTCGGCCATAATTTCTTCATTATAAGTCGGATTTGGGCTTGCAATTTATCATTGGAAAGATCTTTTCAAACCCCATCAAACCAAACAATTATTAGACTAGCATTAAGGACCAAAATTATCTAGTTTAGACGATTTTATAAAGAGGACATGAAATGGATGATTTGAGGGACACAAAATGAATTATTTTGGATTTAAAGACACGAAATAAATTATTTTGGTTTAAAATATTTAAGGAAAGGTTAGAAATGGTCAAGGGTTAGGGGAAATTTACGAAACTCTTTAACTATTTACCGAACTTGATAATCAAAGACGTGAAAGATACTCATCATAAAAGGTTTGGTTTTTGGGGAGACACAATCAGGTATCTACACCTACTCATAGGATAGCTCTAACTTTAGGTTCTCTTTTGTGATGTTCACCTTTTATGAGTACGAACTGTGAGGCTAAAAGTCTCAAGGCTCGTTTCACTGTTTTGTCAGCATTAGGTGGATATTCCCCTTTGGTGACATAGTTGAGAATGTCTGTGTACCATGGCTCTTCTTCATCCTCTTGGACTTCAATTTCGTTCTCAAGAGCTTGGACATAAGCAGGCTCATGCCTTTTCTCTATGGTTAGAAGCATTTGCTCAACTTCCTTAGCAATTCTATCCATCGAGGCTAGTCTTGCCAAGGCATAGAAAATTGGTTTTCTTCTATTGGTGGGTATGTATATTATACCTTTTCGAGTTGATCATTGAGAGTTTCCAAGTAAGTTTGGTATAGAGCCAGACTTTCACTCCTCACCTTCCATCTCTTGGAAATCTGGTTGATGATAAGGGACGATTCTCCAAATATTTGAACCTTTTTAACTCCCAATGTCAATGTTGTTTCAAGGCCTACCACACATGCTTCATACTCTGCAGCATTGTTGTTGACGTCGAAGTCAAACTTTATTGAGATTGGGACAAGTTCTTCCTTAGGTGATACTAGTAACACTCCTACACTATAACCTTTCTGATTGGATGCACGTTAAAGTATAGTGTCCAAGTGTCATCCTCAGTGACCATTAACTCTTCATCTGGAAAGTCGTTTTCTTGTAATAGTTTTGAGTCCTCAATTAGGAAGTTTGCCAAGAAATCAGAGATTGCGGATCCTTTGATAGACTTTGAGGCATGAACCTTAGGTCGAATTGAGCTAAGTTGACTATCCATCTTGATATTCTCCCGTTAAGTGTTGACTTCTCGAAGAGATACTTGAGAGGATCCATTTGAGACACCACATGGACTGTGTGAACGAGCATGTAATGTCTTAGTTTTGTTGCGGCCCACACAAGTGTGAGGCATAACTTTTCAAGTGGCGTGTAGCGAACTTCATATTCAAGCATCTTTTTGCTTAGATAGTAGATGACGTTTTCTTTGCCTTATACTTCTTGTGCGAGCATAGCCCCCATTGTTTCCTTGGTGACTGTCAAGTATAGACGAAGAGGAATGTCTTGTGGTGCTGGCGCCAGTACAGGAGGATTTGTATGGTAGGCTTTGATTTTATCAAAGGCTTCTTGACATTCATCATCCCATACTACTCGTACATTTTTCTTAAGTTTCTTGAATATTGGTTCATATACCATGGTGAGTTTTGATATGAACCTACTTATGTATTACAATCGACCAATGAATCCTCAAATTTGCTTCTCAATTTTGGGTAGCGGCATGGACATGATAGCCTTTATATTAGTGGGGTCTATTTCAATTCCTCTAGAGGTAATGACATAGCCTAGAAGTTTTCCTAAGGTAACCTCAAATGCACACTTGGCTGGATTTAGCCTCGTGTTATATTTACGAAGTCTTTCGAAGAATTTTCTCACAGGTGTTTGATGACTAGGGCGATCTTAGATTTTATAATCATATTATCCACGTACACCACGACTTCTTTGTGCATCATATCATGGAGTAAGGTCGTTGCTGCTCTTTAGTACGTGGCACCCGCGTTTTTCAACCCGAATGGCATCACCGTGTAGCAGTAAGTTCCCCATGGTGTTATGAAGGTAGTCTTTTCCATGTCTTCTTCTACAATGAGAATCTGGTTGTAACCTGCGTACCCATCCATGAATGAGAGAAGTGCATGATTAGCTGTGTTATCTACTAAAATGTCGATGTGTGGTAGAGGGAATTGATCCTTTGGGCTAGCCTTGTTGAGATCCCTATAGTCGACACACATTCTTACTCTACCATCCTCCTTAAGAACTGGTACCACGTTGGCGACCCATTTTGGATATTTGGATACCTTGATAAAACCTGCAGGTATTCGTTTTTGAATTTCTTCTCTTATTTTAAGTGCTACGTCGAGTTTCATTCAATGTAAATTTTGTTTTACAGGTTTCATTCCCGGAATTAGTGGTATAGTATGTTGAGCAATTTCTCTACTTATACTTGACATATCTTCATATGACCAAGCAAAGACATCGATAAACTCAACAAGTAGATCTATTAATTCAGCTCTTTCTTCTTAATTTAAGTTAGTTCAATTTTAACTTCTCTTTTAACGATGGGATCTTTTGAAATGTTAACAGTTTCAGTTTCTTCGATTACTGTCGTTTTATTCTCAAGTGCTTCCATTGCTTTAATTATTTCTTTGTAATTTTCATTATTAGCAAAGCAATACTCGTCATCTTGAGTAAGGGAATAACACGAGGAGTAAGCGGAAGAAGTCATATTATTAAATTCTTGAACCATTACATCAAAAAGAGAAAGGTCTACTGGGACCTGGATACTAACTATTTTAGGGGTAGATTTGACTGTAGGGGGTGCGACTACAAGAGACTTAGAAGACTCGACAGTAAAGGACTCTAAAGAAGACTCGAAGTCAAACTCAGACTCGGACTAAGACGACTCGGACTCATCAAACATAGGGCCTTCTCCCGTGGTTATGGATATCTTCCTTCTGCTTCGTGTAGTCACTTTCACAGTCTTGATCCATCCTTGGAGTAGTCATTCCGCTGGAGTGATGAGCTTAGAGGGGTCAAAGTCTTCACTTTGTAATACAGTCTGTCTAAGTGCAGAATTGTTGTTAACGCACTTAGGCTCGTTTTTCTCGTATCAAAAGAGGAGACCCATGACATTAAACTCAAAGCATGGGAGTGCTCGCTCCTTGTAGATAGGATTGTGAATCTCATCTAGAAAGTTGCAATACAAAAAGATCTTGAACCCAGGCTGGCGTATCCCATTTCTCACAAGTAGTTTAGGGAATTCATAGCATAGGTAGTCTTCTCCCTCTTTTATAAATTGTCCATTTAAAGTAACAGGGTATGGATCCATTGGTATTGCGTCATTCAGGGTATGAGCTCTTCTTCGTGCATTGGACTTCTCACAGGCTCGCTTAAGGTTTTCCGGAGATGGTTCGAATCCAAGTCTAAAATTGACCCTCTCAGGGAAGCTAGGTAGTCCCATGCGCTTGGCTATTCCTTTCTTCTTTCCAAGAGTCATCCTGGGAAAGTGTCCTTATCTTTTAAGAATGGCATTGACGACGAAATTCGAGTGGGGGTTATATTCAAGAGGGTCTTTTCATCTTCTTCGATAAAAGAGACCTCTTCGGCGTTAAAGCCCCAGAAATCTTCGTCATACTCATCGTGCTCCACATGAATGATTGGTTTATCAATCGCTTTGATTCTCATGAGTGAGGCATCGATTGTGATAGAAATTCCTCCAACTATAGCCTTTACTTGTTGGTGAAGAGATTAAGGAACAACCTTAAGGTCATGGATGGAGCCAAGGGCGTCCCAATAACAGGTTGAATGAACCCTTGATGTCACTAATTGAAAAGTAGTGATATGTTCAATGATTCCTGCAGTGAGATTCATGGTGATGGTTCCAAGGGCTTGGCGACAAAGTGTTTTCATAGGCCCTTATGCCTTCTGTGGATGGAGTCAAGTCTTCATCCCTTATTCCCAAAATTCTGGTGGTGCGAAGTGGGCATACATTGATTGTTGAACCATTGTATACAACGGTCATTGGCACATTCATCCTTTTGCATACCACTGTGAGGTTCAAGGCTTTATTGTGTTTATCACCTTCCAGTGGTAAGTCTTTGTCAGAAAAGGTAATCAAGTAATTTGGACTTGGGAGTTCACTTGTGAGGAAGTTGGCCAACCCTTATGGAGTAGTCTCGAAATTTATTCCCACCTTTGCTAGAGAGTCCATTACTAATACTCTATGCTCATGAGATGAGGCTAAGAGCTTCCATACATTCATCTCAACTTTAGTCTTCTTGAGTTGCTTGACTATATCGTGGTCTTCTATGATGGATGTTGGAGCTTCTTGAGTCGCAGGTGGAGGGACATTCGAGACTGGTTGTTGCACTCTCCCGGACCTTATAAGCACGGTAATTGGGGAGTCCTCATCCCATATATCATCATTGTCCTCGAGTGGGTAGAGTGCAGCAAGTGGTGATTCAACCATGTCTTTGAGGTATACATCCTCATCATCACTGTCCCAAATTCCATTGATAGTGGTATCATTGGTAGTAGGGATAGTGTCATCTTTTCTTGGGGCGTTAATGAAAATTTTCCCATTGTCTATGAGTCCTTGAATATAGTCTTTGAACTTGAAGCAATTTTCGGTTGCGTGACCTCCAGACTGATGATACTTGCAATAGAATTTTCCAATTCTTTTAAGGGACTCGAATGGCTTAGGTTTAAGAGGCTTGACCATACCTCTGTCAAGGAGCAAGTCAAAGGCTCTTTCATAAGTAGTGCCTATAGGTGTGTAAGCCCTCTTGTTCCTTTTCTCTTGTGGTTCAATAACGTTGAAAATAAATGGCCTTCTTTCAACGGTATTTGGTTTATGAGAGGAAGAAAAGGAGTCACACTTTCTCTTGAGGATAGGCTTTATTTCAAGTTTATCTACCTTCCTAAGAAGAACTTGAAGCTCAAGGCTTAATTCCTAAAGAGCATTAAAAAGGCCAGCCATATCTATAATAATGGTGGTGGAGGGACTAGTAATATCTTTATTGATAGTAAGAAGAAGGATAGTCGTTCTTCTTTCCTTCCAGCCACTGTTGTTACTAGTGTTAATAACTTTTGATTTTATAAGTTCATCTTTAATTTCAATGCCTACTTTTTAAACGGCCTTGAAAGTGTTTAGATTGCATTGATAATTTAGATGCTTTTGATATTTTTCTTGATGGTTTCGAATGAACATTCTCACATATTCTCTTTCATTTAGAACTTCAATCATTTTAGTGGAAGTTTTCTTCCATCTATTGTAAAATGCAATAAAACCTTCATTCTCTTTTTGTTTAAGAATTTCAAGTTCCCTATGATCAATTTCCACTTGAATATTACATTTGTATCTATCAATAAAAGCATGTGTGATATTTTCCCAATCAAAAATTTTCTCAGCGCCTATAGAGAAGAACCATCGTTGACACACTGATTCAAGTGAAAGAGAGAAAAGTGAAGGGAAGACTTTCTTGTCGATGCCTTTTATTTCTATGATTTTCGATCTCAAAAGCCTTCAAGTAAAAGTAAGGATTGTCGGTAGCCTTGAACTTAGGGATGTCGTTGGCAGAGAACTTCTGCGGAAGAAGGTCCTTATCCACTGATATCCCCTTAGAGCTTATTCCAAGGTACTTGTAGTCATTGGAGATTTGACTTAAGTTGTCTTCAATGCGCTTGATTGTCTCAACTGGTACCTGTTTGTTAGGGTCCTCAGCTTTCTCTATTTGAGTAGTGAGCCCTTTAAGCATTTCAGCAAGACTATCTACGGTCTTTTGAATTCTGTCAACATCTTCTTGCTTAGCCGACGTTGTTTTTGCCTTTCTTCTTATTCGAACCGGACTTTGGAAAAGGAGTACTTGTACGAAAGTGTTATCTCTGATTAAATGTCCTTCCTTCCTTGCCCAAACTCTATCAAATTAAACCATTTATTGACTCAAATTGACTCGTACTTTTATTGGGTTAAAAAAGCAAAATATGGGTGTCTATATTGTGGGAATCAAGTAAGGGAAATAAGTTTGGGAGACAAGTTTTCAAGCAACATGGTTTATGTTGGGAGGATAATATCCAACTTACCCCCCTAAAAAAATGACGGAAAAAATCGAATTCAAGACTCTTAGCATGGTCATGGTACAAATTGTGTGCAAGGACTCGTGAGTGAAAGTGATATGTTCAAGACTTGTGTAATGACCATGGGACTAGATATGTGACTAGACTTAAACTGTAACACCCCAATAATTATCCCTTTCACAAACCACTTAATTTAAATAAAATAGAGGAGAACCATTTGCATGTTACCGCCACGTGTTAAAACGTTAAGGCTTTACCAAAGTATCGCAGCAGAAAAACCAAACTTAAGTCTTTAAAACAAAATAGTTTAGAAAATCAATAAATCAAAGCTTACAAACGAGAACCATCAAGGCCCTTATTTAAAACCAAACCATAAATCAAAATCCAAATCATAAACGAAATAAAAAAAACATAAATAAGTTCAACACAAGAATTGAATACTCTCAATCACACCAATCCCTTGACAATGCGTATGGCAAATCCCTAAACTTCACATCATCAAGCTAACCTGTGCAATACTGATCCCCAATAATACAAGTGTAATAATTGGATCATCACATGGTCATTGAAAGGCGAAGGCCATGACCAAAAAAAAAACACACAAAAGCACGCAATCAGCAAAGTTGAGTACATACAAGGTACAACGCACCAAACCTAACATGCTCAACAAATTAAAGTAAATAACATTCAACATAGATTCATTAACCAAGATTCCGCACTAAAATAATTCAATCAATTCAACATACTCACTAACCAATTTCAATTCACTTGACTCTTTATATTTAATTTAATTAATTTAATTTTGAGTAAGCAATAAACGAGGTTGTCCAATCCACCCAATCATTTTGGTCCCAAATGACCATTGAAAGTAAAAATATAGCGCGATGCAAGAATGGGGGCGACTCCATTCTCAAAAAATTAGTCTAGGATCCCATCTAACTTTCATTATAAAATAAAATTGTAAATACTAAAAGAAAAGTGGACATGTTGATCAAACTTGCCTCGAAAAGCCACGGGATACCACCGTGTACCCCAACCCATAATTGTCAATACTCTAGAAGTGCACGCTTTCCAGAGTTTTATTGCTCATCCATGTTTCACTTTACCTGATTACAATTTAATAAATAGTCGACTCATTCAAGTAAACCATACATAATAATCATACATATAATTCACTTTTAATCTTATTTAGGACAACGATGATCACATCACAAATTGACCTTTAATTCCATTAAATTCCAAAATATCCAATATTGTTGAACATAGTTAACCCACCTAGCCATTTTGGCTTAATCCACCTTTACTCAACATACTAACAAGTTATGTTTGAGTAATAAATAAATAAATAATAATAACCTTATGGAATAATTAATAAATTCATTCCACTTAAATCATTTAATTCCAATCCTTCAATAATTCAAATGTGGTTATCAAACCAATTTAATAAAAATATTTTTGTATCAAATTCTATTCAAACAATTAATCCAATTCAACATGCTTACATCCATAATTCCATACAAACATAATCAATTCACTAAAACATGTCTTATAAACATAAGCACATGAATTAATTCGATGTTTAACCAAACAATTTCCATCCAAGAGTTCTCTAAACATGAAACTAAGTTCTTTCCTTTTGGTATCTAAACATGATACTACTTAAAACGAAGTAGACATGTACGTACCTCGTGTAAACAATCCTTTGTGCCACTTTTAATCACTTAAAAGTCTCCTAGGAAATAATCACCTCCTAGAAAACAACCCACAATCAAATATTAATTCCCAAACTAATTTCCAGCAATATAATTTGACTTAAAACTCCTTAAAACTTCCTTAAAAACATGTTTTTATGCTTAATTAATGATTAGAAATACAATAGGAACAAAAGACCCAATTTAATTGCTCATAAGAACCCTAAATTCCCAATTTACATAAATTAAAACCCTAGGTTTTAGAATTCATAAAATCTGAAATTTATAACAACAATAATAATCTGAAATTATAAGTTTAAATCATCAAAATTAATTTTTGATACTAAAAATATAAACTTTATACTATAAAATAAAAACCCTAACAATTACATGAATTTGTTAAGCAAAACAATAAGAAACAAAGGAGGAAGAAGGGGTAAAGGGCATAGTGGTCGGCTGGTGGCAATTCGCCAGCGAGCAGGGGGCGGCGGCCTACAGGCGACACCGGCAGGTCTGGGCATCGAGTAGTCTTGGGCGGCAGAGAGCTTTGCTCACGTAGAAAGGAGGAAAGGGAAAGAAAGAAAAAGAAAGAAAAAAGAAAAAAAGAAAAGAAAAAGAAAAATAAAGGAAAAATTAAAGAAATAAAATAAAGAGAAAAGAATTTAACTAACCTTTTTGTGTGGGAAATTTTTGGGAATTAATGGGGTATCTATAGGAGGAAAATTGTAGGGTAAGTTAGGTAAGATTGGGCCTCATAAAAATAAATAATGGGTCACTTGATTAATAAAATGGTTTAGACTTTGTTTGTATGGACATAAATTGTAGAATGGACACATAAAAATCCTTTTGTAATAAAATCGTTTATCAACCCAAAAATAATAATTTGAAACCTTTTAAAATAAATTCCAGAAAATATAAATAAATAATATAAATAAAATAAAATTTCATTTATAAATTATTTAAAAATACGGGGGATTACAATCTACCCCTCTTAGAAGAAGTTTCGTCCCGAAACTTAACACAAAATCCCTAAAATTGCAAAACATTTATATAAAAACCCTTTTTAAATTATCAATATTATGTTGCTGGAATTCCAATTGTGTCATAATATCGATACTAATACCTTATCACCATCCTAATTTACGTACTTCACTAGATATGTAAACAATAACATAGCTATGAAAAGCATAAAAACACACAAAATAGCTAAAATGGGGCAAAAAGCGCGAAATTATACGCATTCTACCCCCCTTAAAGAACCAGAGTTACATCCTCGTAACTCACCTCATCAACTAACTCAAGGTATCTCTTTTTCATATCATCCTCGACATCCCAAGTAGCTTCCTTATACTCATGGTTTGACCAAAGAACTTCAACAATTCTAATGTCCTTATTGTGTGTACTATGCACCTTATGATCCAAAATTTTCACAGGCTTTAATTTTCCTCATAAGTTAAAGTCTCATCCAATTGAATTGATTCAGGTTGTAGCACGTGCTTAGAATCAGGAACATACTTTTTCAATTGAGAGATATGAAACACATCATGCATTTTCTCATATTCCATAGGTAATGCCAATTTGTAAGCAATCTTGCCTACACGTTTCAAAATTTCATAAGGACCTACATACTTGGCACTCAATTTGCCCTTCTTTCCAAATCTCATCACTCCTTTCGTAGGTGAGACCTTCAAAAAGACTTTACCCATATTAAATTCATCTTCTCGCCTTTTCAAATCATCATAGCATTTCTACCTATCTTGTGCAACCTGAATTCTCGAGCGAATCATCTTCACTTTATTTACCATTTCCTCAATATACTTTGTTCCCAAGACAAGATTCTCACTATAGTCATTCCAACATACATGACTTCTACACTTTCGACCATATAATGCTTCAAAAGGTGTCATACCAATGCTAGCATGGTAACTATTATTGTAAGAAAACTCAATCAAATCCAAATGATCTTCCGATCCCAAGTACCTTGAAAATCCAAGTCATACGCCATTAGCATGTCTTCCATGGTTTGATTGGTCCTTTCAGTCTGTCCATCCGTTGCTGGGTGGAAAGCAGTACTCATTTTCAATGTTTTTCCCAGGTTGGCTTAAACCTTTTGCCAAAATTTGGACAAGAATCTTGAATCTCGATTGGAGATGATGTCCTTAGGCACTCCATGTGATCGAACTACATTCTTCACATAGACCTTTTCCAATTGTTTCTTTTTCCAAGTTTCCTTTATTGGAATAAAAACCGTAGACTTTGTAAGTCGATCTACAATCACCCAAATAGTGTCATTCCCACTTTTGGTTCTAGGCAATCCTGTGAAAAAATCCATGGATATCGAATCCCATTTCCATCATGGAATCTCCAAAGGTTGGACCTTTCCCATAGGTCTCTTGTGATCAATCTTAACCTTTTGACAAGTCAAGCATTTACCCACAAACTTAGCTGTTTCCATCTTCATGTTTGGCCACCAATACAACTCTTTTAAGTCCTTATATAACTTGTCCCCTCCTGGGTGCACTGGATATGGAGTATTGTGGCTTTCTTCCATGAATTATCTCATTAAATCCTCACACTTTTCTGGTATACATCACCTTTCTTTGTAACTCAAACTTCCATCATCATGGATCTTGAAATCTACATTTTTCCCTTAGCTCATTTTCTCTTTA
Source organism: Chenopodium quinoa (assembly GCF_001683475.1). NCBI lineage: Eukaryota > Viridiplantae > Streptophyta > Magnoliopsida > Caryophyllales > Amaranthaceae > Chenopodium > Chenopodium quinoa. The sequence goes on from NW_018742372.1 coordinate 996,229, forward strand.
ATCAATTGGATTCCTTCATCACCTTTTTGACTCTCTTTTATTTTATCCAACAATGAACTCCGAAGTGAAAGAGCACTCAACCTTGCTTCTACTTCACCATAGTTCACAACCTCCAAGTTCAAACGCTTCATATCTTCACATAACTCGTCAGGCAAGATTAAAGAATTCACACCATGACTCGATTTCCTACTTAAAGCATCAGCAACAACATTTGCTTTCCCTTCATGGTATTGTATGTTTACGTCATAGTCATTGAACAACTCCAACCAACGCCTCTGTCTCATATTGAGATTTATCTGAGTGAAAATATACTTAAGACTCTTGTGATCCGTAAAGATCTTACACCTTACCCCGTACAAATAATGCCTCCAAATCTTTAATGCAAATACTATAGTCGCAAGCTTAAGATCATGTGTTGGGTAATTATTTCATAAGATTTGAGTTGCGCGAGAAGCATAAGCTATCACCTTCCATTTTGTTGCAACACACACCCTAATCCATTCTTCAAAGCATCACTATATACTTTAAACCCACCACTCCCATCAGGTAAGGCTAAAACAGGTGCGGTGGTTAAACGCTCTTTAAGAGTTTGAAAGGCTTGCTCACACTTTACATCCCACTCAAACTGACTTTCTTTCTACATCAAGTTAGTTAATGGTTTAGAAATCTTTGAAAAATCCTTCATAAACCTTCTGTAATAGCAAGCTAGCTAGTCCCAAGAAACTCCTTATGTGAGATACATTCTTAGGCGTAGGCCACTCACTCACTGCTTGAACCTTTGCTTGATCCACAAAAACACCTTCTTTAGACATATAATGTCCCAAAAATGCAACCTTCTCTAACCAGAACTCGCACTTCAAAAACTTAGCATACAACTTATTTTCTCTAAGAGTTCTCAGCAGTCCTCAAATGCTCCTTATGGTCTTCCTCGTTTCTCGAGTATACCAAAATTTCATCAATGAAAACAACCACAAACTTATCCAAATACTCATGGAATACTCGATTCATCAAATCCATAAAGATCGCAGGTACATTGGTCAACCCAAAAGGCATAACTATAAACTCATAGTGCCCATATGTAGTCCTAAAAAAAGTCTTATGTATATCCTTATCAGCAACTCTCATTTGATGGTACCCTGAACGTAAATCAATCTTGGAAAACACACTTTCTCCCTTCAATTGATCAAACAAATCATCGATCCTGGGCAGTGGGTACTTATTCTTTATTGTCACATTATTCAATTCTCTATAATCAATGCACAACCTCATGCTCCCATGTTTCTTCTTCACAAACAAAATAGGTGCTCCCCAAGAAGATGCACTTGGCCTAATATATCCCTTATCTAATAATTCTGGCAATTGCACTTTCAACTCCCCCATCTCAGTAGGTGTCATTCTATATAGTGCCTTAGAAATCGGTGTCGTTCCAAGAATCAAATCTATTGTAAACTCAAATTCTCTTTTTGGTGGCATCCTAGAAATCTCTTCAGGAAATACATCCAAAAACTCATCCATAATTGGCACATCTTCTCTTATATTCTCAGGGCAATACAAAGCAGCAAAAATCTTATCAAACTCCCTAACCCAGTTCTCCATAAAAGTTGGATCTCCACCTCCCTTAAACTATGGCGGCTTGACCTGAGCAAGCTTCTTAAACATCTCACTCGCGGGATCAGGATTATCATTGCGGTTTTGGTTCAAGTTCTCAGCTAGTAGCCTAATGGCATCAGCTAAAGCATCGTTGTTAGCCATCCTCCTTCTATGCCTAGAAATATAACGCACTCTTAGGCCAACATCAACACTAAAGAACTCTACTTGCATCACACATCGCATTCATGATCATCAAATACATATATTAAGGTAGAAAGGTGGACAAGTCCACACAATCTCCCCTAATAAATCACTTTCAAAGGAAATGATTATTAAATTTTAATCATTCCTACACACAACAAAAATAAATAAAACCATTCCTTCAATTAAATCCCCACCAAAATCCAAGCATTAAGTATATAAAATAATTAAATAAGCACTTATTAATAGTGACTAATTACATGCTTCGCACAATGTTATTTACACATATCACGTAGCACAAATCATCACATATCATTCCATATTACATGCTTTAATCCTTAAACATGATACTAGGTGCATGATCACACTCAAGTTTGCACGATTACATAAATCATACACAATGAAATAACTTGCATAATCACTTCATTTAATAATAAAAGCACAACATAATTAATTACAATGCATATAGAAAGAAATAATCTATCCTATACGCCATTCCTAATATTACGTACCCTAAAGAAAGAAAAAAGAAAAAAGAGAAAAAGAAAAGGAAAAGAAAAATAAAAGAAATAAAATAAAGAGAAAAGAATTTAACTAACCTTTTTGCGTGGGAAATTTTTAGGGATTAATGGGGTATTTATAGGAGGAAAATTATTGGGTAAGTAAGGTAATATTGGGCCTCATGAGTATAAATAATAGGCCACTTGATTAATGAAATGGTTTGGACTTTGTTTGTATGGACATAAATTGTAGAATGGACACATAAAAATCCTTTTGTAATAAAATCGTTTATCTACCCAAAAACAATAATTTGAAACCTTTTAAAATAAATTCTTGAAAATACAAACAAATAATATAAATAAAATAAAATTTTATTTATAAATTATTTAAAAATACGGGGGATTACAATAACAAAGACCAAGTTAAGACCTTGTTTATTCATTAAACTGTTTAATTATGGATGTAGGACTCAATTTGAAGACTGGGAAAGAATCGGCCTAACCATCGCGTGTCGACTGAGTCGACTTTTTTGCTATTAAAATAATACACACGTTAGTAAACTTAAAGAAAGATTAAATTAATACAATAAATAATTAAATTAATCAAGAATTGAAATATAGATTTGTGACCAAACCCTCAAAACTATCAACCTTTCACATCGAGGTCGAAGGCAACGTCTAGGAGAGTTTGGAGTATTCAAGTCTAGTGAATGAGGAATGGTATCTGTTTGGGAAAGTATCAAGGATGTGTTTAGGCTAGGCTAGAACATAAAAAAATCAAGAGAGAGAGAGAGAATATTAGAGAGGGTATTGATGATGATTGTTGGTCATTGGTCCTTGATGGAGATTGTCCATGATCTGAAACGGGGGAAAAGGACCTCTATTTATAGGGATAAAAGAGAGTTGAATGATCAGAAAAAGATCCGAATTCAAATCGGAATAAAACTCTTTCTATAGCGGCGCGACAGAGTCCATCGTGGTTGTGGTTTTTGTTTTTTTGATATCTTTTGATCTAGAAATTAAAATAAGATAAATAATATATCGTTGGAAAGCTCTGGAAGTCTACTTTCCAAATAAACTAGAATCATATTGATATCTTTTGTAGAATAAAATATATGGCCGAAATGGTGGAACGGTGTCAGTTTTGGATAGAGTTTGGTATTTCGTTCATATTTTTTAGTTATAGTTCGGAATTAGAATTATGATATACCATTAGAAAGATATTTGGATAAAAATTATGAGGCACGAAAATCATATCCGAACGTCTTTAAATTCGAATAGAACAAGGATTTTCAAAAAGAGGAATTTTATTCAATTTCAAACTCTTTGATCTTTATCTTTCGGAAAGGATAGATTAGAACCTTCTAGAGACTTCTAGAAATTCCTAATGAATCCAAATTGTTTTAGGATTTATATTAAGGTATTTGGACCCTTACATTATCATTGGGTCGTAGGTAAGGTGGACCTAGATCCGATTTGGGCTTGGTTTAGTATTTTGGCCATAACTTATTCGTTATAAGTCGGATTTTGGCTTATAATATATTTTTGTAAAACTCTTTTCAAACCCTATCAAACTAAACGATAATTGTACCAGGATTATGGACCAAAATAATCAGGTTTGGACGTTTTTATAAATTGGACACGAAATGAATGATTTTAAAAATATGAAATGGATGATTTTGGGTTTAAAGACACAAAATGAATAATTTTGGATTCAAATTTTTTATGAAATGTTATAGATATGGTCAAGGCCTATGGGAACTTTACTCTTCAAATCTTTACCGAACTCGTAAGTCAAAACTTGAAAGGTACTCATCACCGGGTTTGAAAAGAGCTAATGGAACAGCCTTCACCATCCCTCTCAACCATCTATCCTATCCTGCCACCATCGCCGAGTTTATTGGATCTAAATAATAAAAAAAATTACCAATCAAATATTAGCCAAAATTCAACAATATCATTAATGAATCGATCAATTAAACACTAAATCATTTAAAAATATAATTTGGCATTCAATTACGCAGATCGAACATTCATATTCATCATGCATGATATTAAAAATATAATCGAACATTCAAATTACACACCAGCCTAGGAACTATGATTTGCTTTAGAGTCACAGCCTTTTCCGGAGGAACTTCGTATTTCTTGGCAATACCCATAATCACCAAGGTGTCCCCTGATGGAACAGCCTTCACCATCCCTCTCAACCATCTATCCTATCCTACCGCCATCACCGAGTTTATTGGATCTAAATAATAAAAAAAATTACCAATCAAATATTAGCCAAAATTCAACAATATCATTAATGAATCGATCAATTAAACACTAAAGCATTTAAAAATATAATTTGGCATTCAATTACGCAGATCGAACATTCATATTCATCATGCATGATATTAAAAATATAATCGAACATTCAAATTACACACCAGCCTAGGAACTATGATTTGCTTTAGAGTCACAGCCTTTTCCGGAGGAACTTCGTATTTCTTGGCAATACCCATAATCACCAAGGTGTCCCCTGATGGAACAGCCTTCACCATCCCTCTCAACCATCTATCCTATCCTACCGCCATCACCGAGTTTATTGGATCTAAATAATAAAAAAAATTACCAATCAAATATTAGCCAAAATTCAACGATATCATTAATGAATCGATCAATTAAACACTAAAGCATTTAAAAATATAATTTGGCATTCAATTAAGCAGATCGAACATTCAAACTCATCATGCATGATATTAAAAATATAATCGAACATTCAAATTTATCATGCATGATAAAAAATCGAGATCGAACAATAGAATTCATCCTTGCATGATTGAAATTAATCGAAATTAATCACATTTAACTCAAATCTACTGAACTTCATTTTCTGGGCGGCATTAGCATATAGAGAAAGCTTCAAGAGTAGCAGGTTTTTGGGTTTTCTCATCCTTCCGTAAGTTATGGATTACAAATGTTCCACAAATTTATTTATTTATTAAATTAAACCCAAGAAATCCAATTTAATTAAGAAAATCAGAACATGCAAATAAACTAAAAGGCTTACCTTTGACTGGAACATCTTCCACGCCACCACCAGTGACCGTCGATTTATCATTCAACTCAATAATCAAAGAAGCTCCTCCTTCTTTTACGCCATTGAAGGATTCACCATCTTCTTCTTCACCGAAAAAAATCATAATCATCACAAAAACATCAAGATCTTAGATCCAAATCACATAAAATTGAAGCGACCCACATAAATTCAACCAAAAAAATCAAAAAAAAAAATAGAAAAAATAAACCCCAAAAAAATCAAAAACCAATCGAACAAATAAACCCAAAAAATCGAACACAAATCGACCAAATAAATCCTCAACGATACCCCAATGACCAAAAAACAAAAAACCCAAAAAATAACTAAAACTACAAACAATCCACAAAAAATTAAACCAATCTATACTAAATTAAACCAATCGAAAATCCAAGTTTATAATTAATTCATTGAAGAGAAAAAAAAAATGTACCTGGTGGTTGTTTGACAAATGAAAGGGAAGGAAGAGGGAAAACGAAAAATCAAGAAGAGAAAGAAAGCTCAATACGCTGCTCATGGAGGAGAGAGAAAGTGAATAAGTATGTATGGAGAATGAAATTGAGATTGAATCAAATGAAACGAAGAGAGAGAAAACGGGAAAGAGCAAAGAAAAGGAGTTCATAATGAGTAAAGAAGAAGAGAGAGAAAGGAAGGACAGAAGAAAAGGGAAATTAAGTTCGGAAAAGTGCCGAAGAACAAAGGAAAAGGTAAAACCATAAATAACTCAAAACACCGAGGGTATAACCGTCACTACACTGTTCTACTGTTCATAATGAGAGAAGCGGTGAACTTCTCTCTTTTAAAGAGTTGTAGATACATATAGAATAAATAAACTATTTTTTATATTTATAATATAGGGACTAGGAATACTTATGAAATTAAACTATTTTTTTTGTAATAAAGATAAACAACAACAACAACAACAACAACAACAACAACAACAACAACAATAATACTTGAACTTAATTACAGAAAAATATTTTTTTTTGTTTTTTTATAGAAATTAGAGATAATAACAATACTTAAATGAAAATCGAAATGGTAGTTTAACTAGAAGATGCTTTTATATAAGCTAATAACTTAAATTAAAGCTAAATTAGAAAGATTTTAACTAAAACAAGAGATTAGAGGAGAATAGTTTAAGGGAGAATTTCTAGAGAGAAGTTTTATAGGATTTGTGTATTGAAATATGAACATTAGGGGGGTATTTATAGGAAAAGAAAAGGGTTATTTTGCAAATTAAAAATAAACAAAGGATATGAAATAATATGAAAATAATTAAAGGATTTAGATTGTAAATATCTAGATTTTAGTAATAATGATAATCATTTTCATTTAATTTTTTTTATATGTAACAAACTAATTAATCTGTTTTAAAAAACTTAACCTGATAAAATAAAATAAAAAACCATAACTAAATTGGACTCTAATAATCATATAATAGAATAGTTCTAAAAAGTCGTGATATTACAAAAAGAAAAATATACAACGTTGTCATGTCAAAACTCAAAAATACTCATATGATATACATATGACGGAGTACCTAAACCACCTAAGTGATTATTCGTGACCCTCGTAGCTTATTACACTCACCAAGGTACTCAAACAACACAAATAAACATCTCCCTGAAATATCAGCTCTGAATTTACTCAAGGGTATAAAGTTATAATACTAGTAGGGCTGGACAAAATATTTTCAGAGCTTATATCTTTGACACATATTCATAAGATATCAACTTTTATCCTTATTAGATCGTACATATAATTTTAAAAAAGGACATCTAATCATACAACAAAATTTTATGAAACAAAAGAATTACAAACTATGAAAAAATAATGACCCATTTTAACAAAGGTGAGATATAAAGTAATATAAATTACCTTATATGTATATACTATGTAAAGTCATACACATAATGTAGACGTGATCAAGGGTAAAATATACTATGTAAAGTCATACAAGATAAAGTTGACGTGGTCAAAGGTGAAATCTACTATATAATGTCATTCATAAAGTTTACCCTTTATCAGACAATCTAAAAAAAGTGTAAACTTAAATCCTGTCTTACTCCATTAAAACACAAATTTAAATTTTATTATGATTGATTATTTCACTATTAACGATTATATATCAATTTTACGAAACAAATAAAGTATAATACTCCTAAGCATATTGTGAGCACCTCCACCTTCTCATAACTAGAAAAGATATATTAGGACATGATCCCTTTTTTTTTTTTTTTTTTTTTTTTTTCTGACATTTTAGAGTGAAATTGAGAGGATATTCAAGTGGGCATTACTCCCACCCAAAGTAATTTTACTAATGATATTTTCACCCGAAGTTGCGCCAATCCACACAAACTTACCACACTTCTATTTTTAGATAACTATTGATACAATTGGTCCAAATTGAAATTTATCGAATTCAAATATTAACTGTGGGATAAAAAAAAAGGTAGTATTATTTGAATCTGTGACTCGTAGTGGTAAAAATTGTACATTAAAGGAGATTCTTTTAGTACCATGATGTGTTTTGGGGTGACAATTTTTTTACAAGAAAAGGGAATGTTTGTCTTTTTCCTACTTTGTTGGGTGTTGTTCTTCATAATAGTCGACTTTTTTTGCTGACATTCTAGAGTGAAATTGAGAGGATATTCAAGTGGGCATTACTCTCACCCAAAATAGTTTTACTAATGATATTTTCACCCGAAGTTGCGCCAATCCACACAAACTTACCACACTTCTATTTTTAGATAATTATTGATACAATTGGTCCAAATTGAAATTTATCGAATTCAAATATTAATTGTGGGATAAAAAAAAAAGTAGTATTATTTGAATCTGCGGCTCGTAGTGGTAAAAATTGTACATTAAAGGAGATTCTTTTAGTACCATGATGTGTTTTGGGGTGACAATCTTTATCACAGGAAAAGGGAATGTTTGTCTTTTTCCTACTTTGCTGAGTGTTGTTCTTCATAATAGTCGACTTTATAGGTAAACTGACCAAATTTGAGTATTGTGCACGAGTCGTAAAAATTACTAGATAAAAAAAAAAGTACTTTGACACTAATGAAAATATTAAAACACTTATCATACTTTGGAGGGTCAAACAATGCTTGTTTATAGCTCCATAAAAAAATGACACATTCCCTTGGCGAGACAATATGTTGTACTTTTATACTATACGTTTGTCATATTATATGTATAATAATACGGTATAATGTACATAATTTTTACTAAAAAAAGAAGATTACCCTTATCCAAATCCCCACTGTTGTAGCCAAGCCTAACAACTTGGTTATGGACATTTCTTTGGTTCAAGATGTAGCATCATGTTTTGGTGCTATGCATTCTATCCTTGGGCAGCAAGATATTCAACCCCTTGAATTTCTTGTTGTTCTTATTAACTAGTTTATTCTAGTTCTTTTTATGCTTTGAATAAGTTGTAAACTTTAATCTTATTTTAAGTTTGCAAATTAGTTATGCTCTTTAGTTCTTTTAGCTGAACATGTAATGTTACATTCACACATCAAGTACAAGATCAAGATGCATCACAAAAGCAGCCGTTTAAGCTTGTGAAGAAGGCATAAAATCCGAAACTAATTTGGAGGTATTTTAAGGCTTTAACTTGGGTGTTACAATCAGCTTCAATGAGGAGTTACAAGCTTTAAAATGAGCCTTCAAGTGGCCGTTTATTTCAGCCAGCAATGGGTACATTCAAGAGGCGTCCAAGTACATCCTTGTCTACATACATTCAAGCTTAATTCAAGGCTTGAAACAAGGGGGAGTTACACTTCACTTGCTGTTTGAATTGGGCGTGAAAAGGGGAGCCGTTACAACTCCAAGTTGCTGCTTTGATTGGCGTGAATCAAGGGGGGGTTATACTCTCTTGTTTCTGATTTTATTTCACTCATAATTTGGAGGTTACAAACCGCCATTTGCTCTTGATGTATCTAGCTAAGTAAGGCTTCTTTTATTAATGTATCTAGACTACAAAAAGCTGATATGTACTTAGTTGGACGTGTAACAAGTGAGCTTTAAGCCACTTAACTTAGCTTGTACTTAAGATGCTTGCTCACTATAAATAGCAAGCAAATGTGAATGAAAAATCAGATTATTGCAAACAAAAAAGACTTGTCTTACATTCGTTTCTTGGATTAGAAACAAAAACCTGAAATTCTTGGATTTGGAATTTCGTTTCCTTTGCTTAGTTAGCTAGTTTAGGCTACTAGTTGGCTTGTGATCTTAGGAATCCAAAACGTTTCTTAGTGGTGTGACTTTATCTAAGAAGCCTTTGGTTCTTTAGCCTTATCTATCCCTTGGTTTATCCCTTGTGTATTTCGAGTGTTACTCCAAATATACAACATTTGGCGCTAGAAGGAGGGGGGTCTAGCAAACAAATACCCAAACACAATACCCCAAACACATACCCAAACACAAACCATGGCCGACATCCCACCCCCTAATTGGCAAGAATATGTCAATAAGGTTGCACAAGAGAAAGAAGATATGGAGCAACGAATGCAATATTTGCAAGAATGCTTGGTGGTTCGACGCACACTTAGCAATATGGTTGGCAAAGAAGGAAGTTTGCAACGTGAGTCAATCTTTCACACTCGTTGCACCATTGGTGGAAAGGTATGTACAATGATTATTGATGGAGGTAGTTGTACCAATGTAGCTTCACAAGTAATGATAGACAAACTGAAACTTAAAACCGTCCCTCACCCTAAACCTTATGTGATTCAATGGCTAAATCATGGAAAAGGAATTCAAGTAACACAACAAGTCTTGTTATCATTTAGCATTGGTAAAACTTATGAGGAAGAATTGTGGTGTGATGTTATACCTATGGATGCATGTCATATTTTACTTGGTAGACCTTGGTTATTTGATAGGCGTGTGATGCATGATGGGTATAAAAACACATATTCCTTCACTAAGGATGGACGGAAAATACTTCTTACCCCCCTAAACCTCAAAAACGATCACCCCATATCCACACCCCCTACTTACCTTACCACTCTCATAAAATCAGAATTGCATGAGTATAAAGCTCACAAACCATTCATTTTAAGCCAACTTGATGCCCCTTCCAAACCGTCACAAGAAGAGCCACACCCACTCCTCACCCCTCTTCTCAAAACCTTTTCCCATGTTTTCCCCGAAGACATTCCCCATGGCTTACCCCCAAAACGTGACATACAACACAAAATTGATCTTGTTCCCGGATCAATGCTCCCAAACAAACCAGCCTATAGAACCACCCCAAAAGAAACCGAAGAGATTAGGAGGCAAGTGGAAGAATTACTATCCAAGGGTCTTATTCGTAAGTCTCTTAGTCCATGTGCTTGTCCTACTTTGATTGTGCCTAAGAAGAATGGAGAATGGAGAATGTGTGTTGATAGTAGGTCAATCAATAAAATCACTATCAAGTACCGGTTTCCTATTCCAAGGTTGAATGATTTACTTGATGATTTGCATGGTTCTAAAGTGTTCTCTAAAATTGATTTGAGAAGTGGCTATCATCAAATTCGAATTTTCGAAGGAGATGAATGGAAAACCGCTTTCAAGACAAAGGAGGGCCTCTATGAATGGCTTGTGATGCCATTTGGTTTGTCTAATGCACCATCCACATTTATGCGCCTTATGAATCAGGTTATGCAACCTTTCATGGGTAAATTTGTTGTAGTTTATTTTGATGATATCTTGGTGTATAGTAGGGAGGAAGAAGAGCATTCTATGCATTTGCAACAGGTTTTTGAAGCCCTTGAACGTGAAAAGTTGTATGGTAACTTAGAGAAGTGTCATTTCTTCACTTCCCAAGTTATTTTTCTTGGCTTTAAAGTTTCATCACAAGGCATTGAAGTTGATGAAAAGAAAGTTGCTGCAATTCGTGAGTGGCCTACACCACAAACCGTCCAACAAGTTCGAAGCTTTCATGGACTTGCTTCTTTCTATAGAAGATTTGTACGGAACTTTAGCACTCTCATGGCACCTATCACGGAACTAACTAAAAATCAGAAGTTAGTTTGGAATGATAAGGCTCAAAAGGCCTTTGATGAGGTAAAACATCAACTTACTAGTGCACCTATTCTTGCTTTGCCTAACTTTGATGAAGTTTTTGAAGTTGAGTGCGATGCTAGTGGAGTTGGTATTGGTGCTGTTTTGTCACAAGTTGGGCGTCCCCTTGCCTACTTTAGTGAAAAACTCAATGAAGCACAACGGAAGTATAGCACCTATGATAAGGAGTTCTTTGCTCTTGTTCGTGCTTTGGACCATTGGAGACATTACCTCATTTCCAAGGAGTTCATCCTTCATTCGGATCATGAAGCCCTCAAATATCTTCAAAGCCAACAAAAACTCCAACCTCGCCATGCCAAATGGGTGGAGTATTTGCAAGCTTTTCATTTCGTGATCAAGCATAGGAGAGGCGCCATGAACAAAGGAGCTGATGCGCTTTCAAGGAGATATACACTCTTGAATTCTTTCAAAGCAAGGGTGATTAGTGTTGATGATGTAAAAGCAAGTTACCACAATGATCATTACTTTGGTGATTTATTTTTAAAATGTTCTAATCATGCTTACAAAGATTATTACATTTTAGATGGCTATTTGTTCAAAGGAAACAAGTTGTGCATTCCAAGATCAAGCCTAAGAGAATCTCTTATCAAAGAGTTTCATGAAGGAGGAATGGCGGGACACTTTGGCATAGAGAAGACTACCCTTCTTGTCCAAGAATACTTTCATTGGCCTAGATTGGTCCGTGATGTGGAGTTCATTGTGAAGAGATGCGTGACATGTCAAAAGGCCAAGAGTCATAGTCTACCTCAAGGCTATCTTTTGCCCTTACCTATTCCGCAAGCACCATGGGAGGATATTAGTCTTGATTTCGTTGTGGGACTTCCTATCACCCAACGAAAGAAAGATTCTATAATGGTTGTTGTGGACCGATTTTCTAAAATGGCCCATTTTATTGCTTGTCATACAACTTATGATGCTACTCATGTTGCTAACTTGTTTTTCAATGAGATTGTTCGTTTACATGGTGTACCTAAATCCATGGTGAGTGATCGTGATCCAAAATTTCTAAGTCATTTTTGGCTTACATTATGGAGGAAGATGGGCACGAAATTGAACTTTAGCACTTCAAGTCATCCTCAAACAGATGGTCAAACCGAAGTGACTAATAGAACTTTGGGATCCTTGCTGCGGTCTTTGGCTACTAAACGTCCCAAGCAATGGGAAGAGATGCTTCCTCATGCGGAGTTTGCTTACAATCGTGTGCCTAGCAAGACAACAGGTTTGAGTCCTTTTGAAGTGGTGTATGGATTCAATCCGTGCACTCCTATTGATCTCACTCCCATTCCCTCACCAAACAAGTTCAGCAATGATGCCGAGGTGCGCGCAAAAGAAATCAAGTCTATGCATGAGCAAGTTCGTTCCAAAATTGAACAAACTAATGCAAAGACTAAGGCATACTATGACAAGAAAAGAAAGGAGGTCCGTTTTCAGCCCGGTGACTTAGTTTGGATTCATCTTCGAAAGGAAAGATTTCCTTCCAAAAGACGGTCCAAGGTTAGTCCTCGTAGTGATGGTCCATTTGCTATTGTTGAAAAGGTGAATGATAATGCTTACAAAGTTGAGTTGCCCGGAGACTATGGTGTTTCTAGCACCTTTAATGTGGCTGATTTATCACCTTACTATGATGAGTTTGAAGAGTTGCCGAGTTTGAGGGCAAACTCTTTTCAAGAAGGGGGGAATGTTGTAGCCAAGCCTAACAACTTGGTTATGGACATTTCTTTGGTTCAAGATGTAGCATCATGTTTTGGTGCTATGCATTCTATCCTTGGGCAGTAAGATATTCAACCCCTTGAATTTCTTGTTGTTCTTATTAACTAGTTTATTCTAGTTCTTTTTATGCTTTGAATAAGTTGTAAACTTTAATCTTATTTTAAGTTTGCAAATTAGTTATGCTCTTTAGTTCTTTTAGCTGAACATGTAATGTTACATTCACACATCAAGTACAAGATCAAGATGCATCACAAAAGCAGCCGTTTAAGCTTGTGAAGAAGGCATAAAATCCGAAACTAATTTGGAGGTATTTTAAGGCTTTAACTTGGGTGTTACAATCAGCTTCAATGAGGAGTTACAAGCTTTAAAATGAGCCTTCAAGTGGCCGTTTATTTCAGCCAGCAATGGGTACATTCAAGAGGCGTCCAAGTACATCCTTGTCTACATACATTCAAGCTTAATTCAAGGCTTGAAACAAGGGGGAGTTACACTTCACTTGCTGTTTGAATTGGGCGTGAAAAGGGGAGCCGTTACAACTCCAAGTTGCTGCTTTGATTGGCGTGAATCAAGGGGGGGTTATACTCTCTTGTTTCTGATTTTATTTCACTCATAATTTGGAGGTTACAAACCGCCATTTGCTCTTGATGTATCTAGCTAAGTAAGGCTTCTTTTATTAATGTATCTAGACTACAAAAAGCTGATATGTACTTAGTTGGACGTGTAACAAGTGAGCTTTAAGCCACTTAACTTAGCTTGTACTTAAGATGCTTGCTCACTATAAATAGCAAGCAAATGTGAATGAAAAATCAGATTATTGCAAACAAAAAAGACTTGTCTTACATTCGTTTCTTGGATTAGAAACAAAAACCTGAAATTCTTGGATTTGGAATTTCGTTTCCTTTGCTTAGTTAGCTAGTTTAGGCTACTAGTTGGCTTGTGATCTTAGGAATCCAAAACGTTTCTTAGTGGTGTGACTTTATCTAAGAAGCCTTTGGTTCTTTAGCCTTATCTATCCCTTGGTTTATCCCTTGTGTATTTCGAGTGTTACTCCAAATATACAACACCCACTCACCACTTATTTTTTACTCTCTCGGTCCCATAATACTTGACACAGTAGCCATTTCCGTCCGTCCCATAAGATTTGACACGTTACCAAATATGGAATGGGACCACTAAAAAAAGATATTATTCCACATTTTCTCTCTCATCACCTACCTCACTCCTACCTCACTTGTTTTCTTATAGTATAAAAATACAAAAGAGAATCTTTTATACAATAAACAAATGTTTTAAATAGAACCACTTGTAGTTTTCTTAAACTACATGTCCACCCCAACGTCCTAAGTATTATGCGACAGAGGGGGTATCTCCTTCTACCTTCCTTCTTACCCAAAAAAACCAAGAAAAACCACCATTAATTCAGTCAAGATGTTCTAAAATAACCAAAAAAATCAACATATCTTCACCTTCGAAGAAGACATGAGGATGATAAGGATGTACTTCATGTACATTGTGAGGTTAGTGGTCCTCCCGATGGCCGCATTAATTTACGTACTAATTAACAAATGAAGCTCGAAATTACTTCGGTGGAGCAGGGCAAATTGCATGTAGTGTTAGTTGCACTTGTAATTTAATGGTTTAGAAGTACAAATTGTAACATGCATTTAGAAAATTATGAATAAAAGTTATTATTACCACCCAAGTTTTTCGTCTTAAATAGCTTAAATATTGTCATTAAGTTTATAGAAACGTTAGTATATACTTGTGTTATTTTTTTTTTTTAAAAAGGCATATACTTGATGTATTACACACAACTAAAATAACAATTTCTTTTACAGTTTATTCACCATATACCCCTGAGTTTTTTGTTTATTCACTATATACCCCTAAACTTTTTTAAATTTATCATATACCCCCGAGTTTTCACAAAGATACACCATATACCTTTGATGACTAATGTTTATTAACTTCATTAGTCATTAGGGGTTAATTATGACCCAAAACCACCCTAAATACATTTCCCTACCCCCGAAACCACCCACATTCCTTATCCCCTCCCCAAAACTTCCCCAAATTTCTTTTTCTCATCCTCGATATAAATTGTACAAATATGGCTATGAAGATTTGGAGTGGTTTCGGGGGTTTGAGAAAGGAGAGGAGTGATTTCGGGGATGGGGGGAGATATCTACAGTGGTTTCAATGCTTAATTAACCAAATTCACTTACCTTGTTGTCATTAGGGGTATATGGTGAATTTTTGTAACAACTCGGGGGTACATGGTGAATTTGAAAAATTTCATGGGTATATGGTGAATAAACAAAAAAAAAAACTCAGGGGTATATGATGAAAAAATCGTTTCTTATAATGGTATTATAACAAAAATAACAATTATAATTATAAAAATAATAATAATATTATTAATGATACTAATAATAATAATAATAATAATAATAATAAATAATAACAATAACAGGATCAAAATTTGGTATATACATGTTGTCTTGGTCTAAAGAATATATATAAAAGCATAAAACCACGCCCTGGTCTATGAACAAACATGGAGAATTCAAAACAATGAAAGCCTCCTTGTAAAGTACGTAAATACAAGTACAAAAAGTCACCAATTAAGCTAATCACGAGCTCAAGATGCCCCAATCCTGTTCATGGGCATTCAAAAGTATGCTAGTTGTAGAAAATGCAATCAAGTGTTGGAGTAAGGATTGGAAACGGTCTAGACAACAACGTGGAAAATGATAGCAGGACAGCAAAAGGGAAGGTAAAATTCAAAGATGTATCGATAAAATCTAGGGAATAATTTCAAAAAGTAGCATGCTTACTGATGTCATAAGGCTGCTGGAACTGTCAATTTCTATAGAGGCATTTCAACGTGAAGGACGTTAAAAGCATACTTTCAACACTAATAAGACAGTTGGAGGAACAAGATGAACTAGTTTGGGCAGACTGTGAGAAAGGATTATAGTCGGTTAAATCTGTCTATTGCTGGTGGCTACTAAACAAGAGGAATAATAATCGCACAACCATGACACCTTCTGGAATAAATTTTGGAGGGTTATAGCCCCTCAATCTTGGTTACTCCTTGTATGAAAGATAATCAATAGAGAAATAAGCTACAAATCTGAACTATATACGAAGGAGAAATACACCTGTTTAGGGTAAAAATACCCCTGACACGTGGCCTAACCCTATAGTAACACGTGGCCTGATAGATGAGTGACACATGTCCCAATAAGAAGCCGACACGTGGCTTAACATTGGAGCAACTGAATGAGAGAAAGAGCTCCTTACATCAGGAAGCCCAAATCCCGAGAAAGGTGCTAAAACGGCGCCTCCCAAAGGACACTTGTCCTCTCTTGATTGAACCGCCAATCAGAGCACGCCTTTTTAGGGCACTAATCCTAAAAGGGCACACATCCCCACCCCTATAAATACCCCAATCATTTATGATGGGAGGAGTGGATTAAGACATATCATTCAAGATTATTAATTGCTCCAACTTCTCTCTACTATCTCTCTCTACATTACTTCGTTTTTTCGATCACTAACTTGATCGTCGAAAGCGAATATTCCGTAAATCGGAATATTTGTTGTTTTGCAGGTGTCCAAGATTGTCCGACTATCTTCAAGACCTGTATCTCGAGGGATTCCAAAAAACCCAGAAACATTTGGCCGCGTTTGTGGGGATACACGTCTGAAATGGCTAAAGATGGTTAGACACCCGGTCCTAGTCAGGACGGACATGTAGAGAATCTTATTGCAACAATCAACACAAGTGATCCTCCGACCGCTTCCCTCCATGAGGCGGAGGATCCTCCTGTAACTGCTTGATCCTTGTAGAACACCTTGAGCAAGCTTCAAAAAGAGCTAGAGAGTAAGATCCCCTCTTCTTCTAGACAGCCGTCCAGGAGAGTATGAGAGGGCATTTAGAAAAACTACCAAGGCAAGGCGGCTAATGCTGAAGATGTAGGGAATACCCCATTCAGAAGGCGTTTGAGGTCCCCGAGGGTGCTTCGACGAACTGACCCAGGCTTCTCGAGAAATCGAAGTCGGCTTGGAGGCAGCCTTTGAGGCAGCCAAATGATCCGTCCCAGCGTTGGAAGGATACCAAAGACTATCTCCGGCACAAACAAGAGGAGCAGGCACAATCCTACTACTCGGACACTGCCTCCACTCCCACCATGCCAGATGATTTCTCCGACCACACCCTCTCCAAGCATACCAGCTCGGCCAGGATTAGCAAGAGTCAAGCTCACCGTACGCCAACTCCAGTTCCTTTAACTCAACCGCTTCAATTTCAAATGCCCTATGATTATGGTTCAGTTTTGCCGCCTACTCCCCCCGCATACGGGCAGTATGGGCAATATGGCCCGCTGTACAACCAGGCCGCATACTTGGGCGGACCAGCCGTACAGCCACAACCTATCGACTGGGAAATGCGCTTGTTGAATCTTGGTGACAAGCCGCCTCCGTTTTCTCAATAAATTTTTAATTCTCCTCATCCAACAAAAGTGAAGAGTGTACTTGTGGGTGCTTATGACGGTACAGGCAACCCTGAAGAACACATCTCCTCGTAGAGAAATTTGATGTACTTGCAAAGCGTGGATGA
The DNA here is from genome assembly GCF_001683475.1 of Chenopodium quinoa. Taxonomy (NCBI): domain Eukaryota; kingdom Viridiplantae; phylum Streptophyta; class Magnoliopsida; order Caryophyllales; family Amaranthaceae; genus Chenopodium; species Chenopodium quinoa. Next base: position 1,014,020 of record NW_018742372.1, read on the forward strand.
TGCTACCTGGTGAAAATGCTTCCCGGCCACCCTCAAGGGAGTGGCTAAAGAATGGTTCAAGAGTCTGCCGGCCAGATGCATCAATTGCTTTACAACTCTCAGCTTATTATTTGTTGGAAACTTCTCCTACAATATTCCACCTCGGAAGACTAGTCTTAACTTGGCGATCATCGTCCAAGGGAAGAAATAGGGGTTGCACTCATATGTTCATAGGTTTAATACGGAGAAAGCTCAAATTCAGAATCTGCCGGATGAAATGGTCTACTCGGAGTTCCTTCGAGGTTTAAGGCACAATGATTTCAAGTTTTATTTGATCTAGAAAAAGATTCTGTGGGAGGCCGAATCATATATTGAGGCAGCTGAATTCTGTTTGCTTACAAAGTCAGAGGAGCCGGCCAAGGGAGCCTAGAAAAAACCATCTTCTCAGCAAGACTCGGCCGGTAAAAAGAAGGAAGGAAACAACAAAAGAAAAGAAGTTTGGGTGGCTGATTGCCAATAAACCAAGTCAAAGAAGCCAAGACGTACGAGCCGCAGTATGAATACAACAAGGATTGTTACTCAATTTTGATGGAAATCAAAGACAATTTTAAGCTTGAGAACCCCCAGCCTTTGAGGGGCCGGCCCAATACAGAAACAAGAACAAGTACTGCCATTACCACAAGGATCTGGGGTATGATACGTACGTTTTTAACAACTTGAAAAGGTTGCTGGATAAGTTGGCCGAGAAGGGCATGCTCAACTCATATGTTCTGAAGTCTAAGTTTACTTATTCTCAAATAGACAACAAGTCCGAGAAGAAGAAGGAAAAAGAAAAAGATGATGGGAATAGTACAGATTTAGGGTTCGTGGTCGTCATATCCGGTGGCTTTGCTGCAGGCGGCCTGACCATGAAGGGAATCAAGCAAGATGCTTGGAAATTCGAAAATGTGATGCACGCCGAGGGGATGAAGGTTGAGCCCTTTCTAGAGGTGACGGTCTACGAGGCAGACCGAGGCAAAATCAAAGCCCCCCACACTGACCCTATGGTGTTCATTCTCAAAGTCTCCAATTTCAAGGTCGGACGAGTGCTAATAGACACAGACAGTTAGTCCAACATAATCAGTTTAGCATGTTTGAAGAATCTAAAGTTCCCAGAAGACGCCCTAAAGGATATCTCTCACCCTTTTGTTGGGTTTAGTGAGAGCATTATTCACCCAGTCGGACGAATAGACTTGCCCGTCCAATTTGGGTAGAAAGGAGAAGGAAGAGACATGGTCGTCCGCTTCCTACTCGTTAAAGAACTTACTGGCTATAATGTTATTATTGGCCGCCCAACTTTGACCTCAGCAAAGGCTAAAATCGTCCTTCACCTGATGTTGATGAAGTTTGAACGGTTGGATGGGAAGATAGGTTCTATTCAAGGAAACTAAAAGATGGCAAAAGAATGTAATCAGCTGGCTGTGAAGCCAACATCACACGGACATGGAAAGGCGTCCGAGCCAAATTGCGAAGAAGGGTCACTCCAAGCATACCAAGTCGGTAAAAAGCGCAAGTCAATCAAGAAAAAGCAAGCATAGCAGTTAATGACCATCGACCGGCAAGAAGAGTTGAGGCCACAGCCGGCCGGCGATCATACGGACATAGTACTAGACTAATAACAGCCTGATTGGACGGTAAAGGTGGGCACTATGGCCATGTGCTTGCTTGAAGATGACTTAGTGAATCTGTTAAGAGAATTCAGAGAAGGGTTAATTTGCATTTGAATTTCATGAAATGCTGCGTATAAGTCCAGACTTAGCAGTTCATAAACTGGTTGTGAACCCAGCCGTAAAGCCTGTTCGTCAAAAAAAGAGAAATCATGGTGAAGAACGGAATTAGGCGGCCGCAACTCAAGTGAAGAAGCTACTGGACGCTGGTTTCATTCGGCAATGTCATCACCCAGATTGGGTAGCCAATGTGGTTCTGGTCAAGAAGCCGAATGGAACTAGGCGGATGTGGGTAGATTACAATGACCTCAACAAGGCATGCCCTAAGGATAGCTTTCCCTTGCCTAAAATTGACCGCTTGGTTGATTCAACGGCCGGGCATGCCCTGATGAGCTTTATGGATATATACTCTGGTTTCCATAAAATCCCTTTGTGGGAAGAAGATCAAGAGAAAATAGCATTTGTGATCGAGTAGGGGCTGTATTGTTACAAAGTCATACCATTCGGTTTAAAGAATGTCCTGCCACGTTTCAGAGACTTTTAAATACGATCTTCAGAGATTAGATCGGCCGGAATATGAAGGCTTATATTGATGATATGATTGTTAAATTAAAGCGGTCGGCCGACCATTTAAGTGACCTCCGAGAAACATTTACCGAACTGAGGTAGCATAAGATGATGTTAAATCCAAAGAAATGTGTCTTTGGTATTGGGTCCGGCAAATTTTTCAGATTTTTTATTGATCAGCGCGGCATTGAAGCCAATCCTGAAAAGATCCAGACATGAAATCGCCCAAAACCATAAAAGAAGTTCAGAGATTGACCGGCTGTTTAGCTGCACTTGGACGATTTATGTCAAGATCAGGGGAAAAGTGCCGCTATTTTTTCCAGAGTATCAAGAAAAAAGCAATCTTTGAGTGGATAGAGGAGGCCTAGGAAGCCTTCGTACAGTTGAAGAATCATTTGCATACACTTCCTCGGCTCATCAGTCCACTCAAAGATGAGAAGCTATACATGTATTTGGCTATTTCAAATCACTCCTTAAGTGTCGTCCTGCTTGCTAAAAGGGACGACCATCAGATCCTTGTGTATTTCATTAGCCACATCCTGCACAATGCTGAGCTTAGCTATCCACCCATTGAAAAGTTCGGCTTGCATTGTTCATGGCATCAAAAAAGTTAAGGCCATACTTTCTTGCTCATTCGATTGTGGTCTACACGGACCAGCGATTGAAGAAGTCGTTCACAACATTGGAAGCCAGCGGCTGAATGCTAAAATGGGCCTTAGAATTGAGAGGATTTGATATCACGTTCGAACCCTAAAAAGCAATTCAGGGCCAAGCCTTTGCAGATTCTTTTGGCTGAAATGACTAGGCCGAATTTGCAGCCGGCAAGGGATTAGATCTGGAAAAGTTTTTTGGATGAAAGTGCAACAACGGCTAGATGTGGTGCTGGTATCATATATCTCTCTCCAAAAGGGGACAAGTTTGAATATGCTTTGAGATTTTAGTTTCAAGCCTCCAACAATGAGGCCGAATATGAAGCCCTCCTGGTCGGCCTTAGAATGTGTAAGACAGCAAGAGTAACTAAGATTGATGCATGTTCGGACTCTTCGCTAATAGTCAGCCAAGTGAATGGTGACTACGAGGCAAGGAAGCCGACAATGTTGAAGTATTTGCAAATGGTGAAGGATGAGGCCAAGAGCCTAGAGCATTTCACGCTGCAGCAAGTCCCTTGGTATGAGAACCATCAAGCGGACGCCCTGTCCAAGCTAGCCTCCTCGGCATCATGTGATACTCCGACGTCTGTGTTCTGGGAACTTAAGGAAAAACGGAGCATTGATGCCGAGCCTGTGCAAATTATGAAAAGAAGCTCCACATGGATGGACAAAATAATCTCCTTTCTTAAAGATGGAGTTCTTCCGGACGACCCAAAGGAGAGCTGACTGATGAATAAAAAGATGGTTTGGGATGAAGGAAGAGGACTTGTTTAAGAGATTATTTGTAAAGCCATGCATGAAGTGTGTTACGCTCGAGACAGGGTATGAGGTGATGTATGACCTTCATCAAGGGCATTGCAGATCACACATAGGCAGACGGGCCTTAGCAGAGAAAGTTACCCACCCGGGGTACTACTGGCCGAGCATGAATTCAGACGCCATGGAAATGGTGAAAAAATGTGATAAGTGCCAGAGATTTGCAACCCTTTGTCGGCCATAAGTAGTCCACTCCCCTTTGGAAAATGGGGTACAGACATCTTGGGGTCATATACTCTTGCATCCAGACAGAGGCGGTATGTGTTAGTAGAAGTTGACTACTTCACAAAGTGGGTGGAAGCCGAGGTCGTCCGAGGGATTAAATGGAGAGATGTATCTGCATTCATTTGGAAGAACATAATCACACATTTTGGTGTGCCGCAATAAATGGTGTTCAATAATGGACCGCAATTTGAGACCGACCATCTCAGGGATTGGCAAAGTGACTAGAGCATAGCACATTGCTTTTCCTTGGTCAAACGCCCAAAGGCCAATGGTCAAGTTGAAGCATACAACAAATTGATCTATAATGGGATCAAGCAGAAGCTTGAGAAAGCAGGCGGCCTATGGGCTAATGAGTTGGTCAATGTGTTATAGTCCAATCGAACAACAACAAAGAGTTCAACAGGAGAGGCCCCATCCTTTCTAGTCTATGGTGCTGAGGTCGTGCTCCCAATTGAAATGTATGAGCCCACTCTATGAGTGATGCTAATTGGGAGGACATGAAGACTGCTCTAGACCTCCTTCCAAAAGCTAGGGGCAATGGGGCACTTAGACATGAAATATATCGTCTAAAACTGACAAGGGCATAAAATCGCAAAGTGTCAAAGCGGCCCCTTAAGATTAGAGACTTGGTCCTAAGAAAAATGGAAGCGGTAGGCTGAGCAAAAGCGGATGATAAGCTAACCCCTAACTGGAAAGGGAACTACCGAATTAAGGAAGAAGTACGAGATGGTACCTACCGTCTTGAAGCTTTGGATGGCCATCCTATTCCACATACATGGAATACGGACAATCTCATGAATAATGTTTTTGTACTTAGCCTTAAAGTTGTATATACAACTAGGTCTAAACGACCGAGCAATGTAATTAAAGTCGTATGGCCAAAAATAATGTAATTTTGACAACATTAATAAAAAAACCAATCATTGTTATTAAGTTTTTGCCATTTATATTATGTACGTTTACTTAATGATAAGTAGGGATGCCGCCTAAAAACGAAAACAAGGGTGTTGCAACATAGCAATTCGGCCCCTAACAACAGCAGGGTTGAATGGCCGGGAACAACGCCTAACCAAGGTTTATCCTAGGAAGGTAACCTAGCCTTACTGGCCATGTTGTCAATAAATCCATCCAGCCAGAAATCTGGTCGGACGATTAAGAAACAAGGTAGCAAAAAATTTGTCTAAGGAAATTTCACCTTAAGGATAGGGGCATACCTAGGCTACCAAGCCCTACAAACACTTAGAAATAATTAGGTTGAGTAATAATTGAAATTTCATGAGTGCGTTCGAGAGATAGTATCAAAGGACGACTCAGTTGGAGCCAATCAAACGGTCGCATACCTAAAATTCATTCGGCATTTGCCTAGTCCAAGAGCAATCATTATTATGATTTGATTAACTTACTAGTCTACATACCCTTTAAGGTATAAAGTTTATTAAGTTAATCAAACCTCTTTAAATATGGACTAGGCGAAATGCCGAATAAAGGGGCATACCCCCAGTCAAAAATCATTCGTATGTTAAGCAAACAGGCATGAAAATAAAATGCTAAAAATACTAAGTATGGATGAAGAAAGAAAGAGAAAATTTTCATATATAAAAGTCGTTCAAACAGACGGCAAATAAAAAGTATATTACAAAATCGCTCAAACTGGCGGCAAAAGAAAAAGATTGTTCAACACAAGAAAGAAATAAAAATGAAGTACTTAAAGCTTGAAAACTACAGCAGGGGGACTCGAGCTCCTCATTTGGCCGGCTCCTCGTCTGCCTTAGTAGGCTCCTCCTCCTCGGCCGGCTTCAGCTCCTCTTCCTTGTCATCTTCCTCGACCTCAGAGTAAGAGGAAGTCTCGAGGAATTTGGGAGGGGGTCGGCCAACAGCTGCGGCCTCTTCTTTGAGGGAGACATGCTCAAGATGGCGAGCAACGCACTCCTGATGATAAGCCGCCTCGCCATCGTCGACCATCATGGTGAATGCCTCAAAGAAGCGACTCTTCAGCCTCTCCTCGGCCTTATACTCAATCTGGACGACCTCCTCAGGACCGATCGGTCGCGGCACCTTTAGCTGGTCAGACAAGTCCGTAATGGACTTGTTCAAGCGCTCAACCTCAAGTTTGAGGGAGTCTACTTTGTAATGGGTCATTCGGAGAGCTTCTTGGGAAGAGGCCAGCTCGTTCCTTAGTTTTTCAGAGGCCTCAAAACCTCCTTCCATTGAGAGGCCTTCCGAATTCGATTCTACGCTTTTTTCTTTTAGAATGTCATATGAGGAAAGCCCTTGTTGGAGTAGGAGGAATAAGTGTAAACGGACCTCGAATTCCCACGTTCCAGCGTGCATTATGCCAACAGGTCCCGCCTCATCCCTCTCCAGCTGTAGCGCCTCCCGAGCTAGTTGTTCCCGCTTAATTTTGACGATGTCCTCGACCTGTCGAGCCGACTTTTCGGACAGAGTAATGATGTTGGCCTTGTGCCGAATCTCCTACATAGTTAAGGTCTCGGTATTTTCGTCTGAGATCCGTTTTTCTCGGCCCATGCCTCCTTGATCTTCTCATTCTCCTTAGCCTTCTAATCCAAGAAGGCACTGAGCCTAAGGAAGAGCTGAAACCGGACGGAAATGAGTTAGAAAGAGCTTAGTATGAAAATAAACTAAGTATTAAAGCATAAAGATAAGCTGAGTGGTGATGAAAGACAATTACCTAGGCGCTGCAGTTTATCATGGGGTCGAGGAGGCCCTCATCAATCCCGCAGAACTTGTCCTGCTGCTCTTTGGGGATAGCTTCATTTGCGTCTCCTCAGCAATGTCTGTGCCAAACAAGAAAGGGAGTTAGATTGTTAAAGCAATTTATGAAAACACAAGTAAGAAGCATACGTATGTCTCACATACCTTCCGAGAAAGATGGAGGGGAGGGTAAGTTGAATGCAGCAGCATGAGGGGGCAGCGGCTGATCCCCCATTTCTTGAGTGCGGTCAAGCTACTCTTCGGTCGATTGAGAGGCAACCTTTTGCCACTCAAATTTGTCAATCACCTCGACATGCAGAGTCGAGGTTGTGTTGCCAATCGTTTTAGCTAGGGACGACTTACCCCCTTCGCACGCATGGATCGATTCATCGTGGACCGCCTCAGTTTATGGCTCCACGGACTTGGAGACCCCACTAGGTGTCAGCTCGGGTTGCTCTCCTATAGACTACTTCGAAGCAGTCTGCGGCGTGGTCTTGGCCACCTTAGGGGAAGACTTAGCCTTTGAGGTTATTATCTTCATGGTCTTGGATGGTTGGCCGTCCTTGGAGGCAGAGGACGATTGCTTCCTCTTCGTATGGGGAGCGGGAGCGATTGCCTGAAAAGAACATAACAAAGCCAAAGTGAGATAAGTATCCGAGCAAAATTGAGAAGGAGCCCCTTCCCAACATACCAGCTCGGCATGAAAGTAAAATAGTGGTATCCGAGTGAAATCGGATAGGACACCCTTCCCTACATATCAACTCGACATTATAACAAAGAAAGTAAAATAAGGAAGGATCCCCTCTCCAACTTATCAACTCGCCCTACAAAAAAAAAAGGAGAAGGAAAATTGTTTAGGGTAAAATTACCCTATGCCACGTGGCCCAGTAGAATCATGACACGTGGCAGCCCACCAAAGGCCCAATGGGATCCAATCGGATGCTGCCACGTGGCATCAAAACCCTAATCAGGGAACATGTCTCCCCCACTATAAACAGAGGAATCCTCCTCATTTATTGGGCATTCACAAATTCATAAACAAAACCCGAGCAATATTAATTGCGGAATCTCTCTGAATCAGTGAGAAAAACCTATTTACCTTCCGCACATTTACCCATCCGTAAATCATACTAACTTGATCGTCGGAGACGGAACTTCACCCAACCGGAGTTTCGTGGTTTTGCAAGTATAGAAGTCAGCGCGCATACTCAGTATTGTAACTCTCCCGAGGGACTAAAAACACCCGAAACATTTGGCGCCGTCTGTGGGGAGAGTACTACAGAGATGGCATCCGAACCTGTACCGAATGCAGAGGGCAGCCGGCCTCCGGCTGACCCTGAGGTCCATACGGACCATGATAGTGGCAGTGGGGATGACTACGACGTTGAAACCTACATGGCCCCAGACGGGTCATTCCGTTCTAGGCGCACCCGTTCCAAGGAAACAAGGGAACGGGGCCAAGACAAAGCTAATCCAGGCGGCATGCCTGTGAGACAACCCCAGGCGGCGGAGGGGGCTGCCCCCGTCACCAGAGACGAGCTCATGAACCTCATGACTAGTTTCAAAGGGGAAATCAAGGATATAATCAAGAAGTCAGCTGGCTTCAACAAGGGTCAGTCGGCAAAGAAGCCTTCTCCCTACGGGAAGAGGCAAATCAAAGACCGAGTGCCTACTCTGCATCCCAAATCCAAGGGGACGGATGGGCCCCTGATCGACCTTTCGAAACTTCGTTTCCCCGAAACGGGGCAACGGAAGGCCATCCGGCATACACAGCCGGATGGGTCAAAGAAGACGTTCTCTGGCGCCCGGTTGTTCATCTGGGAGAAAAGAAGTCAGAGCATGTCCCAGTCGGCCTCAACGTTGACCTACTCAGACAGTTTCCGAAATACTTCAATGAAGCATTCGGAGACGCAGCAGGGGAGTCATTCACGCAATGTATCTGCATGTACTGGCCCTCAGGTGATCCAGCAGCAGGTCCCGTATGTGCCCCAACAGCCATACGCCCAGTATGGATCTCCATTCATGCATTCGGCACCCTTTGGGGGTCAGGCGGCCTACCAGGTCCAGCCCATGGACTGGCAGCTCCGATTGCAAAATCTTGGGGAATAGCCTTCGGCTTTCTCCCGGGAGATAACCGAGGCGGTACAACCGACCAAGGTTAAGAATGTGTTGGTTGGTTCCTACGACGGTACCACCAACCCGGAAGACCACCTAATGACATACACCAACCTCATGTACCTACAGGGATTGGATGACGCCGCCTGGTGTAGATGCTTCCCAGCTACATTGAAGGGCATTGCCCAGCGATGGTTCAGCAACTTGCCGGTTGGGTGCATCAATAATTTTGAGACGCTTGCATATCTATTTGCGTCCAATTTTTCCATGAATATCCCTGCTAAAAAGACAAGTCTCGACCTAGGGGCTATCCAGCAGGGTGACAAGGAGGGACTTCGGTCCTATGTCAGGCGTTTGAATCTAATGAGAATTCAGATTCAGGGGTTGTCTGACGAAGTGGCATACACAGACTTCTTCAAGGGTCTGAAGGATGGGTCAGCTTTCAAATTTGACCTAGTCCGCAAGTCCAAGAGGCGCTGATGGAGGCAGAGGCCTATATACAGGCAACTGAGCTCTGCTCTATCAGGCATCCGTCGGAGCCTAAGCGTTCCGACAGAAGAGACAGCCGGCCAAAAAAGAAGAGAATAAAAGAAAAGAAGTCTGGGCAGCTGGCCACCCAGTTCAGCCGTCCCAGAAGAAGCAAAGGAAGTTGGAACCGTACGTCCCCAAGTACGAGTTCAACAAAGACTGCTCCTCCATCCTCATGGAGATAAAGGACCGGGTGACAATCGAAAAACCGGCTGCAATGAAAAGCTTTGTCAAGAACCGAGACAAAAGCAAGTATTGCTGGTTCCATGAGGACGTCGGCCATGACACCAATGGTAACTATAGCACTCAGGCGGCTATTGAACCGTCTGGCTGATGAAGGGGTCCTGCAGTCCTATCTGGTAAAGACCAAGGGAAACCCCAAATCAAGTGGGGGACAGCCGTCCAAGAAGCCTGCTGCTAGCTCTGAAACGGACGAAGAGAATATCTTCACCATTGCAGGTGGCTTCGCAAGCGGAGGTCCTACTATCCGGGGTTCCAAGGATAACATCTGGAAACTATCCAACCCGGAAGATGAGGGCCACGCGTCGAAAGACACCTTCCCTGAGGTCTTCATCTCTAAGAAGGATAGGGGCATTGTTAGGCGGCCTCACGATGACCCCCTAGTCATCGAATGCAAAGTTGCCAATCAACGAGTTGGTCGGATCTTAATCGATACCGGGAGCTCGTCTGACCTAATCAGTTACCAGTGCTTGACAAAACTCAAGTACAAGCCTAGCAGCATGCACAAGGCTCCCCACCCCCTAGTTGGCTTTGGGGGAGGAGTAGTGCATCCGGTGGGAATGATTGACCTACCCATCCGGCTAGGTGGTAAGGAGGAAGGGCGGCACATGGTCGTCAAGTTTTTGGTGGTCGAGGAATTGACTGCCTACAACCTTATTCTGGGCCGCCCAACCCTCAACGAATCTAAGGCTGTCATCATCCCATCTCTTATGATGATCAAGTTTCAGAGGGATGATGAATCAGTTGGTGCCCTAAGCGGGGACCAGAAGACGGCTAGGGAGTGTTACCTTTCAGACGTCAGGCCGACTGTTACTGCAGCCGGTCATAACGAGGAACCTGCTGACCTCGAAGAAGTGCCTGCCCCCAAGGCAGCCGACACAAAGCGAAAGGCGGACCAGATGGCCCCCGCCAGAAAAGAAAAATAGCAATCACTAGCCGGGGAAAGGCCGGATGAGTCTCGACCCCAGCTGGCTAGTGAAAGCATTGATGTCGTCCTGGACGACAACCGCCCTGACTGAACAGTCAAAGTTAGGACGGTTGCTTATGAAAAGTTGGGGGCAGACTTGCTCCAACTTCTGAGAGAATTCAAAGACATCTTTGCCTTTGAAGTGGAAGAGATGCCAGGCGTCAGCCCGGATCTAGCTGTCCACAAATTAGCTGTTGATCCCTAAATAAAGCCGGTTAGGCAAAAGAAGAGGGATCATGGAGAGGAAAGATCTCAGGCGGCAGCCGCCGAGGTCAAAAAACTTCTGGATGCCGGGTTCATTCGGCAATGCTACTACCCGGATTGGTACCTGGCGGATGTGTGTAGATTACACAGATCTGAACAAGGCATGTCCGAAGGATAGTTATCCCCTTCCAAAGATCGAAAACCTGGTTGACTCTACAGCTGGCCATGCCTTGATGAGTTTTATGGATGCCTACTCAGGCTTCCACCAGATTCCCCTATGGAAGAAGGATCAGGAAAAGACGGCCTTCGTCACTGATCAGGGGTTGTATTATTACACGGTGATGCCGTTTGGCTGAAAAATGCGCCTGCTACCTTCCAACGAATGATAAACACGGTTTTCATCAATCAAATTGGAAGGAATGTAGAGACGTACATTGATGACATGATAGTCAAATCCAAGCAACAGGTGGGTCACATAGCCGACCTTCGAGAAACCTTCACCACCCTCAGGCGGCACAAGGTCATGCTTAATCCCAAGAAGTGTGTCTTTGGGGTTGAGTCTGGGAAGTTTCTCAGAATTCTGATTGATCAAAGAGGCATAGAGGCCAATCCGGATAAGGTACAAGCGGTGATTGACATGTAGTCACCTCGCACTGTCAAGGAGGCCTAGAAGCTAACCGGTTGCCTGGCGGCACTAGGAAGATTCCTTATCCGGTCAGGTGACAAGTGCCTTTACTTCTTCCAAGCAATCAGGAAGAGATCTAGATTTGAATAGGGAGAAGAAGCTGAGGCGGCATTTCAGAGGTTAAAACAACACTTGCATTCTTTGCCAAGGCTAGTGAGCCCCTTGCCTAAGGAGGTCCTCGACATGTACCTAGCCGTCTCAGATCACTCCCTTAGTGTCGTCCTCCTTGCCGAGAGAGACGGCAAGCAGCTCCCGGTGTATTTCATCAGCCATATACTCAGAAATGCTGAGCTCCGGTACCCAATGATCGAAAATTTTGGGCTGGCTCTTTACAAAGCTGTCAAGCGGTTGAAGCCCTACTTCTTGGCTCACCCGATGACCGTCTATACGTATCAGCCACTCAAGCGTCCAATGACTACCATAGAGTCATCCGGCAGAATGATCAAGTGGGTTGTTGAAATGCAAAGCTTGGAGATAACTTTTGAACCAAGGCGGGCAGTGAAAGGTCAGGCGTTTGCCGACTTCATTTTTGAAATGACTAGGCTGGCACAGCCGGAGAATGCCGATCAGGTTTGGAAGTTATTCGTAGACGGAAGCTCTACCTCGAACGATTGTGGTGCAGGCATAATTTGCAAATCTCTGGAAGGAGATACTTATGAATATGCACTACGATTCAAGTTTCAAGCTTCAAACAATGAAGTTGAGTATGAAGCCCTGCTAGCCGGTATACGCATGTGTAAGGCGGCAGGGGCAGGAAAAGTTGACGCCTGTTCTGATTCTCAATTGATTGTTAACCAATTCAATGGTGACTATAAGGCCACCCATCCGGCAATGATCAAATACCTTCAGGCAGCCAAAGATGAGGCGGGTACACTTGATGAATTCCATCTGAATCAGGTGCCCGGGTCAGAAAATAATCAGGCGGATGCTCTGTCCAAATTGGCCTCATCCGCCACTTGTGATGCACCTAGGTCGGTCTTCTGGGAAGTCATGGAAAAAAGAAGTATTGAGCATGACCCCATTGGAATTCTCGACCGAAGTTTTACCTGGATGGACCCCATCCGGGATTATTTGGTAGGCGGCACCTTGCCGGATACCTCTTCAGAAGCGGCAGCACTTAAAAAGCGAGCTTTGAGCTTTGAAATGTACAAAGGAGAACTCTTCAGAAAGGGTTACCTCCAGCCGTTACTGAAGTGTGTTACCCCAGAAAGGGGAAAAGAGATGCTAGAGGATCTGCATGCGGGCTTTTGTACTTCACATATAGGCGGCAGATCTCTAGCAAAGAGGGCCAGGCGGCAAGGTTACTTTTGGCCTACTCGTGAGACAGACGCCATGGAATTGGTGAAGAAATGTGACAAGTGCCAGAGATTTGGTCGGCTCATACACCGTCCGACAACAGATCTTACAACAATCTACAGCCCGATTCCATTTGCAAAATGGGGCATGGACATTCTAGGTCCCTATACGCCTGCCACAGGCGGCCGAAGATACATTCTGGTGGCTGTAGACTAATTCACCAAATGGGTTGAGGCAGAGGCGGTCAAAGGCATCAAGACAAAGGATGTCATCTCCTTCATTTGGAGGAACATCATCACCCGGTTTGGGGTTCCTATGTCCATGGTGTTTGACAACGGTCCTCAATTTGAGACGCCTACCCTCAAAAGTTGGCTGGGAGATCAGGGGATCTCACATTGTTTTACATCTGTTGGTCGGCCCCAAGCAAACGGCCAAGTTGAAGCCTTCAACAAGCTCATCTCAGACGACATAAAAAAGAAGATTGAAAGAGTCGGTGGTCTTTGGGCGGATGAGTTACCTCACGTCCTTTGGGCCATCAGAACAACCAAAAAGGGGGCAAACGGTGAAACCCCGTTTCTCATGACATACGACACTGAAGTTGTCTTGCCAATTTAGCTTTATGAGCCAACACTTCGAGTCATGCTCTATGACGAAGAGGCTAATTGGGAGGCCATGCGTCTTGCATTGGATTCTCTCCCGGAGCGCAGGGGCAATGTCGCCTTGCGTCATGAGATACACCGTCTGAGAATGACGAGGGCTTACAACAGAAGAGTACACAAGCGGCCCCTCAAAGTGGGCAACTTTGTGCTACGAAAAATGGAGTCAACCGGTAGGGCAAATGAACAAGGATAGCTAACCCCGAACTGGGAAAGCCCCTACCGGATTTTTGAAGAAATTAGAGACAGCACTTACCGCCTGGAAACACCAAACGGCAGGAAATTAGCCAGAACTTGGAATGTACACAACTTGAAAGAGTACTACTTCTAGGGGAATTTGTAATTATTTTTTGTAAATGTAGTAAATGAACAAAAAGATACTTTATTTTTAATTTTTTGTATTAAGTCCCGTGTGCAATGCACAACCGGGCACCTTTCAAAGTCCCGTGTGCAATGCACAACCGGGCACCTTTTAAAGTCCCGTGTGCAATGCACAACCGGGCACCTTTCAAAGTCCCATGTGCAATGCACAACCGGGCACCTTTCAAAGTCCCATGTGCAATGCACAACCGGGCACCTCTTAAGTCCCCTATGCAATGCACAGCCGGACACGCTAAGTACCTATACTTGGCTGTTTAAAGGCACAAAGACAATATATCTTAAACCGTCTGCTTTAAATACAAAACAGGCATCCAGCGACGCCCATCCGGGTGAATTCGTTGAAGAGAACATCTCCCTTCCGGGTGGTACATTGTTCTATGCGTCATATTCTCAAACGGCTTCAACCGCCTAGGTTGAAGATAACCCCTCTACGTTTCAATGACCTATTGCAAACAAGATAAATCCGGCTATTGCCCCAATGCAATACAGACGGTAACTTAAATCTTGCTAAGCAGCCGGCTTTGCCCAAAAGCACTACAGCCGGACCCCGCTTCTATCCCGATTTTCACTAAATCATTTATACTTTGTCTATAGCCCCAAGGCCATACAGCCGCTATAATTTGTCTTATATTACAACCGGCTAATGCCCCTAGGTAATACAGCCGGCTATGACAAAAATGTCAACTACACTTGTGCTTGGTTATTGCTCAAAAGCAATACAGGCGGTAATCCACTTATTTGTATATATCTGAATACCATTCAAAGAGCATACTTCCGGTACAGTTCCGCCTGCATGCCACCATACACGTTGAATTGAGCCAGCGCAGACGGCAAATTCAACTAACCAACCCAGTTGCGCAACGGTCAAGGACCGCCTAATCGCTTGTCCGGATGTTTATGGACGGCTACCTGCTTAGAGTTGGTAACTATAAGCAAACAACCATCTAGGGGCAAGCAGGGTTCACACATCCGGAGTATCAAATGGTTTGATGCAAGGCAAAAAGCGAAAAATTAAGAGATTGAAAAAATGCGAAAGCAAACCAACACAGTTGGTATAAACATCTATTTAAAAAATAAATTCAAATGTTAACCGAACCCCCGTCCGGGAAAAGTGATACAGATATTCACGGCTCGCAGGCCGGTTAGAAAAAGGAAAGAAACAAATTCTACTGCTGTTGCTGCTGAGTTTGTTGTTGCTGTTGCTCCGGCTGCTGGTCCTGACCGGCGTTAGGGGCATCTTGGGTCTGCTCGGTTTGAGTTCCCCTACCCGACACCTCTCCTTCTGTCTGCTCCTCCCCTACGCCGGCTCACTTATCAAATGGCGTCGGTTGCTGAAGCCCGAAAACTTGAGCATCAAATACTTCAGTTGCGTATTTGTACCTCAAGTCGAAAAAGGCGTAGTCGGTCTCCGGATGGATCATGGACCACGCCATCTTCATGCGTGCTTTGCAGTCACGCTCGTTCTCGTTGACCAGCCGAGTCTGCTCAGCCTCCAGCTGGTCTAGAGCCTCCTTCTTGGACTTAACCAAATCATTTTTGGCTTTGCCCAGCTCCCCCTGCAGTCGGGTGACCTCCTCCTTCAACCTAGTCTTCTCCTTCTCCACATCCTTCAGAGCTTGGATGTCGGTTTTGAGCTGGTTGATTTGGAGTTGACGGTCAGAAGCCATCTTATTGGCAGCGTCAGCAGTAGCCGTCAGCTGCTGGATGAGTTCCTCTTGTTTCATCTCCCGGGCTTTAGTGTGGATTTCAAGCATTAGGGAGTTGTATTGACATACATCAATTAATTCAGCTGCCCGTTTCTGGGCATCCCTTACCTCCTCTTGCTTCTTCCGCAAGGGGGCTCTCAACCCATCCACCCTCAGCATCGCCTGCAAGATCAACCGGTAATGGGGTTAGCAACATTAGACTAAAGCAAACCTTGCACAAAAGTACCCCATCCGGTAAAAAAGGCAGATTGCGCAAAGCTGCTACATCCTGTAACTTACCTCAGCCAGCAGTGAGGTGATCCGGTCAAGGTTGACCTGGCTGACACCCGGCACAGCCTCCCTCTCGGACCTAGTCAAGGTCCTTATCATTCTCCTGGCATAATTTTGCATGTCCGACCAGCGAGAAGTGGTATCTGCATCATGAGACATATCGATTAAGTGTTGGGAATAAACGGCTCCTACATTCAGCCGGTTCCCGACCAAGTCTCCCGACTGAGAAGTATAAGACTTGACTCGAACTGGCCCAAGCGGCCAGGGGGGATCAAAAGCGGAGTCCATACCTTGGTCATCAGGCTGAGGGGTGCCACCACCCTTAACCGCATTGGAGCCGGAAGCAATAGCCGGCACCCTGCTAGACGGAGCAGGCTCCCTAGATCTGGTCTCAGCCGGCTCAGAGCTCGGGCTAAGACTTTGCAGACTTTTGCCTGCGGTAGTGGGCCTCACAGGAGTCAAAGTTCTATCGGCTGATGATGGAGTTGGACCTTCTGAGACCCTGCGCCTTTGTGGAGGCGGTTGAGGAAGCTCCCCACCCGGTCTCACCATCTGGCGAATTGAGCGGGGAACGTTATGGCTTCCAGTATGTAAAAAACAATCAATAAGTCAGAATCAAAGTTATTGACAAAATATGCAAACGGTTTTATGGCAGCCGGTGCTTACCCCACTGGCCCGGGCAGCAAGTTGGGCCCGTTTCTGCTCCAACTGTTCTTTCCTGATTTCAGCGGCTGACTTAGCCGATGTCATTTCAGGAGGAGTCATTTCTAATCCTTTCTCTGTAAAATAACAAGAAAATGTTAGCATCATTTGCATATCATACAAACGGCATAAATTGCCGGTTAAGTAGTAGACCTTTGTTGTAAAAAGTGCTGAGACCACAGGCGGAAAGGAACGCCTGGTTCTTGAACCAATCTGGATGAGTGACCTAGAATAGAGGGACAATGATTTGAGTCCCATCACCCAAAGGCTCGGTAGTTTTCTTAAACAGGCCCGGCTCCATTATGGCATCCCAAGCCTCAGCCGGAACCCTTGGTAGGGCGCACTTCTTTCCTAGAAGAGCCGGGTTCTTATTGTACCGGCGCATTCGGTGATTAGCCGCCGTTGAAGGGGAAGAGACGTAATTAAACTTGCTCTTCCAGCTCGTCCACTTTGAGGGCTTCTCCAAGGTCATCATATATTCCGGATGCGTGGTAAGAGTGTACCAGGCATTCCAGCCGCCTAGGGCACGGCTTAAGTAATGCATATGCGGGAACGCCTCCCAGCTAGGCGTCACGTCCTGCATCTCGCAGGCGGCAATATAGCCAATAATGTTCACCCAAGAGTTGGGTGTAAGCTGCCAGACCCCCATGTCGTAGCCTCTTAAAATGGCTTTTGTACATCTATGAAGGGGGAACCGGAGGCCGGCTTTGAATGCCGCCTCATAACAGCTGAAGTAATTGTCGGAATGCTCCAAGTCATCCTCCCAGACAACTGATGAGCTCGCAGGCGAGACACCCAACTCCCAGCCGTCCCCTACAGGACGCTTTTTCAAAAAAGCTTCGAGTGTTGCCTTTAATGTCACAACATCCCGGTCGCTCATGTGCGCCTCCAATGGATTGTTGACTGAAGGCCGGTTGTATGCCTCCTCATCTTGCTGTGGGGCATCCGGCGTCATTGTAGACTCTGAAGATCTGACTTCCTGATTGGTTTCTTCACCGCTTGAGCTCCCGGACTCTTCTAAAATCTCATCACCAGGCGTACTTGGAACACCTGGTTGATCAAAAGGAATGTCTTTAACCGGCGTACCGGCTGAATCATCTGATTTGTATTGGGGGTCAACAGCCGTTTTCCTAGTCCGAGCCATTCTGTCCTGCACATGAACAGAGACGGTCGGATTCGCAGAAATGTAAGGGTGTTCCATGCACCCCTAGACGGCATCCCCAGTTCTAGATTCCCTAGGCTGTGCCGTGTGTGTATTGGGAGAGTCCATTGTTCTCTAACCTACACAGCCGGTAAACTCAAGAGGTTACAAAAAAGGCAAGGATGATACCTTGAATTTATGAAGACGGCTAAAGAAGACTAGTGCTGAAATTCCAAGATGTGGCTTGAATATGCCACAGGCGGAGAAGTCCGTTTGTGTTGTAAACCTGAAGCACAAATACAAACAGTCAGACATTTTGGAAGAAATTCACCCAAAGATACCCCAGGCAGTATCAAGTACATTTGCTTAAAGATACCCCAGGCGGTATCATAATAGCTTGCTCCAAGATACCCCAAGCGGTATCAAGGAAGCTTGCTTAAAGATACCACAAATGGTATCACAAAGTTTTATTCAAATACACCCCATGCGGGATCAATGAAGATCACTCAAAAAAGCCCCTGACGGAACATCTCCGTCTGAGGCTCCATTGAATGGTTATCAGAAACCAAGGATGCCTCAAGCGTTAAATTATTGAAGGTTTCTTAAAGACCCCCCAGACGGCATGAGAGCCGGCTGAGGGTGTTTGAAGAGCAGGTCATGGGCAAGCCATGAAGATCATTGTTCAAACACCCCCCAGACGGTATAAACCCGGCTAAGGGTTGAATTATCCAAGTCTTGAAGCATAGCTTGCATATACCCCAGACGATCCATAACCGTCTGTGGGTCAAGTTTTGAAGAGCAATTATTTAAAGACACCCCAGACGGTCCAAAACCGTCTGTGGGTTCGGATTTGAAGAAACTTGTTTAAAGATACCCCAGGCGGCTTCTTGCCGTCTGAGGGTCTATGAAATGAGTTTTTGATAGGCAGTTGTTTGAAGGTGGTCCAGACGGAATTTTTCCGGTTGAGGGTCTACTGGATGCAAAATATTATTGTCTGAAGATGCCCAAGACGGCATGTATCCGTCTGTGGGTCTTTTGAATGCATTATTAAAGGCCAAGGTTTGAAGGTACCCCAGACGGACCATACCGTCTGTAAGTCTACCATTTGAAAAGAAAAGTCTAATGATGCCCCAGACGGCATGTAACCGTCTGTAGGTCTTTTGAGTGTAGCTACATGAAAACCAGTATAAAGGTGCACAGGTGGTATTCACCGTCTGTGGGGCTATGGTATGATTTCAGAGTGTATTCCATTGTTTAAGGATCCCCAGACGGTCTACCGCCGTCTAAGGATCTACCTATGAGGATCATGGTTTGAAGATTCCCCTGACGGTTTACACCGTCTGTGGGTCTACCAAATGCAAAGCATGAAAAGGGCATATGGAGTCCCAGACAGTGTATGACCGTCTGTGGTTCTACTCAAGTTTAAGAAAATCAAGTCAGACGGTACCTGGGGGAATTAAGTAAAGAAGTCCTCAACCGGTATCCGTATGCGTTTCAATGAAGCAACTGGTTGCACAAACTAGCAGCCGGTGTCAGAGCTCTAAAGAAAATTTTGAAGAAATTTGTAAAGTGAAGAGGAGAGAGGGTGTGCCCCTCAATTTATAGGCAAAGACCAGAAGGCGAATTGCCACCTTCTGCCTTAACCTTTTGAATTTTAAATCCAGGAGAGAGAGGCGGGAAGCAACTCAATCGTCGCCTCCTCTTTGCTTGACACCTGTTATAGGTGACACGTGGCTACGCCACGTCACACCTATGAGGGGCAAATGTTTAGGGTAAAATTACTCTATGCCACGTGGCCCAGTAGAATCATGACACGTGGCAGCCCACCAAAGGCCCAATGGGATCCAATCGGATGCTTCCACGTGGCATCAAAACCCTAATCAGGGAACATGTCTCTCCCACTCTAAATAGAGGAATCCTCCTCATTTATTGGGCATTCACAAATTCATACACAAAACCCGATCAATATTAATTGCAAAATCTCTCTGAATCAGTGAGAAAAACCTATTTACCTTCCGCACATTTACCCATCCGTAAATCATACTAACTTGATCGTCGGAGGCGGAACTCCACCCAACCGGAGTTTCGTGGTTTTGCAGGTACAAAAGTCAGGCGCGCATACTTAGTATTGTAACTCTCCCGAGGGACTAAAAACACCCGAAACAAAAATAATCAATTCCTCCTTGGCCTCGTCGTATTGTCGTTGGCGGTGTTTGTACCGCACCAAGTCAAAGTCGGACATGACGGTCTCGCCTCTCTGTTTAGGGTCCAGGAATGCAAGAGCTTTGTCTGAAAAAGAGAAAAGAAAAGCTAAATTTTTATCTAGGCCACGAGACAGCGACACTTGGTGTATCAACTTTTTGCCAAGTGTCGTGTAACGTAGGCAACAATTAATTATTAGTATGACATGTAAGATAAAAATGTTGAATAGATTTAGATAAATTTTGTAAGATAAAAATGTTAGGATTAATTCCTACAATAAACTTAAATCTTCATATCAAATTAATCAGTAAATCTTAATTGCGGAAGCGTACCAGATTCCATGACAATTGATTGAACTCCTTCTTGATTATGCGTCTTCTAGTAGATAGACACTCTAGGTTTTTCTCTCTATTGATGGGATTTAACTGAGAGTCTATTGTATGTACTACTGGGGACCATAACCCTAGATGTCTATTTATATAGACCCCGTCCCTAATCCGCCCATCATGCATTAGAAAGGGTCAAATGGTCTCTACACATAAAACTAAACCCGTACTCAATAAAAGACGTAATAATATGCCCAACAATAATAATTACTTAAATGGATCACTTTATTTTTGGGTTAAACTATATGATAGCATATAAATACAATGATAACTGTATAGTCCACATACATTATTGTATTTAGGTCCATAAATTTCTTACAATCTCCCACTTGGACTAATTACAATTACATGTTTGTGATTCTTGATAATTGCATTATACTTTAAAACTTTATGAGCTCAGAATACTATCATTGCCAAACGTCTTTAAACAATTCGTCCATCAATTATATTAACATAGAGTCAAAGCAATCTAAGCTACAATTAACGTAACTAGACCCATCAATGGCCACAATGTTAACACAATCAACGACATGAATCAAGTATAGGTGTGTAGCATGGAAATAACATAAATGTGATCCAAAATGTCTATTTCCAACTGGTCGACTTTAAACTTTAGCAAGATCACAATATGATCTAAAAGAAGGGTAAACCAAACTGAATACTTTATTTCTGCAGAAATACTTAAAACCACAATATTCAAAATGTGTCTATGTCATACAAGCAATAAAATAATAAACTCCCACTGAAACTATATATATATATATCCTTAGGTGGCATGACACCCATACGAGCAGTGTGCTCATGAAATTCTTTGGGTAGTAAACCCTTAGTAAGCGGATCCACAATCATGGAGTTTGTGCTAGTATGCTCTAAGGAAAATTGTTTACTCTCCGCAATTTCCTTCACGGCTCTAAACTTGACATCAATATGCTTTGATTTTGTCAAGCTTTTGTTATTGTTGGCATACAATACTTTTGACCTGTTGTCACACAATTTAAGTGGTCTATCAATACCATTCACTATGCGTAGAACTGTGACAAAATTCCTTAACCATAATGCATGGTTGGATGCCTCATAACAAGCTATGAATTTTGCTTCCATAGTGAAAGTAGTTGTAAGTGTCTTTTTGACACTTTTCCAAGAGACAACTCCTCCAGGTATGACAAAAATGTATTCAAATGTGGATTTGAGGCTATCTTGACATCCAGCAAAGTCAGAATCAATGTATCCAATGATATCAAGTTGATCTGACCTTTTGTAAGTGAGCATGTAATCCTTCGTTCTCTGAAAATACCGCAAACCCTCTTTACAGCTTTCCAATGATGAAGCCCTGGATTGCTTAGATATCTGCCCAACATTCCAACAATGTATGCAATATCTGGACGGGTACAAACTTGAGCATACATAAGGCTCCCTACAGCTGATGCATAAGGGATCTTCTTCATTTCTTTATTCACAAAGTCATTATTTGGGCATTGTGTGAGACTGAACTTGTCTCCCTTAGCCATAGGGGTATCACCTGGTTTACAGTCTTGCATGCCAAACCTTTTCAAAACTTTATCAATTTAGCCCTTTTGAGACAATCCAAGAGTGCCTAGATGGCGATCTCGATGAAATTGTATCCCTAACACAAAAGAGGCGTCCCCAAGATCTTTCATCTCAAAGTGATTTGATAGAAATCTCTTAGTTTCGTGCAAATAGCCTATATCGTTGCTGGCAAGCAATATGTCATCAACATATAAAACCAGGAAAACATGCTTACTCCCACTAAGCTTGTGGTACACACAATCATCAACTGCATTTGTTTCAAAACCACGAGACATAAAAACTTGATGAAACTTAAAGTACCATTGATGAGAAGCTTTTTTGAGTCCATAGATGGATTTCTTTAATTTGCAAACCATTTTCTTTGAATCTCCGGGCTAAATCAAAGTTCTTTGGTTGTTGTATATAGATGGTTTCCTCAATGTTACCATTGAGAAATGTTGTCTTAACATCCATCTAATGTAACTCAAGATCATAATATGCTACAAGTGTCATCATAATTCTAAAGGAGTCTTTAGAAGAAACTGGTGAATAAGTCTCCTTATAATCAATGCCTTTCTTTTGGGTATAGCCCTTAGTGACAAGATGAGCCTTACGCTTTATCACATTGCCATTTGAATCCTTTTGGTCTTAAAAATCCATTTAAAACCAATGGGTTTCACACCTTCTGGCAATGAAACAAGGTGTCAAATGTCATTGTCCATCATGGACTTAATTTCCTCATTCATGGCATCAATCCACTCTTGGGAGTTAGGGCCTTCAATGGCTTGTCGAACGGTGATTGGATCATCATCCACCATTTCATTATCCAACTCTTGTTCTTGAAGTAGTGCAACAAATTCTTCACTAATTTCATTGTTATCCTCCTGTTCTTGGAGAAAAACAATGTAGTCATCTGAAATTGCACTTCTTCTTTCTCTAATGGATCTCCTTAATGGATCTAAAGTTGTTGAGTATGTTCATTAGGAATTTCCTGTTGATTCTGAATAGGGGATTCATTTTGAGTTTCTGGAGTTGTACCTTCAATCATGTCAGGAATGGATGTCTAATCATGATTGATAACAATTGAAGGAAGAGAAACTTGTTCCTCTTCGAAAATAAACTCTTTAACCTTATCTTCCCCTCTAAACTCAACATCTTCAAAAAATCTAGCATTTTCCGTCTCAAAAATTGATTTAGTTATGGGATCATAAAACTTATACCCCTTAGACCTTTCAAGGTACCCAACAAAGTAACAACTAACAGTTCTAGAGTCTAGTTTCTTTTCATTTGGCCTATAAGGCATTGCCTTAGCTGGACAACCCCAAATGTGTAGATGCTTTATTCTAGGTTTCTTACTAGTCCATAGTTCATAAGGGGTTTTAGAAGATGTCTTAGTTGGTACTCTATTGAGAATATAAGTTGCGGTCTTAATTGCCTCTCCCCAGAGGGATTCTGGTAAGGTAGAGTGAGTAACCATACTCCTTACCATCTCCTGTAATGTTTTATTGCTCCTCTCAGCTACACCATTAATTTGAGGTGATCCAGGCATGGTGTATTGAGGGACAATTTCACATTCCTCTAGGAATTTAACAAATGGCCCTGGACGTTGTTCACCAGATCTGTCATTTCTACCATAGTATTCACCACCACGGTCAGATCTGACTTTCTTAATTGTTTTCCCAAGTTGATTTTCAACTTCAGCTTTATAAGATTTGAACACGTCCAATGCTTGGAATTTCTCATGAATCAAATATAGGTAGCCATAACGATAAAAATCGTCCATGAATGTAATAAAGTATTGTTGACCATTCCAAGAAACTTTAGGAAATGATCCACAAATGTCCTTATGTATTAGTTCTAAGACATTTGAAGCTCGTTCGGCTCCTAATTTCCTTTTATTTGTTTGTTTCCCTTTGATACAATTAATGCATACATCAACATTTGAAAAATCAAGGGAATCAAGAATTCCATCTGACGCAAGTCCTTGAATTCTTTGTTTAGAAATATGCCCTGTGAAAGGAATGGTGTCCTTCCAACAAGTGTATTCTTCCGATAGAGGGTTCAGAATTATTACGGAGCTAATTCTTCAGTAAGGTCAAGTGATCGGAATGCCTAGGTGGAGGCCGCTTCCGATCAGTAATATCAATGTACAATTGATGTTACAGCTAAATCTTAACTAAACCCTTCGGGTCGAACCCAATCGAATCACCGATCCGAGACGATGAATTAATCCGAAAGGATTTAATGAGTCAGCAGAGTTTTACGAATACAGACGTCGGATATCGAGCCTAGGGCGTCAAAACCGAGCGTCGCAAAATCACAAAGCAACAAGTACGAACATAGCCCTAGCACCACACTGGCCTAGCCATGTGGATGCTAGGCTAGTTCAGGCTAGCATGCACCTAGCATGGCTAGGCGCAAGCCTAAGCACACTAGATGTGCTAGGCGCGCCATCGCAACCTAGGTGCACCATCACAGCCTAGGTGCGGCCTGGCAGCCTATCGCAAGCAATAGGCGCACCGAGCAATCCATCGCAGCTATCGCTGCCCATTGTAGGCACCAGGCGCACCATCACAGGCACTGGGTGCTGCGTGCGTGCGTGCCTGGCATGGCAGCACCATCGCTGGCACCAAGTGTTAGCATGGGTGCCTGGCCAGCATTGGCGCAGCATGCGTGCTGGCTTGTGTGCTAGCCTTCGCATGGCAGCACCAAGCAGCGCACCATGCATATGCGAGGGCATGGGTGCCAGCGTATTGCTAAGCCACGCACAGCAGCCTAGCATCACCATGCACCAAGGCTGCTGTGTAATGCGTGGGTGTGCGTGCGGTGCGAGGCCAATGCACGCTGTGCATGACTAGTGCGCATGGTGCGTGGCTAGTGCATATGCGAGAGATGCTGCGAAGGTGTGTGCGTATGGTGCGAGACAAAGGGGGCGAGGTGTGTGCGTATGTGCGAGGGATGCAGGGGCCAGCGGCAGCACGCACCAGCGCCTAGCACTGGCACGCACCAGCGCCAAGCATCGCCCAACACCAAGCAGCACTGCCTGGCTGGGATGCGAGGCTGCTGGCTGGTGGTAGCTGGCTAGGCATGCTGGCAGTACCAGCTGCCAGCCAGCCAGTTGCCTTTGTGAGTGGCGGTTTAGGAGAGGTGGGGACCAAAGCCTCTAGGCTTCCCTTGGGGAGCAAGGCAATGGTCCCCCCATGGGATATGGTCCTCACCTAACCCATTCTCTCCTCTTGCCACTTGTTGCCTTGTGATTGCTTTTGCCTAATTATTTATTTTGGAATTAAATAAATTATTGCAATTACATATGATCCCACATTGATCATGAAAAGGGGTTACAAGTCCCCATTCTCTATAAATACCCACTTGGTTCGGATTTTGAGAATACAACCTTGAGTGGAATTAAAAAGGCAACTCTAAGTAAGAGTAAACCTTTGATTCGTAAAACTCATAGTTATTTTGTCCGGGTCTTGACTAACCTTCAAGACTTAGGACGCTCGCGTCGGGTCGTGGGTACGATCCGTCGGAGATCTCGTCTTTTTGGGATTTTGAAGTAAGAGCTCTTTGGGAGCGAAGCACGCGTCAAAGGTATAATTCTTATTCTTAATCTTGTTTGATTAAGTTTAATATGCTTGTTAATTGTTTTAATTAAGGGGCGGGTCTTGGTGGGTTTCCTTCCGCGTAGTGTCAGGTCAGTACGAAACCCTACAGTGGTATCAGAGCCACGCTCCTTTTAATTTTTGCAATTAATTTTAATTAAGGTGTTTTAAAAGAATTTAATTTTCTGGTTCATGTTCTTCTAATTAGATTAGATGCTTATTTTAATTAATTTTAAAACTCGATTTTATTTTCGATTTGGCTGTCGAACCCAGATTTTGGCTCAACAATAGTGACTTTTTGGGTGGAATCGATATTCTGGAACAGATTCAACCCCTTTCAGAACTGTCCAGAAGCCAAATTCGAACCAGAAACCCAATTTTTCTGGGTTTTTCGTTTTTCAACGAAAATTTTAATTCTTTTTAAGCCTTGATTAATGCAAGCATTACAAGGTTAGATTAAATGCACATTTGCATCACTAATCTACTGGTTTTAAAGTATCCTTAAGCATAATAATGGAGTTTTTATTAGTGCTTAAGCTGATATACCAATTTTTCACATAAACTTGTTTTTCACAAATTTTGCAAATAAATTGCAATAAAGTGTGAAAACTTGTTGTGATTTTGTAATTTAAGTTCCCAATTAATGTTAAAGTTCTAATCTTTAAAGGTTTAAATGATTGGAACCCTAACCCTAAATTCCATGTTGAACAAAGCTTGGATTTTTCATGTTTAGTTGATTAAAATCCATCAAGTTCAATTACTTGTGAGTAAAATTTGATTAATCTTCATATTGGAAGATGTAATATTGTATTTTACACAAGTATTCAAGTTGGAAATTTTTTATCATTGGATGGTTAATTTATTTTTTCAACTCCCATTTGTCAAATCCATCATTAATTTGCATATTGGAAAGATTAATTTTTGGACATAGCTCATTTTATTTTAAGCATAAAGTTAGACCTAATTTTGTTCAAAATTGAAATTTTGGATAATTTAGGCTTGTGCACCAATAAAACAAATTTTATTTAACTAGGACTTAATTTTATTTTATTTTATTTCCCTCAAATTAATTCTAAAATGTAATTTGGAATTAATTATTGTCACACATAAATCGGAATTAAATTCCGAGAATTGGCACGCAAATCAAGGCAAAAACGCCCAAGCGTCACCAAGGCTAGTCGGGCTGCCTGGCAGCCCACATGTGGTTGCCTATGGTGTACGCAAGGCCATTGCACCAATGTGCGTGGCTGTGTGTGGCAGGGGAGGTGCTGAGTGCAGCAATGCGTGGGGCACTGGCTGGGTAGAGGCTGCCTATGCATGCTGGCTAGCAGCAGTAGGCGCCAGCCCAGCATGCAAGTAGCTCGCAAGCACCAGCATGCTAGCAAGCATGCGCAGCATGCTAGCAGGCAGCTGGGCTAGCAGCGATGCTTGCTGGGCATTGCAGGCCTCGCCCACGCACCATGGCGCCATGCCATGGGCTGCCTAGCAGCCATGGTGCGCATCCTCAAAGGGCTTTGTGGGACGTTTTTGTTAGTGCTTGAGCTATGATTTTGCGAACTTTTGGCCATTTTGATAATTTTATATAATTATTTTAGCGAGGCTAAAAACCTCGATTTTCGATTTTGCAAAATTTTGACAAATTATGGGTTATGCCGACTTAATTAATCGGATTAATTAAGTACGGATGCGGAATTTAGTGGGAGCTTAATTAAGTGCGTAAGCATTTTGCGTTTAGAAATAATGGATTAAACAACTTTGACTAGTTTTAATTAGGCGCGTTAATTGGATTAACCACCTAAGCTAGTTACTAGTTTTGCGTGTTTAATTATGTATTTCGTAAAATTGCATGTGCCATTCACAAATAGTGAATGGGTGAATGGAAGATTGTTATTCAAAACAGGTCTTTGAAAATGGCAACTAGTGGGGCCCGACTAGGATAGAAAATACGGACTGCGTTCCGTTATGTATTTTTGTAAATCTAAATACGGTCTGCGAACCGTTAAGTATTTTTGTACTATTAGATTAATCTTAGTTGTTCTAGCTAGCTTCTTTTATTTCATTTTGGCCAAGATGTCTCAAGACGACATTTCGAAGAAGACGAGCCAAGATGAAGACCCATGGAAATTGAAGATTTCAAGGGGTCATGCTAGTTGCCAAATGCATCTATTTTATGCCTTATATATTGTTATTATATATGATTGCTAGATGCATGTCTAGGATTTCTATTATGTTGCGACGATTAGTTAAGTTCACTTAAATCAACCAACATAGAAACCCTAGGTCCCTTAATAATATTGAGATAAAATTTGTCGTTCCAAGAACAACACTTACCGAACTAATGCGCGTACGTGATGGATTACACCAAAGCGAGGCATCACTACTTCCCTAGGAACGTAAGGTATACTAGGTATACAAGTTGTCTTGGTTAAGCTCAACGATATCAGTAAGGAGTCCTTAGATGTCGTGGCAAAAGAGATAAAATGTCAAGAATGCATTAGATGCGACATTTTATCAAACCGAGAGTAGCTTGGAGCTATTAGCAATTGGATTGCTTACCTTAAGATATTTAATGATTAAGACAAGCCAAAGCATGCTTAATCATTTCTTGATCTTTGGGATCTCGGAATCATTTTATTCTCGCCCATAAGGGACAATTTTAAAATGCGTGGATAAAATGCTCAATAAGTTTGAATATGTACATGAACGTTTTAAATTTCAACTTATTGATGTATGAATGGTTTTTCACTTCAAATTCTTTCAATTGTAGAATCATGTCTGCAAGTAACTCAAACAACAACCATATGTGCCCGGAACTCCCCGAGAAGTTGGCCTTTTCCTTAAACTTGGTCAACTATAAGGAATGGGAGGAGGAACTCAGGAGAACTCTCCAGAATTGTTCCTTGGAGTATACTCTTGATACTCCCATTCCAAGCTTCTTTGCCAAAGGGATCATGACCGACGAGGCTCATGAAGAATGGTCTTCCAATTGCAAAAGGGTCTCACGACTCATGGCAAATTCCATCCCGGAAGATTGGAAGGAAACTTTTTCCTCCTACCTTCCGGATATGTTCCTCAAAGCACTTGAGGACGTTGTCAATGTAAGAGTCACCAAGAGTGACAATGGCAACTTTGATGGACTCGTGTTTGACTTGACTAGGTCACTCTCAAACATGAGGATAAAGCCACCAAACGTGGGATGTCTTGCTAAGGAAAGGAGACGGCTTTGGACCAAGGTCTACAATGCTAAATTGAGACCCGACATGCCCCTCCGACCTCATGTGCTTGGTATGACTAGGCTCTTCGAACACATGAAGCTTCTCGGAATTCCATTGGAAGACGAGATGGCGAGGCATATCCTGCTTGCTTCACTCCACTCGGGCTATGACACACTTAGAGTGCATATTGCTGCGGGAAAGGAGACACACTCCCTCAAGGAGGTGGTGCAACTACTTAGCCAAGCCACTGCCTATGGAATGACCAAAAGGCCCTTGAGAGCTAAGAAGAAGGAGTTCAAGAAGGTCAAGGCAAAGATGAGATGCTTCCATTGTGGCATGCAAGGCCACTATAAGAGGGAATGCATACTCGTTAAGGAAGAGGGGATCACTCCGACTACCTCAGGTATCTTCTTTAACACTTGTGGATTAAGCTTATCATAAGGTATTGGATACCAAGTATGACTCACTTAATGTTGCCTTTTCAGGGACCAAGTGAGAAGCTTATCAAGTGTTGGTGCAAAAGCAAAGAGACGACGAAGATGGTTTTTCGGTCGTGCTTGCATGCACTATTTTGAATATGACATGTAATTAAACTATTTCTAGTTTTCATCATGCTTTGAACATACTATGATCCATGGTGTTGGACACCTAGGAATTTCAAATGTAAGACTTTTGACAATAGTTGTTTCAAGTTTGTCTTACAAATTTATGTTTAAATAAATTGCATGTTTTACATAAGATTAGACAAAAGTTGATACCACCAGCTAAGACCATCGAGTCGAATGAAACCTACTTGTGGCATTGTCGTCTTGGCCATATTAACATCAAACGCATCAAGAAACTTCTTCAAGAAGGTGTTCTTGACTCATTTGACTTAGAGTCGTTTGAAAATTGCGAAGGATGCTTATTAGGCAAGAAGATAAAACAGCCATTCTCCAAGTTGGGAGAAAGGGCAAGTGACTTATTAGGTCTAATACACACGGATGTATGTGGACCAATGAGCACACCCGCAAGACAAGGTTACCGATATTTCATCACTTTCACCGACGATTATAGTAGATATGGCTATGTCTACTTAATGTCGAATAAATCTGAATCCTTTGAGAAATTCAAAGAATTTCAGAAAGAAGTTGAAAATCAACTTGGCAAGAAAATTAAAGCACTTCGATCGGATCGAGGTGGCGAATATTTGAGCCATGAATTCGACGATCACTTGAAAGAAAATGGCATTCTTTCAGAGTTGACACCTCCCAGAACTCCTCAATGGAACGGAGTGTCTGAACGGAGGAATCGAACCTTGTTAGACATGGTTCGATCAATGATGGGTTTTAGTGAACTCCCTATCTCTTTCTGGGGACATGCGCTACAAACTGCAGCACTAACACTGAATAGAGCTCCGTCAAAAGCTGTTGAAAAGACTCCATATGAATTATGGACTAAGAAACCTCCTAGGTTATCTTTTCTCAAGATTTGGGGATGCGAAGCATATGTCAAGCGATTAATTTCGGACAAACTTCACCCCAAATCGGATAAGTGTTTCTTTGTGGGATATCCAAAAGAAACCAAAGGGTATTACTTCTACAATAAATCCGAGAACAAAGTATTTGTTGCTCATGATGGTGTCTTTTTAGAGAAGGATCACCTTTCCAAAATGACAAGTGGGAGGAAAATCGAACTCGACGAAGTTCGAGAGGACGAGCAACAATGTCAACCTGACAAAACTAACAATCTAGATACTTTGGAAGCATCTAAGAAGATTGGTCAGAATCAAACAGACAATGAAAATGCTCAACCTATTACCCTTCGTAGGTCGCAACGGCAAAGATCTCAACCAGACAGATACCTCGGTATCGTCTTAAATGATGATCAGGACATCCTAGTTATGAATGGTGATGAGCCGGCGCCATACAAGCAAGATATGACGAGCCCCAACTCTGTAAAATGGCAAGAGGCCATGAAATCCGAGATGGACTCCATGTCTGAAAATCAAGTCTGGGACTTGGTGAATTTGCCCGAGGGTTATACACCCATTGGTTGCAAATGGATCTTCAAAGTGAAGACAGACAAGGATGGAAATGTATCAATATAAAAAGCTAGACTAGTGGCAAAAGGTTATAGACAAGTCCACGGGATTGACTATGATGAAACTTTTTCACCAGTTGCAATGTTAAAATCCGTCCGGATCATCCTAGCGATTGCTGCATATTACGATTATGAAATATGGCAAATGGATGTCAAAACCGCCTTCCTTAATGGAATTTTGGAAGAAACTGTGTACATGACACAGCCAGAAGGTTTTGTCGATCCAGGCAACGCTGGAAAGGTTTGCAAGCTGAAGAAATCCATTTATGGACTAAAGCAAGCCAGCAGAAGTTGGAATCAGCGATTTGATGAAGCCATTAGCAAGTTTGGTTTTATTAAGAATCCAGATGAATCTTATGTATACAAGAAGGTCAGTGGGAGTGATATTGCATTCCTAGTCCTGTATGTCGATGACATACTTCTCATTGGAAACAGCACAAAATTGTTGGAGTCCGTAAAGGGCTAGTTGGGAAAGTGCTTTTCAATGAAGGACTTAGGAGGGGCACAGTACATATTAGGCATCAAGATCTACAGGTATAGATCTAAGAGGATGATTGGATTAAGCCAGAGTACTTACATTAATAAGGTACTGGCTCGATTCCACATGGAGAATGCCAAAAGAGGGCATTTACCCATGTCCCATGGCGTAACTCTCAGCAAGAAACAGTGTCCACAGACACCTATTGAGCGAGAAAGAATGAATCAGATCCCATATGCTTCGCTAATCAGATCGATCATGTATGCCATGATATGTACAAGGCCACATGTATCGTATGCCCTGAGTGCAACGGGTCGATACCAATCGAACCCAGGAGAGGCGCATTGGACTACGGCCAAGAACATCCTTAAGTACCTGAAAAGGAACAAGGATAAATTCTTGGTGTATGGAGGCCACAAAGAACTGGTTGTTGAAGGTTACACCGACGCTAGCTTCCAGACTGACAGAGACGACTTCAAGTCACAGTCGGGGTACATATTCTGTCTAAATGGAGGAGCGTTTAGCTGGAAGAGTGCCAAGCAGAGCACCACTGCAGACTCTACAACTGAAGCCGAGTACTTGGCCGCTTTAGAAGCTGCCAAGGAAGCTGTTTGGATTCGCAAGTTCATTAGCGAACTTGGTGTTGTACCCTCAATCAAGGGGCCAATAGACCTCTATTGTGATAACAATGGAGCTATCGCTCAGGCCAGGGAGCCGAGAGAGTACTAGAAGGTCAAACACGTGCAAAGGCGATTTCACATGATAAGGGAATGGAAATCCGAAGGTGAAATCAGAATTTGTAAGATTGGCACGGATGATAATGTAGCCGATCCTTTGACTAAACCGCTGCCTCAAGTGAAACACAACAAGCACATTGAGGCGATGGGAATCAAGCATGTTGGAGACTGCCTTTGAAATTCCTTGTACATGTGTTTTAATTAAATAGGATATTTAATGTAAGACACTGTATTAAAACCATTCATTAATGGAGTAATTAATTTTTGTGCAAAATTATCATTCACTCCATTACTATTTAATTGTGTTTTAGAATTAAATAAAGAGTTCATTCGATTTACGGAAATATTCAAAACAGGGTATCAAGACCATGTCTTGGATAAAGAAACACCTGTTTAAGTGAACATTGAATATTTAAATCAAAAATTATCCCTAATCGAGGTCATCTAACAGATGGACGATTGATGACTGCCATAGATTAGTGTGTAGTATGATTTACAACACCGTTTCTTGTGCTGCGAGGACGTGACGGTCATAAATCATTTACACAGGCACAGTTTGGAACTGTACTGGATAAGACCTATGAGAGTACTTTAAGAAAAATTTAAATTTTGTCATAAGTACATTTCTCATTATGACTATCGGAACTTGTTTCCTCCGACCATGAGTACTGTGAAGTTTTCTTGTTTGAGTACTAGACTCTTCGATGTTTCCAAACGTCTGTCGTAACTGGGGATCATAACAGGAACACTCAGGAGACTATGTCCTCTTAGTAAGAAGAACTTACAATACAAGATTGGGATTGTCCCCCTACTAACAATAGGGAAAATGTTTTGTTGTTTACAAGGCCGCTCGAAGAGAGAGACTGTGAAAATGAATGGTCGAGCTCAGATGTATTTTAAAAATCATCTGCTTATGGACAGCCGAACTCGGATATCGAGAAACACTTCTGAACGTAATAAGGATGACAAAGAATCTTACCTTATAGTTCACGAAGAAACATTAAGTGACATAGGAAATGAGCTATATATTGTATGCACACTTGTCCGGAAGGACAAGTGGGAGATTGAAAGGAATGGTGTCCTTCCAACAAGTGTATTCTTCCGATAGAGGGTTCAGAATTATTACGGAGCTAATTCTTCTGTAAGGTCAAGTGATCGGAATGCCTAGGTGGAGGCCGCTTTCGATCAGTAATATTAATGTACAATTGATGTTACAGCTTAATCTTAACTCAACCCTTCGGGTCGAACCCAATCGAATCACCGATCCGAGACGACGAATTAATCCGAAAGGATTTAATGAGTCATCAGAATTTTACGAATACAAACGTCGGATATCGAGCCTAGGGCGTCGAAACCGAGTGTCGCAAAATCACAAAGCAACAAGTACGATCATAGCCCTAGCACCACACTGGCCTAGCCATGTGGATTCTAGGCTAGTTCTGGCTTGCATGCACCTAGCATGGCTAGGCGCACGCCTAAGCACACTAGATGTGCTAGGCGCACGCCTAAGCACACTAGATGTGCTAGGCGCACGCCTAAGCACACTAGATGTGCTAGGCGCACGCCTAAGCACACTAGATGTGCTAGGCGCACGCCTAAGCACACTAGATATGCTCATCGCAGCCTAGGTGCAGCTTGGCAGCCTATCGCAAGCAATAGGCACACCAGGCGCACCGAGCAACCCATCGCAGTTATCGCAGCCCTAGCATGAGGCTGGGCACCATCGCTGCCCATTGCAGGCACCAGGCGCACCATCGCAGGCACTGGGTGCTACGTGCATGCGTGCCTGGCATGGCAGCACCATCGCTGGCACCAAGTGCTAGCATGGGTGCCTGGCCAGCATTGGCGCATCATGCGTGCTGGCTTGTGTACTAGCCTTCGCATGGCAGCACCAAGCAGCGCACCATGCATATGCGAGGGCCTGGGCGCCAGCGTATTGCTAGGCCACGCACAGCAGCCCAGCATCACCACGCACCAAGGCTGCTGTGTGATGCGTGGGTGTGCGTGTGGTGCGAGGCCAATGCACGATGTGCATGACTAGTGCGCATGGTGCGTGGCTAGTGCATATGCGAGATATGCTGTGAAGGTGTGTGCTAATGGTGCGAGACAAAGGGGGCCAGCATGCGTGGCTCGCTAACAGCATGCATGCTGGATGCGTGAGGTGTGTGCGTATGTGCGAGGGATGCTGGGGCCAGCGCAAGCACACACCAGCGCCAAGCATCGCCTAGCACCAAGCAGCACTGCCTGGCTGGGATGCGAGGCTGCTGGCTGGTGCTAGCTGGCTGGGCATGCTGGCAGTACTAGCTGGCAGCCAGCCCAGGTGCCTTTGTGAGTGGCGGTTTAGGAGAGGTGGGGACCAAAGCCTCTAGGCTTCCCTTGGGGAGCAAGGCAATGGTCCCCCCATGGGATATGGTCCTCACCTAACCCATTCTCTCCTCTTACCACTTGTTGCCTTGTGATTGCTTTTGCCTAATTATTTATTTTGGAATGAAATAAATGATTGCAATTGTTGGGATTTTGAGAATACAACCTTGAGTGGAATTAAAAAGGAAACTCTAAGTAAGAGTAAACCTTTGATTCGTAAAACTCACAGTTATTTTGTCCGGGTCTTGACTAACCTTCAAGACTTAGGACGCTCGGGTCAGATCGAGGGTACGATTCTTCAGAGATCTCGTGTTTTCGAGATTTTGAAGTAAGAGCTCTTTGGGAGCGAAGCACGCGTCAAAGGTATAATTCTTGTTCTTAATCTTGTTTGATTAAGTTTAATATGCTTGTTAATTGTTGTAATTAAGGGGCGGGTCTTGGTGGGTTTCCTTCCGCGTAGTGTCGGGTCACTACGAAACCCTACACCCTGAACGTTTGTGTCAAAGTGATGAAGAATTCTCATTTGCTAATTTTCTTTTAGTACCACTAAAACTGACATGCAAATTTTCATTAGATGAAGCAATAGTATCCAACAAATATAGGTTATCAAATCCAGATAAAGAACCAGATCCAACTAATTTTAAATTATAAAAAAAAAAACTAACTTTATTGTTTCCAAAAGAACAAAGATAACCAGATTTGTCCAATATAGAAATAGAAATCAAATTCCGCCTAAAAGACGGTACAACAAAAGTCTTTTTCAAATCCAAATGATATCCAGTCTTTAATGACAACCTAAAAATGCCTATAGCTTCAACTTCAACTGCCTTGCCATCACCCACAAAGATGTATCTTTCACCATCACTTGGTTTTCGGCAATTCAGGCAACCCTGCAAGGACACACTTATGTGAATAGTAGCACCAGAATCTAGCCACCAAGTGTGTTTAGGTACCAAAATTAAATTAACCTTAGAACAAACAAAGAAAGAAACATACCCTTTTCGCACACCATGCGTGGTACTTAGTGCCTTGTTTCTTCTAGTGAGTCATCCCACCACTGAAGAAGCATCCAGATGCTTTAGTTTCATCCTTATCTTCCTTATGTTGCTTCTTTTATGGTTGCGAAACCGCATCCTTACCCTTCTTCCTTTTCTTGCCATCCTTAGAGGAAGATGTCAAGTGAGCACTTTTTGTCTTTTCTTGCTTCAATCTCTCTTCTTCTTGAACACAATGAGAAATGAGCTCATTTAGAGTCCATTTCTCCTTTTGACAGTTATAACTGACCTTAAACTGACTGAACTGTTTAGAAAGAGATATCAAAACCAAATGCACGAGCAAGTCATCAGACAGCTCTTACTTTAGTGCCTTTAATTTTGAAGCAATATGAGACATTTCCATAATGTACTCCCTTATGTTCCCTGTTCCTTCATACTTTTGGAAAACAAGACTACTCAAGAGAGTACTTATTTCTGCCTTTTCATTTTTATCAAAAAGCTTTTCAAGTTTTGTAAGGAACGATTTGGCATCATCCTCTTCGGACATAGTGCCCCTGAATGATTCTGGAATTGCACGTTTCATGATCATAAGACTCATGCGATTTGAGCGTTCCCACTTCTCCATATTCCCCTTTTCAACAGAGGAACTAGAATCCGTAAGAGCAATGGGGCGCTCTACCCGAAGAGCAAGGTCTAGATCCATGCAACCAAGAACGATCATAACGTTCTCTTTCCAACTCTTAAAGTTTGTCCCATCAAGCATGGGTATAGTATTAATATTGGCAGATATTATATTAGCAGAAGCATTCACTGAAGAGAACACAAACAAACAAAACAAGCTCACGATTAATTCAAAAATTCAACTTTAATTATCATATTAAAATAATGACAACACATCTCATCACAAGAGACCTAGCACAACATTAATTTTTAGTCTTTGGATAAAAAAATTAACTTGTAAGTGGTCCTCTTGGTGTAGTAATCAAATATTAACAATAAAATTCTGTCAAACATTAAGCCTTTCTTTGGACCGACTTAACATTCACATAGAAAACCTTATAATTGTTACATATTTATTACCACAAGCATGTTTAATTTCCGGCCAAATAATAGCCTTCCTTTGGGCCGACCATTATCCGCATGAAAATCAAACACACACACATCTCAATATTTCAAATAAATTAATCTACACAAAAGAGGTTACTTTGGTACCATATTGTCTCAACTAATAAACCCAAAATATGAGACTCGTTATTATTTTTGCCTAAATGTCAAATATGTAAATCTAATTTAACCTTAAGACATGTAATTAATCATACTTTGATATAAATTAAACTGAAACAAATATATATATTAATATTACAATTAGTCGCATACTCAAGAATTCAATTAAGGGATCAATGACAACTACTAGCACAATACGTAGCACGTGTCTGATATAGGATATCAGACAAAATTAACCTAAAGTTGCAATGATAATATATGTCAACTTTATTCAACGAAACAACAATTGTTATGAAATTAATTTCATAAAAAAACAAAATGCATATCATTATCATTGTATTAATCAAACGACGAATGACGAGATAACATATCAGATTACCAAGCACCGTTCACCAAAAATAATTCATATAAGACGAATTAGTTGAAACGAAAATATTCTATTAACACATACATACAGTACTTCGTTTCAACAAAATACACGAAATAACGGCCACATGAATTTAATTAATAACAAGACGCAATAGCTTCATGATAAATCGTATCCAATTATACGATTAAACCAAAACTAACGGAATGAAATTAACCGACTAATCCGATATGAAGGAGGCTCATGATACCACTTGTTAGGATTAATTCCTATAATAAATTTAAATCTCATATCAAATTAATCGGTAAATCTTAATAGCGGAAGCGTACCTGATTTTATGACAATTAATCAAACTCCTTTATGATTATGCGTCTTCTAGAAGATACATACTCTAGGGTTTTCTCTCTATTGATGGGATATAACTGAGAGTCTATTGTATGTACTACTAGGGACCATAACCCTAAATGTCTATTTATATAGACCCTCTTCCCTAATCCGCCCATTAGACTTGGCAATCCTGACCCAAGCCCGATGACCTGACCTGAATGACCCGACCCATGACCCGAAATCGACCCAAAAACAGTGACCCGAAATCAACCCGAAACCCAAAATCAACCCGACCCGACCATACCCGACCTGAAGTGGAATTGACCCGACCTTGACTCGAAACCCGAAACAACCCGACCCAAAATGACCCGACCCGAAGTTGACCCGAGACCCGAAATGACCCAACCCAAAGTTGACCCGTGACCCGAGACCCGAACTTGACCCGACCCGAAGTTGACCCGATACCCAAAGTGACCGGACCTTTAACTTGAACTAATTGAACCAAATAGACTCGAAACCCAAAGTGACCCGAACTAAGATTACCTTATACCTGAAATGACCAGAATCTATTTAAGCTAACGATTTGACCTGAGCAAACCGAAATAGAAAATAACCGCAATCAAACTAACTTAATTTTTTTTTTTTTAATTTGTAATGTGTAACAGTGTAAGTAATTTTCATATTTTGAGCATTACTTTTCTCGATTTCTTTGGCCTTTTCTCTTTATAAGTTATTAAAAATTCGTAAAAAGATTGAAATTTAACGACTATTCTACAGAGTTTGTCCATAAGATTGAGAAAAATTTACTAAACCTTAAAATAAAAGTCACAATTCTCACAAGTCTAGAAAAAAAAAATAGTACAATAATAATGCGTACATAATGTTCAATACCAAATGAAATTACAAAATATTCTAAATAATTATACTCCAATATTTGACTCTTAAAATTGTTGACAATTAACACTTGGAGCCGCCACCCAATCCACATAAGAACCAAAAAATTCATCATCCTCATTTGCTACATATATATAAAAACAATAATATAAGCAAATACACTATAAATGCAAAAATAAAGAAACAAGAATGTACAGCTCTAAACAAGAATGCAGGAATATGAACATACATATTTTTAAAAAATATAATAAAATACTTACTTTCAAAAGAGTACATCCAATTACGAGTTGTTATTAAAGCCTCCAATTTTTCAGGAATTGATGAACTTTTCCATTTATTCAATACTCGACTCCAGATGCTGAAAGTTGATTCGGAAGCGACGGTTGTCAGGGGCACGGCCAAAATATCTCTAGCCAAATGAGAAAGGTCTTTATATCGATGCTCATTTTCTTTCCAAAAAGCTAATATGTCAAGCTCCGCTTTCCGATCTAGTTTAGGGTCCTCGTCATATTCCTGAATTCAACACAACAAGTCAACAACAAACCATAAAACACATCACCAAACAAAACAACATAAACTTAACTTGTAATCTTAATAACAACTACTTAAATTATAGCATAAACTTAACTTATAATCTTAATAACAACTACTTATAATCATAAAAAAAAAAAAAAAAAAAAAACAGTAATTGACAGAAAAAATAAAGTAAACAGAAGGGAAATATAAGTTAACTGCCAAATAACCAGGTATTATAACTAGTAATTTCATATAATGACCTGCTAAAATTATTTAAACTCAGGTGGTGTGGTTTTACAGAAGTGCTTCTTAGTTTTTCTTCAACTTTAATATGAGAAAGTCACAAGGGTCCAACATTTTTACTTTCCCAAAAAAACAGCAGAGAGAAGAAAAAGTGTTGAAGTAGAGTATAACAACATGTAATAGGATGAGTGACAAGATCTATAACAAATAGAAAAAACAGGCAAAAGCAATTGGGAATGGAGAAAATCTTTACCTAAATGGTTGGCTTCAATGGAGGAAAGAAAGCTCAGAAGGCGCGCTTCAACTGAGGGAATGGAGAATCACATGCAAATCAAATTAAGCGCACCTCAAGTACAAGAAGCTCGTGAATTGGCTTCTTATAAGTGAAAAAAATTGCAAAATCAAAACTTAATCTCAAAGTATCATATTAACATCAATCAATCACAAAACTTGAATTGAAAATCATAAAATTTGAAACAAAAAACCACACTAAAGAAGAGGAAGATAGAAAGAAGGAAACCTTGCCTTGCCGGAGCGCTTGAGATCAGATGAGTAGCATAA
Source organism: Chenopodium quinoa (assembly GCF_001683475.1). Lineage (NCBI taxonomy): Eukaryota > Viridiplantae > Streptophyta > Magnoliopsida > Caryophyllales > Amaranthaceae > Chenopodium > Chenopodium quinoa. Next base: position 1,053,286 of record NW_018742372.1, read on the forward strand.
GATTAGAGAAGTCAGAAGAGTGAAGACAAAAGAGAGAGTGAAAACGGCTGAGGAAGATTTAGGGCTGTAGGTTTTTTTTTTTCTTATTTTTTTTTTAAATTAAAGATCATAAATTCGTAATTAGGTTTTTTTTTTCCTTATTGTTTTACTTTTATTTATTTTTTTTGTATTTTAGAATTTAGTCACTTTACTTTTACTCTTGGAAATTTGGAGGGAGTATTCCCGCTAATAATTTTGGAGTTTTAGCCATTTGGGGGGGGAAGAATTTCCCACAATTTTTAACCAAGTTAAATGTTTTATTTTTGTTTCCCTCTTAAATTTTTACTTCTAAGTTGTAACTTTGTTAAAATTGAAATTTTGAAAATTTTTAATTGATCAACAAATGTGTTCATAATCTTACATCTGAATATGAGAATATTTCACTTAATTAATAATACCTCCGTTTTTTTTAGTTGACATATTTTGACTTTATTCACACACTCCTCTTTAACCGTATTTTGTGTTTTATATGTAATGAAAAATATAGTCATGTAGGATCTTGTAACATTCGTCACGATATTTATTTTCAAAATATCAACTTTTCATAATTTTTTATTATCGGTGATTAAGGATATAAATGGCTGAAGTTATGCATTAGCAAATGTGACTAAAGAAACGTGTCAACTAAAAAGTAACGGAGGAAGTATCATATTGTGTTATGCACCAATTACCCAACACTCAGTCATTATAAGTTTACAACTGAATAAATTTTTGTTTTTATAAATATAAACATCAATATATAATGCACGATAATGATCTTATGTTCAATCAAAAAGTAATATTCATTTATTACATTAGTTTAGTTGTTTAATTGAGTATTAGATAGATACAAGCATATTTGCATAACTACAATACTTCATAATTCATTAGTTCATAATATACTAATGCTCTAATAGTGATGAGACACCCTATGAACTTATGAAGTAATTTAGACCGGAGAGCCGGAGACTGAGCTATTAAGTAGCACGAAAAAGGTTTAATCTAATCTTATCAAGTTTGAATTTGAGATCAAATTACCTTGAATAGGAAAAACCTTGTTATGAGTTTCGTTTGCAAAAAATTAATTGGAATCGGATAGGTTTACAATAATGTTGTTGATCAACTTTATAATGAAATTTTGTGTCGTTTTCCACCCTTATGTTTAAGTACTTGATCACATATGTTATTATACATTAAAGCATGTAATTTTAAGAACTAATTACAACCGAGTTTAAGTTGACTTGTTTGAATTCCTAATTATCAATAAAAATTTTATCAAATGAAGCATGTTATAATCTGTTTTTGATTTAATCGGTCATAAAAATAAAATTGAGTATATGTTGGCTGGTTTGACCTCCTAATTTGCAATTTATCAGTAAATTTAATTTCAAACGAAGCATGTCATAACATATATCTGATCGAATCGGTTATGAAAAGTTCACAGTGCGAGTAAGTGTACTTGGCGACTTGGCGTCCATCCACGCTACTACTCTTTAAGTCTTTATTAGAAGAAAAAAATATAGTCTTGTCACTCTTGTGTCATTGTGTGTACTTGTTGAAATTGCCACCACAATAAATATTTTAAGAATATTCAATTTGTAAAATTTTATAATGTAAATTACTGATAATTATAATAGGAAGTCTATTATTGATCGATTTCTTGCACAGCATGCCTGCATACATGTATCAATGTATGTCCAGTCAAAATTAATGGAGCACTTAAAAAACATAGATTATATTATAGATTATTATAAGAATAATACAAAGAAATTATTACAACAGTGAACAGTGACAATGATAATAAGAGTATTAAAACTAAGGTCAATAAGAGAGTAAAGTATAACTCAATTAGTTAGAGCATCCTTCTTTGTTTCGGGAGATCCTGAAATTGATTCTCAATCTAAACACACAAAAAAAAAAAAAAAAACAAGGTCAGTAAAATTCTAACAATTACTATATGAGTATATTCCATGAAAAAAGTAGCCTTAATAAATATAGTGAGTTTCTCATCAAAATTATTAAATATATATGTTTCGGGGTTTTTTGGATGTCCTGAAAGAGAGTTACAACACCAAGACTGACCTCTGGACGCCTGTACCTGTAAAACAACGAAGATTCCTGTGGGTGGGAGTTCCGCCTCCGACGATCAAGTTAGAATATGTTCGGAAGTAAAGATGCAGAAAGTAAAGGGAATCAGGCTCCTCTCGGAGGGGGAGTGATCATCCGACTGTCTGAGACAGTCTCAATATCCGAGCCATAGCTCTCAAAGAGTGCAATTAATGCTGGGGTTAATGCACAACAATCAATGTACATGTGTGTTTGGGAATTTCTGAATGATGTTCCTCAGAGGGATCATCCCCCTTTTATAAGGTCTTGAAATGTGTGCCCAGTACTAGGTTTTCAGAAACCTATGACTGACTGGGCTTGCCTAGGTAGTTGGGCCATATAAGGCCACTTTCCAAGTTGGCAATCTGCCTGCCACGTGTCGTGGCCTGATTGGTCCGCCTTGGACCTCTCACGAGGTAACACGTGGCGGGCTCTGGTTGGTCCACTTGGAAGACACGCGGCAGAGCTCCATTGGTTTACGTGGCGGGTAAAAAAACTCCTAATCATTTGCCCACCACAGGGGTGACGTGGCTTGCCACGTGGCGCCTGTGACAGATGTCACTACCTGATTGGCCAACGGTTTTTACCGTTTTTTTTTTTCACTGCCCCTTGAAATTCACCCCCCTATAAATAGGGGATGTCCAAATCATTTACTTGGACATTCCCAAAAATTCCAGAAAGAATCTTTTGAGAACTTTGTCTTTTTCTGAGAAAGAGCGACTATCGCCTGCTCTCACAGCCGCTGCAGACTTTCAAGCACCTTCATCTTCACCAACTAAAGGTAACCGCCTATTTTTCTTTTGTACTTTCTCTTTTTTTCTCTTTCTTTTTGAAAATGGTTTCCCAAAAGCACACGGCATGACCTAGGTTAGTGATCAGCCGGTCACCGGGGACGGCTGAATCTAGAACTAACAGAGCCGACTGCCCCTCGCTGAATCACCCTTTGCGAACTGCCCCAAGTCCGACTATCTATGTGTCTGTGTAGGAAACCATGGCCAGAATAAAGAGAACCGCAAGGGTGACAAATTCTGACGGCTTTTCCTTCTACGCGTCTGTCAATGGATTGTCTGACGTGCCGCCTTGTGCCCCAAGCACTCCCAATGATTCCATTTTAGAAGAATCAGGGGAGGAGGTTCAAAATGATATGTCGGGCTTTGTTGATCTAGCCCACCAGGCGGACACCACATCCGAGAGCTCAGACAACGACTCTGAGCCAAGCACTTCCACCAAATTTTCGCATGAATCTGAAGAGAGGCACTCTCGGCTAGAGACTGCGCGAGAGTCCCTCTCAGTAGAATTGGGAGCAAACTAGGCGGAGCCGTCTGCCTCCAACCGAGAGCAATAGGCAGCCTGCTATCATCATGTTCCCGCAGGCAGGCGGAATGATAGCGAAAAAAATTGGGAGCTTCAGAGCTGACCATGTCATGGGGCATAGTTATGTCCTATGCACGCCGGATGCCGAGGACATTGTAGTCTGGCACGAGCAGTCCAGCTACAGGGATGCATGTTTTGGCTACTATGAGGCGGCTATTAAGGTTGGCCTTGGATTTCCTCTACATCCGGCTGTGGAGAATAATTTAGACTGATACGAGCTAGGTGTATGGCAACTAGCCCCAAACTCTTGGTTCAACATCTTGGGCTATGTTGCCGGCTATGAAATGCATGAGGTAGAGTCAAGCTTTGAAGCATTCGCTCATATACACTACCTCAGCCGGACCCCGAAGATAAGCGGGACCGGCTGGTATCAGCTGTCTAGCCACAAGGGCTATATGATGACTGTGGGAAGGAGAACAAGTGGAAATATTGGAAGAACACTTTCTACATTGTGTCAGGAACAAAAAATTCAACAGGTGGAACAGGAACCCACCTTTCCTAACAGGCGGTTCTGAGCTGCCGCCTGTTCCCCGTAAAGCAAAAGAAGAGATCCTTGACAGAGGGCTCTTCAAAGTAGACATCCAGGCGAACCCCGAGACTGGGGCGAGGGAGTTCATTCCTCAAAATTATATTCCCAAGTATAACTGGTTATACGATGGGACATATCTGGCTGCCTGTGGCCTTAGTGAAGAGATGTCGAGAGGTAGCTGACCGCCTGTTCAAGTGTCTTGTAAAACTTGATTAATTTTGAGTTGAACTAACTCCTTGATTCATCTTTTGGAGACAAATCCATGGAAAAGCTCTCGGCCTCAAAGAAAGCTGCTGCCCAGTACCGCTTGGCTATCTTGGGTAAGCGGTCAACTGAAGAGTCGCCTACTATACAGGCACCCAAGGTGAACTTTCAAATTTGAACAAATCTCATTTTAGCTTTTCTGCCACCTGTTTCTTACTTATTGTGGTTATTTTTGCAGGGCAACTTAGCAAAGCCTTCCTCCTCCTCCCAGCCGGATCCTAAAATTAGGAAACAGACGGCTGGTGACATAGCGACCCTTGGGAGAGCCAGGAAACATGTGGCCTCAAGGCTAGGGAGCAACCCACCTCCAAAATCTCCAGCCATCCCTGTTGGCAGTCGGCCTGAGAAGGAGAAGGAGAAGCAGGCGACTGCTGAAGGTATCAAAGACTTGTTTCCTTTCCCTTACCCTTTGAGGGTCAAATTCAATCAGCAGTCGTCTAGCACCTCTGAGAGCAGTCGGTCTATTGGCCGAATTTACACCAAGTACTTACAGGGAATTGATTGTGCATATATCTCTCAAAGGCTGGATCTTGTCCACCTGGCCAAGTCCATGCTGAAAGTCGTCTCCCTTGAGGACAGGGAGTTGGTCAGAGGAGTCAGCACCCTCAACCTGGATGCCATCCTCGCTCTTCTCGCTGAGGTATACTTGCAAAAATTTTGTTTGTCTATATAATTTGTTAGCCGCCTGTATCTGACGTCTTTTTTTGGCCGAGTGCAGTTTATGTTGCGAGTACACGGTCTTCGTAGGCCCATAAGCGAGAAGACCAAAGAGGTAAAGGATGCGAAGGCTCGGGCCGCCTCTGTTTCTGACAAAGCTATGTTCCAGATTGCTCAAAATGAACTTCTGATACTGACATACTGTATTGTCAGGCGGCTGCCAATTTGCAGGTCAAAGCGGACTCAGAGGAGGCCAAGAAGAGGATCTCTGAGTTGGAGTCGTCCGTTAAAGACCTCAAGGCTGAGCTCGAGCTCTGAGGGAGGCGGACCAAGAAGCAACCGACCCTCGCACTAGGGTGGACAAGCTCAAACTCCGCCTGCAGAACCAGGAGACCCAGCTTGCCAGAAGTACCTCTCAAGGGCTGATGAAGAAAAGGAGGCCCTGGTCAAGGAAATGATGGACGAGAACAACGTCGTCATGAAGATGACATGGGGGGCTCTCTACCCAGAGACCAGCTATGAGAACTGGGAGAATCAGTTTGCCAACTCCTCCAAGGAATACAATGAAAAATCACTCAACCAAGCCCAAGAGGACGAGGGAGAGGAAGAGGAGTCGTCAGATTCTGCTTCAGGGGAGTCGGACCAGGGAGAGGAGAAGGAGGGGGAGGTTAATGGAAAAGAACAGTGGCCGACTGGGGACTAGAAGGATGCGACTGCTGATGCTGATGTACCCCTCCGACTGCTTAAGCTTTCTTTTTTTATGCCAACTTTTCTTCGGCCTGCGTGCCGTTTGTGTTGTATCATTACCCGACCAAGGGGTCGGGGTTTATTTAACAATTTTAACTTTTTTGTCGGTCTTATGGCCAACTGTTATATAAATCATCCGGCAGTTTTGTCGAATTTTCCAATTTCCTCTTTGCTTTGAATTTTCGCATTTCATAAATTTTGCTAAGTATAGCTTGAATTTTTTCATGAATGCTTTATACCAACTGTTCTTGCCCCTGGGCGACTCAGTGCCTGGTTTTCAAAGGTGAGTTGATTGTCTTGGAATTTTTTATACCTAAAGAGTATGACTAATTTTAAGTCAATCAATCACTATAGTGATTGCCCCAAACCAGGCGTTCAGTCGGCCATTGCGCAGGAAAACACATAGTATAATCCAGCTATCGACCTCACTATAGTTCATTTACTAAGTTTTGTACTTAGTTTTATTGGGTGTTAACTGGCCGTTTGTTATGGTGCCTGCGCAAAAGCAAGCATCAAACGGGATGTCTAACCAAAGTAGCTACACCTGTTGGATTACATGCGGTAGCTTTGGTAGTTTAGCCAACCTTTGCAAGAATAGTGGTCGAGTACCTCTGTTTTCCAAAAAAAAACAGGCGTTCTTGTTCGCATCATTTAGGTTCGGTGCTAGGTTGGTTGTGACTATGAGTTAACTTTTGGGGTTAATCAGTCTCCGTCACTTGAACTTGAGTGAATAGGAGAAACAGTCGGTGGTGGCCGCATGTTAATTCTCCATTTGCTAAGTTAGACTTAGCTTATCACCCAAATAGTTGCCAAGTTTAGAACTCAGCTTACGCCGACTGTATTGTCCCAAGCAATAGCAGGAGGTTTCTGACTTAGATTTTAATAGTCTACCGCTTGTTTGAAGTAAGTGGCACGTTTATCTTCGTCTCGTGTCAAACGACTGCGAGGTTGTCTTAAAGACATTCGGTAGGGCCGTTTGTTTTAGGTTCACAGAGCTAGGGGTGTACAAAAATTGGCCCGGACCTGAAACCGGACCTGAACCGACCTGAACCGGACCAGACCTGACCCGGACCTGTTGATTCAGGTCCGGTCCCGGTTCTTAAAAATCCAGGTTCCCGGTCCCGGTCCGGACCCGGTCCAAACCCGGGGTTTTCAGGTCCGGACCTGAAACCCGGGAAAATCGTAATTAAAAAAAAAAAAAAAAAAAGAAGAAAACCAAACTCTGAAAAATTGAAACTGTGTTTTTGTGGACTTATTTGTATTTTCGGTGGACTCATTTGTATTTTTGGTGTTTGAGAATCGGGACTTTATAGACTTTATGTAGTTTTGTAATTGATAATTTTGGTTTGTATGTAATTATTAAATTATGCAACAGGTCTAAAAATCACAAAACAGGTCCATATGCAGGTCTATATGCAGGTCCAACAGGTTTTGTATTAAAAAAAAAAACGAAAAAGACACAAAACAGGTCCATTCAGGTCCAAACCCGGACCGGACCTGATTTTTCAGGTCTGGCCCGGAACCGGACCTGTTAATTCAGGTCCGGTCCCCGGTCCTCATAATTACCCAATTCAGGTCCCCGGTCCAAACAGGTCCGGTCCAGGTCCGGTCCGGTTTTGGACCGGTGTACACCCCTACATAGAGCAATGTGCCACCCAAATGGGAGATGCTCTCTGCGACGAATTCACCCGGATGGATGTCGCCAGACGCCTGCTCAAGTTTGGGACAAACGTATTAGTTTAAAATTTTAAGGATCATCCGGCCATGGGCCTCAAGTTGATCTTTTGGCCATAGGCCTCAAGTTGATCATCCGGCCATAAGCCTCAATAAGTTGTTTAGAAAAGAATATAGTTGCTAAGTTGTCTTAACTTTGCATTTTTACTCATGTTAGAGTAGGTGATTAAAAGAAATAAGGCCGACTGTGTATAGCATAGGCGGCTTGCCCCACTAGGAGGAGACTTACAAAATACTAAGTAATAAATTGCAAATTTTATTGATATGCTTTCATGTACAAATAATTTACAAATCTCAGAAGTAGTACTTTTTCAAGTTGTCTACGTTCCAAGTTCTGGCTAGCTGCCTGCCGTCTGGTGTTTCCAGGCGGTAGGTGCCGCCTCTAACTTCTTCATAGGTTCGGTAGGGGCCATCCTAATTAGGAGTTAGCTTTCCCTGCTCGTTGGCCCTACTGACTGCTTCCATTTTTCGTAACACAAAGTCCCCTACTTTTAGGGGGCGTTTGTGTACTCTTTTATTGTAAGCTCTCGTCATTCTCAGACGGTAGATCTCATGACGCAAGGCCGCATTGCCCCTGCGTCCTGGAAGTGAGTCCAATGCTAGCCACATGGCCTCCCAGTTAGCCTCTTCGTCATAAAGCATGACTCGAAGAGTCGGCTCAGAGTGCTTAATAGGCAAAACAGTTTCAGCACCATAAGTCATGAGAAATAGAGTTTCACCAGTCGCCCCTTTTTTAGTCATCCTGATGTCCCATTGAACATGCGGTAGCTCTGAACCCATAGGCTGCCAACTCTTTCAATTTTCTTTTTTATGCCATCGGACATTAACTTGTTGAAGGCTTCAACTTGGCCGTTTGATTGGGGACGGCCGACTGTTGCAAAACAGTGAGAGATCCCTTGGTCTCCCAACCAATTCTTGAGAGTAGGCGTCTCAAATTAAGGACCGTTGTCAAAGACCATAGACACAGGCACCCCAAACCGGGTGATGACATTTTTCCAGATAAAGGAGATAACATCCTTTGTTTTAATGCCTTTGACCACCTTCGCCTCTACCCACTTGGTGAAGTAGTCGAAAGCAACCAAAATGTATCTCTGTCCGCCTATAGCAGGCATATACGGACCCAGAATGTTCATGCCCCACTTGGCGAATGGTACTGGGCTATGGATAGCCGTTAGATCAATGGTCTGACGATGGATGAGTTTACCAAACCTTTGACACTTGTCACATTTTTTCACCATCTCCATGGCGTTTGCTTTTAAGGTAGGCTAGAAGTAGTCTTGCCGCCTGGCTCTCTTTTCTAGGGTCCTGTCGTCTATGTGGGAGGCGCAGAAGCCCGAGTGCAAGTCTTCTAGGACCTCTCGTCCCTTCTCTAGTGTAACACATTTCAAAAAATGTTGGAGATAACCTTTCTTAAAAAGCTCTCCATTGTGGATTTCAAAATTGGCCGCACGGGTTTTCATTGCGTCCATCTCTGCGTAGGTATCCGATAAAGTGTTGTCTGTTAAGTAAGCCCGGATGCCATCCATCCAGGTTGAGCTTCGATCGAGGATTCCGATAAGTTCCTCTTCGATGCTCCTTTTTTCCATCACTTCCTAGAAAACTGACCTAGGCGTGTCACAAGAGGCGGACGATGTAAGTTTAGAGAGAGCATCCGCCTGATTGTTCTCGGATCCGGGTACCTGACTTAGATGAAATTCATCAAGTGTTTCAGCCTCCTCTTTGACCGCCTGTAAATACTTGATCATAGCCGGATGTGTGGCTTAATAGTCACCATGGTATTGGCTAACAATCAATTTTGAATCAGAACAGGCGTCAACTTCCTTTGCCCCAGCCGCCTTACACATGCGAATGACGGCTAGTAGAGCTTCATACTCTGCCTCGTTATTTGAGGCTTGGAACTTGAAACATAGTGCATACTCATACTTGTCTCCTTCAGAAGACTGACATATGACACCTGCACCACAACCATTCAGGGTGGAGCTCCCATCCACATATACCTTCCAAACCTGTTCAAGGTTTTTAAGATCAGTCGGTCTGGTCATTTCAACAATGAAGTCAACAAACGCTTGCCCCTTCACTGCTTTCCTTGGCTCAAAATTTATTTCAAGGCTTTGAATCTCAATCGCCCATTTGATTATTCGGTCGGATGATTCCATGGTTGTCAGTGGCCGCTTGATTGGCTGGTTAGTGTAGACCACGATCGGATGCGCCAAGAAGTAAGGAACTTCTTAACTTCCACGAAGAGGGCAAGTCCAAATTTTCAACCATGGGGTACCTCAGCTCTGCATTCCGTAGAACATAACTGATGAAATAGACTAGGAGCTGGGTGCCGCCTCTTCCAGCAAGGAGAATAGCACTGAGCGCATGGTCAAAGACGGCTAGGTACATGTACAGCACTTGTTTTGGCAAATGACTGACCAGCCTTGATAGACAGTGCAAGTGTTCCTTCAACTTTTGGAAAGCCGCCTCTGCATCCACCCCCATTCAAACATAGTCTTCTTCTTAATTGCTTGGAAGAAATAGAGGCACTTGTCGCCTGACCGACTGAGGAATCTTCCCAATGCCGCTAGACAGCCTGTTAATTTTTGAACTTCTTTTACAGTGCGAGGCGACTACATGTCTATGGCCGCCTGTATTTTTTTGGGTTAGCCTCTATCCCCCTTTGATCAATCAGAAATTCGAGGAACTTCCCAGACTCAACACCAAAGATACACTTCTTGGGATTGAGCATGACCTGGTGCCACCTAAGTGTGGCGAATACTTCTCGGAGGTCTGTAAGATGGTCCATCTGTAGTTTGGATTTGATTATCATATCATCAATGTACGCCTCCATATTCCTTCCAATTTGATTAATGAAGACTGCATTAATCATTCTTTGGAAGGTAGCAGGCACATTCTTCAAACCAAACGGCATCACGGTGTAACAGAATAACCTCTGATCAGTGACGAATGTTGTCTTTTCTTGATCTTTCTTCCACAGAGGTATCTGGTGAAAGCCTGAATAGGCGTCCATAAAGCTCATCAAGGTATGGTCGGCCATAGAGTCGACCAGACTGTCGATCTTTGGGAGAGGATAGCTATCCTTCGGACATGCCTTATTCAAGTCTGTGTAGTCAACAAACATGCGCCAGGTTCCATTCGGCTTCTTTACAAGCACAATATTGGCAACCCAATCAGAGAAATAGCATTACCGAATGAACCCAGCATCTAACAATTTTTTCACCTCAACGGCTGCCGCTTGGCTTCGTTCTTCTCCATGGTTCTATTTCTTTTGCCTTACTGGCTTCTTTTTAGGATCCACAGCAAGCTTGTGAATGGCTAGATCTAGTCTGATGCCTGGCATCTCGTCCACCTCAAAGGCAAAGATATCTTTGAATTCTTTTAACAAATTGTGCAAGTCTGCACCAAGTTTAGCAAAAGCAGTCGTCCCCACCTTGACAGTTCGTTCAGGACGAGTGTCATCTAGAACGATGTCCACGTGTTCACCAACCGGTTAGGGACGGAGTTCGTCTAGCCATTCACCAGTCAATGATTGCTATTGCTTGTCATTTCTCTCGGCCATCATTTGGCTGGCCTTTCTCTTCTTGTCGGCTGCTGTGGCAGCAGGCGCGGCTTCCTTGACTTGGTCAAGGACAGTAGTTTCTCCACTAGGGCTGGCTGCGACCACAGTGGGTTTTACATCAGAGAGATAACACTCCCTGGCCATCTTTTGGTCTCCTCGAAGGGAGCCGACTATTCCATCATCCTTCTCAAACTTGAGGAGCATAAGAGAAGGAATGATAACAACCTTGGATTCATTCAGGGTGGGACGCCCCAAAATCATGTTATAGGTCGTCAGCTCTTCAACAACTAAGAAACGGACCACCATGTGGCGTCCCTCCCCTTTTTCGCCTAGACGAATGGGTAGGTCTATTCGACCTACCGGATGTACCACACCACCTCCAAATCCCACTAAGGGATGAGAGACCTGGTGCATGCTCCCGGGCGTGTACCTGAGCTTGGCCAGGCACTTGTGACTGATGAGATCAGATAAACTCCATGTGTCAATGAGGATCGGCTAACTTTTTGGTTGGCCACTTTGCATTCGATGACAATAGGGTCATCATGCGGCCTCCTGACTTTGCCCCTTATCATCCTCAGTAATTACAACTTCGGGGAAGGAGTCCTTGGATGCCTTCCCCTCGTCGACCGAGTTGACGTTGAGCAGTCTGATGTAGTCCTTGTTACCCTAGATCGTTGGGCTGCCTCCATCAAAGCCGCCTGCTATTGTATAGATCAGAGTTTCTTCAGTGCCCGAACTATTAGCAGAGTGAGGCTTTTTCTTAGACGACTGCCCAGGGTTAGTTTGCAGGGTAACCTTGGACCTCAAAATATAAGACTTGAGAACTCCTTTATCAGCCAAACGGTCCAATGGACGCTTGAGACTAAAGCATTCGTTGGTGTCATGGCCAATATCCTCATGGTAGTGGCAATATTTATTTTTGTTCCGATTTTTGGCAGAACCTTTCATAGCAGCCGGCTTTTCAATGGAGACTCGGTCCTTAGTCTCCATGAGGATGGAGTGACAGTCTTTATTGAATTCGTACTTTGGGGAGTACGTTTTTGTTTCTCTCTTTTTCTTCTGGGACGGTTGTTCAGAAGTATCAGCCACCCAGACTTCTTTTCTTTTCTTTTCTTTCTTAGCCGGCTGTAATGGCCGACTCTCTTTTTTGTCATACTTCTTTAAGTCTGACTGATTACTGATGTTGCAGAGCTCGGTCGCCTGTATATAGGCGTCGATCGTAGGCATTCCTTCTCTCCCTACTATATAGCTCCCAAGTCAAGACTTGTTTTCTTCGCAAGAATGTTCATTGAAAAGTTGGACGCAAACAAGTATGCAAGCGTCCTGAAATTATTAATTGATGCATCCGGCTGGCAGGTTGCTAAACCATTGTTGGGCGACTCCCTCCAATGTGGCCGGGAAGCATCGACACCATGTGGCATCGTCCAACCTTGAAGGTATGTAAGGTTGGTGTATGCCATCAGGTGGTCTTCTGGGTTGGTGGTACCGTCATAGGCACCAACCAACACATTTTTCACCTTGGCTGGTTGGGCAGCCTCAGTTATTTCCTTGGAAAACGCAGAGGGATGTTCCCCTAGTCTTAGTAGTCGAAGTTGCCAATCCAAGGGTTGGACATTGTGTGCCGCCTACCACCCGAAGAGGGTCGGCTGCATGTAAGGCTGTCCATACAGCATGTACGGCTGTTGAGGCACATACGGGATCGCATGGAGCATGTGAGGACTAGAGTGGGCGGACTTGCCGCCTGTCTGGTTCTCTCGGTTTGATTGTGAATACCTCATTAAGGTATTCTGAAAGTTGTCTTGCAAGTTCAACGTTGAAGCCGACTCTAACAATTGTATGTTCTTCTTTTGCTGGATTAACATCCGGGCATCAGAATAAGTTTTCCTTGAACCATCCGGCTGTATAAGCCGGATGGCCTTCCTCTTCTGTGGCTTAGGGAACCGAAGTCTGGCCAAATTTATCAAGGGCTTCTGTCCCTCCCTTGATTTAGGGTAAGGAGTGGCCTCTCGGTCTTTGACCGGTTTATTCCTTCTAGAATGGGAGGGCTTTTTGGCCGATTGTTCCTTGGTAGGGACAGTCATCGGTTTATCGATCAGGTCCTTAATCTCCCCTTTGAAACTTGTCATGAGGGTCATGAGCTCGTTTCTGGTGATGGGGATGGAACCTTCGGCCACCTAGGGTTGACCTGTCGTCTGACCGACTGGTTCACTAGGGCCTGCCTCTTCGTCAATCTGTTCCCTCCTTTCGATGGGACGAATGCGCCTGGTTCTCAGGGACCCGTCAGGGGCCGTGTGTGTGTCGACTTCACAGTTGTCATCTGTATCCTGGTCTGTATAGACCTGGACGTCGGCCATAAGCCGTTTCTCATTAAGAGGCGGTATAGGTTCTTGTGAAGTCATCTTAGAAGTACTCTCCCCACACACGGCGCCAAATGTTTCGGGGTTTTTTAGATGTCCTGCGGGAGAGTTACAATACCAAGACTGACCTTTGGACGCTTGTACCTGTAAAACAACGGAGACTCCTGTGGGTGGGATTCCGCCTCCGACGATCAAGTTAGAACGTGTTCGGAAGTAAAGATGTGGAAAGTAAAGGGGATTAGGATCCTTTCGGAGGGGGAGTGATCATCCGACTATCTAAGACAGTCTTAATATCCGAGCCTTAGCTCTCAAAGAGTGCAATTAATGCTGGGGTTAATGCACAGCTATCAATGTACACGTGTGTTTGGGAATTTCTTAATGATGTTCCTCAGAGGGAACATCTCCCTTTTATAGGGTCTTAAAATGTGTGCCCAGTACTAAGTTTTCAGAAACGTGTCGTGGCCTGATTGGTCCGCCTTGGACCTCTCACAAGGTGACACGTGGCGGGCTCTAGTTGGTCTACTTGAATGACACACGGCAGAGCTCCATTGGTCCACGTGGCGGGGAAAAATCCCCTAAACAATATATACAGAGTTGAATCTAACCCAATGCATCGACCCGAATATGACCCGACCCGAAGTTGACCCGAAATTTGCACCCGAAAATTAACCCAACCCGAAGTAACCCGATCCGAAAATTGACCCGAACTGACCTGCCCCGAACTCGACCCAAAGTGTTGACCCGATACCCGACCCGACCCAATTATCAGTCGACTGGAAATCAACCCGAAACCCGAAATGACCCAACCCGACCCGTACTTGACCCGATAACTATTTGACCTGAACTTGACCTGACCCAAAATGACTCGACCCATACCCGACCCAAATGACCCATTTGCCAGGTCTACCGCCCATCATGCATTAGAAAGGGTCCAATGGTCTCTACACATAAAACTAAACCCATACTCTATAAAAGACGTAATAAGCCCAACAATAATTACTTAAATGGATCACTTTATTTTTGGGCTAAACTATATGATAGCGTATAAATACAATGATAATCGTATATTCCACATACATTATTGTATTTAGGTCCATAAATTTCTTACAAAAAAAGTTATTTAAAAAAAGAAAAACCACCCACATTTCTTATGTACAAAATAAATTATAAGTTTGAATAAATATCTTATAAGTCTGTTACGTAATACTTTTATATCATGAAATTTGTTTTTGAAGGTAATTTAAAATAAGATCATTTAAGATTATTAAAGAACTAATAATCTAAAGTTCACAACCGATTGTTATATTGTACTTCATAATTTTTTGTAAAGACGTTGCAAATGTTATTAAATTAAATCAAGATCCGCCAAAGTTTGAAATTATTTGATGAAAATTATTCGTACATAAATATTCCAAATTTATATCAATCTCCCACTTAGCTACCATGTGGACAGTCGTATTTTCCATCTTACAAACATGACTACAATTAAAGACAATAATGACAACTTATCCAACAAATATCATCCAATAACGTGAAAATAGCTGCAACTCTAAACTATAACATGAAAATAGCTACAACTCCAAACTGATTTCTTTCAATTGCTCTGGCCATGCTACTTGCACCACATTCAAGAGCTACCATATAGCCCAAATTCTTTCCCAAAATCACCCACAAATTTATTAGTGGTAGAGTACTGTTTTTTTTATTTTACAAGCAAAATTTACTAATGAAATTTTAGATTTTAAATTAAATTTCAAATATTATCTTTTGACATTAAGAATTTTATCTAAATGTGAAAATTCATAATTTATTCTAAAATGAAAATATTAAATAATAAAATTTTCACATAAATACATAATACTTCGTATATTTGTTTTAAAAAATAAAATAAATTGTCACAAGTTTCATCTAGTATAATACTCCATATCTATTAACTATTACTAAAACAAAACGTGTTGATGTCATCAATCCCTTAAAGTATCTTAAGTGTCAAGCTCTCATTAAAAAACTTCCCTCCAAATTTTCTTATGATGTCATCAATATATTTTTTTTTTTTTGCCCTTTCCTTTTACTTGCTAGATTTTAGGATTAAGTGTGTTTAAAACTAAAAATATAAAACTTGACTTTGGCATCAACATTTTTGTATACTCTGTACTACTTTTGAATCTTTCCAATATACATTAGATATTGATAGCTAATTATATACATTTTTTTAGCTTCCACTCTAAACATATAAGCACAATAAATAATGAAACATTAAATATATTTTTTCTAACCATCATTTTAGTATATTTTACATAACATAGTAGTAATTATTATTATGCAACATTAAATAATAACCATTTCAAAAAAGGACTATGTACATGTTTTAATATTTATATAACAGTTTTAAAAAAAAAAAATAGGCCAAGTTGTTTTACAATGATATCAACAACAAAATATATAAAAAGAAATATGGAAAAATTACTTATTACCACCGTACAACACACGGGTACTAGTTAATTTCCAAACAAAAAGAAAAGGTAAATGATATAAGAAAAGTTTTTTTTTTTTGAACGAAGATATTAGAAAAGTTAAAGGGGATAAAGTAAGGTAAAAAACAAAAACATAGCCACAAGAAAAAAAATAGCAGGATTCTTCTCACTCCTTTCTTTAAACCCCCTTTTCCTCATTTGCTCTATACTCATTTGTTCGACCCTTGTCTTACTTTGCTCGTCGTCCACCTCTTTCTCATCTTCTTTAAGGTATATTTCTTTATAATTTCATTTGTTATTTTCACTTTTGTTTCATTCCATCGATTTGTTTTTGTAGGTTAGGGTTTTATGAATCTGTATTGTGCTTTCATTCCAATTTTATTCGTAATATGTTGATTTTTAGGGTTTTAGAGTGGTTTTATTTTGTGTTTTTATTGAGGTTTATTAATTTGTATGATGTTTGTGTTGTAAAATGCATATTTATGTATGTCCATTATACCTTTGTAACCACCTTAACATAATTACTTCTCTTGTAACCCCCATGTAACTCCCCTTAGTTTTATCATCTACTTTGTAACTTTTGCATAAATATGACTCTTCATTGCTTTAGGGAGTTACTATACTCACATGTATAAATAGTAGGCATTGCCTAATGAAGAAATAGATCCAACAATAATACTCTCTACAACTTCCTCTTTTGTTCTATGTTTAATAATTTCATATATTTTATAACACATTATCAGCACTATTACTCTACGCATATGATAAAATCAATTGGTGATGATAATTGCAATTAATCAATTGAGGTATGCATGTCTAATCTATTATCAAATTATTATTGTATAAAATTGATGGTAGGTAAATAAATCCATGAGCGGCACACATAAGCATAAAATTATTTTGTATATTCTTGGCTTTTAATTTCTATTATATATTCTAATTGTTTTAATTTGATTCAATATTCATGAAATAAAGTTACATCCTTTTCTTCAGTTGCACTTTATTACGAGGTTTGGATCTTATCGCTGTTTGTTTGATTTGTAAAATTGCATGTAATTTAAATTATATCCATATGTAAGGTTTTTCTTCATCCTATAATCTTATGATGAAACTATTGGTTAAAGAGCACCCTTTTTAGATATATATATTGTGTTGGTGGATAGTATATATTCTTTCTGTGACCTTAATTGTGTATATAAACTAATTAATGTATATTATTTTATTTTTTTTGTTCTCCATTTTAAAACGTGATGTAGATTAATCAATCTTATTCATCAATACCGTGTGTTGCACCATTGTTATATACTTTGTTTAAAACTCATGTTTAATATACTTTGTTATGATGTTTATAAACACAGTGATTATATAAGGTAAAAAATAATTATATTGCACTATATATTCAATTCTTTAGATTCCAATATGACACAGTAATCTGTACATTATGTCTTATGTGTATACTATATTTTAAGCCGTAATTTATTGCAATATTCCCTACAATCCTATTCCTTAGTTTTGTGTGATAAATCAAATCCCACTCCTAAAATTTATTATGCATGTTGTTTGATTTAAATTGTCGTTTTTGATGATGAAGAAGATTAGCCTCAAGTTATATTTGAATGTTAGATTATAAGGTATTTCTAGCTAGGTATCTAGCTATAAGCTTCCTTGTTTAATTTGGTATTGGCGTGATAAGAAAATTTCATGATTTATAAGGAACCTTATTGAGGTAATGGAGGACATATGATTTCTATACTATTTCCTAGAAAGAGTGACTTTTTAATTAAAAGTAGAGTATGCTATTACATTGTTATTATAATCATGTATTACATATATTATTTAGATCGATTAATATGATTTGGCACAATTCTTTTTAAAAATTACTCCTACTTGTTTGAAGCATATATATACTTCATATTAATAATCTAGTTCACTACTATAAATAACTATTATATTTGTTATGGAGTATGTATGTTGTGTTACAAATGTAACCATTGAGCCTACCTTTAATTAAATTAAGTGATTATACCATATCTATACTTCTTTTGGTAGAAGATCGTTTCATTGTATACTTGTCAAGAGTATGTAGAGAATTATTTGGATTATATTATTGGAAAAAGTCATAAATAGATATGAAATTAATATATACGGGCCTAAAGTTACTCACAATGATAAAGGAAAAATTACATATTTTCCTAAGGAATAATAAAAGAAGAAAAAGACTAAGAAAATTAAATTAGTTTCTAAAATACATTGACAATATGCTCTACTTTCATGGAAGTACTATGATCTTGTAGACATAATATTGATAATTTTAAGAAAGTTTATTATAACTAATATGTTATCTATAATTAAACGAACAAAATAGTGAAATATGGGTAAAAGGAATGTTGATAATTCCAACCAATTATATATATATACTCATTTCTAGAAGTGAATCTGAGATTACTTGATAGAAAGGATAATAGCAAGCATGATTGCATGATATTTCTTAATTACAATTCATTTGAAAGTCATGAGCAGTTCAAATGTGATAAAAGGTTATCTAATTGATAATGAAAGATTATATTAAGATTTTAAGAAACTGTATATAAGAGTCCATATATGACTCTATAGCAAATTAACTTGATTAATCTATTTGTTATATCCATGATTATAAGCAATTGTGATTCAATGATTGATACAACTGAGCATGAGGAGCATAATAAGAGTTTATTTGAATTATTATATATATCTAAGCATGCATATTTATGTATATACCTCATTATAAAAAGTTTTAAAATATGTTTATATGAATACTTTACTTGATACATGACATTGTCATGATACTAAAAGACTTAAATGGTGCATGGTATTTTTAAAGGTTGTTGAATTTTCGTTCCCCATATGTAAGGTTTAGAAGGATATTACCTTATTTTATGTAATCCTTGCACATGACCAATATTATGTTATTTAATGGCCTGTTTAACTAGTATATACATTAGCTTAAATGTCAAAGAATATAATTATTAAATATTTACCATGACACCATCTTGAAAGTGAATATGAATAAATACCATTGTCTATATTAATAAGGCATTTTTTAGAATAGTTATATCAAGTAAAAATTGGTATATGCCAAGATTATATATAGGATGCTCTTGAAGAGTAAAATATGTTTGATCAAAAAACTTTGACATGTAACAAGATTGTTAATTGATATCTTAGAATAAGTTATTATCAAATAAAGTATAATTAATCGATTGTATGTCTTGTTGAAAAACGCATGTGATGTATGTTTATGCATAACAATTTGTATAAAGTGATCACTAATGTTATTAGAATAATGAGAAATCAGATTTGAAAAAATTATTGGATGTGATAAGTTACGCCATCCTGGTTTAATGTACCCACTATGAAAAATTAAACTTTTATTTGATATAAAGAAATAATGTGCTAACTTTATTTCATGTCACATGTTTTAAATAGATTAAAAGTCAAGACATTACTGATTGAACACAATTTGAATCATGTGATTTTTTTATAGTTTGATTTGAAAAAAAAAATCAAGAGATAAGTATTGGCTTTGAGCAGTACAACTTTTTATGCAAACGGGTAATAGGTGACTAGAAGTTTATCACAATAACTTATGTGTAGCCAAGAATTAGGTGACTTGAAGATCATCATATATAGTGGTATATATATTACATACATATATACGAGTAATTTTATTACTAAATAAAATAATCTCTGGATAGGGGATATCGTATGTCAGCACATAAGAAATAAAATAAAAAGAGAGAACTGCAAAATTCATAACTCCCCATTAATATTGATCTCCTAAAGAGAGTAAAATTATGAAATATTTATCGAAAATGCATTTGAAAATTACATTATTCTCCAGAAGAGATAAAAATTTGTTGATTATGGTTCTCCTAAAGGATAAATTTGTTACACATAAAATTATATTCTAAGTTGGTCAAGAATTTAGTGCCCCTATATTTGAGATATTTTACCAACTTAGAGAGGAGAAAAACTAGAATAAGTTGAAAAAAATCGGAATTATTACTTGATCCCCATAATTGGTGATTTGAAAAGTTTGTTATAGGCCAACTTTATTTATATGTTATCAAGATATGTAGTACATAACTCTGTGATTTGATTTGTATTCAGTTATGACCCATCTAGAGGCATAGAAGATACATATTGGTTATAGTGATATTATGTGCATACTTTGAGATGAATCTTGCCAACATTTACTTGAATCTTTACACCTGAAGTGTAGATTATATGATCGGTTCCAATATTAAGATATGATACATGGCAAGATAGTGCGGTTGATAATTTTGAAGGGCATACACATTGATAAAATAATATTGTATGAGATGCCACAAAAGTGAAATATATATCTGAATTATATAAGATGGCCTAAAATATGAGCAAAGTATATGAAAGAAGCATCAGATATCATTACTTATAAGCATGCGAATATTACATGAAAGAATTTTTATGATATCGGTATATGATGGAACCGATATAATTTTGCATATGTACTTATTACTAATGGATTAGTGAAGAGGGGATATGAATTATACGTCCATTTTGATGTCGACATAATGATGATTATGAGAAATAGCTCATGAACCTGAAGTCCAACAAAATATGGATCATAAAAACCACATTGTACAATGTTTTACATTTTTGAGTTTTACATTCATATGCATGTGTAGGAAGTAGATAAATGCATCATTTACATGTATCATTAAGTTCTATATTTTATCATTGTATGTTTTTGCTTATAGCTCCCCATTCCATATTGCATTTAGAAATTATTTTCAAAATTATGTTTTGATATATAAATGAATATACATGTCAACCATTGTAAGAATAATTTGCATATTTTACGAAAGCATATAAGAAGAGATTCAAACTCCAATTGACTAATGGTTTTAGAAGAATTTATATATTGTTCTAATAGCATGTTATGAGCCATGAATGATATTAAGAAGGGTTTCCAAGAACTTAGACATTGTTTATTTATATTTCTATCCTTCAAAATTTTACTTTTGAATATTGTAACATTGATGAGATATAATCCAAAACTCTAAAAGATTATTTTGGACTAAATTTATAACATCTCAACCTGAAGTTGAGCATGTGAGAGTTATAATGTTTTATTATTTGTATTCTTAAGAGAACTCTCAAATTAAATGTAAAATGTATAAAGAATTGCAATTATGAAATACTTATTCGTGTGAATTATTTTGTTCTAGTCCGGAAGAACCAGAAGCGACGCTTTGAGATGATTTATGTTATCGATAATTCTTATTTAATTTGACAATGATGATATCCATATGTTTATGAGTGTTTGATCAAATGTTGATAGAGTTCAGCTATATATATATATATATATATATATATATATATATATATATATATATATATATATATATATATATATATATATATATATATATATATATATATATATATATATATATATATATATATATATATAATCATATGAGACCACCCCCCTTATGTGAGAACCCTATTATATATGAGGACATATTACAACCGTTGGATCAGTTGCATCCAATGGCTACAATTTATCCCAATCAAATGTAATTTCAAATACAATTTTCCAGTGTTTTCTCTCTCCTCCTTCAATTTCTCTTCTCCCTTCTTACTGCTGTCTTCCTTTGCTTTGATTCTTCATCAATTCAGCTTCTAACTTCATTGATTCTTTGTCAAGGTAATTTTCGTTGATTTTAGTTTGATTTTCGTTGATTAAAGTTTGATTTTTATTGATTAAAGTTTGATTTTCAATCTCACTAGTTTATCGTGAAATGTTTTTTTTAATTTAGGGTTCTTTAATTTATAGTGTAATTCGAACTTTTATTTATAATTTCTGAGGATATGAATGGTTATAGAGATTGATTTTGTCAATTTTGGTACTTGCATTTCACTAATTTGTGCTTGAATTTTGATGCACACTAAGTGTTTGACAATATTCCCCAATGAATCCTATTATTTTATCAATTTCAAATGTAGTACATATTTAATTGATGATCTTCTTATTTAATATTCCCCAAGATTGTATTTTGTATATTGTTTCTGTTTCTTTCTCACCCTTTTGTGTAGATTTAATTTACTGATTGAGGTTGCACAGAAGGATGGAAAACTCTAGCTTAAGTGGGCAACTACCTGCAGTTGTGTTCAACCAATCCAATTTGCAAACCAAGTGTTTTAAGGTAATAATAATTGAGTTCTAATTTAGGGAATGTAATGTGCACACCAAGTGTTTGATAAAAGTCTCTGATATGATGTTACATATGTTATCCTTGCTGGTTACTTAGAGTCTTTAAGAAGATTTTTGGTCTTAAATTGATTCTAGTTCATAGCAGGCTCAACTGGGAATTGGATTTGGTTTAATTGCTACTTGCGTTATCATTGCTGATTTAAGGAGGGTCCCTTGATAGGCTTTGATTACTCTACATTGTTTTGTGGTCAGAGGATGCAAAGTAGGATATTGGTCAGCATTGAATTATGCATTTCTAGTGCACTATACTGCCTTTTCTGCTCTGTGCTGCTACATATCAAATGAAATTATAGATTGATTGAACCAAATTTTACTTTTGCTGATAATGTCTAATGTGGCCCATGCTGCCGATTTAAATTTATTCTTTAGCAATATACAAGTGTCTGAAAAAATCAACATTAAACTAACTTGTATTATTTGACAGTTCCTTTCAGGCATGGAAAGTGTATGGGTTTCAGTTATCTTATATCCCAGAAATATACTGGAGATAGGGCTGAAATCAAGGTACTGCGTGATTCGGCAGTGCACACATTCAACATTAAACTTGGTACTCATAGAAGGCTCATTCTAGCACATAGCACGGGTAAACCTCCCTCGTATTATATAGTTGCAGGATTTGTATTAAATTATAGGCTTACTAAGTATTTGCTCATTTAACAAATGAGCAACAAACTATTAACTCATTTGCTAAATGAGCAAAAAAGTGATTGCTCATTTCCCAAATGATCAAAGAAATGTTTACTTATTTTCCAAATGAGTAACTAATTATTTGCTCATTTGACAAATGAGCAAAGAAATGCTTGCTGATTTAATGAATGATCAAAGAAATGTTTGCTCATTTGACAAATGAGCAACAAACTATTTGCTCATTTTACAAATAAGCAAAAATGTGCAAATAATTTTTTGCTCATTTATTAAATGAGCAAATACTTTTATGCTCATTTATCAACTAACTATTTGCTCATTTGCTAAAAGTTGATCTTTCTTCATTGATGTTTACAAAAAATTACAGGTTATAAAATTGCAAAACAATTCTTTGCTCATTTGTCAAAAGAGCAAACTATTTAATGCTCATTTGTCCAATGAGCAGATAATTTTGGCTCATTTTGTCAAAAATTAATATTTATTTTTTACCAATTTGTCAAAAATGAGCAAATAATTTGTCAAAATGAGCAATTAATTTTTTGCTCATTTGTAAAATGAGCAATTATTTTTTGCTCATTTGTCAAATGAGCAATTAATTTTTGCTCACTTGTCAAATGAGCAACAAAATTCAATGCTCCTTTGTCAAATGAGCAAACTATTTAATGCTCATTTGTCAAATAGGTTATTGGCTGACTTCCTGACTGATTCAAGCAATACAAGAATACTACTATATGCAGGATTTTGGTGCCATTGCAGTAATTTTATGGCTTGTTCTGCACAAGAGATGTATTATTTGAGGGAATGTTCGACTAGTCCAAGTAAATGAGTCTACATGACCTAGCATGTTTATAATTACCAATGGTACAGAAAATCAGGGAAAAAACCCCATATGTGTTAACAGATTTCATGAACATGCTAGGCTTAGGCTCTACGCTCTTGCTGACACCTAGCTAATAATCCAGTGTAGTGATTCTTCAATAAGAGTATGAAATCTGTTGAAGAAGAGACATTCATACCTAGTAGAAACTTAATTCATTGGCAAAATTATGCATCATTTGTGAGTGTGTTTGAATGTTTCAAATACGTTAGCCTACTAGCTCAGGGGTAAAGCATTGTGCAAATGCACAAAAGATGTGAGTTCGAATCCCACGTAGGTTCATTTATGTAATGTGGAGACACAAGTTTGTATGAGAGTTTACTAGTAACAAAGTTTATATAGTTATAAATCATTTCAAACCATTTTTTTGCTCAATTAATTTAGTACGAATTTGTTTTTTATTTTTTTTTATTATTATTAATTTTGTTTATAGAGATAACCTATGTAGGAATTGAACCTACATCCCCTATGCATTTGCATAGTGCTCTACCATTTGAGCTAATAGGTTTATCATATGTTTTAAATCATTTTATATGTTATAAATTTTTAATCACCTCATTTGATAAATCAACAGAGAATTGTTTTCTCATTTGATAAAATGAACAAAGAATTGTTGCTCATTTGATAAATGAGCAAAGATTTGTTTGTTCGTCTGATAAATGAGCAAAGATTTGTTTGCTCCAACTCTGACAATATAAGAAAAACGAAGTATTGCTCATTTTTTCTTTCTCTATCTTATTACCTACAATAATCTTTTGATTGGAGATTGATAGAGTTTACTATTCTGCCAGATAAAAGAGGAGAGCACAATGAACAATTCTACCAACAGAAGCATTTTTATATAATTTGTTCTTTTATATACCACATTATATACCCTTTAGAAGTCAATTTCCTTCTGCTACATACTTTCTTTCTCACTTTGATTAGCTGAAAAAGCCAACATTTCGTTTATGGTTATTTGTTCTACTCAATCTCAATTTTGGCATACCCCTTCACCATCTTACCCCTCTTAAAATGGGATCGGACCAACAGCCCACCATTGGAACTTGGAACTTTTTCTTACACCCAATCAACTTTTTTAGCACAGACACACACACACACATGAAACAGAATCATCAACGAGTTTCAAGGAAATGTGTATCATATATAATGCAATGCTAATTTATAAGGCATATTTCGATGAGTTCAAGGTAAAGGCGAGATCGTAATTCATATATCTGACGAAATAATACCCAAGCATAACATGTATAGTGGATGGTCTCTGTTATTCCCAATACACGCCAAGTTGACTTCAAAAGCTTAAGTATCTCTTCCACTTTCTGTATTACAGATGGGTTATGGTTAACAGAAATGCATTCAAAAATCATACAATAGATAGACAAATTGGACATAAGGGATGAAAAAGCAAAAAGGTTTATTGATCAAAGCAGAAAAAGTCATGGGTATCTGTTTTCCTTCACACAATAGTTTGAGATCAGAGTGCAACTGTGGTATTTCAACTCCAATCACGATAAGCCAACAAGACAGATCATTATTCCAAACATTTTAAGTGACAATATCCACAAGCTAATCTCAAAATCTATAACCAAAGTATTTGCACGAATTTTTACCACTTTCTTTGCCCTATAATTACAAAATTGATACAATGGATTGTAGGTAGCAAATGGAAAAAAAAAATCAAGAAAAAGAGAAGAAAAACAGCAAAAATTTCCAGTACCTGGTATCTGGCACTCAATCCATTGCACCCCTGAAAAGTAGAACCAGGAAATGGTGATAGAATAAAGGACTCTATTACGCTGAACTTGTCCTTTGTCAACCACCATTCAGTGAAAACAGGTAATGGGATGTCACCTACAAAAGCATAATTAAGTAAAAAATGCATCACTTATATTCTTATACCTAGAAGCACAAATAGCTTCCTATGAAAGGAAAGCTAAAATACTTTCAACAAGCAGTACTACAATGATATACTCATGAATATTTCGAAGGATCAGAGCAAGAAAAAATAGCTTAATTAGAACAATAGTTACAACCCTACTACACCAGTAGTAAAATAGCTTGCATGAGTTCTATCTCACTTTGGGAAATAAAAAATTGACATTAAATCTACTCATCTAGTTTATATTGTGTTCTTACACCAATGTATGATGAGAATTTGTCATACTAGCCAATGCGCTCAAGAATTTAACAAATATCACAAGCATTTTTGGTGGATTAGTTCTAAGAAGGTTTTAAGTTTTTCATACTACATAACATTGACAATCATAGTGAAACAGAGTAAACTAACAAATTATCATAGGGGCCAAGCTAATTAACATAGTAACATCAAAATACAAACACACCAACTAAATTAATCACAACAAAATTATTCAATAAAACCGCACATAAATCACACAAAAAAAATGGTAAAATGACGCAAAAAAATAAGAGTCAAACAATAATAATCAAGAGTAGCACTGAAATTACGTAATATCGCTGAAATTCGAACACTGAAATCACTGGAATTCGAACATTAAAATCGTTGAAATTCGAACCTTAAATCCGGTTGAAAATTCTAGCCCTCAAATCGCTGAAGTTTGAACCCTAAAATCGCTGGAAAAATATTGAAAATCAAATCAAAAAATCAAAATCGACTTGAACTCATTCGAAATCAAAATCCCAAAAACATGTTTCAAAATCGATATTAAATTGAAATTTACATACCTTAACAGATTATCACAAAAAATTGATGAGCAAAAGCAAATAAATTGAAGAGCAAAGAAATGGAAGAGCGTAGAAATGGAAGAGTGTAGAATAACATGGAGGAAGAGAAAGAAAATCTAAAGAGGAGAGAGAAAATCTCAGCGGTTGGATTTGATCTAATCTAGCGGCTGAGATTTGTCCTCACATAAGGTGTGAGTTCTCAAATAAAGGGTGGTTCGCACCGGATCTCGACCCTATATATATATATATATATATATATATATATATATATATATATATATATATATATGACCTCTAGAAGAAGGTACAAGTAAGTCAAATATATATAAATGAATAAGAACCGTAATATTTTATATGAAGATATGTGTTATTATAAAGATATATTTATTTGGAATTTTGGCAAAAACATTGGTACATAAGAAAGAGATATATTCATCATTACATTCGATGTGTATTATTCTCATAAGTCAGATGACAAAGAAGATGATTTAACAATTCAAGTGAAGAAATGAAGACTCAAGTAAAATTTGAAAAATTAATTATCAATGAAGATTTTGCTGCTACACAGTGAAGTTCCTTGTGTTAGTCTTCGACTCATTGCATTGACGATCTTAGGTGATGTAAAAGTTAGGGGGAGAAAATACGCGCTACACTCTTTTTCCCTTAACCATGATTTTGTCCCACTGGATTTTCCTGATAAGGTTTTTGATGAGGTAGCATCTCAAGTGTATTAGGAAGAATGATGTACTCTTTTTCCTTCACTAGATTTTTATCCCACGGGGTTTTTCCTAGTAAGGTTTAAACGAGGCACAATCTTCAATATGAACATCCAAGGAAATATTTATGCGCATTAGCATCATATATTAGAAGATTATGGACATCTAAGGGGGAGTGTTGTAAAATATATATTTATGTATGTCCATTATACCTTTGTAACCACCTTAACATAATTAGGACTTTTTACCAAATTGAGCTTTTTTGGCAAAGTATTTACCAAATTGGTCTCGTGGCAAAAGTATTTCCCAAACTAAGCTTTTAGGGTAAAACGCTGTCTCGGACAGCGTTTTACACCCAGTTTTTTTTTTTTAAAAAAAATTCAAGACATAAAACTCTGTCTTAGACAGCGTTTTATGGTTAATTGACTTTTTTGTATGTATTTTGCTAAAATATATTGGAATACATGTATTTTGTGTATGTAAAAAGTAAAACGCTGGCGTTTAAGTAAAAAATGCATCACTTATATTCTTATACCTAGAAGCACAAATAGCTTCCTATGAAAGGAAAGCTAAAATACTTTCAACAAGCAGTACTACAATGATATACTCATGAATATTTCGAAGGATCAGAGCAAGAAAAAATAGCTTAATTAGAACAATAGTTACAACCCTACTACACCAGTAGTAAAATAGCTTGCATGAGTTCTATCTCACTTTGGGAAATAAAAAATTGACATTAAATCTACTCATCTAGTTTATATTGTGTTCTTACACCAATGTATGATGAGAATTTGTCATACTAGCCAATGCGCTCAAGAATTTAACAAATATCACAAGCATTTTTGGTGGATTAGTTCTAAGAAGGTTTTAAGTTTTTCATACTACATAACATTGACAATCATAGTGAAACAGAGTAAACTAACAAATTATCATAGGGGCCAAGCTAATTAACATAGTAACATCAAAATACAAACACACCAACTAAATTAATCACAACAAAATTATTCAATAAAACCGCACATAAATCACACAAAAAAAATGGTAAAATGACGCAAAAAAATAAGAGTCAAACAATAATAATCAAGAGTAGCACTGAAATTACGTAATATCGCTGAAATTCGAACACTGAAATCACTGGAATTCGAACATTAAAATCGTTGAAATTCGAACCTTAAATCCGGTTGAAAATTCTAGCCCTCAAATCGCTGAAGTTTGAACCCTAAAATCGCTGAAAAATATTGAAAATCAAATCAAAAAATCAAAATCGACTTGAACTCATTCGAAATCAAAATCCCAAAAACATGTTTCAAAATCGATATTAAATTGAAATTTACATACCTTAACAGATTATCACAAAAAATTGATGAGCAAAAGCAAATAAATTGAAGAGCAAAGAAATGGAAGAGCGTAGAAATGGAAGAGTGTAGAATAACATGGAGGAAGAGAAAGAAAATCTAAAGAGGAGAGAGAAAATCTCAGCGGTTGGATTTGATCTAATCTAGCGGCTGAGATTTGTCCTCACATAAGGTGTGAGTTCTCAAATAAAGGGTGGTTCGCACCGGATCTCGACCCTATATATATATATATATATATATATATATATATATATATATATATATATATGACCTCTAGAAGAAGGTACAAGTAAGTCAAATATATATAAATGAATAAGAACCGTAATATTTTATATGAAGATATGTGTTATTATAAAGATATATTTATTTGGAATTTTGGCAAAAACATTGGTACATAAGAAAGAGATATATTCATCATTACATTCGATGTGTATTATTCTCATAAGTCAGATGACAAAGAAGATGATTTAACAATTCAAGTGAAGAAATGAAGACTCAAGTAAAATTTGAAAAATTAATTATCAATGAAGATTTTGCTGCTACACAGTGAAGTTCCTTGTGTTAGTCTTCGACTCATTGCATTGACGATCTTAGGTGATGTAAAAGTTAGGGGGAGAAAATACGCGCTACACTCTTTTTCCCTTAACCATGATTTTGTCCCACTGGATTTTCCTGATAAGGTTTTTGATGAGGTAGCATCTCAAGTGTATTAGGAAGAATGATGTACTCTTTTTCCTTCACTAGATTTTTATCCCACGGGGTTTTTCCTAGTAAGGTTTAAACGAGGCACAATCTTCAATATGAACATCCAAGGAAATATTTATGCGCATTAGCATCATATATTAGAAGATTATGGACATCTAAGGGGGAGTGTTGTAAAATATATATTTATGTATGTCCATTATACCTTTGTAACCACCTTAACATAATTAGGACTTTTTACCAAATTGAGCTTTTTTGGCAAAGTATTTACCAAATTGGTCTCGTGGCAAAAGTATTTCCCAAACTAAGCTTTTAGGGTAAAACGCTGTCTCGGACAGCGTTTTACACCCAGTTTTTTTTTTTAAAAAAAATTCAAGACATAAAACTCTGTCTTAGACAGCGTTTTATGGTTAATTGACTTTTTTGTATGTATTTTGCTAAAATATATTGGAATACATGTATTTTGTGTATGTAAAAAGTAAAACGCTGGCGTTTAAGTAAAAAATGCATCACTTATATTCTTATACCTAGAAGCACAAATAGCTTCCTATGAAAGGAAAGCTAAAATACTTTCAACAAGCAGTACTACAATGATATACTCATGAATATTTCGAAGGATCAGAGCAAGAAAAAATAGCTTAATTAGAACAATAGTTACAACCCTACTACACCAGTAGTAAAATAGCTTGCATGAGTTCTATCTCACTTTGGGAAATAAAAAATTGACATTAAATCTACTCATCTAGTTTATATTGTGTTCTTACACCAATGTATGATGAGAATTTGTCATACTAGCCAATGCGCTCAAGAATTTAACAAATATCACAAGCATTTTTGGTGGATTAGTTCTAAGAAGGTTTTAAGTTTTTCATACTACATAACATTGACAATCATAGTGAAACAGAGTAAACTAACAAATTATCATAGGGGCCAAGCTAATTAACATAGTAACATCAAAATACAAACACACCAACTAAATTAATCACAACAAAATTATTCAATAAAACCGCACATAAATCACACAAAAAAAATGGTAAAATGACGCAAAAAAATAAGAGTCAAACAATAATAATCAAGAGTAGCACTGAAATTACGTAATATCGCTGAAATTCGAACACTGAAATCACTGGAATTCGAACATTAAAATCGTTGAAATTCGAACCTTAAATCCGGTTGAAAATTCTAGCCCTCAAATCGCTGAAGTTTGAACCCTAAAATCGCTGGAAAAATATTGAAAATCAAATCAAAAAATCAAAATCGACTTGAACTCATTCGAAATCAAAATCCCAAAAACATGTTTCAAAATCGATATTAAATTGAAATTTACATACCTTAACAGATTATCACAAAAAATTGATGAGCAAAAGCAAATAAATTGAAGAGCAAAGAAATGGAAGAGCGTAGAAATGGAAGAGTGTAGAATAACATGGAGGAAGAGAAAGAAAATCTAAAGAGGAGAGAGAAAATCTCAGCGGTTGGATTTGATCTAATCTAGCGGCTGAGATTTGTCCTCACATAAGGTGTGAGTTCTCAAATAAAGGGTGGTTCGCACCGGATCTCGACCCTATATATATATATATGACCTCTAGAAGAAGGTACAAGTAAGTCAAATATATATAAATGAATAAGAACCGTAATATTTTATATGAAGATATGTGTTATTATAAAGATATATTTATTTGGAATTTTGGCAAAAACATTGGTACATAAGAAAGAGATATATTCATCATTACATTCGATGTGTATTATTCTCATAAGTCAGATGACAAAGAAGATGATTTAACAATTCAAGTGAAGAAATGAAGACTCAAGTAAAATTTGAAAAATTAATTATCAATGAAGATTTTGCTGCTACACAGTGAAGTTCCTTGTGTTAGTCTTCGACTCATTGCATTGACGATCTTAGGTGATGTAAAAGTTAGGGGGAGAAAATACGCGCTACACTCTTTTTCCCTTAACCATGATTTTGTCCCACTGGATTTTCCTGATAAGGTTTTTGATGAGGTAGCATCTCAAGTGTATTAGGAAGAATGATGTACTCTTTTTCCTTCACTAGATTTTTATCCCACGGGGTTTTTCCTAGTAAGGTTTAAACGAGGCACAATCTTCAATATGAACATCCAAGGAAATATTTATGCGCATTAGCATCATATATTAGAAGATTATGGACATCTAAGGGGGAGTGTTGTAAAATATATATTTATGTATGTCCATTATACCTTTGTAACCACCTTAACATAATTAGGACTTTTTACCAAATTGAGCTTTTTTGGCAAAGTATTTACCAAATTGGTCTCGTGGCAAAAGTATTTCCCAAACTAAGCTTTTAGGGTAAAACGCTGTCTCGGACAGCGTTTTACACCCAGTTTTTTTTTTTAAAAAAAAAATTCAAGACATAAAACTCTGTCTTAGACAGCGTTTTATGGTTAATTGACTTTTTTGTATGTATTTTGCTAAAATATATTGGAATACATGTATTTTGTGTATGTAAAAAGTAAAACGCTGGCGTTTAAGTAAAAAATGCATCACTTATATTCTTATACCTAGAAGCACAAATAGCTTCCTATGAAAGGAAAGCTAAAATACTTTCAACAAGCAGTACTACAATGATATACTCATGAATATTTCGAAGGATCAGAGCAAGAAAAAATAGCTTAATTAGAACAATAGTTACAACCCTACTACACCAGTAGTAAAATAGCTTGCATGAGTTCTATCTCACTTTGGGAAATAAAAAATTGACATTAAATCTACTCATCTAGTTTATATTGTGTTCTTACACCAATGTATGATGAGAATTTGTCATACTAGCCAATGCGCTCAAGAATTTAACAAATATCACAAGCATTTTTGGTGGATTAGTTCTAAGAAGGTTTTAAGTTTTTCATACTACATAACATTGACAATCATAGTGAAACAGAGTAAACTAACAAATTATCATAGGGGCCAAGCTAATTAACATAGTAACATCAAAATACAAACACACCAACTAAATTAATCACAACAAAATTATTCAATAAAACCGCACATAAATCACACAAAAAAAATGGTAAAATGACGCAAAAAAATAAGAGTCAAACAATAATAATCAAGAGTAGCACTGAAATTACGTAATATCGCTGAAATTCGAACACTGAAATCACTGGAATTCGAACATTAAAATCGTTGAAATTCGAACCTTAAATCCGGTTGAAAATTCTAGCCCTCAAATCGCTGAAGTTTGAACCCTAAAATCGCTGAAAAATATTGAAAATCAAATCAAAAAATCAAAATCGACTTGAACTCATTCGAAATCAAAATCCCAAAAACATGTTTCAAAATCGATATTAAATTGAAATTTACATACCTTAACAGATTATCACAAAAAATTGATGAGCAAAAGCAAATAAATTGAAGAGCAAAGAAATGGAAGAGCGTAGAAATGGAAGAGTGTAGAATAACATGGAGGAAGAGAAAGAAAATCTAAAGAGGAGAGAGAAAATCTCAGCGGTTGGATTTGATCTAATCTAGCGGCTGAGATTTGTCCTCACATAAGGTGTGAGTTCTCAAATAAAGGGTGGTTCGCATCGGATCTCGACCCTATATATATATATATATGACCTCTAGAAGAAGGTACAAGTAAGTCAAATATATATAAATGAATAAGAACCGTAATATTTTATATGAAGATATATGTTATTATAAAGATATATTTATTTGGAATTTTGGCAAAAACATTGGTACATAAGAAAGAGATATATTCATCATTACATTCGATGTGTATTATTCTCATAAGTCAGATGACAAAGAAGATGATTTAACAATTCAAGTGAAGAAATGAAGACTCAAGTAAAATTTGAAAAATTAATTATCAATGAAGATTTTGCTGCTACACAGTGAAGTTCCTTGTGTTAGTCTTCGACTCATTGCATTGACGATCTTAGGTGATGTAAAAGTTAGGGGGAGAAAATACGCGCTACACTCTTTTTCCCTTAACCATGATTTTGTCCCACTGGATTTTCCTGATAAGGTTTTTGATGAGGTAGCATCTCAAGTGTATTAGGAAGAATGATGTACTCTTTTTCCTTCACTAGATATTTATCCCACGGGGTTTTTCCTAGTAAGGTTTAAACGAGGCACAATCTTCAATATGAACATCCAAGGAAATATTTATGCGCATTAGCATCATATATTAGAAGATTATGGACATCTAAGGGGGAGTGTTGTAAAATATATATTTATGTATGTCCATTATACCTTTGTAACCACCTTAACATAATTAGGACTTTTTACCAAATTGAGCTTTTTTGGCAAAGTATTTACCAAATTGGTCTCGTGGCAAAAGTATTTCCCAAACTAAGCTTTTAGGGTAAAACGCTGTCTCGGACAGCGTTTTACACCCAGTTTTTTTTTTTTAAAAAAAATTCAAGACATAAAACTCTGTCTTAGACAGCGTTTTATGGTTAATTGACTTTTTTGTATGTATTTTGCTAAAATATATTGGAATACATGTATTTTGTGTATGTAAAAAGTAAAACGCTGGCGTTTAAGTAAAAAATGCATCACTTATATTCTTATACCTAGAAGCACAAATAGCTTCCTATGAAAGGAAAGCTAAAATACTTTCAACAAGCAGTACTACAATGATATACTCATGAATATTTCGAAGGATCAGAGCAAGAAAAAATAGCTTAATTAGAACAATAGTTACAACCCTACTACACCAGTAGTAAAATAGCTTGCATGAGTTCTATCTCACTTTGGGAAATAAAAAATTGACATTAAATCTACTCATCTAGTTTATATTGTGTTCTTACACCAATGTATGATGAGAATTTGTCATAC
Source organism: Chenopodium quinoa (assembly GCF_001683475.1). Taxonomy (NCBI): domain Eukaryota; kingdom Viridiplantae; phylum Streptophyta; class Magnoliopsida; order Caryophyllales; family Amaranthaceae; genus Chenopodium; species Chenopodium quinoa. Next base: position 1,087,228 of record NW_018742372.1, read on the forward strand.
TAGCCAATGCGCTCAAGAATTTAACAAATATCACAAGCATTTTTGGTGGATTAGTTCTAAGAAGGTTTTAAGTTTTTCATACTACATAACATTGACAATCATAGTGAAACAGAGTAAACTAACAAATTATCATAGGGGCCAAGCTAATTAACATAGTAACATCAAAATACAAACACACCAACTAAATTAATCACAACAAAATTATTCAATAAAACCGCACATAAATCACACAAAAAAAATGGTAAAATGACGCAAAAAAATAAGAGTCAAACAATAATAATCAAGAGTAGCACTGAAATTACGTAATATCGCTGAAATTCGAACACTGAAATCACTGGAATTCGAACATTAAAATCGTTGAAATTCGAACCTTAAATCCGGTTGAAAATTCTAGCCCTCAAATCGCTGAAGTTTGAACCCTAAAATCGCTGGAAAAATATTGAAAATCAAATCAAAAAATCAAAATCGACTTGAACTCATTCGAAATCAAAATCCCAAAAACATGTTTCAAAATCGATATTAAATTGAAATTTACATACCTTAACAGATTATCACAAAAAATTGATGAGCAAAAGCAAATAAATTGAAGAGCAAAGAAATGGAAGAGCGTAGAAATGGAAGAGTGTAGAATAACATGGAGGAAGAGAAAGAAAATCTAAAGAGGAGAGAGAAAATCTCAGCGGTTGGATTTGATCTAATCTAGCGGCTGAGATTTGTCCTCACATAAGGTGTGAGTTCTCAAATAAAGGGTGGTTCGCACCGGATCTCGACCCTATATATATATATATGACCTCTAGAAGAAGGTACAAGTAAGTCAAATATATATAAATGAATAAGAACCGTAATATTTTATATGAAGATATGTGTTATTATAAAGATATATTTATTTGGAATTTTGGCAAAAACATTGGTACATAAGAAAGAGATATATTCATCATTACATTCGATGTGTATTATTCTCATAAGTCAGATGACAAAGAAGATGATTTAACAATTCAAGTGAAGAAATGAAGACTCAAGTAAAATTTGAAAAATTAATTATCAATGAAGATTTTGCTGCTACACAGTGAAGTTCCTTGTGTTAGTCTTCGACTCATTGCATTGACGATCTTAGGTGATGTAAAAGTTAGGGGGAGAAAATACGCGCTACACTCTTTTTCCCTTAACCATGATTTTGTCCCACTGGATTTTCCTGATAAGGTTTTTGATGAGGTAGCATCTCAAGTGTATTAGGAAGAATGATGTACTCTTTTTCCTTCACTAGATTTTTATCCCACGGGGTTTTTCCTAGTAAGGTTTAAACGAGGCACAATCTTCAATATGAACATCCAAGGAAATATTTATGCGCATTAGCATCATATATTAGAAGATTATGGACATCTAAGGGGGAGTGTTGTAAAATATATATTTATGTATGTCCATTATACCTTTGTAACCACCTTAACATAATTAGGACTTTTTACCAAATTGAGCTTTTTTGGCAAAGTATTTACCAAATTGGTCTCGTGGCAAAAGTATTTCCCAAACTAAGCTTTTAGGGTAAAACGCTGTCTCGGACAGCGTTTTACACCCAGTTTTTTTTTTTAAAAAAAAATTCAAGACATAAAACTCTGTCTTAGACAGTGTTTTATGGTTAATTGACTTTTTTGTATGTATTTTGCTAAAATATATTGGAATACATGTATTTTGTGTATGTAAAAAGTAAAACGCTGGCGTTTTACTTAAAGAATTAAACGACAAAAGTATTATTCCCAATTAAACGTAGCTGCAATTCGATATAAGTCCCGCAATATTGTACGGAGGCAAACGCTGCCTCAGGCTGCGTTTTATTTTATACAATAAAACACTGCCTGAGGCAACGTTTATTGGGATTTTTTTTATATAAAATATGAAATACGAAGTTTAAGAAAAAAAAATCTGGGTATAAAACGCTGTCCGAGACAACGTTTTACCCCAGAAGCTTAGTTTTGGAAATACTTTTGCCACGAGACCAATTTGGTAAATAATTTGCCAACAAAACTCAATTTGGTTAAAAGTCCACATAATTATTTATCTTGTAACCCTCATTTAACTCTCTTTAGTTTTATCATCTACTTTGTAACTTTTGCATAAATATGACTCTTTATTGCTTTAGGGCGTTACTATACTCATATGTATAAACATTGCCTAATGAAGAAATTGATCCGACAATAATACTCTCTTCAACTTCCTCTTTTGTTCTATGTTTAATAATGTCCTCTATTTCATAACAGTTTTGTTGTTTATTAGGTGTTGTTGGATTTATTAGATTAGGGTTTAGGGGTTTTGTAAAGTAGTTTCATCAATCTCTTTCCTCCTTTGTTGCAGCCTTCACATTCAAAGCTACCATGCCGAAGCATTACAGACCAGCGGTCAGCTTTATCCCTCTACTCTAACCTTATTGTTTCTTCACATTCAGTTTCTTCACATTCTTTCAATGCCTCACATCATTCTCACCATTTTTTCAGGGCAAGAAAAAGGAAGGTAACGCCGCCAAATACGTTACTCGTTCTCAGGCTGTCAAGAGTCTCCAAGTCACTCTCCCTCTTTTTAGGTCTGAATTTCATTCACTTTTTTTATTCAAACTTTTTTTTTTTGAATTTGAGTTTCTGTACCTTAATTATTGTATGCATTGTGTTTTTTTTTTTTTGTTAAAACCCTAAATTTTAATGTTTTTTTTTCGCAATTTATAATATTGGGTTTATCTTCAATTGCTATGAAATTTCTGTTATTGGAGAGCTAGTATGGTATAATTTCCAGAATTTATATTGGTTATAGTTATTAATTGATAATGAGAATGATTGTGGAGGGAATCAGGGAATTGGGAATTTCTCGATTTGTTGGAGGAGTAATTGGTTTTGTAGCTGCATCTGTTACGTTATTAATTTGATTAATGCTTGGTTCTCCAGGAAAATATGCATTTGGAAGGGTATTTTCCCTCGTGATCCGAAGAAGAAAATAAAAGGGAATCATCAGACTTATTATCATACTAAGGATATATCTTTCCTTCATCATGATCCACTTGTGGATATACACCGTGATATTAGGGCGCATGACAAGAAGATTAAAAAGGCTTTATCGAAGAAGAATAAGCCCCGTGCTGTTCGTCTTGAAGAACATAAACCTTCTTACAGTTTAGATAGGCTTATCTTAGAGAGGTATGTATTTGTGTTTATGACCTTGTTTGGTTTATAGTGTTTTCATCGATCTCAATTTCTTGTTCTGTGTGGTGATTAGGTACCCGAGGTTTATTGATGCACTTGGGGATTTGGATGACTGTCTTACTATGATCCACCTGTTTGCTTCTTTGCCAACATTACAAAATGAAAAAGTTGATGTAAAACGTATCCATAATTGCCGTAGGTCAGTAATGGTGATTTATTTTTCTTTGTTTGCTCATAATATTTACCTTCTCACTGCTTAACTTGTCATTGACTCATTGACTTTCATACTCATGTTTTGTCGGCTTTGTTTAGGTTGAGTCACGAATGGCAAGCATACATTTCTCGAACCAACAAGTTACGCAAGACTTTCATTTCAGTGAAAGGCATCTATTATCAGGTACTTAGGCATGTCTTGACAATATCTATTCCCAGTTTTAATCAGGGTATTGAATTTCAGCCACATCACTGCACTGCTACTATAGCGTAAATGTGGAGCTTACCTTAGCTGTGATTTTAGGCTGGAAAAACTTGAAACATCTGCACTGCCCGTAATAGTGGCTCTTTAACTTATATTGCAATTGTGATTGAATCTGAGATTTAATACCTTGGTTGAATAAATCCAACATCGATTCCTTTGATTTTACACCATATTTTAAGTCCTACATAGTTTATATCTGCTAATCATGTTCAAATTAACTTGTATATGTGTTAGGTAGAGGTGGATGGACAAAAAATAACATGGATTGCCCCTCATTCAATTCAACAAGTCGTGACTGATGATGTTGATTTTAATGTCATGCTAACCTTTCTGGAATACTATGAGGTAACGATGCTTCAGTTTCTTTTCTGTCTTTCCTATTTTGGGTTTATGGTTTTTTTTTTAGCTATTTGGACAGAAAATATCTAACTGTGCCAAAAGTAAAAGTGTAATACCTGATTGTACTGCTATTGATTGATTTACTCCATGACTTGCATCAAGTAAACAGTATATCTATAGATTTTGGCAGTTTGTGGACTTTATTGGGATTTGGCATACTAAAAAATATTGCCAGCCTCTCTGTGCTTGTAATCATTATATTTTATTATTATTGCTGCAGACTCTTCTTGCTTTTGTGAACTTCAAACTTTACCACTCCATAGATGTGAAGTACCCACCAATTCTTGATCCTCGATTGGAAGCATTAGCAGCAGGTAACAACCCCTTCCAGCTCTCTCCCCCTCCTCCCCTTTCACTTAATTAGACATTCTCAAGACTAGTAGTGTTAAAATTTCCAAAATTGAGCCAATGTTAAATACGCCTTTGTTGAATCTGCAATGGTATTAAATATTCCATGGCCTGAGATAGTTACATGGAGTCTTAACCTGGGTTAATATGGTATTAAATTTGGATTAAGTAAGTAAATTAGTCCTTTTTTAAGACAAGGATGGAGTAACTTAAATCCATTTTCACATCTATTTAGTGAAACCATGTAAAGTACCAATGTTTGGGCTTTAAGGAGTAGTAAAGCTTTAAGTTTTCTGATTTGCAAGAGCATCCTTTGAAAATTGTAGCTAGTGTTATGGCTTTATAATATTTTTAACTCAACATGTGAAGTTTGTTAGTTTTCATGTGTTCTATTACTTCTATAGCTGTATGTAATATTAAAAAAACCTTAATTTTGAAAAATTAACCATTGGGTATCAAATAATTGATGTATAATCTTGTAATTGCTTCCTACCGTTGGATTTGACTTGAATAAAGCTGAGGGTTCATGCGTTAGTTGTTGTTGTTGAAACATGAATAACCATTCGTAGCTGGTGGTGAAGTTGAGAAAGGCAACAATACCTCTATGATATCTGTTTTTGACTGGGAAGAGAGAGTCCATAAGTCCCTTCATGGAAGTTATATATTAATCAGGGGAGACTATTAATTGTATTGCTTAATTTGGTGTATACTTGGGTTAGATGTTTTTTTTAAAAAAAAAAATAAAAAAAATTGAAACTATATATCAAGGCTTATAGGTTACATTTTTTTTTTAATAATCTCATTTTAAACTTTTCTATTCTACATTAAAAGTAATCCTCTCTTAGCACCTTAGTTATGGGGGACTTTAGTAGAGGAAGTCTTTGAGGAATTGTTTTTCATATGAATCACCATGAGTAGCTGGTGAAGAAGCAGTGAAACTGAGAATAGCTAAAAGCTGGTGATCAACTTCATTTTTCATGTGGTTCACTCAAACAGAGATCACATCCCAATGATGACTTGCTTTCATTTATTGGGAGATTATAAGTGTGGGAAATATGTTGCTGACATGGTAATGCTTGAGTGGGAGATGTGTGTTTCTAGAAAATTTGAAATATTGTAAATTCTGAATACTGCATGGTAGAATACAATTCAGATATGGAACCTTGCCTTGCTCTTGGTAATTATAATTGATCTTCTTGGAAAGTAGTTTTAGGTTTAAATTTTTCATGGGATTATCATTTGCCTTATACAGGGATAATTTTTTGTGATTCGGCATGACCAGGGAATATTGTTTCATTGCTGAGTCTGGTAGAAAGGCTGTGAAATCACTGCTAGATTACAAACTTATTGTTGCAAAATCCACAATCAAATTAACAAATATGATATGGTTCATGAATCTTCAGAATGCTGTTGCAGGGTGCGTCATGTACATAAAGTTTCTTAAAGGCTAATATGTATTTATTTTTATAATCTTTTTTTTAATATTTATTTTCATATCTGCTACAGATCTATATGCACTTTCAAGGTACATTGCCAATAGATCCAAGGAGCAAGGAGGCAATGAATTATCTAGTAAACTAGATGAATCACAGCTAACGCTTGCACAACTTCAACATCAGCTGGTCCCTTGTGAGCCTGGAGTGTTAATGCATCTTGTTGAAGAAACTGAGATTGAGGATGATGCGGATGAAGAAACGAAGGAGTGCAGGTCACTTTTTAAGAACATGAGATTCTTCTTGGGGCGAGAGGTGATATATACAAGATCCATATTAGCAATATTTTTCTAGTCCTAGAATCGATGCAATTGAATATTTGTTTCCTTTCATACATCAAATGTATGCCAAATAACCTGAAGTGGTTACAAGACTTACAACCCTTAGCTAACTAATGATGAATTACTCGGTCACTAATTCTGATTCTGTATTTGCATCCTTGTGTGCTTCTCAGTGTCTGTAGATTGTAGATATAAATTTTTTTATAAAATTTGTGGCCGTGTGTTAGTCCTCCCCCAAGGGGAGGAGGTGATTATTTAAGTGGCCTGGCTTTATTCAGGCGTGGTCTATTTTTATGTTATTACTTGTTTGCTTTGTATGTTTTCTTGTATATATTCTTATTACTACTAATTGCTTGTGGTAAAGTTATTATTATTATTATTATTATTTTTTATTTAATTTAATTTAATTTTTTTTTTCCTGCTCATGTGTTCCAAGTTTTTGCTTTACTTCTCTTTATCTTATGTAATTGCATCAAAGTGGATTCACTTTGCATATGTCTAACTATTTGATTATAGGTTCCCCGGGAGCCGTTGCTTTTTGTGATCTCTGCCTTTGGTGGAATGGTCTCTTGGGAGGGAGATGGAGCTCCATTTGAGGAGTCTGACACAAGCATTACTCATCAGGTAAGCTGGCAAGCCTGATTTCCCATGTTCAGTGTAGTGATATTGGCACATGAAGGGTAGTTGTATCCTATGGTTTACGAATTGTGTTTCTAAATGTAGAATGTTGAATTATATAAGGTTAATGGGACCCAGCTAACGAAAGTTTGAGAATAATAAGAAAAAAAGGAACCTGTGAAATGGGATATAAAGCACGGAATAACAGAAGAGATTCTTTTTGTGTGTTTTTTTTTGGGTCCTCACTTAGTGCCTTTAGTGGTGAAGCAACTCCATTAAATACTCTCCATTTCAGAAGTACTTGATGATTATTGTTTGCTCACAAATTAATGCAATTGGAGAAAGTGTTGATGTAGTGAATGAGTGTAAGATGAAAGTAAATAAAATAAAAGAGTGTAAAAAGGTGGGTGGTTGCAAGTAAAACATGGATATTGTAGGAGCGATTGAGTGAAAAGATGTAAATATTGTGGGTGTAAGAGGGGTAAGATAATAAAACAAGTGTGCCAAAAATGGAATAAAAGGAAAGTGCTTCGAACTTTCTGAAATGGACAATAATAAAGTTTTAAGAACTTTCAGAACTGTGGAATCACATAGTTTATTCAGTATTTCTAGATTGATAGTGATAATAATGGTGAATCTGTTTAAATAATGAAATTTTTTTTAGGCTGGCATCTTGCATCTGTGATTATTGTAAAGTTTTATAAAGGGTCAAGAGTGTATCATGGTGGAAGTTATGGATTGATAGGAGTACTAATTTTGACAGGCAATTATTTGCTGAATAAAGAATGCCATCAAGTTCTTTTCTTTTTTGGTTACTTCTGCAACTCTTGCTTCTCTTTATTAAGTTAAAACTACAAAACTGGTATGCATTTGTTCACTAGACAAGATTGCATTACCATCAGGATAGAAATAATTTTGGTGTAAATACTCAATAATCCTAAAGAACATTTCCATTACCACATATCATGGTCCTTGCTGGTCTATTGATTTTCTTTTAAGTAGGATTGCTGGCATGCTATTTCATCATAGATTGTGTTTTAGGTCGTAGGACTTGCCTAAAATGTACATGGGTTTATGATGATTGTATCTTGTGGTCTCACCTGCCCCCTTCTCTTCTTTTTTCCTTTATTTTGCTGTTTGTACTTTTGAAATGGACTGTACTCTAATAGTATATTTCGTTCCTGTAGATTGTTGATCGTCCGACTCAAAATCATTTGTTTCTGTGTAGAGAATATATTCAGCCTCAATGGGTCTTTGATTCTGTAAACGCTCGTATAATACTGCCTACTGAGGATTATCTGGTGGGAAAGTATGTACTAAAATAGTTTTTAACCCCCCTTTGTGTCTCCGTTTAAAATTACGTTGATCCCAAGAATGCTTTATGGCTGCTATTTATGTGCAATATTTTGACCTGTCTTGTGGATTTCTCACTTATTTTGACTTTGCAATCAACTTGAAAAGGCATGTTTGGTCCTCATTTCAAGGCCTTGAGGGCCTTGGCACATGCTATTCTAAAAAATATGAAAGCATATTTGGATATAATATCTAGGGTTTTTCTACATTATACCCCTCTAGTATTGGATTTTCTAAGCTATACCCAATGTTTTTGAAAGTTACATGTTGTATGCGTTAGGTCCAATAAGTGAACACAATATAACCTTGCCGTCACCTCGTCATTAGGTTCCATCGTTTAGTTTATTATTCATTATCATCTTCCTCTAATTACTCCAATTTGCTGGAAAACATCATCATAAGTTTATCACCTCCTTTCTTCCTCCATCCCTCTTCTCACTCCTATCCCCCTTTTCCATTAAACTCCAACTTCCAAACCACTTCTAGCACAACTAGTAGAGCCACTAACACCCTCTTCCAATATTGCATCCACTGCCGCAACTAGCACCTCGCAACTAGCAGCACCTCAATGGCTATTCTATCGTACGGCTTATCAACTCGACTGTCATAGAATCGTCGCCACTCAACAATTGTTGATATGTACATACAATTCTTATGAATTCTCAATAAAAATCCACTTCCATGAAATAGTATTCTTAATTTATACACACATCAACATCTACATTTCCATTCAGCATTAACCCAATAATCAACTGAAAAAATGACAAAAATCAGCATTCCCTCTTTGTTGGCTATCCACCGCTCAAACGGTGACTTGTCAATTTTTCAAGGAGGGATGAAATCCTCGAGTTTTTTAGGTGGGTTGTGTTTTATTTTTTTTTTGGTGCAAGAAAGGTGAGTTGGGTAGTTGAGGAAAGAGAAAGTGGGGTTTTTAATAGTCAGAGTGGGAGAGGATTATGGTAGTGGGTTTGAGGAAGAGAGAGAAAGGAGGGAGGTGGGTGGTGCTGGTTGCTGCAGTGGGAGTGTAGTGAGGGTGGTTAAGTTTTATTGTATGTTTTTTTTAAATATGAATTATTGCAAAGGATATGGTGTGTTCACTTTTTGCATCTAAAGGGTACTACACGTAACTTTTAAAAACATTGGGTGCTGCTTAGAAAGTGCAATACTGCTGTGGTATAATTTAGAAAAACCCAAATATTCTATAAGGTCAACTTGTAGAGAAAGAAGGGTATAAGGTCAACTTGTGAAAGCTGATGTTGCCTGTAAGACTGTCTTATGTGTTTGTTTATTAGTTGTTAGTGCTAAGCCTCATGATCCAAGGGATAAATAACGTCCATATTTTTTTTATCATGAAAATCTAATCTGCAGTTCAGGTTTATTGGCATGTTACAGCAAGTTAATGTAAGACTGGAAGAAACTTTAGGTTTGCTGTAGATTAATGCAATTTATGTGCAGGGTCCCGCCACCACATCTCTCTCCCTTTGTTGACAACGATGCAGAGGGGTACACCCCTGATTATGCACAGAAAATTAAGCAGCTTCAGGCTGCTGTTAGAAAACAAGTATTGCCAGTACCATCAATTGGGAATGAAGATCAGAATGACACTCAGAATCTATTGTTGGAGGGTGTTGCGGGTCGTGTAGAAGCTAACAAGGCAGCTGAGAGAAAGAAAGAGGTACATTCCTTTTTGAAGTTTGTTTGCTTACAATTGAATTGACTTCCACTTTATCCAATTTCATTGAAAGGTTTTGTGGTTTAGAAGTTTTAACTGTGGATGGCATGCTATTAAAGGCTAGTCTAAGCTAAATTCTCTTTTCCTTCAATCCTTTATCCCATTTATAATGATTAGCCTGCACTTGAGATCTGACTATACTTTATTGGTTGGCTGCAAAATTATACTTCCTCCGTTTTATATTTGCACCATTTTTCTTATAGGGAAGCTGCATATTAATTGCACCAATTCTATAATGGGTATACTTTCATTCACTTTTTGTTTGTGTTCACACACCAAGTACCTATTTCACCCTTACTCACATTTGATATTTACCCTTGTTACCTCACTTTTACGCTCTTCTTTATTTTTAGTCCCATCATTCACATGGGCATTTTGGTTTTTTTATTCCTTTCTTAAACTTTGTGCCCAACCCAAATGGCGCACTTAAAAAAATAAAAAAAATGAGGAAGTATTTGATATTCTGTTACCTGCCTATGTTTCTTTTTAGTTGACACTACTTTCGTTACACTTGCTAATGTATACCTTATTAATATCTATAATTATCAAAAAATAAAAAAATTATAAAGGTGGTTTTATGAATTTATGTATCAAGATGAATATAACAAGATCCTAAGTGATTATGTCGTCTTTTTGTATAACTCACAAATGACAGTCAAAAGGGAGGGTGAACAATGCATAAGTCAAAATGTGTCGATTAGAAAGAAATGGAGGAAGACTTTATCAATTATCATTGTTTTAAAATATATTGTGTCAATTTTGGCAATTGGCAGTTAGAGGCTAGACTATAGCAGTTTATAAGAAAGCTACAAAAGGGGTACAGTGCTTCCTAATTTGCAAAATTAGGCCATATATGTACCACTTTCACTTATATTTTGCCTTATGTTCATGAGCGATTATTGATTTAACTAAATGTGGGTTGATCAATGATTTTGACATTTTATCTCTAGCCTAATACAAATACTAATGCGCATTATACGGTTATTGCTGAAAAGGGCCTATTTGGTGACTTTATTATACTGTCATTTGTGGCTAAACCTAATTTCTTCATTTAATATGGAATTCATATTGAGTAATTTTTTGTTTTTCGTCTTTTTTTTGGTGATTGTGTATTTACTATTAACAATGGGCGGGGCAAAAAATGACCGGATAACTTGTGCAACTCACTTCATAATCCTATTCATAACTTAATGTCCATTTAGGGACAAAATCATATCTTTAGTTTTGCCTTTGTGTTGCTTTGCTCTATGTAATCTTAAAGCTCCTGATTGATGGGTGCAGATGTCAAAACAAGAGAAACAGCATCACGAAGAGATGAAAATGGAACTTCAGGGTATTAGCCCTGCAACTGGTACTATTCAGAATGTTCAGGCTCCAGATCAAGATCAAGATCAAGATCAAGATCAAGATCAAGATCAGGCGGATAACGATCAGATGTCTGAGGAGCCTGACATGTCAGAATTGACAATGTCTCGACGTAAAAGAGGGCTTTATGAATCGATACGTATCAGTAAGCAACGAAGGAAGGCTAAGGTTGACCATCTTGAGTATAGAAAACGAAGTATTGCTAAAAACCAGAAGTGAGGAAAAGATTGAAGCAGCTCCAACATGCATTGTTACTGAAGCTTTGCATTTTTGGTTCTGGAAATTAAGTAAATCTGTGAGGAAAATGTAGTATAATTTGTGGTTTAACAGAGGGATGCATTCTATGTTATTGTCCTGAAATTTTGGTAGCAGTTTTGCCTGAGACACAAATCATTTCTTAATTTTCTTCTAGTAGCTGTTTATTTCACCTTTTTATTGCAAGGGTTGTTTCCAGATCTCTTAGCGTATGCTCCATATTAGCGATGTTAATAGAATAAGTCGAATATAGATGTTGGTCCCTTGGTAGCCTACCTACTTTGTCCACTGAAAACCCATCTAACATGTCAAACCATGATTTTTTATTTATTTTTGTTATTATTTTTTAATATTATTTATTTAAAAAAAAAAATATTTTGCAGAGCAATACCATAGGTAAATCACTATAACTGCTTTTACCTAGCAAGCAAAACTGCTACTCATGATGGTAATTTTACCTCTCATAATAGCAGATTTATCCAGTAAATTCGTTAAAATTAGTACAAGTTAAAACCACCACCACAATAAGCGGTTTTACTAAGTGTAACAGACTTGTAATTAATTTCATACCAGAAACCTCTAGGTTGAATGGGTATAGAATTTGTTAGTTGATATGACCTAGAAAAAGAAATTCATAAAACTTATTCCACAAAACTAATGGATATCAAGACAGTTGCAAATAAACGCTTTAAAGCTTGTGGCATGTGGGTTTCAGAGAGTCCATATCAGCGCATAACAGCTTGGGCATAGCAAATGTATAGGAGGGCAGAAGCATCATTTACCAAGCATTAACAACAAAAGTGGAAGGTTGACTGTGTTGTATCCCGTTATTTTTCAAAAACCAATTACATTTCCTTTAAAGCTTATTATCTCTCCTCCGTTTCTAGTTTTCTCTCCACTCTCTCTCCTCCCTGAAGGTCCTGTACTCAGTTCCAACGAAGACGCTGCAATGGTGGTTGTCGCCGGAGAAAGAGCAGAAGTTTACTGCGGTGTAGTTGGTGTGTAAATTGTAGGTAGCTGCTACTAACTTCGTCGTTTGATTGAAGGTATGGGCGCAAAACACTTCTCTAATTATGATTTTCTGTGTAAATGTTGTAGTTGTGACTTTTGTTTGTTGTTATGAAGTTTTAGTTTATGTAATTTAGGGTTTTCCAGTGAATGTAGCGATTTAGGGTTACCTGTGTTGTTCATTTGTTTAATTGGTAAAAATTGTTAGTGGGCGTCGTCCTAAAACCCTTAATTGGTTGAATTTGTTGTTATGATGTTTTAGTTTATGTGATTTACGGTTATCCAGTGAAAATAACGAAGTAGGGTTTCCTTTGTTGTGCATTTTTATTGTTGGAATTAATTTGAGGATGTGAAACCCGTAATTGGAATGAAATGAATTTGTTGTTAAGATGATTTAGATTATGTAATGCTTTGTTTACCACTGAAGATTTGCGACCCGTTGTTGTTTAACTGTAATGACCAAGCGAAATTGTTTTGGGTGTGGTGGTAGGATTGTTGAATTAAAGTATTTAATTTAATTTGAATCCATGTAAATGAGTGATTAATTTTGAGTTTTTTTTTTTTTTTTTTTTTTTTTTTTTTTTTTTGTGGTGGAAGACGTATTGAATTATGAACAAGTGATATTGTTACATTAAGAAATTATGACTGTTGTGGTGTGTATATGTGAATATAGTGGAGAAATTACATGTGAAGAGTTAAGGATTTGTTGAAATGGTTTTATGTAGTTGGGAAATCCCATTTATCGAGCGTTCATTTGAACTTGGCAGGAGGAAATAATGCTGCCGATGAAGAGCAAGGGATCAGGAATGGTGAGTTATTGTTTGTTGAAATTAAAAGATTGTATGTTTGCTGGATTTGCTTAGTGGTGGTTGTGTGTTGTAGTTGATTTTTGGTGGCAAATATTTGTGCTTGTGTAGGTGCGGTCGAAAGCCGTGAATGAAGAGGTGTCTAAAAAGAAAGCAACTAGTAAAGGGAAGAAGAAACTGAAATCTAATCCAGTTTTTGAGGTAGAGTATTTAAAGGGCTTTGATGAAGCTGGTTCTGATGATCGTGGTTATATTGAATCTAGTAGTGATGAAGCTGATTCTGATGATGCTGTTTCCACATCTGGTGATTATGCGGAAGATGAGGATGCGGAGGACGATGGTCAAGGTAGTGAGGAAGAACTAGAACAGGACAAAGTGAGCTACCAGGATCTCCTGATCAAGTTATTGCGGGAAAAGGTTGAGAAAGGGAAGCGCAAGCGAGGTCATATTGAGAAAAGGACAGGAAAAAGGGGCAAGCTAAAGGTATGTCATGTTAGATGGAAATAATAAAAGCTAATTTGTTGTGTAATACTTGGATGGAGAAATGAAATGTGTAATGTCATGTGTAGGTCGAGAAGACGAAGGGAGAAGTGGCGAAGGAGAAAGGGGTTGTCGTTAAAACCCAATCAAGAAGTACGCAGAAGGTACTCTGTGAACATTATTTGTTGAAATCCATGACATGGAAATGTCTGTTGGGAGTTCTGTGGTTGGTCCTTTGTTTTGTTTAGGTAGTTGGGTAAATAAACTCAATTATTACAGATTAATTGTAAATTGTAGTTTAGCTGTAAGTTAAGTATGAATATTGTGAGTCCTTAATTGGATGTGCAAGATTAAATTCCTTTATACAATATTCACAAGTAATTTGAATGGGATTGTATAATTAGTTTCTATTTAGGTGATTTAAATGGAAGGACAGTTGTTGTAATTTAGTTGGAAATGTAAAAAATTAAGGTAACCTAGAAAAGAATTAGTTGGAAATGAAGAATTTGAGTAACCTAGAAGGAATTTAATCGGTTAGTGGTGTTATTTTGTGAGGCTTGGGCCGGTGTCATTTGATTGAAGTTTGTGTTGTTTGAATGTAATGTTGTAGGCCCCAAATTTGCATGGTGTGAAGGCTTTTGCAACTGCAGTGAAGAAGTTTGATGACTCTAGGAAGAAGCTGGTCACATAAATGGGTTTTGGAGGGTTGTTAAGTATACCCCCGACTCTTGTACCCCGGAAGTTTGTGTACTAGTTGTTGACAAGGGTGATGGGTGATGGTTCCATAACTTTTGGAGATGAGTGTGTGCTTCCTTCGAGTCCTGTGCAAGTCGAGTATGTACTTGGGATTCCCATAGGGTCGAAGGAATTGCCGTGTACGATTCCTGAGACCATAGCAGAATTTTGGAGAAGTTTGGGAAAAATGAAAACATTTCATTAGTAGCTGCTTTGGGGGCACTGATTCGAAAGGATGAGGAAGGTAATGTGTTGCCGCTGTCGTATGACGAGAAGGCTGATTTCAAGATAGCCTTTCTCATAGCAGCTATGGGCTACTTATTGTGTGCTACGGCGAAATCAAGCTATCTTGGGGTGAAGCTTGTACCGTCGTTATTGGTTTACGATGAAGCGGATGAGTATGACTGGTGCAGTTATGTATTTAGCTGGATGGTTGTTGCAGCCAGGAGTTTCTAAAAGATATTTGCTCATGATGGATATGTTGCAAGTTGTGGGGGTTGTATCCTTTTTTTGTTGGTGAGTAAAATTGGGTATTTGCCACCGTACACCAAAAGCTTTTTGAGTAATTTTATTAAATTTTGCAGTCTTCTCGTTTGTAATGGTTAATTGAACTAAATCATCCATCCTGTCCTTTTTTTGTAGTTTTTTTTTATCTATATCACCTAAGCCGTGTCCCTATGAGGTGGGATGTGAGACCGAGACTGGAGGTATGGCCCGAAGAAAAGATCAATGAGGCGGTTGGCGATGACAAAAAAGAATCTGGGAATTTCGGAAAATTGCCGGTTAGTATTAGTTTGACTTTCATTTGATGTGAATACATCCCTGCTGAAGCTGCTGTGTTTGATTCTTTTTCAGTCTCTAGATGTAGCATATGGGGAGCCGCATCCGTTGACTCTTCTGGAGGTTCAAAAGCAAAGGGTGGAAAGCGTAGATGTGCAACAGACTATGCAGGAGGTAGATGTGGAAAATATTATGCAGCAGGTATAATGCAAGTCAATGATAGTGTTAGATGTAGCTCTGTAATTTATAAAATAAGTGACATGTCCTATGGCAGTTGTTAATAGTTTTTATTTATGCTTTCCTGAAGGTGTTGGATAGAATTACTTCGAAGTTGGTGGCTGTGATGGATTTGAAATTAGCTGGCGTTATGAAATCAATGCATAAGCTGATGTCATAGTGTGTTGACGTAGCTAACGCCCGGAGAGTGAGTAGGGGGAACCCAACTGAGAGGGGTAAGCCAACAGAGAAGGAAGTTGTTGTGCATGAAGATGCGACTTTAGGAAATTGTTTGTTGGAGAAGGAAAAACTAGAAGAAGGTGCGAACGTAGTTGGTGGGAAAGAGCCTCATGCTGATGTAGTTTTAGGTGAAGATGACCTGGACCGTGTGGTTCAAAAGATTTCGGATGATCCACTGTTTGCAGAGGCTGGGGGTGTGGTGAAGGTGGTTGGGGCTGATGAAGGTGTTTTGTCATATTTCCAAGCCTGGTTTTCTGATCATGAAGTGGATGATGAGAACATTGTGTCTGGACCTAAAATAGTTGTGGGCTTGCTTGGGACGAGGGGAACTAGTGAGTTGGTTGATGCTCGGTGCAGTTTAGCAAATTCATCTTCATCTGATGAGGAAGATGAGTCTGCTGGGAAGGGGTCGAAACTGGTGATAAGAGGGTGGTGAAACCTACCAAGGCAGCCTTGTCATCCATGTTCACCAATGTGTCCAACACCCGTCGCCATACAACGGTCAAGGCACGTCTGCAACAGTTTGTAAAGCGCTGGAAGGACCTGAAGGATCCACTTAGGTAATTCAGTAACGTGTAATTGAGTGAAAAGTCTTTTTTGTGCATGCTTTTTGTAAAATTTTGGTTTAAATTGCAAATTCTAATATGTTTATGTGTATACTTGGTGTTATGTTGTTGTTTCACTTCATAGCCATGGTATGGTGTTGATAAAGTGTGACCACATGGAAGCCAACCAGAGGGATTGCTATGAAGTGGTGCACCATAAATCGCGGGTTTCCAGTGATTACGTTAGAATGACCAGTGTGCGATACACCAAGCAATGGGCCACCAAAGACTTTTGGAACAGAAGCAAGCGTATTTTGCTTGACCTAAGCTTTTCGGTAAGTGGTTCGTGGTTAATTTCATCTCTGGGGTGTCATATTTACGTGCACAATTGATGATCATGCTTGTTGTGTTTTTTTGTCTGCATCATAGAATCGACTGTTGTTGAACGAAGAAAAAGAAGAACATATTTGTACCAAGTATGCCAAATTTCTCCTGAGCTTTAAACTGTCGCAGATTCGAGCGGTCAGCTACTTACTCTCATAATTCAATATTGTAGGTTTAAATGTGTTTCATGCATATACTCTAAATTGTGCTTATGGCATTGACATTGTCATTTTACCAGGTTTTTGTCCCAGTGCTCGAAGTTCCTGAGGATTACCCTGACGAGTCGCACTGGTGGTGCTTAGCATTAGACATGAAGGCTCAACAGTTGTGGATGATAGATTCTATGTACCCTGACCCGTTCACCACACATGCCAAAGAGTTTGATCTTTTGGTACTAATACTAATGCCTTTCATTCTAAACAAACATGGTATTTACTGGGACCATTTAGTTATGTGTAATGTGTTTGTGAAAGTACAGATTAGTGGTATCGACGTCCTTTTCCGACTCTGTGACCCAGCATGGAAGGCTGGTTAGCTACATTCTTGGACGAGATGCACTGTTGAGATCTTAGAGCCAAAAGTAAGCATTTGTTTCCTTATTTTCTTACTGTGCCAATAACTTTCAGCCTAGCTTTAAGGTCAAAAGAACGTATGTTCAACTTTTATGTTGATTGTGGTCCTCCAATGTGCAACTCATACTATGGTGTTCTAATGCTGGCATGTATTAAGTTCTTTGCCAGAAGATTCACCACGAGGTTCAGTGTGGTAAGTGGTGTATATATTTGTGTTTTGTGTTAAGATGTCTGGAGTGGTTGGCTACAGTGTTTGTTCATACATTTACAGGGGAAGATACCTAGTGCTCGGGCAAATTTGTTCTTGGACAACGTGTAGTGTGAAGTGAATGAATTGAAAGATGGTCTAGGGGATTTGATTCCAGGTTCTAGGAAAACAACGCGAAAACTGTGATGTGTTATGTCGGTGGCCTGGGCAATGGTGTAATTATTTTCCGAGGTTGAAGTGTGGTGTCTCTGATTACTTTGTATTGAGCATTTAAACAGTTGCTGGCAAACGTACTCCTCCCTGCGGTGGTCTGTCCACTCAGG
The DNA here is from genome assembly GCF_001683475.1 of Chenopodium quinoa. Classification (NCBI taxonomy): domain Eukaryota; kingdom Viridiplantae; phylum Streptophyta; class Magnoliopsida; order Caryophyllales; family Amaranthaceae; genus Chenopodium; species Chenopodium quinoa. The sequence continues at coordinate 1,105,029 of NW_018742372.1, forward strand.
GGTAACTATTAGGTTGCTTTGGCCGTGGAGGTGGTCTGTCCACTCATGGCTAAGTGTTTGATGTGATGTCCTGATGTCTGCATTTGATGTTTTGTTGGGATAACTATTGGCGTGACTCGTTATAATAGCATTTTGCGAGTACATTATACAGCTACTGTACGCTAATTACTTTTTGCAATGTACATGAACAGGCTAATTTAAAATCAACATACAGTGCCATACATTGTAAGTGGCACTGGTGGAATGTAATTGATATTGTTACAATTTAGCTCACAATAGTATAGTATAAGCCCATTTATCTTTGCAATGGTACATTAAATTGGTGTGGGTTGTACCATTTATTCGTTAATGTTTTCATGAATTAGGATGGAAGTGCAATTCAGTAAAAAAACACAACGACATTCAACATTACAATCCATAATTCATAGAATAATGCTAAGGATCGCAAATGGTAATCCAACTACAAAGAAAACATGGAAAGTAATCCAACAGTTCACCCTTCATTTAGATGACAAGTTTTGGACTGATTGCCCCTTATGAAAGGGTCAGTAATCTCCTACCACTGGTTTACTAGTGGTACAATTAAAAGTACTAAACGTACCACTTTGATTGCAGTTGTGCATATTCACTTCACGTACACAGCTTAGGTACGTCTCATGTGCACAAGATGCATATGAAAGGGTCATTATTCATGTACATAGCATAGGTACGTAGTATGTACACAACATAGGTACGTATCACTACGATTAAATGTACCAACTTCATTTCCTTTTCAGTGGTAAGTTTTCGAGAATTAAATGTACCACTATCACAGTAAAGTGGAATTCTGAAGGTTCCCCTTACTCGTAATAACTTCAGAGCTAATACAGGTATTAAACAATAAAAAATAAGGCATAATCGAACATAGTGAAGGCATAATCGAACATAGTGAAGGCATAATCGAACATAGTGAAGGCATAACCAAACATAGTCTTAGGCATACAGGAAAATAGTTTTAGGGAAAGGCAAATAAAACTACAGTACTAATTAAACAAAGACACAGAGCATTGAGGAGTATTTGATCCCTAACATCTTCATCATAGGTCTTTTCCAAATCCCCAGTGGTGGTTGGAGCCATCGAAAGCCAAACCAGAATTGAAGTAGTAACTACCTGGCTCTGCCTCCTTGTCCGAGCTAAATGGGTCATTGTTCAATTAAACTTGTTGCGGAGGCCACGATGGTGGTGGTGGAGCCTGTAATTGCAGGCAACATTTAGTTAGCTAAACAACTTACATTCCAAACATCCCAAACAATATTATAAAACAAACAAATTACCTGGAAAACATTCCAAACAACATCAACAACCATTTGGTTCACTCGATCTGTGCAAGAAATTAGCCCTTAGCATATTTGGTTTCCAAAATATCATAACTCCACCAGGCCTTGACTCCGGACCACATATCTCTGCTTGATATTCACCTGGGAGGCTATGAAAACCGCAATTGTTCACCTCATGTTTACCAATACGAGCTTCCAAAATGATGACCAAGATGGGGTTAAATTTTTCGTGTAGGGCCGCGAAGTGCTCTGCAAAGGAGGGCCTTGTGCACCCTCGGGCGTTCCAAAATAGAATGAGCAACTCCCAATCGACTACGCCATACTCTTCGGATGAGGAAATATGCTCTCCTTTATAGCTAACACGGTGGTACCGTTTACGAATGGGCCATCGATGGTTAAGCTTGGGATTAAAGGTACAACCTTCAACCTGGAACCTCAGGTGGGTGTTAGTAGTATCGACCGTCATGAGGTGGAGGGTATCTGTGAAAGAGCCAACAAATATGTGGCGCCAAAGCGTGGGGAAACTATAACGAGCTATGGAGTTGGTGTTAAGATTGGGCTTCAAGTCAATTGCTTCCTCTATCTCAGGTGGTACCGTGAGAGGGGACGACGAGGAATAGAACCTCTCTATGAGCCAATACAGCATGACACAAGATCCCTCGTCGTAGCAACCCACCAATTCCTCTAAAAGAAAAAGGTGTCCCGACATCGGCCTGTCATCTTGTAACAGTATGCAATCAGTTTGGCAGCACATTGATTGGAGGAGATGTGCTCTAATGGATTGCACAGGCTGGTGTATCCCATTATAAAAGTTGTAGGTGTTCCTAAAATACTTTACTAAATTTAGGTTTATTTCGGACACCCCCTAAGGTTTATTTGAAAGTACAATATTGGTTGACGTGGGTGGGGTAACAGTTAGTGACCTGAGCTACAGTGTGACAACGGAAGTTCCGGCCATTTTAGTTGCTTGTAACCGGGCAGGGGATGGAGATGAGATGAAATGAGAAATGGAAGGCGATGGATGCAGAGTATGGTTGGAAACAAAAATTTTGTTTTGATGAAATCGTTTCAAATTCTTTTAAACTGCCGCATCAGTTTCCCAATGTATTGTCTTCATACAAAAGTCTTGGAAATGGTACAATGTAGTCACTGGGTGGTACATTTGACTTTTGTATTCGCTGGAACTAAATGTACCACTCTATGTATTGTTAAAATTTTTACCTTCAGTTACGGTGGTGAATGTTGGAATGTTCACCCTGTTGCAGGCTACTTGGCCTAGGTCTAGTACTATGGCACAGAGCTGTCGTTTCAAAAGAAACACACATTCATTCCAGTGGAACAATTTAAAGTCACAAACATACAGGAACAGATGTAAAAATGTAATGGTACATTTTTTGTGCCACTGGACGTAACGGAAATAACACAAAGGAGTTTGCATGACAAAAATTAGTAATACTATTGCTGCACCTTGCATATGAACACGTATATAAAAACTAAAAAGTTGTACACAAAAAATTAACGCTTAGTAAGAACTAGTGCATTTCGTAGAGTATATGAAGGATGACTCTTAGTAGGAGTTGGTGATGATGTGGCAACAGATAGAGATTAAGAACCCCCCCATTTTAAGATGCTTCTCACTATTGATGCTCTAACGTAGAGTTAACTTAGTAGGACAAACATAAAATCACACAAAGTTGTCTTAAAATAAGTCTAAACAGCTGTCAGTGGTACACTAATCGTTCACGACATGTACCACTATGATCTGACATATTGAAATGACGGCTGACGAAAATGGCAGTTCCCCATATTATGCGTTACCCAAGGAGATGTCTTGTCAAAAGAAGCACAAAGTCTGGTTAATGGTAGAAGTTAATCACTGGTGGTACATTTGATTTTGTATTTGGTTGGTTGGTTGTACCATTGTATGTATTGTTTTAATTTTTACCTTCAGTTACGGTGGTGAATGTTGAGCCTGTTATAGGCTACGTGTACTATGGCATAAAGTTGTCGTTTCAAAAGAAACACACATTCATTCCAGTGGTATTCTTTATAGTCACAAAAATATACGCACACTTAATGTAAATATGTAATGGTACAAGTTTTATACCACTGGAAGTAACGGAACCTACACAACGTAGTTGGGAGTGAACTTAACGCATAGTGATATTTGCGAGTATAAGAAGGGTGGAAAGTATTAGTTCAAGGGTGGTTTCCTTTCCTTGGAGTATTAGAAGTTGCCAAAAAAAAGGGTGGCTAAAGAAGTAAGAAAGTGGTGGCTGATAAGGGAGTGGTTGGTGATAAGAGCCCAAGCCGCCTTATGAAGCGGTTGGAATTCATGAAAACAAATGGGTTTCACGACGTAAATGGTGTTGTTCGGGACTTTTACCTATCCAATAAAGGTAAACAAATGATGTTTGGCCACCAGTCAGCCATAACTGCTCGTGGAGGGCTTCAAAAATCCCATCAAGGGATAGATTTCCATCCGGAGTACCCTTTCCTAACTCCTTTTAAACTAGGAGGTCCCGGGTACTTTTGGATGGAAGCATTCTGTTTCATGCACTATGTTGTTGATGCTTACAAGATCGCTGTAAGTGTGAATCTCCGTGAGTTCCTGGAAAACATGATCTACTGGATGCAATATCCATACTATTGCAGACACTTGATAAAATTTTGGGAGCTTTTCCTCCCCATGTGTGAGTGGCATCAAAATGTTGAGTACATGCTCAATAACCACTGTGAGGAAGGTGATAAATTTGGTCTTCTACTACTTGGTCACGATTTCACGTCGGACTACGACAAAGACTTGATTCATGTGACGGTAGAGTGGCTGAATTTCTCTCCAGATGATCCTTTAGACATGATCCACACAAGCGAAGAACAATTCATGTATTTTAGAAGCAAGATGTTGGCTGAAAACGGGTACGATGAGATGCAACACTTAGATCTTATCATTAGGGAGCCATTTCAGTACGACGACTACCCATTTTGGTATGTGCGTCGTTTGACCGAGGAGAAGGATAGGTTCGAGAACAAGTCCAATCCTGATTTCGGTGACTGTTGGGATGGTTATGAGCCTAATTATGGTGACCCATATGGGGATCCGTGGGAAGGGAACCATGATTATGTGTTCGACTAGTTACGTAGTGTTGTGTTGCATTTTCTATGTAAGTTTCATATACGCATTACCTTCCTTCATTAGTCTTAGTATGTATTATGTACCACTGGTTACATGGCATCATTATGTACCATTCTCGTTACCACGGTACCTCTTGCTATGTGTTATGTACCAGTGGCCTGTTAATGGTACTAGGTTATGTTTGTTGTCATCTAAAACTACTTGGGTGTTCTTTTCAGGTGTCATCGTCTAGTGTACCAATATTGTATTAGGTGGTACATTCACAACACTAAATCCTGTTATGAGTTGACTATAATTTTATTCACATTGGTTATGAGACTTTTGTGTTTAGTACCAGACAACTGTTCTGTTTTGACATGAAATTGAACTATTGTATGATAGATCTGCATATGGAGTTTTAGCATACGGAAGCGCAAACAATGTTTCGATAACTATTAATGAAGTACGCCGCTAATAACTACAGTTGAACGAAAACGACTATTACAATTTAAAATAAACAAAAAGGGCAATTACATTTATAATTAGCCCAAATTTTTACGATCTTGATGTGTTGGTGCTCTAACACCTCTACCCGTCGAACAACACCGCCGTTGTTGGTGGGTGGACCATCCTTAATGAGGTCCGACTAAACAGCCCACTTCCAGTACCCGCAGTGGCGACATTTGTAGTACGACCGCTTTGGATTCTTCTCCGACATAGAGATCCAAAATTCCACAAGGGTTGCATCATCTCCCAAGCAGTTGCAAGTTTTGGCTGATATCCATGAGAAATCCGCGGATGCAAAGGGCCGGGAAATTGTTCGAATTCCTGTCGATGCAGAGGACATGGTTGACATTGGAAGTAATTTGTGAAGAAAGTGTTTGAGAAGGACGGTCACGTTTTTGGACAAATGACTTGTTTCACTCCAAACCAAAGCATATATAGTGGAGTGAAACCACAAAGAGCTGGAAACTTCCGTAGTTTAGGCGCCAGTTTTCCACCATGGGCCTCATTTTATATATAGTATCCTGTGGTTCATATAATGTACCACTCTGTCTACAATGATACAATCCACACGTGAAAAAGTACCACTGTAGTAAGGCCTGCACAAATTTCATTGTCATTAGGTTAACGAAGTCAGTGGTATGTCCAATTTCATAAGGAGGACTACATGAACACACTGTTAATTGAAGGGTGTAATTGGTTAAATCATTTAGCAATCGACAACAAGTAAGGCCATGAACGAACCAAGCAACAACTGAATTACTCAAACGAGTAACTGACTTCATTGGTGACGTAAATATGCGAAAGGTTGTGATTACAGATTTCATGTACGTAAGGGTTGTGCTTATGAAATCATTAAAAGTTTATGAACTAGTTACTAAGATAACCTGTTACATGTAGGTCTTATTAAAAAAATATTAGTGAAACCCAATATTGTCACTAAATAATATCCTACACTGTACTACTATCAACGTAAATCTCCCAAAGGTTGTGATTAACAAATCATGGTTGACCATGTAGTTTGTTAATGAGGTCTACTATAGTAATAAGTTGTTTGTGACCAATTACTGAAGCCTAATAAGAATGATATTAGTGATACCAAAACTCTGATTAAACAGTGTCCTCCTATGACGGTGTTGTACCACTGTGACGGACAAACATGCATTTTCCTTTTCAGTGGTTGTTTCTATAAGGTAATTAGTTCCACCTTGACTACAGTGGTACCCTAAGTGTCTTAGTGGTACACTCGAGTAGATGTATTGCATCTGGAACTTGAAACTAAGTTCACGTATTATATTCAATTTAAGTTGTCTGAATTACCGCGTTTTTCAATTATTATTGTCCCATACCAAAAATTGTAATTAGTAGAAAGTATACTTTACTTATAACGACCATGATAAAATGACACTTATTCTAGTGGTACTGTTATTGTTCGTGACTTGTACCATTAATTATTATGTGCATGCGTTTAAATGACGTAGTGAAATGATGGATTCATGACGTGTGACGGAAATTGCAGTTCCCCAGATTTAGCGTCTGTAACTCTTTTCCTTTTCAGTGGTCCCTTTTACTAGTTCATTTGTCCCATCCTGTGTTTAGTGGTACACTAATTAATACTATTGTTGTTTTTATATGAATTTTTAATTAAAATGAAAATGAATATTTAATAGTTGTTTTTTTTTTTTTTTTTTTTTTTTTTTTTTTTTGTAACAATAATAATGATAACAATAAAATGCAGTTTTTAGTATTAGAAGATAGTATCACGTTGTTTTTGTTTTGGTTTTTATTAAAAGGGATACGAATGTCTGCGACACAATAAAATATGTAGTTTCAACTTTAAGATTTAATGATAATTCAGTTTAAAATGGCATATAAACAAAGGAAAAAAAAACAATTGACGAAATCATAAAACGGTCCCAACAGTTGTGTTTAGGAATGAATTTTTCTTTCTTACCTTTTTTTTTTTTTTTTTTTTTTTTTTTTTTTTTTTCCCTTTTGTATGGAGTTGATACCCTATTTTCAGTTTTACTATAAATTAAAAGCTATGATTCCAATTCTTGTCAACATAAGTTACATTGCAAAATAATACCTGACTATTAGGATTGAATTGTTTAGTCAAAATGGATTGAGGAATATTATGAAAATTTAATTGTATTCATATTTTGTGTTAAATTGGGTCAAACATGTGTATACATAATTAAGACACTTTGACAACATGGTGTATGACTATTGTTAGTGGAATTTGCTTGTATATAAATACACGTGCTTCTTAACCATAAGATATTCAACATACTTTCTGAATCGTAAAGATGTATAGTAATTTGCCAAGTCATGTTGTTATGTTTGGAGATGAATGTAGACATAATCTGGTAGGTTGTTTGTCCATTTTTATACATTATGTATTATTTGTAACATGTTTTTTTTTTTCAGTTTGTAAATAACTTTGTGAATATTGTAGGTCCTTCCACAGGATTGGACTGCCTTGTTGACTGGAGTTTGTAGCCCTGTGGAAGTTCTTCGAGGCCCTAATAATCGTATATGGCCTATGCAGTTGGTGAAGGTCATTGAAGATACCAGAAGTTATATGTGTCTTGATATTGGCTGAGAAAGTTTTGTTAATGAAAATAGCTTGGTTGATGGTGAAACAATGATTATTTATTATGCTGGTAATAGAACATTTTATGTTAGGGTTTTTTCTCCGGCTATGGTTGAAAGACGTGCTAGTATTGAACCTCTTCAAGACGAAGAGGATGTTTAAATCAATGTAATTTTACCAATGGTGCATTATAATTGTGTGGCTTGTACCATTGATCTTTTAATGCAATAAAGAATTGAGATGGAAGTTCTGCTCGTTCCATAATTCAACCAACGCAACTAGTGAAATAAGTGCAAACAAAACCTGGAAATTTTTGGACTGCTCGGCCTATATGAAAGGGCCAGTAATCTCGTACCACTGGTATGTTAGTGGTATAAATGAAAGAACATAATGTCCCACCCTGATTGTAGTGGTGTATATTGTCTTCATGTACGCTGCATATGTACCCTTACCAGAGTTAACTCGAATAGTCCAGGTTTCCCCTGTTCGTAATAACTAATGACCTAATACACGCATTAAACAGGCAAAATCCAACATAGTAATTGCATAATCCAAAACTGGTACATGAAAATAGTGTTAGCGATATTAACGATACCAAATAATGAGGGTTCTGTACCATCCGGCATAAGAAACAAGCACTTTTCCTTTAAGTGCTCATTTTTATACTATAAGTTGTACCACCCTATTTAAGAAACATCCATTTTCGTGTACAATGGCTCTTTTTTTAAGGCGTTGTGTACAACCGTGACTAAAGTGGTACCCTTGTTGTTGTAGTGGTACCTTGGATCTAATGACAACGTCTACTCCGACCATGATACATTAACTTACTTAAATCGTTTAACAATCGATAACCATTAAGGGGAACGATCCATGCAACAACTGCATGAGTCGAAGAACAAGTTCAACCAGATGCACGTACATTATGAATTTAAGGTACAGGTTGACACTGCGACCTCATTAAAGGATTCCAAGTTCATTTTTGTGAAAAACTCTAGAACTCATAAATTTAAGTATGTGTACAGAATACATTATCGAAATTGAAAATTATTATTACATAATGTTGTACATTGTCGTACTAGTAACGTAAACATCCCAACATGTGTGGTTAACGAATCAGTAATAAACTATGACTTGGTTAGCGAGGTCAAATCTAGTAACTAGTTATTAGTGTCCCAACTAATTTAGTGAAACCTACTACTACAAATTATTGGTATCATACTGAACTTAGGTTGTTTGAAATAGCACATTGTTCAGTTGTTATTATCCCATTAAAAAAATTGTAATTAAGATAAAGTACACTTTACTTACATGTACAAACATAAAATCAGTTCGGTTTAATATAAGGCTAAACACACTTTAGTGGCACAAATAATATTTATAACATGTACCATTAATGATGAAATGCATGCGTGGAATGACGTATTGAAGTGACGGGTCGTGGAAATGGCGGTTCCCTAAATTTTCCCGATTTCCTTTTAATCTCCCCAGTAAACCACCATTTGTGCATAAGCTATATATTAAGAGTTATTATTACTTCTCTCTCCCACTACATCCACTTCTCAAGGATTTGAACCGTCACTTATGTTATGCACTCCTCTCTATATATCGGACAATTCACTGGTTTAGTTACTTACTTCAAACATTATCAAAATTAAACAAACACTCAAAAGTAACTCACTTGCTTTCTATCTCCAAAAAACCAAGTTGAAAATTCCCCAAAAACTCAAATATAAACATGGATATAGTAGCGAAAAGGTAACATATTTTATCTTCCATGGTTAACATTCTTCCCTCTGAAGTTTTATCCACCATTTTATCATGCGTTGCCAAGTCATCCCTGACTGACTTATTTCGGTGCAGATTAAGGTTGGATTTCAATTTTCTTACATTTTTTACTCTGTTTTACGTTTACATACACTCTGAGATTTAAGTACTTTCATTTCTTGTTTTGGTAATGTTGAAAGTTGCAAGACCCTCCAGAGGATATCCGAGGAGAAAAGGGTTCTTCAACAAATTCCCTTCTCTTGGATTCGAACACGAGTGTGGTTAGACCTAGAGGAGGCGAATACATTTTTCATGGAGTGCGTGGAGAATGACCATCCTGAAGCACTTCTTCACTTTGAATTTGTGAGGCTTCTTACTTATTGTCTTTGAGCTTTAGAAATTACAATAATAATGCTGTGTATAAAACTAATTACTATTTTCAATTCGCTGATTGACTATTTACTATAGCGCCGATTCTTCTCTACTATGGTGGTAGGTGAAGGTTTAAAGAGTCTGGAACGAGTGATGGAGTTACAAAATACGGAGCAACATATATATTAAGCCTCATATATATATTTACGGGAAATGAAGACAAAGGTGTTAACCTTTTGGGGAACACCATCAACATCATCGGATCGTCCAGTGCAGAAGGAAGCTACGTGAATTGACAACGTCAAATTGGATGAGAAACAAGTATCTTTTACAAAATATGCCGCAGCCGCGCCTGTTTTGCAAACTAAACTACAACACGAAAAGCACTTATCTTCTTGGGATGGTGTTTACAACGTAGCTGTTGAAAATAAAATAGCTTGTTTAACTTGTAAATGTGTTAGGGAGATAAGCATATTTTACACTATATTACATGGTCTAGTCGGGATGTAAGACATATGGGATAACTAGTTGGTTTAATGACATTTCTTTTTTTTAACTAATTGTATATGATTTGTTACATTTGTGTTTAACTTGTACATAATAATATGTTTCACAGATTAGAACAACTAGTATTTATATGAGAGATGTTCATAATTATAATAGGTGAAGGAGATGTTGTCAATGTAAATAAACTTACGTATATTAATAAGCTAAATATAGTATTCTCGCATTTTAAACAAGTATCTGTGTATAGTTCTGAACTACTTGGTCATTTAACTTACCAATATTATTTTACATTGTTTATGTAGTAGCAAATGCAAATGTTTAGCACACATAAACAAATCAACAAAAATAATTAATAGTCAACTATGCTACTAGTTCTAATAATACGATGTACCACCATGATTACAGTGGGACACATGTATGGTATACCATTATAGGAACCTATTCATGTAAATACCTATACTTACAACATATGGATATAAATGGCCGATGGTACAGTTCATTAATGATAAATGTACCACTGAAAGATGTTGTAACAACATATACAACAAAGAAATATGAAACCAGTAACAAACCAGTGGAATTAATAAAATTACAAGTGATTGGAACCTGATGTACCAGGAGTACCTAATACACTTGCCGAAAAACCCCAAAATTAGTTCCCCTACGGAAGGTGTAGTACCATAAGGAACCATCCAGATCACTCATTTGATATTAGTGATACCGAAATTCTGATTAATAGTGACCTCCTATGACGGTGTTGTACCACCGTGAGAGACAAACATGCATTTTCCTTTTCAGTGGTTGTTTCTATAAGGTCATTTGTATCACCCTACCTATAGTGGTACCCTAAATGTCTAAGTAACTTAAGGTACATATTGTATTACAAAGTAACTGAATTAGTTTATAAGGTAAATATCCAAAATGTCATGATTACGAACTTAAGGTACATATGGGGGTTGTGATTATAACTTCATGAATTCATACGCATACGACATACGTCTTTTTACTGAGGTAAACTGCAGTAGTCATACATGTACGTCTTTTTAACAAAATACTGCTGAAGCAACAACATGTCATTCAATAAGGGTTGTGAGTACCAAATTCATTGATAGATTATGAATTAATAATGAGGTCTACTCCAGTAATTAGTTGTTTGTGATCAAAGATATTATTGAAGCCTAATTACAATGATTTTATTGATACCAAAATTGTGATTAAACAGTGGCCTATGACGGTGTTGTACCACCATGACGGACAAACATGCATTTTCCTTTTCAGTGGTTCTTTGTATAAGGTCATTTGTACCACCGTGACTACATTGGTACCCTAAGTGTCTTAGTGATACCCTCGAGTAGATGTATTGCATCTGGAACTTGAAACTCTTTTTTTTTTTTAAAGCTGGAACTTGAAACTAAGTTCACATATTATACAAAATTTAAGTTGTCTGAATTACCGCATTATTCAATTATTATTATCCCATACCAAAAATTGTAATTAGTAGAAAATATACTTGACTTACAACGACCATAATAAAATGACACTTATTCCAGTGGCACTCTTATTGTTCTTGACTTGTACTAGTAGTTATTATCTGCATGAGTTTAAATGGCGTATTAAAATGACATGTGACGGATATTGCAGTTCCCCAGATTTAGCTTCTGTAATTTCTTTTCCTTTTCAGTGGTTCTTTTTATGAGTTCATTTGTCTCACCTTCATTATAGTGGTACACTAATTATTACGATTGTTGTCTTATTTGAATTTTTATGAAAAATGGATATGAACATTTAAGCATCGCTTTTTTTTTCGTACAAAAAATTAATGGTATTAATAAAATGCAGTTTTGGGTATAAAAAGATAAGAATGATAATATGAAGTTGTTTTTGTTTTTGGGTTTTTATTTAACAAATACGAATGTATGAGACACAATGAGCTATATAGTTTGCAACTTAAGATTTAAAGAGAATTCAATTTAAAATGGCGTACAAAAAAAAAAAAAAATAAAAAAAAGAAACAGGTAGTTTTATTTTGGGGTATAAAAATAGAAACGGTCCCAACACACGTATGTATAGATATCATGCATAAGCATAATAGGAAACATTGCAAAAGTTACTTTCTATTTATAGATTTTTAAAATGTTTGAACTATAATGAAACATTACAATGAATACGTATAGTTTTATTCTTTTTGGAAGACATAACTATTTTATTCTTCCAAGAATGTGTAATAATTACTGGACTTGGTTGTGATTGGTCATACTATGTACTAGAAACTCTTCTTTCTTTGTTTCATTTCCTTTTCTGTTCTTCTATTTTAATTTGGTTTTTTCCGTTTACTCTGTTTTATTCCTTTCATCTTCTTTCTTCCGGCAAAAAAAAAAAATAATCCAACAACAAAATGGCCAGTAGTGATAGTACTGCGACCTTTGGGAAAGTCTTCCAACCACCTGCTTGGCAGCCGAATGCAAGCATATCACAAGAACAGAATATTTCAAGTTGCTATATTTTGCCGATGTTACACAGAAGATGAACAATCATCTGGCCTTAATGCAACAAGGTACCTCTAAGATGGAGCGCAAAATGGAAGAAGGAGAACCCAGCAACAAAAGAAAGCGAGAGGTGGATGCTGATGAGGGTCAACAGAAAATAACTGTGTCTGAAACAAATAGTGATGGAGCTAAATTCGTCGTTGAGGAGGAAGGTGGGACCGAAGAAGAAAGCGAGAGTGAGGAAGAGGTTGAAAGTGACCTAAATTCTGATTCAGAAACCGAGACTCAGGAAGAAGCTGTTCCAAAATCGGATGCATCATTTGAATCAGACAATGGTTCATACTATTCTGATGATGATGATGACAATGATAGTGGTTTTGATTCTGATTTTTGGAACCACTATGAAGATGAAGGAACAAGCGAGGACTATGATATGTACAGAAGGAAATGTCCATGACTGAAGGCTGTAATAGGTCATTTTGTTTAATGTGATGCATTTTGGGTCTTTTGTCATTTCCTTTCCTTTACCGATCTTTAAAAGTTCTGACATGAAGCAACTGTTGTTTAAAGATTTTTTTTTGGTCTTTTACATTTGATTAGAGAAACTTATGAACTAGTTGTGAAGATGTAGTGTAATCCGTAGTTTATGTCATTGGTACATATGAACAGTATGTTGTAGTTGCTAAATGATTATGTTTATGATTTATATGTAAGTAATCGTTGACCTTGTTCTAAAGGCATTAGTTTTGTGTTGCATTTTATTATTTATATATGTTTTATTTACGCTTCGTATAGGTTAAATGATGATGCGGTCATTTGTGAACTTAGAGGGTTACATATGAGGTGGTTTGATTAATGGATATATTTTATTGTTTATGAATAGAAATTCAACATTTATTTGTAATCTTTTGTGATGGTTTATGGATATAGCAATTGATGCTTCTGTAGAGTAATTATTCTTTTTACACTACTCTGAAAGAATGATAAGGTAAAATATTTATTTGCTCTTTTATATAGTGATTCTAATAAGTAAAGAGATAACACACTTCAAGTACTTAACCATATAATATTTCACATTACATTTACATAATAAGCAGAAGGCCATATGGCTACAACCCACACAAACCTAACTTTAACCCTAATCCGAGCTTTGTGGAATAATTCGGAATGGAAAATCGTGTCTAAAGGAAGCTATCAAAGATCAATTTCCTTCACATATGATAAAACTGACTTTAAATTGCACAAAAAAATTATCGTCCAATGATAGTTGCCAGCGTGCGTGACAATCTCGTGGTGTCACGACAATTGCTCTGTTCTTTTTTACGTATTTTGTTTCTGTATATTTTGTAAATCCTATCTTTCTGTCGCACCAAATCATTTTATTCATGGCACGGGAAATTCCAACATGTGACGACAAATGCTAATGTGGTGCTACAAATTTTTTTCCGTTTTTATTCTTCTTCGTAAAATTGTAACAACATGTAACGACAAATGCTAGTGTGGTGCTAATGTAACTACATATAACGACAAATGCTAATGTGGTGCAACAAAGATAACCGTTTTTATTCTTTTGCGTAACATTCCAACGTCTTTCAATTTTTATTATCCCATGGCTAAAGTTGTAATCAGTATAACGTATACTTCACTTACAAGTACTAACATAAAATCACACAAAGTTCGATTATAATAAGCACAAACGTATTTCAGTGGTACACTTATTGCTTAAGACATGTACCATTAATTATTATATGTATTCCTCCTATGACGAATTTAAGTGAAGGGTCTGGGAAATGGCAGTTCCCCAGATTATGTGTGCCGGATTTATTTATCTCCCCCAGTAAATCATCATTTGCGCTTAACATTGATTAACCACCATCATTACATCTCCAACCCACTACATCCACTCCCTTGCAGAAAATCAATCGTCATTTTACAGTCTACAAATAAGGCATTTTCACTGACTAAGTTACACATCTCAAACATTTTCAAAGAAAAACAAAGATTTAAAAATACCTGACTTCCTTTTATTCCAAAAAACAGAGGTCAGACTCCACAAAAACGCAAAAAAAAAAAAAAAAATGGATGTATTAGCGAAAAGGCAAAAAATTTCAACTTCCATGGTAGACATCCTTCCGTCGGAAGTGTTAGCGACCATTATGTGTTGCGTTGCTAAGTCATCTCCTGCAGATTTATTTCGGTGCAAAATAAGGTAGGATTTCATTTTATTTATAATTTGTACTTTGTTTCCCATCCCCCTATACACAAAGAATTTAACAATGTAATTTCTGGCGTATGACATGAAAAAAAGTTGCAAGACCCTGCGAAGGATAGCCGAAGAAAAAAGGGTCCTTCAACAAATTCACCTCCCTTGGATTCAAACACGAAGGTGGTCACACCGAGAAGAGGCATACGCATTCTTCATGAAGTGTGTGGAGAATGAACATCCTGAAGCTCTGCTTGAGTTTAGATTTTAAGGCTTCTTTCTTATTACTTGACAATTTCATTGATTATAATATTACAAAAAACCTGTTGATAATTGTTAAAATTTTTCAATTTTACGTTACTGTAGCGACAATACTTCAACTACATGGAGGTTGAAGAAGGGTTGAAGAGGTTGGAAAGAGCAACTACATTGCAAAATACAGAGGCAACATACATAGTAAGCCTCATATATATATACAGTGAGGCAGAAGAAAAAGGTGTTATGCTTTTGGAGAACACTATCAAAAGCATCGGATCTGCAGGGATCGTCTAGTGCAGGAGGAAGTTACTTGACATGGCGAGGTCAAATTGGATGAGAAATAAGTTCGTTGTAGATTATATGCCACAGCCGCATTTATTTTGCAAACAAAAAATACAACACGAGAAGAACTTATCTGCATGGGCTGGTCTTTATAACGAGGATGCTGAAAATACAATATCTTGTTTAATTTGTAAATGTGTTAGGGAAATAGGCGTGTTTTATACAATGGTAAATGGTCTACTCATCCGTCATGTATGATAAATATTATATGTATAATAACATTTTTTTTTTTATTTTGCAGATTATGATTTGTTAAACTCGTGTTTCTGTTGTATGTAATAATATGTTTTACAGTTCAAAACAACACACCCAGACACAGTAGTTCACTATATTAGCTGTATTGTTCTCAGCTATTCCATAATCAAACAAAGATAATTCAGTTTACGTTGTATCAAATGCAGAAATTCAGGACATATAAACAGAACAACAACCCTAAAATTTTACAACACCACCAATAAAAGAATAGATCAATATGGATTTCAACTCTGACAACGTCTACTCTGACCTTCAAATCCTACATATGCTGAGAATGTACCACCCTGATTACAAGAACAATCTGCGAATCATAAGATGCACATTCACATGAAACTATTCATGTAACCACCTCTATTTTCAACACATGATTATAACTGCTCAATGGTACAGTTCATGCATGACAAGTGTACCACTAAAACATGTTTAATCAACAAATACATTCCAATGCATTAATCAAACAGTTGAATCGATTACATTACAAGTGATTGGAACCTGATGTACCAGGAGTACCTAGTACACTTGCTAAAAAACCACCAGAATTTGTTCCCCTAACAGAAGTGAAGTACCCGAAGGAACCATCCACATCCCTCATTTGAATCCCTCTAACCGATCGTACATAGTCATTCGTTGACAATGACATACTGTTCTGTGCCGCCGCAGCTTGCTTCTTTGCTGCGTTTTTCACCCTAGCAGCCTTTTCTTTTCCCTTTTTCTCTGTGCAAGATGGATACCTTACATTGGTTGTACGATGGGCCTTCTTCTTGGGCAACGGTGGATCCCTAATCACTGCTGGTACGGATCCATCACAACTCCCCACAACGGCACTAACTGGTGTAGGGATTGTATTTGGCAACCCATATGCATGTGTGGCTGGTGTATTTGTACAACCAGGCCCCTTGTTCAAAGCCACAGAAGAAGGCGTCCGATCAACACAATGTACGCCATCATCATGACCTTCATTTTCATTATCCTTAGCCGCCTGTTCCTGTTTTTGGCAACCATTGCCAACACTTCATCAACTCTGAGGTCCATCAATCACAACAACTCTGCCAGAGCCTCAACACCCTCCTTACAAGCTGAAGCCTTAGAGCGAATTGGTTCATACATCCCCATCAATTTGTGATATTTCCTGGTTTCATCGGTTTTAAGTGGATCATGGTAAGTTACTTTCACTCGTGTGTGTTTCCTTTGAATATCCTTCCTCCAACGATGTAGAATATACTTCTCAGGAACAAAAGAAACACCGCAATGGTCATACACAAAGATCATATGTCGACAAATGATTCCAAGGCACTCAAAGTGTTTATAGTCACAACTAGGTTCATATGTACTATTGTCATAGCACACCCTATAGCATCTCCGAGTCTTAGTCACATATTCTTTTTTTGCATTTTTTTGGCTTGATCCACATTCGGTCCTCAATAACAAACTCAACTTGATTCTCACTAACGTCATAATCATCTAGGCGACGTACGTACAACATCCTTTTGCACTCCTGCTGGACTTCTTTGAATTTTGCGTCCGTGTAACACTTCTAGAACACTTCCTCTGCTGGGAAATCGGTAGCTACATGCCTGATGTATCGTAGTGTTTTGGAGTCCGCCATTCTTTCTGACTCGGCCCTTACCTGCATTGCATCGCAGTATCGAAGCACAAATTCAGACAACGTTGTATGCTTGTCACCATAACCTTTGAAGAAGTGATTGAAACTTTCGGAACGTTGGGTCGTTCTCATCCCAGCCCAGAATAAATGCTTCAAATAGGCTGGGATCCACATGTGCCTTTCCTCATACAGCCCTACATTTCAAATAATTGCAATTAATGGACCATTTGATAACATACAAACCTCATACATCTGGACTTCTATGAATGGTAAATTCACTATCTTAGAATTGTGCCACAACTAAGAAACTTGCAACAAAAAAATTCAGTGGTACAAAAGTCTACCACTAAACCTGCTGCTACCCTAAATCAGAACTGAAACAACTTCCAGTCCCCTACACACAGACAGCTACACCTCTGCATATTCTAACAGAAATCAGCAACAATCACAAACAAAAAACAAAAAAAAAAGGGAAGAAAGGGAAGTGCAGTACCTTCAAGGCAACTGTTATCTCCTAGTTTGTAATAATCAACTGCGTCCATCAAACGATCTACAAATTCATCAGCATCTAAACTACCATAAATGATATTTTCAAACTCATCCTTTACAGCTTCATAGTCCTCATGTTTACCCACATACCTCCCAAACTTCTGAAGTATGTGCCATATGCACCACCTATGGCAACTCTCAGGCATAGTCAAGTTTACAGCTTTCCTAATCGCCGAATCTTGATCCGTTAGGATTGAGATAGGAGCTTTACCTCCCATTCAATGTAGCCAAGTCCTCAACACCCACTCATAGGTCTCTGCCGTCTCCCGAGAGATCAATGCACACCCAAACAAAATACTCTGTCCATGATGGTTCACACCGATAAACACAGCAAAGGGAAGGTGAATTTTTTTTGTCAAATACGTACTGTCAAAACATACAACATCTCCAAACTCCTCATACGTAGCTTTACTCCTCGCGTCTACCCACACAACATCTTGTAATGCCCCGTCCTTCCTAAACCGACATAGATGGAAAAAATTATGATTGTCGGCACTCATTTTGTTGAAGTACTCTATCATGCCATTCGCATCACCCTCAGTAAGCTCAAGTCTCATTTTATGAGCCACTGCATTCTCCAAGTCTCTTTGCGTAAATGTCATCTCCTCCACTCCATTACGCTCCCAAGCATAACAATTGTACATTTGAGATACCTTTACCTTAGACTTCTTCGCCGTATGCACCTGCTTCACCAAGTGATTAACTCGTGCTTCCGGTACATCTCTACATCCTTTGACTTTCCCAGAGTAACAATGTGATCTTTGTGCTCCAAATTCAGCCTTCGAACAATCCATTTCCTTTCCTCATTAACATTGGCATACAACTCCACAAGACACCCGCACTTTTTAGTCTTCCGATTCTGAACTGTCTCCTCATCTTGCAACAACCCTTCCTTAAGTGCATCCTGTTTACGCTTCCTTGAAGCGTAACCATAACAGTCACAAGTCCACTTTGCATTCCTTCTCTGCTTACAACACTTCCCCTTTTCCAATTCCTTCTTCACATCCACCCACCCAGAATCAGCCCTCACTATACCAAAACCCTTTTTCCTAGCATAACTCCAGAAATAGGTATCCAACTCATCCCAACTCCCAAATACCATGCCCAAACTTGGGGGTGGTACTTCCTCTTCCACACCAAACACAATGTGCACCATTATCGTGTTCTTCTTGGGGGTTATGAATAATGAACCTTCTGCACCAGCCCCATCAAATTCCACTTCAACACCAGGCTCAACTTCATCTTCCTCGTAATCTGCCCCCTTATCCTCAACCTCAAACCCTTCCCCCTCTTCATCCTCCTGCACTTCACCTTCTCTTAATCCATCATCACTCACTAATCCCACACTCTCTAATCCCTCCTCATAAACAGATACATCATCCTCCCCACCATCTTCATATCCATCAACAACATCCACCTAATTCACATACACAACCATGACTCATGAAAATACAACAATACAACAAACAACCAATAACCAAACACATACACGACAACACCAAACCCAACAAACTACATGATCACATAATTCATAAAAAAACTTTTTTAACCTTCTTTAACAGCAACTGGTTCGATAAATAACAAGTTCAAAGCTTTTTTTTTGGTTTGTACAATTTTTAACACAAACAGGTTCGACAATAACTCATACAATTAACAGCAACTCATCCTTCACTCCATTACCATTCTTAAACCAACACATTCCCAAACAATCATAATACATTAAACAAATTTCATCAACTCATCTACAACACCCATTTTATCAAATAACAATGAACAATCTACTTTCATATCAAAGATTATGGCAATTTAACATTACCAATTAGCCATTTACTCGCTCAATTACATGGATTGAAGTTCATATCTAATTTACAACAAAGGATCCTAACCATAATAAAGGTTCCTAAGCCTAACATCTTCCTTATCTAAATTATAGAGTCTACATTTTATAATTACCCAATTCAAATACTCATTTATAACCCTCAATTTTCAACTCCTTCATCTTCAACTCCTTCCACCACTTCAACTTCCTCATAATCTAACCCCCATTCCTCTCCATCATCTTCTGATCCCTGTTCATTCTCCTCCTCATCTTCTTCTCCATACCCATGCTCACTCTCAAATCCCTCCTCATTACCACATACATCATCCTCACCACCATCACCCCTCTATAACAATGATACAACCATAAAACAATCACATACACAACACCACCACAAGTAACAAAGAACAATATCTACATTATACATAACATCATTTTTATGGCTACAGAAACCACCATACCAATGAACAACCATTATCCAAGTATCAATTTCAGAATTTAAAGACAATCCTCACTATTAATTTCAACCTGCTCCAAAATCCAACAAACACAACACATATTAACCACACTCACCAATTGATCATGTTACAATCAACAATCTAACAATACCAACAACAATTGCTCAAAAAATGACTTACATTTAAACAATATGCCTACTTATTTAAACACTAAGACAATCACTATCAACAACAACTATAAATTGGCACGATACCAATAATTGAGAGACACAAAAAAACCCTACCTTTTCAGGTAATTCAATTTTGTTTACTCCCTCAACTCATGCCTTACTATCTGTTAACTCAAACAAATACCTCGTACTTAATAGAACGACCTACATAGGGGTTTCGAACACTTACATTCTCACTATCAAACCGCAACTCCCTTGCGCAACCATGGCCTTCTTCACCACCTTCACGCAATGCTTCCGTTAAATCAACTCCCAATAAATCAGTAGCTAACCGATTTCGCATTGTCAAAATGTAGTTCGGATTTACAAATTAACTGCTAACCATCTATAAACAACTACATCACACTTCCCCATTTCCAAAATTAATTACAAATCTACCTTCAAACTGAATAATTACAATAATGCATGTACGAAACTTACATTTTCACAATCAAATCACAGCTCCCGAGCGCACCCATGTCCGTCTTGTCCACCGTCACCAACTGCTTCAGCTACATACACGCCAAGAATGTAAGCTAACCTCGATCTCATCCTCAATTTCCAATGTCAAATTTACGGCATTTAAGTTGTTTTAGTGCACCTGGGACAGGATTTCAATGCCTTCAATTTCATTTCGCTTAATTCGCCATTGAACAGTAAAACTATGCTTTGGGAAGAAAGAGGAATGAAGGAGCTTTGGGAAGAAAGAGGAATGAAAGAGGAAAGTTGCTTTGTTAGAATTCATTTTGGTTTCCCGCTTACATTTTAGTTTCCCCGTTTTCACTTTCTTTTCCCCGTTATTTTTTCCTCCAGCTGGCACCTAGTCCCCACCCAACTTCAACATATTTACATAGATTGCCATCCTATTTGCTTCACTCATCGATAGCTCCTATACGCTGATAGTTATTCGGTTTTAGAAGCCTCAAGTATCAAGTATGTTTTTATCAACGTCAGTAAGTCACCATCTTCTTCTAAGAAACCAAACTTTTGGGGCATACACGATCATTTACTGTAAGTCGTCTTTAATGGGCATTGGCCCACGTACATTAACCAAGAATAATTTTTTGAAAGGAATGGTGTCCTTCCAACAAGTGTATTCTTCCGATAGAGGGTTCAGAATTATTACAGAATTAATTCTTCAGTAAGTTCAAGTGATCGGAATTCCTAGGTGAAGGCCGCTTCCGATCAGTAATATCAATGTATAATTGATGTTACATCTTAATCTTAACTGAACCCTTCGGGTCGAACCCAATCGAATTACCGATCCGAGACGACGAATTAATCCGAAAGGATTTAATGTGTCAGCAGAGTTTTACGAATACAGACGTCGGATATCGAGCCTAGGGCGTCGAGACCGAGCATCGCAAAATCACAAAGCGACAAGTATAAATGTAGCCGTAGCACCACAATGGTCTAACCATGTGGATGCTAGGCTAGTTCAAGCTAGCATGCACCTAGCATGGCTAGGCGCAAGCCTAAGCACGCTAGGTGTGCTAGGCGCACCATCGCAGCCTAGGCGCACCATCGCAGCCTAGGCGCACAATCGCAGCCTAGGTGCACCATCGCAGCCTAGGCGTGCACATGGCAGCCTATCGCAAACACCACAAGCCCCAGGCAGCCCATCGCAGCTAGCAGCGTGCTAGCCTGGGTGCCTGGGTGCGCATGGTAAGCAATCGTAAGCGCCACAAGCGCCACAAGCACCAGGCAGCCCATCGCAGCTAGCAGCGTGCTGGCCTGGGTGCCTGAGTGCGCATGGCAGGCTATCGCAACACCCTAGCACCACGCACAACACCATCGCAGTGCTAGGCACATGCGTGTGCGTGTGCACCGTCGCCCAGCAGCACGGAGCTGTGTGCATGCCTTCGCATGGCAGCACCAAGCACAGTGAGCTAGCAAGCAGCACTGGCCTTGCGTGTAGGCACCATCGCAGGCCACGCACAAAGCACAACGCACC
Source organism: Chenopodium quinoa (assembly GCF_001683475.1). Lineage (NCBI taxonomy): Eukaryota > Viridiplantae > Streptophyta > Magnoliopsida > Caryophyllales > Amaranthaceae > Chenopodium > Chenopodium quinoa. The sequence continues at coordinate 1,127,340 of NW_018742372.1, forward strand.
TATGTGTGTGCGTGCCTCACACCAAGCATAGCAGTGCCTGGCACTGGCTGATGCGTGTGCGAGCGTTGCGTGGTGCATGGTGCGTAGCATGCTGCATGCGTGGTGCGTAGGATGATGCGAGGGAAGGCCAGCATGCGTGGCTCGCTAGCAGCACGCATGCTGGCCGTGCTAGCAATGGCGGGCAAGGAAAGAGTGGGGGCTAGCCTGTGCGTGGGCTGCTGGGGGCCAGTGCCAGCACTACGTGCTAGCAGCGCCCATCGCCAGCACACAAGCACCAGCACCAGCCCAGCAGCATCACGCACTAGCTGGCTGGCTGGGTGCTGGGCAGCAAGGCAGTGCTAGCTGGCAGCCAGCTAGCCTCCCTTGACCCGGTTTTGTGCAAGGTTGTGGGGACCAAATCAAGGCCTTGGGGAGCAAGGCATATGGTCCCCCACCTAACCTTGCCACCACTCTCTTGCATGAGAACATGCCACTTGTCGCAATATGATTAACTTGATTATTTATTTAATTTGGAAATTAAATAAATGATTGATTTTCAACACTCCCACATTGGTGGAGGATGAAAAACCAAGGGTTCATTTCCCTATAAATACCATGCTTGGGTATTGGGAAAAGAACAATCTTGAGTGGAATTAAAAAGGCAACTCTAAGTAAGAGTAAACCTTTGATTCGTAAAACTCATAGTTATTTTGTCCGAGTCTTGACTAACCTTCAAGACTTAGGACGCTCGGGTCGGGTCGAGGGTACGATCCGTCGGAGATCTCATGTTTTCGGGATTTTGAAGTAAGAGCTCTTTGGGAGCGAAGCACGCAACAAAGGTATAATTCTTGTTCTTAATCTTGTTTGATTAAGTTTAATATGCTTGTTAATTGTTTTAACTAAGGGGCGGGTCTTGGTGGGTTTCCTTCCGCGTAGTGTCAGGTCACTACGAAACCCTTTAGCAGTATCGGAGCCACGCTTCTTTTAATTTTTGCAATTATTTTTTAATTAAGGTCTTTTAAAAGAATTTATTTTTCTGGTTCATGTTCTTCTAATTAGATTAGATGCTCGTTTTAATTAATTTTAAAACTCGATTTTATTTTCTATTTGGCTGTCGAACCCAAATTTTGGCTCAAAAATAGTAATTTTTTGGTGGAATCGACATTCTGGAACAGATTCAACCCTTATAGGACTATCCAGAAGCCAAATTCGAGCCAGAAACCCAATTTTTCTGGGGTTTTTCGTTTTTCAACGAAAATTTTAATTCTTTTTAAATCTTGATTAATGCAAGCATTACAAGGTTAGATTAAATTCACATTTGCATCACTAATCTACTGGTTTTAAAATATCCTTAAGCATAATAATGGAGTTTTTATTGGTGCTTAAGTTGATATACCATTTTTTCACATAAACTTGTTTTTCACAAATTTTGCAAATAAATTGCAATAAAGTGTGAAAACTTGTTGTGATCTTGTAATTTTAAGTTCCCAAATAATGTTAAACTTCTAATCTTTAAAGGTTTAAATGATTGGAACCCTAACCCTAAATTCCATGTTGAACAAAGTTTGGATTTTTTCATTTTGGTTGATTAAAATCCATCAAGTTCAATTACTTGTGAGTAATATTTGATTAATATTCATATTGGAAGATGAATCTTGACATTTTACTTAAGTATAAAAGTTGGAAAATTTTTATCATTGGATGGTTAATTTATTTTTCCAACTCCCACTTGTCAAATTCATTATTAATTTGCATATTGGCAAGATTAATTTTTGGACATAGCTCATTTTATTTTAAGCATAAAGTTAGACCTAATTTTGTTCAAAATTGAAATTTTGGATAATTTAGGCTTGTGCACCAATAAAATGAATTTTATTTAATTAGGACTTAATTTTATTTTATTTCATTTTTCCTCATATTGATTCTAAAATATAATTTAGAATTAATTTATGTCACACATAAATCGGAATCAAAATCCCGAGAAATGCACGCAAATCGATGCAAAACCGCAAGCGTCACCAAGGCTAGCCGGGCTGCCTAGCAGCCCACATGTAGGCTGCCTGTGGTGCGCATATGGCTGTGCATCGTTGGTGCGTGGCTGTGTGGCGAGGAGGCATCTGCGTAGTGCGTGTGCTGGTGCATGGGCCTTAGGTTGCTAGTGCGCTTGTGCTGCTGCTGGGCAGTAAGCCCCAGCCAGCCAACCCACTGCTGCCTGCGCGAGCAAGCTGCTAGCATGCGTAGCGTGCTGCTGGTGCTAGCTAGCAAGGCAGGCTGTTCTAGGAACACTTGCTAGCTGCCAGCACCACGCACTATGGCGCAGGGCCATGGGCTGCCTAGCAGCCATGGTGCGCACCCTCAAAGGGCTTTGTGGGAAGTTTTGCTTAATGCTTGAGCTATGATTTTGCGAAATTTTTGCCGTTTTAATAATTTTAAGTAATTATTTTAACGAGGCTAAAAACCTCGATTTTTGATTTTGCAAAATTTTGATAAATTATGGGTTATGCCGACTTAATTAATCGGATTAATTAAGTACGGGTGCGGAATTTAGTGGGAGCTTAATTAAGTGCGTTAGCATTTTGCGTTTAGAAATAATGGATTCAACAACTTTGACTAGTTTTAATTAGGCGCGTTAATTGGTTTAACCACCTAAGTTAGTTACTAGTTTTGCGTGTTTAATTATGTATTTCGTAAAATTGCATGGGCCATTCACAAATAGTGAATGGGTGAATGGAAGATTGTTTTCAAAACAGGTCTTTGAAAATGGCAACTAGTGGGGCCCGACTAGGCTAGAAAATACGGATTGCGTTCCGTTATGTATTTTTGTAAATCTAAATACGGTTTGCGAACCGTTAAGTATTTTTGTACTATTAGATTAATCTTAGTCGTTCTAGCTAGCTTCTTTTATTTCATTTTGGCCAAGATGTCTCAAGACGGCGTTTCGATGAAGACGAGCCAAGATGAAGACCCATGGAAATTGAAGATTTCAAGGGGGTCATGCTAGTTGCCAAATGCATCTATTTTATGCCTTATATATATATATTGTTATTATTATATATGATTGCTAGATGCATGTCTAGGATTTCTATTATGTTGCGACGATTAGTTAAGTTCACTTAAATCAACCAACATAGAAACCCTAGGTCCCTTAATAATATTGAGCTAAAATTTGCCGTTCCAAGAACAACACTTACCGAACTAATGCGCGTACGTGATGGACTACGCCAAAGCGAGACATCACTACTTCCCTAGGAACGTAAGGTATAATAGGTATACAAGTTGTCTTGGTTAAGCTCAACAATATCAGTAAGGAGTCCTTAGATGTCGTGGCAAAAGAGATAAAATGTCATGAATGCATTAGATGCGATATTAGATGCGAGAGTAGTTTAGAGCTATTAGCAATTAGATTGCTTACCTTAAGATATTTAATGATTAAGACAAGTCAAAGCATGCTTAACCATTTCTTGATCTTTGGGATCTCGGAATCATTTTATTCTCGCCCATAAGGGACAATTTTAAATGCGTGGATAAAATCCTCAATAAGATTGAATATATGCATGAACGTTTTAAATTTCAACTTATTGATTTATGAATGATTTTTCACTTCAAATTCTTTCAATTGTAGAATCATGTCTGCAAGTAACTCAAATAACAACCAATTCTCTTTGCGCTCAATTCTCGACAAGGAGAAGTTGAGCGGGCCAAACTTTCTTGATTGGCAAAGAAATCTCCGCATTGTACTAATGCAGGAGCAAAAGGAATACATCCTTGATGAGGAAATGCCCGACGCTCCCAATGAGAAGGTCACTCAGGTTGCCCTTAACCGATGGCAAAGTGCCAATCGGGATGTCAAATGCATCATGTTGGCCACCATGTCTCCGGACCTTCAAAAGACTTTCTTTGAAAAGGAGACGACTTTTGAGATCATTTCTGAGCTTCAGAATATGTTTCAAGAGCAGGCCCGAACTGAAAGGTTCGAAACCCACAGGCAGATCCTTGAGAGCAAGCTCAAGAAAGGAGAGCCAGTCAGCCCGCATGTCCACAAAATGATTGGATTATTTGAGAACATGGAAAGGCTTGATGCTGGGTATTCAACCGAAATGGCAATTAACATCATTCTCCACTCCCTTCACAAAGGCTATGATCAGTTCAAAAGGAACTATAACATGCATAGTATGGAGAAAACCCTCACCGAGCTTCATGGTATGTTGAAGCAAGCCGAGCAAACCCTCAAGGATGAGGGCAAGCATGACATGCTCATGGTGAGGAAGGGCAAGCCATTCAAACGTCCGGGCAAAAAGAAGAGCTTTAAAGGGAAAAAGAAGAAATTCCCGCCTAAGTCAAAATCTGTCAAGGGCAGCAAGGACAAGAAGGCAGCCTCTTCTAAATCCGATTCCGAATGTTTTTACTGCAAGTAGAAGGGACATTGGAAACGGGACTGCCTCAAATTCAAGGAAGATAAGAAGAACGGCAACGTTGCTTCTTCATCAGGTATTTTCATTATAGACTTAAACTTCGCTAGCAAAACATCATGGGTATTAGATACTGGATGTGGCTCACACCTTTGTTCCAATGCTCAGGGACTAAGGATAAATAGGAGGCTAGAGAAGGGAGAGGTCGAGCTTCGGGACGGCAATGGAGCAAGGATGTCTGCCGTCTCTATTAGAACTCTCAGTTTGTATTTTCCCTCAGGGCTTATTCTAGAACTTGAAAACTGCTATCATGTTCCTAGAGTGACCAAAAACATTATTTCAATATCGGCGTTGGACGCCAAAGGATTCGAATTTCGAATCAAAAACAATAGTTGTTTTATTTATTTTGATAATGTTTTATATGGTAAGGCACATTCAGAAAATGGTCTTTATGTGCTTTCTCTAGAAAAACAGGTTCATAACATCGATAATACTTCCAAAAGGGCTAAGACCATTGAGTCGAATCAAACCTACTTGTGGCATTGCCGTCTTGGCCATATTAACATCAAGCGTATCAAGAAACTTCTTCAAGAAGGTGTTCTTGACTCATTCGACTTAGAGTCGTTTGAAAATTGCGAAGGATGCTTATTACAGCAAGATGATAAAACAACAATTCTCCAAGTTGGGAGAAAGGGCGAGTGACTTATTAGGTTTAATACACACGGATGTATGTGGACCAATGAGTACACCCGCGAGACAAGGTTACCGATATTTCATCACTTTCACCAACGATTATAGTAGATATGGCTATGTCTACTTAATGTCGAATAAATCTGAATCGTTTGATAAATTCAAAGAATTTCAGAAAGAAGTTGAAAATCAACTTGGCAAGAAAATTAAAGCACTTCGATCGGATCGAGGTGGCGAATATTTGAGCCATGAATTCGACGATCACTTGAAAGAAAATGGCATTCTTTCAGAGTTGACACCTCCCGGAACTCTTCAATGGAACGGAGTGTCCGAACGGAGGAATCGAACCTTGTTAGACATGGTTCGATCAATGATGGGTCTTAGTGAACTCCCTATCTCTTTCTGGGGACATGCGCTACAAACTGCAACACTAACACTGAATAGAGCTCCGTCAAAAGCTGTTGAAAAGACTCCATATGAATTATGGACTAAGAAACCTCCTAGGTTGTCTTTTCTCAAGATTTGGGGATGCGAAGCATATGTCAAACGATTAATTTCGGACAAACTTCACCCCAAATCGGATAAGTGTTTCTTTGTGGGATATCCAAAAGAAACCAAAGGGTATTACTTCTACAATAAATCCGAGAACAAAGTATTTGTTGCTCGTGATGATGTCTTTTTGGAGAAGGATCACCTTTCCAAAATGACAAGTGGGAGAAAAATCGAACTCGACGAAGTTCGAGAGAACGAGCAACAATGTCAACCTGACAAAACTGACAATCTAGAAGCTTTGGAAGCATCTAAGAAGATTGGTCAGAATTAAACAGACAATGTAAATGCTCAACCGATCACCCTTCGTAGGTCGCAACGACAAAGATCTCAACCAGACAGATACCTCGGTGTCGTCTTAACCGATGATCAGGACATCCTAGTCATTGGATGGTGATGAGCCGACGACATACAAGCAAGCTATGACGAGCCCCAACTTTGCAAAATGGCAAGAAGCCATGAAATCCGAGATGCACTCCATGTCTGAAAATCAAGTCTGGGACTTGGTGAATTTGCCCGAGGGTTATACCCCAATTGGTTGCAAATGGATCTTCAAAGTGAAGACAGACAAGGATGGAAATGTATCAATATACAAATCTAGAATGGTGGCAAAAGGTTATAAACAAGTCCACGAGATTGACTATGATGAAACTTTTTCACCAGTTGCAATGCTAAAATCCGTCCGGATCATCCTAGCGATTGCTGCATATTACGATTATGAAATATGGAAAATGGATGTCAAAACCGCCTTCCTTAATGGAATTTTGGAAGAAACTGTGTATATGACACAGCCAGAAGGTTTTGTCGATCTAGGCAACGCTGGAAAGGTTTGCAAGCTGAAGAAGTCCATTTATGGACTAAAGCAAGCCAACAGAAGTTGGAATCTGCGATTTGATGAAGCCATTAGCAAGTTTGGTTTTATCAAGAATCCAGATGAATCTTGTGTATATAAGAAGGTTAGTGGGAGTGATATTGCATTCCTAGTCCTGTATGTCGATGACATACTTCTCATTGGAAACAGCACAAAATTGTTGGAGTCCGTAAAGGGCTGGTTGGGAAAGTTCTTTTCAATGAAGGACTTAGGAGAGACACAGTACATATTGGGCATCAAGATCTACAGGGATAGATCTAAGAGGATAATTGGATTAAGCCAGAGTACTTACATTGATAAGGTACTGGCTCGATTCCACATGGAGAATGCCAAAAGAGGGAATTTTTCCAAATCCCATGGCATAACTCTCAACAAGAAACAGTGTCCATAGACACCTATTGAGCGAGAAAGAATGAATCAGATCCCATATGCTTCGCTAATTGGATCGATCATGTATGCCATGATATGTACAAGGCCAGATGTATCGTATTCCCTGAGTGCAACGAGTCGATACCAATCGAACCCAGGAGAGGAGCATTGGACTGCGGCCAAGAACATCCTTAAGTACCTGAAAAGGAACAAGGATAAATTCCTGGTATATGGAGGCCACAAAGAACTGGTTGTTGAAGGTTACACCGACGCTAGCTTCTAGACTGACAGAGACGACTTCAAGTTACAGTCGGGGTACATATTCTGTCTGAATGGAGGAGTGTTTAGCTGGAAGGGTGCCAAGCAGAGCACTGCAGACTCTACAACTTAAGCCGAGTACTTGGCCTCTTCAGAAGCTGCCAAGGAAGCTGTTTGGATTCGCAAGTTCATTAGCGAACTTGGTGTTGTACCCTCAATCAAGGGGCCGATAGACCTCTATTGTGATAACAATGGAGCTATCGCTCAGGCCAGGGAGCCGAGAGAGCACCAGAAGGTCAAACACGTGCAAAGGCGATTTCACATGATAAGGGAATGGAAATCCGAAGGTGAAATCATAATTTGTAAGATTGGCACAAATGATAATGTAGCCGATCCTTTGACTAAACCGCTGCCTCAAGTGAAACACAACAAGAACATTGAGGCAATGGGAATCAAACATGTTGGAGACTGGCTTTGAAATTCCCTGTACATGTGTTTTTAATTAAATAGGATATTTAATGTAAGACACTGTATTAAAACCATTCATTAATGGAGTAATTAATTTTTGTGCAAAATTATCATTCACTCCATTATTATTTAATTCTGGTTTAGAAATAAATAATGAGTCCATTCGATTTACGGAAATATTCAAAACAGGGTATCAAGACCATGTCTTGGATAAAGAAACACCTGTTAAGTGAACATTGAATATTTAAATCGAAAATTGTCCCTAATCGAGGTCATATAACAGATGGACGATTGATGACCGCCATAGATTAGTGTGTAGTATTATTTACAGCACCGTTTCTTGTGCTGCGAGGACGTGACGGTCATAAATCATTTGCACAGGCACAGTTTGGAACTGTACTGGATAAGACCTATGAGAGTACTTTAAGAAAATTTAAAATTTTGTCATAAGTACATTTCTCATTATGACTATCGGAACTTGTTTTCTCCGACCTTGAGTATTGTGAAGTTTTCTTGTTTGAGTACTAGACTCTTTGATGTTTCCTAACGTCTGCCGTAACTGGGGATCATAACGGGAAAAATCAGGAGACTATGTCCTCTTAGTAAGAGGAACTTAAAATACAAGACTGGGATTGTCCCCCTACTAACAATAGGGAAAATGTTTTGTTGTTTACAAGGCCGCTCGAAGAGCGAGACTGTGAAAATGCATGGCCGTGCTCAGATGGATTTTAGAAATCATCTGCTCATTGACAGTCGAACTCGGAGATCGAGAAACACTTCTGAACGTAGTAAGGATGACAAAGAATCTTACCTTATAGTCCACGAAGAAACATTAAGTGACATAGGAAATGGGCTATACACTGTATGCACACTTGTCCGGAAGGACAAGTGGGAGATTAAAAGGAATGGTGTCCTTCCAACAAGTGTATTCTTCCGATAGAGGGTTCAGAATTATTACGGAGCTAATTCTTCAGTACGTTCAAGTGATCGGAATGCCTAGGTGGAGGCCGCTTCCGATCAGTAATATCAATGTATAATTGATGTTACAACTTAATCTTAACTGAACCCTTCGGGTCGAACCCAATCGAATCACCGATCCGAGACGACGAATTAATCCGAAAGGATTTAATGAGTCAACAGAGTTTTACGAATACAGACGTTGGATATCGAGCCTAGGGCGTCGAGACCGAGCGTCGCAAAATCACAAAGCGACAAGTATAAATGTAGCTGTAGCACCACAATGGTCTAACCATGTGGATTCTAGAATAGTTCAAGCTAGCATGCACCTAGAATGGCTAAGCGCAAGGCTAAGCACGCTAGGTGTGCTAGGCGCACCATCGCAGCCTAGGTGCACCATCGCAGCCTAGGCGTGCACATGGCAGCCTATCGCAAAGCACCACAAGCCCCAGGCAGCCCATCGCAGCTAGCAGCGTGCTAGCCTGGGTGCGCATGGCAAGCTATCGCAAGCTCCACAAGCAATAAGCAGCCCATCGCAGCTAGCAGCGTGCTAGCCTGGGTGCCTGGATACGCATGGCAGGCTATCGCAGCACCCTAGCACCACGCACAGCACCATCGCATTGCTAGGCACATGCGTGTGCGTGTGCGTGTGCACCGTCGCCCAGCAGCACGGAGCTGTGTGCTTGTGTGCGTGCCTTTGCATGGCAGCACCAAGCACAGTGAGCTAGCAAGCAGCACTGGCCTTGTGTGTAGGCACCATCGCAGGCCACGCACCAAGCACAGCGCACCTATGTGTGTGCGTGCCTCGCACCAAGCATAGCAGTGCTAGGCAATGGCTGATGCATGTGCGAGCGTTGCGTGGTGCATGGTGCGTTGCGTGCTTCGTGCATGGTGCGTAGGATGATGCGAGGGAAGGGCCAGCATGCGTGGCTCGCTTGCAGCACGCATGCTGGCTGTGCTAGTAATGGCGCACAAGGAAAGAGTGGGGGCTAGCCTGTGCGTGGGCTGCTGGGGGCCAGTGCATGCATACAAGCACCAGCACCAGCCCAGCAGCAGCACGCACTGGCTGGCTGGCTGGGTGCTGGGCAACAAGGCAGTGCTAGCTGGCAGCCAGCTAGCCTCCCTTGACCCGGTTTTGTGCAAGGTTGTGGGGACCAAATCAAGGCCTTGGGGAGCAAGGCATATGGTCCCCCACCTAACCTTGGCCACCACTCTCTTGCATGAGAACATGCCACTTGTCGCAATATGATTAACTTGATTATTTATTTAATTTGGAAATTAAATAAATGATTGATTTTCAACACTCCCACATTGGTGGAGGATGAAAAACAAAGGATTCATTTCCCTATAAATACCTTGCTTGGGTATTGGGAAATGAACAACCTTGAGTGGAATTAAAAAGGCAACTCTAAGTAAGAGTAAACCTTTGATTCGTAAAACTCATAGTTATTTTGTCCGGGTCTTGACTAACCTTCAAGACTTAGGACGCTCGGGTCGGGTCGAGGGTACGATCCGTCGGAGATCTCGTGTTTTCGGGATTTTGAAGTAAGAGCTCTTTGAGAGCGAAGCACGCGACAAAGGTATAATTCTTGTTCTTAATCTTGTTTGATTAAGTTTAATATGCTTGTTAATTGTTTTAATTAAGGGGCGGGTCTTGGTGGGTTTCCTTCCGCGTAGTGTCGGGTCACTACGAAACCCTACATTTTTTAATTATATCGCTTGTCTTTTGTAGGAACAACGAATGTCCGCAATTTCTATCTTACTCCTGGATTACCATGCACAAGGTACTCTAGGTTTATACAATTTATGTTATTTTGATGTTAATTTCTTATTATTTTAATTTATATATTACCTCCGTTAAATGTTTTGTGCAACAAAATTGAAGTGCACGGTTGCCAATGCAAAAGATAAGGGGCAAAGTTTAGGGATAGTTTTAGAAATTAATTAAAGTAATGAAGGAGAGAGAAAGTAGGACCCCCACTCCTTTTACATGGTGGGAAGTCAGAAAAAAGGAGGGAGGTGTTTTCCCTCTTAAATTTTCACCAAAAAATTGAAAACATTTGAAAATCCAAATTTTTGAATTTTTAGAAAATTTCACTCATGATTTTCGTCCACTTTTAGGTGGATTCAACAGCTAGTATTCATAGTTTGCAAGGCATATAAAACTAGAATTCAACCACCTAGCATTTAATGTTTATAAAAACACAAGTTCTCCCAAAAAATGACATTGTTCAAGCACTTCCTTAACTGATTTCCTTACAAAAACTTTCCCTAAACTACAGTTAGTGCTGCACATCTTCAGTCTTGATCACCAATATATATCCATTGACTACGTATTCACAAAGGGCAACTCAGTCTCCCAAAAACAGAAAAACAACAGCCACCCCTTTTTCATCTTCTTATGAATCTGCACACACTTAAATAAAACAGGAAACATGGTAGAAATAGGTGAAGGGTTGTTTTTTGATGTTGATCAGCTTCTAACTGAAGAAGCACTGGCAGAGCTGTATTGTGATCAACATGAAGCAATGCAAGATGAAGATTTCGAGCACTATGAATCAGAAAATGAGATGATGCAAGAAGAATCAAAAGAAACAACCAATCAACAACAAGGCACACAAGCTGATGATGCAAACCAAGAGAACCAACATGAAACAGACCATGGGACTGAAGCTGTCAGCAGAAAACAACTGACTATGCAACAGAGAAGGGAGATTGTTGATGCAATGCTCCTTACAATGCAAGATGGCCACTTACCCAAGGGTCACAGGAAACACTTATCCATCCAATTCAGAGTTCATAAGTCAACAATCACCAGAATCTTTATTGACATTAAAAAACAGATGTCACAAGGGAATATGATTGATGTCAAGACTAAGAAGTATGGAAGAATTGGTCCAAAGCCCATGGAATTTTCTGATGAATTCCTACAATTAGTCCCTCTGTATCTTAGGCAGACAAAGAGAAGTTATGCAGTTGCCCTAAAGATTTCTCATGTCACTCTTCACAATTTGAAGAAAAAAGGGAGGCTCAGAACACACACAAGTAGTAACAAACCTGCCCTAACATCAGACCACAAGGTTGCTAGCTAGAATCAAATGGGTGTTGTCACATATAAATCTAGTTACAGCAGATGGGGACCCCACTTTTGTTGACATGAACCATGTCATACACATAGATGAGAAATGGTTCTATCTCAATCTTGACAAGAGAAGATTTTATCTCCTTCCAAGTGAGGAAGATTCATATATGGCACATCAGTAAAAAACATTCAAGCTAAAGGCAATGTTCATGGCCTTAATTGGGAAGCCATTGTATGACACAAATGGGGAACTACTCCATGATGGGAAGTATGGCATATTCTCATTCACAGTGAAAGAGTTAGTAAAGAAATCAAGCAAAAACAGAGCAGTAGGCACATGTGAACAAAGAGGTTATTAGGGAGATGTTGCTCACAAAGGTCATACCAACAATTTAAACTAAATGGCCAGAAAGTCTGCCAAAAAATGTCATCATTCAATGGGACAATGCAAGGCCTCACCAAGTGCCTAAGGATGGAGAGTTTATTGCAGCAACAACAACAAATGGGTTCAATATTTAACTTGTCTTTCAACCAGCACAATCACCTGATTTAAATGTGTTGGATTTAGGCTTATTTAGGTCAATTCAGTCTTTGCAATATCAATTTTTCCCTAAGAACCTAGATGAGCTTGTGGAGAAAGTGATTGAGTCTTATAACACATTCAAGCCTTAAGTGAACAAGTACATTTGGGTGACTTTGCAAAGGTGTATGATCAAAATTCTCAAGGCACAAGGAGGGAACAAGTACAAAATACCACACATGAACAAAAAGAAGCTTGAAAATCCGGGCATTCTACCAGAACAAGTACAGGTGAGGAAGGAAGTTGTTGTGGAAGCTGTGGAGTACCTAAACACAATGTTTAGGCTAGCAAGTCAAGGGACTCAGGATGATGCAGAGAATATGGAGGTAAATGCAAATTAGGGGACTCATCAAACCAACCCAAGGAGGATGAACAACATGGACTGCCACACATAACCACTTAGCTGTTTCTATTAGGTTTTGTTTTTTTTTTTTAAATTTTTGTTCATGAATAGGTGGTTAGGTGTATTTTGTTGATTATGATGATGCAACCATGTAAGGCAGTCAAATGTAACTTCTTTTGTACCTAAATTCAAATATGGAATGAAAATGAAAATGACTTTTGATGTCTGGCCAATTTATCCATCAGAACAGGTTATCACATTGTTGAATATAGCACTTGATACAAAAGTTATCTCAACAAAAATCTCAAACAAGAAATTGTTGGAGCAAAACTCTAGTGTGAAGTGGAATTCAATGGAGTCCCTTCATCATTTTGATGAAGACAAAAAAGCACTCAAGTGTTATCAAAACACAGATGGGGGACTCACAACTTGAGTGTATCAAGACAAAACCAATTAGGACTCCTCATTTTAAACATCACCTAGGGACTAAAATTGTAGCCCTTACTTACAAACCATACCACAAAGTAGCCTCATCATTTATCAATCACATTCCCCTAATCAAGATGACATATCCAACATGCCAACAACAATAACCAGAAGTAACCAGCAATCACCATCACTAACCAACAACACCAATAAATAACCAACAACCAGCTTACTCAGGAAGGAAAAACCAACAAGCCAACACCAATCATGAAAAGGAGAGGGACTATTTATGGCCACAACATAGAGAAAACAACAACATCATTCACATTACCAGAGAACATTGGACTTCTAACATGCCAACAACAATAACAATCACTACTAAACACAAAAAAAAAAAAAAAAAACCAACAATGACCACACTCAGGGAGACAAAACCAACAAGGTAGCAACAATATGAATCAAAATGGGACTTCCACCAGCCAACAACAACAACCAACAGTAACCAACCATAACCATGAGTAACCAACAACACCCAAAAAACAACCATCAATCCACACACTCAGGAAGACAGATCCAACAAGGCAGCAATAATCAAGACAAGGTGAGGGACTCATTTTAACCATCAATAACCAATAATACAAAAAAACAGCCATCATTCAACACACTAAGGAAGACAGAAACAAGGAAGGAATAACCAATACAAGGAGAGGGACTCCTTATAACCATCACTAACCAACAATTCCAAAAAACAGCCATCAATCAACAAACTCAAGAAGACAGAAAACAAGGCAGGAATAACTAATACAAGGAGAGGGACTCCTTATAACCATCACTAACCAACAATTCCAAAAACACAGCCATCAATCAACACACTTAGGAAGACAGATCCAACAAGGCAGCAATAATCAATGCAAAAGATGGACTCCTTATAACCATCACTAACCAACAATACCAACAACAACAACAATACCAACAATACTAAAAAAACAACAACAACAGAAAAAAAATCAGAGAACATGGGACGCAAATTCAAAATTAAATAAGTTAGGGTTAGGGTTAGGAATCGTTACGGAAGCAGTCATTTGGAGGGTTGAACCCTAGGGTTCATCCGCTTCACTTCATCTTCTTCAAATGGAGGGCCACCTGAACCAGCCTTCTTTGGAGGAGGCGATGAAATCTCTACCTTTTCAGGCTCTTCGCCAGAGGACAAAACAATCCACTCCTGTTCCGGCAACCCACGGATTCGCCTTTGAGCCACCCTCGCCGCCTTCCTTGTATCTCGAATCTTCAGGGGTGGCCTAGCCCTCTTAGATCTGGGATTTTGGGTGGGCACAGAACTACCCTCATCGCTATCACAGACTTGATCTACAGCCACAGCACTGAAATCTAGCGATTTCTTCCCACGAGACTCACCCTGACCCTCAGCCCTCTCCAAGCGCCCTCCTCCTCAATGCTTTCAAGAACCTTACCCAAAGCTTTGTAGGTGGTCGAACTACAGTAAGGACCAGCCTCGCGAAATTCATAAAATTGGCGAGGAAAGGGAGACCCAGTCTCAAAGGATTGAATGAGGGAGATAATCAACTTCCCCTCACCTTCGTCATCAGTGGCAATATATGCATCATGGAGTGGTTCAAGGTTAACCATGGTGTTATGGGACTCGATTTTTCAAAGATCTGATGTACGAAGTTCAGATCTGGAGACCAAAAGTTTAGAGAAAATGAAGGACGAAGAGGAGAGAGGAAGACGAAGAAGATGAACATGAACTAGGGTTCATCTGGAAGATTCTAATGAAGAACGTATGAAAAATACCAGCCATCACATTAATTGTTGGTGGTTGGGATTGGGAGTGAATGTGAGTAGTTGGGGGGAAATGGGATAATAAATGGAGGGAGTAGTTAAATTAGGGTAATATGATTAGTTTTAGGGTAATGTAATTAAAATAAGATAAGGGTAAAATTAAGAAAATTAGAATAATTAAGTAAGGGTAAATATGTAATTTCTAGGGGTTTTTTTTTGCTAAAAAAGGAAAGAAAACAGAGAGTTGCACATAACCCTGATCATCCCGAAATGGCAAAAGTTGCACATAACATTTAACGGAGGTAGTATATGTTATTTTGAAATAAGTACATGTTATTATATGCTTGCATGCTTTTTTTTTTTTTTTTTTTTTTTTTTTTTTTTTTAAATTTTAATATTCAACATCAATTATTTCACTCTACTCTAAGTTTATAAAATTCATGTTATTATTATATGGACTCCTTATTATATATATATATATATATATATCTTATTTTTAAATAACTACATGTTATTTCATTCTTGCACAATATCTTTTTATACATGTTGTTGAAGTAAATAAATAAATAATAAACTGTTTTAGCAAAATAACATAAGAATTAAGCAAAATAACATAAGGTTTAGGCAAAATAACTCAATCATAATTGGTATGGAGTACATGATCTAGGAGTATATAACTTGGCAATGTTTCATTAAAATTTTTCCCTCCAAAGTATTTACTAAAAAAAATAAAATAAATTCTTAGACTAAATAAGGATTATATCAAAATTATTACATTTGCTTAATATAAAATCTAAACTAAACTTATTGAATATTATAACTATTGGTTGTGGTTATTTATTTTTTAAAAAAATCGTACTCTTTAATAATTGATGTGTCGAGTCCTTAACTTTTATATTGTTTTTATAATTTTGTTGTCATTAAAAGTATTTAACAACCGTGTCTTTGCACGGGGTTTAACCTAGTTTTTCTTAAAGTGAAACGTTTTGATTTCCACTATTTATCCAATCTAATTTGACTGATGTTAGTGATATATATATATATATATATATATATATATATATATATATATATATATATATATATATATAGTGTTGTGAGTACTTGTTGAAATCATTTCAATGAATATATTGTTAATATTCAATTGTTATAATTTTTACTTATTGATAATTAAAGATATTATTAGTTAAAATTTTGCATCGACATACGTGCATAAGAGAAATGTTTTACTTTATATACGGGGACTATAAATATTTGGGTTCATTTGGAAAGCAGCATTCATTGCGAAAATTTTTGTCAGAGATGTCTTATGCCTTTACTGATCAACAACTGAAGAAAGATGTTCAGTAATTTGAATCGAACACTCTGTGAATTGGCATGTGTACTCGCAGTGCCAACACTAGTGAATACATCTCAAATAGCCCAAATCCAAAAGTCCACCATGTGGCTCACATGGAGAAACCCATCCACCTCACTGGTATTGCTCTATTGTCTATCTCATCTCTAGGTTTTCACAGATTAGATGAGGCAACATTAAAAGACACACGATCATGTCGCTAGTAGACATCCCTACCTTTTTAATGTTTAACTAAACGCTTATATATAGTGTTATGTCAATTATATCCCTAAAAATATCTATATACATATATACCCCATTTATGCATGTGAATCATATATAGTCTGGTTATTTTGAGCATGCTCATCGGGTGCAAGTTCTTGCTTTCTTTCTGATCAATTCACATTGCAAACCATTGTTATGAACAAATCTGGCTTTCCATATCTCTAAACAAGCGCAATTGAATTTAAATACCGCTGGTTCAAATCACGTGCATGGACTACCAAGAAAGGAAGGTGGTAACTTAAACCGTTTCTAAGATTGATTGCAAGTAAGCCATAGTGTATTTGATTATGAAAACTTAAATCGTTGATGGTGGGTAATGTTTCTAATATGAGTATTTTGTTCTCCTTTTTACATTAATCTTCAATCTACTAGTTTATTTCAACTGCCATTATATTAATAGCTCTTAACCATTTCTCGTGTTCTATCAACTAATCACACCCAACTCACTAATAAGATTTTTTTTATCCTTTTTTTTATGTTGCTTCCTGCAGGTGAAAATAACATGTTGATTTAAGACCGGAAGTTAGGGTTGGTGTGCATGAATTCATTAGTTTCTTATTATGCTCATAACTTTATTAGAAAACGACGCGAATATGGAGAGGAATCAAAAGGATAAAGGATCTAAATCACTAAACTTGATGGAGAAGGATGCATGGATTGCTACGGAATTTACTAGGCTTTTTTTGAACAGGAATTTATTGAGAAAATCCAAGTTACTTAATATGGGTTGAAAGTTACTCAAAAGACACTCTCGTCTTTTCGCTACAGTAGTTGGGGGTAAAATTGTGAAGTTTGGTAAAAGTCATGCAAATGGCAGTTTGGTGGAGTGGTGAACCACACGCTTTCTGTGATATCAATAATAGAAGTTGAGGAATCCTCAATTCTGCAACAATGGAGCTTGAGGATATCAATGGAAGATGGAAAACTCACAAGCAAATGATATATATCTTTGCCCTAAATTTGTATACTTTTCTTCAGGTTTTCGTTGTTTCGCCGTCGAAATGGTGGTGTTGTGGTTGAGGTTTGTTGTAGTGTTGATGGTGTTGGTTTTGTTGTTTGATTTGCTCCTATGAAATAGAATAATAGCTCCTAATTTTATTATTTCTTTCATTGCAAAAATTGCTCCCAATCATCCTTCTTTGTTATTCCTATTTATTTCTCCTCTCATGACTACATATTCTCAACATGGTGATTGGAAATAAATGGTGCAATGGGTAAGATATTCGGATTTTAGAATGTGGATCATTTCTTCTTAGTTTCTACTTCTCTTCTCTTTGAAATTTTTCTTGAAATTAGTGTCTCAATTTGAACTATGGTAAATTAATTTTTTTGAAATAACCACCTACTACTGTTCTCATTTTATAATTAACCACCAACAATTATTTATTTTGAATAATTTTACCATCTACTATTTTCAAAAACATAAAATTCTCCCACTAGATTGCCCAAAGCCTCTTATTTGATGTCATTGTGGGCCCCATCAACTGATTTTTATTTTTTTCAATTTTTTCGTTTATCTACTCTATGTTTTTTAGTTTCTTAATTACAAATCCAAATTATAGAAATAAAACACAAAATTAGGTATCTAATTTATGAAACTGGGGCTAATTATATGATGGTGTTCTTCATTTAGGGGTTTTAAATGAAATTGAGGGTTTGTTATTTGGTGATTAATTTATGAAAATAGGACTAATTTGCATCAATTTAATGTATTAAGCCTTAATTTAGTACTACAATTGATATTATTGTTAAAAATTATGCATAATAATTGTTATGAATAATTCAGGTTCATACTTAAATTGGGGTTTTCTTAAATTCAATCATTTTTCTAAACTATGATTTATAATCCTTAATTGAGAATATACATAGTTCAATATAGAGTTGATTAACGCAAATAACTTTTAATTTGAGATAAACCCTAAAGGAAAAACAAAAATCTATAATTGATAAATGTTTAGTGACTTAATTATCATCGCGTGAGCTTGAATAATTAAATTTAAATTGACTATCAAATGCTTTCCCCTAACCCAGGTTTAATGTTTGTTTAAAAATAACCAATCAAACATGAGATTCGAGGCCTCAGTGGAGAAGAACACCATAATGACGTTGTCGAATGAGGATTGGGTGAGGGAAGTTCCAGATGTACCCGGGTCAAACAGACTTGCTGTACTGCATAAGAAAGATCAGGCCTTGTGAATATGACTTTCATTGATTTTTCTTCGTTTTTGCGCAGAAGCAATTTCCAGCCTAAGGTTTTCTTCAATCTGCAAAAAAAACAAACGTTAGAGAGCAGATTTCGATAACCACGTACAACTAATTTGATTTTACTTCGCAAGTGATCTACAGTTGGTGCTTCCGGTTCCCCGACCTCGGCGGGTTGACCAGGAGCCTCCTCTCCTTGCGGCAGGTGCCCCAGAGGCATTTCCCTCGTTATCTGAAGGGAGGTTATTATATTGCCTCCAACTTCCCAAGCCCGAGGAGGATGCCTCATTCCTGTTTGGCCCTTGGTCTACGCTCGTCGCTTCCGAGCTTGATGATCCCGATCAAATAGCCGATGAAGGGGATGAGCAAAACAAGATGCCAATGAGCAGGGCAGGGATGGAAGAGATCAAACACGGGAATAAGAAGTCACTTTTGTGACCTTTTTGATCATTTTGGTAGGGGGGATAGGGAAAGTGGACAAAAGAGACTCGCATTTCCCAGTCGAAAAGAGGGGTTCCTTTTTCGTCTCGAATTTTTCATCGAACAAATAAGCCGTTAGCTCCGCTGGTATAGATAGAATCATCTGAGACACCGAACCTATTCCCTAGAAGTTACGCATATACCTCTCGGAATGACAAGACGATAGTGGTTGTGTAGCCGGTGATTTATCGGCTTCTCACCCTAAAAGCAACTCTGTCTGTTCTAAAGCTAAAGGAATTTTACACAGTTCGGCAGTTTGAAAGATAGGACGGGGTAGCGCCTACTAAACAAAACTTTCTTGAAGAGGCTTAACTGGTTCCTTTTCGGCTAAAGCCCCTTATTTAGATGTTGGGGTCTAGGAAAGTCTAGGTTGGCTCCCAGCTCCATCTCGACCGGCAGCCTGCTCTCCCTAAATGAGCAGGTGAACTTTCGCTTTAAAAAAACAGCAAAACAGAACGCGACCCCCCAACCCCACAGGGGAGAGTTTTCCCAAGAAGGAAGCGGAAAGCAAAAGAAAAGGATTTATAGAGCTACAGTCTGGCGCCGGCGGCTGACTCAAGTGCCCCCCGAACCGCGCATAATGGTCGCCTATTACACGGCTCACTAACTCTACTTGGGGTGAGGGTACCTATTATTCGTCGGCGGTCCGGCGCGCTCGCACGGGAATCGAGTACTTCTTAAGCGGGAAGTCTTGTTTAGTACAAGAGTAGGAGCCTTTTGAAGCGGAAAGCAAAAGAAAAGCTCCTGGAACGATAGAGGAAAGATATCAGTAGCAGAAGAGAAATCGGGGAGCCATGAAGTAACTAGGGCAATGCGAAAAAAAAGTACTCCCACATAAATTAACACCACTTTTTAGAACCTACCACATAGGGGAGACCTACCTCCGTTCTCTTTCAATATACAGAATGGACATGATCCCATGAGGGTCAGTTCATCCATCCATTGAATTGGTTAACGCAAAAACCTGTGTCGGAAGATTGAACCTGTCCCCGGGCTAGCAAAAGCAGTAGTTGACTACTTTACTAAACAAGCGAGAAAAGTCCTTTCTATCTTAAAAGCCTGGCTCCTTTACTTGAAACCTTTGAATTGAGTCAGTCAAAGAGTTTTCAACTCCGATCCTTTCAGCCCCCTGTCCCACGAATTATCCATTCTCTAGAGATACCTCTAGTACGAGAGTTCGTGGAGGAAGAGTAGCTGTTGTTTCTTTCCCCGCAGAGCTTTGACAGCCCTAACAAGTCACCGGAAGCGGAATCAAGTCTTCTTCAATGGCTCACTTCGCCTACGCAACGAAGAGAAGTAGTTTACTTGCTTGCTTAGCTCGAACATGCCCTTTTGGTGTAAGAGACAGAGACAGGGGCTTAAACTGGCTTAGACGTCTACGTAGTCGGCCCATAATTTTTTCTTCGTTCTCAACTAGGCGAACCCGCCAGGTTAGTCACCGGGGAGCTCTTGGCGAGGAGACCTTAGGATAGGTTGCTAAAATAAAACAAACGGGAGGAGAGGATCGACCCGTTCAGTGCCATGCATGCATGAGGGAATCGGGCAATTTATTGGTAATATGTTATGTTT
Source organism: Chenopodium quinoa (assembly GCF_001683475.1). Lineage (NCBI taxonomy): Eukaryota > Viridiplantae > Streptophyta > Magnoliopsida > Caryophyllales > Amaranthaceae > Chenopodium > Chenopodium quinoa. Next base: position 1,147,990 of record NW_018742372.1, read on the forward strand.
TTAGAAATAGTAAGTGGTAAAATTCAAAAAGAATAATTGTTAGTAGTTATTACTAAAGTAGAAAGAATAATTGATGCTTATTTCCAAAAAAAAAAAAAAAAAAAAAAACCTGAATTTTCTAAAGAAATAAATTCAACATATCGTGTATTATTGTTGGTTACAATTCTTGTGTATGGTCTTCTTTTCATCTTATACAATAATTTTTTATAACCCTTCATTTTGTAAAGATGCAATCAATTAAAAACTTTTTCTTATTTTTTGTTCAAATTTTAGTTTTATGTTAATTAGATAGCTCTTACATACTCCCTCCGTATTTTTTATAGGCTAGAGATAAGGATTGCGGAGAGTTTTAGGTGGTTTAATAAAATAAGATGTTAGTGGGGTAGATAGGATTATTATTTTAATTGAAAAGTGGTGTGAGAGGGAGTGGGGACTATTGGAGGAGTGAGAAATGATAAAGTAAGAATGAAAGAGTGGGGACATTAGTGGGTAAAGATATATTATTAAATTGTAAGAGATTTTCAAAAATAAAACTCTAGATTATAAAAAAAACGAACGGAAATAGTAACACTATCTTATAAAAAAAAACCGAGGGAGTATATAGTATGTGATTTTTATTCTGAAATAGCAATTAAATATAAAAGAGAAGCACTAATTTCAAAGTTTTCCAATGTATTCTACTACTCACTAAGTAAATACAAGTAATAGTTTTCTTGCTTAATCTTTCATATTTTCACATGGAAAAGCTCCAAAAATAAGAAAATTCAAACTTGTAGTAATATTGATTTTATTTATGATAAGTAGAGTAATGGTTGTTAGGTATTAGGCTGATAAATGACGCAGTTTAATGGGTTATTTTGTTGTATTTAACTTTTGTGTGTTTCCAGTATCGAAGATCATGAAGATTGAATAGAATATTATAGTTGCAATATATATTTTTGCACATACGTTCAAGGTAAGATTTTCATAAAAAAAGTAAAGATTAAGGAAAATATAATTTGAAAAAATCTATAGTAGTAATATTATTAGTAAAATAATAAATCTAATATTTAATTTATATAAATAAATGAGACATTTTTCAAGAACATCCGGCATGCCACATAAACAAAGATATTATTTCAACCCGTCCAATGATAAAGTAAAATCATATTTTACTACATAAGCAAAATAACGAATAAGATTTGAGAGTTTAATATAGTGTGCCACGTACGGAAAAAAAAAAAGAATATGAATAATGATTTAGGATGGGAAAAATTGTCTAGATTAACTCCAACTTTGCTCCGTCCGCCCAAAATGATACCAACTTTTGTTTATTTATTTTTTATTTTTTTATTAATTTAAACTTTTTACCCAATTCGCTACCATTGCTCCCTACTGGTCATCCAATTTGATATAGCAAGTTACCAACCACGTGTTACCACCTGATTGGTCCAAAAACAAATTTTAAAAAAAAATCTAGTTTATATATATATATATACATATATATATATAGAGTAGACATTTTTGGAGAGCATACGGAGCGCCACGTAAGAAATATACTTATTTCGACCAATAAAAAGAAAGATTTAAATTTTATTTTGAGTTAAAAAATTATGTCGCCACCTAGAAAAAAGTAACGAATTAGATTTGATATATCTAAAATTTTAATGCTACGTAGATTATAATCTACGAATTAAATTATTTTAATGAAAAAAAATAAAGTAAAATATAGGATAAGATAAATTTATTAATTCAATACTACGAGTAAGATAAATGTTGATAGTATTTATGATAAGAAATAAAAATTTTTCATTAATTATAATTAAATTAAAATTTGTGATACCTATTGATTAGGGGAGTTCTCCCGCCACGTGGACCAATTAAACTCTGCCACATGTCATCCATGTAGACTAACCAGAGCACTGATGGAGGCGGACCGCCTATATACAAGCGACCGAGCTCTACAACATCAGTAAACTGTCGGACTCAAAGAAGTCTGACAAAAAAGAGAGTTGGTCATTAGCCGGCTAAGAAAAGAAAAGAAGTCTGGGTGGCTGATACTGAACAGCCGTCTTAGAAGAAAAAGAGAGAAATGAAAACGTACTCCCCAAAGTATGAATTCAATAAAGACTGTCACTCCATCCTCATGGAGATTAAGGACCGAGTCTCCATTGACAAGCCGGCTGCTATGAAAGGTTCTGCCAAAAATCGGAACAAAAATAAATATTGCCACTACCATGAGGATATTGGCCATGACACCAATGAATGCTTTAGTCTCAAGCGGCTATTGGACCGTCTGGCTGATAAAGGAGTTCTCAAGTCTTATATTTTGAGGTCCAAGGTTACCCTGCAAACTAACCCTGGGCAGTCGTCTAAGAAGAAGCCTCACTTTGATAATAGTTCGGACACTGAAGAAACTCCGATCTATACAACAGCAGGCGGCTTTGCTGGAGGCGGCCCAACAATCCGGGGTAACAAGGACTACATCAGACGGCTCGACGAAGGGCAGGCGTACAAGGACTCCTTCCCCGAAGTTGTAATTACTGAGGATGACAGGGGCAAAGTCAGGAGGCTGCATGATGACCCTATTGTCATCCAATGCAAAGTGGCCAACCAAAGAGTTGGCCGAATCCTCATTGACATAGGGAGTTCGTTTGATCTCATTAGTCACAAGTGCCTGGCCAAGCTCAAGTACACGCCCGGGAGCATGCACCAGGTTTCTCATCCCTTAGTGGGATTTGGAGGTGGTATGGTACATCCGGTAGGTCGAATAGACCTACCCATTCTTCTAGGCGAAAAAGGGGAGGGACGCCACATGGTGGTCCGGTTCTTAGTTTTTGAAGAGCTGACGAACTATAACATGATTTTGGGGCGTCCCACCCTAAATAAATCTAAAGTTGTTATCATTCCTTCTCTTATGCTCCTCAAGTTTGAGAAGGATGATGGAACAGTCGGCTCCCTTCGGGGAGACCAGAAGATGGCCAGGGAGCATTATCTCTCTGATGTCAAACCCACTATGGTCGCAACTAGCCCTAGTGGATAACTACTGACCTTGACCAAGTCTTAGGAAGCCGCACCTGCTGACACAGAAGTCGGCAAGAATAGAAAGGCCAGCCAAATAATGGCCGAGAGAAATGACAAGCAATAGCAATCATTGACTGGTGAACGACCGGATGAACTCCGTCCCCAGCCGGCTGGTGAGCACATGGACATCGTTCTGGATGCCTCTTGATTAGGGGATTTTTCCCTGCCACATGTCACCTTGTGAGACGTCCAAGGTGGACCAATCAGGCCATGACACGTGGCAGACAGATAACCCATCAGGAATCTAACTTGATCGTCGGAGGCGGATCTCCCACCCACTGGACATCTAAAAAACCCTGAAACATTTGGCGCCGTCTGTGGGGAGGGTACTTCTAAGATGACTTCACAAGAACCTGTACCACCTCTTAATGAGAAACGACCTATGGACGATGTCTAGGTCTTCTCAAACCAAGATACGGATGACGACTATGAAGTCGCCACCCACACGGCCCCTGACGGGTCCCTCAGAACACGGCGCATCCGTCCCACCGAAAGGAGGGAACGAAATACCGACCAGGCGAGGCCTAGTGAAACAATCGGCCAGCCGGCTGGTTAGCTCCAGGTGGCTGTAGGATCCACCCCCATCACTAGAAACGAGCTCATGACTCTCATTATAAGTTTTAAAGGGGAGATAAAGGATCTAATCGATAAACGGACGGCTGTCCCTACCAAGGAACAATCGGCCAAAAAGCCCTCTAATTCTGGGTGGAATAAGCCGGTTAAAGACCGAGAGGCCACTCCTTACCCTAAACCAAGGGAGGGACAAAAGCCCTTAACAAACTTGGCCAGACTTCGGTTCCTTGAGCTAGGGAAGAGGAAGGCCATCCGGCATGTATAGCCGAATGGTTCCAAGAAAACATATTTCGATGCTCGGATGTTAATCAAGCAAAAGAAGAATACGCAACTGTCAGAGTCGGCCTCAACGTCGAACTTCAATGACAACTTTCTGAATACCTCAATGAGGTATTCTCAATCAAACCAAGAAGACCAGACAGGCGGCATGTCCGCCCACTTTAGTCCTCTGATGTTTCAAGCGGCCCCATATGCGCCTTCGTAGACATACATGCCGTATGGACAACCATATATGCAGCCTACCCTCTTAGGGGGCAGGCGGCCCATAACGTCTAGCCCTTGGACTGGCAGCTCCGACTGCTAAGACTTGGAGAACAGCTCACTGCATTCTCTAAGGAAATAACTGAGGCCGCACAGCCGGCCAAGGTGAAGAATGTGTTGGTAGGCACTTATGATGGTACCACCAACCTAGAAGACCACCTAATGGCATATACCAACCTTATGTATCTTCAAGGGTTAGATGATGCGGCATGGTGTAGATGCTTCCCGTCAACATTGAAGGGTATCACCCAACAATGGTTTGGCAACCTGCCAGCCGGGTGCATAAATAACTTCAAGACGCGTGCATACTTGTTCGCGTCAAACTTTTCAATGAATATCCCTGCAAAGAAAACAAGTCTTGACTTGGGATCCATACAACAAGGAGAGAAGGAGGGGCTACGCTCATATATCAGGCGGTTCAACCTGATGAGAATTCAGATTCAAGGACTGTCTGATGAGGTAGCCTACACAGAATTTTTCAAAGGTCTGAAGGACGGGTCGGCCTTCGAGTTCGACCTTGTCAGAAAGAGGGTGGCTACCCTCCAAGTGGCACTGATGGAGGCGGACGCCTATACACAGGCGACCGAGCTCTATAACATCAGTAAGCAGTCAGACTCAAAGAGGTCTGACAAAAAAGAAAGTCGGCCATTACAGCTGGCTAAAAAAGAAAAGAAAAGAAAAGTGGTCTGGGTGGCTGATACTTCGGAACAACCGTCCTAGATTAAAAAGAGAGAAGCCGGCTCCAAAGTACGAATTCAATAAAGACTGTAACTCCATCCTCATTGAGATTAAGGACCAGGTCTCTATGGAGAAGCCGGCTCCTATGAAAGGTTCCGCCAAAAATTGGAACAAAAACAAATACTGCCATTACCATGACGATATTGGCCACGACACCAACGAATGCTATAGCCTCAAGCGTCTGTTGGACCGCCTGGCTGACAAAGGGGTACTCAAGTCCTATGTTCTGAGGTCCAAAGTTACCTTACAAACTAACACTGGGTAGCCGCCCAAAAAGAAGTCCCACTCTGCTAATAGTTCGGATACTGATGAAACTCTGATCTATACAATAGCAAGCGGCTTCGCTAGAGGCGTCCCTACAAACTGGGGTAATAATGACTATGTCAGGCGGCTCGATGTTAACTCAGTCGACGAGGGTCAGGCGTCCAAGGACTCCTTCCTCGAAGTCGTTATTTCTGAGGATGACAAGGGCAGAGTTAGGAGGCCGCATGATGACCCTATTGTCATCGAATGCAAAGTGGCCAACTTAAGTGTTGGCCGTATCCTCATTGACACCGGGAGTTCGTCTGATCTCATCAGTCACAAGTGCCTAACCAAGCTCAGGTACAAGCCCGAGAGTATGCACCAGGTCTCTCATCCCTTAGCAGAATTTGGGGGTGGCGTGGTACATCTGGTAGGTCGAATAAACTTACCCATTTGTCTAGGCGAAGAAGGGGAGGGACGCCACATGGTGGTCCGGTTCTTAGTTGTTGAAGAGCTGATGGCCTACAACATGATTTTGGGGCATCCCACCCTGAATGAATCCAAAGCTGTTATCATTCCTTCTCTTAAGCTCCTCAAGTTTGAGAAAGATGATGGAACAGTCGGCTCCCTACGGGGAGACCAAAAGATGGCTAGGGAGTGTTACCTATCTGATGTCAAGCCCACTGTGGTAGCAGCCGGCCCTATTGGAGAAACTACTAACCTTGACCAAGTCAAGGAAGCCGCGCTTGCTGCAACAGCAGCCGGTAAAAAGAGAAAGCCCAACAAGATGGTGGCCGAGGAAAAAGACAGGCAATAGCAATCACTGACCGGTCAAAGGCCGAATGAACTCCGTCCTCAGCCGGCTGGTGAACACGTGGACATCGTCCGAGATGACTCTCATCCTGACCGGACTGTTAAGGTTGGGACGACTTCTTTTGCTGAACTCGGTGCAGACTTGAACCACTTGTTAAAAGAATTCAAAGACATCTTTGCTTTGAGGTGGACGAGATGCCAGGCATCAGCCCGGACCTAGCCGTCCACAAGCTTGCTGTGGATCCCAAAATAAAGCCGGTAAGGCAAAAGAAGAGGAACCATGGTGAAGAAAGAAGCCAGGCGGCAGCCGCCGAGGTTAAAAAATTGTTATAGGTTGGGTTCATTTGGCAATGCTACTTCCCTGATTAGGTTGCCAATGTTGTCCTTTTAAAGAAGCCGAATGGAACCGGGCGCATGTGTGTAGACTACACAGATTTGAACAAGGCATGTCCGAAAGATAGCTATCCTTTCCCAATGATCGACTGTCTGGTCGACTCTATAGCCGAACATGCCTTGATGAGCTTCATGGACGCCTATTCAGGCTTTCACAGATACCCCTGTGGAAGAAAGATCAAGAAAAGACGAAATTCATCATTGATCAGGGGTTATTCTGCTATACTGTGATGCCGTTTGGTTTAAAGAATGTGCCTGCTACCTTTCAGAGAATGATTAATACAGTCTTCGTTAATTAAATTGGAAGGAATGTGCAGGTGTACATTGATGATATGATTATCAAATCCATATTTTAGACGGACCATCTTACAGATCTCCGAGAAACATTCCCCACACTCAGGCGGTACCAGGTCATGCTCAATCACAAGAAATGTGTTTTTGGTGTTGATTATGGGAAGTTCCTCGGATTTTTGATTGATCAAAGGGGGATAGAGGCCAATCTAGAGAAAATACAGGCGGTCATAGACATGCAGTCGCCCCCTACTGTTAAGGAAGTTAAAAAACTAACAGGTTGTCTAGCGGCATTGGGGAGATTCCTTAGTCGGTCAGGCGACAAGTGCCTCTATTTATTCCAAGCAATAAAGAAGAAGAAGAGGCGGCCTTCCAAAAGTTGAAGGAACACTTGCACTCTTTGCCAAGGCTTGTCCGCGCTTTATCAAAGGAGGTGTTATACATGTACTTGGCCGTCTCTGATCATGCTCTCAGTGCCGTTCTCCTTCCTGAAAGAGACGACCTCCAGCTCCCTGTCTATTTCATCAGCCATGTCCTGAAGAATGCTAAGTTACGGTACCCTATGGTTGAAAATTTTTGCCTGGCCCTCTTCATGGCAGTTAAGAAGCTGAAACCTTACTTGGCACATCAGATCGTGGTCTACACTGACCAGCCAATCTAGCGGCCATTGACAATCATGGAATCATCCGGCCGAATGATTAAATGGGAAATTGAAATGCAAAGCTTAGAAATTACTTTTGAGCCAAGGAAAGCAGTGAAGGGGCAGGCACTTGCCGACTTCATTCTTGAAATGACTAGGCCGGCTGATCCAGAAAATCCAGACCAAGTCTAGAAGGTATATGTGGACGGGAGCTCTACAATGAACGACTGTGGTGCAGGCGTCATATGTCAGTCTCCTGAAGGGGACAAATATGAATATGCACTGCGTTTTCTGTTCCAGGCCTCAAATAATGAGGCAGGATATGAAGCCCTACTAGCTAGCATCCACATGTGTAAGGCGGCTGGAGCAAAGAAAGTAGACGCCTGTTCTGATTCACAATTGATTGTTAGCTAATACCATGGTGACTATGAAGCCACAAATTCGGCTATGATCAAGTATCTAAAGGCGGTCAAAGAAGAGGCTGGTACACTTGAAGAATTCAACCTAAGTCAAGTGCCCAGGTCCGAGAATAATCAGGCAGATGCCTTCTCCAAACTGGCTTCATCCGCCTCTTGTGACACACCTAGGTCTGTTTTCTAGGAAGTGATAGAAAAAAGAAGCATTAAGGAGGAACCTCTTGGAGTCCTTGATCGAAGCTCAATCTGGATGGATGGCATCCGGGCATACCTAACAGACGGCACCCTACTGGCTACTTACCTAGAGATGATCATAATGTAAAAGCGTGCGTCCAACTTTGAAATTCATAAAGGGGAACTTTTCAAAAAAAAGGTTATCTTCAACCTCTTTTGAAGTTTGTTACCCCAGAAAAGGGCCGAGAGGTTTTTGAAGATTTGTATTCAGGTTTTTGTGCTTCCCACATAAGCGGCAGGACCCTAGCAAAGAGAACCAGGCGGCAAGGCTACTTCTGGCCTACCCTAGAAGCAGATGCCATGGAGATAGTGAAAAAATATGACAAGTGTCAAAGGTTTGGCAAGCTCATCCATCGTCCGACCACTAACCTGACGGCTATCCATAGCCTAGCACCATTCGCTAAATTGGCCATGGACCTTCTGGGTCCCTATACGCCTGCTACAGGCGGACAGAGATATATTTTGGTAGCAATCGACTACTTCACCAAGTGCGTAGAAGCGGAGGAAGTCAAAGGAATTAAACCAAAAGATGTCATCTCCTTCATTTGGAGAAATGTCATCACTCGGTATGGGGTACCCATGTCTATGGTCTTTGACAATGGACCTCAATTTAAGACGCCTGCTCTTAAGAACTGGTTGGGAGACTAAGGGATCGCTCACTGTTTTGCATCAGTTAACCTCCCCCAAGAAAACGGTCAGGTTGAATCCTTCAATAAGTTTATCTCTATTGGCATCAAAAAGAAAATTGAAAGAGTTGGCGGCCTATGGGCTGACGAGCTACCGCATGTTTTGTGGGCCATCGGGACGACTGAAAAAGGGGCAACTGGTGAAACTCCATTTCTTATGGTTTATGGGGCAGAGGTTGTTCTGCCTATTGAGCACTATGAGCCGACTCTTCGAGTCATGTTTTATGACGAAGAGGCCAACTGGGAGGCCATGCGGCTAGCACTGGATTCACTTCTAGAACGCAGGGGCAATGCAGTCTTGCGCCATGAGATCTACTGTCTGAGAACGACGAGAGCTTACAATAAAAGAGCGCACAAGCGACCCTTAAAAGTAGGGGATTTTGTGTTACGAAAAATGGAAGAAGTCGCTAGGGCCAACAAACAGGGAAAGCTGACTCCTAACTGGGATGGCCCCTACAAAATCTATGAAGAAGTTAGAGGCGGCACCTACCGCCTGGAAACACCAGACGGCAGGCAGCTAGCCAGAACTTGGAATATAGACAACTTGAAAAACTACTACTTCTAAGATTTTAAATTATTTGTATATGTAAGCATATCAATAAAGCTTGCAATTTATTTCAATTTTTGAGCAAGTATCCTTAATAGGAGCAAGTCGCCTGTCAAAACACAATCGGCCTTATTTCTTTTAATTACTTACTCTCACACGAGTAAAAATGTGAAGTCTAGACAGCTTAGCAATCTTTTCTTTTCTGAACAACCTAATGAGGCCACAGGCCGGATGATCAACCTGAGGCCCATGGCCGGATGATCCTTATAAAATTATACTAATACGTTTATCCCAAACTTGAGCAGGCGTCCGGCGACATCCATCCGGGTAAATTCGTTGCAGAGAGCATCTCCCATTTAGGTGGCACATTGCTCTATAAACCTAAAACAAACGGCCCTACCAAATGTCTCCAAGACAACCTCGAAGTCGTTTGATATGAGACGAAGATAAACGTACCGCTTTACTACGAACACGCGGTAGATAGTTAAAATCTAAGTCAGAAACCGCCTGCTATTGCTTGGGACAATACAGTAGGCATAATTTGAGTAAATAGCTAAGCAAAACTTAGCGAATAAAGAGGTACCATGCGGCCAAAGCCGCCTTTTTTTTTCTTCTGTATACTCAAGTTCAAGTGACAGAGATTAATTAACCTCAAAAGGTTAACTCATAGTCACTCACCCAACCTACAATGGAATCTAAAAGGTACAAATGAAGCCGCCTGTCCTTGTAATAAACAGACGACATTCGGCCACTATTCCTATTTAGGTTAGCAACACCGTGGAAGCTACTTTGATTAAAAACATCCAAATTGGCGCCTGTTCTGTACGAGCACCAAGAAAACGAACTATTTACAATCAATAAAATAAACTAAGTACAAAACTTAGTGGAAAAAGCGAGGTTCGTTAAAGAACTATATTGAGTTCGAGAGCCGGATAATGCTGAGTGTCCGCCTGTCTGCCTGGTTTGGGGCAATCACCATAGTGATTGATTGACCTAGAAATCAGTCATACTCTTTAAAGTATCAAAGATTTCCAAGTCAATCCATCAAAAACGCAGCATTCATACAAAAAGGCAAGCTATACTAAGGAAAATTCATGAGATGCATAGCAAAAATTCATGAAAAGAAAAATTCAATTTCAAAAATTGAAGAAAACGGCCGGATGTTTAATATTAACAGTCTGCCAGGAGATCGACAGGAATGTTAAAAATTGAAATCATCAATAAACCTCGACCGCTTGGTCGGGTAATGATAGAAAGCAAGTGGCACGCAGGCTAAAGAGACTTAAGCTTCTGGAGGAGGCTTCTCAGATTCATGAGCCGCATCCTTCTCATCCCCAGCCGACTCCTCCTTTTTTTCGCCATCCACCTCCTCCTCTTTATGGTTTGACTCCCTGGAGGTGGAATCGGACGGCTCGTCACCCTCCTTTTCTTCATCATAGTCTTGCCCCATGATCTTGTCATTGTACTCTTGAGTACAGGTGGCGAACTGATTCTTCCAGCTATCATAGCTGGTCTCTGGGAAGAGAGCCGCCCAGGTCATCTCCATGATGAAGTTGGTGTCCTCCATCATATCCTTGACCAGCGCCTGCTTCTCCTCATCCGCCCTTGAAGTGTATTTTTTGGCAAGCTGAGTCTCCTGGTTGGCCAGTCGCTGCTTCATTGTCCACCTCCCTTAGAGGCACGAGCTCAGCCTTGAGGTCCGATACGGACTTCTCCAGTTCTAAGATCCTCTTCTGGGCTGCCTATAAGTCCTTCTTGACCTGCAAATTGGCAGACGCCTGATAATACAGTATGTAAGTGGTCAGAATTTTGTTTTGTGCAAACTGGAACATAACTTTGTCATAATCAGAGGCGGCCCGGGCCTTCGTAGCCTTTACCTCTTTGTTCTTTTCGCTCAGGGGTTTGCGGAGACCATACACTCGCAGCATAGACTACACTCGGCCAAAGACAATAGTCAGTTATAGGCGACAGGTAATTAGTTAAACAACAAAGAACTTTTTACTAAGTATACCTCGGCCAGGTGAGCCAGGATGGCTTCAAGGTTAAGGGTGCCGACTCCCTTAACAAACTCTCTATCCTCGACAGGGATGTCCTTTAGCATGGACCTAGCCATTTGAACCAGATCCGGCCTTTGAGGGAAATCTGCACAATCAATACCCTGTAAGTACTTGGTGTAAATTCGACCAATAGACCGACTGCTCTTAGAGGTGCTAGACAACTGCCGATTGAATTTTACCATCAAAGGGTAAGGGAAGGAAAACAAGTCTTTGATACCTTTAGTAGCCGCCTCCTTCTCCTTCTTCTTCCCTTGCCGACTGCCGGCAAGGACGACTGGAGATTTTGGGGGTGGATTGCTTCCTGGCCTTGATGCCACATGTTTCCTGGCTCTCCTAGGGGTCGTCACGTCACCAGCCGTCTGTTTCCTAACCTTAGGATCCGACTGGGAGGAAGAGGAAGGCTTTGCTAAAGTGCCCTGCAAAAAAATCGTAATAAGTAAGAAGCAGGTGATAGAAAAGCTAAATGAAATCTGTTTAGTTGAAAGTTCACCTTTAACGCCTGAAGAACAAGCAATCCTTCAGCTGGCCTCTTGCCAAGGATGGCCGAGCGTTACTGAGCATCAGTTTTCTTAGAGACCGAGAGCTTTTCCATGGCTTTGTCTGCAAAACATGAATCAAGGAGTTAGTTTGACACAAAATAAATCAAGTTTCACAAGACACTTGAACAGGCGGTCACCTACCTCTCGGCATCTCTTCACTAAGGCCACAGGCGGCCAGATATGTCCCATCGTATAACAAGTTATACTTGGGAATATAGTTTTGAGGAATGAACTTCCTCGCCCCAGTCTCGGGGTTTGCCTGGATGTCTACTTTGAAGAGCCCTCTGTTAAGGATCTCTTCTTTGGCTTTACGGGGAACAGGCGGCAGCTTAGAGCTGCCTGTTAGGAAAGGTGGGTTCCTGTTCCACCTGTTAAATTTTTTGTTCCTGACTGTGTCAGGGCTGGAGAAAATGTAGAAAGTGTTCCTCTAATCTTTCCACTTGTTCTCCTTCCCCACGGTCATCATATAACCCTTGTGGCTAGACAACTGATACCAACTGGTCCCGCTTGTTTTTGGGGTCCAGCTGATGTAGTGCATATGAGCGAATGCCTCAAAGCTTGGCTCTACCTCATGCATTTCACAGCCAGCAACATAGCCCAAGATGTTGAACCAAGAGTTTGGGGCTAGTTGCCAGACACCTAGCTGGTATCCGTCCAAAATATTCTCTGCAGCCGGATGTAGAGGAAATCTCAGGCTAGCCTTAATTGCCGCCTCATAGCAGCCAAAACAGGCGTCCTTGTATCTAGAATGCTCAGGCTAGACTACAGTGTCCTCGGCATCCGACGTACAAAGGACATACCCATGTCCCATGACATGGCCAGCTCTAAAGCTCCCAATTTTTTCAGCCATCATTTTTCGCCTGCCTGCGGGAACATGATGATAGTAGGTGGTGCATTGCTCTCGGTTGGTGGCAGATGGCTCCGCCCAGTTCGGTCCCAAGTCTACTGAAAGGGACTCTCGCGCAGTCTCTAGCCGAGAGTGCCTCTCTTCAGACTCATCCGAAAATCTGCTTGAAGTGCTTGGCTCAGAATCGCTTTTTGAGCTCTCGGATGAAGAGTCCGCCTGGCGAGCTAGATCAACAAAGGCTGGAATAACATTTTCAACCTCTTCCCCTGATTCGTCTAAAATGGAATCACTAGGGGTACTTGGGGCACCAAGCGGCACGTCAGGCAACTCGCTGACAGGCGCATTAAAGGACGAGCTGTCTGAATTCGTCATCCTTGCTGTTCTCTTAGTTCTGGCCATGGTGTCCTGAACAGACACATAGACAGTCGAACTTGGGGCAGTTTGCAAAGGGTGATCCAGCAAGGGGCAGTTGGCACTCCTAGTTCTAGATTCAGCCGTCCTCGGTGACCGGCTGATCACTAACCTAGGCCGTGCCGTGTGCTTTTGGGAAACCATTTTCAAAAGAAAAACAAAGTATGAAAAAATAAAAAGAAACATTCGGTTACCTTTAGTTGGGGAAGATGAAGGCACTTGAAAATCTACAGCGGCTGTAAGAGCAGGCGGTTTGTAAAACAGGCGGTCTGGTGCAGTCGGAAGCTCTCTCTCAGAAAAAAGACAAAAGCTCTTTAGAATTTTTTGGAAATGTCCAAACAAATGATTTGGACATCCCTTATTTATAGGGGGTGAATTCCAAGAGACAGTAAAAAAAAAACACGGTAATAACTGTTAGCCTATCAGAGCGTGAAATCTATCACAGGCGCCACGTGGCAAGCCACGTCACACCTGTGAGGGGCAAATGATTAGGGGATTTTTCCCCGCCATGTGGACCACTCAAGCCCTGCAACGTGTCATCCACGTGGACAAACCAGAGTTTGCCACGTGTCACATAGTGAGACGTCCAAGGTGGACCAATCAGGTCACGACACGTAGCAGACAGATAGCCCATCAGGAAAATGGCCTCCTACCGCCTAATTTCCTAGGCAAAGCCCAGTCAGTCCTAGGTTTCTAAAACCTAGTACTAGGCACGCTTTCCAACACCCTATAAAAGGGAGATGTTTCCTTTTGAGGAACATCATTCATAAACATTTAATTCACATTAACTCACAATCAGAGAAAGTCAAAAACCTGACACCTCGAACTGAGCAATTACACATTGCACTGCTTTTGCTAAACTTGGTGCAAACTTGCACAACTTGCTAAAGGAATTCAAAGACATCTTTTCCTTTGAAGTGGATGAAATGCCAGGCATCAGCCCGGATCTAGCCGCCCACAAACTTGTCTTGGATCCTAAAAAGAAGCCGGTAAGGCAAAAGAATAGGAACCATGGTGAGAAAAGAAGCCAGGCGGCAGCCGCCGATGTAATAAAGCTTCTAGACGCTGGATTCATTCAACAATTCTACTTCCCTAATTGGGTTGCCAATGTTGTGCTCGTGAAGAAGCCGAATGATACCTGGCACATGTGTGTAGATTACAAAGACTTGAACAAGGCATGTCCGAAGGATAGCTATCCTCTCCAAAAGATCCACAGTCTGGTCGACTCTATAGCCGGCCATGCCTTGATGAGCTTTATGGACGCCTATTCAGGCTTTCACCAGATACCTCTGTGGAAGAGAGACTAAGAAAAGACAAAAATTTGATCGGGGGACAATAGGTCGTCGGTCTACTATCCTAGATAAAATTTACAATTTATATTCCTAACCTAACTCTATCAAGTTCACACTAGATAGTGGCAAGCTAGGGTTGAACCACAAGGACTAAGTGTATTAATTTGAGGTAATTAAAGTAGTAGGAAGGTTGTGAGATAGGGAGAGAAACATCTAAAACACTAGTTAAAGCAATTAACAAGATATTAGGGAAAGGGGAATCCAATTACATTAACAAATTCAATAACAAGTCGTAATTAAATGATCATGATCTCAATTAGGAACGATTAACACACTCAACTCACTCCCGCACAATTAAGCATGGTAATTATCCTACTAAGCTAATTCACTCTTGCGCAACTAGCCTAGCAAAGGTATGGAAGAATCTAGACTCTCAATCAACTCACTTCTGCACAATTGATTGAAAACACAATTAAGAACTAAGAATCAATTAGCTAAAAAGATCTAGTCAATGTAAGCATCATCCAAACACAACAATCAAGAATCAATTGCATACTATTTACAACCAATCACTCAATTCATCAACATAACCTTTATCCATTTCCCTAGAATAAAATCTAAGCAAATATAATGAAGGAAAACATGGAAAACAAGGTAAAACAAGAATTAAAGCAAGAATCAACCAAGTAAACTAATTAACAACTCTAATCAACAATGAAATAAGCAAAAACAAGAATTAAACAAAGCAATAAAGGTGAGAGAAATTTAGAAAATCTCATTGAATAGATGAGAAGAGAATCCACAAAGTTGCTTCTTCAACCTCCCAAATCTCCATTGAAATCCAAGCTTTCTCTCTCTAAAACTACTCCTAAACTAGAGAGAGAAACTCCTAATCTAAACCTAATACTCATTAGAGGAGAGAGGAAATGTAAAACTTCTCTTCAAGAAGTCTAAGAATTCCTCTATTTATATTACAAGAACAGAAATAAAGAAATCCGGAATTTAAGCTCGAAAAAGACCCAGAAAACCGCGCCCGCGGTGGACTGAGCCGTGCCCGCGGCAAGGCTTCTCCGAGGCATCTCCAGAAAGTTGCAACAGATGGGAAGAAAAGAGGGCCCGCCCGCGGCAAAAATAGCCGCGAACGCAGCACAAATAGCCGCGCCCGCGGAGCCTAGCAGCGTCTTGCAGGTTAAAATGGCCATAACTTCTGTTCTAGGAAGTTCCTTGGGGTGTGCAACCTATCGTTGGAAAGCTCTTCAAGTTTAGTTTCAAACTCAATTTGAATCGGTTCAATCCAATAAGTGGATCAAAAGTTATGGCTAAAAGAGTGAACACGACTCGGTTTAAGGCCTTCTACGAGATTCAAGCTTTCTTGTCTCAAGCTTCTTAGCTTCTTTCTTAGCTTCAAGATTCTTCTATTGAACTTTATTGTCTTTTCTTGGGTCATATTCATCAAAGAAAGCGCCAAGCACTTACACAAATAGACCAAGAGAGAAAAGAGTGAAAGAACACATAGAAAAACATGCAAATCAAGCTAGAAGCCGAGCAAAAAGCATATTATTCCCAACTAAGGCCTAAAGCCATAAACTAAGACAAAGATAACTACAAAAAGACTAAAGTAATAGAAAAAACAAAGAAACACCGAAAGAAACCTAAAACTAAGGGAGAAAAACACCCGAATATGTGTCATATATGACACTTATCAAATTACCCAAAGCTTAACTCTTGCTCGTCCTCGAGCAAGAATAAACCAAAAGAAAAAAGGAGAAGGATTTATTCAAGCAAGACTAGCACAATAAAGTAGACGAGAATGTACACTAACTGACTTTCGTAGGAATCACCGTCAATTTTAGCAACTAACGACAAGCCCTTTAAACCCCTAGATCGGTCTAGAGGACGAGTGTGTTCTCGTGAGGGTTTCCTAAGAGTTTAACCCACAGCTCTTGAAAAAAACCAAGCAAAACAAGGCAAAGCAAAAAATTAAATCAAAAGAAAAGGAAGGAAAACAAATGTTCGTGAATGGACTTTGCAAATGAACAAGCACAAATGAATACAAGTCTTTCTAAACAATAGAGGAGTGCACGCTTCAGAATATCCAACGTTGATTGAAACATAAGAAATGCTAAGCATAGAGAACTAATAAGACACAATTCACCTTTATCCTAAACGATCTTACTGCGTTCTCCCTACTAGTTTCAAATTAACCTTTAGTGAGCATCTCAATGATTCCACTGGGGAACCGGAAAAGAAGAGATTTTAGGGCTACTTGATATCTTGACTATGCAAACCGCTCCATAAGCTTGACTCCCATCTCCCTCCACCGACTTGTGACTCAACCACAAAGGTCAAAAGGGCTTTGAAGGGTTGTAACGTATGGGCAAAAAGGGGAAAGGTAGGCTAAAAATTTGAAAATTGGTGGTATACCTAATTGTGAAGCATAAGAATGGCCAATACTCAACACCATAATCAAGTTATCACCAAAACTCAAACAAAAATATCAACACTCCCAAGCTTATTCAAAGCAAAATCATGAACATATATACAAAAAGCGTAGACACGCTTTCCCCAAGCTTAAATGGAGCATTGTCCTCAATGCCCTAAACTAGGGAAATCATAACTACATCAAAATACATTTGTGCTTATCAATATATTTTTTTTCTTTATTGCTTTGTCCTCGCATCTTTTGAATATGGACGGCTTTTTCAACTTTACATTTTCTTTTATTCACAAACTTATACACAATACATATTTGCTATACAAAATGAGCTCATAACTTCAAACTATTGTACTTATAATCACTAAACAAACTCATTACCACTAGCTTCACAAAAACCAAAGGTGAAAAGAACGAAACAAATGGTATGAAGTCTAATAATATGGCTAGAAAAGAAGGTATAAGGCTCAAATGGTTAGCAAGAAGGCAAACGTAAACCCAAAACCAAAAATATAAAATCGAAACCTAGAAGAGCAAAAATAACCACCCCGAAAAGATGCCTTCGTCCTTCCTAAATGGTTCGGTCGCGATCTCGAGAGATAAAAGGCAAGTTCTAAATAAAGTAAGCGGTAGTCAAGGATCCATGTGCCACTCATGCAAATTAGGTAGAAAGCTAGAGAAATGAAACCTCACATGGTTGTAGCAAAAATTCACTATTAGCTTTTAAATTTACTATAGGAAGCAACTCCTTCTTACCACAAACAAGTAGACTAGGGCTTCAAGGTCGCAAAGTTATTAACATACTACCTTAGCATACCCTATCCTAAAATCAACCCAAGATATCTCAAAGCGTGCAAACCACTACTATTTAGGAAGAAAGGAATTCAAGAACACAAATCCAAAAGTACTATGTCCAAATCAAGAATAAAACAAAACACATTGCAAAATATAAGAAAACACATGGAAATGCATATACTCAAGTGCATGGAAAAAATGGACCATTATTCTACCCAAGCATGATAGAATACCCTCCCCCAAGCTTGAATGAGACAATACACTCAAATCATAAATCATAGAGTCCATGGGAGGGGAAAATAAAGTAATCAATCCAACAAAGCAGCACATGGTCTTCAAGCCACCAACGATAGAGAAAGAGCAAGGGAAGATATTACCGGAGATAGGTGGGTGTAAATACCCGCAAATGACCCAATTTATCCCTTCAAAGCCAATTTCCTCCAAAGCTATGCCTCACATACCATATGCTAGGAAAGAGGAGTCAAACTTCCTTGATTCTTGATCCAATATCAATGCACCAAAGTATATCAAGTTATGTACCTAGCAAAGGGCACATAAACATTTCATGAGCGAAAATCTATAATAAAAAGAAAAGAAAATGAAAGCAATAAAACACGGGTTACTTCCCGAGAAAGGCTTGCTTAAGGTCCAAGCTTAACCGCTCTAGTAAATAATATTGCAACGAAAGCAAGAGCTTGTCAAATGCACTACTACACATATCATAGGATAAACGGTAGGCAAATGACGGGAGGAGGACGTGCAACAAGATTAGTGCACGCAAGTGAGGAGGGAAATGCCAAAAGAAAGAAGAAAAATAAAAAAAAAAATCAAGAAAATAAGAAAAAGAAATAGAATAAAAAGGCAAAACCTCCTCAAATTCTTTTTGGGTGGCAAAATCACCCTTTTCCTCAATAAACGATGAGAGAGGGGCTTGAATATCACCAATAGAAAGAGGGTCCCCAATAGGCTCTTTGATAAAAGAAGGGAGGAACATAGGATAGTAGGGGATATGGTTAAATCTTCTTGAAAAAGGGACATGAGAAAAGGGAATAGGAGCAATGGTCTCACCTATGAACTTTCCCTTACCACCATTCCTCAAATCACCAATAAGAGCATAGAAATCAATCATAGAGTCCTCAAAAGAAGAACACTCATGATCTCCACCTTCCTTAAACATCCAACCTCCAAGACCACATCTTCCTCTCTCTCACAACGATGGACAACAACTCCCTTATCATCCTCAAAGCCTAGAGTCTCAAAACCATTGATGAAAGGAAGCAAATTCATTTCAAACTCATTTTTCTTCCATAAAGCATTATCAATGAACTCACTCAAAAGGCTATGAGTTTTCGTTACTCCTTCAATGAACACACTAGTCATAACCTCAAATGAGTCCAAATACTCATGAATCGAAGGGTCACAAACATACAAGGTAGACTCATCAAGATGGGGAAGGGGGTTAGAATCCACAAAATCAACATTTACTTCATTCTCAACTCCTCCATCATCATCCAAGGGACTCTCAATATTTCTTGGTTGCTGAAATTCATCATCATCCTCCTCATGAAATCCCTCATCCAATACTGAAGATGGCTTACTCACATCCCCGCCTAGGGAAGCTCTCAAAGGGGGTAAATAAGGGGAAGTGATCGGGGGATAATAGGTTGTTGGTCTACTATCCTAGATCAAATTTTAAATTTATATTCCTAACCTAAATCTATCAAGTTCACACTAGATAGTGGCAAGCTAGGGTCGAACCACAAGGACTAAGTGTATTAATTTGAGCTAATTAAACTAGTAGGAAGGTTGTGAGAAAAAGAGAGAAACAACTAAAACACTACGTAAAGCAATTAACAAGGTACTAGGGAAAGGGGAATCCAATTATGTTAATAAATTCAATAACAAGTTGTAATAGATGATCATTATCTCAATTAGGAACGAATAACACACTCAACTCACTCTCGCGCAATTAAGCATGCTAATTATCCTACTAAGCTAACTCACTCCCGTGCAAATAGCCTAGCAAAGGTATGGAAGAATCTAGACTCTCAATCAACTAACTTCCGCACAATAGATTGCAAGCATAATGAAGAACCTAGAATCAATTAGCTAAAAAGATTCTAGTCAATGTAAGCATCATCCAAACACAATAATCAAGAATTAATTGCATACTAATCACAACCAATCACTCAATCCATCAACCTAACCTTCATCCATTTCCCTAGAACAAAAACTAAGCTAACATAATGAAGATGAACATGGAAAACAAGATAAAAACTAGAATTAAAGAAAGAATCAAACAACCAAACTAATTAACTACTCTAATCAACAATGAATTAAACCAAAACATGAATTAAACAAAGCAATAAAGGTGAGATAAATTTAGAAAAGCTCATTGAATAGATGAGAAGAGAATCCACAAAGTTGCTTCTTCAACCTCCCAAATCTCCATTGAAATCCAAGCTTTCTCTCTCCAAAACTACTCCTAATCTAGAGAGAGAAAATCCTAATCTAACCCTAATCCTAATTAGAGGAGAGAGGAAATGTAAAACTCTCCCTTAAGAAATCTAGGAAGACTTCTACTTATATTACAAGAAAATAAAGAAGGTAATCCGGAATTAAAGCTCGAAAAAGACCCAGAATGCCATGCCCGGGGGCCTATGAGCCGCGCCCGCGGCAAGGCATCTCTAGAAAGCTGCAAATCCAGGAAAACAGAGTGCCATGCCCGCGGCAGAAATGGCTGTGCTCGCGACACCACTGTCCGTGCTCGCGGGTGTTATGGCCGCGCCCACGGAGGCTGCGTAGCCTGGCAGTATCTTGCAGATTCAAACGGCCATAACTTCTGTTCTAGAAAGCCTTTTGGGGTGTGTGACCTACCGTTGGAAAGCACTTAAAGTCTAGTTTCTAAAGCAATTTGAATCGATTCAATATAATGTGTAGTTCAAAATTTATGGCTGAAAGACTGAACAAGACTCGGTTTAAAGCCTTCTACGAGCTTCAAGCTTACTTGTCTCAAGCTTCTTAGCTTCTTCCTTAGCTTCAAGCTTCTTCTATTGAACATTCTTGCCTTTTCTCGGTTCATAAGCATCGAAGAATGAGTCGAGCACCTACACAAATAGACCAAGAGAGAAAAGAGTGAAAGAACACATAGAAAAACATGCAAATCAAGCTTGAAACCGAGCAAAAAGCATATTATTCACAACTAAGGCCTAAAACTATAAACTAAGACAAAAATAACTAAAACAAGACTAAAATGAATAGAAATAACAAATAAACACCGAAATAAACCTAAAAATAAGGGAGAAAAACTCCCTAATATGTGTCATAAATGACACTTATCAAATTCCCCCAAGCTTAACTGTTTCTCGTCCTCGAGCAAGACAAAACCAAAAGAGAAAAGGATAAGGGTTTATTCAAGCAATACTAGCACACTAAAGGAGACGACAATGTATACTAACTCACTTTCGTAGGAATCACGGTCAATTTTAGCAACTAAAGACAGGCCCTTTAAACCCCTAGATCGCTCTAGAGGACGAGTGTGCTCTCGTGAGGGTTTCCTAAGAGTTTAACCCACAACTCTTGAAAAAAACCAAGCAAAACACGGCAAAGCATAAAAAGGAAATCAAAAGAAAAGGAAGGAAAACAATAGAGGAATGCACGATTCAAGATATCCAAGGTTGATTGAAACATAAGAGATGCTAAGCATAGAGAACTAATAAGACAGAATTCACCTTCATCCCAAACAATCTTACCGCGTTCTCCCTACTAGTTTCAAATTTACCTCTAGTGAGCATCTCAATGATTCCACTAGGGAACCGGAAAAGAAGAGATTTTAGGGTTACTCGACATCTTGACTATGCAAACCGCTCCATAAGCTTGACTCCCATCTCCCTCCACCGACTTGTGACTCAACCACAAAGGTCAAAAGGTCTTTGAAGGGTTGTAACGTATGGGCAAAATAAAGGGGAAAGGTAGGTTAGAAAATTTGAAAATTGGTGGTATACCTAATTGTGAAGCATAAGAATGGCCAATTCTCAATACTGTAACCAAGTTGTCACCAAAACTCAAACAAAAATATCAACACCCCCAAGCTTATTCAAAGCAAAATCACAAACATATATACAAAAAGCGTAAACACACTTCCCCCAATCTTAAATGGAGCATTGTCCTCAATGCTCTAAGCTAGGGAAATCATAACTACATCAAATAATTTTGTGCTTTTCGATTTTTTATTTTATTTTTTATTTTTTTTCTTTTTATTTTTTTTGTCCTCGCCTCTTTTGACTATGGACGGCTTTTTTAACTTTACATTTGCTTTTTTTCACAAGGTTATACACAATACATAATTGCTATACAAAATGAGCTCATAACTTCAAACTATTGCACTTATAATCACCAAACAAACTCATTACCACTAGCTTCACAAAAACCAAAGTTGAAAAGAATGAAACAAACGGTATGAAGTCTAGTAATATGGATAGAAAAGAAGGTATAAGGCTCAAATGGTTAGCAAGGAGGAAAATGTAAACCCAACACCAAAAATATAAAATAAAATCCTAGAAAAGCAAAAATAACCACCCCGAAAAGTTGCCTTTGTCCTTCCTAAATGGTTCGGTCGCGATCTCGGGAGATAAAAGTCAAGTTCTAGATAAAGTAAGCGATAGTCAAGGATCCATGTGCCACTCATTCAAAATAGGTAGAAGGCTAGAGAAATGAGACCTCACATGGTTGTAGCAAAAACTCACTATTGGCTTCAAATTCACTATAGGAAGCGACTCCTTCTTACCACAAACAAGTAAACTAGGGCTTCAAGGTCCCAAAGTTCTTAGCATACTACCTTAGCATACTTATCCTAGAATCAACCCAAAATATCTCAAAGCGTGCAAACCACTAATATATAGGAAGAAAAACATTTAAGAACACAAATCCAAAAGTATTATGTCCAAATCAAGAATAAAACAAAACACATTGCAAAATATAAGAAAACACATGGAAATGCATATACTCAAGTGCATGGAAAAAATGGACCAACATTCTACCCAAGCATGATGAATTACCCTCCCCCAAGCTTGAATGAGACAATACACTCAAATAATAAATCATAGAGTCAATGGGGAGGGGAAAAGAAAGTAACCAATCCAACAAACCAACACATGGTCTTCAAGCCACCGACCATTAGAGAAAGAGCAAGGAAAGTTATTACCGGATATAGGTAGGTGTAAATACCCGCAAATGACCCAATTTAACCCTTCAAAGCCAATTTCCTCCAAAGCTATGCCTCATATACCATATGCTAGGAAAGAGGAGTCGAACTTCCTTGGTTCTTGATCCAATACCAATGCAGCAAAGTATATCAACTTATGTACCTAGCAAAGGGAATGCAAACATTTCATGAGCGAAAATCTATAATAAAAAGAAAAGAAAATGAAATCAATAAAACACGGGTTACTACCCGGGAAAGGCTTGTTTAACGTCCAAGCAAGACCGCTCTAGTAAATAATATTGCAACGAACGTAAGTGCTTGTTAAATGCACTACTACACATTTCATAATATAGACGGTAGGCAAATGATGGGAGGAGGAGGTGCAACAAGATTATTTCATGAAAGTGAGGAGGGAGATGCCAAAAGGAAGAAGAAAAATCAAAAGAAAAATCATGAAAATAAGAAGAAGAAGAGGAAAAGGAAAAATCAGAAAAAGAAAAAGAATATAAAGACAAAGCCTCCTCAAAATCTTTTTGGGTGGCACTATAACCCTTTTCCTCAATAATCGATGAGAGAGGGGCTTGAATATCACCAATAGAAGGAGGGTCCCAAATAGGCTCTTTGACAAAAGAAGGGAGGGACATAGGATAGTAGGGGATATGGTTAAATCTTCTTGACAAAGGGACATGAGAAAAGGGAATAGGAGCAATGGTCTCACCTATGAACTCTTCCTCACCACCATTCCTCAAATCACAAATAAGAGCATAGAAGTCAATCATAGAGTCCTTAAAAGAAGAACACTCATGATCTCCATCTCCCTCAAACATCCAACCTCCAAGAGAAACCACATCTTCTTCTCTATCACAATGATAAACAATAACTTCCTCAACATCTTCAAAGCCTAGAGTCTCAAAACCATGCATGAAAGGATGAAGGTTTCCCTCAAACACATCCCTTTCCCATGAAGCATTGCCAATGAACTCTCTCAAAAGGCTATGATTTTTCGTTACACCTTCGATGAACACACTAGTCATAACCTCAAAGGAGTCCAAATACTCATAGATAGAAAGGTTGCAAACATGCGAGGTAGAATCATCAAGATGGGGAAGGGGGATGGAATCCACAAAATCAACATTTTCTTCATTCTCAACTCCTCCACCATCATCCAAGGGACTCTCAATCTCTCTTGGTTGCTCAAATTCATCCTCATCCTCCTCATGAATTCCCTCATCCAAAATTGAAAATGGCTCACTCACATCCTCACCAAGGGTAGCTCTCAAAGGGGGTGAATAAGGGGAAGGAAGGCACTCAAGCTCAAAAGGGGAATGAAAAGGATCAAAATCCTCAAAAATCCTCTCATCACAAGAAAATCTCCCCTCATCTTTACATCCTTGGCCCATATCATCCTCAAAAGCACTCTCCCACTCCAAGTGAGGTGCCTCGCATCCATTTCCAACAACCCTAGCACTCATCACTTGGGCAAGTCTCACTTCTCTCAACTTTTGTTCCTCTTGAAGCTCTTGGACTTGTTAGGTGAGATATTGCATTTGGGCAAGAATTTGGGCATCAATGTTATAGGGTTGAGGTTCATGATGAAAATAAAATTGCATATCATTGAAATTAGCACAAACCTCATCACAATGAGCATATAAGGGGAAGGGGTCAATATGCATAATAGGTTCTTCATAAGGAGAATTAGACACATCAAGGGAGTTCATGCAAAAATTAGAAGAATTTTCAATATTTGCATCAAGACTAGAAACATGAGAATCCCTATCACAAGTATCCTTAGCAAACCAAACAAATAAATTCCAAGCATTATCTAAGGAAAAAGCACAATATTCACCATTAAACATACTTTCAACCACACCCCTAGTATACTCATTCATACCCCAATAAGCTATACCACAAGTATCACTAAGAGAACAACCATGAAAGCTAAGGAAACCATCAAGTCTATCAAAGTAAGCATAGAAGGGCTCATCATCAAATTGAGGAAAAGATAAGCATGCCTTTTTTTTTACAAAATAAACAAAAGCAAACAAAAATAAAACTATGCACAAGAACCTAACTAATCTAATCAACACAAACTAATAAAAGTCTTAGTCCGCGGCAACGGCGCCAAAAATTTGATCGGGGGATAATAGGTCGTTGGTCTACTATCCTAGATCAAATTTACAATTTATATGCCTAACCTAACTCTATCAAGTTCACACTAGATAGTGGCAAGCTAGGGTCGAACCACAAGGACTAAGTGTATTAATTTGAGCTAATTAAACTAGTAGGAAGGTTGTGAGAAAGAGAGAGAAAAAACTAAACCACTACTTAAAGCAATTAACAAGGTACTAGGGAAAGGGGAATCCAATTATGTTAATATATTCAATAACAAGTTGCAATAGATGATCATTATCTCAATTAGGAACGAATAACACACTCAACTCACTCTCGCACAATTAAGCATGATAATTATCCTACTAAGCTAACTCACTCCCTTGCAAATAGCCTAGCAAAGGTATGGAAGAATCTAGACTCTCAATCAACTAACTTCCGCACAATTGATTGCAAGCACAATGAAGAGCCTAGAATCAATTAGCTAAAAAGATTCTAGTCAATGTAAGCATCATCCAAACACAATAATCAAGAATCAATTGCATATTAATCACAACCAATCACTCAATCCATTAACCTAACCTTCATCCATTTCCCTAGAACAAAAACTAAGCAAACATAATGAAGATGAACATGGAAAACAAGATAAAACTAGAATTAAAGAAAGAATCAAACAACCAAACTAATTAACTACTCTAATCAAAAATGAATTAAACCAAAACAAGAATTAAACAAAGCAATAAAGGTGAGAGAAATTTAGAAAAGCTCATTGAATAGATGAGAAGAGAATCCACAAAGTTGCTTCTTCAACCTCCCAAATCTCCATTGAAATCCAAGCTTTCTCTATCTAAAACTACTCCTAATCTAGAGAGAGAAAATCCTAATCTAACCCTAATCCTAATTAGAAGAGAGAGGAGATGTAAAACTCTCCCTTAAGAAATCTAGGAAGTCTTCTATTTATATTACAAGAAATTAAAGAAGGAAATCCGGAATTAAAGCTCGAAAAAGACCTAGAATGTCGCGCCCGCGACAAGGCATCTCAAGAAAGTTGCAAATTCGGGAAAACGGAGTGCCGCGCCCGCAGCAGAAATGGCCGCGCTCGCGGCACCATTGTCCGTGCCCGCGGGTGTTATGGCCGCGCCCGCGGAGGCTGCGTAGCCTGGCAGTATCTTGCAAATTCAAACGGCCATAACTTCTGTTCTAGGAAGCCTCTTGGGGTGTGCGACCTACCGTTGGAAAGCTCTTCAAGTCTAGTTCTAACGCAATTTGAATCGCCTCAATACCATGTGTATATCAAAAGTGATGGCTGAAAGAGTGAACAAGACTCGGTTTAAGGCCTTCTACGAGCTTCAAGCTTTCTTGTCTCAAGCTTCTTAGCTTCTTCCTTAGCTTTAAGCTTCTTCTATTGAACTTTGTTGCCTTTTCTCGGTTCATAAGCATTGAAGAAAGAGTCAAGCACCTACACAAATAGATTAAGAGAGAAAAGAGTGAAATAACACATAGAATAACATGCAAATCAAGCTAGAAACCGAGCAAAAAGCATATTATTCACAACTAAGGCCTAAAACCATAAACTAAGACAAAGATAACCAAAACAAGACTAAAAGGAATAGAAATAACAAATAAACACCAAAATAAACCTAAAACTAAGGGAGAAAAACGCCCTAATATGTGTCATAAATGACACTTATCAGGAAAGAAGGCGCTCAAGCTCAAAAGGGGAATGAAAAGGATCAAAATCCTCAAAAATCTTTTCATCACAAGAAAATCTCCCCTCGCCTTTACACCCTTTGATCATATCATCCTCAAAAGCACTCTCACACTCCAAGTAAGGTGTCTTGCATCCATTTCCAACAACACTAGCACTCATCACTTGGGCAAGTCTCACTTCTCTCAATTTTAGTTCCTCTTGAAGCTCTTGGACTTGTTGGGTGAGATATTGCATTTGAGCAAGAATTTAGGCATCAACGTTATTGGGTTAAGGTTCATGATCTAAATTAAATTGCATATCAACAAAATTAGCACAAACCTCAACACAATGAGCATATAAGGGGGAGGGGTAAACATCCATAATAGGTTCTTCATAAGGAGCATTAGGCACATCAAGGGAGTCCATGCAAAAATTAGAAGAATTTTCAATATTTACATCAAGGCTAGAAACATGAAAATCCCTATCACAAGTATCCCTAGTAAACCAAACCAAGCATCATCCAAGGACAAAGCACAAAATTCACCATTAAACATACTTTCAACCACACCCCTATTATACTCATTCATACCCCAATAAGCTATACCACAAGCATTACTAAGAGAACAACCGTGGAAACCAAGGAAACCATCAAGTCTTTCAAAGTAAGCATGGAAGGAATCATCGTCAAACTAAGGAAAAGATAAGCATGCCATTTTATTTTATTTTTTTACACAAATAAAAGAAAAGCAAACAAAAATCAAAACTATACACAAGAATCCAGCTAATCTAATCAACACAAACTAATGAACGCCTTAGTCCCCGACAACGGCGCCAAAAATTTGATCGGGGGACAGTAGGTCGTTGGTCTACTATCCTAGATCAAATTTACAATTTATATTCCTAACCTAACTCTATCAAGTTCACACTAGATAGTGGCAAGCTAGGGTCGAACCACAAGGACTAAGTGTATTAATTTGAGGTAATTAAACTAGTAGGAAGGTTGTGAAATAGAGAGTGAAACATCTAAAACACTAGTTA
Organism: Chenopodium quinoa; assembly: GCF_001683475.1. Taxonomy (NCBI): domain Eukaryota; kingdom Viridiplantae; phylum Streptophyta; class Magnoliopsida; order Caryophyllales; family Amaranthaceae; genus Chenopodium; species Chenopodium quinoa. Next base: position 1,175,582 of record NW_018742372.1, read on the forward strand.
AAACAATTAACAAGATATTAGGGAAAGGGGAATCCAATTACATTAATCAATTCAATAACAAGTCGTAATTAGATGATCATGATCTCAATTAGGAACGATTAACACACTCAACTCACTCCCGCGCAATTAAGCATGCTAATTATCCTACTAAGCTAATTCACTCCTGCGCAACTAGCCTAGCAAAGGTATGGAAGAATCTAGACTCTCAATCAACTCACTTCCGCACAATTGATTGAAAACACAATTGAGAACCAAGAATCAATTAGCTAAAAAGATTCCAGTCAATGTAAGCATCATCCAAACACAATAATCAAGAATCAATTTCATACTATTTACAACCAATCACTCAATTCATCAACATAACCTTTATCCATTTCCCTAGAACAAAATCTAAGCAAACATAATGAAGGAAAACATGGAAAACAAGGTAAAACTAGAATTAAAGCAAGAATCAACTAAGTAAACTAATTAACTACTCTAATCAACAATGAAATAAGCAAAAACAAGAATTAAACAAAGCAAAAAGGTGAGAGAAAGTTAGAAAATCTCATTGAATAGATGATAAGAGAATCCACAAAGTTGCTTCTTCAACCTCCCAAATCTCCATTGAAATCCAAGCTTTCTCTCTCTAAAACTAATCCTAAACTAGAGAGAGAAACTCCTAATCTAAACCTAATCCTCATTAGAGGAGAGAGGAAATGTAAAACTTCTCTTCTTGAAGTCTAAGAAGTCCTCTATTTATATTACAAGAACAAAAAGAAAGAAATCCGGAATTTAAGCTCGAAAAAGGCCCAGAAAACCGCGCCCGCGGTGGACTTTGTCGCGCCCGCGACAAGGCTTTTCCGAGGCATCTCCAGAGAGTTGCAACAGTTGGGAAGAAAAGAGGGCCACGCCCGCGGCACCATGGGCTGCGCCCGCGGAGCCTGGCAGCGTCTTGCAGGTTCAAATGGCCATAACTTTTGTTCTATGAAGCCCCTTGGAGTGTGCAACCTATCGTTGGAAAGCTCTTCAAGTTTAGTTTCAAACGCAATTTTAATCGTTTCAATCCAATAAGCAGATCAAAAGTTATGGCTGAAAGAGTGAACAAGACTCGGTTTAAGGCCTTCTACGAGATTCAAGCTTTCTTGTCTCAAGCTTCTTAGCTTCAAGCTTCTTCTATTGAACTTTCTTGCTTTTTCTCGGGTCATAATCATTGAAGAAAGCGCTAAGCACCTACACAAATAGACCAAGAGAGAAAAGAGTGAAAGAACACATAGAAAAACATGCAAATCAAGCTAGAAGCTAAGCAAAAAGAAAATTATTCCCAACTAAGGCCTAAAACCATAAACTAAGACAAAAATAACTACAACAAGACTAAAAGGAATAGAAATAACAAAGAAACACCGAAAGAAACTAAAACTAAGGGAGAAAAATGCCCTAATATGTGTCATAAATGACACTGATCAAGGGTTATTCTGTTACACAATGATGTCGTTTGGTTTGAAAAATGCGCCTGCTACCTTCTAGAGAATGATTAATATAGTCTTCATTAATCAAATTGGAAGGAATGTGGAGGCATACATTGATGATATGATAACCAAATCCAAACTAAAAACGAACCATCTTATAGACCTCCGAGAAACATTCGCCACACTCAAGCGGCACCAGGTTATGCTCAATCCCAAGAAGTGTGTCTTTGGTGTTGAGTCTGGGAAGTTCCTCGGATTTCTGATTGATCAAAGGGGGATAAAGCCCAACCCGGAAAAAATACAAGCGGTCATAGACATGTTGTCGCTCCGCACTGTAAAAGAAGTTAAAAATTAACATGCTATCTGGCGAAATTTGGGAGATTCCTCAATTGGTCTGGCGACAAGTGCCTCTATTTCTTCCGAGCAATTAAGAAGAAGAGTATGTTTGAATGGGAGGTGGATGTAGAGGCGGCTTTCCAAAAGTTGAAGGAATACTTGCACTGTCTACCAAGGCTGGTCAATCCTTTGCTAAATGAAGTGTAGTACATGTACCTAGCTGTATCAGACCATGCGCTCAGTGCTGTTCTCCTTGCTGGAAGAGGCGGCACCCAACTCCCTATCTATTTCATCAGTCATGTTCTACGGAATGCAGAGCTGAGGTACCCCATGGTTGAAAATTTTGGACTTGCCCTCTTCATGGCAGTCAAGAAGTTAAAGCCTTACTTCTTAGCGCATAAGGTCGTGGTCTACAATGACCAACGAATCAAGCAGCCACTAACAACCATGGAATCATCCGGCCGAATGATCAAATGGGAGGTTGGGATTCAAAGCCTTGAAATTACTTTTGAGCCAAGGAAAGCAGTGAAGGGACAAGCGTTTGCTGACCTCGTTATTGAAATGACCAGACCGGCTGATCCTGAAAACCTTGAACAGGTTTGGAAGGTATATGTGGACGGGAGCTCCACCCTGAACGGTTGTGGTGCAGGTGTCATATGTCAGTCTCTTGAAGGAGACCACTGACTTGACGGCTATCCATAGCGTAGTACCATTCGCCAAATGGGGCATGGACATTCTGGGTCCGTATACGCCTGCTACAGGCGGACGGAGATACATTTTGGTTGTTGTAGACTACTTCACCAAGTGGGTAGATGACAAGCGCTAAATCGGTCGCACAATCTAGGCTCATTCAAACACATTTATAACAAACACCTCACTCAAACAAGTACAATGGCAAGCAAGGGTTCGGTCCACGGAGAACGGGAATCAATTGCTAAATAATCTTAACGCTCAAGCTAAATCGAAATCAAGGTATAAGTGGTGATTAACTAACAAACTACAACTAAGGATTAAATTCAAGGGATGAAAACACTAGGGGAATGGGATTCACTCAACCAATAGCAATTAGGCAAATAGGGAGGAACAAGGATAATGGAATAGCAAAGACCACATGCAAGACCAACTTCAAACGATATGAAAACAACTCAAATCACTAGCTTAGATCCCTCATTAACTTAGCAACAAAAGATACATAATCATATTGTAATAGGTAATTAAACATTCAACTCACATTTCCATGTCGAACCAAACATTTCATGCCATCAAGTTCAATAATCTAGGTTAATTACTCCTATCATGTAGAACTAGCAAGCAATCGCATATAATCCATTTTAATCACGATCCATCATCAAAATCACTCCCAAACTCACATAATCACCATTAGGTTGGGTTTCACCCAACCCCTAGCTAAGGAACTACTCACACATCATATTGTAAAGCATAAAATCAAAATCTAGGGTTCTATCTTGCTCAACAAACTTGGAATAGTAACTTACTAAAAATAAAACTAACATTCAACAACAATCATCAAAGAATTAAAAGGGATTCGAATAACAAGGTATAGCATGATAAACAAGAAAACAAGTAAAGTGGAGGAGAAAAGTTACTAAAATGAAGCTTCAAAATCTTGATTACAAATGTTGCCAAATCTTGATAATAATCTCGAATACTAGTACAAAGATGTCAAAGTTGAAGAGATCTAAGCTAAACTCTTAAGAAAATTGTTTAAGACCCAACAAGGGGTGATATTACAAGCCTTTCTCTCTCTAAAATCTGGATACCCTCATAAATGAGGCAATTAATCTATTTATAATAGTCCAAAACAAAGGGGGCGGAGAGAAAAAGAAACTGCTTCTGAAATAGATCAGCACGGGCGTGCCAAAAACTGCACGGCCGTACAACAGGGTCAGAAAAGCTGAAAACTAGAGCAGGGGCCTCGCACGGGCGTGCCAGTGCGTGACACGGTCGTGCAGCCAAGGCAGAAACTTCGACGTTATCAGCAGCTAACTTGCACGAGCGTGCAATTATCAAGCACGGGCGTGCAGCTTTCAGCACGGGCGTGCCATCATCAAGCACGGGCGTGCAGCTTTCAGCACGGGCGTGCCAATTCCTGCATGTCCGTGCAGCCATCACATAGGGCTTTGCCAATCATCAAACTTATTTGCACGGTCGTGCCAAGCATTGCACGACCGTGCACAGCCCCAGGAGGTCTTCAAGGGAAAATCTTGCTTATCCAAAGATACTTCAAGGCCATGGTGTAGGGTTTCGTAGTGACCCGACACTACGCGGAAGGAAACCCACCAAGACCCGCCTCTTAATTAAAGCAATAAAACAAACATAATAAACTTAATCAAACAAGATTAAGAACAAGAATTATACCTTTGACGTGTGCTTCGCTCCTAAAGAGCTCTTACTTCAAAATCCCGAAAAGACGAGATCTCCGACATATCGTACCCTCGACCCGACCCGAGCGTCCTAAGTCTTGAAGGTTATTCAAGACCCGGACAAAATAACTATGAGTTTTACGAATCAAAGGTTTACTCTTTTCTAGAGTTGCCTTTTTAATTCCACTCAAGGTTGTATTCTCAAAATCCCAACCAAGTGGGTATTTATAGAGAATGGGGACTTGAAACCCCTTTTCATGATCAATGTGGGATCATGTGCAATTGCAATAATTCATTTAATTCTAAAATAAATAATTATGCAAAAAAATCACAAGCTAACAAGTGGCAAAAGGAGAGAATGGGTTAGGTGAGGACCATATCCAATGGGGGGGGACCATTGCCTTGCTCCCCAAGGGAAGCTTGGTGGCTTTGGTCCCCACTTCTCCTCAAACCACCATTTGCAAGGTAGCTAGGCTGGCTGCCACCTGGCGCTGCCAGCACGCACAGCCAGCTAGCATGCTTGGCTGGCGCACCATGTATCACCCAGCCCAGCACTTGCGTGCTGCTAGCGAGCCACGCCTTGTGTTGGGCGTTGGGCGCTGTTGTCTTGCTACCGCAGGCACACGCACACGCATGGTGCTGCTGCCTTGCTATCGCATAGCCAGCATAGCCAGGCCAGCATACGCATGGCCCTAGCTAGCCAGCACCACTCACCCCGTACACGCACAGCTACGTGCATCCAGGCCAGCACGCACTAGCTTTGTGCTTGGTGCGTGGCCCTACGATGGTGCCTAGCACACACGCAAGGCCAGCGCTGCACACCAGCTAGCTGTGCTTGGTGCATGGCCTGCGATGGTGCCTAGCACACACGCAAGGCCAGCACGCACTAGCGATGTGCTTTGGTGCACACGCACACGCACACACGCACATGTGCCTAGCACAGCGATGGTGCTATGCGTGGTGCTATAGGGCTGCGATAGTGCCCATGAGCACCCAGACACCTAGGCTAGCACGTTGCCAGCTGTGATGGGCTGCCTGGTGCTTGTGGGGCATGCGATAGCTTCCATGCGCACCCAGGCGCCCATGCTAGCATGCTGCTAGCTTGCGATGGGCTGCCAGGGCGCGCCTAGGCTACGATAGTTCCTAGCACACCATGGTGCGCCTAGCACACACATGGTGCAACTAGGCTTGCGATGAGCTAGCCTAGCCTAGCTACGGCTACGCTCATACTTGTTGCTTGTGATTTTGCGACGCTCGGTCTCGACGCCCTAGGCTCGATTTCCGGCGTCTGTATTCGTAAAACTATGTTGACTCATTAAACCCTTTCGGATTAATTCGTCGTCTCGGATCGGTGATTCGATTGGGTTCGACCCGAAGGGTTCAGTTAAGATTAAGCTGTAATATCAATTGTACCTTGATATTACTGATCGGAAGCGGCCTCCACCTAGGCATTCCGATCACTTGACCTTACTGAAGAAGTAGCTCTGTAATAATTCTGAACCCTCTATCGAAGAATACACTTGTTGGAAGGACACCATTCCTTTCACATGGCTTCTATCCTAACCATCAGGATGTCCCGTAGGGGTACAAGCATCCTTAAAAGTACATCAAAACACTAACAAAACCCGTGAAGCATGACAAATATGAAGAAAGTGCGGAAACTAAGCGATAAGAGAGCAAAAATGGCTAGAATATGGCAATAAGTGAGCACTAAATCACCCTAAAAACGCGCAACTATAGTACGCTGTCAGTAGAGGCGGAGGCGGTCAAAGGCATTAAAACAAAGGATGTTATCTCCTTCATCTAGAGAAATGTCATCACCGTGTTTGGGGTGCCTATGTCTATGGTTTTTGACAACGATCCTCAATTTGAGACGCCTGCTCTTAAGAACTGGTTGGGAGACCACGGGATCTTTCACTGTTTTGCATCAGTCGCCGTCCCCAAACAAACGGCTAGGTTGAAGCCTTTAACAAGTTAATATCTGATGGCATCAATAAGAAAATTGAAAGAGACGGTGGTCTATGGGATGACGAGCTACCGCATGTTCTGTGGGCCATCAGGACAACTGAAAAAGGAGCAACCGGTGAAACTCCAATTTTCATGACTTATGGTGCTAAAGCTACTTTGCCTATTGAGCACTATGCGCCGACTCTACGAGTCATGCTTTATGACGAAGAGGCTAACTAGGAGGCCATGCGGCTAACATTGGACTCACTTCCAGAACGCAGGGGTAATGAGGCCTTGCGTCATGAGATCTACCATCTGAGAATGACGAGAGCTTACAATAAATGAGTGCACAAACGCCCCCTGAAAGTAGGGGACTTTGTGTTACGAAAAATGGAAGCAGTCGGTAGGGCCAGCAAGCAGGGAAAGCTAACTCCTAATTGGGATGGCCCCTACCGAATCTATGAAGAAATTAGAGGCGGAACCTACCGTCTAGAAACACCATACGACGGGTAGTTATCAAGAACTTATAACGTAGACAGCTTGAAAAAGTACTACTTCTGAGATTTGTAAATTATTTATACATGAAAGCATATTAATAAAATTTGCAATTTATTACTCAGTATTTTGTAAGTCTCCTCCCAGTGGTGCAAGCCGCCTGTGCTATACACAGTTGGCTTTATTTCTTTTAATCACCTACTCTAACATGAGTAAAAATGTTAAGTCTAGACAACTTAGCAACTACGTTCTTTTCTGAACCACTTATTGAGGCCTATGGTCGGGTGATCAACTTGAGGCCCATGGTCGGATGATCCTAATAATTTTAAACTAATACGTCTGTCCCAAACTTGAGCAGGCATCCAGCGACATCCATCTAGGTGAATTCGTTGTAGAGAGCATCTCCCATTTGGATGGCACATTGCTCTATAAACCTAAAACAAACGGTTTTACTGAATGTCTCTAAGACAACCTCGCAGTTGTTTGACATGAGACAAAGATAAACGTGCCGCTTACTTCAAACAAGCGGTAGATTGTTAAATTCTAATTCAGAAACTGTCTACTATTGTTTGGGACAATACAGTCGGCGTAAGCTGAGTTCTAAACTTGGCAACTATTTGGGTGATAAGCTAAGTCTAACTTAGCAAATGGAGAAACAACATGCGGCCACAGCCGACTGTTTCTCCTATTCACTCAAGTTCAAGTGACAAAGACTGATTAACCCCAAAGGTTAACTTATAGTCACAACTAACCTAGCAAGGAACCTAAACGGTGCGAACAAGAACGCTTATTTTTTTAGCAAACAGAGGTACTGGACCACTATTCTTGCAAGGATTGGCTAAATTGCCAAAGCTACCGCCTTTAATCCAACAGGTGTAGCTACTTTGGTTAGACATCCCATTTGACACATGCTTCTGCGCAGGCACCATAACAAACGGCCAGTTAACACCAAATAAAACTAAGTACAAAACTTAGTAAATGAATTATAGCGAGGCCGAGAGTCGGATTATACTATGTGTTCGCCTACGCAATGGCCGACTGAACTTCTGGTTTGGGGTAATCACCATAGTGATTGATTGGCTTGAAATTAATCATACTCTTTAAGTATCAAAAATTCCAAGACAATAAACTCACCTTTGAAAACCAGGCACTCAGTCGCCCAAGGGCAAGAACAGTCGGTATAAAACATTCATGAAAAAATTCAAGCTATATTAGCAAAATTTATGAAATGCAAAAATTCAAAGCAAAGTGCAAATTGAAGAATCCAACAAAACTGCTGCATGATTCATATAAATAGTCTGCCATATGACCAATAAAAAAGTTGAAATTGTTAAATAAACCCCGACCCTTTGGTCGGGTAATGATACAACATAAACGGCACGCAGGCTGAAGAAAAGTTGACATAAAAAAGGAAAGCTTAAGTAGCTGGAGGGGGTACATCAGCATCAACAGCCGCATCCTTCTGGTCCCCAGTCGGCCACTATTCTTTTTCATTAACCTCCCCCTTCTTCTCCTCAACCTCGTCCGACTCCCCTGAAGCAGAATCAGACGACTCCTCTTCCTTTCCCTCGCCCTCTTGGGCTTGGTTCAGGATTTATTCATTGTATTCCTTAGAGGAGGCGGCAAACTGATTCTCTCAGTTCTTAAAGCTTGTCTCTAGGAAGAGAGCCCCCCATGTCATCTTCAAGATGGCGCTGTCGTCGTCCATCATTTCCTTGACCAGAGCCTCCTTTTCTTCATCAGCCCTTGAGAGGTACTTCTTGGCAAGCTGGGTCTCCTGGTTCTGCAGGCAGAGTATTAGCTTGGCCACCCTAGTGCGAAGGCCGGCTGCTTCTTGGTTCGCCTCCTTCAAAGGCTCGAGCTCAGCCTTGAGATATTTAACGGACGACTCCAGCTCAGAGATCCTCTTCTTGGCCGCCTCTAAGTCCACTTTGACCTGCAAGTTGGCAGCCGACTGATAATACAGTATGTAAGTAGTCAGAAGTTCATTTTGAGCAATCTGGAACATAGCTTTGTCATAAATAGAGGCGGCCCGAGCCTTCGCATCCTTTACCTCTTTGGTCTTCTTGTTTATGGGCCTGCGAAGACCGTGTACTCGCAGCATCGCTTGCACCTAGCCAAAAACATATGTCAGATCAGGCGACTAGCAAATTATATAGACAAACAAAATTTTCGCAAGAATACCTCAGCGAGAAGAGCGAGGAAGGCATCTAGGTCGAGGGTGCCGACTCCTTTGACCCACTCCCTGTCCTCAAGGGAGACGGCTCTCAACATGGACTTAGCTAGGTGGAAATGATCCAGCCTTTGAAAGACATTTGCACAATCAATACCTTGTAAATACTTGGTGTAAATTCGGCCAATAGACCGACTGCTCTCAGAGATGCTAGACGACTGCTGATTGAATTTGACCCTCAAAGGGTAAGGGAAAGGAAACAAGTCTTTGATACCTTTAGAAGTTGCTTGCTTCTCCTTCTCCTTCTCAGGCCGACTGCTAACAAGGACAGCTGGAGAATTTGGAGGTGGGTTGCTCCCTGGCCTTGAGGCAACATGTTTCTTGGCTCTCCTAGGGGTCGCTATGTCACCAGCCGTCTGTTTCCTAAGTTTAGGATCCGACTGGGAGGAGGAGGAAGGCTTTGCTAAGTTTCTCTGCAAAAATAACCACAATAAGTAAGAAGCAGGCGGCAGAAAAGCTAAAATGAGATTTGTTAAAAAGTTGAAACTTCACCTTGGGCGCCTGCACAGCAGGCGACTCTTCAGTTAACCGGTTGCCCAAGATGGCCGAGTGGTACTAGGCAGCAGCTTTCTTTGAGGCCGAGAGCTTTTCCATGGCTTTGTCTGCAAAAGTTGAATAAAGGAGTTAGTTTGACAGAAAATTAATCAAGTTTTACAAGACACTTGAACAGGCAGTCAGCTACCTCTCGGCATCTCTTCACTAAGGCCACAGGCAGCCAGATATGTCCCATCGTATAACCAGTTATAATTGGGAATATAGTTTTGAGGAATGAACTCCCTCGCACCAGTCTCGGGGTTCGCCTGGATGTCTACTTTAAAGAGCCTTCTGCTTCTTTTGCTTTACAGGGAACAGGCGGCAGCTCAAAACCGCTTGTTAGGAAAGGTGGGTTCATGTTCCTCCTATTGAATTTTTTGTTCATGACTGTGTCAGGGCTAGAGACAATGTAGGAAGTGTTCCTGTTGGGTTTTGTAGAGTCCCACTCTACGCGGAATAGAAACCCGCCCAAGACCTGCACACTAATTAAAACGATTAAGCTTGCAATCACAAATTTAAAAACAACAATTAAGAGAGAGAAGAAAAGGACATTCATACCCTTGGCGCATGCTTCGGTCGAATCCCGAGCTCATTCATCAAAACTTAAACCCCGCAAATGCGAAGGTCTCTAACGGCTCGTACCCACAAACTCGACTTTAACGGTCCAAGTCCCGAAGGTTAGTCGGGACCCGACCAATAAAAACTAGTATTTTACGAACTTAAGGTTTTCTCACTTCTCTCAAGTGTTCTTCCAAAATCCCCAAACCTTGGTATTTATAGGGAAATGAACCTTGATTTCTCATTCACAATCAATGTGGGATATTTGCAAATTTCCCATTTTATTTTAATTAAAACAAAATTAAAATTGCAATTCAATCAATAAGTTACAAGTGGCATAAGGAGGATGAGAGATTAGGTGAGGACCATTTTCGGGGGGGGGGGGACCATAGCCTTGCTCCCCAAGGCAAAGCTCCAACCCTTGACCCCCACAAGAAAAACCGGCTCTCCCATCAAAGTGGCTGGCTGGCAGCCTACCTTGGCCGCCAAGGCCGCCAGCTGGCGCCTAGCGCCAAGGCTGGGCAGCCTGGCCTGCCAACCAACACACACGCACACAGCCCGCATGCATGCGCAGCCAGCCACACGCAATGCTTTGCTGCTTCTTGTTGCCTCGTGCTGGGCGCTGCTATGCGAGGTACACACACACACGCACATAGCCAGCATGCATGCGCAGCTAGCCAGCACAAGGCCAGCATGCATGCGCAGCTAGCCAGCACAAGGTCAGCCAGCACGCAATGCCTCGTTGATGCTTGGTGCGTGGTGCTGGGTGCTGCTATGCGAGGTACAACACGTATGGTGCGTAGCGATGCCTGGCATAGTTAGCACGCATGGTGCGTGGCTGCGATAGCTAGGTACGAGCACGCCAGAAAGCATGCTATGGCTGCGATGCTTGCGAGCAGTGCTAGGCCATGTATTGCGCCTAGCATGCTAGCAAGGCCTAGCCTTGGGATGGTTGGGCGCATGGCATGCTAGCACACACGCAAGGCTACAATGCTTGCGGTGGCTAGCCAGCATGCATGGGCCTAGCATGCCTAGCGTGCTAGGCTTGCGGCTAGCATTGCGATGCACATGCTAGCTCGAGATAGCCTAGCCCTCGCATGGCTAGGCCAATGCGAGGCTAGACCTAACTCAAACTTGAAACTTGCTTGATTTCACGCCTCGTGGAATTCTAAATTCGACTTGACTTGCGACGCTCGGTCTCGACGATTTAGGCTCGATATTCGATGTCTTTTTTTGTAAAACTCTGATGACTCAACAAATCCTTCGGATTGATTTGTCGTCTCGGATCGGTTGTTCGATTGGGTTCGACCCGAAGGGTTCAGTCAAGATTAAGTTGTAATATTAATTGTACATTAATATTACTGATCGGAAGCAGCCTCTACCTAGGCATTCCGATCACTTGACCTTACTAAAGAATTAGCTTTCTAATAATTCTGAACTCTCTATCGGAATAATACATTTGTTGGAAGGACACCATTCAATCTCCCACTTGTCCATCCGGACAAGTGTGCAATTTGTGTATAGCCCTTTTCTTGTGTCGCTTAATGTCTCTTCATGAACTATAAGGTAAGATTATCTGTCATCCTTATTACGTCCAGAAGTGTTTATCGATTCCCGAGTTCGACTGTTAATAAACATATGAGTTCTAAAATCCATCTAAGCACGGCCATGCATTTTCACAGTCTCGCTCTTCGAGAGGCCTTATAAACAACAAAGACATATTCCCTATTGTTAATAGGGGGTGTACGGTTTCGTAGTGACCCGACACTATGCGAAAGGAAACCCACCAAGACCCGCCCCTTAATTAAAACAATTAACAAGCATATTAAACTTAATCAAACAAGATTAAGAACAAGAATTATACCTTTGACGCGTGCTTCGCTCCCAAAGAGCTCTTACTTCAAAATCCCGAAAACACGAGATCTCCGACGGATTGTACCCTCGACCCGACCCGAGCGTCCTAAGTCTTGAAGGTTAGTCAAGACCCGGACAAAATAACTATGAGTTTTACGAATCAAAGGTTTACTCTTTCTTAGAGTTGCCTTTTTAATTCCACTCAAGGTTGTTCATTCCCAATACCCAAGCTTGGTATTTATAGGGAAATGAACCCTTGAACTTCATTCCCCAACCAATGTGGGAGAATGAGTAATTTTGCTAATTAATTTATTTCTAAAATAAATTAATACAATCACAATGCAACAAGTGTCAAGGGGAGATAGAGAGTTAGGTGAGGACCATGTACCTTGGGGGGGACCATTGCCTTGCTCCCCAAGGCATGGCTCTAAGCCTTGGCCCCACTCTCCTCACAAAACTGCTTCAAGCATGCTGCTGGGCTGGCAGCCAGCTGGCATTGCCAGCATGCCCAGCCTAGCTAGCACCAGCCCACCAGCAGCCTTCGCATCCCAGCCAAGCAGTGATGCTTGGTACTGGGCGATGCTTGGCGCTGGTGCGTGCCAGTGCTAGGCGCTGGTGCTGCCCATGGCATCCCACACACCACACGCATCCACGCTTCACCCTTCGCACATGCTCGCACACCCAGCATGCGTGCTGCTAGCGAGCCACGTATGCAGGCCCCCTATTCCTCGCACACCACACACACACTTTCGCAGCATCCCTCGCACACGCACTAACCACGCACCATGCGCACTAGTCATGCACAACGTGCATTGGCCTCGCACCACACGCACGTCAACGCATCACACAGCAGCCTTGGTGCGTGGTGATGCTGAGCTGCTGTGCGTGGCCTAGCACTATGCTGGCACCCAGGCCCTCGCATATGCATGGTGCGATGCTTGGTGCTGCCATGCGAAGGCTAGCACACAAGCCACCACACATGCTGCGCCAATGCTAGGCAGGCCCCCATGCTAGCACCTGGTGCCAGCGATGGTGCTGCCATGCCAGGCACGCACACACGCAGCACCCAGTGCCTGCGATGGTGCGCCTGGTGCCTACGATGGGCAGCAATGGTGCCCAGCCTCATGCTAGGGCTACGATAGCTGCGATGGGTTGCTAGGTGCGCCTATTGCTTGTGATAAGCTGTCAGGCCGCGCCTGGGCCGCGATAGTGCCTAGCACACCATGGTGCGCCTAGCACACACATGGTGCGCCTAGGCTTGCGATGAGCTAGCCTAGCCTAGCTACGGCTACGCTCATACTTGTTGCTTGTGATTTTGCGACGCTCGGTCTCGACGCCCTAGGCTCTATATCCAACGTCTATATTCGTAAAACTGTGTTGACTCATTAAATCCTTTCGGATTAATTCGTCGTCTCGGATCGGTGATTCGATTGGGTTCGACCCGAAGGGTTCAGTTAAGATTAAGCTGTAACATCAATTATACACTGATATTACTGATTGGAAGCGGCCTCCACCTAGGCATTCCGATCACTTGACCTTACTGAAGAATTAGCTCCGTAATAATTCTAAACCCTCTATCGGAAGAATACACTTGTTGGAAGGACACCATTCCTTTCAATCTCCCACTTGTCCTTCCGGACAAGTGTGCATACAATGTATAGCTCATTTCCTATGTCACTTAATGTTTCTTCATAAACTATAAGGTAAGATTCTTTGTCATCCTTATTACGTTTAGAAGTGTTTCTCGATCTCCGAGTTCGACTGTCCATAAGCAGATGATTTCTAAAATCCATCTGAGCACGGCCATGCATTTTCACAGTCTCGTTCTTCGAGCGGCCTTGTAAACAACAAAACATTTTCCCTATTATTAGTAGGGGGACAATCCCAGTCTTGTATTGTAAGTTCTTCTTACAAAGAGGACATAGTCTCCCGAGTGTTCCCGTTATAATCCCCAGTTACGGAAGAACTTTGGAAACATCAAAGAGTCTAGTACTCAAACAAGAAAACTTCACAGCACTCATGGTCGGAGGAAACAAGTTTCGATAGTCATAATGAGAAATGTACTTATGACAAAAATTTAAATTTTCTTAAAGTACTCTCATAGGTCTTATCCAGTACAGTTCCAAACTATGCCTGTGCAAATGATTTATGACCGTCACGTCCTCGCAGCACAAGAAACGGTGCTGTAAATCATACTACACACTAATCTATAGCGGTCATCAATCGTCCATCTGTTAGATGACCTGGATTAGGGATAATTTTCGATTTAATATTCAATGTTCACTTAACAGGTGTTTCTTTATCCAAGACATGGTCTTGATACCCTGTGTTGAATATTTCCGTAAATCGAATGGACTCATTCTTTAATTCTAAACCACAATTAAATAGTAATGGAGTGAATGATAATTTTGCACAAAATTAACTACTCCATTAATGAATAGTTTTAATATAGTGTCTTACATTAAATATCCTATTTAATTAAAACACATGTACAGGGAATTTCAAAGCCAGCCTCCAACATGCTTGATTCTCATTGCCTCAATGTGCTTGTTGTATTTCACTTGAGGCAGCGGTTTAGTCAAAGGATCGGCTAAATTATCATCTGTGCCAATCTTACAAATTCTGATTTCACCTTCGGATTTCCATTCCATTATCATGTAAAATCTCCTTTGCACGTGTTTGACCTTCTGGTGATTTTTTTTCTCCTTGGCCTGAGCGATAGCTCCATTGTTATTACAGTAGAGGTCTATCGGCCCATTGATTGAGGGTACAACACCAAGTTCGCTAATGAACTTGCGAATCCAAACAGCTTCCTTGGCAGTTTCTGAAGCGGCCAAGTACCCGGCTTCAGTTGTAGAGTCTGCAGTGGTGCTCTGCTTGGCACTCTTCCAACTAAACGCTCCTCCATTCAGACAGAATATGTACACCGACTGTGACTTGAAGTCGTCGCTGTAAGTCTGGAAGCTAGCGTCGGTGTAACCTTCAACAACTAGTTCTTTTTGGCCTCCATACTCTAGGAATTTATCCTTGTTCCTTTTCAGGTACTTAAGGATGTTCTTGGCCGCAGTCCAATGCGCCTTACCTGGGTTCGATTGGTATCAGCTCGTTGCACTCAGGGCATACGATACATCTGGCCTTGTACATATCATGGCATACATGATCGATCCGATTAGCGAAGCATATGGGATCTGATTCATTCTTTCTCGCTCAACAGATGCCCGTGGATACTGTTTTTTGCTGAGAGTTACGCCATGGGACATGGGTAAATGCCCTTTTTTGGCATTCTCCATGTGGAATCGAGCCAGTACCTTATCAATGTAAGTACTCTGGCTTAATCCAATCATCCTCTTAGATCTATCCCTGTAGATCTTGATTCCCAATATGTACTGTGTCTCTCCTAAGTCCTTCATTGAAAAGCACTTTCCCAACCAGCCCTTTACGGACTCCAACAATTTTGTGTTGTTTCCAATGAGAAGTATGTCATCGACATACAGGACTAGGAATGCAATATCACTCCCACTGACCTACTTGTATACACAAGATTCATTTGGATTCTTGATAAAACCAAACTTGCTAATGGCTTCATCAAATCGCAGATTCCAACTTCTGTTCGCTTGCATTAGTCCATAAATGGACTTCTTCAGCTTGCAAACCTTTCCAGCGTTGCCTGGATCGACAAAACCTTCTGGTTGTGTCATATACACAGTTTCTTCCAAAATTCCATTAAGGAAGGGGGTTTTGACATCCATTTTCCATATTTCGTAATCGTAATATGCAGCAATCGCTAGGACGATCCGGACGGATTTTAGCATTGCAACTGGTGAAAAAGTTTCGTCATAGTCAATCCCATGGACTTGTCTATAACCATTTGCCACCAGTCTAGCTTTGTATATTGATACATTTCCATCCTTGTCTATCTTCACTTTGAAGATCCATTTGCAACCAATAGGTGTATAACCCTCGAGCAAATTCATCAAGTCCCAGACTTGATTTTCAGACATCGAGTCCATCTCGGATTTCATGGCCTCTTTCCATTTTGCAGAGTCGGGGCTCGTCATAGCTTTCTTGTATGTCGCCGGCTCATCACCATCCATTACTAGGATGTCCTGATCATCGGTTAAAACGATACCGAGGTATCTGTCTGGTTGAGATCTTTGCCGTTGCGACCTACAAAGGGTAATTGGTTGAGCATTTACATTGTCTGTTTGATTCTGACCAATCTTCTTAGATGCTTCCAAAGTATCTAGATTGTCAGTTTTTTCAGGTTGACATTGTTTCTCGTCCTCTCGAACTTCGTCGAGTTCGATTTTCCTCCCACTTTTCATTTTGGAAAGGTGATCCTTCTCCAAAAAGACACCATCACGAGCAACAAATAATTTGTTCTCGGATTTATTGTAGAAGTAATACCCTTTGGTTTCTTTTAGATATCCCACAAAGAAACACTTATCCGATTTGGGGTGAAGTTTGTCCAAAATTAACCGCTTGACATATGCTTCGCATCCCCAAATCTTGAGAAAAGACAACCTAGGAGGTTTCTTAGTCCATAATTCATATGGAGTCTTTTCAACAGCTTTTGACGGAGCTCTATTCAGTGTTAGTGCTGCAGTTTGTAGCGCATGTCCCCAGAAAGAGATAGGGAGTTCACTAAGACCCATCATTGATCGAACCATGTCTAACAAGGTTCGATTCCTCCGTTTGAACACTCCGTTCCATTAAAGAGTTCCGGAAGGTGTCAACTCTGAAAGAATGCCATTTTCTTTCAAGTGATCGTCAAATTCATGGCTCAAATATTCGCCACCTCGATCCGATCGAAGTGCTTTAATTTTCTTGCCAAGCTGATTTTCAACTTCTTTCTGAAATTCTTTGAATTTCTCAAAGGATTCAGATTTATTCGACATTAAGTAGATATACCCATATCTACTATAATCGTCGGTGAAAGTGATGAAATATCGGTAACCTTGTCTTCCGGGTGTACTCATTGGTCCACATACATCCGTGTGTATTAGACCTAATAAGTCACTTGCCCTTTCTCCTAACTTGGAGAATGGCTGTTTTATCATCTTGCCTAATAAGCAACCTTCGCAATTTTCAAACAACTCTAAGTCGAATGAGTCAAGAACACCTTCTTGAAGAAGTTTCTTGATGCGCTTGATGTTAATGTGGCCAAGATGACAATGCCACAAGTAGGTTTGATTCGACTCGATGGTCTTAGCCCTTTTGGCAGTATTTTCAATGTTATAAACCTGTTTTTCTAGTGAAAGCACATAAAGACCATTTTCTGAATGTGCCTTACCATATAAAACATTATCAAAATAAATAAAACAACTATTGTTTTTTATTCGAAATTCGAATCCTTTGGCATCCAACGCCAATATTGAAATAATATTTTTGGGCACTCTAGGAACATGATAGCAGTTTTCAAGTTCTAGAAAAAGCCTTGAGGGAAAAGACAAACTGAGAGTTCTAACGAAGACGGAAGACATCCTTGCTCTATTGCCGACCCGAAACTCGACCTCTCCCTTCTCTAGCCTCCTATTTATCCTTAGTCCCTGAGCATTGGAACAAAGGTGTGTGCCACATCCGGTATCTAATACCCATGATGTTTTGCTAGCGAAATTTAAGTCTATAACGAAAATACCTGATGAAGAAGCAACGTTGTCGTTCTTCTTATCTTCCTTGAATTTAAGGCAGTCCCGTTTCCAATGTCCCTTCTTCTTGCAGTAGAAACATTCGGAATCAAATTTAGAAAAGGCTGCCTTTTTGTCCTTGCTGCTATTGGCAGATTTTGACTTAGGCGGGAATTTCTTCTTTTTCCCTTTAAAACTCTTCTTTTTTCCCGGACATTTGAATGGCTTGCCCTTCCTCACCATGAGCATGTCATGCTTGCCCTCATCCTTGAGGGTTTGCTCGGCTTGCTTCAACATACCATGAAGCTCGGTGAGGGTTTTCTGCATGCTATGCATGTTATAGTTCATGTTGAACTGATCATAGCCTTTGTGAAGGGAGTGGAGAATGATGTCAAATGCCATTTCGGTTGAATACCCAGCATCAAGCCTTTCCATGTTCTCAAATAATCCAATCATTTTGAGGACATGCGGGCTGACTGGCTCTCCTTTTTTTTAGCTTGCTCTCAAGGATCTGCCTGTGGGTTTTGAACCTTTCAGTTCGGGCCTGCTCTTGAAACATATTCTGAAGCTCAGAAATGATCTCGAAAGCTGCCTCCTTTTCAAAGAAAGCCTTTTGAAGGTCCGGAGACATGGTGGCCAACATGATGCATTTGACATCCCGATTGGCACTTTGCCATCGGTTAAGGGCAGCCTGAGTGACCTCCTCATTGGGAGCGTCGGGCATTTTCTCATCAAGAACATATTCCTTTTGCTTCTGCATTAGTACAATGCGGAGATTTCTTTGCCAATCAAGAAAGTTTGGCCTGCTAAACTTCTCCTTGTCGAGAATTGAGCGCAAAGAGAATTGGTTGTTTTTTGAGTTACTTGCAGACATGATTCTACAATTGAAAGAATTTGAAGTGAAAAACCATTAATACATCAATAAGTTGAAATTTAAAACGTTTATGCATAGATTCAATCTTATTGAACATTTTATCCACGCATTTAAAATTGTCCCTTATGGGCGAGAATAAAATGATTCCGAGATCCCAAAGATCAAGAAATGGTTAAGTATTCTTTGGCTTGTCTTAATCATTAAATATCTTAAGGTAAGCAATCTAATTGCAAATAGCTCCAAGCTACTCTCGGTTTGATAAAATGTCGCATCTAATGCATCCTTGACATTTTATCTCTTTTGCCACGACATCTAAGGACTCCTTACTGATATCGTTGAGCTTAACCAAGACAACTTGTATACCTAGTATACCTTATGTTCCTAGGGAAGTAGTGATGCCTCGCTTTGGCGTAATCCATCACGTACGCGCATTAGTTCGGTAAGTGTTGCTCTTGGAACGACAAATTTTAGCTCAATATTATTAAGGGACCTAGGTTCTACGTTGGTTGATATAAGTGAACTTAACTAATCGTCGCAACATAATAGAAATCCTAGACATGCATCTAGCAATCATATATAATAACAATATATATAAGGCATAAAAATAGATGCATTTGGCAACTAGCATGACCCTTTGAAATCATCAATTTCCATGGGTCTTCATCTTGGCTCGTCTTCGTCGAAACGCCGTCTTGAGACATCTTGGCCAAAAATGAAATAAAAGAAGCTAGGTAGAACGACTAAGATTAATCTAATTGTACAAAAATAACTTAACGGTTCGCAGACCGTATTTAGATTTACAAAAATACATAACGGAACGCAGTCCGTATTTTCTATCCTAGTCGGGCCCTACTAGTTGCCATTTTCAAAGACCTGTTTTGAAAACAATCTTCCATTCACCCATTCACTATTTGTGAATGGCCCATGCAATTTTACGAAATACATAATTAAACACGCAAAAACTAGTAACTAACTTAGGTAGTTAATCCAATTAACGCGCCTAATTAAAACTAGTCAAAGTTGTTTAAACCATTATTTCTAAACGCAAAATGCTAACGCACTTAATTAAGCTCCAACTAAATTCCGCATCCATACTTAATTAATCCGATTAATTAAGTCGGCATAACCCATAATTTGTCAAAATTTTGCAAAATCGAAAATCGAGGTTTTTAGCCTCGTTAAAATAATTATTTAAAATTATTAAAATGGCCAAAAATCGGAAAAACATAGCTCAAGCACTAAGAAAAAACGTCCCACAAAACTCATTGAGGGTGCGCACCATGGCTGCTAGGCAGCCCATGGCATGGCGCCATGGTGCGTGGGCGAGGCCTGCAATGCCCAGCAAGCATCGCTGCTAGCATGCAGGTGCTTGCGTGCTGCTTGCGTGCTAGGTTGGTGCCTACTGCTGCTAGCCAGCATGCATAGGGGGCCTCTGCCCAGCTAGTGCCCCACGCATTGCTGCACCAAGCACCTTCCGTGCCACACACAGCCACGCGCATTGGTGCAATAGCCTTGCGTACACCATAGGCAGCCACATGTGGGCTGCTAGGCAGCCCGGCTAGCCTTGGTGACGCTTGCGGTTTTGCATCGATTTGCGTGCATTTGCTCGGATTTTTAATTCCGATTTGTGTGTGACAATAATTAATTCCAAATTACATTTTAAATTTATTTGAGGGAAAATAAAATAAAATATAATTAAGTCCTACTTAAATAAAGTTTATTTTATTGGTGGACAAGCCTAAATTATCCAAAATTTCAATTTTGAACAAAATTAGGTCTAACTTTATGCTTAAAATAAAATGAGCTATGTCCAAAATTAATCTTGCCAATATGCAAATTAATAATGGATTTGAAAAATGCGAGTTGGAAAAATAAATTAACCATCCAATGATAAAAATTTTCCAACTTGCATACTTGTGTAAAATACCAAGACTACATCTTCCAATATGAAGATTAATCAAATTTTACTCACAAGTAATTGAACTTGATGGATTTTAATCAACCAAACATGAAAAAATCCAAACTTTGTTCAACATGGAATTTAGGGTTAGGGTTCCAATCATTTAAACCTTTAAAGATTAGAACTTTACCATTATATGGAACTTAAAATACAAAATCACAACAAGTTTTCACACTTTATTGCAATTTATTTGCAAAATTTGTGAAAAACAAGTTTATGTGAAAAATTGGTATATCAACTTAAGCACTAATAAAAACTCCATTATTATGCTTAAGGATATTTTACAACCAGTAGATTAGTGCTGCAAATGTGCATTTAATCTAACCTTGTAATGCTTGCATTAATCAAGGCTTAAAAAGAATTAAAATTTTCGTTGAAAAACGAAAAACCCCAGAAAAATTGGGTTTCTGGTTCGAATTTGGCTTTCGGATAGCCCAAAAAGGGTTGAATCTGTTCCATAATACCGATTCCACCCAAAAATCACTATTTTTGAGCCAAAATCTGGGTTCGACAGCCAAATTGAAAATAAAATCGAGTTTTAAAATTAATTAAAACGAGCATCTAATCTAATTAGAAGAACATGAACCAGAAAATTAAATTCTTTTAAAACACCTTAATTAAAAAATAATTACAAAAATTAAAAGGAGCGTGGCTCCGATACCGCTGTAGGGTTTCTAGTGACCCGACACTACGCAGAAGGAAACCCACCAAGACCCGCCCCTTAATTAAGACAATTAACAAGCATATTAAACTTAATCAAACAAGATTAAGAACAAGAATTATACCTTTAACGCGTGCTTCGCTCCCAAAGAGCTCTTACTTCAAAATCCCGAAAACACGAGATCTCCGACGGATTGTACCCTCGACCCGACCCGAGCGTCCTAAGTCTTGAAGGTTAGTCAAGACCCGGACAAAATAACTATAAGTTTTACGAATCAAAGGTTTACTCTTTCTTAGAATTGCCTTTTTAATTCCACTCAAGGTTGTTCATTCCCAATACCCAAGCTTGGTATTTATAGGGAAATGAACCCTTGAACTTCATTCCCCAACCAATGTGGGAGAATAAGTAATTTTGCTAATTAATTTATTTCTAAAATAAATTAATACAATCACAATGCAACAAGTGTCAAGGGGAGAGAGAGAGTTAGGTGAGGACCATGTACCTTGGGGGGACCATTGCCTTGCTCCCCAAGGAATGGCTCTAAGCCTTGGTCCCCACTCTCCTCACAAAACCGCCTCAAGTATGTTGTTGGGTTGGCAGCCAGCTAGCACTGCCAGCATGCCCAGCCTAGCTAGCACCATCCCACCAGAAGCCTTCGCATCCCAGCCAAGCAGTGCTGCTTGGTGCTGGGCGATGCTTGGCACTGGTGCATGCCAGTGCTAGGCGCTGGTGCTGCTAGCACACCCAGCATGCGTGCTGCTAGCGAGCCACGCATGCTGGCCCCCTTTGCCTCGCACACCACGCACACACTTTTGCAGTATCCCTCGCACACGCACTAGCCACGCACCATGCGCACTAGTCATGCACAGCGTGCATTGGCCTTGCACCACATGCACGCCCACGCATCACATAGTAGCCTTGGTGCGTGGTGATGCTGGGCTGCTGTGCGTGGCCTAGCACTATGCTGGCGCCCAGGCCCTCGCATATGCATGGTACGATGCTTGGTGCTGCCATGCGAAGGCTAGCACACAAGCCAGCACACATGCTGCGCTAATGCTTGGCAGGCCCCCATGCTAGCACCTGGTGCCAGCGATGGTGCTGCCATGCCAGGCACGCACGCACCCAGCACCCAGTGCCTGCGATGGTGCGCCTGGTGCCTGCGATGGGCAGCAATGGTGCCCAGCCTCATGCTAGGGTTGCGATAGCTGCGATGGGTTGCTAGGTGCGCCTGGTGCGCCTATTGCTTGCGATAGGCTGTCATGCCGCGCCTAGGCTGCGATAGTGCCTAGCACACCATGGTGCGCCTAGCACACACATGGTGCGCTTAGGCTTGCGATGAGCTAGCCTAGCCTAGCTACGGCTACGCTCATACTTATTGCTTGTGATTTTGCGACGCTCGGTCTCGACGCCCTAGGCTCGATATCCGACGTCTGTATTCGTAAAACTCTGCTGACTCTTTAAAACCTTTCGGATTAATTCGTCGTCTCGGATCGGTGATTCAATTGGGTTCGATCCGAAGGGTTCAGTTATGATTAAGCTGTAACATCAATTGTACACTGATATTACTGATCGGAAGCGGCCTCCACCTAGGCATTCCGATCACTTGACCTTACTGAAGAATTAGCTCCGTAATAATTCTGAGCTCTCTATCGGAAGAATACACTTGTTGGAAGGACACCATTCCTTTCAGGGGGACATTTCCAGTCTTGTACTGTAAGCTTCCCTTACTAAGAGGACCTAGTCGCCTGAGTGTTGCCGTTATAATCCCCATTTACGGCAGACGTTTGACAACATCAAAACGACTAGTACTCAAACAAGAGAACTTGCAATACTCATGGTCCAGGAAAAAGGTTTTGATAGCTATAATGAGAAATATACTTACGACGATTTGATATCTCTTAAAGTATTCTCAAAGGTCTATCTGGTATAGTTTCAAACTAGTACCTATGCAATTGATTTATGACTATCATGTATTTGTAGCACAAGAAACGGTGCTATAAATCATACTACACACTAATCTCAAGTGGTCATTAATCGTCCATCGTTTAAATGACCTCGATTAGGGACAATTTTCGATTAAAATATTCAATGTTCACTTAACAGGTGTTTCATTATCCAAGACATGGTCTTGATACCCCGTTTTGAATATTCAAAGAAATCGAATGGACTCATTATTTAATTCTAAACCACAATTAAATAGATATGGAATAATCATAAATTTGCATAAAATTTAATTGCTCCAAAATTGAATGGTTCAACATAGTGTTTTTCATTAAGACATCGAGTTTAAATAAAACATCTATACAGGGAAATCAAAGTCAATCTCAAATATGCTTGATTAGTTGCTTCCTGGCCTGAGCAATAGCTCCATTGTTATCACAATAGAGGTCTATTGGACCCTTAATTAAGGGTACAGCACCAAGTTCACCAATGAACTTACGAATCCAAACTGCCTCCTTAGTTGCTTCCGAAGCTATCAAGTATTCAGCTTCAGTTGTAGAATCTGCAGTGGTGCTCTACTTAGCACTCTTCCAACTAAACGCTCCTCCATTAAGGTAGAATATGTACCCCAACTGTAACTTGGAGTCGTCTCTGTCAGTCAAGAAGCTCACGTCATTATAACCCTCAACAACCAACTCATTAATGCCACCATAGACCAGGAATTTATCCTTGCTCCTTTTCAGGTACTTTAGGATATTCTTGGCCGCAGTCCAATGCGCCTCTCGTAGGTCTGATTGGTATTGGCTCGTAGCACTCAAGGCATACGATACATCCGGCCTAGTACATATCATGGCATACATGATCGATCCAATAAGCGAAGCATATGGAATCTGACTCATTCTCTCTCGCTCATCAGGTGTCTATGGACACTATTTCTTGTTGAGAGTTATACCATGGGACATGGGTAGGTGCCCTCTCTTGGCACCTTTCATGTCGAATCGTGCCAGTACCTTATCTATATAAGTACTTTGGCTCAATCCAATCATCCTCTCAGATCTATCCCTATAGATCTTGATGCGCAATATGTATTGTGCCTCTCCCAAGTCCTTCATTGAAAAACACTTTCCCAGACAACCGTTTACGGACTCTAACAATTTAGTGTTGTTTCCAATGAGTAATATGTCATCGACATATAAGACTAGGAATGTGATGTCACTCCAACTGATCTTCTTGTAGACACAAGACTCATTTGGATTCTTGATAAAACTAAACTTACTAATGGCTTCATCGAATCGTAGATTCCAACTTCTGCTTGCCTGTTTTAGTCCATAAATTGACTTCTTAAGCTTGCATACCTTCCTAGCATTGCTTGGATCAACAAAACGTTCCGGCTGTGTCATATACACAGTTTCTTCTAAAATTCCATTAAGGAAGGCAGTTTTGACATCCATTTGCCATATTTCATAATCGTAATATGCAGCAATCGCTAGGATGATTCAAACGGACTTAAGCATTGCAACTGGTGAAAAGGTTTCATCATAATCAACTCCGTGAATTTGCCTGTAACCTTTTTCCACCAGTCTAGCTTTGAATATAGATGCATTTCCATCTTTGTCTGTTTTCAATTTGAAAATCCATTTGCAACCGATAGGTGTATAACCTTCGGGCAAATTAACCTAGTCCTAGACTTGATTTTCAGACATGGAGTCCATCTCGGATTTCATGGCATCTTGCCATTTAGCAGAGTCGGGGCTCGTCATAACTTGTTTGTATCTATCTAGTAAAGATCTTAGCCGTTGCGACCTACGCAGGTTAATAGGTTAAGCATTTGCATTGTCGGTTTGACTCTGACCAATGTCAACAGCTACTTCTAAAGCACTTTGATTGTCAGTTTTTTCATGTTGACTTTGTTGCTCTACCTCTCAAACTTCGTCGAGTTCGATTTTCCTCCCACTTGTCATTTTAGAAAGGTGTTCCTTCTCCAAAAACACACCATCACGAGCAACAAACACTTTGTTCTCGGATTTATTGTAGAAGAAATACCCTTTGGTTTCTTTTGGGTATCCCACAAAGAAACAATTGTCTGATTTTGGGTGAAGTTTGTCAGAAATTAATCTCTTGACATATGCTTCGCAACCCCAAATCTTAAGAAAAGACAACCTCGGAGGTTTCTTCGTCCATAATTCATATGGAGTCTTTTCGACAACTTTTGACAAAGCACGATTCAGTGTTAGTGTCGTAGTTAGAAGTTCGTGTCCCCAGAAAGAGATAAGAAGTTCACTAAGACCCATCATTGATAGAACCATGTCTAACAAGGTTCGATTCCTCCATTCGGATACTCCGTCCCATTGTGGAGTTCCGGGAGGTGTCAACTCTGAAAAAATACTCGATCTGATCGAAGTGCTTTTATTTTCTTGCCAAGTTGATTTTCAACTTCACTCTGAAATTCTTTGAATGTCTCAAAAGATTCAGATTTGTTCGACATAAGGTATGTTTAGGGGTTTTTGGAGTCCCTCGGGAGAGTTACAATTCCGGGAAAGCGCGTCGACCGTCTGTACCTGCAAAACCAGAAAACTTCGTTTGGGTGGAGTTCCGCCTCCGACGATCAAGTTAGAATGTTTCCGGATGTATAAATGTGTGGAAAGTAAAGGTTTTTCTTTCTGATTCAGAGAGAATTCTGCAATTAATATTGCTCGATTTTGTGTTTGTATTTATGAATATGTAATAAATGAGGATTTTCCTCTATTTATAGTAGAAGGGAATCAGTTCCCCTATTAGGGTTACGGTGACACGTGTCAGCAGAGGACTGGATCCCAGTAGGCCTTTTTGAGGCTGACACGTGACAGCATGCCATTGGGCCACGTGGCATAGGGTAATTTTACCCCAAACAATTGCCCCTCACAAGTGTGACGTGGCTTGCCACGTGGCACCTGTTACAGGTGTCACATTCTGGGAAGGTGACGGTTCGTCTCCTTCCCTTCATTTTTTTTTAATTCGAATTTCGAATTTGAATTTGAAGGGGGAGGTGACGGTTCGCCTTCTGCCTCTTTCTATAAATAGGAACCCCCACCCTCATTTGCAACACTTTGCAAATTTTCACAAACTTCTTGAGAGAAAAAGCTCTGATACCGAATGCTTTTGCATTCAACCATTTCCTCTCTTCACACTCATCCGGACACCGTCTGAGTGCTCTATGCTCAACTCTCTCAAGTAGCGCCTGACTTCAGTGAATTTTCTTCTCTTGCTATCAATATACCCACAGCCGGTATTTACCGTCTGGGGCATCTTCATGCCATTTTCTTCAAAACCGTCTGACCACTTGCTTATTTTCTTTAGCTGTCAAAACACCCGCAGCCGGTCTCTACTGCCTGTGGTATCTTCTAGCCACTTTTAGAGAAACGGTTGGGTCTTCTACAAATTTCAGTTGCTCTTCAAAGGGGTACGTTCGGGACACCGTCTAGGGCATGTCTAAGCAACAAAGAAGATTTTTGGCTGCTAACTTAAGCAAGTATACCGTCTTTAAAGTTTCTTACAACTTTAAGGTACCGTCTTTTCCCCTTGCAACTTCTTTATGTTTTTTCTGGTTGTATAGGTTGTTAGAGAATAATGGACTTACCCAACACACACACGGCACAACCTAGGGCAGTTGTCAACCGGTCACCGAACACGGCTGAATCTAAGACTGGGGATGCCGTCTGATGGTGTTTGAACCACCCTTACTCTTCTACGAATCCAACCGTCTCTGTTCATGTGCAGGACAGAATTGCTCGGACTGTAGGGTTTCGTAGTGACCCGACACTACGCGGAAGGAAATCCACCAAGACCCGCCCCTTAAATAAAACAATTAATAAGCATATTAAACTTAATCAAACAAGATTAAGAACAAGAACTATACCTTTGATGCGTGCTTCGCTCCCAAAGAGCTCTTACTTCAAAATCCCGAAAACACGAGATCTCCGACGAATCGTACCCTCGACCCGACCCGAGCGTCCTAAGTCTTGAAGGTTAGTCAAGACCCGTACAAAATAACTATGAGTTTTACGAATCAAAGGTTTACTCTTTCTTAGAGTTGCCTTTTTAATTCCACTCAAGGTTGATCATTTTCCAATACCCAAGCATGGTATTTATAGGGAAGTGAACCCTTGGTTTTTCATCCTCCACCAATGTGGGAGAGTTGAAAATCAATCATTTATTTAATTTCCAAATTAAATAAATAATCAAGTTAATCATATTGTGGCAAGTGGCATGTTCTCATGCAAAGGAGTGGTGGCCAAGGTTAGGTAGGGACCATATGCCTTGCTCCCCAAGGGCTTGACTTGGTCCCCACATCCTTGAACAAACTGGGTTAAGGGAGGGCTAGCAGGCTTCCAGATAGCGTGCCAGCTGGGGCTGCCAGCTAGCAGTGCCCTGCTGCCCAACACCCAGCCAGCCAGCCAGTGCATGCTGGTGCTGGTGCTTGTGTGCTGGCGCAGGGCGCTGCTAGCACATAGTGCTGGCACTGGCCCCAGCAGCCCACATACACTCTCCGTGCGCGCCATTGCTAGCACAGCCAGCATGCGTGCTGCTAGCGAGCCACGCATGTTGGCCTTTCCCTCGCATCATCCTACGCACCACCCACCATGCACCACGCAACGCTCGCACACGCATGAGCTAGTGCCTAACACTGCTATGCTTGGTGCGAGGCAAGCACACACATAGGTGCGATGTGCTTGGTGCGTGGCCTGCGATGGTGCCCATGCACGCAAAGCCAGCGTTGCTTGCTAGCTCGCTATGCTTGGTGCTGCCATGCGAAGGCACAAACATAAGCACACAGCTGCGTGCTGCTGGGCGATGGTGCACACGCACATGCACACACGCATGTGCCTAGCACTGCGATGGTGTTGTGCGTGGTGCCATGCTGCTGCAATAGCCTGCCACATGCACCCAGGTGCCCAGGCTAGCATGCTGCTAGCTGCGATGGGCTGCCTGGTGCTTGTGGCGCTTGCGATGGCTTGCTATACTCGTACTTGTCGCTTGTGATTTTGCGACGCTCAGTCTCGACGCCCTAGGCTCGATTTCTGACGTCTGTATTCGTAAAACTCTGCTGACTCATTAAATCCTTCGGATTAATTCGTCGTCTCGGATCGGTGATTCATTTGGGTTCTACCCAAAGGGTTCAGTTAAGATTAAGCTGTAATATCAATTGTACCTCGATATTACTGATCGGAAGCGGCCTCCACCTAGGCATTCCGATCACTTGACCTTATTGAAGAATTAGCTCCGTAATAATTTTGAACCCTCTATCAGAAGAATACACTTGTTGGAAGGACACAATTCCTTTCAATCTCCCACTTGTCCTTCCGGACAAGTGTGCATATAGTGTATATCCTATTTCCTATATCACTTAATGTTTCTTCGTGAACTATAAGGTAAGATTCTTTGTCATCCTTATTACGTTCAGAAGTGTTTCTCAATATCCGAGTTCGACTGTCAATAAGCAGAAGATTTCTAAAATCCATCTGAGCACGGCCATGCATTTTCACAGTCTCGCTCTTCGAGCGGACTTGTAAACAACAAAACATTTTCCCTATTGTTAGTAGGGGACAATCTCAGTCTTGTATTGTAAGTGTTCTTACTAAGAGGACCTAATCTCCCGAGTGTTCCCGTTATGTTCCCCAGTTACGGCAGACGTTTGGAAACATCAAAGAGTCTAGTACTCAAATAAGAAAACTTCACAGCACTCATGGTCGGAGGAAACAAGTTCCGATAGTCATAATGAGAAATGTACTTATGACAAATTGTGCCTGTGTAAATGATTTATGACCGTCACGTCCTCGCAGCACAAGAAACGATGCTGTAAATTATACTACACACTAATCTATGGCGGTCATCGATCGTCCATCTGTTAGATGACCTCGATTAGGGACAATTTTCGTTTTAATATTCAATGTTCACCTAACAGGTGCTTCTTAATCCAAGACATGGTCTTGATACCCTGTTTTGAATATTTCTGTAAATCGAATGGACTCATTATTTAATTCTAAACCACCATTAATTAGTAATGGAGTGAATGGTAATTTTCCTTAAAAATTAATTACTCCATTAATGAATGGTTTTAATACAGTGTCTTACATTAAATATCCTATTTAATTAAAACACATGTACGGGGAATTTCAAAGCTAGTCTCCAACATGCTTGATTCCCATCGCCTCAATGTGCTTGTTGTGTTTGAGGCAGCGGTTTAGTCAAAGGATCGGCTACATTATCATCCGTGCCGATCTTACAAATTCTAATTTCACCTTCGGATTTCCATTCCCTTATCATGTGAAATCGCCTTTGCACGTGTTTAACCTTCTGGTGCTCTCTTCGCTCCCTGGCCTGAGCGATAGCTTATCACAGTAGAGGTCTATCGGTCCCTTGATTGAGGGTACAACACCAAGTTCTCTAATGAACTTGCGAATCCAAACAGCTTCCTTGGCGGCTTCCGAAGCAGCCAAGTACTCGGCTTCAGTTGTAGAGTCTGCAGTGGTGCTCTGCTTGGCACTCTCCAACTAAACGCTCCTCCAATCTCGGATTTCATGGCCTCTTGCCATTTTGCAGAGTCAGGGCTCGTCATAGCTTGCTTTTATGTCGTCGGCTCATCACCATCCATGACTAGGATGTCCTGATCATCGGTTAAGACGATACCGAGGTATTTGTCTGGTTGAGATCTTTGTCGTTGCGACCTACGAAGGGTAATCGGTTGAGCATTTACATTGTCTGTTTGATTCTGACCAATCTTCTTAGATGCTTCCAAAGCTTCTAGATTTTCAGTTTTGTCAGGTTGACATTGTTGCTCGTTCTCTCGAACTTTGTCGAGTTCGATTTTCCTCCCACTTGTCATTTTGGAAAGGTGATCCTTCTCCAAAAAGACACCATCACGAGCAACAAATACTTTGTTCTCAGATATATTGTAGAACTAATACCCTTTGGTTTCTTTTGGATATCCCACAAAGAAACACTTATCTGATTTGGGGTGCAGTTTGTCCGAAATTAATTGCTTGACATAAGCTTCGCATCCCCAAATCTTGAGAAAAGACAACCTAGGAGGTTTCTTAGTCCATAATTCATATGGAGTCTTTTCAACAGCTTTTGACGGAGCTATATTCAGTGTTAGTGTTGCAGTTTGTAGTGCATGTCCCCAGAAAGAGATAGGGAGTTCACTAAGACCCATCATTGATCGAACCATGTCTAACAAGGTTCGATTCCTCCGTTCGGACACTCTGTTCCATTGAGGAGTTCCGGGAGGTGTCAACTCTGAAAGAATGCCATTTTCTTTCAAGTGATCGTCGAATTCATGGCTCAAATATTTGCCACCTCGATCCGATCGAAGTGCTTTAATTTTCTTGCCAAGTTGATTTTCAACTTCTTTCTGAAATTCTTTGAATTTCTCAAAAGGTTCAGATATATTCGACATTAAGTAGACATAGCCATATCTACTATAATCGTCGGTGAAAGTGATGAAATATCGGTAACCTTGTCTTGCGGGTGTACTCATTGGTCTACATACATCCGTGTGTATTAGACCTAATAAGTCACTCGCCCTTTCTCCCAACTTGGAGAATGGCTGTTTTATCATCTTGCCTAATAAGCATCCTTCACAATTTTCAAACGACTCTAAGTCGAATGAGTCAAGAACACCTTCTTGAAGAAGTTTCTTGATGCGCTTGATGTTAATATGGCCAAGACGGCAATGCCACAAGTACGTTTGATTCGACTCGATGGTCTTAGCCCTTTTGGCAGTATTCTCAATGTTATAAACCTGTTTGTCTAATGAAAGCACATAAAGACCATTTTCTGAATGTGCCTTACCATATAAAACATTATCAAAATAAGTAAAACAACTATTGTTTTTGATTCGAAATTCGAATCTTTTGGCGTCTAACGCCGATATTGAAATAATGTTTTTGGTCACTCTATGAACATGATAGCAGTTTTCAAGTTCTAGAACAAGCCCTGAGGGCAAAGACAAACTGAGAGTTGCAACGGAGACGGCAGACATCCTTGCTCCATTGCCGACCCCATGCTCGACCTCTCCCTTCTCTAGCCTCCTATTTATCCTTAGTCCCTGAGCATTGGAACAAAGGTGTGAGCCACATCCGGTATCTAATACCCATGATGTTTTGCTAGCGAAGTTTAAGTCTATAACAAAAATACCTGATGAAGAAGCAACGTTGCCGTTCTTCTTATCTTTCTTGAATTTGAGGTAGTCCCGTTTCCAATGTTCCTTCTCTTGCAGTAGAAACATTCGGAATCGGATTTAGAAGAGGCTGCCTTTTGTCATTGCTGCCCTTGGCAGATTTTGACTTAGGCGTGAATTTCTTCTTTTTAACCATTAAAGCTCTTCTTTTTGCTCGGACGTTTGAATGGCTTGCCCTTCCTCACCATGAGCATGTCATTCTTGCCCTCATCCTTGAGGGTTTGCTCGGCTTGCTTCAACATACCATGAAGCTCGGTGAGGGTTTTCACTATACTATGCATATTATAGTTCATCTTGTACTAATCATAGCCTTTGTGAAGGGAGTGGAGAATGATGTCAATTGCCATTTCGGTTGAATACCCAGCATCAAGCCTTTCCATGTTCTCAAATAATCCAATCATTTTGAGGACATGTGGGCTGACTGGCTCTCCTTTTTTTGAGCTTTCTCTCAAGGATCTGCCTGTGGGTTTCGAACCTTTCAGTTCGGGCCTGCTATTGAAACATATTATGAAGCTCAGAAATGATCTCAAAAGCTGTCTCCTTTTCAAAGAAAGTCTTTTGAAGGTCCGGAGACATGGTGGCCAACATGACGCATTTGACATCCCGATTGGCACTTTGCCATCCATTAAGGGCAGCCTGAGTGACCTCCTCATTGGGAGCGTCGGGCATTTCCTCATCAAGGATGTATTCCTTTTGCTCCTACAGTAGTACAATGCGGAGATTTCTTTGCCAATCAAGAAAGTTTGGCTCGCTAAACTTCTCCTTGTCGAGAATTGAGCGCAAAGAGAATTGGTTGTTTTTTGAGTTACTTGCAGACATGATTCTACAATTGAAAGAATTTGAACTGAAAAAACCATTCATACATCAATAAGTAAGTTGAAATTTAAAACGTTTATGCATATATTCAATCTTATTGAACATTTTATCCACGCATTTAAAATTGTCCCTTATGGGCGAGAATAAAATGATTCCGAGATCCCAAAGATCAAGAAATGGTTAATCATGCTTTGGCTTGTCTTAATCATTAAATATCTTAAGGTAAGCAATCCAATTGCAAATAGCTCCAAGCTACTCTCGGTTTGATAAAATGTTTCATCTAATGCATCCTTGACATTTTATCTCTTGTGCCACGACATCTAAGGACTCCTTACTGATATCGTTGAGCTAAACCAAGACAACTTGTATACCTAGTATACCTTACGTTCCTAGGGAAGTAGTGATGCCTCGCTTTGGCATAATCCATCACGTACGCGCATTAGTTCGGTAAGTGTTGCTCTTGGAACGGCAAATTTTAGCTCAATATTATTAAGGGACCTAGGGCTTCTATGTTGGTTGATATAAGTGAACTTAACTAATCGTCGCAACATAATAGAAATCCTCGACATGCATCTAGCAATCATATATAATAACAATATATATAAGGCATAAAAATAGATGCATTTGGCAACTAGCATGACCCCTTGAAATTTTCTATTTTCATGGGTCTTCATCTTGGCTCGTCTTCGTCGAAACGCCGTCTTGAGACATCTTAGCCAAAAATGAAATAAAAGAAGCTAGCTAGAACGACTAAGATTAATCTAATAGTACAAAAATACTTAACGGTTCGCAGACCGTATTAAAATTTACAAAAATACATAACAGAACGCAGTCCGTATTTTCTATCCTAGTCAGGCCCCACTAGTTGCCATTTTCAAAGAACCTGTTTTGAAAACAATCTTTCATTCACCCGTTCACTATTTGTGAACGACCCATGCAATTTTACGAA
This sequence comes from Chenopodium quinoa, assembly GCF_001683475.1. NCBI lineage: Eukaryota > Viridiplantae > Streptophyta > Magnoliopsida > Caryophyllales > Amaranthaceae > Chenopodium > Chenopodium quinoa. The sequence continues at coordinate 1,208,417 of NW_018742372.1, forward strand.
ATACATAATTAAACACGCAAAACTAGTAACTAACTTAGGTGGTTAATCCAATTAACGCGCCTAATTAAAACTAGTCAATGTGGATTAATCCATTATTTCTAAACGCAAAATGCTAACGCACTTAATTAAGCTCCCACTAAATTCCGCATCCGTACTTAATTAATCCGATTAATTAAGTCGGCATAACCCATAATTTGTCAAAATTTTGCAAAATCGAAAATCGAAGTTTTTAGCCTCGTTAAAATAATTATTTAAAATTATTAAAACGGCAAAATTTTCGCAAAAAACGAATAGCTCAAAATCAAGCAAAACACCCCACACAAGCATTAGGTGGATGCGCACCATGGCTGCTAGGCAGCTCATGTGCTGCGCTTGCTGTGTTGTGTGCCAACATCCATGCCCAGCATGGCATGCTGCGCCAGCCAACACTGGCAGCTCGCTACGCATGCTACGCATGCTAGCTTGCTAGCCGGTGCCAGGCAACGTCTAGCAGACTAGCTGGGGCTTGCTGCCTCGCTACCCAGCAGCACGCACAAGCAGCACCAGCAGCCCTGCCATGCACCTAGCACTATGGAAGCACACCACTCCCACTGCCACACAGCAGCCACGCGCATTGGTGCAATAGCCTTGCGTACACCATAGGCTGCCACATGTGGGCTGCTAGGCAGCCCGGCTAGCCTTGGTGACGCTTGCGGTTTTGCATCGACTTGCGTGCATTTCCTCGGATTTGTAATTCCGATTTGTGTGTGATAATAATTAATTCCAAATTACATTTTAGAATTAATTTGAGGGAAAATAAAATAAAATAAGTCTAACTTAAATAAAATTTATTTTATTGGTGCACAAGCCTAAATTATCCAAAAATTTCAATTTTGAACAAAACTAGGTCTAACTTTATGCTTAAAATAAAATGATCTTTGTCCAAAATTAATCTTGCCAATAAGCAAATTAATAATGGATTTGACAAATGGGAGTTGGAAAAAAAAATTAACCATCCAATGATAAAATTTTACAACTTGCATACTTGTGTAAAATACCAAGATTACATCTTCCAATATGAAGATTAATCAAATTTTACTCACAAGTAATTGAACTTGATGGATTTTAATCAACCAAACACGAAAAATCCAAACTTTGTTCAACATGGAATTTTGGGTTGGGGTTCCAATCATTTAAACCTTTAAAGATTAGAACTTTAACATTATTTGGGAACTTAAAATTACAAGATCACAACAAGTTTTCACACTTTATTGCAATTTATTTGCAAAATTTGTGAAAAAAAAGTTTATGTGAAAAATTGGTATATCAACTTAAGCACTAATAAACCTCCATTATTATGCTTAAGAGTATTTTAAAACCAGTAGATTAGTGATGCAAATGTGCATTTAATCTAACCTTGTAATGCTTGCATTAATCAAGGCTTAAAAAGAATTAAAATTTTCGTTGAAAAACGAAAAACCCCAGAAAAATTGGGTTTCTGGTTCGAATTTGGCTTCTGGACATTTCTAAAAGGGTTGAATTTGTTCCAGAATATCGATTCCACCCAAAAATCACTATTTTTAAGCCAAAATCTGGGTTCGACAGCCAAATCGAAAATAAAATCAAGTTTTAAAATTAATTAAAACGAGCATCTAATCTAATTAGAAGATTAAGAACAAGAACTATACCTTTGACGCGTGCTTCGCTCCCAAAGAGCTCTTACTTCAAAATCCCGAAAACACGAGATCTCTGACGGATCGTACCCTCGACCCGACCTGAGCGTCCTAAGTCTTGAAGGTTAGCCAAGACCCGGACAAAATAACTATGAGTTTTACGAATCAAAGGTTTACTCTTTCTTAGAGTTGCCTTTTTAATTCCACTCAAGGTTGATCATTTCCCAATACCCAAGCATGGTATTTATAGGGAAGTGAACCCTTGGTTTTTCATCCTCCACCAATAAGGGAGTGTTAAAAATCAATCATTTATTTAATTTCCAAATTAAATAAATAATCAAGTTAATCATATTGCGACAAGTGGCATGTTCTCATGCAAAGGAGTGCTGGCCAAGGTTTGGTGGGGGACCATATGCCTTTCTCCCCAAGGGCTTGACTTGGTCCCCACATCCTTGAACAAACCGGATTAAGGGAGGGCTAGCTGGCGGCCAGCTAGCGTGCTAGCTGGGGCTGCCAGCTAGCAGTGCCCTGCTGCCCAACACCCAGCCAGCCAGCCAGTGCGTGTTGCTGCTGGGCTGGTGCTGGTGCTTGTGTGTTGGCGCTGGGCGCTGCTAGCACATAGTGCTGGCACTGGCCCCAGCAGCCCACGCACACTCTTCTTGCGCGCCATTGCTAGCACAGCCAGCATGAGTGCTGCTAGCAAGCCACGCATGCCGACCCTTCCCTCGCATCATCTTACGCACCACCCACCATGCTCCACGCAACGCTTGCACACGCATCAGCCAGTGCCTAGCACTACTATGCTTGGTGCGAGGCACGCACACACATAGGTGCGCTCTGCTTGGTGCGTGGCCTGCGATGGTGCCCATGCACGCAAGGCCAGCGTTGCTTGCTAGCTCACTGTGCTTGGTGCTGCCATGCGAAGGCACGCACACAAGCACACAGCTGCGTGCTGCTGGGCGATGGTGCACACGCACATGCACACACGCATCTCCCTAGCACTGCGATGGTGCTGTGCGTGGTGCCATGCTGCTGCGATAGCCTGCCACATGCACCCAGGTGCCCAAGCTAGCATGCTGCTAGCTGCAATGGGCTGCCTGGTGCTTGTGGCTCTTGCGATGGCTTGCCATGCGCACCCAGGCACCCAGGCTAGCACGCTGCTAGCTGCGATGGGCTGCCTGGGGCTTGTGTTGCTTTGCGATAGGCTGCGATGGTGCACCTAGGCTGCGATGGTGCGCCTTGAGCTTACGATGGTGCGCGTAGCCCTGCGATGGTGCATGCTAGCTCGAACTAGCCTAACATTCACATTGTGGTGCTACGGCTATACTCGTACTTGTCGCTTGTGATTTTGCGACGCTCGGTCTCGACGCCCTAGGCTCGATTTCCGACGTTTGTATTCGTAAAACTCTACTAACTCATTAAATCCTTTTGGATTAATTCGTCATCTCGGATCGGTGATTCGATTGGGTTTGACCCGAAGGGTTCAGTTAAGATTAAGCTGTAATATCAATTGTACCTCGATATTACTGATCGGAAGCGGCCTCCACCTAGGCATTCCAATCACTTGACCTTACTGAAGAAATAGCTCTGTAATAATTCTGAACCCTCTATCGGAATAATACACTTGTTGGAAGGACACCATTCCTTTCACGGACTAGATGGACGACTGTAAACCCCGAGTACCAGTCTGGTGATTCAGCCGAAGCTTTGGTTGATGATGCACCTTATGAATAGCCGGGCGTACCTAGCATGCCTGGAGATGAGATCTTGGAGGAGTCCGGGAGCTCAGACGGCGAAGAAACCATCCAACAATCAGACTCCACTAAGTCAACTATGGAACCGGATGCCCCTTAAGAGGATGAGGAGGTATATAATTGGCCCTCAATAAACAATCCAACAGAGGAGCACATGAGCGCCCGGGATGTAGTAACTTTAAACGCTACCCTTCCGGCATTTTTGGAAAAGCGCCGGGTAGGGGCCGGATGGGAGATAGTTGTGCCGCCTGTTGAGGCATCCGTCGTCTAGGATGAAGATTTAGATCATGCCGATGATTACTTCGGCTACTATGACGCGGCATTCAAAGCCGGTCTCCGGTTACCCCTCCACAACACAATATAGGCCATTCTAAGGAGTTACGACCTTGGCGTCTGGCAGCTAACACCCAACTCATGGGTGAACATTCTTGGATATATCGCCGCCTACAAGATGCAGGACATAACGCCTAGCTGGGAGGCGTTTGCACATATGCATTACCTCAGCCGTGCCCCAGGCGGCTGGAATGCGTGGTATACATTGACCACGCATTCGGAGTATATGATTACGCTGGAAAAGCTATCTATGTGGAGCAGTTGGAAGAACAAATTTTACATGGTATCTTCCCCTTCTCCGCAATAGAACCACCGGCTGCGTTGCTACAACAAATACCCGGCTCTCCTTGGTAAAAAGTGTGCCCCACCCAAAATACTGGAGAGGGCCTAGGATCAAATCATGGAGACGGGTCTTTTCAAGAAGACCACCTTGCCTCTCGATAATGGGACAGAAGTTATTGTCCCCAAATATTGGGTCCCTCATCCAGATTGGCTCAAGGACAAGGCGTTCCTTTCCGCCTGTGGCCTTAGCACCTTTTGGAGTAAACGTATGTTGATTGTTAACCGGCACACTTTGCCGTCTGTATGATGATTGAATGGTTTCTGATTCTTATTTCTCTTCTTTGCAGAGAAAGGACTAAAGATGGTTCCTCCATAAAAAACTCCGGCTAAGTCAGCCGCTGAAATCCGGAAGGAACAGCTGCACAAGAAACGGGCCCGGCTAGCGGCCAAAGATGATGGGGTAAGCACCGGCTGATCTCTCTACCGTCTGTATTGTTTGTAGCTCATGTTGATACTAACAGGTTTTGTTGTTTTCTTTTGCAGACGGGGAGCAAGAATGTTCCTGGCTCTATTAGACAAATGTGGAAGAGGCCGGGAGAGGAGCCCTCCATGCCTGCTTCACAAAGGCGAAAGGTCCCGGCTGCCCCTGCCTCTGTCGGAAGACCGCCCGCTCCTGAGAGACATAATTCAGTAGGCAAAAGTCTGCGAGATTTGGGCTTGAGCTCAGGGCCGACTAAGGCCAGAACTAGGGAGCCTGAGGTTCCCTCAAGCCGAGTGCTTGCTGTAGCATCCGGTTCCACTGCGGCTGGGGGTGGCGTGACCCCTCAGCCTAAAAATCAAGGTACTGCTCTCACCTTTGATCCCCCCTGGCCGCTTGGGCCTGTTCGAGTCAAGTCCCAAGCTACCCAGTCAGGGGATTCTTCAGGCAGCCGGCAGAATATAGGCGCTGCATATGCTCAGTACTTAACAAATAAATCTATTGATGGAGATGCCTCTTCTCGTTGGTCGGATCTCCAAAGCTACGCCAAGAGAATGCTGAGGACCCTTAGCCGGTCGAAAAAGGAGGCAGTACCAGGAATAAACAAGGTCAACATAGACCACCTTACTGCCCCTCTTGCTGAGGTAATTTTACCGGTTGGGGCATTGAGAGCCAATCTGGCTTCCCACCGGCTAACCTATATAATGTATTTCTTCTCTTTTCCAGTTGTATGTTATTCGAATAACTTAACCCCTTTCCGACTGTTTTGCAGACAATGGCCAGAATAGAAGGCCTCAAGGTTTCCTTGAGGAAAAAGTAGGAGGAGGTAAGGATTTCCCAGAGAAGGGCAGCCGAACTCATTGATGTTACGCAATATAACTCCCTAATGTATGAAATCTAAACTAAAAGCCGAGAGATGAAACAAGAGGAGCTGATCAAGGAGCTCACAGCTGCTGCTAATGCAGCCAACCAAAAAGCAGCTGATTTCGATCTCCAAGTAAAAATTCTCCAGGCTGACGTCAAAGCCTTGGGGGCGGCTTATAAGGGGAACACCAAGCTGCGGGATAAGGTCAACCGGCTAAAGAATGAGTTGGCCCAAACCTAGGCGGAGCACAAAGAAAAGCTAGCGGCTGAACAAGACCGGCTGGTCACCTAGAATGAGCGCGACTGCGAGGAGCGCATGAAGATGGCCTTGTCCATGATCCATCCGGACACCGACTATGCCTTCTTTGACTTGAGGTACAAATATGCTACTAAAGTATTTGACGCCCAAGTTCTCGGGATCGAGAAGCCGGCGCCCTTTAAAGAGTGGCCCAGCATCCCAAAGGAGGAGGAGCATGCGGAAGAGCAGGTGCCGGGTGAGGTTGGAAAAGCCTAAGCCCAGAAAACTCAAGAAGCCCCTCCTTCCGATTCGACCAGGGTCAGCCGTCACAACAATAGCAACAGCAGCAGTAGCTCAATTTATTTTATGCTTCCTGTCTTCATCCGGCCTGCGTGCCGTGTAATTTCTTTGTATCTTTTACCCGAGCAAGGGTCCGGCTGACATTTTTAATTTAATATATTTGCCGACTGAGTCGGTTATGCCTTGATATTATTTGCTTCAATTTTTGCTTGGTACAAAATCTCTTTTTTATTTTTGCGATTTGAATTGATACATGATGTATGCCGGATGCATTGGCTATGTCTGCCCCTGGAAGGTTGTTTGCTTATAGTTAATCCAACTCTAAGCAGGCAGTCGTCCATACCATCATTCGGACTAATAAATAGGCAGTCCTTGACCGTTTTTAAGATAGAATTATTCCAAAGATGGATCTGCTGGCGGTGCCGGCTAAGCCCAACCTAGATTATTCTTTTAACAGGCTGCAGATTACCCTTTGGGTATCCGGCAGTGCCGTTGATAGGTATGCAGGCGGCCTGTGGCCAGACGTATGCATCTTCACCAATCGCGGATTAAATGACAAGGTTTTTACCTTATGGAACTTGTAGCCAGTTGTATTGCTTTTTGGCAAAAGCTGGCTACAGACCAAGATGTATATTACCGTCTGCGTTACCTAGAGGCAATGACCGGTTGTATCTTGATTTCTATTGATCATTCAAACGGCCATGAGTTATCTTTAACCTAGGTCGGTTAAAGCCGTTTTAGTTATGATCTGTAGAACAATGTATCACCTGGAAGGGAGATGTTCTCTTCGACGAATTCACCCAAATGGGCATCGCTGGATTCCTTCTCATGTTGGAACAGGCGGTTTAAAATATGTTCGGCCATTGGCCTTGTACATAGCTATGTTCGATACTTAGCCTTCTACTCGGTTTAGAGCAGACGGTTGCCCGGTTGTGCATTGCACAGATGGGACTTTATATACAAAAGATAGTAGAAATAAAGTACTCTTTCATAAATATACTATGTTTACAAAAAAATTACAAGTCCTTAAAAGTAGTACTTTTTCAAGTTATCTACATTCCAGGTTCTGGCTAGCCGTCTGCCGTCTGGTGTTTCTAGGCAGTAGGTGCCGCCTCTAACTTCTTCAAAAATCCGGTAGGGATCCTCCCAATTAAGGGTTAGCTTCCTTTGCTCATTTTCCCTACCGGTTGCCTCCATTTTTCGTAGCACGAAGTCCCCCACTTTGAGGGGTCGTTTGTGTACTCTTTTGTTGTAGGCCCTCGTCATTCTCAGACGGTAAATCTCATGACGCAAGGCGGCATTGCCCCTGCGCTCCGGGAGTGAGTCTAATGCTAGACGCATGGCTTCCAAATTTGCCTCTTCATCATAGAGCATGATTCAGAGTGTTGGCTCATAAAGCTCGATTGGTAGGACGACTTCAGTGTCGTATGTCATGAGAAACGGGATGTCACCAGTTGCCCCTTTTCCGGTTGTTCTCATGGCCCATAGGACATGAGGCAACTCATCCGCCCATAGATCGCCAACCCTTTCAATTTTCTTTTTCATGCCGTCTGAAATGAGCTTGTTGAAGGCTTCAACTTGGCCATTTGCTTGGGGGCGGCCAACTGATGCAAAACAATGTAAGATCCCTTGATCTCCCAACCAACTCTTGAGGGTAGGCGTTTCAAACTGAGGGCCATTGTCAAAGACCATAGACATAGGAACCCCAAACCGGGTGATGATGTTTCTCCAAATGAAAGAGATGACATCCTTTGTCTTAATGCCCTTGACCGCCTCTGCCTCAACCCATTTAGTGAAGTAATCTACAACCACCAGGATATATCTTCGCCCGCCTGTAGCAGGTGTATATGGACCTAAGATGTCCATGCCCCATTTTGCAAATGGGACCGGGTTGTAGATAGTCGTCAAGTCAGTGGCCGGACGGTGTGTGAGCCGGCCAAATCTTTAGCACTTGTCATACTTCATCACCATTTCCATCGTGTCTGCCTCAAGAGTGGGCCAAAAGTAGTCTTGCCGTCTGGCCCTTTTTGCTAGAGTTCTGCCACCTATATGTGATGCACAAAAGCTCGAGTGCAGATCCTCTAGAACCTCTTTTCCCCTTTCAGGGGTAACACACTTCAGCAACGGCTGGAGGTAGCCCTTTCTAAAGAGCTCCCCTTTGTAGATTTCAAAACTTGAGGCTCGCTTTTTCAATGCAGCCGCTTCTGAAGGGGCATCCGGCAAAGTGTCGTTTTCCAAATAATCCCGGATGGCATCCATCCAGGTAGAGCTTCGGTCAAGAACTCCAATGGGATCATGTTCAATGCTTCTTTTTTCCGTGACTTCCCAGAAGACTGACCTAGGCGCATCACAAGTGGCGGATGATGCTAATTTGGACAATGCATCCGCCTGATTGTTTTCTGACCTGGGCACCTGACTTAGATGAAATTCATTAAGTGCCCCGGCCTCATCTTTGATCGCCTACAGATACTTGATCATAGTCGGATGGGTGGCTTCGTAGTCACATGGTATTGACTAACGATCAACTGCGAATCAGAGCAGGCGTCAACTTTCCTTAACCCAGCCGCCTTACACATGCGTATACCGGCTAGTAGGGCCTCATACTCCACCTCATTATTCGAGGCTTGGAACTTGAACCGTAGTGCGTAATCATATTTATCCCCTTCCGGAGACTTGCAAATTACGCCTGCACCACAGCCGTTCATAGTAGAGCTCCCGTCTACATAAACCTTCCAAACCTGATCGACATTGTCCGGCTGAGCCAGCCTTGTCATTTCAACAATGAAGTTGGCGAACGCCTGACCCTTCACTGCCTTTCTTGGTTCGAAGGTGATTTCCAGACTCTGCATTTCAATAGCCCACTTGAGCATTTTGCGGATGACTCTAAGGTTGTCATTGGCCGCTTGAGGGGTTGATCTGTGTAGACCACCACAGGATGTGCCAAGAAGTATATCTTCAACTTCTTGACTGCCATGAACAAGGCGAGGCCAAAGTTTTCAACCAAGGGGTACCGCAGCTCAGCATTTCGAAGAACATGGCTAATGAAATAGACCAGGAGCTGAATGTCGTCTATCTTAACTAGGAGAACAGCACTGAGGGCATGATTTGAGATGGCCAAGTACATATAAAGAACCTTTCCTGCTAGAGGGCTAACCAGCCGTGGCAATGAGTGGAGGTGCTCCTTTAATTTCTTGAATGTCGCCTCAGCATTCTCCCACCATTCAAAATCTAGTCTTCTTCTTAATTGCCAAGAAGAAGTAGAGGCACTTGTCACCTGACCGGCTGAGGAATCTCCCCAATGCCGCCAGACAACCGGTAAGTTTTTGGACTTCCTTGAAATTGCGGGGTGACTTTCATGTCAATTACCACCTGTACCTTTTCCGGGTTGGCCTCTATCCCCTTTTGATCAATCAAGAATCCGAGAAAATTCCCAGACTCAACACTAAAGACACACTTTTTGGGATTAAGCATGACCTTATGCCGCCTGAGGGTGGTGAAGGTTTCTCGGAGTTCAGCAAGGTGATCCGTCTGGAGCTTAGATTTGACTATCATGTCATCAATGTACGCCTCTACATTCCTCCCAATTTGATTAATGAAGACTGTATTAATCATCTGTTGGAAGGTAGCAGGCGTATTCTTCAGCCCAAATGGCATCACCGTATAACAGAACAACCCTTGATCAGTGACGAATGTCGTCTTCTCTTGAACTTTTTTCCACAACTGTATCTGATGGAAGCCTAAGTAGGCGTCCATGAAGCTCATCAAGGCATGACCGGCTATGGAGTTGACCAGACTATTGATCATTGGAAATGGGTAGCTATCCTTCGGGCATGCCTTGTTCTGATCTATGTAATCAAAACACATCCGCCAGGTTCCATTTGGCTTTTTCACAAGGACAACATTAGCTTCAATCCGGGTAGTAGCATTGTCGAATGAACCAAGAATCCAGTAGCTTCTTGACCTCGGTTTTTGCCGCCTGAGACCTTTCCTCGTCGTGGTTCCTTTTGTTTTGCCTAACCGGCTTCTTTTCTGGATCCATGGCAAGTTTGTTGACAGCAAGATCCGGGCTAACGCCTGGCATATCTTCCACTTCAAAGGCAAAAATGTCTTTGAATTCCTTCAATAGTTGGTGCAAATCTACAACCAACTTTGTAGAAGCAACCGTCCCCACTTTTACGGTTCGTTCCGGACAGCTGTCATCTAAACCAATGTCAATATTTTCACCAGCCCGCTAGGGACGGAAATCCTCTGATCGTTCCCCGATCAGTGATTGCTATTGCTTCTCTTTTTTTACGGCCACCAGGTGGTCCGCCTTTCAATTTTTGGTGGTTGCTTTTGGAGCAGGCGCGGCTTCCTTGAAGTCATCAAGGTCGATGGGTTCCTCGCTTTGGCCGGCTGCGGCCATAATAGGCTTGACGTTTGAGAGATAACACTCCCTAGCCATCTTCTGATCCCAGTTCAGGAAACCCACTGGTCGTCATCCTTGTAAAATTTGATCAGCATGAGGGATGGGATGATGACTGCCTTGGACTCGTTGAGGGTTGGACGGCCCAAAATCATATTGTAGGCAGTCAATTCTTCAACCACCAAGAACTTGACGACCATGTGTCGTCCTTCCCTCTTCTCTCCTAGCCGGATGGGTAGGTCAATCCTCCCTACCGGATGCACTACCCCTCCCCCAAAGCCAACTAAGGGGTGAGAAGCCATGTGCATACTGCTAGGCTTGTACTTGAGCTTTGCCAAGCACTGATAGCTGATTAGGTCAGACAGGCTCCCGGTATCAATAAGGATCCGGCCTACTCGTTGGTTGGCAACTTTGCATTCGATGACTATAGGGTCATCGTGAGGCCGCCTGACCTTGCCCCGATCCTTCTCAGAGATAAGGACCTTAGGGAAGGTGTCTTTCGACGCCTGGCCCTCATTCACTAAGTTGAACAGCCTCCGGATGTTGTCCTTGGTACCCCGGATTGTAGGACCCCCTCCCGCAAAGCCGCGTGCTATTGTAAAGATTTGTTCTTCATTAGTGTTAGAGCTCACAACCGGCTTCTTGGACGGTTGTCCATTATTTGTTTTAAGGTTACCCTTGGACTTCACCATATAGGACTTTAAAGCCCCCTCATCAACCTGACGGTCCAAAAGCCGCCTAAGGCTATAGCAGCCATTGGTGTCATGGCCTATATCCTCATGGAATTGGCAGTACTTGCTCTTGTCCCGGCTGTTGATGGGACTCTTCATTGCAGCCGGTTTTTCAAGGGTCAACCGATCTTTAATCTCCATGAGGATGGAGGAGCAGTCCTTGTTGAATTCGTACTTGGGGACGTACGGCTTCAACTCTCTCTTTTTCTTCTAGGACGGCCGACCAGAACAGTCCGCCGCCCAGACTTCATTTCTTTTCTTGCTCTCTTCTTTTTTAGCAAGCTGAGCAGACCAGCTCTCTTTCCTGTCGGACCTCTTAGGTTCCGACGAGTGCTTGATGGCATAAAGCTCTGTTGCCTATATGTAGGCTTCGGCTTCCATCAATGCCTCTTGGAGGGTAGCGACCCTCTTGCGAACAAGGTCGAACAAAAAGGTCGACCCGTCCTTCAGACCCTTGAAGAAGTCTGTATAGGCAACTTCGTCAAACAGCCCTTAAATCTGAATTCTCATCAGATTAAACCGCTTGACATAAGACCTTAGTCCCTCCTTGTCTCCCTACTGAATAGCCCCTAAGTCGAGACTTGTCTTTTTGGCAGGGATGTTCATAGAGAAGTTGGACGCAAACAAGTATGCAAGCGTCTTGAAGTTGTTGATGCATCCGGCTGGCATATTGTCAAACCATCCTTGTGCTATGCCCATCAATGTTGCCGGGAAGCATCGGCACCAGGCGGCGTCTTCCAACCCCTGCAATTACATGAGGTTGGTGTAAGCCATTAGGTGGTCTTCCGGGTTGGTGGTACCATCATATGTACCAACCAACACATTCTTAACCTTGGTCGGCTGAGCCGCCTCGGTTATCTCCCTAGAGAACGTAGACAGCTGTTCCCCAAGGTTTAGCAGCCAGAGCTGCCAGTCCATAGGCTGGACCTGATGTGCCGCCGGACCCCTAAAGAGGGTCGGCTGCATGTATGGTGATCCATACGGCATGTATGGCTATTGGGGCACATACGAAGCCGGCTTGATAATCTGAGGGCCAGTACGTGCGGACATGCCGCGTGACTAACTCTCTCGGTTTGTCTCCGAATACTTCATTGAAGTATTGCGGAAACTGTGTGGGTAAGTCGACGTTGAGGTCGACTCAGACATTTGTTGACTTCTCTTCTCCTGGATAAACATCCGGGCGTCGGAGTAAGTCTTTTTTTACCCATCCGGCTAAACTTGCCGGATGGCCTTCCTTTGCCCTGATTTAGGGAAACGAAGTCTGGAAAGGTCGATCAGGAGCCCATCTGCCCCTTTTGGTTTAAGGTTAGGAGTTGGCACCCGGTCTTTGATGTGCTTCTTCCCAGAGGAAGAAGGCTTCTTAGCCGACTAACCCTTGTTGGAGCCAGTTGACTTCTTTATTATGTCCTTTATTTTCCCTTTGAAACTTGCCATGAATTTCATGAGCTCATCTCTGGTGACGGGGGCAGTACCCTCCGCCGCCTGTGGTTGCCCAGCCGGCTTGCCGGCTGGGTTGTTGGGACCAGCTTTGTCTTCGCCCCGTTCCCTTGTTTCTTTGGAACGGGTGCGCCTAGTTTGGAATGACCCGTCTGGGGCCACATAGGTGTCGACCTCAAAGTCTTCACCGCTATCCAGGTCCGTATGGACCTCAAGTTCAGCCGTAGGCCGCTTGCCCTCACCAAGCGGTACAGAATCGGATGCCGCCTCGGAATTACTCTCCCCACAGACGGCGCCAAATGTTTCCGGGTATTTGGAGTCCCTCGGGAGAGTTACAATTACGGGAATGCGCGTCAACCGTCTGTACCTGCAAAACCACAAAACTCCGGTTGGGTGGAGTTCGGCCTCCGACGATCAAGTTAGAACGTTTTTGGATGTATAAATGTGCGGAAAGTAAAGGTTTTTCTCTCTGATTCAGAGAGAAGTTCTACAATTAATATTGCTCGGTTTTTATGTTTGTATTTATGAATATGTAATAAATGAGGATTTTCCTCTATTTATAGTAGAAGGGAATCAGTTCCTCTATTAGGGTAACGGTGACACGTGTCATCAGAGGATTGGATTCCATTTGGCCTCTTTGAAGCTGACACGTGTTAGTATGCCATTGGGCCACGTGGCATAAGGTAATTTTACCCCAAACAAGGTAGACATAACCATATTTACTATAGTCGTCGGTGAAGGTAATGAACTATCGATAACCTTGCCTTGCGGGTGTACTCATTGGTCCACATACATCCGTATGTATTAGACCCAATAAGTCACTTGCCCTTTCTCCCAACTTAGAGAATGGCTGCTTTATCATCTTGCCTAATAGACATCCTTCGCAATTTTCAAACGACTCCAAGTCGAATGAGTCAAAAACACCTTCTTAAAGAAGTTTCTTGATGCGTTTGACGTTAATGTGGCTTAGACGACAATGCCACAAGTAGGTTTGATTCGACTCGATGGTCTTAGCCCTTTTGGCGGTATCATTAATGTTATAAACTTGTTTGTCTAGAGAAAGCACATAAAGACCATTTTCTAAATATGCCTTACCATATAAATTATTATCGAAATAAAATGAACAACTATTGTTCTTAATTCGAAATTCAAAACCTTTGGCGTCCAACGCCGAAATTGAAATAATATTTTTGGTAACTCTAGGAACATGATAGCAATTGTCAAGTTCTAAAACAAGCCCAGAGGGCAAAGACAAACTGAGAGTTCCAACGGATACGACAGACATCCTTGCTCCATTGCCGACCTTAAGCTCGACCTCTCCCTTCTCTAGCCTCCTATTTATCCTCAGTCCTTGAGCATTAGAACAAAGGTGTGAGCCACATCCGGTATCTAATACCTATCATGTTTTGTTAGCGAAGTTTAAGTCTATAAAAAAAATACCTGATGAAGAAGCAACGGGGCCGTTCTTCTTATCTTCCTTGAATTTGAGGCAATTCCGCTTCCAATGTCCCTTCTTCTTGCAATAGAAACATTCGGAATTGGATTTAGAAGAGGCTACCTTCTTGTCCTTCCCACTCTTAGTAGCACTTGAATTAGGCAGAAAGTTCTTCTTCTTTTTCCCTTTAACGCTTCTCTTCTTGCCCGAGCGCTTAAATGGCTTACCCTTTCTCACCATGAGTACGTTATGCTTTCCCTCATCTTTGAGGATTTGCTCAGCCTGCTAAAACATACCATGAAGCTCGGTGAGAGTTTTCTCCATGCTGTGCATATTATAGTTTATCTTGAACTAATCATAGCCTTTGTGCAACGAGTGGAGAATGATGTCAATTGCCATCTCTGTCGAATACCCAACATCGAGCCTTTCCATGTTCTCAAATAATCCAATCATTTTAAGAACATGCGAGCTGACTGGCTCTCCTTTCTTGAGCTTGCTCTCAAGAATTTGCCTGTGGGTTTTGAACCTTTCAGTTCGGGCCTGCTCTTGAAACATATTCTGAAGTTCAGAATTGATCTCAAAAGCCGTTTCCTTTTCAAAGAAAGTCTATTGAAGGTCTGGAGACATAGTGGCCAACATGATGCACTTGACATCCTGATTGGCACTTTGCCATTGGTTAAGGGCAGCCTGGGTAACCTCCTCATTGGGAGTGTCGAGCATTTCCTCATCAAGGACGTATTCCTTTTGTTGCATGAGAACAATACGCAAATTCCTTTGCCAATCAAGAAAATTTGGCCCACTCAACTTCTCCTTGTCAAGAATTGAGCGTAATGAAAACTGGTTGTTTGAGTTACTTGCAGACATGTTTCTACAATTGAAAGAATTTGAAATGAAAAACCATTCATAAACTAATAAGTTTGAAATTTAAAGCGTTCATGCAAATTTTTAATCTTATTGAGCATTTTTTCCACGCATTAACATTAGTCCCTTTAGGCGAGAATAAAATGATTCCAAGATCCCAAAAATTAAAAAGTGATTAAGCATGCTTTGGCTTATCTTAACACTTAATATTTTAAGGTAAACAATTCAATTGCTAATAGCTCTAAGCTACTCTTGGTTCGATAAAACGTCGCATCTAAAGCTTTCTTGACATTTTATCTCCATTGCTACGACATCTAAGGACTCCTTACCGATATCATTGAGCTTAACCAAGACAACTTGTATACCTAGTATACCTTACGTTCCTAGGGAAGTAGTGATGCCTCGCTTTGGCGTAGCCCATCACATACGCGCATTAGTTCGGTAAGTGTTGTTCTTGGAATGACATATTTTAGCTCAATATTTTAGGGACCTAGGGTTTCTATGTTGATTGATTTAAATGAACTCAATTGACCATTGCAACATTTGAAAACCTAAACATGCATCTAACATATCATTCACATATATAAGAACAATTATATATAGAAAACATGAAATAAGATGCATTTGGCAACTAGCATGACCCCTTGAAATCTTCAAATCTTCAAGAGTCTTCATCTTGGCTCGTCTTCATAGAAACGCCGTCTTGAGACATCTCCGCCAAAATAATATTACTAGCTACTACGACTAGGATTAATCTAAATATTAAGGTACAAAAATACGCAACGGTACGCAGACCGTATTTAGATTTACAAAAATACATAACGGATCGCAGTCCGTATCTACTATCCTAATCGGGCCCCACTAGTTGCCATTGTCACGAAACTTGTGAAACAATATATCTTCCATTCATCCATTCACTATATGTGAATGGCCCATGCATTTTACAACGAAAAACAAGTAACAATGCATAACGCGCACGAACTAGTAACTAATTTAGGTGGTTAATCCAATTAACGAGCCTAATTAAAACTAGTCAAAGTATGTGATTAAGACTAAATTCGTTCATGCAATTAACGAAGCTCCCACTAAATTCCGCATCCAACTTAATTAATCCAATAAATTAAACCGATTAACCCAAATTTTATCAAAAATTAAAATTTTGCAAAAGCCAGAAAAACCGACATCTAGCCTCGTTAAAATAATTAAATAAAATCAAAACGGAAAAATTTTGCAAAAATTGATAGCCCAACTCAAGCAAGAAGTCGACCCACCCAAAAATCTTGGGATGCGCACCGTGGGTGCCTAGCAGCACATGGGAGATGCGGCTACCTGTGCTGGGTGCTGGCATGCATGCCCAGCAACGCATGCCACGCTTGCTGGGGCTTGCTTCCTCGCTGCCCAGCAGCACGCACAAGCATGGCCAGCAGCCATCCGCCACGCACCACGCACCACGCGCCACGCACCACGCACATAGCAGCGCACATGAGCCCAACTACACAGTAACAACAGCAATTTGAGGTGGAGCACCCTTGTGCACACCTAAGGCAATGTGGGTTGCGTGAGCAGCCCAGCTAGCCTTGGTGGCGCTGTGTTTTGCCTCGATTTGCGTGCTTTTTCTCGGGATTTTAATCTTGTTATACATGCAATATAAAATTAATTCTAAATTTATTTTAGAATCAATTTAGGGAAAAAATGAAATTAAAACAAGTCCAACTTAATTAAATTCAATTTTTTTTTAATGGTGCACAAACCTAAATTATTCAAGAACCATTCTTAAAACAATTTAGGTCTTTCTTTATTCTACAAAAATTGAAGGGCTACACTCATAATTAATTTAATGAAATGTAAATTAATAATGAGATTTGACAAAATTAAAGGAGTTGGAAAATTAAACCCTTTCATCCAATGAAAAATTTTCCAACAATAAATTGTGTAAAATTGAAAAATTACATCTTCCAATATGAAGATTAATCAAAATTCAATAACAAGTTTTGAACTTTAAGGACTTTAATCAACACAAAAATGATTAAATCCAAAATTAGTTCAACATGGAATTTAGCAATCAAAGTTCCAACCAAATAAACAACTAAAGATTGGATCTTTGAAATTTTAGGGGCTTCAAAATTGCAAGTTCACCATAAACATTCACACTTGAAGCAATTTATTTGCAACAATGTGAAAAATTCAAGCTTATGTGAAAAATGAACACACCAAATTAAGCACCAATTATGACTTCATAAACATGCTTAATGAGGTTTATAATTCCAGTAGATTAGGGATGCAACCATACATTTAATCTACCTTCAACATCCAATAATTAATCAAGGTTAAAAGTTTTAAAATTTTCATCAAAAACAAAAAAAAACCCTCGAAAAACATATTTCTGGGTGGATTTTGGCTTCTGGACAATCCTAAAAGGGTCATAAACGATTTAGAATATCGATTCCACCTAAAAATCACTATTTTTGAGTCGAAATCCGGGTTCGTCAGCCAAATTAGTAAAAAATACAAGATTAAAATTAATTAAAACGAGCTTCTAATACAATAATTTAGCATAACTAGAAATTTAAATCCATTTTAAATCACGTTAAATAATTATTAGTCACAATAATTAAAGTGAGCGCGGCTCCGATACCGCTGTTGGGTTTCGTAGAGTCCGACTCTACGCGAAAGAGAAACCCGCCCAAGACCCGCACACTAATTAAAGCGATTAAGCATGCAATCACTAATTAAACAACAATAAAGAGAGAGAAGGAAAAGACATACATACCCTTGGCGCGTGCTTCGCTCGAATCCCGAGCTCTTACTTCAAAACTTGAACCCCGCAAATGCGAAGGTCTCCGACGGCTCGTACCCACGAACCCGACCCGAACTGTCCAGGTCCCAAAGGTTAGTCGGGACTCGACCAATAAAAACTAGATTTTTACGAACTTAAGGTTTTCTCACTTTCTGAGGAGATGCCTTTTTAGTTCCACTCAAGTGTTCTTCCCAAATCCCAAACCTTGGTATTTATAGGGAAATGAACCTTGATTTCCCATTCACAATCAATGTAGGAGATTTGCAATTTTCCCATTTTATTTTAATTAAAACAAAATTAAAATTGCAATTCAATCAATAAGTTACAAGTGGCACAAGGAGGATGATAGATTAGGTTAGGACCATTTCCAAGGGGGGACCATAGCCTTGCTCCCCAAGGCAAAGCTCCAACCCTTGGTCCCCACAAGCAAAACCGACTCTCCCCATCCAAGTCGCTAGCTGGCATCCTGCCTTAGCTGTCAAGGCTGCCAGCAGGCGCCTAGCACCAACGCTGGGCAGCCTTGCCAGCCAACCAACACACACGCACACAGCCCGCATGCATGCGCAGCCAGCCAGCACGCAATGCTTCGCTGCTGCTTGGTGCCTAGTGCTGGGCGCTGCTATGCGAGGCACACGCACACACACGCACACAACAAGTATGCATGCGCAGCCATCCAGCACGCAATGCCTCGCTGCTGCTTGGTGCGTGGTGTTGGGCGCTGGTATGCAAGGTACAGCACGCATGGTGCGTAGCGATGCCTGGCACAGCTAGCACGCATGGTGTGTGGCTGCGATAGCTAGGCACCAGCACACTAGCAAGCATGCAACGGCTGCAATGCTTGTGAGCAGTACTAGGTCGTGCATTGCGCAAGCGCCTAGCATGCTAGCAAGGCCGAGCCTTGCGATGGATGGGTGCATGGCATGCTAGCACACACGCAAGGCTGCGATGCTTGCGATGGCTAGCCAGCATGCATCGGCCTAGCATGCCCAGCATACTAGGCATGCGGCAAGCATTGCGATGCACATGCTAGCTCGAGATAACCTAACCCTCGCATGGCTAGGCCAATGCGAGGCTACGGCCTAACTCGAACTTGTAACTTGATTGATTTCACGTCTCGTCGAATTCTAAATTTGACTCGACTTGCGACGCTCAGTCTCGATGCTCTAAGCTTGATATCCGACGTCTTTGTTCGTAAAACTCTGATGACTCATCAACTCCTTCGAATTAATTCATCGTCTCCGATCGGTTATTCGATTGGGTTAGACCCGAAGGGTTCAGTCAAGATTTAGCTGTAATATTAATTGTACAGTAATATTACTGATCGGAAGCGGCCTCCACCTAGGCATTCCGATCACTTGATCTTACTAAAGAATTAGCTTTCTAATAATTTTGAACCCTCTATCGGAATAATACACTTGTTGGAAGGACACCATTCCATTTAGTTCCTCCAATCTTTCCACTTGTTCTCCTTCCCCACAATCATCATATAGCCCTTATGGCTAGACAACTGATACCAGCCGGTCCCGCTTGTCTTCATGGTCCGGCTGAGGTATTTCATATGAGAGAATGCTTCAAAGCTTGGCTCTACCTCATGCATTTCACAGCCGAAAACATAGCCCAAGATGTTGAACCAAGAGTTTGGGGCTAGTTGCCAGACACCTAGCCGGTATCCGTCCAAAAAATTCTCTACAGCCGGATGTAGCGGAAAGCTTAGGTTAGCCTTAATAGGCGCCTCATAGCAACCAAAGCATGCGTCCCTGTAGCTGTACTGCTCGGGCCAGACTACAGTTTCCTCGGAATCCGGCGTGCATAGGACATAACCATGCCCCATGACATGGTCAGCTCTGAAGCTCCCAATTTTTTCCGCCATCATTTTCCGCCTGCCTACGGGAACATGATGATAGGCGGCATATTGCTCTCGGTTGGTTGCAGACGGCTCCGCCCAGTTTGCTCCCAATTCTACTAAGAGGGACTCTCGCACAGTCTCTAGCTGAGAGTGCCTCTCTTCAGATTCATCCGAGAATTTGCTGGAAGTACTTGGCTCAGAGTCGCTGTCTGAGCTCTCGGATGTGGTGACCGCCTGGTGGGCTAGATCAAAAAATCCCGGCATATCATTTTGAACCTCCTCCCCTGATTCTTCTAAAATGGAATCACTGGTAGTGCTTGGGGCACCAAGCGGCACGTCAGACAATTCACTAACAGGCGCATAGAAGG
This sequence comes from Chenopodium quinoa, assembly GCF_001683475.1. Taxonomy (NCBI): domain Eukaryota; kingdom Viridiplantae; phylum Streptophyta; class Magnoliopsida; order Caryophyllales; family Amaranthaceae; genus Chenopodium; species Chenopodium quinoa. The sequence goes on from NW_018742372.1 coordinate 1,228,198, forward strand.
AAGAGTCGTCTGAATTTGTCACCCTTGCGGTTCTCTTTGTTATGGCCATGGTGTCCTACACAGACACATAGACAGTCGGACTTGGGGTAGTTTGCAAAGGGTGATTAGCAAGGGGCAGTCGGCACTCCTAGTTCTAGATTCAGCCGTCCCCGGTGACCGGCTGATCACTAACCTAGGTCGTGTCGTGTGATTTTGGGAAACTTATTTCATAAAGAAAAAGAGAAACAAAGAGAAAATACAAAAGAAAGCAGGTGGTTACCTTTAAGAAAAGAAGACCAGAAGTTCTTGAGAAACGGGCGACTGTATGAGCAGGTGGTCCAAAAGCAGGTGGCAGTCATCCAAAGTGTCAGAGCTTTTGAGTCAAAAATTTTGTCTGAAAAAAGTTCAAGAATGTCCAAATGATTTGGACACTAAATAGGGGAAAATTCAAGGGTTAAAAAAAAAGAAAAAAAAAACGGTAAAAAATCGTTAGCCAATCAGAGCGTGACACTTGTCACATGCGCCACGTGGCATGCCACGTCACCCCTGTGAGGGGCAAATGATTAGGGGATTTCTCCTACCACGTGGACCAATTAAACTCTGCCACGTGTCATCCACGTGGACCAACCATAGCCCGCCACGTGTCACCTCGTGAGAGGTCCAAGGTGGACCAATCAAGCCACGACACGTGGCAGGCAGATTGCCAACTAGGAAAGTGGTCTTTAAGGGTCCAAATACCTAGGCAAGCCCAGTCAGTCATAGGTTTGTGATAACCTAGTACTGGGCACACATTTCAAGACCCTATAAAGGGAGATGTTCCCTCTGAGGAACATCATTCAGAAATTCCCAAACATCCGTGTACATTGATTGTTGCGCATTAACCCCATCATTAATTGCACTCCTCGAGAGCTAAGGCTCGGATATTAAGACTGTCTCAGATAGTCGAATGATCACTCTTGTTCCAAGAGGAGCCTGATCTCCTCTACTTTCCGCATCTTTACTTCCGAACACGTTCTAACTTGATCGTCAGAGGCGGAACTCCCTCCCACAGGAGTCTCCGTTTGTTTTGCAGGTACAGGCGTCCAGAAGTCAGTCTTGGTATTGTAACTCTCCACTGGACATCCAAAAAACCCCAAAACACCTACCATTATGAATTGATACATCATACGACACAAACAAAATTTCGTATCAATAAAAAAACCCCATCAAGCGAATTTTGTGTTAGTAATTTTGTGTTAATTTTTGGTCATCAATGGTCAGGTAATTTTTAGCTTAATTTTTAAAATCCTATATTTAAATTAGTATTTCTAATTATTACTTACATTGTATTAATTTGGGGTACTCAACGATTATATGTTTATGTTTTATTTACTAAATGTTTTTTTACATGCAGATCTAACACATCATACGACACAAATAAAATTTCGTATCAATACAAAACCCCATCAAGCGAATTTCGCGTTAGTAATTTTGTGTTAGCTTTAGGTCATCAATGTCCGGGTAATTTTTTAAATCTTATGTTTAAATTTATATTTGTAATTATTAGTTACATTGTATTTATTTAGGATACTTAACGATTATTTGTTTATGTAATGGCATACAATTAGATGTTGTATACTTAATATATGGATGGCTTTGGTTTTTTTGGAGATGATGAAAAAATTCCAATGCATAGATTTGATTTTATATCGCAACAATTTTTCATTTATTGGTAAATATATTGATTTATTTTATATAAATGTAGAGGATTTAATTTATATCAATTTCAATTTGGCTAACATTTCACGGTTCATAGATGTAGTAGGTTGGTTGTGGACGAGGTTGGTGATTCTATTGAAATATAAGATATGGTACAACAATGAATAATGATTTAGGATTTAAATTATTAAAAATTTATCATTTCACATTAAAGATTTTATATAACGAAAAAATATCATATTTACAATTTATTTATATTTAATAAATTCATTATAAATTAGGAAAAATTCATGGGAATAATCCCACCTTTGGGCCGTTCGTTTTTAATAATCCCACCTTTGGATTATTTTTTAATAATCCCACCTTTACCCCCCATTCTTTTTTAATGGTCCCAACCGGTTATTTAACTTGTTATAGCAAGTTACATGCCATGTGTCGCAATCTAATTGACCTAAAATATAAAAAAAAATTTAAAAAAATTAAAAATTATACTTAATTAATTAAGAAACTACTTGTTTCATAAAATTAAAAAAATAATAAAAAAAAGAAATATCCCACCAGCCCAACCACCCTCCACGGCTGCCACCACCACCAGCCTTCCCTGCTGCCTGCCCACCGACGACGGAGGGCCACGCCGACTGCCACTAATGCTTCCCTTTCTCCACCACTGCCGCCACCACACTCTCCCATGACCACCACGAATACCCTCTTCCTCCCCTTCCCCAGCCCCGAAACCCTCCTCCCTCTCCTTGCACAGCCACACCCAGCCAACCATCGACACTTTCCCTTCCCCTAGCTGCCTAGCCCAAAAACCTTATCCCTTTTACGGCCTCCTCCCCTCCCGTCGCCCCAATTTTAGCCCCTTTACCCTTTCCAGGCCTCGATTTCGGCCCCCTCTCCTTCCCATCCTTAATTTTGGAAATGCATTTGGTGGTTTAAGGCGACGGAAGGTGCCGGAATAAAGGTGGCGACCGGAGCGGGGCTAACAGCCGGTCTGGGATGACGGTCAGGGCGCGGCGATGCTGGGGGCTAGGATGACGGTCAGGTCGCGGCGATGCTGGGGGCTGGGAAGACGGTGGGGCAGGGAGGTGGCTGGTAGTGGTTTTAATTTTTAGTTTTTTTTTTATGAGAAAATTATTAAAAATAAGTAATTAATGTTAATTGCTAATTATCATTTCTTAAAACAAAATTAAAATTAAAACTTATTTTTTTGACCAATTACGTGGTGACACGTGTAAAATAAACTTAAAAAAAAATTACCTCTTCAACCGGTTACTGGTCACCCGAGATCATTAAAAAAGAATGGGGGGTAAAGGTGGGATTATTAAAAAACAATCCAAAGGTGGGATTATTAAAAACTAATGGTGTAAAGGTGGGATTATTCCCATGAATTTTTCCTATAAATTATAGTAAAAAAATAATTATTAAACTTTTGTAATCTTGTCTGAAATTATTAAATACAATAAATCAAATAATTAAAAATCTTAAATGAAAAAACCGTGCATCGCACAGGCTTCCATCTTGTTAAAAAATAAAATAAAAAACCCTAACCCCTACCCAGTAGGCGGCAGCCCCTGCCACCTTCGGCCTCCCTTCCCTTTCCTGTCCATTTTCGACAACTCCCCTCCCATCCCCATCCAACTTCGACCACCCCCCCTTCCCCCTCCGTTTTCGCCCCCTTGATAAAGGATATTTTAGGTCGTTGGGTACTAAAACACCTTTAATCAAACAAGAATTTATAAAACCTAAACCTAACAGCAAACACGAGTCTAGTGAAATGTCAAGGGTTGATCCACGGAGAACGGCTAATCACCACAACCAAGTTGGGCCGACAAGGGGTAAGAAATGAAAACTAACACTACAAGGTTATACTAGACTAAGACAAAAGCTAAAAGTCTAAAAAGATGGGTAGGTATAAGCTTCACTCAAACGTGCATAGGTATAGAATTGGAATAATCATTGACACGATCTAGTCGTATCAAAATAACTAACTAAAATAGATAGGGAAGTAGGGTCAAATCCATAGGGAAACAATGTTCTTTTATTTCTAATAAATTTTTATAATCTAAATTATCAAGAAACGAGTATTTTTGTGAGAATTATACTACGACAATAATTAAACTAAGGGAATAATCAATAACAAAAAGCCTAGGGTCATAAGTTCACCAATCAATAATATCTCGGGATGAAAGACAACAATCAATTATCAATGCATAAATTACCGAGATTATAAAGGGCTTTTGTTATGTATTACAATCACATAATTGACTTACCGGTATTAAATCGCATCTCTCAAATCTTGACTTAACCATTTATACCTATTGAAACTAGGCATTAATATTAATTCTCATCTACCGAATCTCGAATCAATATTGCGTTACTCATACAATTAAACCTGCGCAAAACTAATTGCATAACATTATAACAATTAATAGGAAATGAAATCACAACATTAACAATCAACAATAATAAATCATCCCTTCATATTATTCATGGATCCCCAAGAACCCTAAAATTAAATTACTCGTGCATAATTAAAACTAAACTAAACAAAGCAAATAAACTAAGCAACAATAAACAATTAAATAAAACAATTAAAACAAATAAGAAACAATAATAACAAAACTCATATAAAGACAATAGTATATAAACTTAAACAAAACACAAAGTTCCTTAAAAAACCAGAAAAACTAATTACCGAAAACTATCTTAAAGCAAAACAAAGGAAGGAAAATAAAGAAAAGTCAACTCAAACCAATAAATCAAGAAATCCAACTACTAAAACTAAGTCTACTGCAAATAATGAAAAGCTATCTCTTGTTCCCCAATTTACAGGTTTTTATAACCCTTTGAATATGAAGACCGACTTAACAAACTCGGTGGATGAAAACAAGCTCGCCCGATCGATTATTGCCCGACGCCCTACCGGACCCGCCTATTCTCACTAGGGGTGTACACCGGTTCAAAACCGGACCGGACCTGGACCGGACCTGTTTGGACCGGGGACCTGAATTGGGTAATTATGAGGACCGGGGACCGGACCTGAATTAACAGGTCCGGTTCCGGGCCAGACCTGAAAAATCAGGTCTGGTCCGGGTTTGGACCTGAATGGACCTGTTTTGTGTCTTTTTCGTTTTTTTTTTTTTTTAATACAAAACCTGTTGGACCTGCATATGGACCTACATATGGACCTGTTTTGTGGTTTTTAGACCTGTTGCATAATTTAATAATTACATACAAACCAAAATTATCAATTACAAAACTACATAAAGTCTATAAAGTCCCGATTCTCAAACACGAAAAATACAAATGAGTCCACCGAAAATACAAATAAGTCCACGAAAACTCAGTTTCAATTTTTCAGAGTTTGATTTTCTTCTTTTTTTTTTTTTTTTTTTTGTTAATTACGATTTTCCCGGGTTTCAGGTCCGGACCTGAAAACCCCGGGTTTGGACCGGGTCCGGACCGGGACCGGGAACCTGGATTTTTAAGAACCGGGACCGGACCTGAATCAACAGGTCCGGGTCAGGTCCGGTCCGGTTCAGGTCGGTTCAGGTCCGGTTTCAGGTCCGGGCCAATTTTCGTACACCCCTAATTCTCACGCCAAATTAGCTGATCACTTGGGGTTGGGCTTTCGTTTGCTTTAGGCCCAAACCCTATCTCTAATCACTACTTGGCTCATCTAGTAAAATACTGTGATACTTGTTTGGTCAGTACTAGTAATATGAACTTTGTAGCTTGCTTATTTAATCGAGCACTTAATCACCGGACTAAATTTATCTAGCTGGGCCTTGGGATTTTAACATACGGTCTTAAAATATGATCCGACTCCAATGTCTTCGTAGTGGCTCAATAAGCTCGGGATTTGTCATAAATCTAAAAATTCCTACAAAATAATACCAACTCTACAAAAACACTAGAAAATGTATATTAGTAATAAAAATAGCTCCGTAGAGTTCAAATAAGCACAAATATGACCATGGGACGGGGAATAAAAATATATATAAAATAGACTCATTAAACTCCCCCAGGCTAAACCTTTGCTTGTCCCTAAGCAAATCAATGAATAAATAAATCAACACTTCACCCCAAATACATTTAAATTAATAAATACGATTCAAGGTAAATCCGACAAATAAGTATCAAAGGCAATCAATTAAATCCATCCGACTACCAATCTTCCCTAATAACAATTGTGAAATAGAGCAAACCACATGAGCATATAGGATTCAAAACTAGTGTTCATGCACTCAACTCTCATTTATGTGGCGAGTAAAAGATGTACTCGATCGCTCTCTAACCACCCCTTTATATGTGAACTATGCCCACCCAAACTCACAACACTCGTGTGTTTAAAAAGAAATACACTCAACCTAGTAGTCGACTCAGAATATGTCAAATCATTATTTGCATTGATAAACAACTAATTTCACATTCATACAACTCTATGCACAAAGGTCGGAAGGTCTTTAAAGCTTGTAATGTAAGGCTTAGGTAAAGGGTAGGAAATATTTGGGAAAATATGAGAGTAAAGCCATGCTTAAGAGAGCCAAAACTTAGCAAATATAACCAAGGTCAAATATAAATAATGACCAAATCATCTCTAACACAACAAAAATTCACTAAATGACCAATCCAATATTTCACAATATTCCAACACTTACTACTTCACTCATACAAATATGATATTATAGAACTTGAGTGAAACAAACAAACTTTGAATTTTTTTTTTTTTTTTTGGAAAAATTGTCAAGAATAATATGATCTTTAACAAGTCTTCCAAAAATAAAATAACCTTTTGATTATTCCGGAATAAAACGACCTTTGAAATGTATCTGTTCAAAATAGAATGTAACCTATTTGGTAGGTTAAATGTGACATGCGTCACATTGTGATTGGTCATGAATTTTTATTTTTATTTTATGTTTTTCTATTTTAGAAATATATTTTTGTAATTTTTTTTTTAAAAAATAAACCCTCTTTCTCTCTCCTTCTCTTCTCTTTCATCACCTCCTCCTACTGTTCTTCAGTCCATTCCAAGCTAATGCCTCCATAACCACCACCTTATCAGTTATCACCAGCTAACCCCCAACCCAAACTAACCCCAACCCCACTAACCACGACCCCACCACACACTGACTCGAACCCCTCCAAACATGACTCAAATCCCTTGGCGCACCCACTGCACCGTCCAAACCCTGCACTAAACAATGAAACCCCACCCTTCATCCCCACTTCCCACCACCACCCGAACAATCCCCGTCACCATACACCCTAAAAACAACAAACCCACCCGAAATCCCCTCGAAAACCACCCTTAAAACCTCCTTGAAGCCACCCTCGAAACCAAATCTAGGGGCGGAGCTGCGGAGGAAAAGGTGTGGCGTATAAAGTGTGGTTGCGGTGTGGGAATATGGTGGTTTTAAAGGAAAGTAGAAGCAAAAGGGGGAGAGGGAGTGGGCTGGGTGGCGCTGCGAGGAGGAGGCTAAAGAAGAGTGGATGTTGAACGGGATGGGATTTTGGAGAGGAGGGGAATTTTATTTAAATTTTTAAAGTAAGTTTTTTTAAAATTAAAATAATTTTTTTAAAAAGAAAATTAAAATGTTAAACTTAAAATAAAAAAAATCCAAACCAATCACAACAAGAGACATGTCCGGTTTAACATGTTTAACAGGTAAACGGTAATTTATTCTATTTTGAGCAGATGCATGCCAAAGGTCATATTATTCTTGACAACTTTTTCTTTTTATTTTTTCATCGAACTTGATACTTTTTTTTTCTTTTCTTTTGAACAACCTTCATTTAGAACATTTGAACGACATTAACAATTTTTCTTTTTGCTTTTTTTTTTTAATCTCACATTGGAATTTTTTTTCAACTTTGAACAACAATTTCTCATTTTTTCCAATCACAATATCAAAAGAACAAATTACTCCTCTTATTCACCCACGTTGTGCAAACTATGTGCACACTACAAGTCCCTCACCTTATTAACTAAAGTTCCCCCAAGCCAAGCTTGGGACTAGTAATCAATGGGGCTAAATCGACTTGTAATGTGACTAAATAAACAATGAAAGGGCACAAGCAACAACATGGGTAGCAAGAAGGGAACAAATGTATCTAATGTCGTCTGAAAGCCACCTAACATAACAAATGTCTTCGTCCTCCTCAATGTGCATAATAGTGAATCATACAAACATTACTCAAAGTTAAAAACTAATACTCAACTTCATTGACATACCAGGAACTAACACACATTCCTCACCAAATTAACTAGTCAAGTACTATATTCACAAGTAGTTAGGAAAAATTGACGCATATTAAGTTTCCAAGGCAATCAAACATCAAATAATGATCAACTAATCCACAATATTTATCACCAATAACCAAGAATCAAAACAATTTTGAAAATTTTCATCAAGGGGAACAGGGAAGCATGATTTATTATTCATTGGAATGTATTTTTATATTTTATTTTATTTTTTTGAAAGCAATAAAACTAACCTAGAAAGCAATAAAATCTATACTAATAAAGCAATAAAAAAAACTAGACTAAAAAAACAAAAAAAAAACTAAACTAAGCACACCAAAGAAAATAAATATAAAAGGGAAAGAAAGAGTACCAATATATACAAGAAATCCCCCCAAGCTAAATCAGACAATGTCAACATTGGTTTAAAGGGAAGCTAGTAATCCAAGTGACTACCCCTCATCATCAAACTCTTATCCATCACCATCCAAAGCATTGCAATGCATCACCTTGGTACAATTTTAGACAAAAAAAGAAACAAAGTGTTAGTAAGAAAAGAGGCAAAAACAAGTCAAGTTTACTATTTCGCTCATAACTTTTTTTTTTTTTACAAATGATAATGGAATTATTATAATTTCATTGGAAAGTAGGCTTGAATATCTTTCCAACGATACGTCACACACAAAATTTCGTTAAGAAACGCAAAAGTTAGGACGTTTTGAAGTTGGCCAGTTTTATTGTCGTGCTCTCGCACCCGACCGGGCGAGCATAGCCCAACCGGGCCACCCCTAGAGTCTGAACTGGTGGGTCTTGCCTACTCGCTTCACGAGACTTCTTTTCCTCTTTGATTGTCTTCGTTTTTTCTCTTGATTTGGAAGATGTCACCCGGTCGGGCGGAACTTTCGTTAACGGCTTAATTTCCGCAACTTGTTTCTCTTTCTCCACTCGTTCATCTTCAAACCCAAGCCCTGCACAATTTAGAGCTCTTTCTATAACATCCAGTTCATCTCTCCACGTATTATTTTTTTCCAGCGGAAGATGCAACACAAAATATCGCCTCTAAGGGATCTCTAACGAGAGCTTGGGGCTTATTAGAAAAATTATTTACATTGACCATACCAATACTAAAACACTTTTACTCCAATATGGGGCTTTTAGGGACATTAGTTAGATTAAAAGTGACATTACCATCCCCTACTGATAGTGTAAGTTTACCACTTTTCACATCTATTATTTCCCCTGCAATGTGAAGGAATGGTCCACCCAAAATAATCAGAATTTGCAAATCTTCCTCCATATAAAGAACAACAAAATCAACAGGTATATAAAATTTACCTACTCTAACAGGAACATCTTCTAAAACACCTAAAGGGTATTAAACAGAACAGTCGGCCATTTGTAGAGTACACAGATAATGGCATAACACTTACACTAGCACCCAAATCACATAAAGCTTTATCAATCATCAGATTACCAATATGACATGGGATTAAAAAAACTACCCGGATCTTTTAGTTTAGGGGGAGATTTATTCTGTAATATAGCACTACATTCTATAGTAAAATCAATTGTCTCTACCTCACTAATAGATCTTTTTCTAGTCAAACTTTTTTTCATGAATTTAGCATATGCAGGAACTTAAGTAATTAAATCTGTAAAAGGAACTGTTACCTGCAAATTTTTAACAACCTCCAGAAACTTATTAAATTGACTATCCAACTTATTCTTGAGATGTCGATTTTGAAAGGGTAATTTGATTTCAGAGCTTTGTACTTTTCCGATCTTATCTTGAGTTTTACCCTACAATTTATCATTATAAGAGTTAGTTTTACCCTTGGGCCCTGTAGAAGTAATAACAACAGTATTTGGTATAACAGAATCAGGACTAGCAATATTTGTAATGATAGGTTCATCATCTTTGGGCATAGAAGGCCCATCATATTTTGAACCACTTCTCAGAGTAATTGCATTCGCATGATCTGTAGGTTGTATTGGCTGTGCTGGAAGGGCTCTATGCTGGAGGGTTTGCAGAGTAGAGGATATTTGCGCAATTTGATTATCTATAATTTTATTATGTGCAATCAATGAATTAATTTGTGCATTTTTACTCTGTAATTGCTTTTGCATTTGATCTAGCATATTTTTAATTTCTGATAAGCCAGAATCAGAAGGAGGAATAACAACTTGTTGTGGTCTCTGATGTGGAGGTTGGTAGTACCTCTGCTGTGGTTGTTGTACCTGTGGTGGAGGGTTAAGCACATTCATACTATTGTATAACATATTTGGGTTATTTTTCAACCCTGCATTGTAGGTGTTAGAGTATGGACTAATTTGCTTATAGGTCTGAAAAGCGCTAATCTTCTCAAGTAAACTCCTACATTCCTGCGCCCAATGACCTACAAGACCACAATTTTCACAAAATATTGCAGAGTTAGTACCAACAGCAGAATCATTAGCAACAGAAGATGAATTAGAATTATTAATATTGTCTAATTTCTGGCTAATAGAAGTCAATTGAGCTTGCAAAAAGGGTATAGAATCGACTTGGTGTTTTCCCTTATTTGCAAATCCTCTGGGATTCCCATATTGGGAATTATGAATAGTCATCTCTTCGACAACATTTCTCGCTACATTCTCATCCAAATTCATGAATCTTCTATTTGCTACAGAGTCCAAAATTGTTCTTGAATTATTCCCAAGTCCGTTGTAGAAAGCTTGGATCAACTGCCACTGTGTTATCCCATGATGGGGACATTCTCTCTGCATATCCTTAAACCTTTCCCAAGTTTCATATAAAGATTCGTCAACATCTTGGGAAAAATTAAGGATTGAGCTTCGTAATAAAGCGGTCTTCTCCAGAGGATAATATTTATTATAAAATTTCAAAGCAAGAGAATTTCAGTCTGTAATACCATGTGCAATTTTATTCAATCCATTTTCCATAATTTATCTTTACCACACAAAGAAAAAGGAAAAAGAATCTTCCTGATTTGGTCCTTTGTGACCCCAACTTATCTAATGGTGTTGCAATATTGGCAAAAATCCAAGATATGAAGATTAGGATCCTTATTCTTAGTTCCGCCAAATTGCTTCCTCTCGATCATACTAATAAATTGAGGTTTGATCTCAAATTCCACTCCTTCAAGATCCGATGGAGGAGCAAGGTGTGGAAGGTCTGCCAAGGATGGCTGCGAATAATCGCTGAGCTTGCGCCATGGGGGTGGTGGTGGTGGATTCATGTCTGATTCTTGACCTGTACTAAAAAAAACCAATATGAGAAACTGTCCCAAGAACTTATGTTCTCTGAGACGAAAGAAAATAATCTAGACTATAAAAATAATCAGAAATAAAAATAAAACCGTTTCCCCGGCAATGACACCAAATTTTGACAGGATCTAGTCGTATCACCAAATCAAAAGTAATTCCTAAAACCACCAACTAAAATAGATAGGGAAGTAGGGTCGAATCCACACGGAAATAATGTTATTTTGTTTCTAATAAATTATTATAATCTAAATTATCAAGAAACGAGTATTTTTGTGAGAATTATACTACGACGATAATTAAACTAAGGGAATTATCAATAACAAAAAGTCTAGGGTCATAGGTTCACCAATAAATAATATTCCGGGATGAAAGACGACAATCAATTATCAATGCTTAAATTAACCTAATTATAACGGGCTTTTGCTACGTATTACAATCACATAATTAACTTAGCGGTATTAAATCACATCTCTCGAATCTTGACTTAATCATTTATAAATTAATTCAACCTATTGAAACTAGGCCTTAATATTAATTCTCATCTACCGAATCTCGAACCAATATTGCGTTACTCATATAATTATACCTGCGCAAATCTAATTGCATAGCATCATAACAATCAATAGGTAATTAATCCACAACATTAACAATCAACAATAATAAATCATCCCTTCATATTATTCATGGATCCCCAAAAACCCTAGAATTAAACTACTCGTTCATAATTAAAACTAAACTAAACAAAGCAAATAAATTATGCATCAATAAACAGTTAAATAAAACAATTAAAGTAAGCAAACAAGAAACAATAATAACAAAACTCATATAAAGACAATAGTATATAAACTTAAACAAAACACAAAGTTCTGTAAAAACCAGAAAAACTAATTACTAAAAACTATCTTAAAGCAAAACTAAGGAAGGAAAAATAAAGAAAAGTCAACTCAAACCAATAAATCAAGAAATCCAACTACTAAAACTAAGTCTACTGCAAATAATGAAAAGCTATCTCTTGTTCCCGAATTTACGGGTTTTTATAACCCACTGATTATGACGACTAACTTCACAAACTCTGTGGATGAAAACAAGCTCGCCCGATCGATTATTGCCCGACGCCCGACCGGACCCGCCTATTCTCACGCCAAATCTGCTGATCACTTGGGGTTGGGCTTCCGTTTGCTTTAGGCCCAAACCTCTCTCTAATCACTACATGGCTCATCTAGTAAAATACCGTGATACTTGTTTGGTCCGTACTAGTAACATGAACTTTGTAGCTTGCTTATTTAATCGAGCACTTAATCACCGAACTAAATTTATCTAGCTCGGCTTGGGCTTTTAACATACGGTCATAAAATATGATCCGCCTCCAATGTCTTCGTAGTGGCTCAATAAGCTCGAGATTTGTCATAAATCTGCAAATTCCTATAAAATAATACCAACTCTAAAAAAACACCAGAAAACGTATATTAGTAATAAAAATAGCTCCGCAGAGTTCAAATAAGCACAAATATGACCATGGGATGGGGAATTAAAATATATATAAATTAGACTCATCAATCACAAACTAAGTATATTTGAATGTCGAATTAAGGTCCAATCCAATCACCTATTGGGATCAAAAGGCTTCTCCTAACATAGCCTCTATGCTATCGCACTAGAACCATACACTAGAAGGTACAATCAAGCATAATCGACAACAATGAATCTAGCAAGGTCCGCTATCGCATCATCAAGCATCAATTCACCTTCATTTCACAAACAACATACATTATGCAAGCAAATGGAAGAACATCCAGCATATAAAGACTTTAATCATGATCAAACCAAATCCTATAGCTAAAACATGCTCAAGCTTCAATCATACCATCCCCAAAACCTTAGCAAAAGAGATTACTCCATAATCATGGCAATCAACAAGCTAATCAACAAATCAACAAGAAAAACCATGATTAACGAGCAATCAACAAAGCAAAATCAAAATAAAGCAATAAAGATAAAGATAGAGAAGATAAGGTATGAATTTCTCATTGATTGATGTTTGAAGCTTCTAATGCAATTGTCACTTTTGCATCTTCATCATCTTCAATCTCTCATTGAATAATCCTCACCTTCTCTCTTGAAACTACTATAATCCTCAACTAATCCTAGAGAGAGAAGCTATCCTAAAACTAGAAAATGAAATCTAGAGGTGCCCAAAATAGGAGGCTCGGCCCCTTTTTATATTTTCCCAAAAAGAAGACACAAAAATCGAAGGAAATAAGTTGAACCCACGACAGCGCGCCCGCGGAAATTCGTGCTCGTGACGGCAGGGGCCGCTCCAAGGCCGCAGCTGCTTCTTGCTTCACTACTGCCACGAAGTGCTAACTAGAGCTGTGTCCCGCGGCGGCATGGCCGCGCCCATTGTGCCTAGGGCCGCGCCTGCGGTGGAGGCGCTCCAATCCCGCGATGTCTTCGTGCCTCGTTTTCAATTTAGCTGCCTTGTTTACGCGCCCGCGCGCAAGTCATGCGCGCCCTCTCCTTTCTTGCCTTTTGCTTCCTATTACCATGCATCTTCCTAATCAAGTGTTTGGGCTTGCCTTGACCTACAAACATCGAAGGAGCTTCTAATTACTTAACAAGAGACAAAGAAGAGGATACATGAAAGATAAAAGGGAGTGACGCGCAAATCAAGCGAAACTAAGCAAAAACACACATTATTCAAGACTAAAGGCAAAACACACAAAATAAATAATTATTATCCAAAACACGCTAAAACACATCTAAAATTAGGGAAGACACCTAGCCTAAAGTGCCATAAATGTCACTCATCAAATTCCCCTAAGCTAAACCGTTGCTTGTCCTCGAGCAAAGCTAGAGCATAAGAGAACATGATGAAATTATTGAAAGCAAAAGAAACAAAATAAAAAGAATAGGAAAGGATGTACACTAACTCACTGTCATAGGGATCACGGTTGTTCTGAGCTACAACAAGCCCTTAAAACCCCAAAGTCGCCTATGAGGACAAGTGCAATCTCGTATCCTAAGATTTTGACCCATAACTCTAGCAACCAAATCAAGGAAAGACAAATAAAAACAAAGAAAAAGAAAATAAGCTAGTTTCTCATGATTCCTTGAAGGAACCGAAAAAAGAAATAGAAAAGAAAAACATGAGAAGGTAATCCCGACATCTTAGCTATGCACACTCTCTCTATAGGCTTGAAATCTATCCCCCTCCACCGGTTTTAGCTCAACCCTTTAGGGTCTAAAGGACTTTATTGTGTTATAACGTCATGGCTTAGGGTAAAGGTGGGGCAAAAATTTCAAAATTTGGTGGTATTTCCTAAGTGAAGCAAAAGAGTGGCCCTCTCTCAAAAATAAACTTAAGAAGTCACCAATTATCAAACAAAAATGCCAAAATACCGTCTCCCCAAGCTTATTCAACAAACACGCTACACACAACTAAGAACCGCTCCCCTAAGCTTGAACGGAGCATTGTCCTCAATGCTCAAGCTAAGGAAAGATGATCACAACCAAAAATATTTTTGTTTTCTCTTTTTTTTATTATTTTTTTTCCTACAAGACACTTTTTCCTCTTTTCTTTTTTATCTTTTCTTCTTTTGGTTTTTTTTTAATTTCTTTATTTTATCATTGTGTTGTATTATTATATTGTGTGGACGTTGCAAAACCATCGATAGAGGATGAAGTGTTACCATTCCCCTTCTTGCAGTTATTTTTAGGATGATGATGATGAGGCTTATTTTTTTTTTCTTTAGCAAGATCATCTTCAATACTAGTGGCCATAGAATGGAATTTTTGAAAAGTGTCTAGACCAAGGTAGCGTAGATTCTTGTTGTACTTTTCATGACAATTGTCAATGAACTTTTGTACTAACTCGAGTCCGGGCGGTCTTTGGGCAAGGTGAGCTGCCTTTTCACACCATCTACCATAGAAAGCAAGGAAACCTTCGTCGTCACCTTGCTTAAGCAATTTGAGTTAGCTAACTCGAGTCCGGGCGGTCTTTAGGCAAGGTGAGCCGCCTTTTCACGCCATCTACCATAGAAAGCAAGGCAACCTTCGTCGTCACCTTGCTTAAGTATTTTGAGTTCACGTAAAGTTGATTTTAACTCTACGTTACTCTCATATTAGGTGATGAAAGCTAAAATTACATCTTCCCATGTGCTTTTGAACTTGACATCTAGCCCATAGTACCACTCTCTTGCAGCTGGGTCTATAGATAAAGGAAATGTCAAAGCGTAGAGCTCAGGATCAACTCCCTTTAAAGCCACGGTGCAAGTAAAACTCATTAAAAGATTTTTTGGATTATTGGTCACCTTAAACATTGGTAAGTCCGTAGCTACGAATTTTCAGGTAAAGTAAGTCCTGTGGGAGGAGCAAACTTTTCTGCGTCAAAGTACTTGTTCCCCATTGTAGAGCGAAGAACAAGATTCTTTAACGTCTTCTCTCGTTCGACCAAAGCATCCATTTTTTGTTTCAACTCTAAAGCCTTGGCCTCTTTCTTTTCAACCTTTTCGAGTTTCTTGATCCTTCTAACCTCGGCTTCTTGAGCCTTTTCCTCTCTCATGCGGACAATCTCATCTTGGAGTTTCTCGATGGTTGACATTGTTAGACTAGGATGAGTTGACAAGGGGATGGTCGAAAGGGGTGGATTGGTTGATGGTAAGCGTAGAATGCGAGTGCCCAGGTGTGTTCGTTCCCAAGATTAGTAACCAGCCCTAAAGGAAGTACGAGAAGTTAAGAAAACCGACACGCTTGTTTTTGAAAAAAAAGACGCAAATTACATTCGAAGGGATAACATCGCTTTTTAACAATTCATTAATAACGATATTATTTAAACGAGCCAATTTTTCATGGGGATTAAAAATGGTCTTGAAGCATAAGACGCACGCAAGATGCTAAGTAGCTTGCGGTTGGTGCACGCAGCCTTAGTACTTGCGCTGGGTGTGATCGCGCAACTCGATGAGTCGCACGTGCCACCTGTTCGAGCAGGATTTTTTTTTTTTTTTTTTTTTTGTCAAACGATTTTTTTTAATATATATATTTTTTTTACAATTTTTTTTTGTATGATACCCCTTTAATGTGACTCAAAATTACGAAGGGACAACTTCGTAATTGGGATCTTAAGTTAAGACTAAAAGGAAATAAGCTATCCTAAACACGTCGCAAATAGTCATGTAATCTTATAAGTATACGAGAGAACCTATAAATCGCATAATGCCATTCTAAGGTCAAGGCTTGGGTGTCCAAAGGTACCATATCTTAAGAACGATGTATGAATCAATCACTCAACGTGTTGACCCATGGCATGGTTCTCCCAACATTTTGTTGGCGATATGGGTGGGATGATTGTTATTGATTTCGGGATGAAAGCCTAGTGTTGGCGTCTTGGCGACCCCTAGTCAATGAGCCAATCCCCAAATGGTTTGAAGGTGCTATGATTATGCATGATGCAATGTTGCTTGTTTGGTTTTTACTTTCGTGAAAAAGGAAGATATTATGCGTTCAAATCTCGCTCTCTAACTAGAGATTATCCAAGTTAACCCTCGTTACAACCCATAGGCAACCTAAGTTGGAAACCTTGAGCCATAACTAAGAACTAATCTTGTAACCTTTAAGCCCCAGCGGAGTCGCCACTATGAGGAGGGTGTGCTCGCCGTTAGGGATCCTTCTCCTCTATGCCCATGGTCCTTTAAAAGCCTAGGACTTTACACCGTTTTAAGGTGTGTTAGGATTTGAATTCCTGAATGTTTGGGGAACCTTGAATTAGAGTTGATCTTATTATTATGTTTTTTTGTAAAAAACTAGTAAGAAGTCGCCAATGAGTTTTAGGGAAACTCATAAACCTCAATCATGCCTTTATCCCAAGTAGAGTTCAAGGGATATTTAGCATGAATCATAAGTTTAACCATGCCCAAAATGGTCTACTTATACCAGAAATGAGTTTGGGAGCGAGGGTATTAAAATAACGTTCCTTTTAGGGAGGACTCGCTATTCTAGGCCAATTGCGGCCTCTACTAGCTCTTCCTTTTTCACAATTTCATTACCAAACAATATATGTGATAGGTCCTATTTTGCACATGTTTTAGGTGGGTATCTAAGCTCATTTAATTACAAAATTAGAGATCTTTGGTGCATATTTGCATTATTTGCTTAAGTTGTGCTCTACTACTCTTCGTTTGTGTGTTTTGATGAATTTCAGGTGATTTATATGCAAATGGAGTATGGTTGGCTAACATTGAGTATAATAATCATGGAGTATGAAAACAT
This sequence comes from Chenopodium quinoa, assembly GCF_001683475.1. Classification (NCBI taxonomy): domain Eukaryota; kingdom Viridiplantae; phylum Streptophyta; class Magnoliopsida; order Caryophyllales; family Amaranthaceae; genus Chenopodium; species Chenopodium quinoa. The sequence goes on from NW_018742372.1 coordinate 1,245,656, forward strand.
ATTGCTTAAGAATATCAAATCGTGTGTTCGAGACGAACTTGAGTGAAAATGAAGCAAAACGTTGATGAAATACTTGACAAATATGACACATGTTCACTATTATGCTCATAACTTTTGGTATACAAATTATAATGAAGTTATTCAAATTTCATTGGAAAGTATACTTGAAGACCTTTCCAACGATATATTACACATCTCAAACGGAGCTTCGGATATGAAGTTATGACTGATTTAAGATGAGTGATACGCGCAGCAGAACCAGGCACGTCCGTGCCTGGAAGACAGACTCAACAGCAATTTGCTACGCAGTGAGGCACGTCCGTGCCTCCCTATTAGGCACATCCGTGCCTCCCTATTAGGAACGTCCGTGCCTCCTGGAATCCTAGTGCACCAAAGCTTGGAGTTAAATCTTATCTTTTTAGGTTTATTTATATACTCTTTTAGGCTTTGTTTTAAAGCATTCATTAATTAATTAAGCATTGTTCTTATTTTATTTTCTCTCCTTAAGCACTAGTTCTCCTTTATTTTTTTTTTCCAAGTTTTGTAATTCAAGATTCAAGCTTCCTACTTTCAATTTTATTCAAGATTAGATATTTATTTTTTCATCCTTTGTTATTTAATTATGTTTTCATTATTTATTATTGTTTTTGTTTCTTTAATCATGTGTGAGTAGATTCTTTAATTCAAGATCTAGTGTAGCCCTATTATTATTGATGCATGAATTAAATCTTTAAATTCTTTGACAACTTTAACAATTGAATTGCTAAATTGATTGTGATTATGCCAATGCTAGGTTAGACGTAACCATAGTATTGCGATTATTCCTTTGTTTTTATCACAGCGAGAGTTGGGTATAAACGGATTTGAGTAAATCAATTTAGGGTTTGATTCTCAACACGAGAGTAGTTGGGTTTGATAATTGGTAAGTGAGAGTAATGTGTTTAATGTCTTTAATATGCATGATACCATGAGAATATGATTGATTGTATGTTAGGGAAGCCATTGATACTCGAGAGAGATCCTTGGTATTTATTAGGGTTTACTTTTCCCCGTTCGATTGAAATTGTATGTTAAGGGTAGAATTACAATTGCATCAATAATAGTTGTGGTGAAGCTAGATCTTGGATGTTTTTAATTGCTTGATTTAATCATCTTAATTAGTTTATTTTTGAATTTTCCCTATATTTTAGACCCTTAGTTATTGATTATAATTGATTCTTGCTTAGTAGAAATTCGAGTCTATTTAATTATTTTTGAACCTTAGTCTCTTGGGATCCGACCCTTACTTGCCAGTCTACATTAGTATTGGTCTGTTAGGTTATTTTTGATAGGTACGCGACACGCCTACCAAATTTTGGCGCTGTTGCCGGGGACTAACGGTTTTCATCTAGTTATTTGTGATTCGTTTTTGCTAAGCTTTATTTGTTGCTTCGGCTATTATTAATTTTTTTTCTCTTATGAGTTGAAGATATACATGCCTTGGAGATGGATGCCGGGGAGACGATATTGCTTTATATAGTTAGCTTTTATTTTTGGTGAGACTGAATTGTATATATTATATAATTTTTTTTTTCCTTTTTTTTTTCTTTCGATGGCTATTTTTTATTTTCCTCAACTTGAACATGAGGTGTTTTGGAGGTATTATAATAGACTAGGTGATTATGTTGGTCTTAATAATGGAATTGAACAATGGGATATGTGCCCAGTGTTTTATGAGGGTTTTAATGAAGAAACTAGGACAATTATAGAATCAATGTGTAATGGACAGTTTCTAGCCCAATCACCTGAATATTGTTGGTATTTAATTGAATGGTTAGATAATGAAACCTTGAGTGGGAGATGTCTTTACCTAGTAGAACCATCTTAGATAATCTATCCATTCCTACACAGAGTACAACCCTTTCTCGATGTTCTTATTGTCACTCTATATATCATGATGATTCTTTATGTGACGAAAGACCACTTCCTTATATTTATGATGATGATGAAGGATGGATTAGAAATAAGTCTTATTGGGATGGGGATAAAATTAAGGAAGGGATACATGTCATGAATCTTTTAGAGGATGAAGAACCTTGGGTTGAAAGTCCTATAGAGGAAAATACACTTGAGATTAAGGTGATTGATGAGTCGATTGATGAGCCTTTTTTTGTTAATTCTATTGTCAACGAGCCTCATGTCCCTTTTGTAGGGAAACGCACTATTGTCCTTTCTTTTCCATTTTTACCTCCTCCATCACTTCCCTCTTACCCCCATTTGAATGATGCTTACGATCATGTTCTTGATAATGTGTCGTCGAAGGAGACTAACTTTTTTTCTCGTTATTTTTCTTGTGAACATAGTTTTTTCTTCTCTTTTTATTTTTCTAGGTCTAATAGACTTTTATGGCTAATTTATTATATTTTTCCTAATATTTGCTACATAATATTTTCTGAGTTGTTTGCAGGAACGTATGATAAGCTTCTCAGGTCACTAAATTGTTCTGCATTGGTTTATTTATTTTGTATTTGTCATCACCATTAGCTAGCTTTCTTTATTTTTAATCACCTTTTTAACGTTATGTGCTAGATTAGTGCCTTAGTGGAGTCGTTTTTTTTTTAATTAAGGAGAGTATATCTTATGCTAGTGAGAGTTTCTATTTGTGTAGGTTTTGATCTAAGAAGGCTGATATAATAGGAGAAGAAAGCTGGATTATATTCGGGTTCGACCGGGCAGAGCTCGGCTCGATCGGGCGCGTGTACGGATCAGCAACACTGCTCAACTTCAACAGGCCATAACTTTCTCGTTACTTATCGGATTTTTGCGTGTGACCTATCGTTGGAAAGATCATCAAGTCTACTTTCCGACCCAATTAGAATCACTGCATTATCTTTTATATATAAAAAGTTATGATCAGAATATTGCACATGACGCATTTTTATTCTTTTTCCCACTAACACTTTGTTTCGTTTTTGCTCAAATTTGTTCCAAAGAGATGCATTGGAATCCTCGAGGCTTTGGTGACATTATTTTGGGTGATGATGAAGATGAGGTCTGACTACAAGCTTCCCTTTGAGACAATGAGGACATTGTCTGATTTAGCTTGGGGGAAGTTCTTGTGTACACAAGGTATATCTCTCACCCTCTTTTTCTATTTTAGTGTGTTTAGACTAGTAGTAAGATTTAACGCTTTTGAAAAATTGAAAAATTTGCAAAAATACGAGAATCATGATAATGAATAGCCATTGAACTACTTCCCTGTGCCCCTATCCTTAATGATAAAAAGGTTTTGATTCAATGTTGATTGAAAGACTTGCATTGTGGACTAAAAGATCATGATTTGACCTTGAATTTGTTGATCCCTAATAGGAGTCAAAGTTATTTAACCATGTAGGATTCAGGAGCTTGACTGTGTTGACCATGAGGCTTGAGCCTTATATATTCTTTCTTGTGTGTGTTTAGTTCCTGGTGTAGCATTGATCTTAGTTTTGACTTTAGACTCTTAGTAGTGTGTCGTAATGCATTGCACGTGCATGTTGAAATGACGAAGGCCATGTTCATTAGGCAGCCTCCAGACGAAATTAGAGCATCCGTTCCCTTCTTGCTTACCCATGTTGTAGCTTGACTATATTTTTCATAAACTCCACAAAAATTACCCCTCGGCCCCAATTTAATTACTTTTCCCAAGTCTACCTTGGGGGTGCTATTTTATGCGGTATTTTTGTGTGATTTTGTTTCAAGTTGCAATTGATGTGAAATATTTGAAAGAAAGAAAAAAAAAGTGAGAAAAGGAGGAAATAAGCATGGAGGCTTGTTGAGGAATTTGAAAAAAAAAAAGAAAGAAAAGAGAAACGAAGAGCAAAGAACAACAAGAAAACAAAAAGAAAGAGTTGAAATCAGAGGAAAAAAAAAGGAAGTGTCTTTGTTCTTAAAAAAAAATGAATGAAACAATTGTTGGATTGAAAAGGAAAAGTAAGAAAAAAATAATAATAAAAAGAGGTTTGAAGTTGAGAAAGTAGGTGAAAGATATGATGGGTGCATTTATATTATAGTTGGGTTTGTGTTTTGTTGATCGAATTTGGTGAATCGAGGTGTGATTCATTGCATTTGATAGCTCCCCGGTTAGACTATTATAGCTCACATTCCCTAAATTATTTTCCTACCCATTCTTATTCCCGACCTAAGTTACAAGCTTGAAAAAGTCCTTCCAATCTTCGTGCATAGCATTGTGTTCATGTGATTTGAGTCTTTTGTCAAAATGCTGGAGTATATGTTGCATTTCGAGTCGACATTGACTAGGTTGAGTGATATTATAACCCTCTAAACACGCGAGTGCTGTGAGATGGGGGGATTGCATTGTGTTGGTGGGGATGGTGAGAGATCGAGCTAATTTTTAGCTTGCCACATAAAAAGTGTGTTGAGTGACCACCAATGTGAGATATTCTAGTCATCGATTCTTGAATTATACATGGTTGGTCTTATTTGAAGATTAATTAGGTGGATCAACGGTTTGAGTAATTTGATTGGTTGGCTAGGATGCATGCTTGTTTGATTTCGATTTTGAGTCCGTGTTCTATATTTGCATTATGGGGTGAAGTATGTTGTTTGGTTGTTGATTAATTTTGATTGTCTTGCTTGAGGACAAGCAAGAGTTTAGCTTGGGGGAATTTGATAGGTCCTATTTTGCACATGTTTTAGGTGGGTATCTAAGCTCATTTGATTACAAAATTAGAGATCTTTGGTGCATATTTGCATTATTTGCTTAAGTTGTGCTCTACTACTCTTCGTTTGTGTGTTTTGATGAATTTCAGGTGATTTATATGCAAATAGATTATGGTTGGCTAATATTGAGTATAATAATCATGGAGTATGAAAACATATTGCTTAAGAATATCAAATCATGTGTTCGAGACGAACTTGAGTGAAAATGAAGCAAAACGTTGATGAAATACTTGACAAATATGACACCTGTTCACTATTATGCTCATAACATTTGGTATACAAATGAAAATGGAATGATTAAAATTTCATTGGAAAGTAGACTTGAATACCTTTCCAACGATATATTACACATCTCAAACGGAGCTTCGGATATGATGTTATGACTGATTTAAGATGAGTGATACGCGCAGCAGAACCAGGCACGTCCGTGCCTGGAAGACAGACTCAACAGCAATTTGCTACGCAGTGAGGCACGTCCGTGCCTCCCTATTAGGCACGTCCGTGCCTCCTGGAATCCTAGTGCGCCAAAGCTTGGAGTTAAATCTTATCTTTTGAGGTTTATTTATATACTCTTTTAGGCTTTGTTTTAAAGCATTCATTAATTAATTAAGCATTGTTCTTATTTTATTTTCTCTCCTTAAGCACTAGTTCTCCTTTATTTTTTTTTTCCAAGTTTTGTAATTCAAGATTCAAGCTTCCTACTTTCAGTTTTATTCAAGATTTGGTATTTATTTTTTCATCCTTTGTTATTTAATTATGTTTTCATTATTTATTATTGTTTTTGTTTCTTTAATCATGTGTGAGTAGATTCTTTAATTCAAAAATCTAGTTTAGCCCTATTATTATTGATGCATGAATTAAATCTTTAAATTCTTTGACAACTTTAACAATTGAATTGCTAAATTGATTGTGATTATGCCAATGCTAGGTTAGACGTAACTATAGTATTGCGATTATTCCTTTGTTTTTATCACAGCGAGAGTTGGGTATAAACGGATTTGAGTAAATCAATTTAGGGTTTGATTCTCAACACGAGAGTAGTTGGGTTTGATAATTGGGAAGTGAGAGTAATGTGTTTAATGTCTTTAATACGCATGATACCATGAGAATAGGATTGATTGTATGTTAGGGAAGCCATTGATACTCGAGAGAGATCCTTGGTATTTATTAGGGTTTACTTTTCCCCGTTCGATTGAACTCGTATGTTAAGGGTAGAATTACAATTGCATCAATAATAGTTGTGGTGAAGCTAGATCTTGGATGTTTTTAATTGCTTGATTTAATCATCTTAATTAGTTTATTTTTGAATTTTCCCTATAATTTAGACCCTTAGTTATTGATTATAATTGATTCTTGCTTAGTAGAAATTCGAGTCTATTTAATTATTTTTGAACCTTAGTCTCTTGGGATCCGACCCTTACTTGCCAGTCTACATTAGTATTGGTCTGTTAGGTTATTTTTGATAGGTACGCGACACGCCTACCAATATGCAACGTGATACCTAAAGCTAAGTTAGTTGATTTTATTTACACACATTAATCACGTCGGAATTACATCGCAAAACTCGTTATTCTTATTTATTCAAATTCGTGAAAGAAAAAAAAGTAAACAAGATTCGGCTAGGCTTAAGTGATAAAACAATCAATTGATTATTCAAATTCTAGTCTTGATTAACGAACGAATACTATGTGAATTAATTGATTAAGGTTTGTTTAGAGTGACCAAACATTACTAATTAGTTGATTTAAAGTTGTTTAATCAAGAAAAGAAAAGGTGGTTTATCTAAGTGCTCGAGATTTTACCACTTTTCCTTGCTAGATCTTTCTTTAAGAACACTTATAGACTCCTTCTTGTTCGGGAACCTCCACCGTAAGAACAAATGATTAAAAGGGGTGAGTATTTAGGATAAGGGGAATGATTAGCACATAAGATCATCACAAGGTTTCTACTGACTTTCAGGTTAATTTATGTGTGTCCAAAGCTTCGTATTGCACCTCTATTTATAGGGAATGGGTGAATTTAGGGTTTAGAACATTATGCCGCAGCAGGTGGCACGCACATCTCGAAAGGTCGCGCGCGGCTGCTGCGCGCAAGTAGTTGAGTTGCGCTGCTAAGGACAGCGCAACCAATTGTCTTGCGCGTGGTTTTATGGCAAGATTCGATTCAACATTTTTATAAAATTCTTAATCTTCAGCGAGCGCACCACTGGAGGCTTCGCTGGACGTCACGCACAACCTTGTGGGTTGCGCGCGCTAGGCCAGAGAGACTCCTTGAGTTGCGCGCGCTTTTTCCTGCGGCAGCCTCGGATTTTAACCTAGGCACCTCTAAATCTGTCAAAATTAGGTTTAATCTCGGGATTAAGCCTACTTACTGATCGGGCTTAGTTTTAGTTAGCTTTGGTTCATTTTGTATCGGGTAAAGCTAGTTTGTTTTATGTGTTTAAGCCTTAATCAACAGTCCATAAGTATTCTTGACGTTGATCCAACACAAAGATGGTTTTATTTATCACCATAGCACTTCCCGTCGGGACAGGAGACCAAAAGTAGATGTCTACAGCTGGTCTAGAGACAGGTATTCATAATTGCAAATATTATCGTAGGACGAGAAGAGATATAAATGAAGAGGATTGTGAGATAACTAGAAAGAGCCTCAGACTCTCACTCCGAGAAAGTATAGTCCATTACCTGGTGTGGACCATACATGCCCAATACCACAATCTAATATAATAAACACTACTAGAAATAGGCCGTTTTCCGACGGATTTGTTCCGACGGACTTAAATTCCGTTGGAAAATTCGAATATTCCGATGGAATTTTGGTCTGTCAAAAAAATCCGTCGGAAAATATATGTTGTGACGGAAAATCCCTCGAAAATACTCCGACGGATTTTTTATCCCTCGGAATTTACTGCTTCCGACGGAATATTCCCTCGGAAATATTCTTCCGACGGAAAATTCCGTCGGAAGCTGTATTTTTCGAGGGAAAAAAATCCGTCGGAACATATTAATTTCTTACGGTATTAATTCCGTAGGAAAAGTTCCGACGGATTTTAATTCCGTCGGAAATTTCCGACGGATTTTAAGCCTTTTCCGACGGAATTTTATTTTTAAATTAAAAAAAAAACCAAACCTAATTCTAAATAAATCTAAAAACACGGCACACCACCCCCCTAACTCTATCCTCTTCTTCTTCTCTCTCCTCTCTCCTCTCTCCTCTCTTCTTTCTCTTTCTTTCCCTCACCTCCTCGGTTGTTCGTCTTCTTCTTTCCCTTTAATTTCCCTCTTCTTCTTCTTCTCTTCTCATCCCTCCTTCTCTTCTCATCTCTCCTTCTCTTCTCATCTCTCTTAAATCTAAAAATACGGAAGATACAAAACACCACCACCACCGTCTGCAACAACCGCCAAGTACACCACCGCAACAACCACCGGCTACACCGACAACCACACCAATGCGCAACAACGACAACAACAATGTACACCATTTAGATCTAGTTTTTTTTTTAAAACAATTCTTATTATAATTAATTTTTGATATAATTGTAATGTTTTTTTTTTTAATTTTAGAAGATAATTGTATATTTTATTTATTTTTGTTCGATTTCAATTGGTTTTGTTATTTTTTTTCAATTTTTTGGTTTGGATCTGGGTTTGGTTGTTTCGATTTGGTTTGTAAGATTTGGATGTTCTAGATTTTTCGATTTTTTGGTTTTTGTGTTTTTTCGATTTTTTTTTTCTTTTTTTCTAGGTGGGTGGGTTGGGGGCTTGGTTAGGTGATCTGGGTGGGTGAAGTACGGTGGTCTGGGTTAGGTTTGGTTAGGTGATCTGGGTTCGGTTTAGTTAGGTTAGGTTTAGTTTTTTCTAGGCAAGTTAGGTTTAGTTTTTTCTGGGTTAGGGGCTTGGTTAGGTGATATGGGTTTGGTTTGGTTAGGTGGCGTGGGTGAAGTACGGTGGTTTGGGTGGGTGTGGGTGGGGTGGTCTGGGTGGGTGTGGGTGGGGTGTTCTGGGTGGGGGTTGTTCTGGGCAGGTGGGGTGGGTGTGGGTTGTTCTGGGCTGGTGGGGTGGGTGTGGATGAAGGTTGTTCTGGGCAGGTGGGGTTTTTTTTTTATTGACCTTTCCGACGGATTTGTACCTCTTCCGACGGAAAATTCCGTCGGAATGTACCTCTTATGACGGAAAATTCCGTCGGAAACCTCTCCAACTCCGACGGAATTTTCCGTCGAAAGCTTGCGACGGACTACCCATTCAGGTCAAACATAGGCTCCGACAATTTAAAATCCGTCGGAAATTCCGTCGGTAGGGCCTTTTCTAACGGAAAATCGCTCGGTATAAGCCAAAATTCCAACAAAGTGATCTCCGACAACGTCTTCCGACGGAAATCCGTCGGAAACAACCCTTTTCGACGGATTTTAGGGGTGTACCAACGGATATTTTCCGTCATAAATAAGGTGTTTTCTAGTAGTGAAATATAATTAATATATGAAGTTGAATTTTTATCTAGGCCACGAGACAACGACACTTGGCGTTTCAACTTTTTGCAAAGTGTCGTGTAACATAGGCGACAATAAATTATTAGTATGACATGTAAGATAAAAATGTTGAATAGATTTAGATAAATTTTGTAAGATAAAAATGTTAGGATATATTCCTACAATAAACTTAAATCTTCATATCAAATTAATAGGTAAATCTTAATTGCGGAAGCGTACCCGATAAAAATGTTAGGATAAATTCCTACAATAAACATGACATCAATATGCTTTGATTTTGTCAAGATTTTGTTATTGTTGACATACAATACTGCTGACCTGTTGTCACATAGCAATTTAAGTGGTCTATGAATACCATTCACTATGCGTAGACCGATGACAAAATTTCTTAACCATAATGCATGGTTGGATGCCTCATAACAAGCTATGAATTCTGCTTTCATGGTGGAAGTAGCTGTAAGTGTATGTTTGACACTCTTCCAATAGACAGCTCCTCCAGCTATGACAAATAAGTAGCCAGATGTGGATTTCAGGCTATCTTGACATCGAGCTAAGTCAGAATTAGTGTATCCAATGATCTCAAGTTGATCTGACCTTCTGTAAGTGAGCATGTAATCCTTTGTTCTACGCAAATACTACAAACCCTCTTTATAGCTTTCCAATGATGAAACCCTGGATTGCTTAGATATCTGCCCAACATTCCAACAATGTATACAATATCTGGACGGGTATAAACTTGAGCATACATAAGGCTCCCTACAGCTGATGCACAAGGGATCTTCTTCATTTCTTTATTCTCAAAGTCATTCTTTGGGCATTATGTGAGACTGAACTTGTCTCCCTTAGCCACAGGGGTATCACCTGGTTTACAGTCTTGCATGCCAAACATTTTCAAAGCTTTCTCGATATAACCCTTTTGTGACAATCCAAGAGTGCCTAGATGGCGATCTCGATGAATTTGTATCCCTGACACAAAAGAGGCGTCCCCAAGATCTTTTATCTCAAAGTGATTTGATAAAAATCTCTTGGTTTCGTGCAAATAGCCTATATCGTTGCTGGAAAGCAATATGTCATCAGCATATAAAACCAGGAAAACATGCTTACTCCCACTAAACTTATGGTACACAATCATCAACTGCATTTGTCTCAAAACCACGAGACATAAAAACTTGATGAAACTTAAAGTACCATTGACGAGAAGCTTGTTTGAGTCCATAGATGAATTTCTTTAATTTGCAACCATTTTCTTTTAATCTCCCAAAACAAAGTTCTTTGGTTGTTGCATATAGATGATTTCCTCAATGTCACCATTGAGAAATATTGTCTTAACATCCATCTGATGTAACTCAAGATCATAATATGCTACAAGTGCCATCATAATCCTAAAGGAGTCTTTAGAAGAAACTGGTGAATAAGTCTCCTTATAATCAATGCCTTTCTTTTGAGTATAGCCCTTAGCAACAAGACGAGCCTTATGCCTTATCACATTTCCATTTGAATCCCTTTTGGTCTTAAAAATCCATTTACAACCAATGGGTTAACACCTTCTAGCAATGAAACAAGGTGTCAAACGTCATTGTCCATCATGGACTTAATTTCCTCATTCATTGCATCAATCCACTCTTGGGAGTTAGGGCCTTCAATGACTTGTCGAATGGTGATTGGATCATCATCCACCATTTCAATATCCAACTCTTGTTCTTGAAGTAGTGCAACAAATTCTTCACTAATTTCATTTTTATCCTCTTGTTCTTGGAGAAAAACAATGTAGTCATTTGAAATTGCACTTCTTCTTTCTCTAATGGATCTCCTTAATGGATCCGAAGTCGTTGAGTTTGTTCATTAGGAATTTCCTTTTGATTCTTAATAGGGGAATCATTTTGAGTTACTGGAGTTGTACCTTCAATCATGTCAGGAATGGATGTCTGATCATGATTGATAACAATTGAAAGAAGAGAAACTTGTTCCTCTTCGAAAATAAACTCATTCACCTTATCTTCCCCTCCTAACTCAACATATTAAAAAATCTAGCATTTTCCGTCTCAAAAATTGATCTAGTTGTGGGATCATAAAAATTATACCTCTTAGACCTTCAGGGTACCCAACAAAGTAACAACTAATAGTTCTAGAGTCCAGTTTCTTTTCATTTGGCCTATAAGACCTTGCCTCAGCTGGACAACCCCAAATGTGTAGATACTTTATACTTGGTTTCTTACCAGTCCATAGCTCATAAGGGGTTTTAGAAGCTGTCTTAGTTGGTAATTGATGGGCGTTAGAACGGTCGCACATTTCACACTCATTCAAACACATTTATAAGCAAACATCTCACAAACCAAGCACAATGATAAGTAAGAGTTTGGTCCACAGGGAACGGGATATAATCGCTAAAGATCTTAATGCACAAGCTACTTCGAATACTTTTGTTGATTGGGGGTTCATCTAGTAGACAAACAAACTATTTTTCTAAATCAAGTAATTAAAAGTACTAGAGAATGGGATCCACTCAACCATGGTAATCAAGCATATTGGGAGCAAATAGAGACAAGAGATAGCAAGGACTATATGTAAAACCAACCTCATGCAATTAGGAAAACAACTCACACTCCTAAACTTAGATCCCTAATTAGTTTAGCAATAGGAGATACATAATCAAATTGCAATAAGTAACGACATACTTAATCTACATTTCCATGCCAAACTAAGCATAACATGCCATCAAGCTCCAAATTTTAGGGTAGCTACTCCTATCATGAAGAACTAACAAGCAATCTCATATAATCAATTTAATCACAAATCAAATATCAATAATTCTCCCAAATTTACTTAATTAACCATTAGGTTGAGTTTCACCCAACCCCTAGCAAAGAGGACTACTCACAATTCATTGTGAGTAACATGCTAGTTCCAAGTTGGGATGCTAAGTAATTCTAAAATTGGGGAAAAGTGATTCACTATGGATAAAACTAACATGCAACAACAATTTATCAAGATTAAGAGAGATTCAAGTGACTTACAATAACAAAATAAAGTCAGAAAATAAGTAGAGACAAGTGAAGGAAGTTACTATTAAAGCTTCAAAATGTTGAATAATTGCTGAAAATATGAGAATAATGCTTGAAGTTTCCTTCTACAATGATTAGATTTTTTTGAGTTTCCAAACTAGATCATCAACTAATTTAATGAACTAAGGTGCTAACTAAGAGAAAGTTTTTGCTGAAAACTATTCTACTGTTTTTTCTAATCTCCCCAAAAACAATCTAAAAAGGAACTTAAATAGTCCGTACAAAGTTGGCTGAGGTCGGGAAAAGGATCCGACTGAACTCTGGGTAGGTTCGGTCGGACTCAGGGTAGGTTCGGTCGAACTCTGGGTAGGTTCGGTCAAACCTCCTTGATCCTTGTATGGTCGAACTTTTGAGGTTCGACCCCTCCTGCAAAATTGCTGAAAACTGGTTTGACACTGCCTTCTTTGCACCTTGGAGGTTCGGTCAAACTTTTCAAAAGTTTGACCACACCTTGGTTCGACCGAACCTTTCAGAGGTTCGGCCACACCTCATCTTGCACTTCATTTTCTTGCTTCCTCTCCTTCCCTTTTGCTCCTCTTGCCTTTGTCCATGCCACCATACATGGCCAAGGGGCCTCCCACCGTGCTTAGAACCGCCATGGAACCTGCAAAAGATAGCAAAGTTCACGAGAGCATGGGGATAATAAAATAATGCATAAAGATTATCAAAATAAGCGCAAATAAGCATACTTTTCATCAACACATAAAGAAGCCATAAGAGGAGAAATGAGGTGGAAAAACCTAAGAAAAATAGGAGGAGAAAGACCTAAATACTACCCCTAAGAGTGACGTAAATGTCACTCATCAAACTCCCCGACGCTAAGCCTTTGCTCGCCCTCGAGCAAAGCAAAAGAAAATGAACAAGGGAGAAAGATTAAGTTATTCAAACAAGCAAGGAACAAAAGAAAAGTCGAAATTGCTTTTAACAAAAGCAACAAGCCATTTAAACCCCAAGGTCGCCGATGAGGACGAGTTGTGATATCGTGAGGGTTTCCAAAGAGCATACCCCACAACTCTTACAAAATTGTGTTCAAGACAAACCAAAAACAAGGGATAGAGAAACAACAAATTCAACACAAATCATAGCCAAATCAAACTTTTAGAGATAACAAACATGAATGAATGCCAAACTTTCTGAGTAGTAGAAGTGAGCATGCAAGGGGATGCCGAAGGTTGATTGAAGGATAAGTCATGCTAAGCATAGAGACCTCTAAGATGCACTACTCCCCCCGCATTCCATACAATCTTACTGCATTCCCTCATCTAGATTCAAATCCTCCCTTGGAGATAGCATCAAGTGACTCCTCGAAGGAGCCGGAACAAAGATAAAGCACTGCAAAATAGAGGAACCTGACATCTTACCAAGTCATGCCCTCTCCATATGCTTGAGATTCAACTCCCTCCACCGACTAGTGACTCAACCAATCTAGGTCAAAAGAGCATCGAAAGGGTTGAAACGTTGGCTAGGGGGTAAGGGTGTGGAAAAATTTGGAAATTGGTGCTTAGCCTAATCGTGAAGCAAAGGGTGGTCAAGCCTCTTTTTCAAAATCAATCATCTACCAATTTTCAAACTACGTTGCCACAAACTTGAACTACATTGCCAAATACTTTTGAGCTTTCGTTTTCCTCTTACATCTTCATTCATCAACTCTCCCCCTTTTTTTTTCTTTCTTTTTCCTTCTTTTTCCTTTTTTTTTATTTTTTTTTCAGTATGGAAGGCTTTTTCTAGGATTTACATTCGCTTTTATTGAACACATATTCACAAAATCACTACTTCACTTTCCATTTAGAACCATTCCCTTCCAAATTTCAAATCAAAACTACAATAAGCTTTCACGGCTTGAGCTTCACGATTCTAAGGGTGAAAGTAAAACAAAAGGGCCATGGGCTTGCAATGTGCTATAATCAAGGAAGGGAAGACTCAACATGGTAAGGGAAATGCAACCAAAAATACAAAAGATAATAAAAATAAAAGCTAATCCTAGAAAACAAAAATAGTCACCGAATGAAGAATGCCTTTGTCATTCATAGGTTAGTTCGGTCTCGATCTCGGGAGCCACATGCCAAATTCTAGATCTAAGCCTGCCTTGGTGAGGATCCTACGCCGCTTATACAAGTAATGATGGAGGCTTGAACAATAAAGCTCACATCGAATACAAAAATCATCTCTAGGGCTTCAAATCCCCTAATGAGAGCAACACCTTCTTACCACAAACAAGTGAATTTGGGTTCGATGGGCCTTACGAGTTCTAGAACAACTACCTTAGCATAACTATGTCCTAGAGTCAACCAATGGCAATCTCGAAGCATGTAAACTTATAACACTCAAGAAGAAAAGCATTCAAACACACAAGTCAACTTTATTATGCCTAAATGAAACAACTAAGCTTTTCGTGGTTTGCCTTGAACAAAAAGGAAAATCTTTTTCATTTTTCACATTTTTCGATTTTTTTTTAAAGGAAGGAGTACAAGAGAGATAAGAGGCTAGTAAACATATAATTCCAAATCGACAAACAAAGATTGTTCGACATCAATACCAACGATCACCAGATTCCGAGGAATCAAATGAAAACAACCTCGAACAATCAACTCCATCCTAGTCTAAACTAACTATGCACACAATGGAAAATAAAGGAAAGTAGGGAAAGATCTCACCTAATGCTGCTTGAATTAGAACACAAGACAAATATTGCGATCTCACCAAGGTTTCCGGAGCTTGAGTTGCTCCTTATTCCATCTTTTTGTGTTTCCGTTATCAAGCTACAAGGAAAGTGAGCCAAAAAAAAAGAAACACTACAACTATACAAAGAAAAGTTAGTGAACAAAAGAAAAAGACTAAAATTATAAACAAAAGAAAATGACTGACAAAAAGCTATCTACAAAATTTGGATTAAGGGATTTGGATTATGGGATCAAGAGAGAAGAGGGAAAAACAACTTATTATTATTATTTTTTTTACTCCATAACATCATCATCATAAGAATATAACCAACCAAAAATCATCACTAACTACAATAAATTCATTATCCTTGATGGTTCTCCATATGCACAAGCTATCATCCTACCACACTACCCTCCTATGTACACTTCAACCAAAAGGAACATCCTCCCCCACGCTAGTCTTTTGCACGTCTCGAGCAAAAGGGAAAGGCATGAAAATCCGGGGGGGAAGGGAGGGAGAGAACCCTCATTGGGGGTTTATATCCTCCCGTTCCTTAGGAGGGTTGATGAAATCAAACCCGGGGCAATCCATGAATGGATGGAAAGGTTGGTTAAAGTGCTCATAGGGCCACCCTTGGGTACCCCAACCACCATCAAAAGGATTCGGGGTTGATGGACATGCCGGATCATAAGCGTAATCACACCCACCCGGCCGATATGGGTTGTGATTATGGGATTTTTATCCACCAATCACCATCTGACACGTGGACCAACCAGGTTCCGCCACATGACCTTCACGTAGGCCAATGAGAGCCTACCACGTGTCAACCAAATATTCGTCCACCATGGACCAGCCGTGACGCGACGCGTGTCCTTCCCATAACGTATGGGAAAATGAGCCAACAAGGCCCAATCCTTGTTGGAGGCCCAGTCAGCCCTAGGTTTAACCTAAGCCTAGAGAGTGGCACGCTTCCCAAGGTTATAAATACCTTCATTAGTCCTCATTAAAGGGGATTACGCACATTAAACACTCTCACCTAGAGAGACCAAATTACATTATTTCTGCATTAATTACTCCTTAATCAAGTACTAACTTGACCGTTGGAGGCGGATCTCCAATCATCCGGAGCATCCGTTTGTTTTGCAGGTACAGGCGTCCGGTTCCAGTCTCAGAATTGTAACTCTCCCGCAGGACATCAAAAAACCCCGAAACATTTTGGCGCCGTCTGTGGGGAGAGTACTTTTGAGATGGCATCCACGTCTGTACCGACTCCTGAAGAGAGGCGTCCTCTGGACGACCCTCAAGTTCAGTCGGACCATGATACTGAAGAAGAGTTTGAAGTTGAAGCTCATACAGCTTCAGACGGGACCCTAAGGGCCTGGCGCACCCGTCATAGTGAAAGGAGAGAACGGGAAGATCCTCAAATTGGACTCAGCGATCCAGTCAGCGCACCGCCTGCTCAGCAACAGCCGGCTGATGGGTCTGCTCCCATTACAAGGAACGAACTCATGACCTTCATGAGGGGCTTCAAGGGAGAGATTCAGGAGCTGATAAATAAAAAGACACCTGCTCCGGCCAAGGAGCAGTCGGCTAAGAAACCTTCCTCTTCAGGGAAGAGGAAGCCTGTTCAAGGGCGAGAGGCGACCCCTCATCCTAATTCTAGGAAGTGGGAGTCGCCTGTCCTTTATTTCACAAAGTACCGCTTTCCTACTCCAGGAAAGAGGAAACTCGTTCGTCATATTCAGGCAGATAGGTCGAAGAAAACATATACAGATGCTCGGCTATTGCTAGAGCAGAAGAGGAACGACCGACTGTCAGAGTCGGCCTCTACTTCAGATTTTCAGGATAGTCTGCGCAATACCTCTGTGAGGTATGCTCAGTCAAATCATGAGAGTCAGACAAGCGGTACCTCCCGTCGGT
Organism: Chenopodium quinoa; assembly: GCF_001683475.1. Classification (NCBI taxonomy): domain Eukaryota; kingdom Viridiplantae; phylum Streptophyta; class Magnoliopsida; order Caryophyllales; family Amaranthaceae; genus Chenopodium; species Chenopodium quinoa. The sequence continues at coordinate 1,262,486 of NW_018742372.1, forward strand.
CTGATTTTCAGAGTGACCAGGCGGTGCCAAACTTACCCTTTGTATCGCAACAACAATATTATCTGCAACCCCCTCCGTTTGGAGGACAGGCGGCAAAAAATGTCCAACCTTTGGACTGGAAGCTACGGCTGCTTAGACTTGGAGAACAACCGTCGGCTTTCTCCAAGGAAATTTCTGAAGCCGCTCAGCCAGTCAAAGTTAAAAATGTGTTAATAGGCGCCTATGACGGCACTACTAACCCAGAAGACCATTTGATGGCATTCACCAACCTGATGTACCTCCAAGGGTTGGATGATCCCACTTGGTGCAAGTGTTTCCCAGCGACTCTTAAAGGAATCGCACAACAATGGTTTGGCAACTTATCGACTGGTTGTGTGAATAACTTCAGGACGCTTGCTTACCTATTCACCTCCAACTTTGCCATGAACATACCTGCGAAGAAGACGACCCTTGATTTAGGGACGATTCAGCATGGTGAGAAGGAGGGGCTTTGTTCTTACATCAGGCGGTTTAACCTGACGAGAATACAGATTCAAGGGCTACCAGATGAGGTGGCCTATACTGACTTTTTCAGAAGCCTCAAAGACGGGTCGACCTTCAAATTTAAATTGGTTCGAAAGAGGGTAGCGACTCTTCAAGAAGCCTTGATTGAAGCTGAAGCCTATATACAGGCGACTGATCTTTGTAATCCTAAAAAGCAGTCGGACGGAAAGAGGTTCGGCAAGAAAGAAGGGCGACAGAAGCAGTCGTCCAACAAAGAGGACAAGAAGCGAAAAGAGGTCTGGGCGGCCGATTCATCTAAATAGTCGGCCCAGAAGAAGAAGAAAGAATTCAAACCATACTCCCCAAAGTATGTGTTTAACAAGGATAGCCAAGCTATCCTAAAAGAAATCAAGGGACGGATCTCAATTGAGAAGCCGGCCCCCACGAAGGGTTCTGCGAGCAACCGGAACCAAGAAAAATTCTGTGATTATCATGAAGATGTTGGTCATCAAACCAACGAATGCATCAGCCTCATGCAGTATCTAGACCGCTTGGTTGAACAAGGCGATCTTGACTCTTATGTCAAGAAATCTAAGGGGAACACTTCCTTGAAAAAGCAGTCGGCCAAAAAGAATCAACTCGCCGACAGCTCTGATACAGATGATGCAGTCGTCTACACCATTGTAGGCGGCTTCTCAGGAGGCGGCCCCACTATCAGGGGCAACAAAGACAATAGCAGGCGGCTAGACGTCAATTCCGTTCACCAAGAACGGCCCTCCAAATATTCATTTCCTGAAATTGTCATCACTGAAGAAGATTTAGGAGGGGTAAGAGGGCCGCAAAACGACCCTATTGTTATTGAATGTAAAGTGGCCAACTAGAGAGTTGGCCGAATCCTCATAGATACCGGCAGCTCCTCAGATCTTATCAGTAGCAAATGTCTGTCAAAGCTCAAATACCAGACTGATTGTCTACATCCGGTATCCTACCCTCTAGTAGGGTTTGGAGGAGGAGTCGTCCACCCAGTGGGACGAGTGGATTTATCCGTCCGCCTGGGTTAAAAAGGGGAAGGTCGCCACATGGTAGTTCGATTCCTGGTAGTTGAGGAACTCTCGGCCTACAACATGATTCTGGGACGACCAACCCTGAATAATTCCAAGGCTGTTATAATCCCGTCTCTTATGTTGCTCAAATTTGAGAGGGATGATGGAACAGTCGGCTCCCTAAGGGGAGATCAGAAGATGGCCCGAGAGTGCTATCTCTCGGATATCAAGCCCATTGTCATGGCCGCTGGGTCAAGTGGTGGAAAAACAGACCTTGACAATGTCAAGGAAAGTGCGCCTGTTCAAGAAGCAGGAGGCAAGAAAAGAAAGGCTGATCAGATGAGGACCGCAAGAAAAGAGAGAAAATAGCAATCATTGGCAGAGGAGCGGTGAGATGAATTCCGCCCTTAGTTGGCTAGTGAGCATACGGACCTGATCTTAGGCGACTCGCTCCGTGACTGAACAGTCAAGGTTGGGACGACTGCTCTGAGAGTTTTGGGTGATGACTTTCATCAACTTTTGAAAGAATACAAAGACATCTTTGCATTCGAAGTCCATGAAATGCCAGGCATCTGTCCTGACCTAGCGGTACATAAATTGGCCGTGGATCCGAAAAAGAAGCCGGTAAGGCAGAAGAAGCGGAACCATGGCGAAGAAATAAGTCAGGAGGCAGCCGTCGAAGTTAAGAAACTACTTGATGCAGGGTTCATTCGGCAATGCTACTTCCCAGACTGGGTTGCGAATGTAGTGCTTGTTAAAAAGCCGAATGGTACCTGGCAAATGTGTGTGGACTACACTAACCTAAACAAGGCGTGCCCAAAAGACAGTTACCCTCTTCCTAAAATTGATAATTTGGTCGACTCAACAGCCGGTCATGCTTAGATGAGCTTTATGGACGCCTACTCTGGTTTCCATCAAATTCCTTTATGGAAGAAAGATGAGGAGAAGACGGCTTTCGTCACTGATCAAGGGTTATATTGTTACACGGTCATGCCGTTTGGTCTGAAGAATGCCCCGGCCACCTTCCAGCGAATGATAAATACTGTGTTCTTTGAATCAGATTGGGAGGAACGTAGAGGCATACATTGATGATATGATTGTTAAGTCTAAGCTTCAGATAGATCATCTGTCATACCTCCGAGAAACTTTTGCCACACTCAGGCGGCACCATGTCATGCTCAATCCCAAGAAATGTGTATTCGGAGTTGAGTTTGGGAAATTTCTCGGATTTCTTATCAATCAGAGAGGAATAGAGGCGAACCCTGAGAAGGTGCAGGCGGTCATCGACATGCAGTCGCCTCGTACCGTCCGAGAGGTTCAGAAGCTAACAGGTTGTCTGGCGGCCTTGGGAAGATTTCTAAGTCGATCAGGCGATAAATGCTTATACTTCTTCCAGGCCATTAAGAAAAAAGCAAGGTTTGAATGGGGGCCGGATGCTGAGGCGACCTTCCAAAAGTTGAAAGTTCATTTGCATTCCTTGCCGAGGCTGGTCAGTCCTTTGCCCAAAGAAGTACTTTACATGTATCTGGCCGTCTCAGATCATGCTTTAAGTGTTGTCCTTCTTGCTGAAAGAGACGGCTGCCAGCTCCCGGCCTACTTTATCAGTCATGTACTGAAAAATGCCGAGTTGAGGTATCCCTTAGTGGAGAAATTTGGTCTCGCACTCTTTATGGCTGTTAAAAAATTGAAGCCCTACTTTTTGGCACATGCAGTCGTCGTGTATACAGAACAACCTATCAAGCGGCCACTGACCACCATGGAGTCGTCCGGCCGGATGATCAAATGGGCCATAGAAATTCAGAGCCTCGAAGTAACATTCGACCCTAGGAAAGCAGTGAAGGGGCAAGCCTTTGCTGATTTTATTGTTGAAATGACTCGTCCCCCTGATTCTCAAGTTCCAGACCAAGTCTGGAAGGTATATGTGGACGGGAGCTCTACTTCAAATGGTTGTGGAGCAGGCGTCATATGTTAGTCGCCAGAGGGCGACAGGTACGAGTATGCTCTACGTTTCAATTTTCAAGCCTCAAACAATGAGGCAGAATATGAAGACTTACTAGCCGGAATCCGCATGTGTAAGGCGGCAGGGGCAAGAAAGATGAACGCCTGTTCTAATTCACAATTGATAGTGAGTCAGTACAATGGCGAATACGAAGCAATCTATCCGGCAATGATCAAGTATTTACAGGAGGTACGACAAGCAGTCGGATCCCTTGAAGATTTTCATTTGACTCAAGTGCCGAGATCAGAAAACAACCAGGCGGATGCTCTTTCAAAATTAGCATCCTCGGCCTCCTGTGATACTCCACGAACTGTTTTCTGGGAGGTGATGGAGAAAAGAAGCATTGAGGAAGACCCTATTGGAATCTTAGACAGAAGTTCAACCTGGATGGATCCAATCAGGGCGTATCTGACAGACGGCACCTTGCCGGATGATCAACACCAGGCGGCTGCACTGAAAAAACGAGCAGCCAGCTTTGAAATGATAAAGGGAGAACTTCACAAAAGAGGATATCTTCAACCCTTCTTGAAGTGTGTTACTCCAGAAAAAGGACGAGAGATCCTAGAAGATCTCCACTCTGGTTACTGCGCTTCCCATGTAGGCGGCAGGTCGCTTGCTCAACGGGCAAGGCGACAAGGTTACTTTTGGCCTACTCTGGAAGCAAATGCAATGGAGATGGTGAAAAAATGTGATAAGTGCCAAAAGTTTGGCAAACTAATTCACCGTCCAGCTACCGACCTCACTACCATTTATAGCCCACTACCGTTTGCTAAGTGGGGCATGGATATTCTGGGTCCCTATACGCCTGCTACAGGCGGTAGGAAGTATATACTTGTGGCAGTCGACTACTTCACTAAATGGGTAGAGGCGGAGGCTGTCAAGGGAATCAAGACGAAGGATGTGATTTCATTCATCTGGAAAAATATCATCACTCGGTTCGGGGTTCCCATGTCTATGGTTTTTGATAATGGTCCCCAATTTGAGACGCCTGTCCTCAAAAGCTGGTTGGGTGACCAAGGTATCTCACATTACTTTGCATCAGTCGGCCGTCCACAAGCAAACGGCCAAGTAGAAGCCTTTAATAAAATCATCTCAGACGGACTCAAGAAAAATATTGAGAGAGCAGGCGGCCTGTGGGCAGATGAACTACCACATGTTCTCTAGGCCATTAAGACGACTGAAAAAGGATCGACTGGAGAGACCCCTTTTCTTCTAACTTATGGGGCAGAAGTTGTTCTTCCAATTGAACACTACGAGCCGACCCTTCGAGTAATGTTATATGACGAAGAGGCAAACTGGGAATCCATGCGCCTGGCCTTGGACTCACTCCCAGAAAGAAGGGGCAATGCAGTCTTGCGCCATGAAATTTACCGCCTGAGAATGACCAGATCATACAACAAAAAAGTACACAGGCGTCCACTCAAAGTGGGGGACTTTGTACTAAGAAAGATGGAAGCAGTCGGTAGGGCTATTGAGTCTGGAAAATTAACTCCCAATTGGGAAGGACCCTACCGAATCTATGAAGAGGTCAGGGACGGTACCTACCGTTTGGAAACACCAGACGGCCAATCGTTGCCTCAAACCTGGAATGTAGATAATCTTAAGAAATATTATTTTTGAATAATGTAAATAGCCGAGAGCTACTTAATAAAAGTTTACTATTTCATTCAATTTTGTACTAAGAGGGGCATGCCTACTGACAAACAGTTGGCTACTCTCCCATAACATAGTTCACCAAGAACTATCAAAGGCTCATGGCCGAAATGATCAGATCAGGCGCCATGCCAACTGATTCAAATGTTAAACTAATCCGACCTGTCCCAACATCATAGCAGGCGTCCGGCGGCATCCATCCGGATGAAATTTGTCGCAGAGAGCAGCTCCCTTTTGGGTGGAACATTGTTCTATAAAATAATTACACGACACCTATACGATTGTCTAACCAAGACAACCACGTAGTCGTTTCTCAGACAAGGATACCTCTCACTTAATCGACTAATCAGGTCCAACAAGTGTTTGCAGTAACCATCCGTGTCAACTAACCGACTGAACTACTTGGGATAAGAACAGTTGGTACCGTATGAGTTAATAGCCAACAAACATTGGCAAATAAAGGGGAACAATCGGTACCCACCGCTTGAAGCCCCTACTACTCGGGCACTCGGCGTCCAAGTAACAACCATGTTTACTTGGTCACTCCTTAAAACTTGGTATGAAACTAAAAAGGTGTTCATATATCGCCTGTTCTCACTAAGTTAACACAGCAGGGACTTGCCGGCCCAGACCGCCTAGTTTCTCTCGCTTAAAACCATGGCAGGTAAGAAACCACCTTCCTACTTGGTTAATACTAAAAATGACAGGACCGCCCGCCTAAAGGGGATCCAGTCTTTAAAGTGAGATTTGGATAAATGGTCGACTGATCGCCTAGCTTGGAAACAGACAACTAATCGTCCAGGGGCATAGGCAGTGTGGCTATCTCTTACCTGTCTATAACTATCGGCCATGCAAACAGTCGGTATAGTATGCAACTGGATATCAAAGTTTCGATGCTTAGCAAAATAAAAGCACATTCGAAAATGAACAAACATTTTGGTAAAAAGGCGACCTAAAATAATGATCGCCTAAGTTATATTAACAGCCGGGCATAAATATTCAAAACCCCGGCCCCTTGGCCAGGTAAAAAATACAAAAGAAGCCGGCCATAAAGACCGGCAAAATATTCAGAGCCCCGGCCCCCTGGCCGGGTAAGGAAAAACAAACGGCACGCAGGCCGAAGAAATAGAAGACAAAAGCTTAAGATGGGGGCAGATCTTCAACAGTAGCAGCTGCCGCCTGGTCAGCATTCTTCTTGCTTGACTCGGCCTCAGCTGCATCTTTTTTCGACGCATCTACCCCAAGCGGCACTAGGGCCACTACCGGATCCTCCTCCTCCAACGCCTCGTCCTCACCAGCCGCCAGGATCTCTTGATTATATCTTTCAGAGCACTGGCCATACATTTTTTCCCATGAGGCAAAGTCGGCATTGGGGAAGAGACGACCCCAGGTCAGGCGCTGGATCTGAGCCGAGTCTACCATCATCTCTCGGACCAGATCCTGCTTTTCCTGCTCGGCCTTTGCCGAGAGCTTCGCAGTGAGACTCTTCTCCTGAGTCGCCAAGCGCTCCTTAACGCGCTCCAAGGATTTCTCCAAGGAGTCGTATAAGGTCATTTTTTGGCGAAGAGGTTTCAGCTCGGCCTTGAGATTGTTGATGGTCGTCTCCAGCTCATTATTTCTCTTCTGAGCCGCCACCAACTAAGTCCGGATAGCAGAGGTAGCCTGCGCCTGATAATAAAGAATATCAGTTGTCAAAATCTCATTTTGGGCAATTTGAAACATTGCCTTATCACAGTCAGAAGCGACCATAGCTTTAGCAGCCTTTACCTCTTTGTTCTTCCTATCAAGCGGCTTGCGAAGGCCGTTCACTCGGAGCAGAGACTGAGTAAAAGGAAACAGGTGTCAGGTTTCAAACAAAAAACAGGCGTCCTGGAATCAAACAACAAAAATATACTAAGTAGACCTCAGCAAGGAGTCCTACAATTCCGTCTAGGTCAAGGGTGCCGACACCCCTGACCGCCTCTCTCTCAGCTGGAGGGACGAATTTGATTATGGACTTGGTCACCTCGACCAGGTCCGGTTCTTGAGGACCGGCTACATCAAGCATAAACAAGCACGTTAGACATAGTAAAAAGGAAGCAAGCCCGAATTCATAAGGACAGCTCCATACTTCTAGGCGGCCTGCTTAGAGTTTGAGAAGGGGGCGGCTGTTTCTCAGCCGCCGCATGTTTCCTGGCAGCGCCAGGAGAGCTCGCAACAGTCGTCATCCGGGTCTTGGAGTCCGGCTGTTGGGAGGAAGAAGTTCTTGAGGTGCCTGTCTAAAAAAAAAAGGGAAATTCCCATTGATACACTCCAGGTATTGACTTTTCTCAGCGGTACCACATTTTTTTTTTACTTCCTGCTGATACACTTGAGGTTTTGACTTTATAATTGACGTGATTAAGTCTGTTAATAAAACGTTAATAACTTAGTAATTCTAGGTTAAAAGCTGAGATTAGGTGAAAAGAATAAAATGCCCCCTTCTAATCCTTCCCTCCATCACCCATAATTAAACCCCTTCCCCTTCCATTTATGTCGATTTGACACAAAACAAACTCCTTGTTCAAATTTCATCTCTCTCTCTCCTCTGCTCTCTGCATCATTCTAGACGAAGTCCAAGGGTTTTGCAAGGAAATTGCGCTGATCTTTTTGGTCTACAAAATCATTAGAGGATAATCTAGCACAATTCAGGTACTTTAGCACTACTACTGTTCATTTTTGCATGATTTGGTGCAGTTGTGATGTTCTTTTTTCTTTGCGATTTTAAGTTAAATTCATGATGTAAATGTTGTATATTTGTGCGATTTTAGGGTTTTTTTCAGGTATATTAGGTGCGTGATTATGTGTGTTCAATTATTTATGTAGAGTATGTATTTAATTTGGATGAAATGGCATGATCCTATTTCATTGATTTACTTGAATTGGAATGTATTTGCTTATTTGATTGATTGTTGGATACCTGAATTGGGATTTATGTGCATGTTATAGGTAATTGGATACCTGATTTGGAATTTATTTGAATGTTGTGGATTGTTGGATATGATTTTGAATTTATATGCATGTTGTAAGTGTGTATAATGTTTACCTTCTTTTGCAGAATGGGTGATGTTGTGTTAAGGTTTTATTACTTTGATAAGCATGTTGATCTTGCTGTTGACTTAGATAGATGTAATTTGCTTGATTTGGTTATGGATTTTGAGGACACTGCTGCAGTAGACACTGAGTTTCCTATAGTCAACCCATCATTTGGTCATGGTTTCAATGAAAAGAATCACCCTTTACTAGATGATGCTGATCTTTTTAAGATGATTCACACCCTAGGTGAGTGTGAGATTTATCACATTTGGGTAGGTTTTGCTAAGAAACCAAGTGCCTTGAATAGAATGACAAATAGGCTAAGGAACAAGTCCAAATCCGCACAACCTTTTGCTGCACCTTCCCAATCTGAACCACCCCATATTGATCAACCTTCTGATACTGCACCCTCAAATGAACAACCCCCTCAAATTGAAACAGATCAACTTGTTCCTGAAACTAGACCTCCCCTTTTTTACCCTTCCCAAACTGAACCTCCCCTTTCTATTGAGGATATCAATCTTAATAATGAGTCCTCTCCACCTAGGTATACTGAGGGTTATGAGTCACCCCAAGATGAAACAAATCAATCTGCTACTAAGTATACCAAGGGTAGAAAAGGGTTTGAGAAAAGTATGGAAAAGATAGAGAATTCTAGGAAGGTTAAGGGTGCAGCAAAGGGTAAGAAGAAAGCTACAACTAAAACATCCCCAATGCAACCACCATCTCCCAAGTCTCCAAACACAGTCTTCAAGGGTTTACCACTTAGAAGGAGTCCTAGATTTTACCTTCGGCAGTAACTGACACACCTAATGCTTCTGATGCTGACCCATTGACAAATGCTTCACAAATAACTATGTTTAGGAAAAAGGTTCCTAGATCAACAACTATAAGAAAGGGGTTAGTGAAAGGATCAACTGTGACTGAGAAAAGGATGCTAGGTGTTGGTGACAGAGTGAGTCAGCTGCAAGGATCAGTTTCTAGGGTTAATGTAAATATGAGTGAGGGCAGTAGTGCTGGGGACAATGTGGGTGAGGTGCAAGGCACAAGTGATTCTAGAGTTAGAAGAAAGATGACTTTTGTTGTAGACAGCTCTGAGTCTATAGAGACACAACCCAATCCTGGTTTCAATCTTGGTGAAGAAGATGAGGATTCTGATGGAGATGTTGCACCAAAGGGTTCTATTGAGCTATGTGATTGAGCAGTTGTTTGGAGGGCATGATGAGTCATATAGACTACTGCCAATGTATGCTAAGATGTGCATAGAAACAAACCCAGAGTCCAAGGCTTTTTGTGCATGGAATGAAACAGAGTCTATCCCTAAACAACTTCAATTTTCAAGCCTTTTTATATCATTCACTGGACAATGGAAAGGTCTTTTAAGGGGTGTTAGACCTTTAATTGGTGTAGATGGAACCCACCTCAAAGGTAACTATGGGGGGGTATTGCTCTCTGCTGTGGGAATAGATGGCAATAATGAGATCTTCCCCATAGCATATGCTGTAGTTGGCCAAGAAGACAAGCAGTCATGGACCTACTTCTTTTGGCATTTGCTGAACATTGTAAAAGATTCATCAAGAGAGCATTGGACTATTATTTCTGATAGGCAAAAGGCAAGTGTTTGTTGCTTTTTTCAAATTTTCATTCTCTTTTTTTTTTATATGCAAACATACAAATGCTCATGCTGTAATCATTGTTTCAGGGAGTTGAACTTGCACTAGAACAAGTATGGCCAAAAGCTGACAGGAGGTTCTGCTGTAGGCATCTAAGTAGAAACTACAAGAAGCTATTTCCAGGCCCTATGATGTATGTTCTATTCTGGAGAGCATGCAATGCTTCTTCAACTTTCACATTCAGGAAAGATATGGAGAAGTTGCAGAAAGCAGGAGGAGATGATGTCATGACTTGGTTTGCAGAATTGGGAGAGAAGTCTAAGTGGAGTAAGCATGCATTTGACCCAAATGTTTGCAATGACTCCAATACATCCAATTTTGTAGAGAGCTTCAACTCTACTCTAGGGGTGAATAGGTGTAGGCCTATTTTGAATTTGCTAGAAGGTATTAACCCACCTCTTACTGTATTAACATTGTCATTTTATTCTGATTTGGTTTGTTTTTCTAAGTAAGATAATGTTGTGCAGGAATAAGGAGGGTATGTATGGTTAGAATAGAAACAAGAATGGAGAATGCAAAGTCTTTGAATGATGAAGACATAACTCCAAAAATTGTGAAGCTAGTGAAAGAAATAGGAAAAGCTAGCTCAAAATGCAGAGTATTCAAGTCCAGCCCTGGTGAATATGAAATTCATGAGGGAAGATCACAATTTCCTCTCAGCTTAAACAAGAAAGTTTGTTCTTGTGGGGCATGGCAACTGACAGGTGTGCCTTGTAGGCATGCCATTAGGGCTTGCATTGATGCCAAGTTGGACCCACATGACTTTGTCAGTTCCTGGTACTCTGTGAAGACTTATAAGCAAGCTTACAGTGTCTGTATCAACCCAATTCCTGACACAGAGCAATGGCCTGCAGATGAGTCAGGTAGAATCATCATGCCTCCTAAGATGAAGAGGGGAATTGGAAAACCAAGCAGGAACAGAAAGAGGGAAGAAGGTGAGGAGCAACCTGGAAAAATGTCAAAAACAGTGAAATGCAGCAAATGTGGTTGCTTTGGGCATAATAAGACAACCTGCAAGGGAGGCTTAACAGGAAAAGAGTTGAAGACAAATGAGCCTGTTGTCATCAAGAACCCTAGGGTCAGAGACCAAAGTAATGCAGCAAAGGCAGCTAAGGCAGCAAAGCCATCTGAAGCACTTGGATCTCAGTCTGCAGCAACTCAGCCTTCAACATCTCAAGCAGCAGCTTCAACCAAAAAAACTAAGGGAAAGAAGGGCAGACCCTCAGCTGAGCAACAAACAGTGCTGACAGCCTCATAGTTGCCTAGCCAACCAATCCAGATGTCTCAAGGAAACTCTCAAAGCTAGCAAGTGTTATGTTTTGCAAAGTAGTAGCAAATGCTTTTTTTTGGTGATTTGGATAGAAAGTCAAAATTTGTAGTCAACTCTATATGTTTTGAATTTTTTTTGCTGAACTTACATGGTAATGTTGAAGAATTATGCCATTTTGTCTGTATTAAGAATGGTGGCCACATTTTGAATGATTTTCCAGACTTTAATGAATGTTGGCAACTGATGCCATTTTGTTCAGCTTGTTAATTTTAGTTGATCTCAATGATTGATTCATTCAAAACCAAGAAAATACAACCTTACTCAGTCAAAATGCAAATTATTTTTCCATTTTCATTCAAAACCAAGAAAATACAACCTTACTTTTATAATTTGTTCCTAGTACACTTAGTCTCTGAAGTACATGGCAACTAAATACACAATGCTCATTTCAAGGTTACAAACAGTAAAATAAGATAAATCACAAGAGAAATTCTAACAACCATATAAACATAGCTTGCAAACTCATATGCTTTGTCTGTGAAATCAATAAATTCCTCTCTTAATACTCTCAAATTGGATGATTCTTCATGATTGGCTATAATTTGATCTTCAGGAACCCACATGAACAAACCACAATGCCTGCACTTGTAATATGACCTCCCTGGATTCGAAATTGAGTTAGACACCCTAATATCAGCAAGTCTAGGTGGATTACAATTGCATTGAATTCGTCTCACCCACATGGACCTCCCAAATCTGCTGCCAGAAGAGGAACCACTGCCTGCAGAACCAGCCATGTCAGAACAGCAGGGACCAACAGAAATAAAAAGAAAAGAAGAAGAGGTGAGCTCGAAAAAATTGAGGGGAAATTTTATGGAGAATAGAAGAGGGAAAGTGGGGTTTTATAGGGAGAGAATAAGGGTTGGGAAGTTGGAGGGAAATAACAGCAACATTAAGGGGGAAATTTTGGAGGGAAATGATTAAAAAAATGGGGGTATATTAGTCATTTCATTTATTACTAAGCCTAAAATGTGAATAAAATAAGTTATTAACGTCTTATTAACAGACTTAATCACGTCAATTATAAAGTCAAAACCTCAAGTGTATCAGCAGGAAGTCAAAAAAAAAATGTGGTACCGCTGAGAAAAGTCAATACCTGGAGTGTATCAATGGGAATTTCCCAAAAAAAAAAAAAAAAAAAAAAAAAAAAAAAAAAAAGCAAGCACACGATCAGTATCTGTATAAACCCAACTTCAAAAAGGAGAAAGGGTGAAGGGCTTGCAACTTACCAAGGGCGCCTCCTTGTTAGGAGAGTCGGCTGAAGATTGTTGCATGATAGAGGCACGCAACATAGCCGCCGCAGTCTTGGAGGCGGTAATTTTGCTCATGGCGTCCGCTGAAAGAACAAATACCAAAGTTAATAAAAAGTCATAACAGTAATGCATGGCAAAACAGAGTATTCGACAGGCCGGCTACCTCTTGAGCACCGACTGCTGAGGCCACAGGCGGCCAAAAAGTACTCGTCATAGAGCCATTTGAAGCTCGGGACGCAGTGCAAGGGTACTTGCTCTCGCACCCTTGTAGTAGAGTCAACCCTCGTCTCCACTTTAAAGAGTCCTTTGTCTAGGATCTCTTTCTTAGCTCTTGGGGGAACAGGCGGCATGCTGCGACCGCCTGCCAGAAGAGACGGATCCCTATTCCATCTGTTGAAGCGCTGGTTCAGCTCCGTGTCTGAACTCTCAATGATAAGGAAGGTGCTTCGCCAATCCTTCCACTTGTTTTCTTTACCTCTTATCATGAGTGATGCGGATGCATTCAACGTTTCCTTTCTTAGTCCGTTTCTTTAATGTTTCTTAGATTAGATTTTGGCTTACAAGTTTTTACCTTTCACTTGAAAGGGTTTTTCTTGTTTTAAGCATTAGGATTTCTATTTTGATTAGGAATTGTTTTGGTCTAGTGAGTTCCTATTTGAATTAGGACTTGTCTTTAGCAAAAGAGATTCCTAATTGGATTAGGACTTGTTTTTAGCAAAGTAAATTCCTAAGTGGATTAGGACTTGACTTTGGTTTTTAGGCGTGTCTAGGTGTTTTAGGAGGATTGAATAACCTAATCTAAGTTGAATTAAACTTAGTTAGTTTAGTCATATCCGAATTAGGAACTTGGGGATCAAGTTTCGGTTTTCTTAGGTTTTCTAGGTCAAATGGGATTCTAATTCAATTAGGATTAGTTTTCTAATTTGATTAGGTTTAGAATTAGTTTTGAGTCTATAAATAAAGGTTGTAAACTTTGAATTAAAGAAGAAGTTTGTTTTGTTGATTAAAGCTTTATTGCTTGTTAATTTGGAACGTTTCTTTCCAAGTTTTCTTTGTGTTTGACGAGTGAAGTTAAACATAAAAACCCTTAGATTAGGCGAGTGAAACCTGATTTAAGAGAGGTTAGATTAATTAGTGAGTGAAGCTAATTCAAACTATCCTCAAAAAACCCCTAAATCACGAGATTAAGGTGAGTGAAGCCTTGAAATCAGATTTAGAACCCTTAGGCGAAAACAAACGAGTGAAGCTTGTTTAAACCTAAGACCAAACGAATCAAGAAACGCATCAAATGGTATCAGAGCTGTTGGTGTGATTATTGAGTCGTTATATCCTTGTTCTTGAGCAATCAAGAATCAATTCGTGCTAGTTTCTTGGTTCTTGTTCTTCTCGGCGCAGATCTGGACCAGTTGGAAGTTTTAGGTTACTGCAAACTATCTACTTGGTATTTTTCGGTGATTTTTTTTGGGTTGGATTCCTATTGGACTAAAATTATAGACTGTAAAATTTCGTGGTCATTGGATAAGTGACGCAAAATCTACAGCAACAAACTTTCGAGGGAAAATTACTGATTGTGCGCAAACATGGAGAATAAATCAACGATCACTCACTTGCTTGAACAGATGACTGTTTTGATGGAACGACACATTACGTTCATGCATCATAGGAAGAGTCTTGAAGAGGAGATCAAGTGTTTCAAGTGTCAAGGTAGAGGTCACTACAAGTCCGAGTGTCCTAATAGAAGGGTCATGACATTAACAAGATACCAAGCCTTAGAAGAGGAGGATGCTAAACTTGCTTTACTTCTAAAAGAGCAACGTGAAGGAGAGGAGAATGAATATGACTTTGAGGAAGAGTGTGAAGAGCAACCATTGTGTGAGGCAGCCCCGGATCACAACACACTTGTTTTGAGAAAGCTTCTCCATGCTCAATCTACTCCTTTGACTGATATGGCACAAAGGGAGAACTTGTTTCACACTAGATGCTTAGTGAATGGGCGTAGTTGTTCAGTTATTGTGGATAATGGTTCTTGTACTAATGCATGCTCTAAGAAGATGACGGATACATTGCAGCTTGAGACTAGGAACCATCCTAATCCTTACAAACTTAATTGGCTCACAAATGTTGGAGGAGTACATGTTTCGAAACAAGCATTGGTTTCTTTTACAATTGGTGAGTTTGAAGACAAAGTATGGTGTGATGTTGTTCCTATGGATGCATGTGCTTTGTTGCTAGGCCGTCCTTGGCAATTTGATCGTGATGTGATCTACCTTGCAAAGAAGAATGTGGTTTCAGTTCTACATAAAGGGAAAAGGATTGGATTAAAACCTTTACCTCCTAAATTCGAACCTATGCAACATGATGGCAGCAAGGTTATTTCTCTTTCTACATGTGATGAAGGTGGTTCAAGTAAAAGGAAGAAGAAAGACAAGCAGCAAGATAGAGTGCTTCAACTTGTTCGTAAGTCTCCATTTGAGATAGGTGACTATGTGTGGCTTTCTTTGAGTGCACAGAAGTTATACAACAACCGCAAAGACAAGCATGAATCCTTTGATGAAGGGCCTTTTAAAATCGTGCATAGGGAGAATTATGATACATTTCAAGTGCTACTTGGTGAAGGCGTTTGTGCTTCTCTTAGTGCAAATGATCTTGTTCCTTGTTATGATGTAACTTGAGGACAAGTTAGTTTTCAAGAGGAGGAGTATGATGCGGATGCATTCAACGTTTCCTTTCTTAGTCCGTTTCTTTAATGTTTCTTAGATTAGATTTTGGCTTACAAGTTTTTACCTTTCACTTGAAAGGGTTTTTCTTGTTTTAAGCATTAGGATTTCTATTTTGATTAGGAATTGTTTTGGTCTAGTGAGTTCCTATTTGAATTAGGACTTGTCTTTAGCAAAAGAGATTCCTAATTGGATTAGGACTTGTTTTTAGCAAAGTAAATTCCTAAGTGGATTAGGACTTGACTTTGGTTTTTAGGCGTGTCTAGGTGTTTTAGGAGGATTGAATAACCTAATCTAAGTTGAATTAAACTTAGTTAGTTTAGTCATATCCGAATTAGGAACTTGGGGATCAAGTTTCGGTTTTCTTAGGTTTTCTAGGTCAAATGGGATTCTAATTCAATTAGGATTAGTTTTCTAATTTGATTAGGTTTAGAATTAGTTTTGAGTCTATAAATAAAGGTTGTAAACTTTGAATTAAAGAAGAAGTTTGTTTTGTTGATTAAAGCTTTATTGCTTGTTAATTTGGAACGTTTCTTTCCAAGTTTTCTTTGTGTTTGACGAGTGAAGTTAAACATAAAAACCCTTAGATTAGGCGAGTGAAACCTGATTTAAGAGAGGTTAGATTAATTAGTGAGTGAAGCTAATTCAAACTATCCTCAAAAAACCCCTAAATCACGAGATTAAGGTGAGTGAAGCCTTGAAATCAGATTTAGAACCCTTAGGCGAAAACAAACGAGTGAAGCTTGTTTAAACCTAAGACCAAACGAATCAAGAAACGCATCAATGAGGTAGCCTCTGTGGCTGGTCAATTGATACCAGCCGGTACCGCCTGCCTTAGGGGTCCGGCTGAGGTAGTTCATGTGGGCGAAAGCCTCGAAGTTTGGCCCCACCCCGTGCAGTTCGCACCCGGCCACATAGCCGAGAACGTTGAACCAAGAGTTTGGGGCTAACTGCCATAACCCCAACTCATACCCATCCAAGATCCGCTGAACAACCGGATGTAGTGGGAAGCGCAGCCCAGCTCTGATGGCCGCCTTGTAGCAGCCGAAGCAGGCGCTATCGTAGCTGGTACCAGCCGGCCAGAAAACTGTGTCCTCTGGATCCGGCACAAAAACTAAAAAGTCGGGGCCCATTGTGTGGTTCGCAATAAAGCTCCCCACTTTCTCTTGCATGGCCTTGATCCGGTATTTTGGGACAGTGCAGTAGTAAGGGGTATTTTGCTCTCTTTAAGAGGCGGACGGCTCCGCCCAATTGTCCCCTTTCTCAACTGCGTGAGAAAGCCTCGCCTCTTGTAGGCGGTTGTTTTTCTCTTCTGTGTCTAGAGAAGTATGACCAGAAGAACTAGACTCGGACTCGTCCTCTGACGAATCCGAAGAGGACGACTCCTCTCCTCTCCTAGAGGGGCCCGCCTCCTCTCCTTCGATAGGAGCGGGAGAAAAGGTAGACATGTTAACTGTAAAATGGGAAGGGACCACCTTGACCCCTCCCTCAGAGCTGTCAGCGGTCAAGCCGCCTTGGTTTACTTCAGCATCTGGCGCCTGGTCAGATGTCTCACTAATCGGCACCTGGTAGGAGGAGCCATCTGAGTTTTTGATCCTAGCAGTTCTTTTTGTTCTGGCCATTATGTTCTGCATAGACAGAGACAATCGGACTTTGTATAAAGGGCAAAGAGTGGTTCGGAAAAGGGCAGGCGGCACTCCTAATCCTAGATTCAGCCGTCCCCGGTGACCGGCTGATCACTAACCTAGGTCGTGTCGTGTGCTTCCGTGGTGCCATTTCAAAAAGAAAAGGAAAAAAATAAAGAAAAGATAAAAGAGTGAGAGAACCGACGGTTACCTGAACAAGTGAAGTTGACGAAGTTCTGAGAATTCTGAGTAGCCGGCTTGTCAGAGAAGGCGGTAGGCAGAAAGAGTCCGGAATGTCAGAGCAAGTTCAGGGGTCCGAATGTTCTCTTCAAAAGTTCTCAAGTGTGAAAATGACTGAATTCAACACACCCTTATATAGGCGAAAATGAGAAGGCGAAGGGTCACTCCCAAATTCAAAATTTGGGCGGGAAAATCTCTCGGCCTTTCACCAAGTGACACCTGTAGCAGGCCGTCGCCTGTTACGGTGCGACACCTGTCACAGGTAACACGTGACCAGTCACGTGCCACCTGTGAGGGGCAAATGATTAGGGGATTTTTATCCACCAATCACCATCTGACACGTGGACCAACCAGGTTCCGCCACGTGACCTTCACGTAGGCAAATGAGAGCCTGCCACGTGTCAACCAAATATTCGTCCACCATGGACCAGCTGTGACGCGACGCGTGTCCTTTCCATGACACATGGGAAAATGAGCCAACAAGGCCCAATCCTTGTTGGAGGCCCAGTCAGCTCTAGGTTTAACCTAAACCTAGAGAGTGGCACGCTTCCCAAGGTTATAAATACCTTCATTAGTCCTCATTAAAGGGGATTACGCACATTAAACACTCTCACCTAGAGAGACCAAATTACATTATTTCTGCATTAATTACTCCTTAATCAAGTACTAACTTGACCGTTGGAGGCGGATCTCCAATCATCCAGAGCATCCGTTTGTTTTGCAGGTACAGGCGTCCGGTTCCAGTCTCAGAATTGTAACTCTCCCGCAGGACATCAAAAAACCCCGAAACAGGTTGTATGGTGGGGTACCAACACGTTCAGATGGGTCGATAGGACCTTCCTAATAAGCATAGGTGTTGGGGGTGGGGTTGTTAAGGTCATAGGGGTCCCAATGTGGAACCGGACCCTCTTGAGGCGGGTGGTAGGGATAGTTAACATAGGGCGTTTGAACGCCCGCTTGCACAAGACTATCATAGTTCATCCTTGCGTAGTACCCCCATTGTTCAATAGAAGCCTGATTATCATGACGAATACCATCGAGGGTACTACGGAGGGCACTCATATCAAAAGGAGAAGAGGAAGAACAAGAAGATGTCTCACCTCCCCCACTAGGGGGGGAATGGGATGCTCCATTTGGTAGACCGGTTGAGGGTGAGGGATTGCTCCGCGGACTTGATTTTTCCTTAATTCATCGGGGATGAATTTCCGCGCAATCTTCCACCTTAGCGGGTTGGAAGGATCTACCGAAGTGTAAGGGGGATCCGGGAGGACACACCATTCTTCTCCATTATCGACCAAGAGGATAAATTTGCGATTCTGGGTGGTGTAGTTGATAAAGCGTCGGTTGCGGAGTGCAACAATAGAAAGAGCATATGGAGGGTAGCCGACGGCCTCTTCTTCTTTGTTTAGGAACACATGGGGGAGAAAATCAATTTGGTCCTTGTAAGCTCCACCATTCAAAGAAAGGGCAATGAGGGTGATCATGCCCCCCATGTGTATCTCATCACCAAGCCGCCCATCTCGAGTGTCTAACAATCTCGAGATAAAAGTGGTGGAACATTGGAACTTTAAGCGCTGAGGATTGTCGGCCAAGTAAAGGCAAGCTACCTCATCTTTCACCATAGAGCCAAGGTTCGCCTTGAAGAATACGACATATTGAAGGAGCCGGGTAAAGTATCTCAAAGCAATATGAATGATGTTGTTGACCTTTGCGGTGTTAGTGCGAAAAACGGGCTTGGTGGAGATTCTCCGCCACCATTCTTGTTCATTATAGGGGATGCGACACATTGAGGTCATATCGGAGGGTCGATATAACCCGGTTGCTTGCCAATGGAAGATCTCGTTGAGCTCACTCTCGGTTAGGGAATGGTCTTCGTTGAACATGCGGAAGTGAAGAATAATTTAAGATTCATTCCCTTCATCATCTTCTTCAATGACTTCCTTGTGGAGGGAAGCAAGGAACTCCAATGTGACGCGCTCATAGGTGTGAGCGTGGAGGTCAATGAACTCGCCTAAACCAAAGTTTTGTGCAAGCCGGACTACTTCATCCATGATGCCAAGCTTTCTTAAGGTGTTCCCGCATAAGAACCTTGTAGATCGTATAGGACGGTCTATGAGGGTCTTATAGACATCCCAAGAGTTCTTGTTCGGAGCGATGATCCCATGATCATTGATGCCGGGTGGAGGTGGAAAATTGGACGATGAAGATTTACCTGTCCTCTTCCTCTTGGACTTGCCTTTTCCAAAAAGATGCATTATGAATCTACAAAATCACCAAGAACTAACATTAGGAAGATTCAAGCCAAAAGGAGACACAAGAAGCTTGCCAAGATAAAAAGTGTATGCAATGAGAGTAAAAGCCATGAGTTGTGAAATAGATGTAGAAGGTAACAACAATACAATTCAAGGCATTAATGGACACTTATAAACCATGAGCTAAAAGTCCTATGCAAATCAAATGCAAATCCTAAGAAAGCCTAGGCAAAATTGGGCATGATGTCCCCTAAAATTCATGAAATTCACTCAAAACTCATCAAAATCAAACCAAGAACAATGAGTAATAGTCACAAAATTCCATCCAACTCAAGAATTTCTCAATCAAAATGTAGCATGAACAACCTAGTGAAATATTAACATATTCAAGCAAACAAATTGAAATCATGAAAAATCAAGGCATACATGCATATTCATCATGAAACAAGTTCTACTATCAACAACCAACCAATTACAACAAGGAAATCCTAAGGACCACATAAATCAAACAAGCCATGACTAACAATTTCAATCATACCACAATTCATACTTGAACATGTAAAACATGGTAAAACTAAGAGAAATTGAAGAAATGAACTTGAAAAAGCTAGAATAATTATACCACAATTGATTGGAAGCAAGTAGAAATCAAGAAGTTTCAAGTCACTCAAACCCTAGAAATTGGGGAAAAATTGAGGAGATTGTAGGAATTGAGTAGTGGATGAAGATGAAGTGAGAAAGGGAAAAGATTGGAGTGATTTTTATGGAGATTTGAGGTTGAAGGAGGGGTGACAATGGAGTTTTAGAGTGAGAAGGAGAAGAGAAGAGAGAGAGAGGGCCGAAAGTATGAAGTAGGAGTGAGAAAGTTGCGACACTCGCTTATAAATTCTGGGCGCTTACTCCAAAAAGGTTCGGTCGGACCACAGGAAGTTCGGTCGGACCATCAGAAGTTCGACCAAACTTTTGAAAAGTTCAGTCAAACTTTCTGATTTTCCAGAAACTGCCGGATTTCAGCCTAATTTTGACTTCCAGAACAGGAGCGGCCGAACTTTTGGGGGATCGGTCGGACTATCAGAGGTTCGACCAAACTTTTGAAAAACCAAACTTTTGAAAAGTTTGGTCGAACTTCCTGATTTTCCAGAATCTGACAGATTTTAGCCCATTTTGAGTTCTAAGGAAGGAGCTGCCGAACCCTTAGGAGGTTCGGTCAAACTTTTGTAAAGTTCGGCCGAACCTGTTTGGAGTTTGGTCGAACACCCCTAAAATCCTCAATTCTAAAAATTTGCACAAAACTTCTCCTCAAGACACATTAAAATACCACACAATCATGCCAAAAGTACATGAAAATGCATTCCTTTTGAAGGCAAGACAAACAAGAATACCAACACAAACCAAATACACACAAAACCATCAATCCAAAGTTATAGAAAGAAGAATGAAAAACATCAAGAAAATAGAATAGACGAGGGTTAGAAATTCGGGTTGCCTCCCGGAAGCGCTTCTTTAACGTCAATAGCTTGACGACCTCCTCACTTAGGAGCTAAGATTATATTGTACCAACTCAATCAAACCAACATGAGCACCGTTGTAGTAGAGCTTGAGGCAATGCCCATCGACTTTGAACGATCTCAGTCCATCTAAATCTGAAATTTCCACGGCTCCATGAGGGAACACTTCTTTGACGACAAAAGGACCACTCCACCTTGACAAAAGTTTCTCGGGAAACAATTTCATTCTTGAATTGTAGAGAAGTACCTTGTCACCCACAAGAAATGTCTTCTTTTCAATGTGTCGATCATGCCATTCCTTTGACCGTGCCTTGTATATGCTAGCACAATCATAGGCATCCAATCGAAGCTCTTCTAGCTCATGCAAATCCAGTCATCTTTGCTCTCCTGCACTTGCCAAATCAAAATTTATTTTCTTTATGGCCCATTGTGCTCGGTGCTCAAGCTCCACCGGAAGATGACAAGATTTGCCATACACAAGTCGGTATGGGGTTGTGCCTATAGGGGTCTTGAATGCCGTTCTATATGCCCAAAGAGCATCATCAAGTTTTTTCGACCAATCTTTTCGATTCCTTGCAACCGTCTTCTCAAGAATCAACTTAATTTGACAATTGGACACTTCCGCTTGCCCACTAGTTTGTGGGTGATAGGTCGAACCAAACCGTTGATGAACTCCATGCTTCCTCAACATTCTTTGAAAAGCACTATGCACGAAATGTGAACCATTATCACTTACCACCGCTCTAGGAATCCCAAATCTCGGAAATATGACTTTCTTCAACAATTTCATCACTACCTTGTGGTCATTAGTTGGGGAGGCAATGGCTTCAACCCATTTTGAGACATAGTCGACCGCCACAAGGATGTATTGATTCCCATGAGAAGAAGGGAATGGTCCCAAAAAATCAATACCCCATACATCAAATACTTCTAGCTCAAGTATTATTAGTTGTTGAGGCATCTCATTTCGCTTGGATATTTTGCCGGTTCGTTGACAACGATCACAAGTCTTCACAAACCCCCAAACATCCTTAAAGATGTGAGGCCACCACAAACCGTTTTGCAAGATCTTCAAGGGTGTTTTGTTTGTCCCCATGTGGCCTCTACAAGGATCGGAATGACACATCTTTAGCACACTTTGCACTTCTTCATTTGGAACACACCTTCGGAGCAAACCATCTACTCCCCTTTTATAGAGAATGGGGTCATCCCACACATAATGTCTTGCTTCTCTTTTAAGTTTCTTCCTTTGATTCTTGGAGAAATCGGGAGGAAACTCCCCACATGCCAAGTAGTTCAACAAGTCGGCGAACCAAGGAAGCTCTTTCTCATTCAAGACATAAAGCACATCATCTCTCAATTCATCACATATGGGGACCTCAAGACATAAAGCACATCATCTCTCAATTCATCACATATGGGGACCTCATCATCACTTGCTTGCACATTCTCTAAACGGGAGAGATGGTCCGCAAATACATTCTCGGCCCCTTTCTTGTGATAGGACCCAACGAAGAAGACGAGGCTTGGACTCTTTCTTTTCCACAAGGTACCTAATAGTCGCATGATCGGTGTAGACAATAGTTTTGGAACCAATGAGGTAATTCCAAAACTTCTCAAAAGCATGTACCACAACAAGAAATTCTTTCTCCGTTGTGGTGTAATTCTGTTGAGCTTCATTCAAGGTCTTGGACATGTAATAGATCACATGAAGTCTCTTTTCAACTCTTTGTCCAAGCACACCCCCAATAGCTACATCACTAGCATCACACATTGGCTCAAAGGGCAAATCCCATCTCGGCCTTGCACAATAGGAGTAGAAATCAAAGCTTGTTTTAACTTTTTGAAAGCATTGAGGCACTTTTCATTAAACACGAAATCATCCTCCTTTTGAAGAAGAGAATTAAGGGGCCTAGCAATTAGTGTGAAGTCTTTGATAAACCTTCTATAAAACCCTGCATGTCCAAGAAATGATCTTACACCCTTCACATTGATAGGGGGTGGTAGCTTCTCGATTACTTCAACCTTGGCTTTATCAACGTCAATTCCTCTGTTGGAGATCTTATGCCCAAGGACAATTCCTTCCTCAACCATAAAGTGGCACTTCTCTCAATTCAAGACTAGATTGACTTTATTGCATCTTGCCAAGCAATTGCCTAAATTTGTCAAGCAATCCTCAAATGAAAGGCCACCAACCGAAAAGTCATCCATGAATACCTCCATTTCCTCTTCGAGCATGTCACCAAATATGCTCATCATGCATCTTTGAAACGTCCCGGGTGCATTGCATAGACCAAATGGCATTCTCCTGTAAGAAAAAGTTCCATAAGGACAAGTAAAGGTTGTTTTCTCTTGGTCATCCGGGTTTAAGGAAATTTGGAAGAAACCTGAATAACCGTCGAGAAAGCAATAATACTTGTGCCTAGTTAGTCTTTCAAGCATTTGATCTATAAAGGGGAGGGGGAAATGATCCTTTTTGGTGGATGCATTTAGACGTCTATAGTCTATACACATCCGCCAATCGATCACCGTCCTAGTTGAGATGAGATCACCTTCCTCATTCTCAACTACGGTCATACCCCCTTTCTTAGGAACAACATGCACGGGGGAAACCCACCTTAAGCTCAAAATGGGGAAGATGATGTCGGCATCTAGGAGCTTGGTGATTTCCTTCTTCACCACGTCCCCCATTTGAGGGTTGAGTTTTCTTTTCCTCTCTATGGATGGCTTTGCACCCTCCTCCAATGTTATGTGATGCATGCAAATAGCGGGACTAATACCCTTGAGATTATCAAGGGTATAGCCCAAGGCATTTCGGTGGTTTCTTAACACACCACATAACATTCGAGTTTTGTGTTCATTCAAAGATGCATTCACAATAACGGGAAATGTGGAATTGGGTCCAAGAAATTCATACCTAAGGTGTGATGGTAGAGGTTTTAGCTCTACCATAGGCACACCCTTACCTTCCTTTGTAGGGGAAATCACCATAGCATGTTTGAGTGTGATTCCCATGCAAGCTTGCTCAACATTTCCTTCAACATTCTCATCAAGCAACTCTTCATACAACGTCATTTCCTTGATTTGATCACCTATCTTTTCCTTGTTTAACAAGACATTCTCAAGGGCATTGTTAGTAGAGAGCAAGTGCTCTTGCATAGAATTCACAATACAATCAATGGTGTCAATTTTCATGCATTTCTCTAAAGTAGAACTAGGATATTTCAAGATTGCATTCAAATCAAACTCAAGAACCTCTTCACCTACTTTGAGTGTAATTTTAGCACTTTTCACATCAATCAAAGCATCGGAAGTAGCTAGAAAAGGTCTCCCTAGAATTATAGGAATATGCACATCCTCATCCATGTCAAGCACAACAAAATCAACCGGTATAACAAACTTTCCAACCCTTAGAGAAACATCCTCCACCTTACCCTTAGGGAATTTGATTGATTTATCCGCTAATTGGAGGGTAATGTTGGTAGGCAAAAGCTCCCTTATATCAAGTCTTTGGTAAACCGTATATGGCATAAGGCTAACACTAGCCCCTAAGTCACATAAAGCATTATCAATTTGTATTCGATTTATGGCACGAGGAATGAAAAAGTTACCCGGATCTCCTAACTTTGGAGGCATCTTGTTCATTATGATAGCACTACAACTTTCGGTGAGGTTCACCGTTTCAACAACATCACAACTTCTCCTTCCACTCACAATATCCTTTATAAACCTAGCATAATTGGGCATTTGTTTTATGGCATCGGTAAAGGGTATTGAGAGGTGGACTTGTTTCAAGGTTCTAGGAACTTACCAAATTGCACATCTAGCTTGTGTCTCACAAACTTATGAGGATATGGAAGGTTTTGCAATTGTGTTGGTTCCTTCTCTTTCTCTTTTTGAACTCTCTTTTCTTTTTCAATCTCTCTTTCATTTTCAACTCCAACTTCTTTCTCAACTTCATCACCTTTTTCGTTTTCACAACTTCTCTCATCTTCTTGCTCAAACTCACTCTCAAGGGAGGGCTCATTCATGGTCACTCTCTCATTGCTTTTCTTTGGCTCACTCTCCTTCAACAACTTCCCACTCCTAGTAGAAATGGCGTTCACCGGTCTCTTGGGGTCAAGCCCTTGTGGTGGAAGTTTAGAAGTGCTAGTTCCTTCTTTAATGGAATTGGCTAATTGGGAGATTTGGGTTTCTAGCACTTTGTTGTGAGTCATAACCTCATTGAACTTCTTGTCACTAGTGGCCATGAAGGTATTAAACATTTTGGCTTGGCTCTCCATCATCTCTTCTAGGCTAGACTTTTGTGGAGGTGCTTGAGTGTAAAAATTGTCTTGTTGCGCTCTAGGACCTCTCACATTAGAATTTTGAGCATTTTAATTGTTAAAGCCTCTATTACCATTATTATTCCAATTGTTCCGGTTATTAGAACTCCCCCTTTGGTGGTATTAGCCTTGATTCCGATATAATTCCCTTGATTATTATGGTTATGGTTACCATAACCACCTTGTTGGTTGTAGTTACCTTGGGGATTTTGGTCCCTTTGGTTTCTACCACCCCATGAATTTTGGTTATGATAATCATAATCATTTCCTCTTTGATTATAGGAATTTTCCCCTTGCCTTCTTTGATTAGGTGGTAAATATCTTTGATTGTCATTCCTAGGAATTATTATCGTAAGACAAAGCATTGACATGCTCATTTTCAAGTTCATTACCATCCTCATATTGGGGTTGGGGTTGATAATCATAAGTGCAGAAGAGGTGTCATGATCATATGATCCACAATTTTCACAAAATAAACACCCATTTGGCATGTTATTAGATGTAGAAGTAGAAGGGTTAGAACTCATACCTCTCCCCTTAGATTGGGAGGGATGCTCTTGGTGTGAAGAGGAGGACTCAAGCTTCGCCTTAATTGATGTCATCTCCTTGCCAAGGTTGGCGATTTGAGACGTCAAATTATTGATGGCGTTGAGGTGATCAACGGAGTAAACTGCACTCCCTCCTTTGCTTGAGGACTCGCTCTCTCCTTCTTGCCAATCCATGTGGTGTCTTACCACATCTTCAACGATCTCAATCACTTGCTCTTCGGTTTTATTCATGATTGGCCCACCGGCTCTCGCATCCAAGCTTGTTTTGCCTTGAGGACTCAAGCCTCCATAGAAGATTTGTAAAACTTGGTATGTTGGGATTCCATGGTGAGGGCACTCTCTTTGGTACTCCTTGTACCTCTCCCAAGCTTCATAGATAGTCTCACTAGCCCTTTGCCGAAAACCTTGGATCAACGCCCTTGCTTCGGCGGTTTTCTTTTGAGAGTAAAATCTCCCTAAGAAAGCCGTGGTGACCTCATCCCAAGTTCTCAAGGAATTGGGTCTCACCTCCTTTTCAAGCCATTCAAGATCCCTTCCTATTAAGGAGAAAGGAAATAGCTTTAGTCTCACAAACTCTTGAGTGACCCCATTCACCTTGATCGTGTTGCAAATGTGTAAGAGGGCTCTCGTGTTTTGCTTCACTAAATTATCTCCTCTCAATCAAATTTATCATAGCGGGCCGAATCTCGAAACCATTGGGCGGGGTGTTTGGGGGAACAATCCCACTTGAAGCTCTATAAGCTCCCAGTGTTCCCAACTCCTTCAAAGGTCTTTGAGGTGGTGGTTGTGGATCACCCATTTAGTCTTGTTGTTCCTCAAAGTTGAACTCTCTAGTTGATGAAGTAGTTAACGGCCTAAAACCGGATCTCCTTCTTCTTCTAAGAGTTTGTTCAATCTCGAGATCGTAAGGCACCAAAATCTTGTTATGGGTTCTGCGCATGCACACTCAACAAGTGAAATTCGTAGCAAGGCTACAAGTGTAGCCAAAAAGAAAACTCTTTTTGTGTTTTTTTTAGTGAACTAGACTCAAGCAATCAGATAGCAATCAACAACACCGTTCCCCGGCAACGGCGCCATTTTGATGGGCGTTAGAACGGTCGCGAATTCCACACTCATTCAAACACATTTATAAGAAAACGTCTCACAAACCAAGCACAATGATAAGTAAGAGTTCGGTCCACAGGGAACGGGATATAATCACTAAAGATCTTAATACGCAAGCTAGTTCGAAGACTTTTGTTGATTGGGGGTTGGTCAAGTAGACAAACAAACTATTTTTCTAAATCAAGTAATTAAAAGTACTAGGGAATGGGATCCACTCAACCATGGTAATCAAGCATATAGGGAGCAAATAGAGACAAGAGATAGCAAGGACTATATGTAAAACCAACCTCATACAATTAGGAAAACAACTCACACTCCTAAATTTAGATCCCTCATTAGTTTAGCAATAGGAGATACATAATCAAATTGCAATAAGTAATGACAAACGTAATCTACATTTCCATGTCAAACTAAGCATAACATGCCATCAAGCTCCAAATTCTAGGGTAGCTGCTCCTATCATGAAGAACTAATAAGAAATCTCATACAATCAATTTATTCACAAATCAAACATCAATACTTCTCCCAAATTTACTTAATTAACCATTATGTTGAGTTTCACCCAACCCCTAGCAAAGAGGACTACTCACAATTCATTGTGAGTAACATGCAAGTTCCAAGTTGGGATGCTAAGTAATTCTAAAATTGGGGAAAAGTGATTCACTATGGATAAAACTAACATGCAACAACAATTTATCAAGATTAAGAGAGATTCAAGTGACTTACAATAACAAAATAAAGTCAGAAAATAAGTAGAGACAAGTGAAGGAAGTTACTATTGAAGCTTCAAAATGTTGAATAATTGCTGAAAATATGAGAATAATCCTTGAAGTTTGCTTCTACAATGATTAGATTTTTTTGAGTTTCCAAACTAGATCATTGGTGAAGGATAATTAGGTCGTTGGACTAACTACCCTCAACCAAACAATATTTATAAACCTACACCTACACTAAACAAGTTTAGTGGTAAGTAGAGGGTCAAACCACGGAGACGACATAAACACTATCAACACCACCACCAATTAAGCTAGGTCAAAGAGATAGGATGGATAGAACAATAAACAAAATGAGATTAATATTAAGTTAAACTAACACCAAGGGAGAGGGTCAAACATGACAATGATCTTCAATAAAGTTAGGCAATGGAAATGAGTTTACATGCAAACCAAATATCTCATATAAGGCAATACCAAAAATAACATCTAACCACCTATCGGGGTCAAAGGCTTTCCCAACTTAACACATGCTCATACTATCGTCATAAGCTGTGAAAGTTAAGGTTTTTGCATAGAATCGATCACCTAATGGATATCCCTAAGTTACACTATCGTCATAACTTAGTTCAATCCACCCAATTACAACACATGATTGGCCATTCACATGGAGTAATTAGTAAAACATGGTTACAAGGTATATTTAATCACATATAACCAACATTTGTCTAGCCTAATACATTCAAGATTCACCACATGCTATCACCAATCCCTTAGTAAAGGGAATTACTCACTAATCATGAACAACTAACACAAAACCCAACAAGAAGAACAAAGAGAAGCAATTAAACTAAACAACTACTCTAATCAAGCAAGAAGTTAAGAAAGAACAATAAATGAGATAGAGTTTAGAATGCTCATTGAAGTATTGAAAAGGAATCCAAAACAATGTCACTTTGCATCTTCATCTTCTTCAATCCACCATTGAAGCTCTTCACTTTCTCTCTCTAAAATACCCCAAACTACATTACAATGGATAAAAACAAGAATTAAAACTAAATCTAAGTCTAATCTAAGCTAATATAAGAGTGAAGATGATGGAGAGAAACTAGGGTTTTTCCCCACAAAGAGGAGAGAGAAAGCCCCCTCCAAAAGAAACCCCCCAAAAACTTCCCCAAAAGTAGGAGAGAATCGGGCTAAAAATAGAACCGCAATAGAATGGCGCGCCCGCGCCAATCTGGGTTTCGGCCTGGCAGCGACATTCAAATTCAAATATCCATAACTTCTGTTCTAGGAGGCTTCTTGGGGAGTTCGACCTATCGTTGGAAAGCTCTTCAAGTCTAGTTTCCAACGCAATTTGAATCACCGCAATCCAATGTGTAGATCAAAAGTTATGGCTAAAAGAGTGAACAAAGGTCAGTTTTGGAGTTCAGGCCCTTGCGCGCCCGCGCCTCACTTAGGCGCGCCCGCGCCTAATCCGTGCCCAAATCGCGCCTACATTCTGCTTCCTTAATATTTTCAACCCCAATGTTAGGCACGCCCGCGCTGGGTTTGGCGCACCCGCGACATTCTGAAAGCGCGACCCGCGCTGTCCGCATGGCCTTGCTTGCTTGCTACTTAACTTCCTTTGTAGCTCTTCAAATGAACTCCAATTCTCCAAGATCTTCATTCTCTTGAAATCAACTCCAAAAGCCTACAAAACACGAGGAAAAGCACAAAAACATAATAAAGAGAGAAACGAAGCAAAAGGGGTACAAACAAGGGACAAACGTAGAAAAATACCGCGATTAGAGGATCTAAATAGTGGCATAAATGCCACTTATCAATCATCAACTAATTTAATGAACTAAGGTGCTAACTAAGAGAAAGTTTTTGCTGAAAACTATTCTACTATTTTTTCTAATCTCCCCAAAAACGATCTAAAAAGGAACTTAAATAGTCCGTACAAAGTTGGCTGAGATCGGGAAAGGTCCGACCGAACTCTGGGTAGGTTCGGTCGGACTCAGGGTAGGTTCGGTCGAACTCTGGGTAAGTTCGGTCGAACCTTCCTGATCCTTGTTTGGTCGAACTTTTGAGGTTCGACCCCTCCTGCAAAATTGCTGAAAACTGGTTTGACACTGCCTTCTTTGCACCTTGGAGGTTCGGTCAAACTTTTCAAAAGTTTGACCACACCTTGGTTCGACCGAACCTTTCAGAGGTTCGACCACACCTCCTCTTGCACTTCCTTTTCTTGCTTCCTCTCCTTCCCTTTTGCTCCTCTTGCCTTTGTCCATACCTCCATACTTGGCCAGGCCTCCCACCGTGCTTAGGACCGCCATGGAACCTGCAAAAGATAGAAAAGATCACGAGAGCATGGGGATGATAAAATAATGCATAAAGATTATCAAATCAAGCGTAAATAAGCATACTTTTCATCAACACATAAAGAAGCCATAAGAGGAGAAATGAGGTGGAAAAACCTAAGAAAAATAGGAGGAAAAAGACCTAAACACTACCCCTAAGAGTGACATAAATATCACTCATCAGTAATCTATTGAGAATATAAGTTGCGGTCTTAATTGCCTCTCCACGGAGGGATTCTGGTAAGGTAGAGTGACTAACCATACTCCTCACCATCACCTGTAATGTTTTATTGCGCCTCTCAGCTACACCATTCATTTGAGGTGATCCTAACATGGTGTAAAAAGGGATAATTCCACATTCCTCTAGGAATTTTGCAAATAGCCCTGGACATTGTTCACCAGATCCGTCATTTCTGCCATAGTATTCACCACCACGGTCATATCTGACTTTCTTAATTGTTTTCCCAAGTTAATTTTCAACTTTATCTTTATAAGATATGAACACATCCAATGCTTGGGATTTCTCATGAATCAAATATAGGTAGCCATAACGATAAAAATCGTCTATGAACGTAATAGAGTATTGCTGACCGTTCCAAGAAACTATAGGAAATGGTCCACGAATGTCCGTATGTATTAGTTCTAAGACATTTGAAGCTTGTTCGGCTCCTGATTTCCTTTTGTTTGTTTGTTTTCCTTTGATACAATTAATGCATACATCAAAAACTGAATAATCAAGGGAATCAAGAATTTCATCTGACACAAGTCTTTGAATTCTTTGTTTAGAAATATGCCCTAAACGTTTGTGCCAAAGTGATGAAGATTTCTCATTTGCTAATTTTCTTTTGGTAACACTAAAACTTACATGAAAATTTTCATTAGATGAAGCAATAGTATCCAACAAATATAGGTTATCAAATGCAGATAAAGAACCAGGTCCAACTAATTTTGAATTATATAAAAAAACTAACTTTAAGAACAAAGATAACCAGATTTGTCCAATGTAGAAATAGAAATCAAATTCTACCTAAAAGACGGTACAACAAAAGTCTCTTTCAAATCCAAATGATATCCAGTCTTTAATGACAACCTAAATGTGCCTATAGCTTCAACTTCAACTTCCTTGCCATCACCCACAAAGATGTATCTTTCACCATCACTTGGTTTTTTGGCAATTCAGGAAACCCTGCATGGACACACTTATGTGAGTAGTAGCACCAGAATCTAGCCACCAACTGTGTTTAGGTACCGAAATTAAATTAACCTCAGAACAGACAAAAGAAAGAAACATACCCGTTTCTGCACGCCATGCGTGGTACTTAGTGCGTTGTTTCTTCTTGTGACTCATCCCACCACAGAAGAAGCATCCAGATGCTTTAGATTCATCCTTATCTTCCTTATGTTGCTTCTTTTGTGGTTGCGAAACCGCATCCTTACCCTTCTTCCTTTTCTTTCCATCCTTAAAGGAAGATGCCAAGGGAGCACTTTTTGTCTTTTCTTGCTTCAATCTCTCTTCCTCTTGAACACAATGAGAAATGAGCTCATTTAGAGTCCATTTCTCCTTTAAACAGTTATAACTGACTGAACTGTTTAGGAAGAGATATCAAAACCAAATGCATGTGCAAGTCATCAGACAGCTCTAAGTTTAGTGCCTTTAAGTTTGAAGCAATATGAGACATTTCCATAATGTACTCCCTTATGTTCCCTATTCCTTTATACTTTTGGAAAACAAGACTACTCAAGAGAATACTTATTTCTGCCTTTTCTTTTTTTATCAAAACGCTTTTTAAGTTCTGTAAGGAACGATTTGGAATCATCCTCTTCGGATATAGTGCCCCTGAATTATTCCGAAATCGCACGTTTCATGATCATAAGACTCATGCGATTTGAGCGTTCCCAATTCTCCATATTAACCATTTCAGTAGAGGAACTAGAATCCGTAAGAGCAGCGAAGCGCTTAACCCGAAGAGCAAGGTCTAGATCCATGCGACCAAGAACGATCATAACGTTCTCTTTCCAACTCTTAAAGTTTGTCCCATCAAGCATGGGTACAGTAATCAAATATTAACAATAAAATCCTGTCAAACATTAAGCCTTTCTTTGGACCGACTTAACATTCATATGGAAAACCTTATAGTTGTTACATATTTATTACCGTAAGCATGTTTAATTTTCGGCCAAATAATAGCCTTCCTTTGGGCCGACCATTATCCGCATGAAAATCAAACACACACACATCTCAATATTTCAAATAAATTAATCTACACAAAAGAGGTTACTTAGGTAACATATAATCTCAATTAATAAATCCAAAATATGAGACTCGTTATTATTTTTGCCTAAATGTCAAATATGTAAATTTGATTCAACCTTAATACATGTAATTAATCATACTTTTACATAAATTAAACTGAAACAAATATATATATATATATATATATATATATATATATATATATATATATATATATATATTAATATTACAATTAGTCGCATACTCAAGAATTCAATTAAGGGATCGATAACAACTACTAGCACAGTATGTAGCACGCGTCTGATATAGGATATCAGAAAAAATTAACCTAAAGTTGTAATGATAATGTATGTCAACTTTATTTAACGAACCAACAATTGTTGTGAAATTAATTTCATAAAAAAACAAAATTCAAATCATTATCATTGTATTAATCAAATGACGAACGATGAGATAACATATCAGATTACCAAGCACAGTTCACCAAAAATAATTCATATAAGACGAATTACTTTAAACGAAAATATTCTATTAACACATACATACAATACTTCATTTCAACAAAATACACGAAATAACGGCCACATGAATTTAATTAATAACAAGACGCAATAGCTTCATGATATTCGTATCCAATCATACGATTAAACCAAAACTAATGGAATGAAATTAACCGACTAATCTAATATGAATGAGGCTCATGATACCACTTGTTAGGATTAATTCCTATAATAAACTTAAATCTTCATATCAAATTAATCGGTAAATCTTAATTGCGGAAGCGTACCTGATTTCATAACAATTGATCGAACTCCTTCTTGATTATGCGTCTTCTAGTAGATACACACTTTAGGGTTTTCTCTCTATTAATGGGATATAACTGAGAGTCTATTGTATGTACTACTTGGGACCATAACCCTAGATGTCTATTTATATAAACCTCCTTCCTTAATCCGCCCATCATGCATTAGAAAGGGTCCAATGGTCTCTACACATAAAACTAACCCCATACTCTATACAAGACGTGATAAGCTGATGAGTGGCGTTTACGCCACCATTTCACCCTTTTTCACTAGTGAATTCCCTTTAATTGTCACTTTTTTGTACCTTTTCTTACCGTTTTTACCTTTGTTTTAGCTACTTTCATTCTTCCTCGTGTTTTTCCTCTTCTTTTATCTTTTCTTTTGCTTTTTACCCTTTATTTGTTCACTTTGATAGTTCCTAGTACTTGTGGGCGGAATTGGAATTTCTAAGCGGAGTCGAAGTTGCTAGAGTAGCTTGTTCCAAGGAAAGGAGATGCAAAAGGTAGAGGGCGCACTGCCACAGCAAGCCGTGGGCGCGGACAGGAGTGCTATGCCGCATGCGCGGACAGAGATCCTAAGCTGAACACCCAGTTTATGGAGATGACTGGGAGATGGCAAGGAGAGGGCGCGTCCTTGGTGGCCGCGGGCGTGGCGAGCTGAGTTTTTCAACTACGTACCCACAATGGAGGGGCGCGACAGCCTTGCTGGAGAGGCCTCTCCCTCTCCCTCACCCATTTTCTTTGTTTTAAGCAAGAAACTATATATAGTCTTTAGCTTTAATTTCATGACAACTTTTGACTATCATTCACTATTCCATTGAAAAACATTGTAGAGAGAGAACATCAACAATCTAGAGAAAGAAAGTAGCTTAACCTTCAAGTTTCCATTGTTGTAATCAAGATATTTTCAAGTTTTCTTCAAGATTTCATCTTTCCAATACAACTAGTCCATATTTGCTTAATCTTTCAGGTTTAATAGTAGTAATCTCTTTATCCCTTATCTTCTATTTGGTTTTATTGCTCTTATTAGTGTTTATTTCCATAAAGTTCCTTGCTTTTACTTATTTCATTGCTTTTTCTTTGGTTTTGAATCATGTTTAGTTTTGTTAGGATTGAGCACATGTTTAATGTAGTTAATGTGGCTATCTTCCCTTCTCTAGCTTAGATTTCTAGCTAGGGAAGAGGGTGAAAATCATGATTGACTGAGTTTATATTGATGATTGATTGGGTTTTGCCTTGAGTTGATGATTTTGTGCTTATAATTCTTGGAGCTATTGTTGTGCACCTCTACCCCCAATATTTGAGTTCGAGAATAGATGCATGAGAATGATCTAGTTTAGGTTTGATCGATTTCATTAACTTGCTTTGAGTGATTGCATGAGAATGAATCATTTTGAGTAGAGTTTGTACTCCTTGGCATGAATCCATGATGATTATCATAGTTGTCTTAGTAGATCATGATTGGAACCCCCTCTCCCTAGTGTTTTTGATCATATTTCCATTAAAATCTTATCTTTCATCTCTATTTTAGTGATTCTAGTTTAACTCCTTATTTTGCTTGTTTAATCACTTCTTAGTATATAGTTTGATCTTACATATTCTCGAAAACAAACCAATATACCCCTTGTTACTTGCAATAGATTCTTTATTTCACCTTGATTGTGCTATACCCCGTTTCCTTGTGGTTCGACCCTAGCTTACCACTATCTAGTCTAAACTTGATAGAGTTAAGTTAGGAATATAAATTGTTGATTTGATCTAGGATAGTAGACACGACCTATTGTCCCCCAATCATAAGCCCAACAATAATAATTACTTAAATGGATCACTTTGTTTTGGGCTAAATTATATGATAGCGTATAAATACAATCATAACTGTATAGTCCACATACATTATTGTATTTAGGTCCATAAATTTCTTACAAAAAAAGTTATTTAAAAAAAGAAAAACTACCCACATTCCTTATGTACAAAATAAATTATAACTTTGGCTAATTATCTTATAAGTTAGTTACGTAATACTTTAAACAATGAAATTTGTTTTAAAAGGTAATTTAAAATGAGGTCCATTTAAGATTATTAAAGAACTAATAATCTAAATTTCACAACCGATTGTTATATTGTACTTCATAATTTTTGTGAAGACGTTGCAAATGTTATTAAATTACATCAAGATCAGATCCGCCAAAGTTTGAAATTATTTGATGAAAATTATTCATACATAAGTATTCCAAATGTATATCAATCTCCCACTTAGCTACCATATGGACAGTCGTATTTTCCACCGTACAATCGTATTTTCCACCGTACAAACATGACTTCAATTAAAGACATTAATGACAACTTATCCTACAAATATCATCCACTAACGTGAAAATAGCTGCAACTCCAAACTATAACGTGAAAATAGCTACAACTCCTAACTGATTTCTTTCAATTGCTCTAGCCATGCTACTTGCACCACTTTCAAGAGCTACCAAATAGCCCAAATTCTTTCCCAAAATCACCCACAAATTTATGAGCGATAGTACTGTTTTTTATTTTACAAGCAAAATTGGCTAATAAAATTTTAAATTTTAAATTAAATATCAAATGTTATCTATTGACATTAAGAATTTTATCTAAATGTGAAAATTCATAATTTATTCTAAAATAAAAATATTAAATAATAAAATTAATCACATAAATACATAATACTCCGTATATTTGTTTTAAAAAAAATTGTCACGAGTTTCATCTAGTATAATACTCCATATTCTGCATATCTATTAACTATTACTAAAACAAAACGTGATGATGTCATCAATCCGATAAAGCGTCTTAAGTGTCAAGCTCTCATGAAAATTTTCCCTCCAAATTTTCTTATGATGTCATCAATGTATTTTTTTTATTTTTACTTTTTTGCCATTTCCATTTACTTGCTAGATTTTAGGATTAAGTGGGTTTAAAACTAAAAATATAAAACTTGACTTTGGCATCAACATTGTTGTATACTCTGTACTACTTTTGAATCTTTCCAATATACACCAGATATTGATAGATAAATTATATACATTTTTTTAGCTTCCACTCTAAACATATAAGCACAATAAATAATGAAACATTAAATATATCTAACCATCATTTTAGTATATTTTACATAACATCGTAGTAATTATTATAATGCAACATTAAATAATAACCATTTCAAAAAAGGACTATTACATGTTTTAATATTTATACAACAGTTTAAAAAAATAAAAATAAAAATAAGCAAGCCAAGTTGTTTTAAAATGATATCAACAACAAAATATATATAAAGAAATATGAAAAAATTACTTATCACCACCGTACAATGCACGGGTACTATACTAGTTAATTTCCAAACAAAAAGAAAAGGTAAATGATATAAGAAAAGTTTTTTGTTTTTTCCTTTTTTTGAACGGAGATATTAGAAAAGTTAAAGGGGGTAAAGTAGGGTAAAAAGCAAAAACATAGCCACAAGAAAAAACGGTCGGAGTCCTCTCACTCCTTTTTTTAAACCTCCTTTTCCTCATTTGCTCTCTACTCATTTGTTCGACCCTAGTCTTACTTTACTCGATGTCCACCTCTTTCTCATCTCCTTTAAGGTATATTTCGACCCTAGTATGAATCTGTATTGTGCTTTTGCTAATTTTTAGGGTTTTATCAAATCTTATTCGTAATTTGTTGATTTTTAGGGTTTTAGAGTGGTTTTTATTTTGTGTTTTTATTTGGGTTTATTAATTTGTATGATATCTGTTTTGTAAAATGTATATTTATGTATGTCCATTATACCTTTGTAACCACCTTAACATAATTACTTCTCTTGTAATCCCCATGTAAATCCCCCTAGTTTTATAATCTACTTTGTAACTTTTGCATAAATATGACTCTTCATTGCTTTAGGGAGTTACTATACTCATATGTATAAACAATAGGCATTTCCTAATGAAGAAATAGATCCAACAATAATACTCTCTACAACTTCTTCTTTTGTTCTATGTTTAATAATTTCCTCTATTTCATAACACGTTATCAATACCATTACACTACACATATGATTTTAAAAAAAACAATCAATCGGTGATGATAATTGCAATTAATCAATCGAGGTATGTATGTCTATTCTATTATCAAATTATTATTGTATAAAATTGATGGTAGGTAAATAAATCTACGAGCGGCACACATAAGCATAAAATTATTTTGTATATTCTTGACTTTTATATATTGCAATTTCTTTAATTTGATTAAATATTCAAGAAATAAAGTTGCATCCTTTTTTACAGTTGCACTTTATCACGAGGTTTGTATCTTATCGCTATTTGTTTGATTTGTAAAATTGCATGTAATTTAAATTATTTTCATATGTAAGTTTTTTCTTCATCCTATAATCTCATGATGAAACTATTGGTTTAAGAGCACCCTTTTTAGATATATATATTGTGTTGGTGGATAGTGTATATATTATATATTCTTTCTGTGATCTTAATTGTGTATATAAACTAATTAATGTATATTATGTTTTTTTTTGTTCTCCATTTTAAACGTGATATAGATTAATCAATATTATTCATCAATATCGTGTGTTGCACCATTGTTATATACATTGTTTAAAACTCATGTTTAATATACTTGGTTATGATGTTTATAGAGATAGTGATTACATAAGGTAAGTGATTTGGGTAAAAATACCCATGTCACGTGGCCCAATCAGAATGGGACACGTGTCACCTCATGACAGGTCCAATAAGGGCCACTCACTAGTTGACACGTGGCACTCGAAGTCAGCAAGGGAAAACGATGGCCTTCAAGTCCCAATTCCCTAGACAGCCCATTATTCCTAGGTTTCCGTAACCTAGGATGGGGGCACCCAAGACCCTATAAAAAGGAGATGTTCCCACCTAGAGAATACATATACACAGATTCACGGATCCATTCAACACGAAAAAACCAGAGCAGTCAGTGATTGCAGATAATTAATTCTCACCTCAGTGAAAACACCTGATCTCAAAATCCGAGAAGATCTTACTTTACTTTCCGCACTTGTTACATTCTCTGAACACGTTCTAACTTGATCGTCGGAGGCGGAACTCCACCCAACCGGAGTCTCCGTTGTTTTGCAAGTACTGACGCCCAGAATCCATTCTTGGTGTTGTAACTCTCCCAAGGGACACAGGAAACCCCGAAAAATTTCTGTGGGGAGAGTACCTCTAAGATGGCTTCACAAGAACCTGTACCGCCTCCTAATGAGAAACGGCCTACGGCTGAACTTGAGGTCTATTCGAACCATGACACTGATGACGACTTTGAAGTCGAAACGTATGTGGCCGCTGATGGGTCACTCAGAACCAGGCGCACCCGTCCCAAGGAAAGAATGGAACGGGGCGATGATCAGGCTGGTCCCAGTAAATCATCCGGACAACCGTCTAGACAAAAACAGGCGGCAGAAGGTACAACCCCTGTCACTCGAGACGAACTCATGAAATTCATGACTAGTTTCAAGGGGGAGATAAAGGACCTAAGCAACCAGAGGACAGTTGGCTCCAACAGGGGTAAGTCGGCCAAGGAACCTTCTCCCTCTGAGAAGAACAAGCCGGTCAGGGACCGACAGCCAACTCTGCATCCTAAATCAAAGGAGGGGAAGCGGCCCTTGATCGATATTACTAAAATCCGATTCCCTGAGACAGGGAAGAGGAAAGCCATCCGGCACATAGAGCCGGATGGCTAAAAAAAGACATACTCTGATGCCCGGATGTTAATCCAGCAGAAGAAAAATCAACAACTGTCTGAGTCGACTTCAACGTCAAGTTACCCAAACAGCTTTCAGAATACCTCAATGAGGTGTTCGCAATCCAACCGAGAAAGTCGGTCAGGCGGCTTATCCGTCCACACTGGCCCTCAAATAATCCATTTGGCTCCGTATGTGCCTTAGCAGCCATACATGCCGTATGGACAACCTTACATGCAGTCGGCCCTCTTTAGGGGTCAAGCAGCACAAAACGTCCAACCTTTGGACTGGCAGCTCCGTCTGCTAAAACTTGGGGAACAACCTTCTGCGTTCTCCAGGGAGATAACCGAGGCAGCTCAGCCGGCCAAGGTTAAAAATGTTATAGTGGGTACTTATGATGGTACCGCCAACCCAGAAGATGACTAATGGTCTACACCAACCTCATGTACTTACAGGAGTTGGATGATGCCACCTGGTGCCGATGTTCCCGGCTATATTGAAGGGCATCGCCCAACGATGGTTTGGGAACCTGCCAACCGGCTGCATCAACAGCTTCAAGACGCTTGCGTACTTATTTTCTTCTAACTTCTCTATGAACATCCCTGCTAAGAAAACAAGTCTTGACTTGGGAGCAATACAGCAGGGGGATAGAGAAGGGCTAAGGTCATATGTCAGGCGGTTTAATTTAGTGAGAATCCAGATTCAAGGGCTATCTGACGAAGTGGCCTATACATACTTCTTCAAGGGTCTGAAAGACGGGTCGACCATTAAGTTCGATCTCGTCAGAAACAGGGTTGCTACCCTCTAAAAAGCTTTGATGGAGGCAGAAGCCTATATACAGGCGACCGAACTCTGCTCCATCAGAAAGCAGCTGGACTCCAAGAAGTCTGACAAAAAAGAGAGTCGGCTAGCTTAGCCGGCTAAAAAAGAAGAGAATAAAGAGAGAACAAAGCTCTGGGTGGTTGATGACTCTGAACAGCCGTCTTAGAAGAAGAAAAAAGAGTTTAAAAAGTACGTCCCAAAGTATGAGTTTAACAAGATTGTTACTCCATCCTCATGAGATCAAAGATCAGGTAACCATTGAGAAATCAGCTGCTATGAAAGGTTCCGTAAAAAACCGGAACAAAAACAAGTATTGTCATTTCCATGAGGATATTTCCCACGACACCAACGACTGCTATAGTCTCAAGCGGTTTTTGGACCGTCTGGCTGATAAAGGGGTGTTAAAGTCCTACATTTTGAAGTCCAAGGTAACCCTGAGGACTAACCATGGGCAGCCATCCAAAAAGAATGCCCAACCTGCTAATAGTTCGGACACTGATGAGGAGCTAATCTATAAAATAGCAGGCGGCATTGCAGGAGGGGGCCCAACCATCCGGGGCACCAAAGACCATGTTTGGCGGCTGGACGTCAGTTCAGTGGATGAAGGCCAGGCGCCTAGGGACACCTTCTGTTAAGTTATCATCATTGAAAAAGACAGGGGCATGGTTAGGCGACCACATAATGACCCCATTACCATTGAATGCAAAGTGGCCAACCAGAAGGTAGGCCAGATCCTTATAGACACAGGAAGTTCATCTGACCTCATCAGCCACAAGTGCTTGGCAAAGCTGAAGTACAAGCCCGGTAGTATGCACAAGGTATCTCACCCCTTAGTTGGTTTTAGGGGTGGAGTAGTGCATCCGGTAGGACGAATATAATTGACCTACCCATCCGAATGGGGGAGAAGGGAGAAGGACGCCACATGGTAGTCCGGTTCTTGGTCGTTAAAGATTTGATCGCCTATAATATGATATTGGGCTGTCTAACACTAAACGAGTCTAAAGCCGTCATTATTACATCCCTCATGTTGCTGAAATTTGAGAAAGACGACGGGTCTGTCGGCTCCTTGAATGGGGATTAGAATACGGCAAGAGAGTGATATCTCTCATACGTCAAGCCCACAGTGGCCGCATCCAACCAAATTGAAGAGCCAATAGACCTTGATAAAGTCAAGGAGGTTGTGCCTGCTCCAACAGCAGCCGGCAAGAAGAGAAAGGTCGACCAGTTGGTGGCCGTGAAAAAAGAGAAGCAATAGCAATCACTGACCGGGGAACGGTCTGATGAACTCCGTCCCCAGCTGGCTGGTGAACACATTGATATTGCTCTGGACCACACACGTCCGGAGCGTACTGTTAAGGTTGGGACGATTGCTTTTGCGAAGTTGGGTGCAGATTTTCACAACCTCCTGAAGGAATTCAAAGACATTTTTGCCTTTGAAGTGGAAGAGATGCCAAGCATCAGCCCTGATCTAGCTGTCCACAAACTCGTTGTGGATCCCAAAAAGAAGCCGGTTAGGCAAAAGAAAAGAAATCATGGCGAGGAGAGAAGTCAGGCGGCAGCCGCCGAAGTAAAAAAGCTGTTAGACGCTGGGTTCACTCGGCAATGTTACTTCCCAAATTGGGTTGCCAATGTTGTTCTTGTAAAAAAGCCGAATGGTACCTGGCCCACGTGTGTTGATTACACTCATTTAAACAAGGTATGTCCAAAGGACAGTTATCCACTTCCAAAGATCAAACAGTTTGGTTGACTCTACAGCCGGCCATGCCTTGATCAGCTTTATGGACGCCTATTCAGGCTTTCATCAGATCCCCTTGTGGAAGAAAGATCAAGAGAAGACGACATTCGTCACTGATCAGGGGTTATTCTGCTAAACGGTGATGCCGTTTGGCTTAAAATTTGCGCCTGCTACGTTCCAACGTATGATTAATACAGTCTTCATTAATCAAATTGGGAGGAATTTAGAGGCGTACATTGATGACATGATAGTAAAATCAAAGCTACAGACGAATCACCTTGCTGACCTCGGAGAAACCTTCACCACACTAAGGCGGCATAAGGTCATGCTTAATCCCGAGAAGTGTGTCTTTGGTGTTGAGGGAAGTTTCTCGGATTTTTGATTGATCAAAGGAAGATAAAAACAACCCAGAGAAGATACAGGCAGTCATTGACATGAAGTCACCACGCACTATCAAAGAAGTTCAAAAATTAACCGGTTGCCTGGTGGCATTGGGGAGATTTTTCTCAGCCGATCAGGTGACAAGTGCCTCTATTTTTTCCAAGCTATAAAAAATAAGACTATGTTTAAATGGGGGGATGATGTTGAGGCGGCCTTTCAGAAATTGAAGGAACACTTGCACTCTTTGCCAAAGGAGGTGCTTTACATGTACTTAGATGTCTCAGACCATGCTCTCGGTGCTGTTTTCCTTGCTGAGAGAGACGACACCCAACTCCCAGTCTATTTCATCAGCCATGTTCTTCGAAATGCTGAACTACGGTACCCAGCCATTGCATAATTTGGCCTTGCTATTTTCATGGTAGTCAAGAAGTTGAAACCTTACTTCCTGGCACATCCGGTTATGGTCTACACAGACCAACCCCTCAAACGGCTAATGACAACTATGGAGTCATCCGGTAGAATGATCAAATGGGCTATTGAAATTAAAAGCCTTGAAATCTCTTTTGAACCAAGGAAGGCAGTGAAGGGATAGGCGTTTGCCGACTTCATTGTCGAAATGACAAGGCCGGCTGAGCCGGAGAATGTTAACCAAGTTTGGAAAGTATATGTAGACGAAAGCTCTACTATGAACGGCTGTGGTGCAGGCGTTATATGTCGGTCTCCTGAAAGGGACAAGTGCGAATATGCACTACGGTTTAAGTTCCAGGCCTCAAATAACGAGGCAGAATACGAAGCCCTATTAGCCGGTATCCGCATGTCCAAGGCGACAGGGGCAAGAAAGATTGACGCCTACTCTGATTCACAATTAATCGTTAACCAATACCATGGTGACTATGAGGCCACCCATACGACCATGATTAAATATTTGCAGGCGGTCTAAGAAGAGGTTGGGACACTTGAAGAATTTCATCTAAGTCAAGTGCCCAGGTCAGAAAACAATCAGGCGGATGCTTTTTTTCAGCTGGCATCATCCGCCTCCTGTGATACACCTCGTTCAGTCTTTTGGGAAATAATGGACCAAAGTTCAACTTGGATGGATGGCATCCGGGCCTATCTGCTAGATGGCACTTTGCTGGATGCATACCTAGAAGCGGCTGCAATGAAAAAACGTGCGGCCAACTTCGAGATTCATAAAGGAGAGCTTTTCAAGAAGGGTTATTTGCAACCTCTCATGAAATGCATCACCTCAGAAAGGGGGCAAGAGGTTCTAGAGGACCTGCACTCGGGCTTTTGTGCCTCACACATAAGCGGCAGGTCTCTAGCAAAAAGGGCCAGGCGGCAAGGCTATTTTTGGCCCACTCGTGAGGCAGACGCCATGGAAATGGTGAAGAAATGTGATAAGTGTCAAAGATTTGGCAAGCTCAAACACCGTCCGACCACTTATCTGACGGCCATCCACAGCTCAGTACCATTCGCCAAATGGGGCATGGACATTCTGGGTCCATATACGCCTGCTACAGGCAGACGGCGATATGTTCTAGTTGCTGTTGACT
Source organism: Chenopodium quinoa (assembly GCF_001683475.1). Lineage (NCBI taxonomy): Eukaryota > Viridiplantae > Streptophyta > Magnoliopsida > Caryophyllales > Amaranthaceae > Chenopodium > Chenopodium quinoa. The sequence continues at coordinate 1,305,626 of NW_018742372.1, forward strand.
AATTCACCAAATGGGTAGAAGCATAGGCGGTTAAAGGCATCAAGACAAAGGATGTCATTTCCTTCATCTAGAGGAATATTATCACCCGATTTGGGGTACCTATGTCTATGGTCTTTGATAATGGACCTCGATTTGAGACGCCTACCCTCAAGGATTGGTTAGGAGATCAAGGAATCTCTCATTGCTTTGCGTCAGACGGCCGTTCCCAAGTAAACGGCCAAGTTGAAGCCTTCAACAAGCTCATCTCAGACAGCATTAAGAAAAAACTTGAAAGGGCTGGCGGTCTATGGGCGGATGAGTTGCCTCATGTCCTATGGGCTAACAGAACAACTTAAAAAAGGGCAACCGGTGAAACCCCATTTCTCATGGTTTATGGTGCTGAAGCTGTCTTGCCCATTGAACACTATGAGCCGACTCTTCCAGTCATGCTTTATGACGAAGTGGCTAACTGGGAGGCCATGCGGCTAGCATTGGACTCACTCCCGGAACACAGGGGCAATGCCACCTTGCGTCATGAGATTTACCATCTGAGAATGACGAGAGCCTATAACAAAAGAGTACACAAGCGGCCCTTGACAGTAAGGGAACTTTGTGTTACGGAAAATGGAGGCACCCGGTAGGGCCAATGAGCAAGGAAAGTTAGCTCCCCATTGGGAAGGCCCCTACCATATTTATGAAGAAGTGAGAGGCGATACCTACCGCCTGGAAACCCCAGACGGTAGACAGTTAGCCAAAACTTGAAATGTAGATAACTTAAAAAGTACTACTTCTAAGACTTGTACTTTTTGGTAAATAAAAATTCCATTAATAAAAAGTTGCTTTTTATTTTCAATAACTTTTGTTGTTTTCTGTATCCATCTCCTAATGGGAATACCGTCTAAGCAATGTGCAGATGGCCTTATTGAAACATAACATGAGTAGATATAAGCTAAGTCTAAAAACTTAGCAGCTAAGCATTGTTTGTTTTGGAACCTAATGAGGCCAATTGTTAGATGATATTAAAACAACACGTCTGCTCCAACATGAGTAGGCAACCGGCGACGCCCATTCGGGTGAATTCGTCGCAGAGAGCATCTCCCATCCAGGTTGCACATTGCTCTATAAACTCAAAAACAAACGACCCTACCGACTGTCTGGATTAAGATAAACTCGCAGCCGTCTGAATCGATTCAATGAGGCCTAAATAGAGAAGGTTACCGCCTGTTCTATAACAAACGGTAACCAATTACTATCTTAATTAGATACAACATGTTGTTGCTTGGAGGTAATACAAACGGTTAAATTGGAAGATCTAAGCTAAGTCCAAAACTTAGCAGCTAAACATTTAAAGCAACTAGATATGGTCAATGGTCGTCTGCTACTAGACGATAATGTCAGCTCCAACAAGAGCAAGACATCCGGCAAAGACTAATTAACCCATGAGGGCTAACTCACAGCCGTTTGACATGTATGGAACATAAACGGCATAACAAAACCGCATGTCTTATTGACACCAGCCGGTAACCGGCCGTCATTCCAACTCGGATTAAATTCTCTCAAATCCGGTCAATGACCGTCTGATGTTCTATCCGGATGCTCGATGGACGACCGTCCGCTTAATTTGGGGCAATCACCTTAGTGATTGATTGTCCTAGATATTAGTCAAACTTTTGCAGGTATAAAAAATTTCTAGTTCAATCCACCTACTTTTGAAACCAAGCGTACATCCGTCCAGGGGCAAATACATCCGTTAAACCGTGTGCATCATGCTACGCACTTAGCAAAATATATGCATATCAAAAATCGCAAAAATTAAAGCAAAATTGATAAAACCGACTCAGTCGACTACTTCATAAAAATTGAGCAATTGTCAAACCGGATCTACGTCCGGGGAGTTAAAACAGACTGTACTTGTAGGCCAAGGCCCAGACTCCATACTCAGCATACGGATGTACAAGGTCCTAGGCCATCTTCATTCGGTCTTCGTAGTCCTGCTCATTCTCCTCTATGAGGCGGCTTTGCTCAGCTTTTAGAGTTACCCTGAAGTTGCCTGGGAGGCGGCCATCTCATTCTTTAGAAGGTCAACGTCTGCTCGGAGAGTGACATTCTCCCTATCAGCATTCTTCAGAGATTGGAGGTCCGCCTGAGCATTTTTGAGCTCCGCCTCCAGATTTGAGGCCTTCAGGTTAGCCTCAGCAAGGGCAGTCGTAAGCTGCTTGATGGAGTCCGCCTGTGACATTAGCTCAGCTTTAGTCTCAAGTTCATTTATTGTAATCTAATACTGAGCAACGTCAGTGGACTCAGACGCCTGTTTTTTTAGCCCGCCTTACCTCTTCCTACTTTCGAGCATACGGCTTTTTCAGCCCCTCTACTCACAACATCGTCTGTATACATGAAAACGGTGTTAGAAAAGCAACAAGCAATATACTTAAAGAAATGTGAGTAAAGCTATTATACCTCAGACAGCAGGGATAAGATGCGATTAACATTTAACGCCTGTATCCCACGGATGGCCTCCTTGTCCTCCTTGGGAATAGACCTCAGCATGGTCTTGGAGAACTGCTGCACATCCGGCCACCGGAGGGATTGATCTACATCAGAAGGTAGATATGGTGAGAAAGCTACATAAGCGCCACCAACAGACTGTCGGCTGCCTGAAGAACCCTCTGATTGTAGCTGTGAATGTGATTTGACCCGCATGGGCCAACCAAGCTCAAAGGGGGAGTTGATGGAATCAGCAGTACATTAGGGATAAGGCTGAAGGCTCAGATTGCCTATAGTCGCTGCAGAACCGCTTGCAGCTTTGGGTGGCTTGCCACCCTTCAGCACCTCAAAGGCACCCGGCTTGTTAGTAAGGTCTATCCCTAGACTAACATTTTTTATACTCTTTTCCCCAATGGTCAGACGGCCCTTCCCAACCGGAAGCTCAGAAGCCGTCTAAGCAGAAGATAATTTTCTGGACTAGGTAGAGCTAGTGACCTCGTCATCCGGCCTCCGCTTGATAATCTTGGAAAGGGATCTGGGAGCCCCCTTGTCTCCATCATGTAAAAGAACTAGAAGTTAAGCATATAGTCGGAAGCAGGCATTAATCATACAGTCGGTTCATAACCGTCTATAGACATAAACATGCAATGAGAAGCTGGGGCAGGCGGTCTATACCTGGCCCTTAGCCGCTAGTGCGGCTTTCTTCTTCTCCGCATTTTCCCTGCGGATGTCCGCTGCAGAACGGGCAGGCGTCTTATCTTGGGAAAGCATCCTTCTGGCGGTCTCTAAAAAAGAACCGTCTTTCAGATCATCAAGCAGACGAAAATAAATCATGTTAGAAACAATAAAGATGGCATAACATTGCAGGATGCATGCTTTACATACGTTTGTCAAACATGGTACTCAGACCACAGGCGGAAAGAAACCCCTCGTCTCTCAGCCACTCATGTTTGGGTACCCAGTTCTTGGGTACATTGATTAATTCGACGGATGAGAGGGGGGTTGTTGTAGTTCAAAAAACCCCGGCTCTATTATTCTTTCATAGTCTTCAGCCAGAACCTGTGGGAGTTTACACTTCTAACCCAATAGATCCGGCTTTTTGTTGTAACAGCGATATTCTAAGTTATCTCGCCGTTTTGGGGCAAAAACCAGGTAGAAGCGGTCCTTCCAATCAGACCACTTAGACGGTAGGCCCTACATCTTACACGCAGCAATGTAGCCCAAGATATTAACTTAAGAATTTGGGGTTAACTGCCACACTCCCAGGCCATATCCTCATAGGATAGCCTTGATTGCATCGTGGAGGGAAGCGAAGACCGGCTAGGAAGGCCGCCTCATAGTAGCCAAAGTAGTTTTTGGCATTCTGTTGGTCATCCTTCCAGGCAATGGTACCCAATTCAGGCGGCACCCAGATGTCATAACCCTTGCCAAGAGGATGTTTAGACTTAAAAACCTCCAGGTGCTTTTCCATGTTTGCCCTGTTTCTCTCAGATACATGGTGATGTGAATTTTAGTCCTAAAACTAAAACACATAAGGATATGAATCAAGCTTAATTCTATACAGGAAAATCCACCAAGAATTAAACAAGAGACTAGATTGATTAACTAAGAATCCACCTAATTAAACAATTCTATACAAATGTTTTAACTAAAACAAGCAAAACAACAATTGAAATCCATTAATTAAACTCAAGTGTTAAAACTCAAACAATGCAATAATAATCTCTATCTAAAGCCACAAAAATTACCCCTATTTATAGACATAGGAGGCAACTAATTCTACTCCTACAAGGACTAGGACAAACCCCTAACCTTGTTCCCCAAGTATCCTAACTAGCATAGAATTACTACTTCTAACTAGAATAGGAAAATTTATCCTAATCAAACTCTAATTAACTAACTAAAAACTTTCCTAAAAACCTTAAGAAGTTTATAGCAACTAAATGACAGAAGTTTAATCTTATCCTAAGTGCTTAAACCAAGAAAAACCCTTTCAAGTGAAAGGTAAAAACTTGCAAGCAAAAACTCTAGAAATAAACTAAGTCTTTAAAATCATTCTTTTCATATCGCCGCCACCACACCACCACACGCACCACCCCTGTTGACACGTGCCACACCTGCGTGTAGCTGGGCTCAGTCCAGTGCCGGGAAGCCGGTGCGTGGGCCCCATCTTGGCGCATGGCCATGGTGCTCCTCACCGGAAGTGAACTGCTCCATTTCATCTTCTTTGCAAATCATGCTTCCTTCTTTCCCTATTGAACTAATGGACCTTTCCTTGTTTATTTCTTTGTTTGGGCAGCCTATAATGAAGCTATTTGGACCTTCTAAAAGTGTCTTGGACCCTTCAAAAGAATTAGCCTCTTGATTCACATCACATGGATCCGGAATGGATCCCCTTCATTGTTCCACTTTAACCTCTCTTCTGCCTCACTATCCTCAACCGGAGATAGTGAGCTACTGCTCTCCTCAGAGGTAGACCAAGAGGAAGTCTCACCCCCGCCTCTATTAGAGACAGCCTCATCCACCTCCTCAAAGCCAGACATAGAGGCGGCTTCTTCACCGTCTCAGTCCTCTAATTCAAGGATCTCGTCACTAAGAGTGTTGGGTGCACCCGGAGGGGATCCTCTTTCCTCTTCAGCCTAAGCTACCTCAGGCGGCACACCTTCAGTGCTCTCTTCCCTATATTCTGGATCTACAACCGTCCATCTTATCCGAGCCATAGTGTCCTGCATAGACACGGAGACGGTCGAATTTGGAGATGAACAAGGGTGATCCAAACACCCAGAGACGGCACCCCCAGTCTTAGACTCAGCCGTACCAGGGGACCGACTGCCTCCTGAACTAGGTTGTGCCGTGTGTGCTGTTGGTGAACCCATTTATGGAATGATATGTACACAAATGGAAAAAGTATGAAAGAGTTGAGAATAGGAGAGACGGTACCTCTAAGATGTTTCGAAAACTGAAGTCAAGTGTTGACCGGCTGTAACAGGCAGGCAGAAATCACGCAGCTGCTTATGAGGTGCACAGACGGAAGACCGGATGTACCCACTTGGAAAAGGAGAATTATTTGGAAAGTACCCAGGCGGTTCTCAGAAGTTCTGTTTGTTAGGTGGACAGACGGTTAACTGGCTGTAACCACTTGGAAAGCAAGAGAATTATGGAAAGTACACAAACAGTTCAGATTTTCTCCCGTTTGTGAAATGCACAGATGGTAGACTGGTTGTATCCAATTGAAAAAGAAGGCAATTGTCTGAAAGGTACACAGGTGGTTGTCAGAAGCTTTCTTTCTAGAGACGATTCACTCTCTTTCTAAATCTTGGAAATGTCCGAAAAAGAGGAAGGTAAAATGCTATTTATGGAAGGGTAATTTCAGGGGCATCCCCGTAATTTCCCCAAAACGTGAACAGTTGAAACTATTCACCAACGCCTAAGTGACAAGTGTCACAGGCGTCACATAGCACGCCACGTCACCCCTGTGAGGGGCAAATGATCTGGGTAAAAATACCCATGTCACGTGGCCCAATCAGAATAGGACACGTGTCACCTCATGACAGGTCCAATAAGGGCCACTCACTAGTTGACACGTGGCACTCGAAGTCAGCAAGGGAAAACGACGGTCTTCAAGGCCTAATTCCCGAGACAGCCCGCCATTCCTAGGTTTCTGTAACTTAGGATGGGTGCACGAATCCCAAGACCCTATAAAAGGGAGATGTTCCCACCTAGGGAACACATATACACAAATTCATAGATCCATTCAACACGAAAAAACCAGAGCAGTCAGTGATTGTAAATAATTAATTCTCACCTTAGAGAAAACACCTGATCTCGGAATCCAAGAAGATTTTACTTTACTTTCTGCACTTTTTACATTCTCCGAACACGTTCTAACTTGATCGTCGGAGGCGGAACTCTACCCAACCGGAGTCTCCGTTGTTGTGCAGGTACAGGCGCCCAAAATCTAGTCTTGATGTTGTAACTCTCCTGAGGGACACAGAAAACCCCGAAACAGTAAGGAAAGATTATATTACACTATATATTCAATTCTTTAGACTCCAATATGACATAGTAATATGTACATTATGTCTTATGTGTATACTATATTTTAAGCTGTACTTTATTGCAATATTCCCTACAATCCTATTCCTTAGTTTTGTGTGATAAATCAAATCCCACTCCTAAGATTTATTATCCATGTTGTTTGATTAAAATTTTCGTTTTTGATGATGAAGAAGATTAGCCTCAAGTTATATTTGAATGGTAGATTATAAGGTAGATCTAGGTAATTTGGTATTGGCGTGATAAGAACATTTCATGATTTATGAGGAACCTTATTGAGGTAATGGAGGACATATGATTTCTATACTATTTCCTAGAAAGGGTGACTTTTTAATTAAAAGTAGAGTATGCTATTACATTGTTATTATAATCATGTTTTACATATATTAGTTAGATCGATTAATATGAGTTGGCATAATTCTTTTTAAAAGTTACTCCTACTTGTTTGAAGCATATATATGCTTCGTATTAATAATCTAGTTCACTACTATAAATTACTATTATATATGTTGTGTTACAAATGTAACCATTGAGCCTACCTTTAATTAAATGAAGTGATTATACCATATATATACTTCTTTTGGTAGAAGATCGTTTCATTGTATACTTGTCTAGAGTATGTAGAGAATTATCAAATAATACTATTAGATTATATTATTGGAAAAAGTCATAGATAGATATGAGATTAATATATACGGGCCTAAAGTTACTCACAATGACAAAGGAAAAATTACATATTTTCCTAAGGAATAATAAAAGAAAAAAATGACTAAGAAAATTAAATTAGTTTCTAAAATACGTTGACAATATGCTCTACTTTCATGGAAGTACTATGATCTTGTAGAAATAATATTGATATTTTTAAGAAAGTTTATTTTAGATAACTAATATGTTATCTATTATTAAATGAACAAAATAATGAAATATGGGTAAAAGGAATGTTGATAATTCCAACCAATTATATATATACTCAATCCCAGTAGTGAATGTGAGATTATTTGATAGAAAGGATAATAACAAGCATGATTGCATGATATTTCTTAATTACAATTCATTTGAAAGTCATGAGCAATTCAAATGTGATAAAAGGTTATCTAATTGATAATGAAATATTATATTATGATTTTAAGAAACTGTATATGAGAGTCCATATATGACTCTACAACAAATTAACTTGATTAATCTATTTGTTATACCCATGCTTATAAGCGATTGTGATTCAATGATTGATACAACTGAGCACGAGGAACATAATAAGAGTTTATTTGAATTATTATATATATCTAACCATGCATATTTATGTATACACCTCATTATAATAAGTTTTAAAATATGTGTGTATGAATACTTTACTTGATACATGACATTGTCATGATACTAAAGACTTAAATGGTGCAAGGTATTTTTAAAGGTTGTTGAATTTTCGTTCCCCGTATGTAAGGTTTAGAGGGATATTACCTTATTTTATGTAATCCTTGCACATGACCAATATTATGTTATATTAATGGTCTGTTTAATTGGTATATACATTAGCTTAAATGTCAAAGAATATAATTATTAAATATTTACCATGACACCATCCTGAAGGTGGATATGAATGAATACCATTGTCTATATTAATAAGGCATTTTTGAGAATAGTTATATCAAGTAAAAATTGGTATATGCCAAGATTTTATGATGCTCTTGAAGAGTAAAATATGTTTGATTAATAACTTTGACATGTATCAAGATTGTTAATTGATATTTACAATTGGTGACAGGTGATTAGATTAGGTCGTTGGACTAACTATCCCTCTACCAAACAATATTTTTATACCTAAACCTACACTAGACAAGTCTAATGGTAAGTAAAGGGTCGATCCGCAAAGACGGCTAAACTATCGTCAACACTACCACCAACTAAGCTAGGTCAAAGGAGATATGAGGGGTGGATTAAAACAAAAGATGATCTAACTAACTACGGAATTAGAACCTAAGAAATAAAGTCACTAGCAAAGGGGAATCAAGCATAATTAATGTGACGAGCACAAGCATAGCAATAAGCATGGACATTCGCAATAAAATGCAAGGGGCAACTCTTAATCATCTAGGTTTCTCCCGAGCACGCTATACAATTAAACACCCAATCCTGGCCAAAGGCTCGTGATCAACTCAAGCGGATCTCTTCTACCTAAATAGCTCTTTTCCAAGAAACTAAATAGGGTAGCAATTAAATCATGCATTCAATTAGCCAAAGTGAAAGCAAGCATTAACACACCTCAATGAGCACTTCCAAATCATCAAGAAATAACCATACACACCGATATACTAGCACTTATCAAACGCAAACAAACACTATTGATTATCTAATCGGTCAAGTAGTTGGAATTGGAGAATTGCCTAACAACCTAGGTCACTCTCGCACACACTAGGCCATTAGACTCTCAACCCCACCTATGAGGTCGTGGTCAACCAAGCAACGAAATTCTTCTATTAAACTAGCTCACTCTCGCACAACTAGCATAATAGCGATTGAATCATGATATCGATTGGCTAAAAAGACACCAAGCATGAAGCCCTTCATTCTTAGTTCAATACACCAACAATTCCCATCAAACCATCAATAAAGTGTTCATTTTGCACATTAATCAACAATCATCCCTAACCCTAGCTAGGAAACTAAACTAACATGACTAAACCAACAAGACAAAGAAACTAACACAAACTAAACTAAAATGAACAACTAACATGAACCAATAAAGAAGAACAATGAAGAAACTAAGAATAAGAACAATGAAGAACAAGGGAAAAGCAACAAAGAGGAAATATTGAAATAATCAACTACTCTAAACATTCAATAAACAAAAGAAAGAAATAAGTAAGGAAAGCAATAAAATTGAGATAGAGTTTAGAATGCTCATTGAAGTATTGAAAAGGAATCCAAAACAATGTCACATTTTGCATCTTCAACCTCCTCAATCCACCATTGAAGCTCTTCACTTTCTCTCTCTAAACTACTCTTAAACTAAATTACAAAACAAAGATTAAAACTAAATCTAAGCCACCATCTAAGTGGTGAAATGATGGAGAAAGCAAAGGGGTTTCATCTCCTCAAAGAGGAGAGAAGACCCCCCCTAGGAAGTCTAATAAGTGCTCTATTTATATTACAAGAAGAGAAAGAAAGAAATCCAAAAATTAAGCTCGTAAAAGACCCAGAAACCCGCGCCCGCGGCGGGCATGGCCGCGCCCGCGGTACCCAGAGCCGCGCCCGCGGCAAGACATCTCCAGAAAATTGCAAAGTCGGGAAAAGCAAAGGGCCGCGCCCACGGAGCCTGGCAGCGTCTTGCAGATTCAAATGGCCATAACTTATGTTCTAGGAAGCCTCTTGGGATGTGAGACCTACCGTTGGAAAGCTCTTCAAGTCTAGTTTCCAACGCAATTTGAATCGCCTCAATCCAATGTGTATATCAAAAGTTATGGCTGAAAGAGTGAATAAGACTCGGTTTAAGGCCTTCTACGAGCTTCAAGCTTTCTTGTCTCAAGCTTCTTAGCTTCTTTCTTAGCTTCAAGCTTCTTCTATTGAACTTTCTTGCCTTTTCTCGGGTCATAAGCATCGAAGAAATTTTCAAGCACCTACACAAATAGACCAAGAGAGAAAAGAGTGAAAGAACACATAGAAAAACATGCAAATCAAGCTAGAAACCGAGCAAAAAGCATATTATTCACAACTAAGGCCTAAAACCATAAAATAAGACAAAGATAACTAAAACAAGACTAAGAGGAATAGAAATAACAAAGAAACACCGAAATAAACCTAAAACTAAGGGAGAAAAAGGCCCTAATATGTGTCATAAATGACACTTATCAACAATAAGTTATCATCAAATAAAGTATAATTAATTGATTGTATGTCTTGCTAAAAAACACATGTTGACATTCTTATATAACATCATATGTATGTTTATGCATAACAATTTGTATAAAGTTATCACTAATGTTATTAGAATAATGAGAAATTAGATTTGGAAAAATTATTGGATGTGATAAGTTAGGCCATCTGGGTTTAATGTACCCACTATGAAAAATTAAACTTTTATTTGATATAAAGAATAATAATGTGTTGACTTTATTTCATGTCACATGTATTAAATAGATTGAAAGTCAAGACATTACATAGTGATTGAACACAATTTGAATCATGTGATTTTTTTATAGTTTGATTTGAAAAAAAAATCAAGAGATAAGTATTGGCTTTGAACAGTACAACTTTTTATGCAAACGAGTAATAGATGATAAGAAGTTCATCACAATAACTTATGTGTAGCCAAGAATTAGGTGACTAGAAGATCATCATATATAGTGGTATATATATTACATACATAAAAGTAATTTTATTACTAAATAAAATAATCTCTGGATAGGGGATATCGTATGTCAGCACATAAGAAATAAAATAAAAAGAGACAACTGCAAAATTCATAACTCCCCATTAATATTGATCTCCTGAAGAGAGTAAAATTATGAAATATTTATCGAAAATGCATTTGAAAATCTCATTATTCTCCAGAAGAGATAAAAATTTGTTGATTATGGTTCTCTTAAAGGATAAATTTGTTACACATGAAATTATATTCTAATTTGGTCAAGAATTTAGTGCCCCTATATTTGAGACATTTTACCAACTTAGGGGGGAAAAATTAGAATAAGTTGGAAAAATTCGAAATTATTACTTGATCCCCAAAATGGATGATTTGAAAAGTTTGTTTTATGCCAACTCTATTTATATGTTATCAAGATATGTTGTACATAACTCTATGATTTGATATGTATTCAGTTATGACCCATCCAGAGGCATAGAAGATACATATTGGTTATAGTGATATTATGTGCATACTTTGAGATGAATCTTGCCAACATTTACTTGAATCTTTACACCTGAAGTGTAGATTATATGATCGGTTCCAATATTAAAATATGATACATTGCAAGATAGTGCAGTTGATAATTTTGAAGGGTACACATTAATAAAATAATATTGTATGAGATGCCACAAAAGTGAAATATATATCTGAATTATATAAGATGGCCTAAAGTATGAGCAAAGTATATGAAAGAAGCATTCAGATATCATTACTTATAAGCATGCGAATATTACATGAAAGAATTTTTATGATACCGGTATATGATGGAACCGATATAATTTTGCATATGTACTTATTACTAATGGACTAGTGAAGAGGGGATATGAATTATACGTCCATTTTGATGTCGAAATAATTATGATTATGAGAAAGAGCTCATGGACCTGAAGTCCAACAAAATATGGATCATAAAAACCACATTGTACAATGTTTTACATTTTTGAGTCTTACATTCATATGCATGTGTAGGAAGTAGATAAATGCATCATTTATATGTATCATTAAGTTCTATATTTTATCATTGTATGTTTTTGCTTTTATATAGCTCCCCATTTCATATTGCATTTAGAAATTATTTTCAAAATTATGATTTGATATATCAATGAATATGCATGCCAACCATTGTAAAAATAATTTGCATGTTTTATGAAAGCATATAAGAAGATTTTCAAACTCCAATTGACTAATGGTTTTAGAAGCATTTAGTGTTCTAATAGCATGTTATGAGCCATGAATGATATTAAGAAGGGTTTCCAAGAACTTAGACATTGTTTATTTATATGTCTATCCTTCAAAAATTTACTTTTGAATATTGTAACATTAATGAGATATAATCCAAAACTCTAAAAGATTATTTTGGACTGAATTTATGACATCTCAACCTTAAGTTGAGCATGTGAGTGTTATAATATTTTATTGTTTGTATTCTTAAGAAAACTCTCAAATTAAATATAAAATGTATAAGGAATTGCAATTATGAAATACTTATCCGTGTGAATTATTTTGTTCTGGTCCGGAAGAACCAGAAGCGACGCTTTGAGATGATTTATGTTACCGACAATTCTTATTTAATTTTACAGTGATGATATCCATATGTTTATGAGTGTTTGATCAAATGTTGATAAATTTCAGCTATATATATATATATGTATACATATATATGTATATACATATATATGTATATATATATATACATATATATGTATATATATACATATATATATACATATATATATATATACATATATATATACATATATATATATATATACATATATATATATACATATATATATAAGAAGGTACAAGTAAGTCAAATATATATATATGTATATATATGTATATATGTATATATATGTATATATATATATATATAAGAAGGTACAAGTAAGTCAAATATATATAAATGAATAAGAACCGTAATCTTTTATATGAAGATATGTGATATTATAAAGATATATTTATTTGGAATTTTGGCAAAAACATTGGTACATAAGAAAGAGATCTATTCATCATTATCAATGAAGATTTTGCTGCTACATAGAGAAGTTCCTTGTGTTAGTCTTCGACTCATTGCATTGACGATCTTAAGTGATGTAAAAGTTTGGGGGGAGAAAATACGCGCTACACTCTTTTTCCCTTAACCATGGTTTTGTCCCACTGGGTTTCCCTAATAAGGTTTTTGATAAGGTAGCATCTCAAGCGTATTAAGAAAAATGATGTACTCTTTTTCTTTCACTAGGTTTTATCCCACAGGGTCTTTCTTAGTAAGGTTTTAACGAGGCACAATCTTCAATATGAATATCCAAGGAAATATTTATGCGCATTAGCATCATATATTATTAGATTATGGACATCAAAGGAGGAGTGTTGTAAAATGTATATTTATGTATTTCCATTAAACCTTTATAACCACCTTAACATAATTACTTTATTTGTAACCCCCATGTAACTCTCCTTACTTTTATCATCTGCTTTGTAACTTTTGCATAAATGTGACTCCTCATTGCTTAAGGGATTTATTATACTCATATGTATAAATAGTAGGCATTGCCTAATGAAGAAATTGATCCAACAATAATACTTTGTACAACTTCCTCTTTTGTTCTATGTTAATAATTTACTCTATTTCGTAACAGTTTGTTGTTTATTAGTTGTTGTTGGATTTATTAGATTAGGGTTTAGGGGTTTTGTGAAGTAGTTTCATCAATCTCTTTCCTCCTTTGTTGCAGCCTTCACATTCAAAGCTACCATGCCGAAGCATTACAGACCAGCGGTCAGCTTTATCCCTCTACTCTAACCTTATTGTTTCTTCACATTCAGTTTCTTCACATTCAGTTTCTTCACATTCTTTCAATGCCTCACATCATTCTCACCATTTTTTCAGGGCAAGAAAAAGGAAGGTAACGCCGCCAAATACGTTACTCGTTCTCAGGCTGTCAAGAGTCTCCAAGTCACTCTCCCTCTTTTTAGGTCTGAATTTCATTCACTTTTTTTATTCAAACTTTTTTTTTGAATTTGAGTTTCTGTACCTTAATTATTGTATGCATTGTGTTTTTTTTTTTTTTGTTAAAACCCTAAATTTTAATGTTTTTTTTCGCAATTTATAATATTGGGTTTATCTTCAATTGCTATGAAATTTCTGTTATTGGAGAGCTAGTATGGTATAATTTCCAGAATTTATATTGGTTATAGTTATTAATTGATAATGAGAATGATTGTGGAGGGAATCAGGGAATTGGGAATTTCTCGATTTGTTGGAGGAGTAATTGGTTTTGTAGCTGCATCTGTTACGTTATTAATTTGATTAATGCTTGGTTCTCCAGGAAAATATGCATTTGGAAGGGTATTTTCCCTCGTGATCCGAAGAAGAAAATAAAAGGGAATCATCAGACTTATTATCATACTAAGGATATATCTTTCCTTCATCATGATCCACTTGTGGATATACACCGTGATATTAGGGCGCATGACAAGAAGATTAAAAAGGCTTTATCGAAGAAGAATAAGCCCCGTGCTGTTCGTCTTGAAGAACATAAACCTTCTTACAGTTTAGATAGGCTTATCTTAGAGAGGTATGTATTTGTGTTTATGACCTTGTTTGGTTTATAGTGTTTTCATCGATCTCAATTTCTTGTTCTGTGTGGTGATTAGGTACCCGAGGTTTATTGATGCACTTGGGGATTTGGATGACTGTCTTACTATGATCCACCTGTTTGCTTCTTTGCCAACATTACAAAATGAAAAAGTTGATGTAAAACGTATCCATAATTGCCGTAGGTCAGTAATGGTGATTTATTTTTCTTTGTTTGCTCATAATATTTACCTTCTCATTGCTTAACTTGTCATTGACTCATTGACTTTCATACTCATGTTTTGTCGGCTTTGTTTAGGTTGAGTCACGAATGGCAAGCATACATTTCTCGAACCAACAAGTTACGCAAGACTTTCATTTCAGTGAAAGGCATCTATTATCAGGTACTTTGGCATGTCTTGACAATATCTATTTCCAGTCTTAATCAGGGTATTGAATTTCAGCCACATCACTGCACTGCTACTGTAGCGTAAATGTGGAGCTTACCTTAGCTGTGATTTTAGGCTGGAAAAACTTGAAACATCTGCACTGCCCGTAATAGTGGCTCTTTAACTTATATTGCAATTGTGATTGAATCTGAGATTTAATACCTTGGTTGAATAAATCCAACATCGATTCCTTTGATTTTACACCATATTTTAAGTCCTACATAGTTTATATCTGCTAATCATGTTCAAATTAACTTGTATATGTGTTAGGTAGAGGTGGATGGACAAAAAATAACATGGATTGCCCCTCATTCAATTCAACAAGTCGTGACTGATGATGTTGATTTTAATGTCATGCTAACCTTTCTGGAATACTATGAGGTAACGATGCTTCAGTTTCTTTTCTGTCTTTCCTATTTTGGGTTTATGGTTATTTTTTAGCTATTTGGACAGAAAATATCTAACTGTGCCAGAAGTAAAACTGAAATACCTGATTGTACTGCTATTGATTGATTTACTCCATGACTTGCATCAAGTAAACAGTATATCTATAGATTTTGGCAGTTTGTGGACTTTATTGGGATTTGGCATACTAAAAAATAATGCCAGCCTCTCTGTGCTTGTAATCATTATTTTTTATTATTATTGCTGCAGACTCTTCTTGCTTTTGTGAACTTCAAACTTTACCACTCCATAGATGTGAAGTACCCACCAATTCTTGATCCTCGATTGGAAGCATTAGCAGCAGGTAACAACCCCTTCCGAGCTCTCTCCCCCTCCTCCCCTTTCACTTAATTAGACATTCTCAAGACTAGTAGTGTTAAAATTTCCAAAATTGAGCCAATGTAAATACGCCTTTGTTGAATCTGCAATAGTATTAAATATTCCATGGCCTGAGATAGTTACATGGAGTCTTAACCTGGGTTAATATGGTATTAAATTTGGATTAAGTGAGTAAATTAGTCCTTTTTTAAGACAAGGATGGAGTAACTTAAATCCATTTTCACATCTATTTAGTGAAACTATGTAAAGTACCGATGTGTGGGCTTTAAGGAGTAGTAAAGCTTTTAGTTTTCTGATTTGCAAAAGAATCCTTTGAAAATTGTAGCGTTTATTGTTATGGCTTTATAATATTTTTAACTCAACATGTGAAGTTTGTTAGTTTTCATGTGTTCTATTACTTCTATAGCTGTATGTAATATTAAAAAAACCTTAATTTTGAAAAATTAACCATTGGGTATCAAATAATTGATGTATAATCTTGTAATTGCTTCCTACCGTTGGATTTGACTTGAATAAAGCTGAGGGTTCATGCGTTAGCTGTTGTTGTTGAAACATGAATAACCATTCGTAGCTGGTGGTGAAGTTGAGAAAGGCAACAATAACTTTATGATATCTTTTTATTACTGGGAAGAGAGAGTCCATAAGTCCCTTCATGGAAGTTATATATTAATCAGGGGAGACTATTAATTGTATTGCTTAATTTGGTGTATACTTGGGTTAGATGTTTTTGTAAAAAAAAAATAAAAAAATTGAAACTATATATCAAGGCTTATAGGTTACATTTTTTTTTTTAATAATCTCATTTTAAACTTTTCTATTCTACATTTAAAGTAATCCTCTCTTAGCACCTTAGTTATGGGGGACTTTAGTAGAGGAAGTCTTTGAGGAATTGATTTTCATATGAATCACCATGACTAGATGGTGATGAAGCAGTGAAACTGAGAATAGCTAAAAGCTGGTGATCAACTTCATTTTTCATGTGGTTCACTCAAACAGAGATCACATCCCAATGATGACTTGCTTTCATTTATTGGGAGATTATAAGTGTGGGAAATATGTTGCTGACATGGTAATGCTTGAGTGGGAGATGTGTGTTTCTAAAAAATTTGAAATAATGTAAATTCTGAATACTGCATGGTAGAATACAATTATAATTGATCTTGCCTTGCTCTTGGTAATTATAATTGATCTTCTTAGAAAGTAGTTTTAGGTTTAAATTTTTTATGGGATTATCATTTGCCTTATACAGGGATAATTTTTTTGTGATTCGGCATGACCAGGGAATATTGTTTCATTGCTGAGTCTGGTAAAAAGGCTGTGAAATCACAGCTAGATACCAAACATATTGTTGCAAAGTCCACAATCAAATTAACAAATATGATATGGTTCATGAATCTTCAGAATGCTGTTGCAGGATGCTTCATGTACATAAAGTTTCTTAAAGGCTAATATGTATTTATTTTTATAATCTTTTTTTTTTTAATATTTATTTTCATATCTGCTACAGATCTATATGCACTTTCAAGGTACATTGCCAATAGATCCAAGGAGCAAGGAGGCAATGAATTATCTAGTAAATTAGATGAATCACAGCTAACGCTTGCACAACTTCAACATCAGCTGGTCCCTTGTGAGCCTGGAGCGTTAATGCATCTTGTTGAAGAAACTGAGATTGAGGATGATGCGGATGAAGAAACGAAGGATTGCAGGTCACTTTTTAAGAACATGAGATTCTTCTTGGGGCGAGAGGTGATATTTACAAGATCCATATTAGCAATATTTTTCTAGTCCTAGAATCGATGCAATTGAATATATATTTCCTTTCATACATCACATGTATGCCAAAATAACCTGAAGTGGTTACAAGACTTACAACCCTTAGCTAACTAATGATGAATTACTCGGTCACTAATTCTGACTCTGTATTTGCATCCTTGTGTGCTTCTCAGCTTCTGTAGATTGTAGATATGAATTATTTTATAAAATTTGTGGCCGTGTGTTAGGGGAGGAGGTGATTATTTAAGTGGCCTGGCTTATTAAGGCATGGTCTATTTTTATGTTATTACTTGTTTGCTTTGTATGTTTTCTTGTATATATTCTCATTATTACTAATTGCATTTGGTAAAGCTTTTTTTTTTTTTTCCTGCTCATGTGTTCCAAGTTTTTGCTTTACTTCTCTTTATCTTATGTATTGCATCAAAGTGGATTCACTTTGCATATGTCTAACTATTTGATTATAGGTTCCCCGGGAGCCGTTGCTTTTTGTGATCTCTGCCTTTGGTGGAATGGTCTCTTGGGAGGGAGATGGAGCTCCATTTGAGGAGTCTGACACAAGCATTACTCATCAGGTTAGCTGGCAAGCCTGATTTCCCATGTTCAGTGTAGTGATATTGGCACATGAAGGGTATTTGTATCCTATGGTTTACGATTTGTGTTTCTAAATGTACAATGTTGAATTATATAAGGTTAATGGTACCCAGCTAACAAAAGTTTGAGAATAGTAAGAAAAAAAGGAACTCTGTGAAATGGGATATAAAACACGGAATAACAGAAGAGATTCTTTTTGTGTGTTTTTTTTTGGGTCCTCAATTAGTGCCTTTAGTGGTGAAGCAACTCCATTAAATACTCTCCATTTCAGAAGTACTTGATGATTATTGTTTGCTCACAAATTAATGCAATTGAAGAAAGTGTTGATGTAGTGAATGAGTGTAAGATGAAAGTGGATAAAATAAAAGAGTGTAAAAAGGTGGGTGGTTGTAAGTAAAGCATGGATATTGTAGGAGCGATTGAGTGAAAAGATGTAAATATTGTGGGGGTCAGAGGGGTAAGATAATAAAACAAGTGTGCCAAAAATGGAGTAAAAGGAAAGTGCTTCGAACTTTCTGAAATGGACAATAATAAAGTTTTAAGAACTTTCAGAATGGTGGGTGGTTGTTTATTCAGTATTTCTAGATTGATAGTGATAATAATGGTGAATCTGTTAAAATAATGAAATTTTTTTTTAGGCTGGCATCTTGCATCTGTGATTATTGTAAAGTTTTATAAAGGGTTAAGAGTGTATCATGGTGGAAGTTCTGGATTGATAGGAGTACTAAATTTGACAGGCAATTATTTGCTGAATAAAGAATGCCACCAAGTTCTTTTCTTTTTTGGTTACTTCTGCAACTGTTGCTTCTCTTTATTAAGTTAAAACTACAAAACTGGTATGCATTTGTTCACTAGACAAGATTGCATTACCATCAGGATAGAAATAATTTTGGTGTAAATACTCAATAGTCCTAAAGAACATTTCCATTACCGCATATCATGGTCCTTGCTGGTCTATTGATTTTCTTTTAAGTAGGATTGCTGGCATGCTATTTCATCATAGATTGTGTTTTAGGTCGTAGGACTTGCCTAAAATGTACATGGGTTTATGATGATTGTATCTTGTGGTCTCACCTGCCCCCTTCTCCTTTTTTTTTTTTTTTTTCCTTTATATTGCTGTTTGTACTTTTGAAATGGACTGTACTCTAATAGTATATTTCGTTCCTGTAGATTGTTGATCGTCCGACTCAAAATCATTTCTTTCTCTCTAGAGAATATATTCAGCCTCAATGGGTCTTTGATTCTGTAAACGCTCGTATAATACTGCCTACTGAGGATTATCTGGTGGGAAGGTATGTACTAAAATAGTTCTTAACCCCCCTTTGTGTCTCCGTTTAAAATTATGTCGATCCCAAGAATGCTTTATGGCTGCTAGTTATGTGCAATATTTTGACCTATCCTGTGGATTTCTCACTTATTTTGACTTTGCAATCAACTTGAAAAGGCATGTTCGGTCCTCATTTCAAGGCCTTGGGGGCCTTGGCACATGTTATTCTAAAAAATATGAAAGCATATTTGGATATACTATCTAGGGTTTTTCTACATTATGCATCTCTAGTACTGGATTTTCTAAGCTATACCCAATGTTTTTGAAAGTTACATGTTGTACGCGTTAGGTCCAATAAGTGAACACAACATAACCTTGCCGTCACCTTGACATTAGGTTCCATCGTTTAGTTTATTATTCATTATCATCTTCCTCTAATTACTCCAATTTGCTGGAAAACATCATCATAAGTTTATAACCTCCTTTCTTCCTCCATCCCTCTTCTCACTCTTATCCCCCTCTTCCATTAATCTCCAACTTCCAAACCACTTCTAGCACAACTAGTAGAGCCACTAACACCCTCTTCCAATATTGCATCCACCCGCAACTAGCACCTCGCAACTAGCAGCACCTCAATGGCTATTCTATCGTACGGCTTATCAACTCGACTGTCATAGAATCATCGCCACTCAACAATTGTTGATATGCAAATACAATTCTTATGAATTCCCAATAAAAATCCACTTCCATGAAATAGTATTCTTAATTTATACACACATCTACGTCTACATTTCCATTCAGCATTAACCCAATAATCAACTGAAAAAATGACAAAATGATACTCAATTACAATTAAACAAAATCAGCATTCCCTCTTTGTTGGCTATCCTCGCTCAAACGGTGACTCGTCAATTTTTCAGGGAGGGATGATATCCTCGAGTTTTTTAGGTGGGTTGTGTTTGTTTTTGGTGCAAGAAAGGTGAGTTGGGTAGTTGAGGAAAGAGAAAGTGGGGTTTTTAATAGTCAGAGTGGGAGAGGATTATGGTAGTGGGTTTGAGGAAGAGAAAGAAAAGAGGGAGGTGGGTGGTGCTGGTTGCTGCAGTGGGAGTGTAGTGTGGGTGGTTAAGTTTATTGTATTTATTTTTTTTAAATATGAATTATTGCAAAGGATATGGTGTGTTCACTTTTTGCATCTAAAGGGTACTACATTTAACTTTTAAAAACATTGGGTGCTGCTTAGAAAGCGCAATACTGCTGTGGTATAATTTAGAAAAACCCAAATATTCTTTTTTGAACGTGGAGATTGTAGAGAAAGAAGGGTATAAGGTCAACTTGTGAAAGCTGATGTTGCCTATAAGACTGTCTTATGTGTTTGTTTATTAGTTGTTAGTGCTAAGCCTCATGATCCAAGGGATGAATAATGTCCATATTTTTTTTTATCATGAAAATCTAATCTGCAGTTCAGGTTTGTTGGCATGTTACAGTAAGTTAATGTAAGACTGGAAGAAATTTTAGGTTTGCTGTAGATTAATGCAATTTATGTGCAGGGTCCCGCCACCACATCTCTCTCCCTTTGTTGACAACGATGCAGAGGGGTACACCCCTGATTATGCACAGAAAATTAAGCAGCTTCAGGCTGCTGCTAGAAAACAAGTATTGCCAGTACCATCAATTGGGAATGAAGATCAGAATGACACTCAGAATCTATTGTTGGAGGGTGTTGCGGGTCGTGTAGAAGCTAACAAGGCAGCTGAGAGAAAGAAAGAGGTACATTCCTTTTGGAAGTTGTTTGTTTGCTTACAATTGAATTGACTTCCACTTTATCCAATTTCATTGAAAGGTTTTGTGGTTTAGAAGTTTTAACTGTGGATGGCATGCTATTAAAGGCTAGTCTAAGCTAAATTCTCTTTTCCTTCAATCCTTTGTCCCATTTATAATGATTAGCCTGCACTTGAGATCTGACTATACTTTATTGGTTGGCTGCAAAATTATACTTCCTCCGTTTTGTATTGGCACCATTTTTCTTATAGGGAAGTTGCATATTAATTGCACCAATTCTATAATGGGTATACTTTCATTCACTTTTTGTTTGTGTTCACCCACCAAGTACCTATTTCACCCTTACTCACATTTGATATTTACCCTTGTTACCTCACTTTTATGCTCTCCTTTATTTTTAGTCCCATCATTCACATGGGCATTTTGGTTTTTTTATTCCTATCTTAAACTTTGTGCCCAACCCAAATGGCGTACTTAAAAAAATAAAAAAATGAGGTATTTGATATTCTATTACCTGCCTATGTTTCTTTTTAGTTGACACTACTTTCGTTACACTTGCTAATGTATACCTTTAATCATTAATATCTATAATTTGCAAAATTAGGTCATATATGTACCACTTTCACTTATATTTTGCCTTGTTATGTTCATGAGCGATTATTGATTTAACTAAATGTGGGTTGATCAATGATTTTGACATTTTATCTCTAGCCTAATACAAATACTAATGAGCATTATTAGGGCTATTGCTGAAAAGGGCCTATTTGGTGACTTTATTATACTGTCATTTGTGGCAAAACCTAATTTCTTCATTTAATATGGAGGAATTCATATTGAGTAATTTTTTGTATTTCGTTTTTTTTTGGGTGATTGTGTATTTACTATTTTAGCAATGGGCGGGGCAGAAAACGACCGGATAACTTGTGCAACTCACTTCATAATCCTATTCATAACTTAATGTCCATTAAGGGATAAAATTGTATCTTTTAGTTTCGCCTTTGTGTTGCTTTGCTCTATGTAATCTTAAAGCTCCTGATTGATGGGTGCAGATGTCAAAACAAGAGAAACAGCATCATGAAGAGATGAAAATGGAACTTCAGGGTATAAGCCCTGCAACTGGTACTATTCAGAATGTTCAGGCTCCAGATCAAGATCAAGATCAAGATCAAGATCAGGCGGATAAAGATCAGATGTCTGAGGAGCCTGACATGTCAGAATTGACAATGTCTCGACGTAAAAGAGGGCTTTATGAATCGATACGTATCAGTAAGCAACGAAGGAAGGCTAAGGTTGACCATCTTGAGTCTAGAAAACGAAGTATTGCTAAAAACCAGAAGTGAGGAAAAGATTGAAGCAGCTGCAACATGCATTATTACTGATGCTTTGCATTTTTGGTTCTGGAATTTAAGTAAATCTGTGAGGAAGATGTAGTATATTTGTGGTTTAACAGAGGGATGCATTCTATGTTATTGTCCTGAAATTTTGGTAGCAGTTTTGCCTGAGACACAAATCATTTCATAATATTCTTCTAGTAGCTATTTATTTCACCTTTTTATTGCAAGGGTTGTTTCCAGATCTCTTAGCGTATGCTCCATATTAGCAATGTCAATAGATAAGTCGAATATAGATGTTGGTCCCTTGGTAGCCTACCTACTTTGTCCACTGAAAATCCATCTAACATGTCAAACCATGATTTTATTTATTTATTTATTTTTTATTTGTTTAAAATTTGTTTTTTTGCAGAGCTATACCATAGGTAAATCACTATAACTGCTTTTACCTAGCAAGCAAAACTGCTACTCATGTTGGTAATTTTACCTCTCATAATAGCAGATTTATCCAGTAAAATCGTTAAAATTAGTACAATGTAAAGCCACCACCACAATAAGCGGTTTTACTATGTGTAACAGACTTGTAATTAATTTCATACCAGAAACCTCTAGGTTGAACGGGTATGGAATTTGTTAGTTAATATAACCTAGAAAAAGTAATTCATAAAACTTATTCCACAAAACTAATGGATTGCTTGGGTTGCAGAATATCAAGACAGTTGCAAATAAACGCTTTAAAGCTTGTGGCATGTGGGTTTCAGAAGCCTCAAGTATCAAGTATGTTTTTATCAACGTCAGTAGGTCACCATCTTCTTCTAAGAAACCAAACTTTCGGGCATACATGATCATTTACCGTAAGTCTTTAATGGGTTTTGGCCCACGTACATTAACCAAGAGTAATTTTTCGCTTGCCTTCTGCAGAACGAATGTCCGCAATTTCTATCTTACTTTTGGAGTACCATGCACAAGGTACTTTAGGTTTATAAAATTTATGTTATTTTGATGTTAATTTCTTATTATTTTAATTTATATATATGGTATATTTGAAATAAGTAAATGTTATTATATGCTTGCATGTTTTGTTTTTTTTATTTTATTTTATTTTTTATTTTATTTTATTTTTATTCAACATCAATCATTTCATTGTACTCCAAGTTTATAAAATTCATGTTATTATGATATGAACTTCTTATTATTTCAATTTATATA
Organism: Chenopodium quinoa; assembly: GCF_001683475.1. Lineage (NCBI taxonomy): Eukaryota > Viridiplantae > Streptophyta > Magnoliopsida > Caryophyllales > Amaranthaceae > Chenopodium > Chenopodium quinoa. Next base: position 1,329,306 of record NW_018742372.1, read on the forward strand.
TATTTTATTTTTAAATAACTACATGTTATTTCATTCTTGCATAATGTCTTTTTATACATGTTGTTGAAGTAAATAAGTAAATAATATACTGTTTTTAGCAAAATAACACTAGAATTGGTATGGAGTACATGATCCAGGAGTATATAACTTGGCAATGTTTCATTAAAAATTTTCCCTTAAAAAGTATTTACTAAAAAAAATTAAATAAATTCTTACACTAAATAAGGATTGTATCAAAATAATTACATTTTCTTAATATAAAATCTAAACTAAACTTACTTAATATTATAACTATTAGTTGTGGTTAATTTTTTTTAAAATAAATCATACTTTGTAATAATTGATGTGTCGAGTCCTTAACTTTTATATTGTTTTTATCATTTTTTGTTGTCATTTAAAGTATTTAACAACCGTGCATTTGCACGAGGTTTAACCTAATTTTTCTTAAAGTGAAACGTTTTGATTATTTACACTATTTATCCAATCTGATTTGACTGATGTTAGTGATAAATATATATATATGTTGTTGTGAGTACTTGTTGAAATCATTTCAATGAATATATTGTTAATATTCAATTGTTATAAATTTTATTTATTAATAATTAAAGATATTATTAATTAAAATTTTGCATCGACATACGTGCATAAGAAAAACGTTTTACTTTGTACATAAATATTTGGGTTCATTTGGAAAGCAGCATTCATTGCGAAACTTTTTGTCGGAGAAGTCTTATGCCTTTACTGATTAACAACTGAAGAAAGATGTTCAGTAATTTGAATCGAACACTCTGTGAATTGGCATGTGTACTCGCAGTGCCAACACCAGTGAATACATCTCAAATAGCCCAAATCCAAAAGTCCACCATGTGGCTCACATGGAGAAACCCATCCACCTCACTGGTATTGCTCTATTGTCTATCTCATCTCTAGGTTTTCACAGATTAGATGAGGCAACATTAAAAGACACACGATCATGTCGCTTGTAGACATCCCTACCTTTTTAACGTTTAACTAAACGCTTATATATAGTGTTATGTCAATTATATCCCTAAAAATGTCTATATACATATATACCCCATTTATGCATGTGAATCATATATAGTATGGTTATTTTGAGCATGCTCATCAGGTGCAAGTTCTTGCTTTCTTTCTGATCAATTCACATTGCAAGCCATTGTTATGAACAGATCTGGCTTTCCATATCTCTAAACAAGCGCAATTGAATTTAAATACCGCTGGTTCAAATCACATGCATGGACTACCAAGAAAGGAAGGTGGTAACTTAAATCGTTTCTAAGATTGATTGCAAGTAAGCCATAGTGTATTTGATTATGGATACTTAAATCGTTGATGGTGGGTAATGTTTCTAATATGAGTATTTTGTTCTCCTTTTTACATTAATCTTCAATTTACTAGTTTATTTCAACTGCCATTATTATATTAATAGCTCTTGACCATTTCTCGTGTTCTGTCAACTAATCACACCCAACTCACTAATAAGATTTTTTTTTATCCTTTTTTTATGTTGCTTCCTGCAGGTGAAAATAACATGTTGATGTAAGTCCGAAAGTTAGGGTTGGTGCGCATTAATTCATTAGTTTCTTATTGTGCTCATAACTTTATTAGAAAACGACGCGAACATGGAGAGGAATCAAAAGGATAAAGGATCTAAATCACTGAACTTGTTGGAAAAGGATGCATGGATTGCTACGGAATTTACTAGGTTTTTTTTTTTAACAGGAATTTACTGAGAAAATCCAAATTACTCAATATGGGTTGAAAGTTACTCAAAGGACACTCTCGTCTTTTCGCTACATTAGTTAGGGGTAAAATCGTAAAGTCTGGTAAAAGTCATGAAAATGGCAATTTGGTGGAGTGGTGAACCACACGCTTTCTTTGATCTCAATAATAGAAGTTGAGGAATCCTCAATTCTGCAACAATGGAGCTTGAGGATATCAATGGAGGATGGAAAACTCACAAACAAATGATATATATCTTCCATTTAGGTTAACTTTGCCCTAAATTTGTATTTTTTTCTTCGGGTTTTCGTTGTTTCGCCGTCGAAATGGTGGTGTTGTGGTTGAGGTTTGTTGTGGTGTTGATGGTGTTGGGTTTGTTGTTTGATTTGCTCCTATGAAATAGAATAATAGCTCCTAATTTTATTATTTCTTTCATTGAAAAAATTGCTCCCAATCATCCTTCTTTGTTATTCCTATTTATTTCTCCTCTCATGACTACATATTCTCAAGATGGTGATTGGAAATAAATGGTGCAATGGGTAAGATATTCGGATTTTAGAATGTGGATCATTTCTTCTTAGTTTCTACTTCTCTTCTCTTTGAAATTTTTCTAGAAATTTTTGTTCTCAATTTGAACTATGGTAAATTAAATTTTTTGAAATAGCTACCTACTAATGTTATCATTTTAAAATTAACCACCAACAATGATTTATTTTGAATTTTACCATCTACTATTTCCAAAAACATAAAATTCTCCCACTAGATTGCCCAAAGCCTCTTATATGATGTCATTGTGGGCCCCATTAACTGTTTTTTTTTTTCAATTTTTTCGTTTATGTACTCTATGTTTTTTAGTTTCTTAATTACAAATCCAAATTATAGAAATAAAACAAAAATTTAAGTATCTAATTTATGAAACTGGGGCTAATTATACGATGGTGCTCTTCATTTAGGGGTTTAAATGAAATTGAGGGTTTGTTATTTGGTGATTAGTTTACGAAATTAGGACTAATTTGCATCAATTTCATGTATTAAGCCTTAATTAGTACTATAATTGATATTATTGTTAAAAATTATGCGTAATTATTGTTATGAATAATTCGGGTTCATACTTAAATTGGGGTTTTCTTAAATTCAATCGTCATTTTTCTAAATTATTATTTATAATCCTTAATTGAGCATATACATAGTTCAATATAGAGTTGATTAACGTAAATGACGTTTAGTTTGAGATAAAACCTAAAGGAAGAACAAAAAACTATAATTGATAAATGTTTAGTGACTTAATTATCATCGCATGAGCTTGAATAATTAAATTTAAATTGACTATCAAATACTTTTCCCTAACCCAGGTTTAATGTCTGTTGAAAAAAAACCAATCAAGCATGAGAATCGAGGCCTCAGTGGAGAAGAACACCATAATGACGCCATGCATGAGGGAATCGGGCAATTTGATGGTAATATTTTATGTTTTTAGAAATAGTAGGTGGTAAAATTCAAAAAAAAATATTGTTAGTGGTTATTACTAAAACGGAAAGAATAATTGGTGCTTATTTCAAAACGAAAAAAAAAACCCTGAATTTTCTGAAGAATTAATTTCATCATATCGTGTATAATTGTTGGTTACAATTCTCATGTATGGTCTTCTTTTCATCTAATACAATAATTTTTATAACCCTTCATTTGGTAAAGATGCAATCAATTAAAAACTTAATTTTTCTTATTTTTTGTTCAAATTTTAGTTTTACGTTAATTAGATAACTCTTACATACTCTTTCCGTATTTTTTATAGGCTACAGATGAGATTGCGTGGAGTTTTAGGTGGTTTAATAAAATAAGATGTTAGGGGGTATATAAGGTTATTATTTTATTGAAAAGTGGTGTGAGAGGGAGTGGAGACTATTGGAGGAGTGAGAAATGATAAGGTAAGAATGAAAGAGTAGGGACATTAGCGGGTAAAGATATATTATTAAATTGTAAGAGATTTCCCAAAATGGAACTCTAGCTTATAAAAAAAAAAACGGACGAAAATAGTAACTCTAATTTATAAAAAAAAACCAAGGGAGTATATAGTTTGTTATTTTTATTCAGAGATAACAATCTATAACTATATACTAAAGTCGAAACCAGGAATGACATATAAATTTTCCCTCCAAAAGTTTTAGTTAGTTTTTTTTTTTTTTTTTTTTTTTTTTTTTTTTTTTCACAAAGCTTATTAGAGAAGTATTTAATGCTTACTATACAATAATATTTCTCTTCCTATTTGGTAAGTATATTCCATTTACACACATTCAACAAAGATATTAATTTTTTATTCAATACTATGCGAATAAGTCTTGTGTACAACGGGTGTACATTATTTTATTGTAAAACAGTCAGTTTGAGCGTAACTGTAACTATTTTTTATGGTAACTTTAACCACTTAAAGGGTAAATTTTAATTTATCGTTGGTTTGAATTTTATTTTAATGTGTAATTTCTTATAAATACGTGATTACATACTATAAAGACTAATATGATTAATCTAATACATTATAAGTTTTTTGTAAGATAAAATTTATTAATAGAAAAATAATAACTTTGCAGTATAAAGGGTAACTTTATGTACTTTTAACATAACTTTAACCTTTTTTTTACAATAAAATAACGTACACCCACCTTTTTGGAGAATTTGTGATACTATGCATGCAATAATATTTTCCTATCTATAACTTTGTGATGTAATCCATAGCTATTTTTATTATCGTGCATGTATTTCTCCATCTATTTTCTTAAGTGTAGTATAATTAATTAATTTTTTTTTTCTTTTGTAATTACAAAAGTTTCATCCTATTTTGCAATCAGACATAAATTTTTATAGTTAACAATCCACCGTAGTGTTACACTAATGATAAATATTAAAAATTACCGTACATGACACGAGATCTTACCTAGTTAAATATAAAAGAGAAGCACTATTTTCAAACCTTTCCAATGCAAACTACTACTCACTATGTAAATACAAGTAATAGTTTTCTTGCTTAATCTTTCATATTTCACATGAAAAAGCTCCAAAAATAGGAAAATTCAAACTTGGAGTAGTATTGATTTTTATTTATGATAAGCAGAGTAATGGTTGTTAAGGTATTAGGCTGATAAATGACGCAACTTAATGGGTTATTTTGTTGTATTTAACTTTTGTGTGTTTCTAGTATCGAAGATCATGAAGATAGAATAGAATATTATAGTTGCTATTTATATTTTTGCACATGCTTACAAGGTAAGATTTTTATAAAGAAAAATAGAGCTTAAGGAAAATATAATATTTGAAAAAATTTATAGTAGTAATTGTTTCGGGGTTTTTTGATGTCCTGCGGGAGAGTTACAATTCCAATACTGGTCTCTAGACGCCTGTACCTGCAAAATAACGGAGACTTTGGGTGGGTGGAGTTCCGCTTCCAACGATCAAGTTAGAACGTGTATCTGTAAAAAGTGCGGAAAGTAAAGTATTTTCTCGGATTCCGAGAGAATATCTGCAATTAATGATTGCTCTTTTTTTGTGTGTGTATGTTTCTGAATCAGTCCCATGATGGGACCGTATCCCTATTTATAGGATCTCGAAATGCGTGCCACCATCCTTGGTTACGGAAACCTAGGAATGGTGGGCCTCCTCGGGAATTGGGCCAGAAAAGCCGCCATTTTTCCCAATCATTGGAGATGCCACGTGTCAGCAGGGGATTGGTTCTCTGGGAACCTCTCTTGAGGTGACATGTGTTACCTTCCCATTGGACCACGTATCCTGAATACCCAAGACATTTTCCCCTCACGGGTGTCACATGGCATGACACGTGGCACCAGTGACACCAGTTAGGCGGCCATTGGAGGACGGTTTTTAACCGTTGGTATTCTAGGTAAATTACGAGAATGCCCCCTGAATTACCCTTCTATAAATAGATTTTTTACCCCTCCCTTTTCGATATTTCCAAAGCTTAGAAAGAGAGACATCCGTTTCTAGAGAGATAAACTCTGCCAACTGCCTGTATACCATATAAGCAGTTGCCTTCATTTCACTACTCACAGCCGGTTCACCGTCTGGGTAGTTTGCAAATTGTCATTATTTTTTAAAGGGATACATCCGGTCATCTCTTCTTTATAACCTCTTCTGTACCCTTCAAGCAAGCTCTGGCATTTCAAGTGGGTACAACCGGTCCCCCGCCTGAGCATCTTGCAAGCCATTGTTCAGTTTCCGCCTGTTATTTCAGCCGGTCACCACTTGTCTACCTCGCAGCTCATCTCATAGGTAATGCTTCACCTCTTCTCAACTCTTTTTTATATTTTCGCTTGTGTACATTTTGTTCCATTAATGGATTCACCAATAGCACACACGGCACAACGTAGTTTAGAGGGCAGCCGGTCCCCTGGTATGGCTAAGTCTAGAACTAGGGAAACCGCATCTGGGTGCATGGATCACTCTTGCTCATCTCCCAATCCGGCCGTCTCCGTGTTTGTGCAGGGCACTATGGCTAGGACTAGGAAGACGGCTGTAGATTTGGAGTATAGGTAGGAGAGCACCGAAGAAGGGTCGCCTGAGGTCGATCAGGCTGAGATGGCAAGAGGATCCTCCATGGGCACACCCAGCACACCCAGTGATGAGATTCTAGAGTTCGAAAATGGAGATGGAGGAGAGGCCGCCTCTGTGTCTAGTTAGGAGGAGGCAGGTGGAAGTGCCTCTGAAAGAGACGGGAGTGAAACCGCCTCTGGTTCTGGCTCAAGTAGCTCTCTCACTCCGGATGTGGATAGTGAGGAAGAGGAGAGGCCTACATGGAATAATAAAGGGGATCCACTTCAAATCTATATTTATGCCAGAGACAGGGCAAATATGGAGAGGCAACTAGAGACGGTTAAACTCAAGCGTCCTCTAGGTGCGTGTTACACCATTCGGGTGCTGCCTGAGTTTGGGACAATAGCCTGGAATGACGATCAGCCAGACGCCAATAGATATTTTGGCTGCTATGAGGCAGCATTTTTGGCGGGGCTCCGCTTCCCCCTTCATAATGCAATAAAGGCTATCCTTAGAGGATATTGCCTAGGCGTGTGGCAGTTAACCCCAAACTCCTGGGTTAACATTTTGGGCTACATTGCCGCCTGTGAGATGCAGGGTCTCCATCCCGGCTAGGAGGCCTTTGCCAAGATGCACTATCTAAGCCGAAGTCCAGGCGGGTGGAGGGCATGGTACACCTTAACCACCTACCCGAAATACCTGATGACCCTAGACAAATAGTCTAAGTGGTCAGACTGGAAAACCCGCTTCTATCTAGTTTCTGCCCCCACAAAGCGAGAAAACTTTGAACTTCGCACATACAACCGGAAACTAGACCTTCTGGGACAGAAGTGCAAGTTGCCTCAAATCCCGGATGAGGATTACGAAACTATAATAGAGGCGGGGTTTTTTGAGCTTATATCCATCACCCTCTCAACCGGAGAATCAATAAGTGTACCCAAAAACTGGGTACCTAAACACGAGTTTTTGAGGGACGGCGTTTTTGTCCGCTTGTGGGTTGAGCACCCAATTTAACAGACGTACGTTGATAGTTTTCTTGGCTATGCTTTGCCGTCTCTATCTTTTGTAACTTGTGTTTTTCTTGCTCAATGATCTAACAAACGGTTTTGTTTTACAGAAACTGCACTTAACATACTTCTAGTGGACAAAACTCCTGCCAAGTCCGCCGCAGACATCTGCAGGGAAAATGCGGAGAAAAAAAGAGCCGTGCAGGCGGCTAAAAACAAGGTATTTATCACCTGACTTAACTTCCCATTTACTGCTTTATTTCTTGGTGTACAAATGGTGATAAACCGTTTGTATAGTTTGTGCCTGGTCCCAACTTTTTGTCTAATTTCTGACTTGTTTTCTAGGAGGGAGACAAGGCTCCTAGATCCCTTTCAAGGATCATCAGACCAAGGTCTGGTGAGGAGACTTCTGGCAACAAGTCCAGGAGGACCTCGTCTGCTCAGACGACCTCTTGGGCGACTGTTGGAGGAAAGAGTCTACAAATACACGTAGACCTTGCCTCCCAGCCGGATGCTGCTGCGGCGTTATCTGGCGTCCCACTCCCTTAGGCTATAGGCGATTTGAGCCTTCAGCCGCCTCACCAAGGTATTGCTAAATTCTCATCTTCAGTCAGAAGGTTCCTCTGGCAGCCGGCTATCTATTGGAGGCGGTTATGCTGCTTTCTCACTGTCTTTTTCTAGTGCAGATATGTCTCCTCGATGGCCGGATGTGCAACAATTTTGCAAGGCCATGCTGAAGGTCGTCTCTAAGGAGACAAAGAGGCCATCCCGGGTATACATGCGTTCAATGTTGACTGCATCTTGGCCCACCTGGCTGAGGTACGAATGTTTCACTTTTAGTTTCTGAGTTCTTAGTATTTTCCGGCTGCACTTTAACACTTTTACTGTATAGACGATTCTGCGGGTGAAGGGGCTGAAGAAGTTGTATTCCCGAAAACAGGAAGAGGTAAGGCGGGCAAAAAGAGCCACTATCAACACGTCTGATGTTGGTCAGTATCAAATGATTATTCATGACCTCGAGACTAAGTCTGAGCTTTTGTAACAGGCGGAATCCCACAAGCGGCTTCAAAAATCCCTCGATGAGGCCAACACCAAAATCCATAATCTGGAGGCGGCTGTTGACAATCCTGAGCTTGAGCTGAAAAAGAAAGACGATGCTTTCAAGTCCTTGGATGAAACCAAGAAGGAGAACATCTCTTTAAAAGCTGACAATGACCGCCTGCTGAAGGAAAGGGCCGCTACTGTGAAAAACTTCAGGGCCACCTTAGAGGCTGATCAGAGCCAGCTCATTGAGGAGAATGAGCACGACTGTGAAAACCGCATGAGGATGGCCTGGTCCCTCCTGAGTCCAGAGGCGGAGTACATCACCTAGGAACGTGCTTACAAATATGCTGATATCGCTATTTTGGCTGAGGAAGAGAACCAGCCGGAGCCCGAGCCCTTCCAGGACTGGCTGAAGAAGGAAGCCGCAGCCGTCGAGGAGGAGGTGGAGGCGGACTCCGAGAGGGAGGAGACGGATCACGAGGAAGTCCAAGAGACCTCTGATCCAGACCCACCTGCCAAGGATGCAGCCTTTGCCCCGGCTTAGTAATTAAGCTTTTTTGTATTTCCGGGCTGTGTGCCGTGTATTTTATGTCTTTCCACCGGATGGGGATCCGGTTAACACATACTCTCCCGTGATTTTGGCCGGCTTTTAATGAAATTTCCTATCGGCTGATGTGTCGGTATTTGTCCACTCTCGCCTCAAAATTTCAATTCTTGCAATTTTGCCAAGTAATCGAATGCATGCGGTTTATTTCAATTCTTGCAATTTTTCTAAGTATCCGAATGCATGCGGTTTATTTTTTTTTAGCATAATATTATTGCTAAGTACTAGAGTCCAGGCGATTAACCGGTTGCAACAGGCTAATATGCCCCTGGACGGATGTGCACTTTGTTTTCAGGCATTTTTGTAAGTGCCAAAATGCATGCGACTCATAGGTACAACAGGCGTATTTTGCCCCTGGGCGGGTGTTTGCTTGGCACTTGTCCCTACCCAAGCGAACACTCGTCCAATAAACATCCGGATGATCGCCAAGCGGTCATTGACCGTCTCTGAAACAACTCTTAATATTTAATTATAAGTTAGAATAACAAGCAGTTTTCTTTGCCAGGGTTCAAACTTTGACTCTTTTGAATCCACCGGCTATGACTTACCCCTTGGGTTGGTCAGTCTCTGCCAATTGTCTAATACCAAGCGGCCATTGACCATGTGTAGGTGTCATAACCAAGTTATGCTTTTACTGCTAAGGTTTTGACTTAACGTAAATCTTCAACTATGGTAACCGTTTGTATTGTTACTGAACAATGACCGGTTATATCCAACCAAGATTTTAGTTACCGTTTGTATTGCCTTTGAGCAATAAACGGTTATATACAGGTCTCAATTGATCATTTAAACGACTGCGAGTTATCTTAAATCTAGACAATCGGTAGCGCCGTTTGTGTTATAGTTTTTAGAACAGGTACCACCCAATTCGGAGATGTTCTCTTCGACGAATTCACCTGGATAGGCGTCGCCGGTTGTCTGCTCTTGTTGAAGCAGACGTAAAGAAATTATATAAGCCCATCTATACATTGTACAAACGGTAAATACGCAGAAAGTAAAAAAACAAGTGAAAATAACGCTTCTTTTCATTCATAAACTTTATTTACAAAAAAATTACAAGTCTCAGAAGTAGTACTTTTTCAAGTTGTCTACGTTCCAAGTTATGGCCAGCTGCATGCCTTCTGGAGTTTTCAGGCGGTAGGTGCCGCCTCTTACTTCTTCATAGATCCGGTATGGGCCTTTCCAGTTGGGAGTCAACTTCCCTTGTTCATTGGCCCTACCGGTTGCCTCCATTTTTCGTAACACAAAGTCCCCTATTTTCAAGGGCCGTTTGTGTACTCTTCTATTGTAGGCTCTCGTCATTCTCAGACGGTCTCATGACGTAAGGCAGCATTGGCCTTGCGTTCAGGAAGTGAGTCCAATGCTAACCGCATGGCCTCCCAATTTGCCTCTTCATCATAGAGCATGATTTGAAGAGTTGGTTCATAATGCTCAATAGGCAAGACGACTTCTATTCCGCATTTCATGAGAAATGGGTCTCACCGGTTTCCCCTTTTTCAGTTTTTCTGATGGCCCATAGGACATGAGGTAACTCATTTGCCCATAGACCGCCAACCCTTTCAAATTTCTTCTTAATGCCGTCTGAGATGAGTTTGTAGAAGGTTTCAACTTGGCCGTTTGCTTGGGGATGGCCGACTGAGGCAAAGCAATGTGAGATCCCTTGATCCCCCAACCAGCTCTTGAGGGTAGGCGTTTCAAATCGAGGGCCATTATCAAAAATCATAGAGATAGGTACCCCAAACCGGGTGATAATGTTCCCCCAAATGAAGGAGATGACATCCTTTGTCTTTATGCCCTTGACCGCCTCTGCCTCTGCCCATTTGGTGAAGTAATCAACGGCAACTAGAATGTACCTCCGACCGCCTGTTGCAGGCGTATATGGACCCAGAATGTCCATGCCCCATTTTGCGAATGGAACTGGGCTATAGATGGCCGTTAGGTCAGTAGCCGGACGATGTATTAGCTTACCAAATTTTTGAAACTTATCACACCTCTTCACCATTTCCATGGCATCTGCCTCAAGAATGGGCTAAAAGTAGCCTTGCCGCCTGACCCTTTTTGCTAGAGTCCTGCCGCCTATATGTGATGCGCAAAAGCCCGAGTGTAGATCCTCTAGAACTGCTTTCCCCCTTTCTAGGGTAACGCATTTCAGCAACGACTGGAGGTAACCCCTCTTGAAGAGTTCTCCATTATGGATTTCAAAACTTGCGGCCCGTTTCTTCATTGTAGCCGCTTCAGAATTTGTATCCGGCAAAGTGTTGTCTGTTAGATAAGCTTGAATGCCATCCATTCAGGGGAGCTTCGGTCAAGAACCCCTATGGGATCATGTTCAATTCTTCTCTTTTCCATGACTTCCCAAAAGACTGACCTAGCGTATCATAGGAGGCGGATGATGCCAGTTTAGAAAGAGCATCCGCCTGATTGTTTTCTGACCTGGGCACTTGACTTAGGTAAAATTCGTCTAGTGTCCCAGCCACATCTTTGACAGCCTGCAAGTATTTGATCATAGTCGGATGGGTGGCTTCATAGTCACCATGATATTGGCTAACAATCAGTTGCGAATCAGAACAGGCGTCAACATTTCTAGCCCTCGCCGCCTTACACATTCGAATACCGGCTAGCAGGGCCTCATACTCCGTCTCATTATTTGAGGGTTGAAACTTGAATCGTAGTGCATATTCATACTTATCCCCTTCAGGAGATTGACATATAACCCCTGCACCATAGCCGTTTAAAGTAGAGCTCCTGTCTTCATACACTTTTGTCCAAACCTGGTCAAGATTCTCCGGCTCAGCCGGCCTTGTCATTTCGACAATGAAGTCGGAAAACGCCTGACCCTTCACTGCCTTTCTAGGTTCAAAAGTGATTTCCAGACTTTGCATTTCAATATCCCATTTAAGCATCCTACCAGATCACTGCAAAGCTGTCATTGGCCGCTTTAGAGGTTGGTCTGTATGTAGCACAATCAGATGTGCCAGGAAGTAATGTTTCAACTTCTTGACTGCCATGAAAAGAGCGAGACTAATTTTTTCAACTATGGGGTACCGGAGTTCAGCATTTCGAAGAACATGGCTAATGAATTAACCTGAAAGCTGAACACCGTCTCTTTCAGCCAATAGTACGGCACTGAGGACACGGTCTGAGACGACCAAATACATGTAAAGTGCCTCTTATGGTAGAGGGCTTACCAACCTTGGAAACGAGTGCAAGTGCTCCTTCAACTTCTGAAATGCCGCCTCAGCATCCTCTTCCCATTCAAATCTTGTTTTCTTTTTGATTGCTTGGAAGAAATAGAGGCACTTGTCACCTGACCGACTGAGGAACCTCCCCAACGCCGTCAGACAATCGGTTAACTTTTGAACTTCTTTGACAGTGCGGGGTAACTTCATGCCAATTACCTCCTGTACCTTTTCTGGATTGGCCTCTATCCCCATTTGATCAATTAGAAATCCGAGAAACTTTCTAGACTCAATACCAAAGACACACTTCTTGGGATTTAGCATGACCTTGTGCCGTCTGAGTGTGGTTAACATTTCTCGGAGGTCAGTAAGGTGATCCGCCTGTTTCTTGGATTAGACTATCATGTCATCTATGTACGCCTCTACATTCCTCCCAATTTGATTAATAAAGACTGTATTAATCATTCGTTGGAAGGTAGCAGGTGCATTCTTCAAGCCAAACGACATCATAGTGTAACAGAATAACCCCTGATCAGTGACGAATGCCGTCTTTTCTTGATCTTTTTTTCACAAGGGTATTTGTTGGAAGCCTGAGTAGGCGTCCATAAAGCTCATCAAGGCATGACCGGCTGTAGAGTCGACCAGACTGTCGATTTTTGGGAGTGGATAGCTATTTTTCGGACATGCCTTGTTCAGATCTGTGTAATCAACACACATGCGCCAGGTATCATTCGACTTTTTCACAAGAACAACGTTTGCTACCCAATCCGTGTAGTAATATTGCCGAATGAACCCAGCATCCATCAGCTTCTTGACCTCGTTGGCAGCCGCCTGAGACCTTTTTGTGCCGTGATTTCTATTCTTTTGCCTAACCGGCTTATTTTTTGGATCCACAACGAGTTTGTGGACAGCAAGATCCGGGCTAATGCCTGACATCTCTTCCACTTCAAAGGCAAAGATGTCTTTGAACTCTATCAATAGGTTGTGCAGGTTCGCACCTAAGTTAGCAAAAGAAGCCGTCCCCACTTTAACAGTACGTTCTGGACAAGTTTCATCCAAAACAATATCAATGTGTTCACCAGCCGGCTGGGGACGGAGTTCATCCGGCCGTTCTCCGGTTAGTGATTGCTATTGCCTTTCTTTCTTGACAGCCACCAACTAGTCCGCCTTCCTCTTTTTGCCCGCTGCCTTAGGAGCAGGCGCGGCTTCGTTGAAGTCGTCAGTGGGCTCTTTTCCTTGACCGGCTGCAACCACAGTAGGCTTGACGTCTGAGAGATAGCATTCCCTAGCCGTCTTCTGATCCCCATTCAGGGAACCCACTAACCCATCATCCTTCTCGAATTTCAGCAGCATGAGGGATGAGATGATGACTGCCTTGGACTCATTGAGGGTTGGTCGGCCCAAAATCAGATTATAGGCGGTCAATTCTTCAACCACCAGGAATTTGATGACCATGTTGCGTCCTTCCCCCTTTTCACCCAGTCGGATGGGTAGGTCAATCCTCCCCACCGAATGCACTACCCCACCCTCGAAACCAACTAAAGGGTGGGAAACTTTATGCAAGCTGTTATGCTTATACTTGAGCTTTGCCAAGAACTTGTAGCTGATAAGGTCAGACGAGCTCCCGGTATCAATGAGAATCCGGCCCACTCGTTGATTGTCGACCTTGCATTCGATGACTATTGGATCATCATGTGGACGCCTGACCTTACCCCTATCCTTCTATGAGATGACAACCTCAGGGAAGGTATCCTTCGACGTCTGACCCTCATCAACTGAGTTGACATCGAGCCTTCTAACGTTAGTCCTTGGTGCCCCGGATGCTAGGACCCCCACCAGCAAAACCACCTGCAATAGTATAAATCTACTCTTCATTAGTGTCTGAGCTTATAGTAAGATGGTCGGGCTTTTTGGACGGCTGCCCAGTATTGGTTCTAAGGGTCACCTTAGACTTCAGAATGTAGGATTTCATTACCCCTTTGTCAACCAGACGGTCCAACAACCGCTTAAGGCTATAGCAGTCATTAGTGTCATGGCCTATATCCTCATGGAAATGACAGTATTTGTTTTTGTCTCGACTTTTGGTGGAACTTTTCATTGCTGCTGGTTTCTCAATAGTCACCTGGTCTTTGATCTCCATGAGGATGGAGTAGTAGTCCTTGTTGAACTCGTACTTTGGAACGTACGGTTTCAACTCTTTTTTCTTCTTTATGAACAGCTGACCAGAATTGTCCGCCACCCAGACTTCTTTTCTTTTCTTGCTCTCTTCGTTTTTAGCCGGCTGAGCAGACCGACTCTCTTTTTTTGTCGGACTTTTTAGAGTCTGACAGTTGCTTGATGGCACAAAGCTCAGTAGCCTGTATATAGGCTTCCGCCTCCATCAGAGCCTCTTGAAGGGTGGCGACCCTCTTCCTGACGAGATCGAACTTAAAGGTCGACCCGTCCTTCAGACCTTTAAAGAATTATGTGTAGGCAACTTCGTCAGAAAACCCCTGAATCTGAATTCTCATCAAATTGAACCGCCTGACATAGGAACTCAACCCTTCTCTATCCCCTTGCTGAATAGCTCCCAAGTCAAGACTTGTCTTTTTGGCAGGGATGTTCATAGAGAAGTTGGATGCAAACAGGTATGCGAGCATCTTGAAATTATTGATGCAGCCGGCTGGCATATTGCCAAACCATCGTTGGGCTATTCCCTTTAACGTCGTTGGGAAGCATCGCCACCAAGCGGCATCATCCAACCCCTGTAGGTACATGAGGTTGGTGTACGCCATTAGGTGATCTTCTGGGTTGGTGGTACCGTCATAGGTACCAACCAACACATTCTTAACCTTGGCCGGCTGTGCCGCCTTAGTTATCTCCCTGGATAACGTCGACGCCTGTTCCCTAAGTTTTAGTAGCCGGAGCTGCCAATCCATTGGCTGAACATTCTGTGCCGCCTGACCCCCAAAGAGGGCCGGTTTCATGTGTTGTGGTCCATACGGCATGTATGGCTATTGGGGCACATACGGAGCCGAATGGATTATCTGAGGACCAGAATGAACTGACAGACCGCCTGACTGACCCTCTCGGTTTCATTGCAAATACTTCATTGAAGTTTTCTGAAAGCTGACCGGGTAAGTTGACGTTGAAGCCGACTCAGACAATTGTTGACTTTTCTTCAGCTGGATAAACATCCGGGAATCCGAGTAAGTCTTTTTTGATGCATTCAGCTGAGCTTGCCGAATGGCCTTCCTCTTCCCTGTTTCAGGGAATTGGATTTTAGACAGATCAAACAAGGGCCGGTTCTCATCCTTTTGTTTGGGATGTGGAGTAGGCACACGGTCCTTGACTGGATTTTTCTTCTTGGCCGACTGACCCTTGTTAGAGCCAGCCGTCTTCTTGTTGATCAGATCCTTGATTTCCCCTTTGAAACTTGTCATGAATTCCATGAGCTCGTTTCGAGTGATAGGGGCTGCACCTTCTATTGCCTGGGGTTCAGATGGCTGTACGATTGGCACACCTGGGCCAGGTTGATCAATATTTCGTTCCTTTATTTCTAAGGAACGGGTGCGCCTTGCTCTAAGTGATCCCTCTAGGGCCACATCGGTGTCAACATAGAAGTCGTCACCACTGTCTTGGTCTGTATAGACCTCTACTCTGGCCAAGGGCCGTTTCTCATTATGAGGTGGTACAGGCTCTTGCGAAGTCATCTTAGGGGTACTCTCCTCACAGACGGCGCCAAATGTTTCGGGGTTTTTTGATGTCCTGCGGGAGAGTTACATCTCCAAGACTGGTCTCTAGACGCCTGTACCTGCAAAATAACAGAGACTCCGGGTGGGTGGAGTTCTGCCTCCAACGATCAAGTTAGAACGTGTATGGAGTCTGTAAAAAGTGCGGAAAGTAAAGTATTTTCTCGGATTTCGAGAGATATCTGCAATTAATGATTGCTCTTTTTTTTGTGCACATTTCTAAATTAGTCCCATGATGGGAACACTTGCCTATTTATAGGGTCTCGAAATGCGTGTCGCTATCCTTGGTTACAGAAACCTAGGAATGGTGGGCTTCCTTGGGAATTGGGCCAGAAAAGCCGCCATTTTTCCCAATCATTGGGGATGCCACGTGTTAGCAGGGAATTGGTTCTTTGGGAACCTCTCCTGAGGTGACATGTGTCACCTTCCCATTGGACCACGTATCCTGGGTCAAAAATACCCAAGACAATAATATTATTAATAAAATAATAAATCTAATATTTAACCTATCTATATAAATAAAGGAGGCATTTTTCAAGAACATCCGGCGTGCCACATAAACGAAGATATTATTTCAACCCGTTCAATGAAAAAGTAAAATCATATTTTATTATAGATTTAAAAATCAATCACTACATAAGCAAAATAACGAATAAGATTTGAGAGTTTAATATTTAATGCCTTGTAGGAAAAAAAAATATACGAATAATGATTTAGGATGGGAAAAATTGCCTGGATTAACCCCAAACTTTGCTCCGTCCGTCCAAAATAATACCAACTTTTTTTTCCTTTTTTTAATTTTTTTTATTAATCTGAACTTTATACCCAATTCGCTACCATTGCTCCATACTGGTCATCCAACTTGACATAGCAAGTTACTAGCCACGTGTTACCACCTAATTGGTCTAAACATAAATTTAATAAAAAAAATTAAAAAAATAAAAAAATAAAATAAAAAACCCTAACCCTTACCAAGCAGGCGGCAGCCCCTGCCACCTTCGGCTTCCCTTCCCTTTCCTGTCCATTTTCGACAACTCCCCTCCCATCCCCATCCAACTTCGACCACCCCCTCCTTCCCCCTCCGTTTCCGCCCCCTTGATAAAAGATATTTTAGGTCGTTGGGTACTAAAACACCTTTAATCAAACAAGAATTTATAAAACCTAAACCTAACACCAAATACGAGTCTAGTGGAAAGTCAAGGGTTGATCCACGGAGAACGACTAATCACCACAACCATTACAAACAACTAAGCTAGGCCGACAAGGGTTAATTAAGGCTATACTAGACTAAGACAAAAGCTAAAATTCTAAGGAGATGGGTAGGTATAAGCTTCACTCAAACATGCATAGGTATAGAATCGGAATGATTACAAACTATGTATATTTAAATGTCGAATTAAGGTCCAATCCAATCACCTATTGGGATCAAAAGGCTTCTCCTAACATAGCCTCTATGCTATCGAACTAGAACCATACACTAGAAGGTAAAATCAAGCACAATCGACAATAATGAATCTAGCAAGGTCCGCTATCGCATCATTAAGCATCAATTCACCTTCAATTCACAAACAACATGCATTTTGCAAGCAAATTGAAGAACATCCAACATACAAAGACTTTAATCAAGATCAAACCAAATCCTATAGCTTAAACATGCTCAAGCTTCAATCATACCATCCCAAAAACCTTAGCAAAAGAGATTACTCCATAAACATGGCAATCAACAAATAAACAATTGATTGATGTTTGAAGATTCCAATACAATTGTCACTCTTGCATCTTCATCATCTTCAATCTCTCATTTAATAATCCTCACTTTTTCTCTCTAAACTACTCTAATCTTAAGCTAATCCTAGAGAGAAAAGCTCTCCTAAAACTAGAAAATGAAATATGGAGGTGCCCAAAAATAGGAGGCTTGGCCCCCTTTTATAGTTTCTCGAAAAGAAGGCACAAAAATCGAAGGAAATAAGTCGAACCCATAGCAGCGCGCCCGCGCCCGCGGAAATCTGCGCTCGTGACGGCAGGGGCCGCTCCAAGGCCGCGACTGCTTCCTGCTTCACTGCTACAACGAACTGCTAACCAGAGCAGCGCGCCTGTGGCGGCATGGCCGCACCCGTGGTGCCTAGGGTCGCGCCCGTGGTGGAGGCGCTCCGATCTCGCGGTGTCTTCTTGCCTCGTTTCCAACTTGCTTGCCCTGTTTATGCACCCGCGCGCAAGTCATACGCGCCCTCTCCGTTCTTGCCTCTTGCTTCCTCTTACCATGAAGCTTCCTAATCAAGTGTTTGGGCTTGCCTCGACCTACAAACATAGAAGGAGCTTCTAATTACTTAACAAGAGACAAAGAAGAGGATAAATGAAAGATAAAAAGGAGTGACGCGCAAAGCAAGAAAAACTAAGCAAAAACACACATCATTCAAGACTAAAGGCAAAACACGCAAACTAAATAATTATTATCCAAAACACGCTAAAACACATCTAAAACTAGGGAAGACACCTAACCTAAGAGTGCCATAAATGTCACTCATCAAATTCCCCCAAGCTAAACCTTTGCTCGTCCTCGAGCAAAGCTAGAGCATAAGAGAACAAGATGAAATTATTAAAAGCAAAAGAAACAAAATAGAAAGAATGGGAAAGGATGTACACTAACTCACTATCGTAGGGATCATGGTTGTTCTTAGCTACAACAAGCCCTTAAAACCCCACAATCGCCTATGAGGACGAGTGCAATCTCGTAAGGTTTTCCTAAGAGTTTGACCCATAACTCTAGCAACCAAAGCAAGGCAAGGCAAATAAAAACAAAGAAAAAGAAAAGAAAACTCATGTACTTAAATGGACAAAGAGATAGGAACAAGCACCAATGAATGTGAAACTTTCTAAATAGACAAATGTATGCACAGTCCAAGATGTCAACGGTTGATTGAAACATAAAATACGCTAAGCATAGAGAACTAAAGGAGACTCAATCCACCCTCGTTTCAGCCATACTTCCGTGTTCTCTCTACTAGTTTCAAAGCAACCCTCAAGCTAGCTTCTCATGATTTTTCGAAGGAATCGGAAAGAGAAATAGAAAAGAAAAACATGAGAAGGTAGCTATGCACACTCTCTCTATAGGCTTGAAATCTATCTCCCTCCAGCGGTTTTGACTCAATCCTCTAGGGTCTAAAGGACTTTATTGGGTTGTAACGTCATGGCTTAGGGTAAAGGTGGGGAAAAAATTTCAAAATTTGGTGGTATTTCCTAAGTGAAGCAAAAGAGTGGCCCTCTCTCAAAAACAAACTTAAGAAGTCACCAATTATCAAACAAAAATGCCAATATACCATCTCCCCTAAGCTTATTCAACAAACACTCTACACACAAAACTAAGAACCGCTCCCCTAAGCTTGAACGGAGCATTGTCCTCAATGCTTAAGCTAAGGAAAGACGATCACAACCAAAAATATTTTTTTTTTCTCTCTCTTTTATTTTTTTTATTATTTTCTTTTTCTACAAGACACTTTTTCCTCTTTTCTTCTTTTGTTTTTTTTTTAATTTCTTTATATTATCATTGCACTTACTTATTGAACTACTATAAACACAATTCACATACTTGCCATACACTTTTGAACATAAGTCCTTCTCATTTGCACTTGAACAACAAAACAAGCTTTCAACCCAAGATTGCTTCACAAAACTAATGGTAAAGGTCATGAGGCTTGTAATGTGGCTAGTAACCAAGAAACAAAATAGGCTCAAAGGGGTAGCAAGAAGGTAAATGCAAATGAAAACAAGAGAGTAACAAAATAAAAGGAACACAAAAGAAAATGAAAAATGCCTTTGTCCTCCCCTAAAGTGGCTCGGTCATGGTCTTGGGTAGATAGAAGACTAATCAAAGATTAGGAAATGCATAGCCAAGGATCCAATGTGCCACACAACAAGAATGATGAAGGCTTGAACAAGTTAACCTCACACGGGATTTGTTTAACAAATACTAACTCATGGGCTTCAAGTCCACTATGAACATCAACACCATCTTAACACATTCAATGAACTAAGGTTTCATGGACCAAAGAGTTCTTAACCCGGCTACCTTAGCATATGGTATCCTAGAATCAACTTATGACATTCTCAAACCGTGCAAGCATTTACCACTTAGGAAGGCACACATTCAAGAACACAAGTCCAAGAAGCAATGTCCAAAATACACTTTTGCTAAACTTACCTTGAAATAAGCAAAAATATTTTTGGATTTTCTTCTCAAAAGCATGAAAAACATGGAAATGCATATACTCATGAGCATGGAAAATATGAATCAACATTCTACCCAAATGTGATAAAAAACCCTCCCCCAAGCTTGAATGAGACCAAGCTCTCAAAACATAAACAATGAAACCGAGGAGGGGAAAACAAGGAGGTGTCCAACTAACCAACACATGATCTTCAAGCCACAAAAAGTTAGAGAGAGGGAAAAAGAAGGATATTACCGGATATGGGATGAATGCAAAATTACACAAAAACCCGAAATAACCTCATAGGAACCATAATCTCAAAAAAAATATGTCTTGAATGTAGGGTTTCATAGTGACCCGACACTACGCGGAAGGAAACCCCCCCAAGACCCACCCCTTAATTAAAGCAATTAACAAGCATAATAAACTTAATCAAGCAAGACTAAGAACAAGAATTATACCTTTGTTGCGTGCTTCGCTCCCGAAGAGCTCTTACTTCAAAATCCCGAAACTACGAGATCTCCGACGGATCGTACCCTCGACCTGACCCAAGCGTCCCAAGTCTTGAAGGTTAGTCAAGACCCGGACAAAACAAAACTATGAGTTTTACGAATCAAAGGTTTACTCTAATTACAAGAGTTGCCATTTTAATTCCACTCAAGGTTGTTTTTTTCCCAATACCATGCCTTTGGTATTTATAGGGAAATGCACCCTTGAACTTCATTTCCCAACCAATGTGGGAGAATGAATAATTTTGATAATTAATTTATTTCCAAAATTAATTAATAATTAAATTCAATCACAATGCAACAAGTGTCAAGGGGAGAGAGAAGGTTAGGTGAGGACCATGAAGAGGTGGGGGGGACCATTGCCTTGATCCCCAAGGCTTTGCCCAAGCCTTGGTCCCCACCCCTCACAAAACGACCTTAAGCAAGGGGCTGCTGGGCTGCTGCCAGCTAGCAGTGCCAGCTAGCACCAGCCCAGCCAGCAGCCTCGTATCCCAGCCAGGCAGTGCATACTTGGTGCTGGGCGATGCTTGGCGTTGGTGTGTGCTAGTGGTAGACGCCGGTGCGTGCTGGTGCTGGTGCTGGACCTCACCTCTCTCGCACATGCCCGTATAGCCAGCATGCGTGCTGCTAGCGAGCCACGCATGCTGGCCCCTTGCCTTGCCAGCCACACGTACCACCCTCGCCCTACACATCAGCCTTGCACCCCACACACATGCGCCACACGCATTGCTAGCCCAGCTAGTGCACCTACGCACGCAAGGGCCTAGCATGCGCGCTGGGCAATGCTGCCAGGCACCCTCGCACTAGCACATATCAGCTAGTGCCTAGCACTGCTATGCTTGGTGCGAGGCACGCACACATGCACATGCACATGCGCCAGTGCCTAGCACTGCGATGGCTGTACTTGGTGCGTGTGTGGCCCTGCCATGCGCACCTAGGCATCCAGGCAAGCATGCTGATGTGCTACGATGGGCTGCCTGGTGCTCCTGGTGCTTGCGATAGGCAGCGATGGTGCCCAAACATGATGTTAGGGCTGCGATGGTGCGCCTAGGCTTCGATGGTGCGCCTAGCACACCTAGTGTGCTTAGGCTTGTGCCTAGCCATGCTAGGTGTATGCTAGCTCGAACTAGCCTAGCATCCACATGGTTAGACCACTGTGGTGCTACGGCTACGCTCGTACTTGTCGCTTGTGATTTTGCGACGCTCGATCTCGACGCCCTAGGCTCGATATCCGACGTCAGTATTCGTAAAACTCTGTCGACTCATTAAATCCTTTCGGATTAATTCGTCGTCTCGGATCGGTGATTCGATTAGGTTCGACCTGAAGGGTTCAGTTAAGATTAAGCTGTAATATCAATTGTGCCTTGATATTACTGATCGGAAGCGGCCTTCACCTAGGCATTCTGGTCACTTGATCTTACTGAAGAATTAACTCTGTAATAATTCTGAACCCTCTATCGAAAGAATACACTTGTTGGAAGGACACCTTTCCTTTCATTGAAATCCACATGCTAGGAAAGTTGAGGTAGGTTTTCCTTGATTTTTGATCCACACCAATGCACAAGAGTATATCAAGTTGATGAGTGTCATTTATGGCACTCAAATAGCGATGTTTTAGAATGTTTTTGGTTGCTTTTATAGCTTTCTTTCTATCTTTTCACTAAGTTTTGACCTTTTATTCTTTAGTTTATCTCTTTCTTGCTTATTCCACCTTTTCTTCTATTTTTCGTAGATTTTATTGTGTTTTCTCTTTTATTTGTTCTTCTTTATTTTTTTGTACGTATAAGGTGAAGCCCTAGAGCCCTCATGATGATTTCTCGGGTTGGAGGAAGCTCAAAGTACAAGGCGAAAGCTCTTACATTGCTCAGAAGGCAAGGAATGGCTAGCTTCAAGATTTGGTGATTGGGCTCGCATGCTGCGCTCGCATGTAAATATGGTGTTGAACCCACCTTAAACCGCATTTTGGGACTTCTATACCTAGTGTTGATCACGAAGAGCGCACCATCTATTTCGGGGTTTTTGTAAGTGTCCTGCGGGAGAGTTACAATTCCAAGACTGGTCTCTGGGCGCCTGTACCTGCAAATCAACGGAGACTCCAGTTGGGTGGTGTTCCGCCTCCGACGATCAAGTTATAACGTGTTCGGAAGATGTAAAGTGCGGAAGAGTAAAGTCTCTCTCGGATTCTAAGAGAGTAACTGCAATTAATGATTGCTCAATTTTTTGTGTATATTTTTGAATCTCTGTTTCCGAGGAGGAAACCCTTTTATAGGGTATCGAAGTGCGTGCCCAGTCTTAGGTTGCGAAAACCTAGTATGGACTGGGCTGCCTTGGAGTTTGGGCCATTGAAGGCCACCTTTCCTAGTTGGCAATCCGTTCGCCACATGTCGTGCTCTGATTGGTCCACTTTGGACTCTTCACTGAATGACACGTGGCACACTTTGGTTGGTCCATGTGGATAATACGTGGCAGGGTTTCATTGGTCCATGTGGAGGGATGAAATGCCCTAGTCATTTTCCCCTCACAGGGGTGACGTGGCTTGCGATGTGGCGCTTGTGATAGGTGTCACATGCTGATTTGTCAACAGCTTTTACTGTTTTTTTTTCAAGGTGACCCTTGAAATTACCCCCCCTATAAAAGGGGCATGTCCCAATCATTTTTGGGACATTCCAAAGATTTTCAGACAGTTTTTTAACTTAAGAACTTGTCATTTTCCGAGAAAAACAATTGCCGCCTGCTACCTGACCGCCTGCTCTTACAGCCGCCCAAGACTCTTTCAAGCGCCTTCAACTTTACAGACTAAAGGTAACCGCTTGTTTTTCTCTCGTACTTTCTCTTTGTTTCTTTTTCTTTTTGAAAATGGTATCCCAAAAGCACACAGCACGACCTAGGTTAGTGATCAGCCGGTCACCGGGGACGGGTGAATCTAGAACTTGGAGTGCTGACTGCCCCTTGCTGGACCACACTTTGCGAACTTCCCCAAGTCAGACTGTCTATGGTGACCATGGCCAGAATCAAATAAACGACCAGGGTGGTGAACTCGGACGGCTCCTCCTTTAGGGCGCCTGTTAGTGAACTGTCTGATGTGACGTCTGGCACCCCAAGCATTCCCTGTGATTCAATATTAGAAGAATCAGGGGAGGAAGTGCAAAGTGAAGTCTCGGGCTCTCTTGAACAGGCCCCTCAGATGGATGATAGGTCCGACTGCTCTGAAAGTGAACCCGAGACGAGTACCTCTTGCAGGCCGGCTGATGCCTCGGAGGAATTGCACTCTCGGCTGGAAACAACGAGAGAATCCCTTTCTGTGGAAAAGGGTGAAGATTGGGTTGAGCCGGCTGCTAGCCGCCGAGGGTCGTATGCCGCCTATTACTGTCATGTTCCCGCAGGCAGGCGGAAGACTTTGGCTAAAAAAGTGAGAAGTTTTAGGGCTGACCATGTTATGGGACATGGTTTCATCTTATGCGTGCTGGATGCTGAGGACACTATAGTCTGGCCAGAGGGGTCCAGCTATGCAGACGAATACTTTGGTTGCTATGAGGCGGCCATTCAGGCTGGCCTTAGGTTTCCCCTCCATCCGGCCGTGGAGCGAATCTTGGACGGATACCAACTAGGTGTCTGACAACTTGCCCCTAATTCTTGGTTTAACATCTTGGGTTATGTTGCCGGCTGTGAAATGCTGGAAGTAGATCCCAGCTTTGAGGCATTTGCTCACATGCATTACCTCAGCCGGACCCCAAAAACAAGCGAGTTTGGCTGGTACACTTTGTCCAGCCACAAGGGCTACAAGATGACTACAAAGAAAAAAGTTAGAAAGAAAAAGAGAGAAAGATCTATCAACTTAAATTCTTGGGCATAACCAACTACCCAAACCTAACTCATTCTCGAATCATCATCATCAAGACATCATTGACCAACAACAAGCGAAAACAATGCTACCAAAAAGATTATCAACAATACCCAACAACAAGACCCAACCCAAATCCCCTCATCATTCCCATGAGTCCTTGGTGCCTTCCCCCACACTTACCTAAAAACACTCCCTTTTGACTCAAACACCCCCCCACACTAGATAAGAGCATCGTCCCCGATGCTTCACATGCAAAGGGAATGAAAGGGAGGGTCCAAAAAGGGAGGGAGAAACAAACAGACCGAGGGGGGAAACTATTGGCCACTAGGGCCGACATCACTGTCATCCGCATTCCAACTATCGTATGAAAAGCCCGGGGGGGCATTGGGATCCCAACCTCCGGTGTAACCGAGAGGCCACCTATAATGACCCTTGAAAAGGTCTAGTTGGGATGCGAATAACTGGTCAAATGGCTCGGGTTGAGCTAGAGGCAAGGGGTGAGAGGGATCAACGTAGGGGTAGTTAGGTTCACCCTGATAATCACTCCCACCAGAGAAACCCAGTAGTCATAATGACCGGACTCATCGGGAAAGTCAATCCTTGGCACATTGGGGTCCGACGGACCCTGCCATTAAGGGTACGTAGGTTGGTTGTCACCCCCCCAAGATGGCACGGACCCTTGTTGGGCCGGCACATATGGATAGTTAATCGGGTGAGTGTCATCCCCTCTACGTACGCTAGCATCGTATAGGGCATTGGTTTGAAAAAAATGGTGTTGTTAGGAGGCGATCATACCTTGCACGCCGAGTTTCATGCTCTCCATTTGGGCCCGCATCGCCGCCATCTCTTGATGGTAGTAAAATTGTTGTTGATTTGGTTGTTGTTGTTGTTGTCTTCGTCTTCCATGTTGATGTTGTTGTTGTTTTTGTTGCTGTTGAAACGGAGGGTTTTCTTCCACCTCATTCTCATCCACCTCATTATCATCATCATCCTCATTACCTTCGCCAATCTGCATTCTCGCAACCGGGAGGACACCCGATTCCTTTCTCACCCACCACGGGTGATTAACTCCTTCCCTTGTAAAAGAAGTGAACTCCGGCTTGGGGAGGAGGCAATGATGCTCATGGGAGACAAGCAAGCTCCAAGTCCTTCCTCTATCCTTCCAATGGGGGTGCAAGAACGCAACTTGTCCATATGACCCAACCTTTCGGCCAACCTCGTGACCATCCCTCCACAATGAATTTCCCCCTCTTTGTCCCCGAGAGAATTCCTTCAATGCACTTGGTGAATAGAAAACCAAAATTCACTCTACGCCCCAATTCCAGCTTTGTAGCTAGCCACAAAATTCGGATCTCTTCAGTGGTGATCTTTCCCAAGTCTTTCTTATTGTAAACCATGTACCCAAGTATTTGGTGAAGGAGTCTGATAACGGGGTGCATGATTTGACTGGACAATGAATATTTGGCATTGAAGACATCCATCCACGAGATGCATTTCCACCACTCAAGGGGGTTATAATCATGAAGGGACTCGTGCTCTAGGAAGAACATGTCGGCGTCTGGGTTGAGGTCGAGGAGTTAGTTAAATTTGCGAAGGTTTATGGTTTTTTTTTATTGAACAGTTGGAAGGAGATGGTGAGGTCCCTTTCTCCTGCGGCGTGGAATTCGAAAAAGGCTAGAAACTCGAGAGTGGGCTCTTTGCATGTTTGGTAAGCACTTGACACAAAAGAGCCTAGCCTTCGATTGTTGAATAAGAACCAACAATTGTCATCGATGCCAAGCTTGGTTGTAGTTGGTTGGTGGTAATTTTTGGTGGGTCTAAACTTGCGATTTTGCAAGTTGTCGTAGATGGTTTTGTGATTTTTGTTGTGGAATTTGAGAGGTGGCAAAGGTGGTGGTGGTTGTTCTTCGTTTTGGGGGTTTTGGGAGGTAGAACCTTGGGGTTCCTTCCTACTCTTTCTCTTCTTTGACCCAAACACCATTTTGACAATAACTAAGCTCAATCAAACACAACTTAAACCATAAAAATATACACCCAATTCAACAAGCTTTCACAAATACCACACCTTGAACTTCACTCCACAACACCAAACAATCTATAATACTCTCCAACAATCAACAATGTTAGCAGGTTATCAACAAACAACCAAGCTATGAAGACAATATAACATGAATCGACATTCAATCATCAAAATTTCCCAAACAACATCAAAAGAACAACAATGTTTCTCATTAAGAAATTACTTCAAATTTTAATTGAAACTAAAGAAAAAGTGAAATATACCAACATAGAATGATCATACTCCACTCCACTAGCCCTTTTGAAGAAGAAATTTGAGCTACCTTCAAGAAATTAACAACGGAGCCCCAAAATAAATCCACGAGAAAACGCCCCGTAGCAAGCCTTGAATGTTAGAATTTCCGGATTTTTGATGAGGAAATCGAAGGAAAATGAAGAAATTTGATGATTTTTTGATGAATTTGTGATGAAAATTAATGAATTTGAGAGGTTTGAAGGTTAGGGTTTGACGGGGATGAAGCTAGAGAGAGAATGAAGAGGATATATATGTCGAATTGGGGGAAATAAAAGTGTGCGAAAATGCCGTTAAAATTTCAAAGAAAATCACAGACCTGCAGTGCCGCTCCCGCGGGCTTAAATGCCGCGCCCGTGGGTGAACCTGTCCGCGCCCGTGGGTTTATATGCCGCGCCCGTGGCACGTAGATCGCGCCCGCTCCTAAGGCACGGCGAGGCATCTCCAGAATGTTGGAGGAACTTCCTCTTCTTCTATCCGCGCCCGCTGGTTTATGTGCCGCGCCCACGGGCCTTTGGAGAAGGCTTTTCCTTGGGCGCATTCCCTTTTACTCCTTTCATAATTCCATCTCGGATCCTAAAAAGGACTCCCTTGAGGTGAAAACACCCTCAAACCTTAATCCGAAAAAGCATTGCTCAAAAATCCAAGTACCTACAAAATAACAACCAAAGACCATAAGATAAAAACGCCTAAAAGAAATCAATCAAAAACGACCAAATAGATGAAATAAAGAAATAAAAGAGTTGAGAACTCGGGTTGCCTCCCGAGAAGTGCTTCTTTACAAGGTCACTAGCTTGACCATGCAAAATTATCATCCAAAGGGTGGCTCAAGATCCATCGGATCGAGCCTCATACATTCAATCAAACCAACTTCTTCCTTGCAAAAGTAGTGCTTCAAATGATGGCCATTAACCATGAACTTGTTGTCACCCGTCTCTAACTCAAAATACCCATAAGGAGTAGTCCTTGAAATCACAAAAGGCTCCGACCATTTGGATTTGAGCTTTCCGGGAAACAAACGAAGCCTAGAGTTGAACAACAACACCTTATCCCTAACCTTGAAGCTCTTGTTCCTTATATGTTGGTCGTGCCATTTCTTGGTTTTCTCCTTGTATAGCCTTGAGTTCTCGTAGGCATCATATCGAAGCTCCTCAAGCTCATTGAGCTTGAGATATCTCTTCTCACCGGCCAACGACATATCCATGTTAAGCTCCTTTATTGCCCACCAAGCTTTATACTCCAACTCAACACAACAAATGACAAGTCTTCCCATAGACCAAGCGATAGGGGTTTGTTCCGATTGGAGTCTTGTACGCCGTCCGCATGGCCCAAAGTGTGTCGTCAAGATTGAGGGACCAATCCTTCCTAGACTTGTTCACCATCATTTCAAGAAGGTTCTTGATCTCTCTATTTGACACCTCCACTTGTCCTTGAGTTTGAGGATGATAAGGTAGACCAACTTTGTGATGAATTCCGTACCTCTTGAGAAGAGCCTCGAATTGCTTCTTGGCAAAATGAGAACCTCCATCACTAATTAGCACCCTAGGAACCCCAAACCGCGGAAATATGATTTTCTTGAGAAGTTTAAGCACAACCTTATGATCATTGGTAGGGGAGGGTATAGTTTCGATCCACTTAGTCATATAGTCAACCACTACCAAGATGTATAAAAGGCCCCATAAAGTCGACACCCCAAACATCAAAAGGCTTAACCTCCAAAATGTTTTGTTGAGGCATTTCATCTCTTTTGGTTATGCCACCACTTCTTTAGCACTTGTCGCATCTTGAAACAAACTTTTGAGCATCCTTATGCATCATCGGCCACCATAGGAGAGATTGAGAAATCTTGGCCACCATATAAACTCACCCATGTCCTCCACATGGCAACGAGTAGCAATGCTCAAGAACTCCTTCGATTTCATGGTCTGGAACACATTTCCGGTAAAGGCCATCTCCACGCTATTTAAACAAGTAGGGGTCATTCCAAAAGTACCTCCTCACTTCCTTGAAAAAACACTTCTTTTGTTGTGAAGAGAACTCCGGGGGAATGACCCCGCAAGCAAGATAAATGGCTATATCCGCATACCATGGGCTAGATGTTGAAGCCATAGCCATGAGAGTTTCAAATCCTACATCTTCATTGATTGGCACATCCTCCTTGTTCTCAAAAGGAAGCCTAGACACGCCACATAGTTCTCCGCTCCCTTTTTATCTCTCATCTCCATGTCAAAATCTTGAAGCAAAAGAACCCAACGGATGAGGCGTGGCTTAGCTTCCTTCTTGGTCATAAGATAGCGAACCGCTATGTGATCCGTGTACAAAATCACTTTGGAGCAAATAAGATAGGACATAAACTGGTCCATGGCAAACATAACCGCAAGCATTTCCTTCTCCGTTGTTGTGTAATTCTTTTGAGCTTCATCAAGTATTCTACTTGCATAATAGATGACATGAGATCTTCCTTCTTTCTTTTGCCCAAGCACCGCACCTACTGCAAAATCACTCGCATCGCACATTAGCTCAAAAGGCAAGCTTCAATCCGGAGCTTTCACAACGGGAGAGGAAATGAGAGCTTCCTTGATCTTTGAAATGCCTCAAGACAAGCCTCATCAAAGCTAAAAACAACATCTTTCTTGAGTAATTTGGTCAAGGGTTTGGCGATTGATGAAATTTTTTTGATAAACCTCCGGTAAAAACCGGCATGCCCTAAAAA
This sequence comes from Chenopodium quinoa, assembly GCF_001683475.1. Lineage (NCBI taxonomy): Eukaryota > Viridiplantae > Streptophyta > Magnoliopsida > Caryophyllales > Amaranthaceae > Chenopodium > Chenopodium quinoa. The sequence goes on from NW_018742372.1 coordinate 1,358,732, forward strand.
AGCTCTCACTCCCGTAACGAAAGTAGGAGGGGCCAACTTTGCAATCACCGAAACTTTGGCCGAGTCAACCTCAATCCCCTTCTTTGACACTTTATGGCCCAGGACAATTCTCTCCTCAACCATAAAGTGACATTTCTCCCAATTTAAAACCAAACTCGTCTCTTGACACCTTTTCAAAACTTTTTCAAGATTATAAAGACAAGTGTCAAAAGACGAGTCACCAACACTAAAATCGTCCATAAAAACTTCAATCTCATTTTCAAGCATTTCCGAAAAAATGGAAGTCATGCATCGTTGGAATGTTGAAGGAGCATTGCATAACACGAATGGCATTCTTCGATACACAAATGTTCCATATGGACATGTGAAAGTAATTTTCTCTTGTTCACTTGGGTGGATAAGGATTTGGAAACAAAAGAAACAAAAGAAAGCATGGTGAGAAAGTCTCTCCAACATTTGGTCCATGAAGGGGAGAGGAAAATGGTCTTTCTTTGTATTTTTGCTCAACTTCCAATAATCAATACACATTCTCTACCCGGTCACCGTCCGGGTGGAGATTTCCTCTCCTCCTTCTCCCTTGACGATGGTCATTCCACCTTTCTTTGAAACCACGTGAACCGGGCTAACCCACTTGCTATCGGAGATAGCATAAATTATGCTCGCTTCACGCAATTTCAAGATTTCTTTCTTGACAACCTCTTGGAGGTTGGGGTTCAACCACCTTTGAGGCTCAATCGAGGTGGATTGATCATCCTCAAGATGAGTACAATGCATGCACAAAGAGGGGATAATACCCTTGATATCATCAATGCTATACCCTATCACATTTCTATATTTTCTCAACACAACAAGCAATTTTTCCAAATCAAGACCACCAAGGGTAGCATTGACAATTATAGGGTATTCCCCTGGGGGAAGGGGTTTGAGTTCTACCTTGGGAGGAGGCTTGGAACTCTCCTCCATTTTCTCCTCTAGTTCAAGATCTTCTTTATCCTCTTGTTGTTCATGGTCTTCCTCCGTTTGAGTTTCCTCCATGGCCATGACAAACTCTTTTGCTTCTTGAGAGTGATACTCTTCCTTGCATGTAATAGCTTCAACCATTGGATCTTGAGGCTTCATCATAACCCTTCTCAAATGATCCAACTCCTCATTCACAACATCAACCCTATAGCAATTTTCAACCATGGGGGTCTTGAGCAACTTAGAGAACTCAAACACAATCTTTTCATCGGAAACCTCACATGTAATGGTGTTGTTCTTGCAATTGATCAGCGCCCCCAAAGTCTTAAGAGATTCACGACCCAAAATCAAAGGAGTATCAACATCTTCTTCCATATCCATCACTACAAAATCACAAGGCACATAAATATGCCCAACTTGAATAGGAACATCTTCAAGCTCACCACAAGGAAAATTGGATAGTCTTCCTTGTAGTGATCATTTCAATGTTAAGATTTTGAGCAATGGATAGAGGAATCAAACTAACACTTGCTCCAAGATCGGCTAAGGCGCCCCTAGCTTCCATATTCCCAATCTTTACCGACAAAGTGAAACTTCCCAGATCCTTTTGCATCTTGGGCATCTTATGTTGAACAAGTGCACTCACTTGATGGGGAAGAGTGATGAGCTCATCATTGAGCTTCCTCTTGTTGGTGAGAATATCCTTGAAAAACTTGGATTATGAAGGCATTAGTGTGACAACTTCGATGAAAGGCAGCTTGATGTGCAAATTCTTCATCACACTAAGGAATTTTGAAAACTTGTCATTCAACTTCCTCTCCGCAAGTCGACCAGGAAATGGAACTGGCCCATCAAGATTCCTAGCTTCACTAGGAGTCGAAGTTGTATTCTCATGTTTAAGCTTCTTCTTCTCCATACTTCTTTCTTTCTCAGCAACCTTCTCTTCTTCAACTTCCTTTTCTTCACCCACATTCTCTTCTCCTTCCTTCTTTTCCTCACTATCCCCCTCCTTAGGGCCGTCATAGGATGTACCCGATCTCAATGTGATTGCCTTGCAAGAGTCGGGTTTCATGATGTTGGAAGGGTTAGTTTGTGATTGTCCGGGTAGAGTAGAAGGTGAATTGAAAGGGACTCTCTCGGCCAATTGAGCTAGTTGTGAATCAACCATCTTGTTATGAGCCTTGACCTCTTGCATTTGTTGATTCATGGCTTGAAGTTGTTGAAGAATTTGGGTTTGAGTAGAATCGAGTTAAGATGCTTGCTCTTGACTCCTTTGAGTCGTTTGATTTTTATTGTGGTATTGGTTTTGATTATTGTGTTGGTTGTTTCTTGGGTAGTTTTCTCTAGGGTTTTGGTATTGAGGGTTGGATTTGTATGATTGTTGAGCTTGTTGATTCCATTGTTGAGGTTGGTGAGCGAATTCGGGTGGTGGTTGCCTCCAAGCTACTCCACCACCACTTCCCCTATATCCATATTGCCTTGTGTTGTATGACGCCACATGCTCGGGGCTCAAACCCCCACAATAAAATGTATCGTGGTTCGTTCCACCACAATTTTGACAAGAGAAAGAATTGACTTGAGAGGAGCTTGCCCCACTATTGACACTCGTATTCAACTTTGTAAGCCCTTTTGTCAAAAGCTCAATTTGATGTTACAATTGATCAACCTTCTCCAATTCATACTTTCCACCCTTCTTTGGTGCATTCCTCCTTCTACCACTCCAAGAGTAGTTCTTCATTACCTCTTCAATTGTTGTTTCAACTTGATTTTGGGGGACCTTAATCAATTGTCCACCCGCCCCCGCATCCAAGTTGGATCTAGACATAGGTTCCAATCCATCATAGAAGAACCGCATGAGCAAGCTTTAATTGTATTCATGGTGAGGACATGCTTGTACCAACTCTTTGAATCTTTCCCAAGCTTCACTAAGACTCTCATCCGCTTCTTGCTCAAATGATGCAATCTTCCTTCTCATTTTGGCGGTCTTTTCTTCGGAAATGAACCTCTTTAAGAATGCCTTGACTATCTTTCTCCATGTTGTAAGAGAATTTGGCTTAACTTGTTTAAGTCACTTCTTTGCCCTACCCGAAAGAGATTGTCGAAATAAGTGCATACATATGTATTCTTGAGAAACTTGATTGGTTTGAATCATGGCACAAATCTCAAGGTATTTATCAAGGTGCTCAATAGGATCTTCACTTGGAGAACCTGAAAATTGTTCCGCTTGTACCATTCTAGTGTATTGAGGATGAATGTTAAAATTGGTTTCCTTGACGAGTAGCAAAATCCCACCCGTGAGCTCATAATCCTCGTGGTTCCCAAACTCATGAAACAAAACATCATCTTCTTGCCCCGCCATTTCCTTGCTTTGAGAATTTGAAGATCAAGAATCACTCTCACTATCAACAATAGCACCAAGACCTCGCCCCTCTTCTTGATAGAGTCTACGAACTTGTCTCAAAGTGCGGTCGATTTCGTGGTCAATGTAATGTGTAGGAGGTCCTTGAGATCTCCTTTGCATCCACCAAAGCTAAGCAAACAATTAGCAATGACTAGCAAGAGAGTAAAGAACAAAATAAAAAGCAACAAATCCAATAATAACACAATAAGAGTGCAAAACAAGTCGTCTCCCCGGCAACAGCACCAAAAATTTGGTCGAGGGACAATAGGTCGTGTCTACTATCCCACATAAAATTAACAATTTATATTCCTAACCTAACTCTACAAGTTTACACTAGATAGTGGCAAGCTAGGGTCGAACCACAAGGAAACGAGGTATTGCACAATCAAGGTGAAATAAAGAATCTATTGCAAGTAACAAGGGGTATATTGGTTTTGTTTTCGAGAATATCTAAGATTAAACTATCTACTAAGAAGTGATTAAAACAAGCAAAATAAGGAGTTAAACTAGAATCACTAAAATAGAGATGAAAGATAAGATTTTAATAGAAATATGATCAAAAACACTAGGGAGAGGGGGTTCCAATCATGATCTACTAAGACAACTATGATAATCATCATGGATTCATGCCAAGGAGTACAAACTCTACTCAAAATGATTCATTCTCATGAAATCACTCAAAGCAAGTCAATGAAATCGATCAAACTTAAATTAGATCATTCTCATGCATCTAATCTAGAATTCAAATATTGGGGATAGAGGTGCACAACACTAGCTCCAAGCATAATAAGCACAAACTCATCAACTCAAAGCAAAACCCAATCAAACATCAATATAAACTCAATCAATCATGATTTTCACCCCCTTCCCTAGCCAGAAATCTAAGCTAGAGAAAGGAAGATAGCCATATTAACTATACTAAACATGTATTTAATCCCAACAAAACTAAACATGATTCAAAACCAAAGAAAAAGCAATGAAATAAGTAAAAACAAGGAACTTTATGAAAATAAACACTATTAAGAGCAATAAAACCAAATAAAAGATAAGGGATAAAGAGATTACTACTATTAACCTTGAAGGATCGAGCAAACATGGACTAGTTGTATTGAAAAGATGAAAGCTTGAAGAAAACTTGAAAATATCTTGATTACAACAATGGAAACTTGAAGGTTAAGCTACTTTCTCTCTCTAGAATGTTGATGCTCTCTCTCTACAATATTTTTCAATGGAATAGTGAATGATAGTCCAAAATTTTTCATGAAATTCATGCTAAACACTATATATAGTTTCTTGCTTAAAACAAAGAAAATGGGTGAGGGAGAGGCCTCTCTAGAAAGGCTATCGCGCCCTCTCTGTTGTGGGTACGTAGTTGGAAAAACCCAGCTCGCCGCGCCCGCGGCCATCAAGGTCGCGCCCTCTCCTTGCCATCTCCCAGCCATCTCCAGAAACTGGGTCTTCAGCTCAGGACCTCTGTCCGCGCCTGCAGCAATGGCACCCGCGCCCCGTGGCATAGCATTCCTGTCCGCGCCCGCGACAACAGCGCTCGCGCTCGCGGCTGCTATGGCAGTGCACCCTTTCCCTTTTGCATCTCCTTTCCTTGGAACAAGCTACTCTAGCAACTTCAACTCCACTTAGCAATTCCAATTCCGCCCACGAGTGTTAGGAGCTATCAAAACAAATGAGTAAAGGGTAAAAAAGCAAAAGAAAAGATAAAAGAAAAGGAAAAACACAAGAAAGAACGAGAGTAACTAAAACAAAGGTAATAACGGTAAGAAGAGGTACAAACAAGTGACAAATAAGGGAATTCACTAGTGAAAAAGGGTGAAATGGTGGCATGAACGCCCCTCATCAACGTTCTAACATGATCGTCGGAGGCGGAACTACCACCAACCGGATTCTCCGTTGTTTTGCAGATATAGGCACCCGAAATCCAGTCTTGGAATTGTAACTCTCCCGCAGGACACTAAAAGACCCTGAATCAATATTCAGACCCCATATCAAAGATATAGGGTTTCTTTGAATTATTTTTTTTATTTAATTCATCATCCTGAAAGATCCGTTCTTAACCTAACAGGTCTGTTAGCAAACCTTTATTTTTTTTTAAATCAATAAAATATCTAAATGGCTTGTTTTATTTTTTTTTTCCAGCAATTTCTTCAATAAACCTGTTTATTTTCATCTAAAACTATTCTACATAATATGTAATTCTATAAAATTTCTTGACAAATAAACTTTTAAGCCTGCTTCATATATAATTCAATAAATTCCATTATAAAAATCTCACCCCATATAATTTGTGCCGCCCACAATTACACCATTACGAAAAAAAATAAAAAAAAAATAAACCAAACCCTTAGCTTTCTGCCATTCTACCATGTACACCATAAATTCATTACAAAAAAAAAACACCATGGCACTATACATTAACCATTGTTTCCAAAAACATCAGCACAATATTATAATGTTCCAAAGTCTAACTGTTGAATAAAAATTTGAACCAAAACTCAAGCAATTACCATACTACCGTCTTTGACTTCTTCATTAGCTTAATTTAGTTGCTTAAGCAAATATTCAACCCAAATGTCTCGTATCTCATCAATTTCTTCTGATGAATAAGCTTCTTGAGTAAAGAACTGCAATGTAAATAACAGAAGTAAGAATTAAATAGGGCCATGGAAGTAGTGTCAAATCTCAGTTGAAAATCGAATATGTGAACCAAAGCTCATAACTGAATTTCAGAACCAAACCAAAATTGAATTTCAGAACTTATTTTCAGAACTGAATTTCAGAACTGAATTTAGATCTGAATTTCAGGACTGATTTCAGGCAAGGGCAGGGCAGGAGGTATTGACTGCTGCTGCCCTGCCAAGGCAAGGGTGCAACTGTCCTGCCCTTGCAAGGCTACTGCTGCTCTTGCAAGCTAAGGTGGCTACTGCCCTTTGCATATATTATCTTTTTAAATTAGAGAATGAGCATCTAAATAATGCCGGCAAATTTAGAGCAGTTAAACTAGTAAGGGGGGGGGGGGGGGGGGGGGCTGAGCTCATTGTATTGCATAAGTATAGCCTGGTAATTCATTCTAATAGTGAAAACTAGTAAGGGGTTAATGGGGGAAGAGAGAGGGGGAAACGAGCTCCTAGTAGCAATTACAAGCAACAAGTCCTCTCACAATTATAGTTAGTCATAAATATATGTGTTAAAGTGAGCAAATTTTGGTCAGAAATATTGAGTTGAAACAACCAAAGTATCCCAACTACATAAGTTATAATCTTGTCAGTAATCCATAACACCCTTTTTTCTAAAATCTCGAGCATGTACCGGCACAAAAAGTATCCATAGTCCTTGTGTTTAGGATGACTAGGACACTACAACAGAATCAAAGACAGATCATCCATGAGTTACTTTATTATGTTAAAGACCTACAACAGATCATTGTATGTTAAGTTTAAAAATATAAAGTGAATACCTTTGGTTGCTTCCACCCAATATATGCATCCTTTTTTATTTCCTTGATATCCTTGCGATGGAAAACGCTAAATTGTTTGATTCCCCTACATAATTATGACAAGATAAAATGATAATAATGACAAAAATACCAATTACTTGAACATCAATACAAATATAATGAAGTCATTAAATGATTACTCAATTACTTACTCATTGATGACTGTTTTAGCAAACTCAGGTATATTGTCTGCTCCACCTGGATCCAACCAATAGACTGACCCATTCCAAGGGCTAATAACAGCTAACATCCAATTCCGACTACATACAAATTACACGACAAGTTAATAACATAACATATCAATAATTATCAGCAATTGTAGAGAAAACACATATTGCACGTACTTCTCATTAAAAGGTGCAAAGAATAATTGATTACGATTCTTTCCCTCATTGCACCCAAAGACACGAGCTAAGTATTTAGACGGGTTTTCCTCTTCTATTGTTGGAGTCATTGGGGATAGAACATTGGAATCGCAAAATCCAAACATACCCGAAATTCCTTCTTGACATTGTTCTTTCAAGTACTTTTCCCCACCATAAAAGGTCAAACATGTAACAAGTTACTGAAAATAAAAATTCTCAAATAAGTAATACTTAAAAAAGTAAATGCACTTACTTCATGAAAATATTCAAGTGAGCTGCTCCTATCTCTTTCTGGGAACACCAATTAAGCAAATCTTCGTAGTCAAGAGTAACATTAACCACATTTTCAGTCAGAAATACACTTTTCTGGAAACTTAAGGAGATGGATTCACTCCTCTTTTTCATTCCCAAAGCATGAGTTTTTAACGATTTTTTTCTCCAACTAGTAGTCACTTTTTCACAATCTTCAGCAGTGAAAAGATACATGTCAGTGGTTGATGTTTGGGATGATGCCGATCCTGGGGATGGAGTAGTCACGTCTTTTTCCAGGTGCACATCAGCCTTTCATACAAACAATATATATCAAGTAAATGAACTCTTAAGTATTCATAAGAGGATGAAAATTGCACTGATTTCTAAAAATCAATTTTGAACTAAATTCAGTTCTAAAAATCAATTTTGAATTAAGTTAAAATCAATTCTGAACTAAATTCAATTCTAAAAAAATCAATTCTCTTCTTTACCTTGTCCCTTTATTTTTTATGCGTAAATGTCGTCAATAAACTTCTATAACATTAACAGGGAAAAAAAGGAATTCATAGCTAGTTAAAACTTTCAATACAATACCTTAACTGGAAGAATCAAGTGCATTGGCCAAGCATTGTAACTCTTCTTAGCTTGGCAGACAAAGATTAATTCTTCGTTTGGACATGGCAAGGGAGCATTCGGCACAATATCTTATATAATAGACTCGGCGGTGACCGGGGGGGTAGTGATTGGACATGATTTCTGATACCTTTTGCCTTCTCTATATAGACCTTCCCATTAGCAACAATTACATGTCCTTTATTGCCATCCTCAATATCCAGTTGACAATCACTCCAGCCTATACAAGTTATGACACAATCAAATTTCATATACATAATTTACATTCGAAGATGTATAACTTTTAATACAATACCTCAGGAAAAGTGAGTTGATCAGCTGTGAAATCATCATGATTGTTCTGATGTGCATGGTCAGGTTAATTAATTTGCTCTGTTTGAGGCCAAGAAACATGGTACATCTCGGCCTCAGGGCTTTGAAGATGAACCTGGTGCACGGGAGGACTTATCTGAGCCTCATTACCACGTGAAACATAAGCAGCATCCTAAGATTGAGACTCTAACAATTGATGACCTTCACTTTGTTGTCGCCCAACCACTCTAGTTAGTAGTTGTGTAAGTGGAATGTTAAGCAATCCATGGTCAACCGAATTATTTAATTGGGTAAAACCTAACCTGTTACCATCAAGACCACCAAAACCACCGAATTCAGCTTGCTTACCAAAACCAAACTGACCACCAGAACCAGCGTCACCACCAAAACCAAACTGTCCACCAGAACCAATTTGACCACCAAAACCAGTCCTACCAGAAGAACCAACCTGTTGACCATGACCAGACTAACCACCAGAACCAGACGGACCACCAAAAGCAGGCTGACTACCAACATTGCCAAATTGACCAAAAGCACTGGATTGACCAAAAATGGCCATGAACGATTTCAATTGCTCCTGATTTAAGCATGACATGATGAAAGACAATAATAAATTCTGACTATTTTTCATAGTTCCCATCTCTGATTGCATCATGCCGATTTTGGCATACAATTGGCTCGGTGCAGTTGGTTTGTTAAAGCCAAAATATTCCTTTATTTGTGATGCCTGATCCAACTGCCCTCACTGAACCACCATGCTCATGCTTATTCAATGCTCCATCTAATATATCATCCCGACCATTACAAGCGAATTCTCCTCTTTGAGCTTGAGCCTCCACTGCAATCTGCAATTTGAAATTTCAAGGGGCGTAATAGATGAAATCAATTGAAATAGATTCAAATCAAGGCAATCATTCACAAGAATTTTATGAAAAAAAATTGTTGTGCAGAACAGTCTTCATTAGATTTCTTACAATAGCTTCATGGATTTCCCTATCGACTGGATTTTCAGAAGTTACAATTCCATCTTTGACCTGAGAATGAGCTCTGATCCAAGTCAAGTGTCGAGGCACTTGTGACACATGGACTCCCTGTTTTTCAAGTTCTTTTTCCTGGCATTGTACAAAATTAATTTAGACTTATGTTTTAATTATAAGAATAGAAAATTTCAACACCCATACTGTATATATGGTAGTTACATATACAATATATGTCAAACTTTCGGCCTCCTTAATACTTTGAGGTCTTCTTCTTTGCCCTCACACGATTTTTTTCACTCAATTCCTACAAAAAATTTTGAGGTAAAATTTAGTATACACTACTATCTTGCTAGAGGAAGCTTAACATAAACTTATAAAGAATCAAAACTAATAAGCTTCGTAAAGGGGATAAACTGGTTGCAAGTCCTATGTCTTTGTGTTTATCAGGTACAGTTACACACTGAAATTCCTCTAACTTGATAACATAAGGGACATATACTATGTATTATTTTAAAAATAAAATAGCTACCGTAATTTAGTTAAAAAACGAACATGTAAACTGAAGATCATAAATGAATTTCATAACCGAACCAAAACTGAATTTCAGAACTAGATTCAGATTTGAATTCAGAATTGAATTTCAGAACTGAATTTCAAAACTGAATTCAATCTGAAGTTCAGGGCGGAGTTCAGCATTGAATTCAAGACTGACTTTAGGAAATGGGTGTTTGCAGGGCAGGGGAGTGTGGGTGGTTATTTTTTTTATTATTATTGTGTTGATGCAAATAGGCATCTAACACGAGCATTTTGGGCATATCCTATAGGTAGGAACGATTTTCAGTTGTTTGGTGACTCTATTTCTTTTAATACCACGTATGACACAAACAAGTATTCTTTGGTGTTCTATCCTTTCACTAGTGTAGATCATCATAAAAGATATATCACTTTTTGTGCTTCTTTTCTTTCCAAAGATGATATAGAATCTTTTGTTTGGCTGTTTCAAACATTTTTAAGGTGTATGGGAAAGTAACCTTCTTGCATTATTACAAATCAAGGCCCTGCCATGGGTATTTCCATTGAGAAGGTGTATACGGGAACTAAGCAGTGCATGTGGCACATTATGCATAAGGTTCCTGATAGGGTTGGTCCTCGATTGTGCCAAGAAACTGATTTCTTGAAGAAACTAAGTGCATTAGTCTTGGATAGGGAGATAGAACCTTATGAGTTTGTTTAGGGTTGGAATCTTGTTTTACAAGAATTTGGGTTGCAAAATCATGAGTGGTTTGTTCATATGTTCAAGATTAAACACCTTTGGATTCCTGCCTATTTCAGAGAGTTATTTATGGGTGGGCTGTTAAGATCTATTTCTTGATCTGAGGGTAAGAATAACTTCTTTTGTAACTTTATCAACCCTCATGTTACTTATGTCGAGTTTATTCTTCGCTATAAAACTACATTGGATGCTCAGAGGCATGATAGGATGAGATGACTAGACTAAACAAGTCCATGCCTCAATTGGTCACTCAGTTACAATTGGAGAAACATGCATTTCTTGTTTACAATTGTGCAATTTTTTATGAGTTTCAACAGGAATGTGAGGCTGCCTGTTATTCATTTGGGGTAGAGAGTTGTAACTCACTTTATGGTGATGGTGTTGAGTTTTCTGTTTTTGTGGATAACGAACGGAAGAAAAATTTTGATGTTTTTTTTATTTATCCACACATGAGTGCACTTGTACCTGCAAGATGTATGAGAATCAGGGTATATTGTGCAGACACATTTGTTCATTATGATCGTTATGTTTTGAACCGTTAGACTAAAGATGTTTTAAAGAATGCTTCATTGGTTTGTAATTTTCAATGTGTGGATGATGCTTCTAAGTTTGATAAAAAGAAGTTAATCTCTGATGTGTGGTCCAAGATGCTCTCTTGTGTTAGTTTAGCAAAGCAATGTGAGGATGATCTGTCTGATCTTATTAAGAGTTTGACTTTATTTGAGGAATAAATGATGAAAAAGAAAAATGGTGAAGGTCAAACTCTTAATAAGATCAGACAGATCATGTTGGATGATCTTATTAAGAAAAACTGAACCTGAATTAAAAAGAAAAAAGAGTCTGATCTATGTTTGGTTTTTGGAATGGAAGCTCTAGTAACCTGAATTGGGACTCTGACATAGCTTTTGCCTTTAGATGTTTTCTTTTCTTAAATAACTTTTGCATTTGATATACCTGCAATATTTAATTTTCTTTAGATTACAGCAACAAAGTAATTATATAGGATTTGCATATTTTTGAAAATTTTCTTATTTACCACTTCTTTTATAAAACTCTTAGGTGGCTCCCAAGAAACTGTGTCCTCTTATTCCGTGTTGTCCAAGTGATCAATAGTTTCATTTTTGAAATTTATCACAGCAAGGAAATAATGATCATCCTTCCTTAAGGGTATAAACACCTGCAAATTTCACAAGACATTTACTTTTAATCTTTAACTTTAAAGCTACTTTATTTTACTTTTAACAACTATTTATTTACGCTTTAGAATTTTTGATGTACTTACACACTTAGCAGCATCCAACTCCAGTACTAGGGATTTTGTCCATTCATCCCAGACTTTTTAAAGGGCAGTGACTCCTTTTTTTACTTGTGCTTTCAAACAAACAGATAAAGAGCCCTGCAAATTGTTTAAATATTATTTCAACACTATTAATCACTTTTTAGTTCTTTCTAAAGCAGAATACTATAACTTACCATAAAGTATAATCCAAACAAGAATCTGACTAATTCTGTCCCATTCCTATCTCTTTCGTTCTCAAAACAATTGAGGTAATAAGTCCAAACAGTGATCAGGGCATCTGAAACTTTCCACTGGTTGAGTAACAGATCACAATCTCCTCTTGTTAATTCAATAGACTCTCCAAACCAAGCAACAACTTCACTGCATTGTGTTTTATATTAGTTTGGGTTTTATTTGCAACTATATAAATATTAATCTTTCATAAATGACGAATTACCTTTTGTTTGGAAAATTTTCATCAACGATGGCCACATAGTCGATAACTTGGTAGTGTTGCAAGCTCATTGTGTTCATAATGCGCCTTTCTTCTTTCATGAATTCTGAGAAATAAATCATCTTTTCCAATTTGATTTCTTCATCAGATTTCTTTGGTTCCTCAAGTTTTCTAGCAACCTTGAACTTTGATACTCTCTCCAAAATTGCATCTCGTTCTCTGTTGATATCTGATAGAATAAGTGCAGCACATATTTGAGGACGATATACCTTTCTTCTGTTTGCAAGATCAAGGTCTGCATCAAACTTTTCTCCATTGAAGCACAACATATGGACCATCATAAAGACACTACAGTCTAGGGTATATTTTGAAGATTTCCAAGAAAACATAACATCATTAAAGTCATAAGACAATCTATCTTCAGCTTTTTCATGGTTAATTCTCTTCAAGAACTCTGACATTTCTACTAAGTATAAGAATTACAAAAATAAATTATAAGAATAAAGATAGACTACAGTACAGTTTACTTTATAGAAAAATATCATTTACTTGAGTTGTAAAATCATTTACTTTTGTTGAATAATTATTTACTTTAATTAGGGAATCATCCCATAGTAGATGCAACATTTTTGTAGTAATTCATATTCACTTCATCATATTCTCTATTATCCAAGTACTGTATGCTTTTTTTCAATAAATTAACCACTACTAAGCTGTAGTGGTTATGCATACAAATCGGAACACAGATCTGTCAAAATAAATACATTATTTAAAATCCAAAAGAATAAATTTTATTTCAAAATAGTTAGGATAATAAAACCTAATAAACATACCAAATCAGCTCCTAAAATTTTCTCTTTTCCCTCACAAAGGCACATCCAATCATACCAAGCTTGATTCAACTCAGCCAAAATTGTTCTTGGTGAAGGTTTTTCAGTAGGTTTTTGTGCTTGTGCTTGTGAAGGGTTTTGAGATAGCATAGAAATCTCAAGAGGTCTTTGTATATCACAGCAACAAAACATGCCATTCATTTAGAAATTTAAATAGATTCTTGGAGCAGAGCACTAGAAAAACCCATACATATCATTCAATAATTCATTTATTTTACAAATATTCCTATTTACTTTAAACACTAACTCTTTTACTTGTAACACTAAATCTTTTACTTGTTCACAGAAAACTTGAACTGAATATTAAAAATAATATACTTACAAAACATGATAAGTAAACATGTATTCAATTCTTAATTAATTGTATTACTTACATTGTGGTCAATACCAAAGAAAAAACAAGATAGATTTGACATTCTTGACTCGTTCATAATATATGCCAAATTCATAACAACGTTTGATTCTATCATTGTAGGGGGGCAGATGGAGCCAGAGATACTTCGTCATCTCTTGTGACCATAAGTTGGTCTTCAAATTTCACCAACTCTTCACTATACACACAAAAAAGTTTAACGAGTAAATGAAATACTGAATAAAGTAGATTGAAGACTTATAAAAGTAGAACACAAATAACACTTACTTTTTCAATGAATTTTTTAGCACAAAACAATAATCAGCCATTGATTGCCACAATTCTAGCATTTCTTTCATTCTTGATTTGTTGTTTTTCATCCACTTACAAACAAAATCAACATCAACTCCTTTTTGTCCAAATTGCACTGAACTCCTTATCTTTCAAGCTAACTCCTCCTGAATGTTTGTAAGCAATGTGTTTGCTTCCTTAGTCATAGTTGGCTGCTGCACAAAAGTATCAGCCCCTTTGGTAGCTAAGTTCTCTTGAATGCTACTAAGGACTGTGGCTACAACCTCAGTAGCATCCCTTCCCTTTTCTACTTCTACTCCAACTTTTTGCCCTTCATGGCCTTCATTGATCAGTGTTTCATTTTTGGCAGGTTCATGAGTATCAGCATTGATATATATAGTTTCCAGATCAACAACATGATCATCAACATGATCTTCAACATACTTTTCAGGGTTTTTCTTCTTGTTTTGCTCTTCCCAAGTAGAATAGAAAACATTTGAAACATCCTTCAAATCATTATAGATCCTAACAACTTCATTTAGAGCTTTTAAAATCCTACGTTCTTCTAAAAGTTTATGAGTTTGAGAAACTACTGGAGATCCTTTTGATGTTAATGGACCTGTTTTAGCTTTTTTAAGCCTATATTTTATAGAGTTCAAACTTTCAGCATGTAACATTGAAAACAGAGCTGAATCTCTTTTCAACAATAACAGATCCTCTTTAATTTCCTGCAAATTATGAAAATATCATAGTTATTACAACTTTGAAAATGTTATTATTTACTTTTTAAGGTAAATTATTAACTTTTAAGTCTACTATCTTTACTTTAAAAACTATCATTTTATATATTCCTCACTACTCTTACTCTCAACTTTAAAGCTATTGTTTACAGTATATATGTTTAACTAAGGTCAAATATAAAGACATAGCACCAAAAACATAATTTATTAGCAGAAAAAATAAATTTTAATAGAACAAATAATACTTACATCACGGGCAGCTGCATATATCTTAGTATTTGTCATCAGATGGGGGTGGTATGGTTAAATTAAGACATCTTCTCGCTTTGTTTGTGAAATGCTGGTAAGCAGTCTCAATAACATCACCCAAAATTTCTGTTTGTCTTGGATCCCTTATACAGATTGGATAAGTATCCTTCACGAGTTATCCTTGAACAAATTTGGCCTTTGCTTCCTATGCTATTCTGCTTCTCATTTTTTCATTCGTCTAATGCTTTATCAATGGTTGTACTAGTAGTTCATGGATGCCTCTAAAAACAAGGCGGTGAAAGTAGGAAATATAAAGCACAACTACACATCCACTGATTTGACCTTGATTCTTTTTCATTGTTCTTCTTCAACCTTTCAACTACTTTGCAAAGGTTATTTAGAACAAAAGTACACCAATCCAGATTCTTAATTTCATTCACATCATTAGCATACTTTAGTATTTTGTAATCAATAACCCTATTTGCAACAGGTGCAAGAATGGTGTTGCAGATATACATAACAAAAAACCTTCTGAAATCATCACCTCCATTTTTTATGCTCAGAATTTTGTTCCCCAAACTATTTCCATTTATATCATCTTCTTTAGGAATTTCCAGCTTGTTCTTCCACTCATCGTTAATCCTTAAATCTTCTGGAATTTGCTTTTTTAATTGATATGTTATTTGGTTTTGCATGACATAGGGAAACAGAAAGATATCATGAACATCAAAACTTGTTACAAAGAACTCCTTTAACATATCAATTTTGAACATGGCGCTCTTTTCATTGAAGTTATTGCATAGCCATGGAAGTATTTTTGTCTGAACTTAAGTCAGTTTCAACTCAAGCAGTCCTCCAAAGCTTATGCTTTGCACATCCTTCTTCTGATCATCACTAAAATCCTTTATCAAATCGAAAACAGCATTGGGTCTGCAGTATGTTTTTTTTATGATAAGACCACCATCATCTACATCACTTTCATCATCTTGGACAACCACAACTTCCTCCACTTCCTTATCTGTTTTCTGCCTTTTCTTTTTCTTCCCTTCTTTCACATCTTTTTATGTTTTCTTCTTCTTCCTTTTCTTCTTTTGATGAGGTTTTGTCTTTTTTATTTCTTCTTATTCTTCTGATTCATTCTTTTCTTCATCTTCTTATTCACTTTTTTCTTCATCTTCTAATTCAGTTTGTTCATCATCTTCGGGTTTAGATTGTTCATCATCTTCTGGTTCATAATTGTCTTCATCTTTTTCATGTTTTTCTTTTCTTTTTTTGGTTCCCGCATTTTGATAAACAAACTATTATATCATATTTTTTATTTACATTATGTATAATTTTATTTACTTTTAAAGAAAAACCATTTACTTTCTAGATAGATGTTAAATAAAACATAGTAAACATAGTAGAATCAAACATAGAATAGGACATATTATGTCAAAATTTTAATCTAAAACTAAATCATCACTAAACATCCCTAAATTTAAATATTTAAATTTTGTTAATCTTTTTAAGGTTTAAAAAACACCCATACACAACGTTCAGTAATTCATTTTCAAAAGTAAAACAATTAAATTAAAAGTTAATAAGAAAGCAGTTAAAGTAAACAAAAAACAAGTTAAAGTAAATAAATTACTTTTAACACAATTGATTACATATGACAGTAATTAATTTTGTTTAACCTTTTGAAGGTTCAAGTCTCTTTAGCCTCCTTATTATCAATATTTGTTTTATTGACAGCTTTTCATCCTTATCTCCTTTTACTGTTGAAGTGAAAAAATTATATTAATTCTAAAACAATGTATATATATATACACAACTATACTTACAGTATATACCTTACACATTTTTGAAAACAACTTGAACTGAATATTCAATATAATATACCTGCAACAGGTTTCTTTGGACTTACCGCAGGAACCTTCTTTGTAGCTGCTATAGGAGTTTTCTTTGGAGTTGCTGCAAGAGCTTTCTTTGTAGCTGCTACAGAGGGTTTCTTTGGACTTACCGCAGGAGCCTTCTTTGTAGTTGTTGCAGAAGCCTTCTTTGTATTTGCTAAAGGAGATTTTTTTTGTAGCTACAACAACTTTCTTTGTAGTTTTCTTCATTTTAATCTAATTATATAAAAATTAGTCATATCAAAGTATTATATAAATAATTCATTAAATTTAAAGTATTATGTATTTACTTTTAAAACTAAAACATTTACATTAAACAGAACATAATGAAATACATGCAGATCAGATCTATTTTTTGGCACCAAATTTATATCTAAGTACACAAACAGATACATAATTATAATAAGTTTGCAAAGGTTATTGAGAACAAAAGTATCAAATTATTACATAAATATTTCATTAACTTTAAAGTATTATATATTTACTTTTAAAACTGAAATATTTACTTTAAACAAAACATTATGAAATAGAAGATTAAGAAATATATGTAGATTAGATCATTTTTTTTGCACAAAATTTATACCTAAGTACACAAACAAATACTTCCTCCGTTACGTATTATCTACAACATTTGCCATTTTGGGATATTACAAGTTATGTGCAACAAAAAAAAAGTTTCCTTATATAGTAAATTTTTGTAAGTAAATTTACTAAACGACCCTTATTTCAATCCAAATACACACATTAACTACATGTTATTAACTTATTAACCTAACTTAATTAACCCTCAATAATAACACTAACACATATTTTCTCTCTTCCCTCGCAACCAGATCCACCAACTACACCACCATATTTTCTCTCTCCTCTCTCTCAAACCACCCTCACCTCCACTCTCTTTTCTCTAACAACCACCACTCCACCACCACCCTATTTTCTCTCTCATCTCTTTTAATCCACCCTCACCACCAATCTTATCTTTCTTCTATCACAACCACCACAGCACCACCACCATAAGATCGGGTCACCGTCATTTCCTCCTCCATTAAAGTCATCACCGCCACTTCCTCCTCCATTAAAGTCGTCGCCGCCTCTTCCTCTTTCATTAAAGCTTAAAGTTGAGGTATTTATGGTCAAATATAACCATGAAAACTCTAGATCGAGAGTTTTCATGGTCAAATTTAACTAAATAAAACCAAAATTAGCGATGAGGAGGTAATACTTGTTGATTATTTAGAGTGTCGGAGTGGAGCGCCCGTGCCACTGTTAAGCGCGCGTGCGCAAGGTTGGCGCGGCCCGCGTCAAAATCGCGCCAAGTTTCTGGAAAATTGCAAAATGTTGGCAAAATCAGGGAGGCGCGCCCGCGCTGCCTAGTGGCGCATTCGCGCCCATATGTGTATCACCCGCGCAGCTTCCCTTGTCTGCGGTTTTTGCGGTTATTTCCTTTTTAATTAAAGGAATGGTTTTGTTTTTTCGATAAGAACATAGACAAAAAATTTTACATATATACCTCTCCAATATTCTCTCTTCTTTACAATTTCCAAAAAGAAACTTGCAATCTCTTCTAGAAATCCTCTATCAATTAAGTTTAATTTTGAGAATTGATCATCTTACTACATTTATTAGTGCTAAGATTGTAGTGTTTGTCTATTGTATCTCAAAGTGACTTTCCGGTTTCAACCCAAGCACCGTGGTGGGGGAAATAATCACTTTAGGAAAGTGTTTGCATGCCTTAGACAAGTATCCGATATTGAAGACTCACGTGGTCCTTGGTATTCTCATGCTCTTGTTGGATTCATTGGCTTGGAGTGAGGCAAGTGTAGAATCTTTCACATTAGTGTTTTATTTTTGTAATTTCTGATTTACATTGTTTCTTTAGTGCTTGGTTTGTAATACTTTAATTAGTATTTGGTTGTTGTATAATTTGATTGGAATTATACACTCTTTAGGTTTTGTCACCACAATCTTGAAGTAATTCTTAATTTGTTGAATTGCTATAAAACCTAACAATCTAAAGTGATTATTTAATCATGTCTAGTGTGAAAGAACTTACCACTAATTTTGTCAAACTTAAGAAGTTTGATGGTGTGGAGTTTTGACGTTGGAAGAAGAAGATGTATTTTCTTCTTACTTCGTTGAAGGTTGCCTATGTCATTAGTACTCTTAGGCCAGTAGAACATGAGAATGAGATCATGGAAAATGTTCGTGAGAAATCAAAGTGGGATAATGATGACTTTATTTGTCGGGGTCATATTCTCAATGGGATGGAGGATGATTTATTTGATGTTTATCAACATATGGAGTCCGCTAAGGAGCTTTGGGAGTCCTTGGAAAGCAAGTATACGGCGGAGGATGCTTCTAGCAAGAAGTTCCTTGTAAGTAATTTTAATAATTTCATGTTTGTTGATAGTAGGTCCATCATGGATCAATTTCATGAGATACAACGTATATATGGTAATTTGAAACAACGGTATTAGTGTTGATGAACTGTTTGTTGTTTCAAGTATCATTGATAAGCTACCTACTAGTTGGAAAGATGTGAAACATGAATTAAAACACAAGAAAGAGGACATATCATTGTCATCTTCAAGTTGAAGAGTGGATTAGGGCCATGGAAAATGCTAAGGATGGGAATCCTAGCACTTCCACCATTAATGTGGTGGAGGAAGGTAAATCTAGTGCTTCAACTAGTGGAAAGAGGAAGAATGTTAATTCTTCCAAAGGAAAGTCCAAGAAGAAAAAGGACAACAACAAGTTTACTTGTTGGGAATGCGGTAAAGCTGGACACCGCAAGAAGGACTGCTATATTTTCAAGAAGAAAATGGAGAAATCCAAGGAGGGCCATGCTACTAATAGCAAGGACCCATCTGTCAAAGCTAATCCTTTACATGAGGTTGAATTTAATTCCGGTATGGATTTAAATGCAACGGATCCTAACATATTTATGGTACAGGATGATGACTCATGGTGGATGGATTCGGGGGCTTCAAGGCATGTATGCAAGGTGAAGCATTGGATCAAAACCTTTCACAAGGTTGTTTATGGTGAAGAGCTCTATATGGGGAACAACTCTTCCATAAAAGTCCAAGGAAGAGGACAAGTTGAGCTAACGTTTAGTTCGGGCAATAGTATTATTCTTAGGGATGTATTATATGCTCCAGAGATTTCTAGAAATCTTGTATCTGGTCCTACCCTGAATCATCTTGGATATAAACTAGTGTTTGAAGCAGATGATGTATAATTACTAGAGGTAGTACTTTCGTTGGACGTTGTTATTTAACTCATGGATTGTTTAAACTCTCGTTAAGAGAGAAGTTTGTAATGATGGATGATGTTTGTTTAAATATTAGTAATGACAATGGTGTGAATTTGTTTTATTTATGGCATTCTAGATTAGGTCATGTCAATTTCAATAAATTGAATTTCATGTCTAAACTAGAGTTAATTCCACCTTGTGATATTTCTTCTAATAAATGCTTAACTTGTATGTTGAACAAGATCACTAGAACTCCTTTTAAGAGAGTTGAGAGAAGTTCTAATATTTTAGAACTGATCCATAGTGACTTATGTGATTTTCATAGTACTCCTTCTTTGGGGAACAAAAGATACATGATTACGTTCATAGATAATTATTCTAGGTTTTGTTATGTGTATCTTTTGCATTCCAAAGATGAAGCTTCAATAAAGTTTGATACTTATAAAAAAGAAGTAGAACAACAAGTAGAATCATTTATTAAGAGAATTAGAACTGATAAGGGAGGGGAATATTATGATCCAGCTTATTTCCAATCTTTAGGTATAATTCATGAGACTACAGCTGGTTATGCACCACAATCAAATGGTGTAGCTGAAAGGAAAAATAGAACTCTGGAAGAAATGGTTAATTCCATGTTATCTTACTCTGGTTTGAGTGAAGGGTTCTGGGGTGAAGCAATGTTGACAGCTTGTCACATTCTTAACCGGGTTCCCACTAAGGGAAAACAATCTACTCCTTATGAACTTTGGTACAAAAGAAAGCCAAACTTGAAGTATCTCAAGGTTTGGGGTTGTAGGGCAATCGTAAGAGTGCCTGGCAACAAGACAAGAAAGCTCGGTGAAAGGGGCTTGGATTGCATTTTTATAGGTTATTCTAAGCATAGCAAAACCTATAGGTTCTATGTAATAGAACAAAATGACTATATATCGATTCATTCAGTTATTGAGTCAAGGGATGCAATTTATGATGAAAACCTTTTTTCATCAATGAGTAGACCTAAGGGTCTACAAGTTAGTGCCAAAGGAAAGGAGATTGTTGATTTTGATGATCAACTTGAATCTCATGAATTTTCTCCTAATAATGAGGATGAGACTCCTCATGTTAGAAGAAGTAAGAGACGAAGGAAACCTAGAAACCCTCTTGATGACTTTATAATTTATTTAGTTGAAGATTCTAGGGATGCCCTTAGTTCTACAACTCCATATTGTTTCAATGTGGATAGTGACCCAAAGAATTATAGTGAGGCAATATCTAGTCAAGATAGTGCATTTTGGAAGGAAGCTATAAATGATGAGATGGATTCCATCATGGGAAATAATACTTGGGTCATAGAGGATTTACCTCCCGGTTGCAAACCTCTTGGTTGCAAGTGGATTTTCACTAAGAAAAGGAGACCGGATGGCTCCATAGTGAAATTTAAAGCCAGATTGGTTATCCAAGGCTTTAGGCAAAAGCATGGTGTTGATTATTTCGATACCTATGCACCGGTTGAAAGAATTACCTCCATAAGGTTATTGATTGCAATGGCTTCGGTATATAATCTAGTGATTCATCAAATGGATGTCAAAACAACATTCCTTTATGGAGATCTAGAGGAAGAAGTGTATATGAAACAACCCGAAGGGTTTGTTTTGGAAGGACAGGAAGATAAGGTGTGTAAATTGGTTAAGTCATTGTATGGACTTAAACAAGCACCAAAACAGTGGCATCCGAAATTTAATGACACGATTTTGTCCTTTGGATTCAAAGTGAATCAAGTTGATAAGTGTATATATAGCAAATTTGATGACAAAAGTCATGGTGTCATCATTTGCCTATATGTTGATGATATGCTTATCTTTGGTACAAGTCTACAACAAGTAGAATTGACCAAGGAATTCTTGTACTCATCTTTCCAAATGAAGGATTTGGGGGAGGCGGATGTCATTTTGGGCATCAAGATTATTAGGGACAATGGAATACTTATCTTAAGTCAATCTCATTATATTGAGAAGATGATTAAACGGTTTAATAAGTTTGATAAGAGTCCTGTTAATACCCCCATGGAACATAATGTTAAATTAGTTAAGAATTCGGGGAAAATAATTTCCCAATTGGAATATTCAAGGATAATTGGATCCTTGATGTATGTCATGACAAGTACAAGACCAGATATTACATTGGCTGTGAGAAAACTTAGTAGATTTACTAGTAACCCGGGTGCACAGCATTGGTTTGCAGTTCGGAGGGTCTTGAGGTACCTTAAGGGTACGTTGGATTATGGTTTGTCTTATAGTGGATTTCCTTCGGTTTTAGAAGGATATTCTGATGCAAGCTGGATCACTTACAAAGAGGATGACTCTTTTGTAAGTGGTTAGGTGTTTATGTTTGGGGGAGGTGCCATTTCATGGTCTTCCAGGAAACAAACTTGCATTGCCGATTCCACTATGGAAGCGGAGTTTATAGCTCTTGCCTCAGCTAGTAAGGAAGCTGAGTGGTTGAAAAATCTCATGTTAGAGTTGCCTTTATTTCCTAAGCCAATGTCACCGGTGGCAATCCATTGTGATTCGAAATCGGCTTTAATAAAGGCATATAGTCAAGTGTATAATGGTAAGTCTCGGCATATTTCACTTAGGCATAGCCTAGTGAAAGAGCTTATCAATGATGGGGTCATAAGTCTTGACTATGTTCCTACAAAATTGAATTTGGCGGATTGCTTTACTAAAGCAATACCAAGGCATTCCATCATATTTGCTTTGAATGGAATGGGTTTATGTCCAAAAACACAAATTTGTGAAACTCAATCTAACGCTTGAAGAAACATCAAGTCTTAGATTCAATGTGGTTGAATTACATTTTTGTTGTTTGTTAGCAATGTTTGATGACCCATATTGCTATGTAACTTGTGATGTGTAAGGTAGCGCCTATTTAAAGTTCTCAAAGATTTAGATTTAAGAAGCTCTAGATGAAGGTGTCTTGTCACGAGGGCACTATTACGTATATGAGAACCTACCTATATAAGTTCGAAGTTTAGCCGCTTCAAGAAGTCTAGATGGACATAGACTTTGATGAACTTATGAAAGATACGGACACATGGTTGTTTAAAAGTGTCAAGTGATGATTAATTCGATTTGTCTTGTGTGTACTTCACCTTCGAATGATTGGATATATTCGTGTGATTCAAACTTATGGAAATCATGGAATATGATCATCGTTAAGTGTGTTGTACTAGGTGTCAATTCAATCCGTAGGGACATTGGAATTGATGCATGAGATGTGGCTTAATTGATAGAAGTGGAGAAGGTTTTTAAAGGTACACTCTGAATGGGGGAGGATTGTTGATTATTTATAGTGTCGGAGTGGAGCGCCCGCGCCACTGTTAAGCGCACCCGCGCAAGGTTGGCGCGACCCTTGACAAAAGCGCGTCAAAATCGCGCCAAGTTTCTGGAAAATTGCAAAATGTTGGCAAATCAGGGAGGCGCGCCCGCGCCTATATGTGTCGCGCCCGCGCAGCTTCCTTTGTCTGCGGTTTTTGCGGTTATTTCCTTTTTAATTAAAAGAATGGTTTCGTTTTTTCGATAAGAACATAGACAGAAAATTTTACATACCTCTCCAATATTCTCTCTTCTTTACAATTTCCAAAAAGAAACTTGCAATCTCTTCTAGAAATCCTCTATCAATTAAGTTTAATTTTGAGAATTGATCATCTTACTACATTTATTAGTGCTAAGATTGTAGTGTTTGTCTATTGTATCTCAAAGTGACTTTCCGGTTTCAACCCAAGCACCGTGGTGGGGGAAATAATCACTTTAGGAAAGTGTTTACACGCCTTAGACAAGTATCCGATATTGAAGACTCACGTGGTCCTTGGTATTCTCATGCTCTTGTTGGATTCATTGGCTTGGAGTGAGGCAAGTGTAGAATCTTTCACATTAGTGTTTTATTTTTGTAATTTCTGATTTACATTGTTTCTTTAGTGCTTGGTTTGTAATACTTTAATTAGTATTTGGTTGTTGTATAATTTGATTGGAATTATACACTCTTTAGGTTTTGTTACCACAATCTTGAAGTAATTCTTAATTTGTTGAATTGCTATAAAACCTAACAATACTTTCCAAATTTAAGGTTTTTTCTTTATATTTTAGGGTGGTTGCTGGTGATTTCGGGGAGAGGGGAGGGAGGTGGGTGGTTGTGGATTTCGAGCAGAGGGGAGGGTGAGTGGGTGGTTGTGGGTTCGGTGAATGGGAGACGGTGGGTGGTTGACTGGGTGGGAGAGGGGAGGGCCGAGGGTGTATATGAGGTTGCAGGTTTTGGTTTTGGTGGTTGTGCTTGGTCGGTTTTGGGTGGTTGTGGGTCTGGCCGATTTTGGGTGGTGGTGGGTCTGGTAGATCTTGGGTGGTTGCTGCGTTTTAGGGTTTATGGTGGCAGCAAAGTGGGTTTTGGTGGTTTCTGGTGGTGGTGTTGGTGTTCTGGTGGTACGGTGTTGGTGGTGAGAAAGTGGTTACAAGATGGGTAGTTACGGTGGTGAGAGAGTGGTTACGGTATGGGTGACTGGTGGTTGACTGGTGTTGGTGGTGTATTAGTTGTGTTCTGGTGTTACGGTGTTCTGGTGGTGTTGGTGGTGTCTTGGAGAGGATGGCAGTTGGTAGTGGTGGCCCTTGAATAATTAATTATCCCCCTTTCTCTCTCTTATCCTTAATCACACACCCTTCAATTTGTTAATCAACTATTAACAAATTTTGTCTTGGAAAACATGCAACAAGGTGTGTTGCAGATAATACGTAACGAAGGAAGTACATAACTATCACTGCATGTATATTAAAAACTTAGACAAAGACACTCGAGCATACAAATACATACCTAAACAACATTTCTATCAAATTTCTAACCTAATCTAAAGTAAAAATAAAAAAATAAAAAAAAATGCTAAATACACAAACAAATTTATGATTATAATTGCAAGTAGAGAAAAAATTTACACAAATTCATCCATAAATTTACTGTAACACGCAAATCTAAAGTAAATAAAACAAATTAAAACAAATTCATCCAATTTGAACTTCAAAATCATTTTGAAAGTAAGAAATCACATTAAAACACTTCAAAACACCTGAGTATTTAGCAATTTCAACTATGAAACTCTTTGATTGAACTTCTTTTATTTCAATTTTAACAAATTTTAACATAAAACCACAAAAATCATTAAAAAAAATTGCTTCACTGCCAATTTCAAAAATAGACCAAAAAATTCAAAAAAATACCTGCTTATTTAGCGATTTCAACTTCGAAACACTTCGATTGTACTTCTTCTACTTCAATTCAACAAATTTTAACCTAAAAACAAAAAAATAATAATTAAAAAATTGCTTTAAAAATGAAAAAAATTGCATTAACTTTGAAGTATTGAAGTATACCTAAATTTCACCAATTTTTGCAAATTTTCTTTAACCTTTGTTCCAAAACAGAAGAAACGTTGATTATGTTAGATAAATTGTGCCTAAATAGTGAAATTGAGTCGTTATCCATGGCAGTTTTGCGGTTTTTGGAATTGTTTGAGCGTGATTGAGGAGAGAGAAAATGGCGGAGGAGAGAGAGAGAGAATTCGCACTTTGATTTTTGAGATGCATTCAATTTGTCTGAATTGATTTTGGTCGTCCATTTAGCGTGCTTCCATGTTAGATCTGACGATTGTAATGAGTTCCTATTATAGACTAGGTTCTCATTAGAACCGGTTATATATATATATATATATATATATAAGAAAAATTGTCAAAAATAATACAAACTTTGAGTGGTCCGTCAAAAACAAGTCAATCTTTGTTAGGTTTTACAGTGTTTTCAAACAAGAAAATCACTTAATAAAATGTGTAGGACAAAACCTAAGTTATAAAATTACAAAACAATAATGTAATGCAATAATACAAACACAACACAATGTGTTACAATCAAGTAATAATATATCTAAGAAATTACAGAAAATTTCTAAGAAATCACTAATGTGAAGACTAATAAACTTGCCTTAACACCAAGCCGATCAAACACACATGAACATGAGAAAAGCAATGTCCCTTGAGACTACGACCTTGATACACTGTCAAAGGCGTATGAATACTTTCCTAAAGGGATTAATTTCCCCCACACGGTGCTTGGGTTATTCCAAAAATTCCCTTTGAGATACAATTGACAGCCTTTTTCGTTCTTAGCACAAAGAATCGAAACAAAGATGAATAAATTCACAAGATTTGGAATGATTGCAAGAGATTTCTCACAAAAGTTTGCAAGAATTTTGAGAGAAAATTGTAGAGAATTCTTTTTGGAGAGAAGAAGAAAAATATTCTATATCTTTTTCATACCCAAAATCAAGCTTTTTATTAAAGACTTAACCGTCAGAAAATCGCGAAAAAACAGACTGGCGCGGGCGCTCCACCAGGAGGCGTGGGCGCTCCTCAAAGTGGAGCGGGCGCTCCTCTTCTGATCTTATGAATTTTCCAAGGAAGGCAGAAGGGGTTGCGGTTTTAGCGCGACCAACAGCGCGGGCGCGCCACCTCACGCGCAGCCGCGCCAACTCTATCCTTCCACAAGTACAAATTTTAGTGAGGTCCGCGGTTTAGGCGCGCTCTCTGCGCGGCCGCGCCATCCCAGCGCGAGCGCTCCTCATGGTACGCGAGCGCGACACCATTAACACTCTAAATAATCCAACAATCCTCCCCCATTTAGAGTGTTACTTTAAAACATTCTCCACTTCTTGCAATTAAACCACATCTCATGCATCAATGTCAATGTCCCTTCGGATTGAATTGACAACTAGTACAACACACTTAACGATGATCATATCCCATGATTTCCATATGGATTGAATCACACGGATATGCCTAACCATTCGAAGGTGAAGTACACACAAGATAAATCGAATTTATCATCACTTGACACTTTTAAAACAACCATGTGTCCGTATCTTTCATAAGTTCATCAAAGTCTATATGTCCATCTAGAATTTTTGAAGCGGCTAAACTTCGAACTTATATAGGTAGGTTCTCATATACATAAATGTGCGCTTGTGACAAGACACTTACATTTAGAGCTTCTCAACTCTAAACCTTTGAAAACTTTAAAAGACGCTACCTAGTACATCACAAGTACCATAGCAATATGGGTCATCAAATATTGCTAACAAACAACAAAATTGCAATTAAACCACATTGAATCTAAGACTTGATGTTTCTTTAAGCGTTAGATTGGGTTTCGCAAATTTGTGTTTTTGGACATAATCCCATTCCATTCATAGCAAATATGATGGAATGACTTGGCATTGCCTTTGTAAAGTAATCCGCCAAATTCAACTTTGTTGGAACATAGTCAAGACTTATGACCCCATCATTCATAAGCTCTTTCACTAGGCTATGCCTTAGAGAAATATGCCGAGACTTACCATTATACACTGAACTATAAGCCTTTATCAACTCCGAATTGGAATCACAATGGATTGCCTCCGGTGGCATTGGCTTTGACAATAAAGGCAACTCTATCATGAGATTCTTCAACCACTCAGCTTCCTTACTAGCTGATGCAAGAGCAATAAACTCTGCTGCCATAGTGGAATCGGCAATGTAAGTTTGTTTCTTGGAAGACCATGAAATGGCACCTCCCCCAAACATGAATGCCCAACCATTCACAGAAGAGTCATCTTCTTTGTAAGTGATCCAACTTGCA
The DNA here is from genome assembly GCF_001683475.1 of Chenopodium quinoa. Lineage (NCBI taxonomy): Eukaryota > Viridiplantae > Streptophyta > Magnoliopsida > Caryophyllales > Amaranthaceae > Chenopodium > Chenopodium quinoa. The sequence goes on from NW_018742372.1 coordinate 1,386,511, forward strand.
TCCGAAAAACCTTCCAAAATCGAAGGAAAACCACTATAAGTTAGACCATAGCCTAACGTACCTTTAAGGTACCTCAAGACCCTTCTAATTGCAAACCAATGCTGTGCACCCGGGTTACTAGTAAATCTACTAAGTTTTCCCACAGCTAATGAAATGTCTGGTCTTGTACTTGTCATGGCATACATCAAGGATCCAATTATCCTTGAATATTCCAATTGGGAAATTGTTTTCCCCGAATTCTTAACAAATTTGACATTTGGTTCCATGGGGGTGTTCACGGGACACTTATCAAACATATTAAACCGTTTGATCATTATCTCAACATAGTGAGATTGTCTTAAAATAAGTCTTCCATTGTCCCGAATTATCTTGATGCCCAAAATGACATCCGCCTCCCCCAAATCCTTCATCTGAAAAGATGAGGATAAGAATTCCTTGGTCAATTCTACTTGTTGTAAACTTGTACCAAAGATAAGCATATCATCAACATATAGACAAATGTTGACACCATGACCTTTGTCATCAAATTTGCTATATATACACTTATCAGCTTGATTCACTTTGAATCCAAAAGACAAAATCGTGTCATCAAATTTCCGATGCCACTGCTTTGGTGCTTGCTTAAGTCCATACAATGACTTAACCAATTTACACATCTTATCTTCTTGTCCTTCCAAAACAAACCCTTCGGGTTGTTTCATATACACTTCTTCCTCTGGATCTCCATAAAGGAATGTCGTTTTGACATCCATTTGATGAATCACTAGATTATATACCGAAGCCATTGCAATCAATAACCTTATTGAGGTGATTCTTGCAACCGGTGCATAGGTGTCAAAATAATCAACACCATGCTTTTGTCTAAAGCCTTGGATAACCAATCTGGCTTTAAATTTCACTATGGAGCCATCCGGTCTCCTTTTCCTAGTGAAAATCCACTTGCAACCAAGAGGTTTGCAACCGGGAGGTAAATCCTCTAAGACCCAAGTGTTATTCCCCATGATGGAATCCATCTTATCATTTATAGCCTCTTTCTAAAATGCACTATCTTGGGAAGAAATTGCTTCACTATAAGTTTTTGGGTCACTATCCACATTGAAACAATATGGAATAGTATAACTTAGGGTATCCCGAGAACCTTCAACTAGGTAGATTATAAAATCATCACCATAGTTCTTAGGTCTCCTATCCCTAGTACTCCTCCTAACTTGAGGAGGTTCAACATTCTCTTCATTGAATGTTTCTTCATGAGGAGGTTCAAGTTGTACATCCAACTCAACCCTCTCCCTATCATTGGCACTTATTTGTAGATCTTTTGGTCTACTTATTGATGAAAAATGGTTTTCATCAAAAATTGCATCTCTTGACTCTATAACCAAATGAACGGAAATATAGTCATTTTGTTTTATTACATAGAACCTATAGGTTTTTCTATGTTCAGCATAACCTATAAAAATGCATTCCAAGCCCCTTTCACCGAGCTTTCTCTTCTTGTTGCCGGGCACTCTTACGACTGCCCTACAACCCCAAACCTTGAAATACTTCAAGTTTGGCTTTCTTTTGTACAAAATTTCATAAGGACTAGATTCTTTTCCCTTTGTCGGAACTCGGTTAAGAATGTGACATGCTGTCAACATTGCTTCACCCCATAACCCTTCACTCAAACCAGAGTAAGATAACATGGAATTAACCATTTCTTCAAGGGTTTTGTTTTTCCTTTCAGCTACACTATTTGATTGTAGCGCATAACCAGCTGTAGTCTCATGAATTATATCCAAAGATTGGAAATATGCTGGATCATAGTATCTCCCCCCCCCCTATCAGTTCTTATTCTCTTAATAAATGAATCTACTTGCAATTCTACTTCCTTTTTATAAATATCAAACTTGTTTAAAGCTTCATCTTTGGAATGCAAAAGATACACGTAACAAAACCTAGAATAATCATCTATAAAAGTAACCATGTATCTTTTGTTCCCCAAAGAAGGAGTACTATGAAAATCACACAAGTCACTATGGATTAGTTCTAAAATATTATAACTTCTTTCAACTCTCTTAAAAGGAGTTCTAGTGATCTTGTTCAACATAAAAGTAGAACACTTATTAGGAGAAATGTCACAAGAAGGAATTAATTCTTGTTTGGACATAATAAGCATTTTACTATAATTCACATGTCCTAATCTAGAATGCCATAAGTCAAACAAACTCAAATCAACATGATTATCATTGACATCAACATTCAAACATAAACCATCATCAAGTTCATACTTTTCTTTCAAAGAAAGCTTAAATAATCCATTACATAAATAACAACGACCTATGAAATTTGTTCCTCTAGTAATTATACACCTATTAGCTTCAAACACTAGTTTATAGCCAAGACTATTCAGGGAAGGCCCCGATACAAGATTCCTACTAATATCCGGAGCATACAAAACATCCCTAAGAATGATTGCATTCCCCGAACTAAACATTAGTTCTACTTGTCCTCTACCAAGGACCTTGATGGTTGAATTGTTCCCCATAAAGAGATCTTCTCCATCACCAACCTTGTGAAAGGTTTTGAACCAATGCCTCATCTTGCATACATGCCTTGAAGCCCCCGAATCAATCCACCATGAGTCATCATCCTGCACCATAAAAATGTTAGGATCCATTGCATTTAAATCCAAACCGGAATTAAATTCAACTTCATGAATCGGATTATCTTTGGTGGGTTGGTCCTTTCTATCATTAGCACGGCCCTCCTTGGCTTTCTCCATCCTTTTCTTAAAAGAAAAGCAGTCCTTCTTGCGATGACCAACTTTACCGCATTCCCAACAACCAAACTTGTTATTGTTTGCTTGCTTCTTGGACTTTCCCTTGAAAGAGGTATTGTTTTTCCTCTTTCCACTAGTGGAAGCACTCGTTTTTCCTTCTCCACCAAATTAATGGTGGATGAGCTAGGATTCCCATCCTTAGCATTTTCCATGGCTCTTATCCCTTCTTCAACTTGAAGATGGGTGGCCAACTCGGACAAAGACATGTCCTCTTTCTTGTGTTTAAGCTCATGCTTAACACTTTTCCAACTAGAAGGTAACTTGTCAATTATACTTGAAACAACAAACAATTCATCCATAGATATACCATGTTGTTTCAAGTTCCCATAGACCGACCATCAACAAACTTAAAATTATTAAAATTGCTAACCAAGAATTTCTTACTTGAAGCGTCTTCCGCCATGTACTTGCTCTCTAAGGACTCCCAAAGCTCCTTAGCCTATTCCACATTTTGGTAGACATCAAACAAGTCATCCTCCATCCCATTCAAAATATGACCACGACAAATGAAATCGCCGTTGTCCCATTTCGATCTTTCCCAAACGCTTTCCAAGGTCTCATTCTCATGTTCATCCGGCCTTGAAGTACTTATAACATAAGCAACATTAAGAGATGTAAGAAGAAAATACATTTTCTTCTTCCACCTCCTAAATTTAACACCGTCAAACTTCTTGAGTTTGACAAAGTTTGTTGTTAATTCCTTCACACTAGACATACTTGATTACTTCTAAATTTAATCCCTTTAAATTGTTAGGTTTTACAGTGTTTTCAAACAAGAAAATCACTTAATAAAATGTGTAGGACAAAACCTAAGTTATAAAATTACAAAACAATAATGTAATGCAATAATACAAACACAACACAATGTGTTACAATCAAGTAATAATATATCTAAGAAACTACATAAAATTTCTAAGAAATCACTAATGTGAAGACTAATAAATTTGCCTTAACACCAAGCCGATCAAACACACATGAACATGAGAAAAGAAATGTCCTTTGAGACTACGACCTTGATACACTGTCAAAGGCGTATGAATACTTTCCTAAGGGATTAATTTCCCCCACACGGTGCTTGGGTTATTCTAGAAATTCCCTTTGAGATACAATTGACAGCCCTTTTCGTTCTTAGCACAAAGAATCGAAACAAAGATGAATAAATTCACAAGATTTGGAATGATTGCAAGAGATTTCTCACAAAAGTTTGCAAGGATTTTGAGAGAAAATTGTAGAGAATTCTTTTTGGAGAGAAGAAGAAAAATACTATATATCTTTTTCATACCCGAAATCAAGCTTTTTATTAAAGACTTAACCGTCAAAAAATAGCGAAAAACAGACTGGCGCGGGCGTGCCTCAAAGTGGAGTGGGCGCTCCTCTTCTGATCTTACGAATTTTCCAAGGAAAGCAGAAGGGGTCGCGGTTTTAGCGCGACCAACAGCGCGGGCGCGCAACTAGGATGCGCGGCCGCGCCACCTCACACGCGGCCGCGCCAACTCACGCGCGGCCGCGCCAATTCTATCCTTCCACAGGTACAAATTCCAGTGAGGTCCGCGGTTTAGGCGCGCTCACTACGCAGCCGCGCCATCCCAGCGCGAGTGCTCCTCATGGTACGCGAGCGCGACACCATTAACACTCTAAATAATCAAACAATCTTTTAATTATTTCTATTTGATGTCATTATAGCAACAAATAATAAGAAGAGTGCCTCCAAATAATATTATACTTAATAGCTAAAAGTGGCCTACATATAAATTAACAATAAACTGTAACACAACTTGTTTGCGATGACAATAAACTAGAATTTTATGTCATTATAGAAACAAATAATAAGAAGAGTATCTCTAATGGAAACAAATAAAAATTTCGTTGTCATTACCTGAAATTGATAAATGGCAACAAATAAAAAATACGTTATCATCTAGCAACAATAGTTTAGACGACTTACTGCTCCACATTGTCTCTGCGAATCCGAATAGAAAGAAATATGAAGAAGCACGATAGTTCAACTTTCTGTAGGGTTTCGTAGTGACCCGACACTATGCGGAAGGAAACCCACCAAGACCCGCCCCTTAATTAAAGAAATTAACAAGCATAATAAACTTAATCAAACAAGATTAAGAACGAGAATTATACCTTTGACGCGTGCTTCGCTCCCAAAGAGCTCTTACTTCAAAATCCCGAAAAGATGAGATCTCCGACGGATCGTACCCTCGACCCGACCCGAGCGTCCTAAGTCTTGAAGGTTAGTCAAGACCCGAACAAAATAACTATGAGTTTTACGAATCAAAGGTTTACTCTTTCTTAGAGTTGCCTTTTTAATTCCACTCAAGGTTGTTCATTTCCCAATACCCAAGCTTGGTATTTATAGGGAAATGATCCCTTGATTTCCAATCTCCCATCAATGTGGGAGAGTTGGTAAAATGATAATTATTTAATTCCAAAATTAAATGATTAATCAATTCAATCACAAATCGACACATGGCACAATAATAGAGAAAGCCAAGTGAGGACCAAGGCTTGGGGGGACCATTGCCTTGATCCCCAAGGCCATGAATTGGTCCCCACACTCAATGCCCAAAACCGGGTCAAGGTGAGCTAGCTGGCTGCCAGCTAGGGCTGCCAGCTAGCATTGCCTTGTTGCCCAACACCCAGCCAGCCAGCCAGTGCATGTTGCTGCTGGGCTGTGCTGGTGCTACGTGCTGGCGCTGGGCCCTGCTAGCACCTAGTGCTGGCACTAGCCCTAGCAGCCCACGCACACCTCCTTGCACGCCATTGCTAGCACAGCCAGCATGCGTGCTGCTAGCGAGCCACGCATGATGGCCCTTCCCTTGCATCATCCTACGCACCACGCACCATGCACCACGCAACGCTCGCATCAGCTAGTGCCTAGCACTGCTATGCTTGGTGCGAGGAACGCACACACGCACACGCACATGCATGCGTGGTGCTGCTACCCAGCAACCTAGCATCCCCATTGCACACACACACGCACCAGCCCACACGCATCATTGCTGCTGCTGTGCGAGGCTGCGAGGCACACACGCACACACACGCAAGCCCCTGGTATTGCGATGGTGTTGTGCGTGGTGTCATGCCTTACGATGGTGCCTGGCCTGGGCTTGCGTGCTGCGATAGCCTGCCACATGCACCCAGGCTAGCGCACTGCTAGCTGCGATGGGCTGCCCGGTGCTTGTGGCACTTGCGATGGCTTTCCATGCGCACCCAGACACCAAGGCTAGCACGTTGCTAGTTGCGATGGGCTGCCTGGGGCTTGTGGTGCTCTGCGATAGGCTGCCATGCGCATGCCTAGGTTGCGATGGTGCACCTAGGCTGCGATGGTGCACCTTGAGCTTGCGATGGTGCGCCTAGCCATGCTAGGTGCATGCTAGCTTGAACCAGCCTAGCATCCACATGGCTAGGCCATTGTGGGGCTAGGGCTATGTTCGTACTTGTCGCTTTGTGATTTTGCGACGCTCGGTCTCGACGCCCTAGGCTCGATTTCCGACGTCTGTATTCGTAAAACTCTGTTGACTCATTAAATCCTTTCGGATTAATTCGTCGTCTCGGATCGGTGATTCGATTGGGTTCGACCCGAAGGGTTCAGTTAAGATTAAGCTGTAACATCAATTGCACATTGATATTACTGATCGGAAGCGGCCTCCACCTAGGCATTCCGGTCACTTGACCTTACTATAAAATTATCTCCGTAATAATTCTGAACCCTCTATCGAAAGAATACACTTGTTGGAAGGACACCATTCCTTTCAATCTCCCACTTGTCCTTCCCGACAAGTGTGCATACAATGTATAGCTCATTTCCTATGTCACTTAATGTTTCTTCGTGAACTATAAGGTAAGGTTCTTTGTCATCCTTATTACGTTTAGAAGTGTTTCTCGATCTCCGAGTTCGACTGTCAATAAGCAGATGATTTCTAAAATCCATCTGAGCACGGCCATGCATTTTCACAGTCTCGCTCTTCGAGCGGCCTTGTAAACAACAAAACATTTTTCCGTATTGTTAATAGGGGGACAATCCCAGTCTTGTATTGTAAGTTCTTCTTACTAAGAGGACATAGTCTCTTGAGTGTTCCCGTTATAATCCCCAGTTACGGCAGACGTTTGGAAACATCAAAGAGTCTAGTACTCAAACAAGAAAACTTCACAGTACTCATGGTCGGAGGAAACAAGTTCCGATAGTCATAATGAGAAATGTACTTATGACAAAATTTAAATTTTCTTAAAGTACTCTCATAGGTCTTATCCAGTATAGTTCCAAACTGTACCTGTGCAAATGATTTATGACTGTCACGTCCTCGCTGCACAAGAAACGGTGCTGTAAATCATACTACACACTAATCTATGGCGGTCATCAATCGTCCATCTGTTAGATGACCTTGATTAGGGATAATTTTCGATTTAAATATTCAATGTTCACTTAACAGGTGTTTCTTTATCTAAGACATAGTCTTGATACCCTGTTTCGAATATTTCCGTAAATCGAACGGACTCATTATTTAATTCTAAACCACAATTAAATAGTAATGGAGTGAATGATAATTTTGCACAAATATTAATTACTCCATTAATGAATGGTTTTAATATAGTGTTTTACATTAAATCAACCCGTTTAATTAAAACACATGTACATGGAATTTTCAAAGCTAGTCTCTTACGTGCTTGATTCCCATTGCCTCAACGTGTTTGTTGTGCTTCACTTGAGGCAAAGGTTTAGTCAAAGGATCGGCTACATTATCATCTGTGCCGATCTTACAAATTCTGATTTCACCTTCGGATTTCCATTCCCTTATCATGTGAAATCGCCTTTGCACGTGTTTGACCTTCTGGTGTTCTCTCGGCTCCCTGGCCTGAGCGATAGCTCCATTATTATCACTATAGAGGTCTATCGGCCCCTTGATTGAGGGTACAACACCAAGTACACTGATGAACTTGCGGATCCAAACAGCTTCCTTGGCTGCTTCTAAAGCGTCCAAGTACTCGGCTTCAGTTGTAGAGACTGCAGTGGTGCTCTGCTTGGCACTCTTCCAGCTGAACGCTCCTCCATTCAGACAGAATACATATCCTGACTGTGACTTGAAGTTGTCTCTGTCAGTCTGGAAGCTAGCGTCGGTGTAACCTTCAACAACCAGTTCTTTGTGGCCTCCATACACCAGGAATTTATCCTTGTTCCTTTTCAGGTACTTAAGGATGTTCTTGGCCGCAGTCCAATGCGCCTCTCCTGGGTTCGATTGGTATTGACTCGTTCCACTTAGGGCATACGATACATCTAGCCTTGTACATATCATGGCATACATGATCGATCCTATCAGCGAAGCATATGTGGACACTGTTTCTTGCTGAGAGTTATGCCATGGGACATGGGTAAATGCCCTCTTTTGGCATTTTCCATGTTGAATCGAGCCAGTATCTTATCAATATAAGTACTCTGGCTTAATCCAATCATCCTCTTAGATCTATTCCTGTAGATCTTGATTCCCAATATGTACTGTGCCTCTCCTAAGTCCTTCATTGAAAAGCACTTTCCCAGCCAGCCCTTAACGGACTCCAGCAATTTTGTGATGTTTCCAATGAGCAGTATGTCATCAACATACAGGACTAGGAATGCAATATCACTCCCACTAACCTTCTTGTATACAAAAGACTCATCTGGATTTTTGATAAAACCAAACTTGCTAATGGCTTCATCAAATCGCAGATTCCAACTTCTGCTGGCTTGCTTTAGTCCATAAATGGACTTCTTCAGCTTGCAAACCTTTCCAGCGTTGCCTGGATCGACAAAACCTTCTAGCTGTGTCATATACACAGTTTCTTCCGAAATCCCATTAAGTAAGGCAGTTTTGACATCCATTTGCCATATTTCATAATCGTAATGTGCAGCAATCGCTAGGATGATCCGGACGGATTTTAGCATTGCAACTGGTGAAAAAGTTTCATCATAGTCAATCCCGTGGACTTGTCTATAACCTTTTGCCACCAGTCTAGCTTTGTATACTGATACATTTCCATCCTTGTCTGTCCTCACTTTGAAGATCCATTTGCAACCAATGGGTGTATAACCCTCGGGCAAATTCACCAAGTCCTAGACTTGATTTTCAGACATGGAGTCCATCTCGGATTTCATGGCCTCTTGCCATTTTGCAGAGTCGGGGCTCGTCATAGCTTGTTTGTATGTCGCCGGCTCATCACCATCCATGACTAGGATGTCCTGATCATCGGTTAAGACGATACCGAGGTATCTGTCTGGTTGAGATCTTTGTCGTTGCGACCTACGTAGGGTAATTGGTTGAGCATTTACATTGTCTGTTTGATTCTGACTAATCTTCTTATATGCTTCCAAAGTATCTAGGTTGCTCGTCCTCTCGAACTTCGTCGAGTTTGATTTTCCTCCCACTTGTCATTTTGGAAAGGTGATCCTTCTCCAAAAAGACACCATCACGAGCAACAAAAACTTTGTTCTAGGATTTATTGTAGAAGTAATACCCTTTGGTTTCTTTTGGATATCCCACAAAGAAACACTTATCCGATTTGGGGTGAAGTTTGTCCGAAATTAATCGCTTGACATATGCTTCACATCCCCAAATCTTGAGAAAAGACAACCTAGGAGGTTTCTTAGTCCATAATTCATATGGAGTCTTTTCAATAGCTTTTGATAGAGCTCTATTCAGTGTTAGTGCTGCAGTTTGTAGCGCATGTCCCCAGAAAGAGATAGGGAGTTCACTAAGACCCATCATTGATCGAACCATGTCTAACAAAGTTCGATTCCTCCGTTCGGACACTCCGTTCCATTGAGGAGTTCCGGGAGGTGTCAAGTTTGAAAGAATGCCATTTTCTTTCAAGTGATCATCGAATTCATGGCTCAAATATTCGCCACCTCGATCCGATCGAAGTGCTTTGATTTTATTGCCAAGTTTATTTTCAACTTCTTTCTGAAATTCTTTGAATTTCTCAAAGGATTCAAATTTATTCGACATTGAGTAGACATAGCCATATCTACTATAATCGTCGCTGAAAGTGATGAAATATCGGTAACCTTGTCTTGCGGGTGTGCTCATTGGTCCACATACATCCGTATGTATTAGACCTAATAAGTCACTTGCCCTTTCTCCCAACTTGGAGAATGGTTGTTTTATCATCTTGCCTAATAAGCATCCTTCGCAATTTTCAAACGACTCTAAGTCGAATGAGTCAAGAACACCTTCTTGAAGAAGTTTCTTGATGCGTTTGATGTTAATATGGCCAAGACGACAATGCCACAAGTAGGTTTGATTCGACTCGATGGTCTTAGCTAGTGGTATCAACTTTTGTCTAATCTTATGTAAAAACATGCAATTTAATTGAACATAAATTTGTAAGACAAACTTGAAACAACTATTGTCAAAGTCTTACACTCAAAATTCCTAGGTGTCCAACACCATGGATCATAATATGTTCAAAGGCATGATAAAAAACTAGAAATAGTTTAATTACATGTCATAGACAAAATAGTGCATGCAAGCACGATCGAAAAACCATCTTCGTCGTCTTCTTGCTCTTGCACCAACACTTGATAAGCTTCTCACTTGGTCCCTGAAAAGGAAACATTAAGTGAGTCATACTTGGTATCTAATACCTATTATAAGCTTAATCCACAAGTGTTTAGGAAGATACCTGATGTAGTCGGAGTGATCCCCTCTTCCTTGACGAGCATGCATTCCCTCTTGTAGTGGCCTTGCATGCCACAATGGAAGCATCTCATCTTTGCCTTGACCTTCTTGAACTCCTTCTTCTTAGCTCTCAAGGGCCTTTTGGTCATTCCATAGGCGATGGCTTGGCTAACTAGTTGCACCACCTCCTTGAGAGAGTGTGTCTCCTTTCCCGCAGCGATGTGCACTCTAAGTGCATCATAGCCTGAGTGGAGTGAAGCAAGCAAGATATTCCCCGCCATATCATCCTCTATCGAGATTCCGAGAAGCTGCATGTGTTTGAAGAGCCTAGTTATACCAAGCACATGAGGTCGGAGGGGCATGCCGGGTCTCAATTTGGCATTATAGACCTTGGTCCAAAGCCTTCGCGTTTCCTTAGCAAGGCATCCCACGTTTGGCGGCTTTATCCTCATGTTTGAGAGTGACCTAGTCAAGTCAAACACGAGTCCATCAAAGTTGCCATTGTCACTCTTGGTGACTCTTACATTGACAACGTCCTCAAGTGCTTTGAGGAACATGTCCGGAAGGTAGGAGGAAAGAGTTTCCTTCCAATCTTCCGAGATGGAATTTGCCATGAGTCGTGAGACCCTTTTGCAATTTGAAGACCATTCTTCATGAGCCTCATCGGTCATGATTCCCTTGGCAAAGAAACTTGGAATGGGAGTATCAAGGGTATACTCCAAGGAAAAATTTCGGAGAGTTCTCCTGAGTTCCTCCTCCCATTCCTTGAAGTTGACCAAGTTTAAGGAAAAGGCCAACTTCTCGGGGAGTTTCGGGCACATTTGGTTGTTGTTTGAGTTACTTGCAGACATGATTCTACAATTGAAAGAATTTGAAGTGAAAAACCATTCATACATCAATAAGTTGAAATTTAAAACGTTCATGCATATATTCAATCTTATTGAACATTTTATCCACTCATTTAAAAAATTTCCCTTATGGGCGAGAATAAAATGATTCCGGGATCCCAAAGATCAAGAAATGGTTAAGCATGCTTTGGCTTGTCTTAATCATTAAATATCTTAAGGTAAGAAATCCAATTGCTAATAGCTCCAAGCTACTCTCGGTTTGATAAAATGTCGCATCTAATGCATCCTTGACATTTTATCTCTTTTTCCACGACATCTAAGGACTCCTTACTGATATCGTTGAGCTTAACCAAGACAACTTGTATACCTAGTATACCTTACGTTCCTAGGGAAGTAGTGATGCCTCGCTTTGGCGTAATCCATCACGTACGCGCATTAGTTCGGTAAGTGTTGTTCTTGGAACGGCAAATTTTAGCTCAATATTATTAAGGGACCTAGGGTTTCTATGTTGGTTGATTTAAGTGAACTTAACTAATCATCGCAACATCATAGAAAACCTAGACATGCATCTAGCAATCATATATATATATATATATATACATATATATATATATATATATATATATAAGGCATAAAAATAGATGCATTTGGCAACTAGCATGACCCCTTGAAATCTTCAATTTCCATGGGTCTTCATCTTGGCTCGTCTTCGTCGAAACGCCGTCTTGAGACATCTTGGGTAAAATAAAAGAATCTAGCTAGAACGACTAAGATTAATCTAATAGTACAAAAATACTTAACGGTTCGCAGACCGTATTTAGATTTACAAAAATACATAACGGAACGCAGTCCGTATTATCTATCCTAGTCGGGCCCTACTAGTTGCCATTTTCAAAGAACCTGTTTTAAAAACAATCTTCCATTCACCCATTCACTATTTGTGAATGGCCCATGCAATTTTACGAAATACATAATTAAACACGCAAAACTAGTAACTAACTTAGGTGGTTAATCCAATTAACGCGCCTAATTAAAACTAGTCAAAGTTGTTTAATCCATTATTTCTAAACGCAAAAGGCTAACGCACTTAATTAAGCTCCCACTAAATTCTGCATCCATACTTAATTAATTCGATTAATTAAGTCGGCATAACCCATAATTTGTCAAAATTTTGCTAAATCGAAAATCGAGGTTTTTAACCTCGTTAAAATAATTATTTAAAATTATTAAAACAACAAGATTTTCGCAAAATTATAGCCCAAACATTAAGCAAAAACCACCTAACAAAACCCTTGGTGGGTGCGCACCATGGCTGCTAGGAAGCCCATGGCATGGCGCCATGGTGCGTGGGTGAGGCCTGCTATGCTCAACAAGCAGTGCTGCTAGCCCAGCTGCTTGCTAGCATGCTGGTGCCTGCGAGCATCTGGCCTGCTGGGCAGGCGCCTCTTGATGCTCGTGGTGCGCTGGGCTGGTGCTTGCTTCCCTGCTGCCCAGCAGCATCCCTCGCAAGCCAGCCCCAGCCACTGCCCACGCACATCAGCCCATGCCTCCCCGCCACACAACAGCGCACAGCAGCATCGTGGCTCACCCTTGTGCGCACCATAGGCAGCCACATGTGGGCTGCTAGGCAGCCCGGCTAGCCTTGGTGGCGCTTGGGTGTTTTTGCCTTGATTTGCGTGCCATTTCTCGGTATTTAATTCCGATTTGTGTGTGACAATAATTAATTCCAAATTACATTTTAGAATTAATTTGAGGGAAAATAAAATAAAATTAAGTCTAACTTAAATAAAAATTATTTTATTGGTGCACAAGCCTAAATTTATCCAAAATTTCAATTTTGAACAAAATTAGGTTTAACTTTATGCTTAAAATAAAATGAGCTATGTCCAAAATTAATCTTGCCAATATGCAAATTAATAATGGATTTGACAAATGGGAGTTGGAAAAATAAATTAACCATCCAATGATAAAAATTTCCAACTTGCATACTTGTGTAAAATACCAAGATTACATCTTCCAACATGAAGATTAATCAAATTTTACTCACAAGTAATTGAACTTAATGGATTTTAATCAACCAAACATGAAAAAAATCCAAACTTTGTTCAACATGGAATTTAAGGTTAGGGTTCCAATCATTTAAACCTTTAAAGATTAGAACTTTAACATTATTTGGGAAATTAAAATACAAAATTACAACAAGTTTTCACACTTTATTGCAATTTATTTGCAAAATTTGTTAAAAACAAGTTTATGTGAAAAAATGGTATATCAACTTAAGCACTAATAAAAACTCCATTATTATGCTCAAGGATATTTTAAAACCAGTAGATTAGTGATGCAAATATGCATTTAATCTCACCTAGTAATGCTTGCATTAAACAAGGCTTAAAAAGAATTAAAATTTTCGTGGAAAAACGAAAAACCTCAGAAAAATTGGGTTTCTGGTTCGAATTTGGCTTCTGGACAGTCCTATAAGGATTGAATCTTTTACAGAATGTCGATTCCACCCAAAAATCACTATTTTTGAGCCAAAATCTGGGTTCGACAGCCAAATCGAAAATAAAATCGAGTTTTAAAATTAATTAAAACGAGCATCTAATCTAATTAGATGAACATGAACCAGAAAATAAAATTCTTTTCAAACACCTTAATTAAAAAATAATTGCAAAAATTAAAAGGAGCGTGGCTCCGATACCGCTGTAAGGTTTCGTAGTAACCCGACACTACGCGGAAGGAAACCCACCAAGACCCGCCCCTTAATTAAAGCAATTAACAAGCATAATAAACTTAATCAAACAAGATTAAGAACGAGAATTATACCTTTGACGCGTGCTTCGCTCCCAAAGAGCTCTTACTTCAAAATCCCGAAAAGACGAGATCTCCGACGGATCGTACCCTCGACCCGACCCGAGCGTCCTAAGTCTTGAAGGTTAGTCAAGACCCGAACAAAATAACTATGAGTTTTACGAATCAAAGGTTTACTCTTTCTTAGAGTTGCCTTTTTAATTCCACTCAAGGTTGTTCATTTCCCAATACCCAAGCTTGGTATTTATAGGGAAATGATCCCTTGATTTCCAATCTCCCATCAATGTGGGAGAGTTGGTAAAATGATAATTATTTAATTCCAAAATTAAATGATTAATCAATTCAATCACAAATCGACACATGGCACAATAATAGAGAAAGCCAAGTGAGGACCAAGGCTTGGGGGGACCATTGCCTTGATCCCCAAGGCCATGAATTGGTCCCCACACTCAATGCCCAAAACCGGGTCAAGGTGAGCTAGCTGGCTGCCAGCTAGCGTGCCAGCTAGCATCGCCTTGCTGCCCAGCACCCAGCCAGCCAGCCAGTGCATGCTGCTGCTGGGCTGTGCTGTTGCTACGTGCTGGCGCTGGGCGCTGCTAGCACCTAGTGCTGGCACTGGCCCTAGCAGCCCACGCACACCTCCTTGCGCGCCATTGCTAGCACAGCCAGCATGCGTGCTGCTAGCGAGCCACGCATGTTGGCCCTTACCTCGCATCATTCTACGCACCACGCACCACGCACCACGCTACGCTCGCATCAGCCAGTGCCTAGCACTGCTATGCTTGGTGCGAGGCACGCACACACGCACACGCACATGCATGCGTGGTGCTGCTACCCAGCAACCTAGCATCCCCATTGCACGCACACACGCACCAGCCCACACGCATCATTGCTGCTGCTGTGGGAGGCACACACGCACACACACACAAGCCCCTGGCATTGCGATGGTGCTGTGCGTGGTGCCATGCCTTGCGATGGTGCCTGGCCTGGGCTTGCGTGCTGCGATAGCCTGCCACATGCACCCAGGCACCCAGGCTAGCACGCTGCTAGCTGCGATGGGCTGCCTGGTGCTTGTGGCACTTGCGATGGCTTGCCATGCGCACCTAGGCACCCAGGCTAGCACGCTGCTAGCTGCGATGGGCTGCCTGGGGCTTGTGGTGCTCTGCGATAGGCTACCATGCGCATGCCTAGGCTGCGATGGTGCACCTAGGCTGCGATGGTGCGCCTTGAGCTTGCGATGGTGTGCCTAGCCATGCTAGGTGCATGCTAGCTTGAACCAGCCTAGCATCCACATGGCTAGGCTAGTGTGGTGCTAGGGCTATGTTCGTACTTGTCGCTTTGTGATTTTGCGACACTCGGTCTCGACGCCTTAGGCTCGATTTCCGACGTCTGCATTCGTAAAACTCTGTTGACTCATTAAATCTTTTCGGATTAATTCGTCAACTCGGATCGGTGATTCGATTGGGTTCGACCCGAAGGGTTCAGTTAAGATTAAGCTGTAACATCAATTGCACATTGATATTACTGATTGAAAGCGGCCTCCACCTAGGCATTCCGGTCACTTGACCTTACTGAAGAATTATCTCCGTAATAATTCTGAACTCTCTATCGGAAGAATACACTTGTTGGAAGGACACCATTCCTTTCACTTTGTTGTACTTCCACGAAAATAGCTGTTAGTTCCTTACAAACTGCTGCTTTTTAAAATATTGGTAATGTATTTCGTCATAAAAAATAATTGGTGATGTAAAATTGTCAAGTACTATTGGTAATGTAAAATTGTCAAGTACTTAACGTCTTTCTACCGGAATCTTGAATCCAATGTAGCAATTAATAGAGAATGGAGGAAGTAACTTATAATTGTATTTTGTCAACCTCTTTGTTTGTTTGTTAACCTGAAGGACCTTAAACTTTATTCTTCTTGTCAACAAATTACAGAGTACTATTTTCATTTATTCTGATATGATACAAAGCTTAATTCTTTTTCGCTGGCACTTGAAACATTTAATTGCCAGATTAGTAAAGTTTAGAGGAAGCTACAAATCTACAATCACATCACTCTATATAATGAGTCAAAAGGCTGAAAATTGGTTCATAAGCTCTAGTTATATGCGCAGCAGCAAGAAGTTGAAAATATGTCTTGTTATCTTCTATAAAGATCTGTATATTGCTATAAGCTGATGATGCCAACTATGTCTTCCAACTTCCAATTTCTGACTATGCTAGAGTATAGCTTTTCAGTTAAAATACCTGTATTGTGACAGATTTATTTCTGTTGTTTAGACGATCTCCAATGATGAGACTTGTGAGTGTTTTTTTAGGAGAGAGTATTTTTTACTAAATATGCCAATAAGTTGGTACCTAAACTTAGCATCTCCAAAAGAAAGTTGCTAAGTTTAGATACTCAACTTTGAGTCTCATTTGACAAAAAGTGTGGGCCCTTATCAATATTATAATATATTTTGTAATTTATTTAAGTTTTTATTTTTCTTTTTTTTCTTTTTGAAAAAATTACAATTAGTATATTTTAGAGAGTCTCGCCATTGGGAAATTAGATTTCACATGAGTTGCTAAATTGAGAAGTGGGTTGGGTATCACCATTAGAGGTAAAAACAACTCATTTTGTATTTCAATATTCAAAGTTGAGTCTCACCAATGGAGATGGTCTTACAATTTAGCACAATAAGTACTTTTGCACGGTTGATGTTTTCAATCCACATTTTAATTTCACTGTTAAAAGATACCATTGAATTAAATTTCAATCTACTCACTGTTTGTGGTTGTTTCTGTAGTTTGTACTATTCCATAGCCCTCTAAACATCCAATGGTTATGGGAAGCACAATATTGATCTAGGAGTGAGTTAGGCCTGTTCTTTTGAGCTATTCAGCTATGCTTTGCCCTACTCTGCTCTGCTGAAATTTGTTCTGCTCTTCCCTGCCCTGTCCTGTCCTGCTCTACTCTGCCTAAAAATAATAATTAATAATAATAATTAATATTTAATAAAAATAATAATAATAATTCTTAATATTTAATAATAATAACTAATACTTATAGATAATAATAATTAATATGTAATAAAATAATAATTGACATTTTATAATAATAATGATTAACATATAATATTAATTGATAATAATTAATATTTTATATCATTTAACACATTTTCTAATGTTATAAAAAGAGTAAAAAAATATTTAAAAAATAAAATAATTAATAATAATAAAATAATGCAATAATAAAAATAAAAAAATAATGCTATAATAATAATAATAATAATAATAAAATAATGTGATTATAAAAATAATAAAATGATGCGATAATAATAATAATAATAATAATAATAATGATAATAATAATAATGATGATAATAATAATAATAATAATAATAGTAGTAATTATTAAATAACAAAAACCTACAAAGTCAAAAGATTTACAAGAAATTAGTGGGGAGCCGAGATACAATCTGGGCCCCCACCCTTCTAGCTATAGCGAACCCAATCCTGTTAAAGATGTGAGCAGCCGCACGAGCTCCAATATCCTGAGTCCTAGCGAACGCCTGAACCCGCTTCAGCAACGCAACGGCATAATAATAATAATAATAATAATAATAATAATAATAATAATAATAATAATAATAATAATAATAATAATAATAATAATAATAATAATAATAATAATAATAATAATAATAATAATAATAATAATAATAATAATGTCTTGAGTAGAGGCCTAGATTGTATATCGGCTGCCGGTCATATATTCACTAGGATAGGATTTGCTATACCTAGAGGAGTAGAGGCCTAGATTGTATATCGGCTTCCTACTAATTTTTTGTAGGATGTATAACTTAGTCCGTTTTTGAGATTTGCTCTGCTCTACTTTGCTGAAATCTGCTCTGCTCAGCTGAAATCTACTTTGCTCTGCTCTGCCCAGAAGATCAAAAGAACAGGGCCTTAATTTTGTTCGTTTCAAAGGCAATATAGCAGGGGAGATGGTTGTTAGCCTCGGAATGAAGTGATGAATTGGGGCCTAGAGGCTTAGTTAGATTACTGTAAGCTTATTAGCTTAATTAGTTGAGCACTGTGTTCTTTTATTGCACAAAAGATATATGTTCAAATTCTATATAGGCTACTAGTTTCAAACATTTATAATTGTATTCAATTAGCTGAACATCATGATCCTTGTTACATTAATAGTCACAATCATTTCATTTGAGTTATGATTATCCTTTTCTTAAATGAGCAAACAATATTGCTCATTATAGCCAATTGCACAAATGAGCAAAATAATATTACTCATTGTCCAACAATATTGCTCATTACACAAATGAGCAAAATAGTATTACTCATTGTCCAACAATATTTCTCATTACACAAATGAGCAAAATAATATTGCTAGAAGTGGGATAAATTCAACTAATAGCCATTAAAGCTCAAGTAGATCTGGAAGAAACAAGGATGGACCAAGATTTCATCTCCATCTCCGAAAAAGAGAGGAATATGCTTGCAATCGGCGGGCGGCAGCAAGCAAGTGTTGAATGGGAGAAGGAAGGGGATGTAAGGACTAGATTTTTCTTTAACTGTGTGAAAGGAAGAAATGGGAGGAGCTGCAAAAAAGCTATCAAAGATGGAGAGGGGAAGTGGACGTATGAAGAATGGGCGATGAAATTAATGGCTATTGACCACTTTAAGGAAATCTATGAAGCTTTGGCTGCCAGCATCAAGTAATGACCGTGTAAGTGAAATATGGGAGGTTCTTGAGGGGATAACGAGGCCTCTTGTTGATGACTAGACCAACATGCTCAATAGGGATTTTTCAAAGAAAGAATTCAAGCAGGCGTTATTTGCTTTGGGCCGGTGGAAATTGCTAGGCCCAGATGGTTTGCAACTTGCAAGCAACTTTTACTAGAAAAGCAGGACTTCCTGAAAGATGACATCTATGAGGTTGTACATCTAGCAATACCTACTACAAGAACTGAATAGGACCCACATTACCCTCATCCCAAAAAGTGATAGCCCGGAGTCGATGTACAATATCTAGCCAATCAGCCTTTGTAACGTGGTGTAAAAAATCATCTCAAAATGCAACACCAACAGAATTAGACGTGTCACTATGGACTTGGTTGGCCTATTCCACAACACCTTTATCTTCGGGAGTCGGACAATATCCTACTTGTGAAAACTTATAAAATATCCAACATACGAAGCATAAGAACGAAAAACTTGCTATAAAGGCGGATATGAGTAAGGTTTATGATCGAATTAAGAGGGATTTTCTAGAAGTAGTTTTGGAAAAAAATTAACCTCCCCACCCCTTAACCGATAGCCCCTCCACACTCACACCACTAGAACCCCTGCCAGCGCCCTAGCTGTCCTCCCCTACGCTACCCCGACATTCCTTTTCTTCCCCACCCAGACACCTAACCCCCACAAAAAACAATAAAAACCCCCTCCCCCTCCCCCACCCTCAAACCCCAAACCGCCCCTTCCTTACCCCTGAAACCTTAACAGCTAGGGTTTTCGAGGGTGGTGGGATGGGTGGTTGGGGGGTTTGGGGTTGGGGCCAAGAGGGGTTTTCAAGGGTTTCGTGGGGAGGGAAGGGGGTTTCAAGGATGGTGGTTACGAGGGAATTGTAGAGTAGTGACGACTACAGGGGTAGGGGAGTGTTGGAAATAATGTTAAGGAAAATAGTTTATTTGTTTTGGAGGAAAATACATTGTCCCCACATTGGTGGAATTAGGAAGTTTTACTAGTTTTGTATTTCAGAGGAAATGAGTTTGTCCTACATTGGTGGGAGAAGAATGTTTTACTTGGTTTAAACATGTAGGTTTAAATGTATATGTTGGAAGTACTATCCCTTGTGTTATGAACTAAATGGGGGCATCCCCACGCGCGTGTCGCAATCGCCGTTCGGCCTGTTAGGTTTGTGGCACGTGCGTGGTGTACGGTGTGCCTACCTTTTTGAGCCATGTCATAATTGACAGTCCATGTTTTATGAGACCGTTCAGTAACGAAGTTCACAACAACGTTTGTCTCAGTTTTTTAAAAGTTCGTAATGGCCGCTGATTTTTTCCCCATTATTATTTCGTGCCTTAATTTTCTCCAGCAGTTACAGTTTTGTTCTCTTTTAAATACTGATCTTGGGATTGCTTTGAAACACAGAAACTTTCATCATATTCTTCCTCTGTAAATTTCAGTTTTCCTCTAAAATAGTTCTGAGCATATTGTGAGTTCCCAATTCCTTATTTTGGGTACACATTAAGAGGGATCGCTGTGTTAAATCTTGGGGGCAACGTCATCTCTAATTTCACCATAAATCTTTCCTTTTTCTAATATTACAGTTTCTCATCCTATAATTTAGAAGCAAAATTTCCTACTGTAATTTCAAATTAAGGAATTTTCGATCTCAACCCAATTTCTCATAACTTGAACCTCTTTATGGGACTAACTACAAATGTTGGTCTCAAAAACTATTAATCTTTTTCGAACAATTGGAGGTTAACTATATTCTTGTTCATGACTGCCCTGTTCGTCCAGAAACCAAAGACACCAATGCTACTACATCTTCCACCATAGAAGATCAGATTGCAAAATACGAGAAACATAACAAGTTCATTCGAGGTCACCTTTTGGATCATATTTCCAACCCTCTTTTTGATCTCTTCATCACCTACAAATCTGCTGAATCTTTTTAGGAGACTCTAAAGAAGAAATATGGGAATGAGGATGCTGACAAGAAGAAATATGCACCTGGAAAGTGGCTGCAATTCAAGATCGTTGATGACAAGTTGATCATGGAGCAGGTTCATGAGTACAAGAACCTAGTTGCTGTCATTCTGGCCGAGGGAATGAAGATGTGCGAGGTGCTGCAAGCCAATGTTCTGATTGAGAAGCTTCTAGATGCTTGGTCCAACTACCGCAACCATCTCAAACAAAAGAATAAGGACATGTCACTAGAATAGTTGGTCAAACACATGAAGATTGAAAAAGCCAACCAGCTTAAGGATAAGGATTCTACTCCTTTTGAACTTTCTATTAAAGTTAAAAAAGAAATTCTCTTTTTTTTTTTTTTTTTTTTTTGGTTCATATGAGCCACTAGGGCGAGGATGAGAATCGATCCCAGGATCACTTGAAATCGGGAGGAAAGCTCGTACCAACTGAGCTATCCCTCACTCTCAGGAAATTCTCTTTGGTAACACTATGGTAAACACCAATTAGTTATACTAAACAATTGGTGACATTAATGATGCTTATTAGTTATTCTAAGCTTAACCCTAGTTAACTTACTTTATAAATAATAATATATAAAATAAAAAAAAATAAAAAAAAACTGCCCCTGCCATCAATCAACCCCCCTCCCCCTTGCTATCGTGAATCAGTCCCCCCTTTCCCCGTCGACGACCTCACTCCGGCACCCTACTTTGACTTTGAATTCCATTAGCGTTTTGAATTTCTACAATTTGACTTAATTCAATTCGACTTGAAACTCGAAGTTGAGCATTTTCTATCAATGGTGTATTCATCATCGTCATCATCGTTTGACGATAAAACAACAGTATTATGTCTTTTAATTTCCTATTGAATTAACAAACCCTAAGTGCTAAATTAGTGGATGAAAATTGTTCAAACAACCAGAAACTAGCAAGCAACATCATCATATTGAATTTGGAGATTGAAAGTTGAAGCAGCAGAATTGGTGAACAACAATGGAGGAGAGAGAAAGTGGAGAAGAGGGGTATACTCTTAGATTGAGTGCAGAGAGAGGCGAAAGTTTATTAGGTTTGAAAAGCGCAAGTGTTGTGTGAGGAAGAAGAAAGCGAACGCGGCGAGATATCTAGGGTGTCAGAGTGGGATCGCCGGCCGGCAGGGGCTGGTGGAAGGGGGGAGGTTTTGAGCTTTGGAGAGATAAAGATCTGAGATTTGGGGCTCATGACAGGTGGAAAGGTTCGGCGCCGGGGAAGGGGGGGTCTGCCGGTCTGGGCGTGGCCGGCGCCGGGGGTTGGGCTAGGCTGCTGGTCGGGGAGGGTTAGGGATGTGGTTTTTAAATTATTATTTTTTAATTATATAATAATTAAAAAATAAAATAAATTAACCATGGTTAGTGAATTTATATTAAAATAGCTATTAATGTCACTAATGGTTTAGTATAACTGATTGGAGTTTACCATGGATAATAACTTTTTTTGCAATACACCACTGGGAAAAATAAAAATTATAGCGCTACCAAAGAAAATTTCCCAAGTTAAAATTGTGGAATCTTCTGTTCCAAAAACTAACAGGTTCAACAAACAAAACAAAGGTGCTGCAAATTCCAAGAAGAACCAGAATCAAAAACCGCTCGGAGTTCAAAGTAGAAAGGCAACAATTTTAAGATGCATCTAAAATCGGGCAGAAATCAGACTAGAACAAGCTCATATTACTGAAGAATCACATGATGTCGTTGTTGTTGTAGTTTCTGAAATCAACCTAATCGGCAACAAATAAGAATGGGTCATTGACACCGAAGCCACCAAACGTTTATGTTCGGCACAAAGACCTCTTCATCGAGTTTCATGAGTTTACCATGGTTGATTAGGTTTTCATGAGAAATTCTAGTAGCTCCAAGTTTCTCGATAAAGGAAAAAACTCTTCTCAAGTTAAATTCTGGAAAATCTTTGTCTTTGAAAAATATTTTGTATGTCCCTTCCCTTTGTAGAAACTTAATTAATTTCTGGTGCTCTTCTTAACAAGGCTAGCTTGGTGTGAAACTTGTTTTTGAAGGTGATAAGTTAGTATTATCTCGTAATGGGGAATTTGTGGGGAAGGGATATATGTCTAGTGGACTGTTTTTTTAGAAATTGTATTTGCTGCTGATCATATTAATAACATCAAAATAAGTTTATATTGTTGAGTCTATTGATCTCTGGCATGCTACATTAGGGAATGTAAATTATGGTTCTATGAAATGCTTGCAAAAAATGTCTTTAATTCCTAGTCTAGTTGGTAATGCTCATAAATAATGTGAAATTTGTGTTGAAGCTAAACATTCCTAGAAACCTTTTAAAGCATAAATAATAGACTAACTAAAATGCTTGAATTGTTTCATATGGACTTAGCTGCCTTTAAGAATATTGAAAGGAGAGGCGGCAAGCGGTATTATATCACTTTTGATGATGACTACTCTAGATATACCAAAGTGTATCTGTTGAGAGCCAAAGATGAGGATGAACATATGTTTTTTATTTATAAAGCAGAAGTTGAGAACCAATTGGACGGTAAGATTAAAAGACTTAGGTCCGACAAGGGGGAGGGGAGAGTATGGAACCACCTTCTTAAATGAACTTTGTGAGAAAAATGGAATTATCCATGAACTTTTTGCTCCTTATACTCCGTAACAAAATGACATTGGTGAAAGGAAAAATAGAACTCTTAAGGAGATGATGAATGCTATGTCGATTATTAGTTCTGGTTTGCTTGATAATATATGTGAGGGAAGGCCATTCTTTCTGCCACTTATGTGTTTGAACAAGGTGGCCCATAAAAAACTTGATAAAACATCCTATGAGTTGTGGAAAGGCCATGCTCTAACCTTAAATATTTGAAAGCATGGGGGTATCTTGCTAAAGTTGCTTTACCTCCTATCAAATGAGAAAATATTGGACCTAAAACCTTTGATACCAGATGCTGTATTTGTTGGTTATGCTGGAAATAGTGCAACTTATAAATTTATGTGCTTAAATGATATATAAATCAATGTGTGAATCTATATATGTTGAATTTTTTTAGCATGTTTTCCCTTTTAAGAAAAATAATGTTTCTCGTGATGTGTCTACGTCTGCTTCTTTCTCTTCTTCTCTGCCTGTTCTTTATCATGTTATTCAAAATGATGATGTTGTACAACCTAGGAAAAGCAAGAGACGTAGAACTGAAACTAGCTTTGGTCCCAATTTTTTGATTACCTTCTTAACTGAAATCAATTATATGGATGAGTTAGATAAACTTATTGTCTGCTATCACTTGTTTGATGATAAGTCTAAAACGTTTGAAAAGGCTATGAGTTCAATTGATGCTAGTTTTTGGAAGGAAGCTGTTAATAGTGAAATTGAGTCTATCAAGTCTAATCATACGTGAGAACTAGTTGATTTGCCTAAAGGTAGTAAAGGCCATTAGTTGTAAATGGATTTTTAAAAGAAAACTTAGAACTGATGGTACAATTGAAAGGTTTAAGGCAAGACTAGTGATTAAAGGTTTCACATAGAAATTTGGTGTTGATTTCTTTTATACTTACTCACTTTTTGACTAAGATCGCCACTATACATGAATTGGCTTGCATTAGCTTCTACATATAATTTGATTGTGTATCAAATGGATGTAAAATCTATTGCTTTTTTGAATGGTGACTTAGAGGAAGAAATTTATATGGTTCAACCTTCAGGTTTTGTGAATCTCGGATAGGAACATAAAGTGTGTGAGTTAAAGAGGTTATTGTATGGATTTAATCAAGCTCCAAAATAGTGGTATGATTGAGAAGTTTCATAAAACAATACTTAGTTTTGGATACATTGTGAACCGTGCTAATGCGTGTGTGTACTCCAAAATGTTTGGATCTGATATGATTGTGTAATTGTCTGCTTATATGTAGATGATATGTTGATTTTTGGTACACATATTGATGCTATTAATGAAACAAAAGAATTTCTTTCCTCTCAGTTTGAGATGAAAGATTTAGGTGAAACTGATGTGATTTTTGGGTTAAAGTTACCAAAACTAGTAGTAGTTTCTATTTGTCTCAATCTCATTATGTAGAAAAAGTGTTAAAGAAATTTAACAGTTATGATGTTGTGCCTTGTTAAGACTCCTTATGATACTAGCATTCACTTGAAAAAGAATAATGGCAATAGTTAGGGCTGTCAAACAAGTCGTGTTGTGTTGGGTTCGTGTTCATGTCAATATTAAATGGGTTGATAAACCCTTGACCCAAACCTAACCCATTTATTAAACGAGTTGAAAATCCTTGATCCAACCCTAACTCGCTTATTAAACGGGTTACCCGGGTAACCTTTTATCCAATTACTTTATTAATTCATACAAGAGACTATAGAAGACTTTAAATTGAAATAGTAGAAAAGTTTGTTCGCCTAAACAAAAAATTTTGCCCACTAGAAGTTTTTACTAAATATCTATATATTTTTCGCAACTAAGTTTGGCAATAAATTTTTAAAACGTTGTTAAATAGCAAAGAATTTTTTTTTTTCATTGCCTAATTACAAGAGACATTTAATGCTTTAGTTTTTTTATAATTAATGGCAACGTGTTTTTGATTTGTTGCTGTTTAAAACAAATTGTCTTACCAGTTGTTACTAAATGACATCATATTTTTGTCTTGTTGCCATATGGCAACAAAGTATGGCAACTGATATTTTATTTGTATTGATTTAGAAACAAACAAAGGCAATGAATTTTTGAATTGTTGCCATTAGAAAATATTCTATAGATAAAAAAAATCGTAAACAAAATTCAAAGGCTACCTCTAGGAACTCGTATATATTAAGCAATATATGCCAGAACTATAGAATTGCAGGGTCAACAAATTATTTGAGCACCATCATCAGGTTACCACAATCCGATGGCCTTCCACCAAATGCCTCCAACTCCGAGCCAGATTATCAAGTTGGCTAAGCAGAGTAAACATTGCGGGGGTTGAACATAATTAGCATCATAAAATACTAAAACCAATACTATATAGAGTGTCTAGGTGAGGCCACCCATAAGATTGGAAAGAAAGGAAAGAACTATGGCTGCCAAAAAAGGCGCCATCCCTAATGCACTTGCAACTGACAAGAAGGCCGTGAACAAAACTATAAACGGCATCTAATCTGAACCATGAACACCCATAACATAGACAAGAAGGCCGTAAACAAAACTATAACTGGCATCTAACCACATGAACACCAATAACACAGACAATAAGGCTGTGAACAAAACTATAAACGGCATCTAATCTGAACCATGAACACCAATGACACCAATGAGACACACTAAGCATATAATAGCAACAACCGCTTTTGGTCCTAAACCTGGCAATCTTGACCCAGACCCGATGACCTGATCCATGACCTGAAATTAACCCAAATACGACTCGTAACCCGAAATTGACCCGACCTGACCCATACTCGACCCGAAAATAGAGTTGACCCGATCCTGACCCAACATTTGAATTGACCCGACCCGAAATTTACTAGAATTGTTTGACCCGAACAAACTCGATACTCAAAATTGACCCGAATAGACCCAATACTCGAAATGTTCCGAACTAAATACCTTATAATTGAACTAAAAATGTCTGGTGCCAAAAATAATTTAGATTGTTCATCTTCAATTGTAGCCACGCTCGTAAATCGAATCGATAGTTCTTAATATAACAATATTAAAATATAAAATTATTGATTTGAGCTAAATCCACAAATTAATTAAATGGAACAACCCGAACATACTTGACCCGAAAATGACCTGACCCAAAATCAACCCAAGCCATACCCAAAACCCAAATGATCCGACCCGAAATTAACCCAACCCGTATCCGACCCGAATGACCCATTTGCCAGGTCTAGCTTTCACTAACAATATAAAGTAGTCATATTTTAAGGACGACAATCTGAGAGACTATTCCATTTATGACATTGATCCGAAACAAGTTATAATTTATGCCAATTCAGAGCAGAAGAATCATGAAATGCTAAAAAAGGTTTACATACATCATTTACCCACTTAAATCCCAAATCATTGGTTTCCAGATTTCAATTCAATTAAATTTCTGCATCAAATTGAACAAATTTCAAAGAGGCGAAGAAAAAAGCAATTAAAAAAATCAAATTCAACATAAAAAATTGAACTAACTATCTGAATTAAATACGAGAAGTAAAATATCGAAGATTGCATTGATAAAATGGGTTCATAACGCATCAAAATCAACGAAAATACCCATAAACAAAATCATCATAGCATAGCAATTGTAGTGACAAAAATTCATCCAAAACCGATCTGAAAAACAAAAACTTAAATCCAACATTGAAAATAAACAATTCTTAAACCTCTATTCCTCTAAAACCTGAGTTTGGAGAAAAACCAACGATTCTTTCCACTCTTAAACCTTTCTTCAAACCTTGCCTTAGTCTCTTTCGCAGCAGTAACCTTCTTATCTTTCGATTGAAGAACATCAGCAGAAACAACATCTTTAAGATCAACATCAAGCGTGTAACGAGTAGGCATAATGTGATTGTAATTGACGACTTTAACGAAGCATTTAACCCTTGATTTCTTGGCCTGCTTCTTAGCGGAGTCCTTGCGAATGACCTTCTTCGGGTACTTATTGATGCCGGCGACGAGGCAGTGGCCGTAACGGCGGTCGCGGTTACCTTCGTCGAAGTTGCGCACGATCACGGCCTTGCGCCCGGCGTAACGGCCTTGAAGGAGGATTACGGCTTTCCCTGGTTTCATAATCTTCACCATTTTTAGGTTTCTCGTTCTCTCTCTCCTCTGGAAAGTAGGGTTTCGAGAAATGGGGTTTATTTGTTTATATTTAGGGTTCGGTATCAAATAAATGGGCTAGAAATAGTGAAATGAAATAAGATACGAAGCAAGTATTGGGCTAACGTATGACCATCAATTCTCTTGAGAAATCTTTTATGATCAGCCCACTCGGACGATTAGAAAAATTTTGTCCCAAAAAACTACTCCGGATCTCTCGAAATCGAGAGGAAAGCTCTAACCACTTGAGCTATTCTCCCACACTCACTGCGTTATATAATATAGTGAAAATAATAGGAAGAAATGTGAATAGTATTTTGGTAGAGCAATAAATAAAAGCAAACATGATGAGGGTATTTTAAATATTTAATAGCGTATAAAAAAAGGAAAAGATAATATCAGAACAATATTTTAGGACACCAAAACAGAAAAATGTAAGCTATATTATAAGATGGAGAGAGTAACTAAATTTTAGACACATACATGTCATTTTGTTTGAAATTATTTTATTTAATTTATCTAATGTTATTTAATATTATTTTTATTTGAACTTGTTTTAATTGAATTTAAACTTTTATTTTATTTGAAATTATACCCTCTTTGATTTGTTTTTAGATCAACTTATCTCACCCACCATAAGAGTCATCACTTGTTGTCTTCTTCCATAATTGACGACCGATCAAGTGACTCATGTCAGACAAACTAGTCTAAGTTTATTACGGAGTAAATAAGAACATGCACTAAATGAATACTTATTTCAAAAAGTTGGTTTTCAAATGTGCAACTATGTTTGAATAAATGGACCTAATTAGACGTCAACTCTTACGATTTTAAAAGTTAACATATGGAAGTGAAGGGGAAGTGTTTAGGGTAAAAAAATACCCCAACACGTGGTCCAACCTTATGGCGACACGTGGCCCTATAAAAGGGAGACACGTGTCCCAATAAGATGATGACACATTGCAAGGCATAAGAGCACCTGAAAAAGAGAAGGCCTCCTTACATCAGGAGGCCTAAATCTCGAGAAAAGCGTCATGACGGCGCCCTCAAGAGACACGAGTCTCTACCTGATTACGCCGCCAATTAGTGCAATATTTTTAGGGCACCAACCCTAGGATGCACACATTCCCACCTATATAAATATCCCAATCATTTATGATGGGAAAGATGGATTGAGACATATCATTTATTGCATAGTATATTGCTCTAACTTCTATCTACTTTCTCTCTTTAAATATTTTCGTTTCCGGTCACTAACTTGATCGTCGGAGGCGAATATTCCGTCAAACGGAATAGTCGTTGTTTTGCAGGTGTCTGCGGCCGTCCGGTTATATTCACGACCTATATCTCGAGGATTTCCAAAAAACCCCGAAACATTTGGCGTCGTCTGTGGGGACACATGTCTGAAATGGCTAAAGACGGTCAAACACCCGGTCCTGGTCAGGACGGACATGTAGAGAATATTAAAGTTACAATCAACAACAATGACCCTTTGACCGGATCATTTTATGAGGTTGAGGATCCTCCCGTAACAGCCGACTCTTTGCAAGCTGGTTTAGCTAAGCTCCGAAAGGAGTTTGAGGGCAGGTTACCCTCTTCTTCTAGGTAGTCGCCCAAGAGAGAAGGAGACGACACCAAAAAGAAACCCCATGCCAAGACGACCAATACTAAAGATGCGGGAGTTACTCCGTTCAGGAGGCAGCCGATTTCACCTAGGGTGCCTCGGACTAATTGGTCGAGGTGCTTGAGAAATCGAAGTCGGTTGGGGGGCAGACCAGACAGCCTCTAAGGCAGCCAAATGAGTCGTCGCAGCGCTTCAAGGACGCCAGAGACTACCTCTGGCACAAGCGGTAGGTGCGAGCCCAGCCCTACTATCACTACTACATTTTTAATCTAATACAACGGTACAAAATTAACTAATACAACGACTAATTTCATACCGTTGTATTAGACTAGGCTAATACAACGGTTTATACTAACCGTTGTATTAGATATAAGAATCCGTTACGGATAAAAAAAAAAAGTTGGGAAGGCCTTATAATTTGGGTTTTTCATTCTCTCCGTCTCTCTCCTCAATCTCTCAACCCTCTCTCTCACTCTCTCGTCTCTCTTTTCACTCCGTCTCTCTCCTCACTCTCTCAATCCTCTCTCTCACTCTCTCGTCTCTCTTCTCACTCCGTCTCTCTCCTCACTCTCATTCTCATTCTCTGCTTCTCTTCAAGCCTCAACGCCGACTGCTTTTCTCACTATCGTCGCCGTTCATTCTAGGTATTTTCGTTTTTTATATCTTGTTATTTTTTTTCGTTTTTCAGATCTTGTTTTTTCGTTTTCTGGGTTTTTTTTTTTTTCGTTTTTCTGGGTTTTTTTTTTTCGTTTCTGGGTTTTTTTTTTCATTTCTAGATTTTTTTGTTGGTTTTTTCGTATTCTTGTTTTTTTTTGGGTTTTTTTTTTTCATATTTCTAGTTTTTTTTTTTTCTTCCGTTTTTCAGGTTTTTTTAATCTGGGTTTCATTCGTTTTATTGTTTTCGTTTTGACTGTTTTCTTGTTTTCGTTTTTCTCGTTTTCGTTTTTTGGTTTTTTCTAATTCTTGATCTGGTATTTTCGTTTTCGTTTTTTGATTTCCAAATCTGGGGCTTTTCGTTTTCGTTTTTTGTTTCGTTTTTCAATTTTTCATATCTTCGTTTTTCAGGTCTACTTTTTTTTCAAATTTTTAGATCTTTTTTCAATTTTTCGTTCGTTTTTTCAGTTTTTAATTTTTCAGATTTTTTTATCTTAGAAAATGTGATAGAGATACAATACCAAAATTAAGATGTAAACTAAGAAGACATTGATCAGTTCTGGACTTGGACAATTTGGACACTTCTGGACAATCTGGACTTGGACAATCTAGTCAATTATGGACAATATAATAATAATAATAATAATAATAATAATAATAATAATAATAATAAACATCGGCACAACGTTGTTCTTAATACCCTTGTTGATGTTTGTTTCCGTTCTGGGATTTCTGCACGAAAGGAGGTCAACGTTGGGTTGTCTGGAGGGGACGACAGGGCTCTTCGACCAGCAGATGTGTTGCTTTACTCTTGGGATAGAGGCATAGATGTTTGTGTTGACTTGACGGGGTCCTCTCCATTGACACAATCTGGGTTGTCTGACTTCGTTCCTGGTCGTGTCGTGTAGGCTGCGGCTCAGCGGAAGCGAGACAAGTATGGGGCGCGTTGTAGGCTATTGGCTATGGTTTTCTTCCTTTATCCTTTTCTTCATTGGGGGAATTAGAGAAGGATGTTGTTGCATTGCTGAAGCAGGTTCAGGCGTTCGCTAGAACTCAGGATATTGGTGCTCGTGCGGCGGCTCACATCTTCAACATGATTGGGTTCGCTATAGCTAGAGGGGTGGGGGCCCAGATTGTATCTCGGCTCCCCACTAATTTCTTGTAAATTGTTTGACTTTGTAGGTTTTTGATTAATAATAATAATAATAATAATAATAGTAATAATAATAATAATAATAATAATAATAATAATAATAATATTAATATTAATATTAATAATATTAATAATATTAATAATAATACTAATAATAATAAAAAAAGAAAAGAAAAAAAAGACCTAATACAACGGATTGGGGAGCAATCTGTTGTTTTAGGTTCAGTTATTCCAAAAAAAAAAGAAAGGAACCTAATCCAACGGATTGCTCAATCCGTTGGATTAGGTCCATTTTTACCGTTGTATTAGACCTAATCCAACCCTAGAAAATGTGACGGTTGCTAGCCGTTGTATTAGGTCTAATACAACAAAAAAATCCGTTGTATTAGGTCAAAATGTAGTAGTGTATTCGGACACCGCCTCCACTCCAACAATGCTAGATTAATTCTCATACCAAACCCCCTCCAAGTATAATAGCTCGGCCAGGACCAGTAGAAGTAAAGCTCAAAATACTCAAACTTCAATTCCCTTGCCTCAACTACCTCAGTTTCAAATTCCTCATAACTATAATGCTAATCTATTGCCAACTCCCTAGTATATGGGCAGTATGGGCAATACGGCCAGCCGTACGACCAGGTAGCTTACCTGGCCGGACCGGCCGCCCAGCCTCTGCCAATTGATTGGCAGATGCGCTTGTTAGCTCTAGGTGACAAGCCGCCTCCATTTTCTCAAGAATTTCTAATTAAACTCTCCTTACCCTCCAAAGGATAAGAGTGTTCTTATGGGTGTTTATGATGGTACGGGTAACCCTGAAGAGCATATCTCCTCGTATAGGAACCTAATGCACTTGCAAAATGTGGACGATGTCACTTGGTGCAAATGCTTCCCGGTGGGTGTGTCTCAAGACTGTTTCAACAGTCTACTGCCCTGATGCATCAATTGTTTGATAACTCTAAGCCTGTTGTTCGTTAGAAACTTCTCCTACAATATACCACCCTGGAAGACTAGTCTTAACTTGGCAACTATTGTCCAAGGGAAGAAAGAGGGGTTGCGTTCGTACATTCAAGGTTTAACATAGAGAAACACAAATTCAGAACCTGCCAGATGAAATGGCCTACTCAGAGTTTCTTCAAGGTTTAATACACAATGGTTTCAAGTTTAACTTGATCAGAAACAAGATTCGGACATACGCTGGTGTTTTGCAGGAAGCCGAATCATATATAGAGGCAGCTGATTTCTCTTCGATTACAAAAGCAGAGGAGCTGGCCAAGGGCATTGAGAAGAAACCTTCTTCTTAGCAAGACTCAGCCGGTAAAAAAAACGAAAGGAAACAACAAAAAGAAAGAAGTCTAGGTGGCTGACTGCCAGTTGAACAAGTCCAAGAAAGCCAAGACGTACGAACCACAATATGAGTATAACACAAAACGTTAATCGATCTTGATGGAAATAAAAGACAAGTTTGAGTTTGAGAAGCCCTAGCCTTTGAGGGGGCCGACCTAGTACAAAAACAAGAACAAGTATTGCCATTACCACAAAGATGTGGGGCACGATACGAACGAATACAATAACCTGAAAAGGTTGTTGGACAAACTGGTCGAGAAGGGCATGCTCAACTCGTATGTACTAAAGTCTAAGTTCACTTACTCTCGGATGGATAAAAAATTCGAGAAGAAAAAGGAGAAGAAAAAAGATGATGAAGATGGGAATAGCACGGAATTAGGGTTTGTAGCCGTTATATCAGGCGGCTTCGCTGCAGGCGGCCCAACCATGAAAGAAATTAAGCAAGATGCTTGGCAATTGGGGAAAGTGATGCATGTAGAAGAGGTCAAGGTGGAGCCTTCTCTAGAGTTGACTGTCTGCGAGGTGGGCAGAGGAAAAATCAAAGCCCCCCCATAATAATCCTATGGTGTTCATACTAAAGGTTGCCAACCTGAAGGTTGGATGAGTGCTGATAGATACCGGCAGCTCGTTCGACATAATCAGCTTAGCTTGTTTGAAAAATCTGAAGTTTCCAGAAGATGCCTTGAAGGATATCTTACACCCGTTGGTTGGGTTTGGTGAAAGCATTATCCATCCCGTTGTGATTTGCCCATCCGATTTGGGCAAACGAGAGAGGGAAGGGACATGGTTGTCCGCTTCCTAGTTAATGTTGATGAAGTTTGAGCAGTCAGATGGGAAAATAGGCTCCATTCAGGGAAACCAAGTAATGGAAAAGGAAACCATAGTAGAGTGTCCGAACAAAACTCAGAAGCAGGGTAAATCCAAGCATAACGGGTCGACTAGAAGCGAAAGTCAGCTAAGAAAGAAATGTCATAGCAATTAATGACCGTTGGCCGGCCAGAAGAGTTAAGGCCCCAGTCGGCCGGCGATCATGCGTACATAGTGCTAGACCCGGACCGGACCAGCCTGATCGGACGGTCAACGTTGGCACTATGGCCAAAGACTTGCTTGGAGATGACTTAGTAAATTTGTTAAGAGAATTCAGAGATGTATTTGCGTTCGAAGTTCATGAGATACCAGGTATAAGCCTAGACTTGGCTGTGCACAAGCTGGCGGTAAATTCAGAGATGTTAAAGAAAGGAACCAGGTGGCCGCGACTAAAGTAAAGAAGCTGCTAGACGCAGGTTTCATTCGGTAATGTTATTATCCTGATTGGGTGGCCAATGTAGTTTTGGTCAAGAAGCCGAATGGAACTTTGAGGATGTGTGTTAACTACGTTGACCTTAACAAGGCATGTCCCAAAGATAGCTTTCCCCTGCCTAAAATTGACCATCTAGTTGATTCAACGGCTGGGCATGCCTTGATGAGTTTCATGGACACCTATTCTAGATTTCACCAAATCCCTCTGTGGGAAGAAGATCAAAAGAAAACAGCATTTCTAATCGAGAAGGGGTTGTATTGTTACAAAGTCATGTCGTTCGGCCTGAAGAATGCCCCAGCCACATTTCAGAGACTTGTGAATACGGTCTTTAGAGATCAGATTGGCCGGAACATGGAGGCTTATATTGATGATATGATTGTTAAATCAAAGAAGCCGACTAATCATCAGAGTGACCTCCGAGAAACATTTACCGAACTAAGGTGGCATAAGATGATGTTAAGTCCAAAGAAGTGTGTCTTTGGCGTTGAGTCCGGCAAATTTCTCGGATTTTTGATTGATCAGCGCGACATTGAAGCTAACCCTGAGAAGATCCAAGCGGTATTAGACATGAAATCTCCCAGAACTATAAAAGAAGTTCAGAGATTGACCGACTGCTTAGCTACCCTTGGACGAATTCTGTCACGATCAGGGGATAAGTGTCGCTGTTTTTTCCAAACAATCAAGAAAAAGGCAATGTTTGAGTGGACTGAAGAGGCCGAGGAAGCCTTTATCCAACTGAAAAATCATTTGCATACTCTCCCTCGGCTTGTCAGTCCACTTAAAAATGAAAAGCTATACATGTATCTTGCAATTTCTAATCATTCTTTAAGTGTCGTCTTGCTTGCTGAAAGGGACGACCATCTGATCCTAGTATATTTCATCAGCCATGTGTTGCACAATGTCAAACTTAGGTATCCACCCATTGAGATGTTCGGCTTGCATTATTCATGGCATCAAAGAAGCTAAGGTTATACTTCCTTGGTCATTCAAATGTGGTCTACACGGACCAACAGTTGAAGATGTCGTTCATAATGCTTAAGGCCAGTGGCCGAATGCTTAAGTGGGCCTTAGAATTGAGAGGGTTTGACATTTCATTCAAACTTAGGAAAGAAATCAAGGGTCAAGCCTTTGCGGATTTTTTGGCTGAAATGACACAGCTGGACAAGCAGTCGACAGGGGATCAGATTTGGAAAGTGTTTGCTGGGAGTGCAACAATGACCGGTTGTAGTGCTGGTATTATATGTCTATCACTAGAAGGAGAAAAGATTGACTATGCTTTGAGATTTCAGTTCAAAGCCTCCAACAACGAGGCCGAGTACGAAGCCCTCCTGACCAGCCTTAGAATGTGTAAGGCGGATGGGGCAACAAGATGCTTGTTCGGACTCTCAGTTGATAGCCAGCCAGGTGAACAATGACTATGAGCCTAGGGAGCCGTACATGATAAGGTACCTTCATATGGTAAAAGAAGAGGCCAAGGGCCTAGAACATTTCACGCTGCAACAAGTCTCCTGGTCCGAGAACAATCAAGCGGATGCTCTGTCCAAACTAGCCTCCTCGGCATCATGTGATACTCTAAGATCTGTGTTTTGGGAAGTTAAGGAGAAGCGGAGCATTGATGCCTAGTTTGTTTAAACAATTGACTGAAGCTTCACGTGGATGGACGAAATTGTCTCTTATCTTAAAGATGGAGTTCTTCCAGATGACACGAATGAGAGTTGGTTAATGACGAAAAAGGCGGCATGGTTTGAACTCAAGGGGGAAGACTTGTTCAAAAAGTCATTTGTTAAGCCATACTTGAAGTGTATTACGCCCGAGCAGGGGCATGAAGTTTTGGATGACCTCCATCAGGGGCATTGCAGAACACACATAGGTGGACAAGCCTTAGCGGA
The DNA here is from genome assembly GCF_001683475.1 of Chenopodium quinoa. NCBI lineage: Eukaryota > Viridiplantae > Streptophyta > Magnoliopsida > Caryophyllales > Amaranthaceae > Chenopodium > Chenopodium quinoa. The sequence goes on from NW_018742372.1 coordinate 1,422,113, forward strand.
AAAAGTGACCCATCTTGGGTATTTCTGGCCGAGCATGAATTTGGATGCCACGGAAATGGTGAAAAAATGTGACAAGTGTTAAACATTTGTAACCCTCATATATCATCCGACAAATAATTGTCGGCATTAGTAGTCCACTCCATTTTGCCAAATGGGGCATGGACATCTTAGGCCCGTATACTCCTACATCAGGGTAGCGACGATATGTGTTAGTGGCAGTTAACTACTTCACAAAATGGGTAGAAGCCGAGGCCGTCCGAGGGATTAAGTGGAAAGATGTATCCGCCTTCATTTGGAAGAACATAATCACACGTTTTGGTGTTCCACAGTCAATGGTGTTCGATAATGGGCCACAATTCGAGACCGACCATCTCTGAGATTGGCTTAGCGACCAGGGCACAACACACTGCTTTGCTTCGGTCGGCCGGCCAAAAGCTAACGGCTAAGTGAGGCCTATAACAAATTGATTTCCAATGGCATCAAGCGAAAGCTTGAGAAAGTAGGCGGCCTATGGGCCGATGAGTTGGTTAATGTTCTATAGTCCATTCGAACAACGGTCAAAAGTTCTACAGGAGAAACTCCATTCTTTCTGGTCTACGGCGCTGAGGCCGTGCTCCCAATTAAAATGTACGAGCCCACTCTACGGGTGATGTTATATGATGAATTGGCCAATTGGGAGGCCATGGAGACTGCCCTAGACTTCCTTTCGGAAGCTAGGGGTAATGCGACGTATAGACACGAAATATATTATCTGAGAATGACAAGGGCATATAATAGAAAAGTGTCAAAGCGTCCACTTAAGTTGGGAGACTTGGTGTTTAGGAAATAGGAAGTAGTGGGCCGAGCTAAAGAAGATGGCAAGTTAACCCCTAATTAGGAAGGGCCCTACTGAATCAATGAAGAAGTACGAGATGGCACTTACCGTCTGAAAGCCTTAGATGGCGGTCCTATTCCACGTACATGGTATACAGACAATCTCAAAAAATATTATGTATAAAGTTTTTATACTTAGACAAAAAGTTGTAGATACAACTAGGTCTAGCGACCGAGCTATGTAATTAAAGCCGTACTGCTAAACAATGTAACTTTGATAAAATTAATGAAAAAGTCAAACATTTTTATTAGAATATTCGTTTATATGTCGCGTCCGTCTACTTAATACTTGGCAGAAATGCCGCCCAAAATGAAAACGAATGTTGCTAGCAATATAGCAACTCGACCCTTGAATGGGGCAAGGCTAAAAAGCCGGAAGAAAATCCTAACAGGTTATCCCCCAGCTAGGCAAGTCGGCTGCAATGGTCGTTTTGCAACCCAATCCATTCGGCCAAACAACTGGACAGACGGATAAAAAATAGATGGTCCAAAATTGTCTAAGGCATTTAAAGTCCAGAGGCAAGGGCATACCTAAGAAATACTTAGAAATTATCAGGTTGAGATCATATCTGAAATATCACGAGTACGTCTAAATGATAGTATCAAAGGATGACTCAACACAGATTAAATATAAAGGCAATTAAACGGTCGCATATGGAAATTTATTCGGCATTTGCCTAGTCCAAGGGAAATCATTATTATGATTTGATTAACTTACTAGCGTCATACCCTTCAAGGTATAAAATATACTAAGTTAATCAAACCTCTCTAAGTATGGACTGGACAAAATGCTGAATAAAGGGGCATACCCCCAGTATATGATCATTCGTACACAAAAAACGCATAATAAAGGCATGAAAAATTTAAAAATATGCTAAGTATGAATAAAGAGAAAATGGAAAACTGGCAAAAATAAAGCCCCTCAAACAGGCGGCAAAGTTGAAATTGTTATATTACAAAACAGCTCAAACTCGGCGGCTTAAATGGATAAGTTTGAATAAAAATAAAAACAAAAAAGCTTAAAAACAGCAGCGGAACAGCAGGCACCGAGCACCTCACTTCGTTAGCCCATTGTCGCCCTTTCCCTTGGCCGGCTCTTCCACCTCCTCATCCTCATTGTCATCATCTTCGTCATCGCTTTGAGAAGGAGAGAGGGTTTCAGCGAACACAGGGGCGTCCTCCCCAATAGCAGCGACCTCCTCTTTGAGGGAGACGTAATCCAACCGCCTGACAAAGTGTTCGAGGTAGTATGCCACCTCGTTAACGTTAAACATCATGTTGAACGCTTCCTTAAAACGACTCTTCAGCCTTTGTTCGACCGTATACTCAATTAGGACCACCTCGTTGGGGTAGACCGGCCTAGGCGCTTTGAGCTGCTCGGCCGAGTCCGCAATGGACTTGTTCAGATACTCAACCTCAAGTTTGAGGGAGTCATTTAAAGACGCCTGATGAGCCTTACGACCAGAGTCCAGCTCGGTCTTTAGCTTCTTAGAGGCTTTAAAGCCCTCCTTCCATTGAAAAGCATTAGCGACCGCCTCATCTCTCTCTTTTTGAAGGGTCTCCCAAGAAAGCCGCTTCTACATAAAGGCATCGCCCATTGTAGCGATGTCCTCATTCTGCTTGGCCAACTTCTTGGATAGTGCATTGAGGGCGGCCTTGTGCCGGATCTCCTTCATAGCCGACGTTTCGGTGTTCTCATCTTGGACTTTGTTTATTATGTCCAAGGTCGCCTTGATCTTTTCTTGCTCCTTAGAGCGTCAATACAGGAAGGCGCCAAGTCTAAGGAAAAGTTGCATTTGGACAAACATGTTAGCAGAAGAAAAACATGAAAATAAACCAAGCACCAAAGCTCAAATAAAGTATATCTACCTCGGCACTACAATTGATCATCGGACCGAGGAAGCCTTCACCGATCCCGCGGAACTTTTCCCGCTGCTCTTTAGGGACGGCCCGCAGTATGGCCTCCCTAATGGCCTTCCGGTCAACGCTAGTAAGCGACTGGCCGGGTAGCCGCATATTCATCTCTTCGGTAATATCTGCATCTATTATCGAAAAATTTGATTATTGATGTAAAGGGACAAGTACTTAGCCAGCTAGTGTTATTTATACCTGCAGAAAAAGGATGAAGGAGATGGTAGTCAAAATTCAGCAGAATGAGAGGGCTGGGGCTGTTCCGTAATGTCTAGGGGCTGCCCCTGTCGCTTATCGGACGCCTGAGAAGCTTGCTGCTTTTGCTCCTCAGACAAAGTTATGTCCTCGACATGCAGAGACGAGGCATCGTGGCCGGTCGTTTTGTGAGAGGTCGACTCTCCCCATCCGTCCGTTCGAACGGTTTTTACGTGGACCGCTTCAGTTTGCGGTTTCACGGACTTGGAGCTCCCATTAGGTTTCAGTTGGGGTGGTTCTCCTTTAGACTGCTTTTAGGTAGTCTGTGGCGTGGTCTTAACCGCCTCCTTAGCATGCTCGTACTGCTATCAGTGAAACTTGTAACGTTCCAGGGTGAAGTCGGACATATCAGTTTCTCCCTTTTGCTCGGCGTCCAACTTTAAGAAAGCTTCATCTGATAAGAAAATAAAAACCAAGTGTTAGAATATTTTTAAGTGAAAATATCATTCGGACACTCAGGGGTCACAAGGTTTCACTTGGGGTTAATTCTGGTATAGGCCGCAGGCCGACATGAACACCGGATCCCTAACCCAGTCGGCAATGGGAATCCAGTTGGAAGGGACGGACACCTGCTTCCTATTTCTATGTTGGGTTTTGCGGTGTCCGACACCACGCGGAAACAAAACCCGAAAACCGAATCACATGCATAATAATTACAACATAACAAAATAGCATTCAAACAAATGAAACACAAACACATAAAGAGAAGAGAGAGAAAGAAGCTCACCCTTGACGCGTGCTTCGCTCACTAATCAAGCTTGGACATGGAAAACTTCAAGCTCCGCAAATGCAAGACCAACGTCTCACACCCTCGATCACCGAACCGGCCCCTACCTCGTAGCTTAGACGGGGCTAGACCAAAATTACTAGAGTTTTACGAACTTAAGGCTTTCTCACTTAATAGGAGATTCCTTTTGAGTTCTACTCAAGTGAGTTTTCCCATTACCCATGGTGGGTATCTATAGGGAACAACTCTCATGAGTTTTCATTAACTTTCCATGTGGGAGAGTTGGTAAAATGCCAAAAAGAATGAATTAATTTAATTCTAAATTAAGTTAAAATAGCAATTCAAGTAGCAAGTAACAAGTGTTACAAGAAGAGCAAGGAAGTAGGTAAGGACCAAAAGGTCTCCTTGCTCCCCAAGCAAGACCCTCCCAAAACCGGATCTAATGGGCTGCGGCTAGCTGGCCGCCAACCCTTGAGCAACAAGGCGCGCCACGCTGGCAGCCCTTGTGCTCAGATGGCCAAGCCACTGCTCGCATGCCTAATAAGCTTTGCGTGCTTGCGGGCTGCTGTGCGTGCTGGCGTTAGTAGCACCTTACGAGGCCCAGCTAGCTTAGTGCCGCTAGCTTGCTGGCATGCTGTGTTAGCGAGCTAGCATTTCTAGCTATCTCGGCATGTGCGACTGCCCAGTTAGCACGCGCATGCTGCTGCTTGGCTTGCAGCCATTTCCTCGCGTGCTAGCAGCCCTTGCTAGTCACATTGCCCTAGCCCTCGAATGGCTAGGCCATTTAGAGGCTAGGGCTATGGGTTATGACTTGTTGTTTAACTAATTTTCTCATCTCGTCGATTGCATAAAATGACTCAACGTTCGACGCTCTAAGCTCGGAATCTGACGTCTTAGTTTGTAAAATCTCTATCGACTCATTTAATCCTCCGAATTAATTCGTTGCCATGGTTCGGTTACACGATTGGGTGTGACCCGAAGGGTTCAGTCGAGAGCAAGTTGTAATATTAATTATACATTAATATTCCTGATAGGAATCGGCCTCTAGCTAGGCAATCCGATCACTTGACCTCACTGAATAATTAGCTTTCCTAATTAGTTCTAAACCCTCTATCGGAATAATACACTTGTTCGAAGGTCACCATTCCTTTCAATCTCCCACTTATCCTTCCGGACAAGGACTTTTTTCCTTCCCTTTTCTTTTAGTCTCTAGGTCCGCCTCAACTCTTGAAGGAGGACCACAATATGATAACAAGTTGGCCACAGCAGCAACGTCCGCCTGAATGTCAAAAGATGGCCTGTGAGAGATACACAACCTAGACGGCTTGACCGAGCTGGTATGTTGTGTTGTATGGTGTTGGGGATTTTTGTCGGATGACCTTCCTCAGCCAGACCTAGCGTCTGCTTGAATTACAGGAGGAGGTCTCTTAGAAGATAGCAGGTTAGATGACAATAAGACTGAGCTGGTGTATTATGGATGGCGTTGTCTTCCCTTTGTCTGTCTAGTAGAAGATTGGAAAGTTGGGTTTGTTTGAAAGTTTTGGCCGGATAAGGAGGCCGTAACCTCCACTACAGATCAGGCGCTCCAACTGAAATCAACGTCTGTGGAGTCCACGTCCGTGTCATTAGGGTTCATGGGCACTAGTGGATTTACTAGGGTGCCGTCCGAGTTCCTGACTGCGTTTTGGTCGTACTTTGCTTTCGTACGCGCCATGTTCCGCTGCAGGGACAGAGAAGAATAGATGAGGATGAGTTGGTATGCACTATAAATGGACCCACTCTAAAGAGAAGAGGAGTCGTCTCTGTCCACTCTAGACTCATCAGTCCCAGGCGAATGGCCGACCACATGAGGAGAGACGGGCAAATCCGAGTGATGTGCCAGTTTGTGTTTACAATTAAAACAAGTACAAGAAGAAAGAAAAAGGTCAAAAGGGAAACAGGCGGTTACCTCTATACAAGTAAAAAACCTTGAAGGATTTGAAGATCTTGAAGTATTCAAGTTGCAACACCACCAGTTGACCGGCAAAAACATAAATTCGACCGAAAAATTTAAGTATTGTAGAAACCTACTTTTGGCCTCCTATCCCGATGGGAAGTGCGATGATATTACAAGAACTCCTTATTCATTCTAGATCAAAGTTGAAGTGTTTATGGATTCCGAAATGCATTATGAAGTAAGAACCCGTATTTAAGACCAAATCATCATAGAGCCTATGATTACTAATTAGGCCTAAAACATGTTCATACATGCTTAATCTTGATTAATAACGGACTTAAATGTGTCAAATGCAATGATTGGATCAAATGGATCTTACATTGTTGAAAATCGAGCCAACCAGAACAGTTAAGCACATAATATCCATTCAAAGCCTATACAGCTGCATATCCTTTTCAAACAGCTTTCCAACGGTATATTGTAAGCCTAATTTCAAGTTAAAACATAGAAGTTATCATCAAAATACTAAACCAGGCCCTAAAATCGACACCCATGCACTCAAACGGCCATATCTTTTGATTCATAATAGATTTTATCCTAATTCCAACGGTATTGGAAAGTAGATATTCATAGATTTCTAATAATATCATTTTTGCCTTAATTTGTCTTCGTAATCAAAAGTTATGAAAGTTTTAAAAACTCGTTTTCGTATAAGGTAAACCCCACCGCGCGCAACTTCCACAGTTGCGCGCTCCAGCTGCACGCAAATCCTAGAGTTGCGCTCGCCACTCCAGGGAGACTTTGAGAGTTGCACGCGGCTCCTGTCTCCGTGGCTCTAAAACTCTAAATCTAGATTCTTACGGCTATAATTAGGGGTCTTCGTTAGCCCTAAAGACAACAAAAAATTCAGAAATTCAGCCTTAGAATTCTGAAAAACCTTAAACTCTCAAATTTTATTACTATCATACTACTTTTCCCTGTTGGGTTTCGTGATGTCCAACACCACGCGGAAGGAAACCCACCCAAAATCCGCACACAAATTAAAGTAACTAAGCATGTATTAAAACCTTAAGCACATAATTAACAAAAAGAGAGAGAAAGAATCGTTACCCTTGAAGCGTGCTTTGCTCTAACTTAGAGCTCGGACTTGAAAGCGTAGAGTCCCGCAAAAGCGTGAACCTCCGACGGCTAACACCCAAGTAACGAACCGAGACGACCCCTACCCCGAAGCTTAGTCAGGGCTAGACCAAAATTTAATTAGAGTATTAGAACAAAGGTTTTCTCTCTTTTGAGATCCCTTCAAATTCACTAACTCAAGTGCTCTTTCCCAATGACAAATGATTGGTATTTATAGGGAAAGGAGCCCTTGAAATCCCATCTTCCATCAATGTGGGAGAGTTGGTAAAAAGACAAATGTAATTTAATTTAATTCCAAATTAAAATTAAATAGTTAAATGAATCACTAAACGACAAGTGGCACGAGGAGAGCAAGGGGTTAGGTGAGGACCACAAGGGGAGGACCACCTTCCCCTTTCTCCCCAAGAAAACCCATAAACTACTCCACACACACGCCCACTCACAACACGCGAGATGGCGTGACCTACCTTGGGCGCTAAGGTTGCCTCACTGGCGGCCTGGGCCCTCGGCTGGGCTTGCTAGCTGGTCGTGTATGCGTGCACCCTAGCAAGCAAGCCACACATGCATGCGGGCTGCTACTGGGCGTGCTGGGCACACCTACCGCAAGCACAGCTTGTGAGCTGCTGCTGTTATGTTGCTTCCCCGCGCAAGGCCCAACTAGCTATTGCTACTGGCCTTGCTTTGCGATGGTGCGAGTCTGGTGCTAGCATGCTTGCATGCGCGCCAGCAACGCTAGCCTTGCTGCGCCAGCTAGCCAGTGATGCTAGCATGCGATGCTAGAATGCTAGCTAGCTCGGCATGCCGCAACCTTTCCAGCCTTATAGTTCTAGCCCTCGGTTGGCTCGGCTATTCCGAGGCTAGGGCTATTTGTTATCACTTGTCGTTTTGCTGATTTTTCCGTCTCGTAGTTTACTAAATTTGACTTGACTTACGACGCTCGGTTTCGACGCTCAAAGCTCAGAATCCGACGTCTTTGTTCGTAAATACTCTATTGACTTATTTAATCCTTCAGATTAATATGTCGTTTCGGTTCCATTACACGATTGGGTGTGACGCGAAGGGTTCAGTCAAGATTAAGCTGTAATATTAATTATGCATTAATATTACTAATTGGAAGTGGCCTCCAGCTAGGCATTCCGATCACTTAACCTCACTGAATAATTAGCTTTCTAATTAATTCCGAACCCTTTATCGGAATAATACACTCGTTCGAAGGATACCATTCCTTTCAATCTCCCATTTGTCCTTCCGGACAAGTGTGCTTGTTTGTGTATAGCCTATTTCCTATGTCACTTAATGTCTTTTCATGAACTATAAGGTAAGATTCTTCATCATCCTTATTACGTTTAGAATTGTTTCTCGATTTCCGAGTTCGACTGTCAATAAGCAGATGATTTCTAAAATCCATCTGAGCACGACCATGCATTTTCACAGTCTCGCTCTTCGAGAGGCCTTGTAAACAACAAAGACATGTTCCCTATTGTTAATAGGGAGATATTCCTAGTCTTGCATTGTTAGCTTCCCTTACTAAGAGGACCTAGACGCTCGAGTGTTGCCTTTATAATCCCTTTGTAAGGCAGACGTTTGATAACATCAAAACGGACTAGTACTCAAACCAGAGAACTTACAATACTCATGGTCGAGGAAAGAGGTTCCGATAGCTATAATGAGTAATATACTTATGCGATTATTAAATCTCTTAAAGTATTCTCATAGGTCGATCCGGTATAGTTCCAAACCAATACTTGTGCAAATGATTTATGAAAATCATGTCCTTGTAGCACAAGAAACGGTACTATAAATCATACTACACACTAATCTCATGTGGTTATTAGTCGTCCAACTTTTAAATGACCTTGATTAGGGATAATTTTCGATTTAAAATATTCAATGTTCACTTAATATGTGTTTCTTTATCCAAGACATTGTCTTGATACCCTATTTTGAATATTCTCTAAATCGATTGGACTCATCATTTAATTCTAAACCACAATTAAATAAATTACTCCATAAACGAATGGTTCAACATAGTGTTTTACATTAAAATCTCCAAAATTTAATTAAAACACATAAATAGGGAAAACAAAGCCAATCTCCAACGTGCCTGATTCCCTTTGCCTCAACGTGCTTGTTGTGTTTCACTTGAGGCAAAGGTTTAGTGAGTGGATCGGCTACATTGTTGTCCTTTCCAATCTTACAAATTATGATTTCACCCTTGGACTTCCATTCCCTTATCATGTGAAATCGCCTCTTGACATGTTTAACCTTTTGATGTTCCCTTGGTCTTTGGCATGAGAAATAGCTCCATTCTTATCGCAATAGAGATCTATCGGACCCTTGATTGAGGGTACAACATCAAGTTCACCAACGAATTTACGAATCCAAACTACCTCCTTAGCTGCTTCTGAAGCTGCCAAGTATTTGGCTACAGTTGTAGAATCTGTAGTTGTGCTTTGCTTAGCACTCTTCCAACTAAACGCTGCTCCATTCAAACAGAATATGTACCCTGATTGTGACTTGAAGTCGTCTCTGTTAGTTTGGAAGCTTGCGTCAGTGTAACCTTCAACAACCAAATCCTTACTCCCACCATAGACCCGAAATTTATCCTTATTTCTTTTCAGGTACTTTAGGATATTCTTGGCCGCAGTCTAATGCGCCTCTCCTGGGTTTGATTAGTATCGGCTCATAGCACTCAAGGCATACGATACATCCGGCCTAGTACATATCATGACATACGTGAACGATCCAATAAGCAAAGCATATGGAATCTGATTTATCCTCTCTTGCTCATGAAGTGTCTGAGGACACTATTTCTTGTTGAGAGTTATTCCATGTGACATGGGTAGGTGGCCTCTCTTGGCTTCCTGCATGTTGAATCGTGCCAGTACCTTATCGATGTAAGTACTTTGGCTCAATCTAATCATCTTCTTAGATCTATCTCTATAGATCTTGATGCTCAATATGTACTGTGCTTCTCCCAAGTCCTTTATTGAAAACACTTTCCAAGCCAAGCCTTTACAGAGTCTAACATTGAAATGTTGTTTCTAATGAGCAATATGTCATCGACATATAAGACGAGGAACGCGATGTCACTCCCACTAACCTTCTTGTAAACATAAGACTCATCTGGGTTCTTGATAAAACCAAACTCACTAATGGCTTCATCGAATCTCAGATTCCAACTTTTTCGTGCCTGCTTTAATCCATAAATGGATTTCTTAAGCTTGCATACCATCCAAGCATAATTTGGATCAACAAAAACTTCCGGTTATGTCATGTGCACAGTTTCTTCCAAAATCCCATTAAGGAAGGCGGTTTTGACGTCCTTTTGCCAAATCTCATAATTATAATATGCGGCAATTGCTAGGATAATCCGGACGGACTTAAGCATGGCGATTGGCAAAAAGGTTTCATCATAATCTACGCCGTGAATTTGCCTGTTAGATTTTGCCACCAATCTAGCTTTGTATACATGTACATTTTTATCTTTGTCGGTTTTCAACTTGAAAATCTATTTGCAACCGATAGATTTGTAACCTTTGGGCAAATCAACCAAGTCCCAGACTTGATTTTCAAACATGGAGTCCATCTCGGATTTCATGGCATCTTGCCATTTTGCAGAATTGGAGCTCGTCATAGCTTGTTTGTATATCGTTGGCTCATCTCTATCCACAATTAGGATGTCTTGATCTTGGTTAAGATAACATCGAGGTATCTGTCTGGTTGAGTGATAAGTGGCATTTATGCCACTATTGAGGCCTTAATTCCATGTCATCCCCCTACGCTTGTCGCTTGTTTAAGCCTATTTCGCTCGGTTTTCCCCGTTTGTCCGATCATTACACTAATCCCTTTGTATTCCCCTCTTATTTGCCTATTGGTACTACCTTTGGGATATTTCTTGTGTTTTGTAGGCCAAAGAGGTGGAAATCGAGAGAAAAGGGAAGTTCGGGAAGCCGTTCACGAGCCTCGAGAAGTCAAGCGCTATAGAGCTATGAGAGAGGCCTTCGAGAGGGCTCTCAAAGCCCCCCCCTCAAAATATCGATGCTCCCTTGTCTTCTGGAGAAGCCTTAGAGAAGCCTCGGAGAGGGCTCTCTAGCAAATCAAAATCCTACCCAGGTTCTCTGGAGATGGCTACGAGAAGTCCAAGAGAGGCCTCTCCGATGCTTTGTTCAAAATGCCCAATTGCTGGAGAAGGTTGGGAGAAGTCCTGGAGAGGGCTCTCTGAGCTAGAGGAGAGGGCGCTTCATCAAGGGGAGAGGCCTCTTCAAGCTGGGTACAAACTTCCCAAAAATTCTGGAGATGCCTTGGAGATGGTCTGGAGAGGCCTCTCCAGACAAGGCCGGGGGCGCGGCGATTAGCGGAGAGAGCGCGGCGAAAGGGGTACACAACAACCCTTCTCCTCGCTTCTTCTCCTTATAAAAGGCAGCAAGCAACTTGAGGTAACGGACACACATTGCAGCATACCACGCAATAAATGGAGAGCTTAGGGCTCCTTCTTGGGGCGTGTTCTCTCCCTCCTCTTGGAGAGGATGAACTTCTTTTCCTTCTCCATCATTTTCTTCACTTAGTTTAGGCTTTGATTTAGTTATAATCTTAGTTTTGTAGTTTTAATCTTTGTTTTGTAATTTGTTTTCCTAGATTGTAATTTAGATTATGCGTAGTGTAGAGGGAGAAAGTGAGAGTCTTTAAGGGAGGGTTGAGACATGGATGAAGAAGCTAGTGTGACAATGGTGTTTTCATCTCCTCTTCAACAATCCAATGAGAACTGCTTAACTCTATCCCAAATTTTATTGCTTTCTTTAATTATTGTTTTGTTTAGTTGTTCTAGAAATTGATTTTGTTCTTAGTTTATTGCTTTCCCTAATTTCTTGTTTACTTAGTTTAATGGTTTAGATTAGTTATTCTCGATAGTTGTGTTTATTTAGGTTCTTGATTGTTTTTCTTTATTTTTGCTAGTTTAGATGAGTTTAGTTCTTTGTCTTGTTGATTTAGTCATGTTAGTTTAGTTTCTTAGCTAGGGTTAGGGATGATTGTTGATTAATGTGCAAATTGAACACTTTATTGATGGTTTGTTTGGGAGTGTTGGTTTATTGAACTAAGAATGAAGGGCTTAATGCTTGGTGTCTTTTTAGCCAATCAATATCATGATTTAGTCACTATTACGCTAGTTGTGCGGGAGTGAGCTAGTCTAATAGAAGAATTTCATTTCTTAGTTGACCACGACCTCATAGGCGGGTTGAGAGTTTAATGGCCTAGTGTGTGCGGGAGTGACCTAGGGTGTTAGGAAATTCTCCAATTCTATCTACTTGACTAATTATACTATCAATGGTGTTTGTTTATGATTGATTAGTGCTAGTATAGTGGTGTGTATGGTTAATTCTAAATGATTTGGATTTGCTCATTGAGGTGTGTTTAATGCTTGCTTTCACTTTGGCTAATTGAATGCATGATCTAATTGCTACCCTATTTAGTTGCTTGGAAAAGAGCTATTTAGGTAGAAGTGAACCCCTTGAGTTGATCACGAGCCTCGGCCGGGATTAGGTGCTTGATTGTATAGTGTGCTCAGGAGAGACCTAGATGATTAAGAGCCCCTTTCAATTGATTGAGAATGTCCGTGTTCATTGTTATGCTTGTGCTCGTCACATTAATTACCTTGACTCCCCTTGCTATGTGGATCGACCCTTTACTTACCGCTAGACTTATTTAGTGTAAGTTTAGGTTTATAAATATTGTTTGGTAGAGGGATAGTTAGTCCAATGACCTAATCTAATTCGCTCTCATGATTGAGATCTTGGCCTTTGCAACCTATGTAGGGTAATAGGTTGAGCATTTGCATTGTCATTTTGACTTTGCACATTGTCGGTTTGACTCTAACCAATGTTAACAGCTGCTTCTAAAGCACTTTGATTGTCAGTTTTGTCAGGTTGACTTTGTTGCTCATCCTCTCGAACTTAATCAAGTTCGATTTTCCTTCCACTTGTCATTTTGGAAAGGTGCTCCTTCTCCAAAAAGACACCATCACGAGCAACAAATACTTTGTTCTCGGATTTGTTGTAGAAGTAATACTCCTTGGTTTCTTTTGGATATCCCACAAAGAAACACTTGTCAGATTTTGGGTGAAGTTTGTTAGAAATTAATCTTTTGACATATGCTTTGCAACCAAATCTTAAGAAAAGACAATCGCGGAGGTTTCTTCGTCCATAATTCATATTGAGTCTTTTCGACAGCTTTTGACGGAGCGCGGTTCAGTGTTAGTGTCGCGGTTTGAAGTGCATGTCCCCAAAAACTGATAGGAAGATCGTTAAGATCCATCATGGATCGAACCATGTCTAATAAAGTTCGATTTCTCCTCTCGGACACTCCGTTCCATCGTGGAGTTCCGGGAGGTGTCAACTCCGAGAGAATACCATGTTCTTTCAGATGATCGTCAAATGCATGGCTTAAATATTCACCACCTCGATCAGATCGAAGGGCTTTCATTTTCTTGCCAAGCTGATTTTCCACTTCACTTTAAAATTCTTTGAATTTCTCAAATGATTTTGATTTTTGCGACATGAGGTAGACATATCCATATCTACTATAGTCGTCCGTGAATGTGATACAATAGCGATATCCATTCCTTGCGGTTGTACTCATTGGTCCACATACATCCGTGTGTATGAGGCCCAATAAGTCACCGGCCCTTTCTCCTAACTTGGAGAGTGGTTACTTTATCATCTTTCCTAATAAGCATCCTTCGCAATTTTCAAACGACTCTAAGTCGAATGAGTCAAGAATACCTTCTTGTAGAAGTTTCTTGATGCGTTTGGTGTTAATGTGGCCAAGACGACAATGCCACAGGTAAGTTTGATTCGATTCAATGGTCTTAGTTCTCTTTGTGGTATTGTTAACATAATAAACCTTTTTGTCAAAAGAAAGCACATTTAGAATGTGTAATCCCATAAACATATAAGCAAGACATTAAAAAACAACCATTATTATAGTCTTGTGATAAAAACAATCCGGCGTCCAACCCCATAGATCAAAACATGTTCAAAGGTAAGAAAAATATAATAAAACAAGAATTAATTCTATTACAAGCCAAATACAAATAATGTTCCTACAAGAACGATGGAAGAACCATCTCCATTCTCCGCTCGTAGTTGCACATCCACTTGTGAAGCTCTCTCACTTGGTCCCTGAAAATAGGAGCATAAAGTAAGTCATACATTTTATTCAATACCTATGAATAGCTTATACACAAGTGTTAATGAAGATACCTAAGGTGGATGAAACATTCCTCCTTCACTCATCCCTTTGGAAGATCTTGCATTCCCTCATGTAGTGGCCTTGCCCACCACAATAGAAGCATCACATCCACTACTACATTTTTAACCTATTGCAACGGCCTGATAAAGGCTAATACAACGGTACTTTAATTGTCGTTGCAATAGAGTAGGCTAATGCCACAGATTTAATACTAATGTTCTTAGAGGTAGAGCTATTGCCACGGCTCTAAAGAACCGTTGCATTAGCCTAGCTATTTTAACAAAAAAGGGAGCTATTGCCACGATATGTGTATTGTATGATGCAAACTTTAGAAGCGCGCGTAGTACTTCCCTCTATTTTTTTGCCCAAATATTTTGAGCAACACGTGTTACTTCCAAATTTTGAGAGTATCCATTTTCTCACAGTACCCGTTTTCTCCCTTTTTCCCAATTCTCCATCTTCTCACATTCTCATATTTTCTTCATTTCTCCAGAATTACTTCCAAATTCTGAGCGAGAAATTACGAAAAAAATTACTCAAAAATTCTAAGAGAAAAATAAAGCAAAGAAATCTGAGGAAGTAGATGAAGGCGGCACTCAGGCGGCGGTGGCTGATTGGGCACTCAGGTGGTGGTGGCTGATAGCGGGACTCAGACGGTCTCATTTTCGTCTTGCATGTCCCTTCCTTGAGCTGATTGCTCGAATTTCTGTTTAAGGTATAAAACGAATTTTCATTTTGAGATTGTTTAATTGAAATTTTGTGGTTGCATTTTGTGGCAAGGGATGGTGTTGCTTTCTTAAGTTCTTATAAGTAAAATTAGAAACGCAGCTGATATGCTCCAGTTCTTTATTATTGACATGTATGTTCTTCATTATCGAGTTTGGTTTCTAGATTTGTGAAAAATTGTTTTGGGTATCTTTGTATTTAATTTGGGTTTGAATTTTGGGGAGAGGTGGTTAACTTACCAGCTTTGTAAATATCAGTATTCCCTCTTGGCTTCATATTTCTTCATCTCCAGTTTCTTCCATGGCCTTTTCTACTTCGACTTTTTGTTGTTACATACTACGGATGACCAGTCTCTTGAAATTTAAAGTTTTTGCTTTTGTGTTTGGATGAAAAGTGTAGGAACCCATCGAGGAGGGGTGAATGAAAGCAAAGGAGTCTTGGCCTCTTGGGCAAGGGGGGATCTAGAGAAGAGGCTATTGCTAAATTCTAATTTGTTGTTGTATACTTGTGTTCATTATTGCTATTGTTGTCGCTGCTATTGTTTTTCTTGTTGCAACTACTATTATTGTTGTCGCTGCTTTAGTTATTTTTGTCGTTGTTGATGTTGTTGCAGTCGTTGTTACGGTTAGTTGTTACTGCATGCAGTTGTTGTTGTTGAATTTGAATATTATCCCTAATGTTGCTATCGCTAATACGGATGTTGTTGCGCTTTGATTATTAGTTGTTGCTGATATTATATTATTATTGTTGTGAACATGTTGTGGACTTGTGGTTTAATTTTTGGATGAAGGTTAGATACTCGATAGATGTTTTTAGGGTATAATATGGGGCTATCTTGCGTTGCATAATATAGATATGTAGTAAAATAAGTAACTATACTCTATTTGGTTTCCAGTTGAAAACTACTTCCAGTCGCAAGGTATATACATCATATGTTCAGTATGAACCATGTCGTGACTCGTGAATTATTTTTTCTTTATAAGTTTCTTTCTAGATATTTTGCTCTCAAGTACTGAATATTGTATTCGAGTAGTCTAATGGGGCTTTTTGGGGGAATTCCATATAAATGGATAAGAAGATATATTGATTTTACTTAGTTCTTAGTATGAAAATCTGCTCCACATAGTGCAATGCTTGCTGTTGCATGTCTTAATCTTATGGTCAAAAAGTTAGAGTGCATCTTCGGATCTGGGGTGGTTGATTTGGTTCATGGGGTAAGACTTCAGAAATCCAAGTTTATTACTTTTGTATCAGCTATGATGATTTGTTTTGTTTATTAATTTTTGTAATTGCTATATCCATTTTTGTGAGCTGTGAATTATTTGTGTGAACTTTTTTTCCCCGTATCTCTCTTATGTATGTATATGTATGAGTATAACTGATGGGAAGAGTGCTCTGGAGTGGGTACGGGCAGGTTGTCCCTGTAGTCATCCCTTTTGTTTTTAGGAAGTGTGTTTTATGTTGATGTTTTCATTGATCTCCATGAGTAGCTTAGGTGATGTATGCTTTTTGAACTGTGTGAAATCCTGTAATTGAGAAGAATGTATTTGTTTTTTCATGTGTGGTGTAGTGTTACCAGACCATTTTGTTTTAATTAAAGCTTGCATAAGGTAGATTGTTTAACATATTTGTCCGCACTCATGTATTTGCTATTTGAGCACAAGTTGATTTTTAGAGTAGTTATCTTTCTTCTTGGTGGTTGTAAAGCAGATTTTATTGTCAGTTCTTTCTAATTGATTAAAGTAACTCTCTTAATTCTTAGTGAATTGATTAAATGTTTTTACATTAAAAGTTAATTAAAGTAACCCTCTTAATTCTTACCCTAAGGTATGGATAGTGGAGCTAAAGAGTGGTGGATGTTTGCCAAATGGTGTAATGAATATGAGCGGGGAGTAGATGAATATGTACAAAAGGCTTTTTCTTCTAAGTCTCAAGGAAATCCAATTTGTTATCCTTGTGAAAGTTGTCATTATCGTTTTTGGCGTCATGAAGGTGTTGTGAGAGATCACCTTATTTGTAATGGTTTTGTTCCTCGAATGGATAAGTTATCAGAGTTAGGGATCAGCATTGAAAGGGAACAAAATATTTTCGATAATGATGAAAGGTCAAACCCAAATGATTTTAATGATAACATCGTAGGGTTGTTGTATGATGCACGTGATGCTTTTAGAAATGGGCTAATTGACGAGGCAAAAAAGTTTTTTAAGTTAGTTGAAGAGGGCCAGGAAGACTTGTATGTCGGTTTTAAAAATCATTCAAAACTTTCCTTCATGATCCGACTTTTTATTTTGAAGTGTGATCATAAGATAACTAATGTTGCTTTTGGAGATAAATTGGAGCTTATAAGGGAGGTGTTACCTGATGCAAAACTGCCAGCTTCTTTTAATGAAGCAAAAAGTGTTTTGAAAGTGTTGGGGTTGGATTACACTAAGATAGATGTATGCCCAAATGATTGCATGATATATTGGGAAGAGCATGAAAACGCAACAAGCTGCCATATCCATGTTTGTGAGACGCCAAGATGGAAATCAAATGACACAGAGAATGACATACAAAATGAAAATGGAAAGACCTATAGGATTCCTCAAAAGATTCTTAGGTACTTTCTAATAAAGAAAAGGCTTCAACGGCTATTTATGTGTCAAGAGACGACGAGATACATGACTTGGCATGTTGATGGGCGTGAAAATGATCATCTTTTACATCATCCAGTTGATGGTTAAGCTTGGAAGGAATTTGATTCTTTATATCCAAAGTTTGCTGATGACCCACGCAATGAGAGGCTTGGGTTAGACACAGATGGATTAGCCCGTTCAACTCAATGAGCATTGTCCATAGATCATGGCCAGTTATGTTGATTAATTATAACTTGCCTCCTTGGATGATTATGAAGCTCGAGTATTTGATGCTAGCCTTACTAATACCCGACCCGTCTTCCCTTGGCAATGACATCGACATATATTTTCAGCCACTTATCAAGGACTTGAAGGATTTGTGGGAGTTTGGGTTGGAAACTTATGATGCTTCGACTAATCAAAGGTTTGACATGCATGTAGCATTGATGACTACCGTTAGTGATTTTTCGGGTCATGCAATGTTATCTGGGTGGAGCACAAAAGGATACTTGGCATGCCCTGAATGTCATTACGAAACAGATTCTGACTGGTTGCCTTGTAGTGGTAAGAATGTGTATAGGGAAAATCGTAAATTTTTGGATCCATCTCACCCTTGGCGTCATGATAAGAGGAATTTTAACGGAAAACTTGAGGAAAGATGTCAACCTATTCCATTGAATGGAATTGATATTGAGAATATGTTGCGTGATTTTCCAAATGCATTTGGAAAGAAGCAAAATAAACCATGGCGTGATGTGGATGATCCGACCCCGTGAAGAAAGATACCCATATATTTTTTGAGTTGCCATATTGGAAGCATTGCTCTAATCTCCATAATCTTGATGTAATGCATACTGAGAAAAATGTCTTTGATAATGTCATTGCGATGTCATTAGACATTTCTCAGAAGACCAAGGATAATGTGAGTACTCGTCGAGATTTGGTAGAAATTAATCTGATGCCAGAGCTTTAACCAATAGAATTGGAAGATGGTAGTGAAGAATTTCCAAGATCTCGCTTTTGGATGTCATTGGAGCAAAAGCGTAAGCTCTGCCAGGTTATAAAAAATGCAAAGCTTCCTCAAGGTTATGCTTCCAACCTTAGTCGTTATGTGCAAGTTGGAGAAAGGAAAATAGTAGGCTACAAAAGCTATGATGCTCATTTTATGATGAATTATCTTCTTCCAATTGCTGTGAAGACAACATTACCCAAAGATGTTGCTAGTCCTTTGATAAGACTTTGTGCTTTTTTCAAAGGTATATGGAGTAAAACTATTGATCCTCGAGATCTTGGAAAATTGCAATCCGAGATAATTGAAACTCTATGCCTACTTGAGAGGATTTTCCACTTGCTTTTTTAATTTATATAATGGAACATTTACCCATACACTTGGTAGACCAATTTAAGTTGGGTGGACCTGTGAGTTCAAGGTGTATGTATGGAATTGAGAGGAATCTTCATGAAATGAAACAAGATGTTCAAAACAAGGCTCGCCTAGAAGGCTCAATGGCAGAAGGATACAAAGCTAAAGAATGTGTTGCTTTCATAGCTAGATTTTTGAAACGATCAAGCAAAGCCATATCTAAAGTTAATGAGTGTGGTACCTCAAAATCACTTTTCCTTAAGGTAGGACGTCCTATCAAAGGAAAAGGAAGGACCTCAAAGAAAAAAAAATCGTGGACACATAATTGATCGCATTACATGGGCACAAGCGCATTGTTATGTCTTGTTCAATTGTGATTGTGAGGAAGTTGAGAAATATATAAGGTAAGATTTGTAAACATAATATAGGTTTATTATTATTATTCTTATTCTTATTCTTATTATTATTATTATTATTATTATTATTATTATTATTATTATTATTATTATTATTATTATTATTATTATTATTATTATTATTATTATTATTATTATTATTATTTTAAATGTCCTTATTCTAACTCTAGCGCCTTAGTAAGATAAATATTTTATTTTTACAGTGAGCACAAGATTTGTGTAAGTGCTAAAAGGAAAAGAAAATGGAATAGTGCTCAAGACCATAGCAAGGATTTCATGGATTGGTTTAGGGAGAAAGTTGATTTGTTTCTTAAAGAAGGCCATGATAATATCCCATACCATATTTTGTGGTTATCAAAAGGTCCCTCTCACGTTGCCAAAAAGTACACAGGGTACTCAGTTAACACCTATAGGTTTCATACCATGAAGAGAGATGTAAACTGCGTAACTCAAAATAGTGGCGTCGCTCTAACAGCCATTACAAATAGCTTTGCAAGCTCCAAAGATCAAAATCCTGTTGTATGAAATGTTAATTATTATGGTTCAATAATTGAAATCATTGAGATATCTTATCATGGTCATTTCAGTGTTGTCTTATTTCGATGTCAATGGTTTCACTCAGAAAAGGATGATGATGAGCTCATTACGGTTAATATGAATAAGACCGTTTCCAAAGAAGAACCTTTTATCTTAGCAAATCAAGCACATCAAGTGTTTTATGTAGAAGATTTGAATAGAGAAGGTTGGAATTATGCTATTTAAATCCCTCCTAGAGAGTTTTCAGATGGTATTGACATACATTTTTTTAATACTTCACTATATGTTATAAATGAGCTTATTTTACATTGCAATTCATTTCAGTTTATTGTATTTACATACAAAATTAACATACTTCCATTTTTTTTCCAGATGAAACGGAATCGACCCAAAGTTTCTGCTTCCCAAAGTCAGCTTACAGAATATGAGCTGCAACGGCTTCAAAAACTAAAATTCAATGCAGAGAAAATGGAAGCCCTAGAATCGACATCTGTTGCTAATAAGATACTTGAAGCAAAAACAAAAGCCTTAATTTGTCCAAGTGCAATGCAGAATAGTACACCAGAAAATGAGAATGATGACTCTACGTCAGAAAATGATGGTGAAAATGAGGTTGAAACTGATAACATTATGGAAGCTGGCAATCTTACTTTTGGAAAAAGAAAAGCCAGTAAACAGGTGTTCACTTCTATTTTGTCATTTATACAGACTGTTTTTATTATTTTTCACGGTTTACATGTAATTAGTAATGCTTTATTTTCCTTTTGTTTTATAGGTTTCAAAGCAAGTAAATAAATCATCACTTCGCCCCAAAACTATGGCTGATGTTGTGGAAGTGAATAGCCGTAAGAAGCATGCAGTTGATGAAGTTCAGAACATTCACTCAATTAAGATTGCTAGAGTTCAAGATCAATGCATCCAAAAGAAGCAGCAAGTTATATCAGAAGAGGAGAAAGTGAAAGTAAAAAAAAACCCTAGAGAGAGAAAGTTATTGGGAGAAAGCTAGAGAATATCTCTTCTACTGCCATTTTCCCCCAAATCTTGGGATTTGAGCCATGGAAAAAGGGAGGAAAGGCAGAGGGAAGAAATCCTTAGGCTCTAAATCTAAACAGAAGAAGAAATCAAAGCTAAAAACTCGATCAAAAGTTAAAAATTCAGAAGTGGGTTTGGATATGGATGCGAGTTCAATGGAGAACTGGCTTGCGAAGGAAAGAATTGAGGAGATCAAGGTTAAACTAGTGTATGAGGAGGAGAAACATCTGCATGCATCGTAATTTTAATCAGTGGTTATCGGTAATTTCTGGTCAATCACCATTATTGAAAGAGCATGTTGGCATGACTGAAGGTATTTTGTTTGTAACACCTTTGAGGTATGATAATCCAACTCCATTGTTGATGATAGGTGGTAATTCCATGCAAAATTCTATAAATAATTGCTAGAATGCTAATGACATCCTAAGTCCTGTTTCGGAAAACCCTGTTTTTGCGTCTCTTGCTACTACCATTTCTAGGTTGAATAATGTTCGGAAATGGAGTGAGTTCTTTAAAGAAAACAGGCATTAGGGATTGGATCTGTCTTAAAAGAGGGAAATCAATCATAATAGAGAGAGGTAAATGGATGAACAGGGGGATGAGTGGGTTCAGATTACGAAGGAAGATGTAGAATTGAAAATTAATTTATGGAAATCTGCAGTTGTTTGCTATGTTCTTAGTTATAATCTACCTCATAGAATCATGAATACTTTCATTAGAAGATCATGGAGTAGGTTTGGAGTTGATTGAATCTCTACAATGAAAAATGGGGTTTTCTTGGTGAGATTTAAGACGATTGAAGGAAGGGAGAAAGTGTTGGGTTTCGTAGAGTCCGACTCTACGCGGAAGGGAAATCCGCCCAAGACCCGCACACTAATTAAAGTGACTAAGCATGCAATCACTAATTAAACAACAATTAAGAGAGAGAAAGAAAAGACATTTTTACCCTTGGCGTGTGCTTCGCTCGAATCTCGAGCTCTTACTTCAAAACTCGAACCCCGCAAATGCGAAAGTCTCCGACGGCTTGTACCCACGAACCTAACCCGAACGATCCAAATCCCGAAGGTTAGTCGGGACCCGACCAATAAAAACTAGAGTTTTACGAACTTAAGGTTTTATCACTTTTCTAAGGAGATGCCTTTTTAGTTCCACTCAAGTGTCCTTCCCAAATCCCAAAACCTTGTTATTTATAGGGAAATGAACCTTGAATTCCAACTCTCAATCAATGTGGGAGATTTGCAATTTTCCCAATTTATTTTAACTAAAACAAAATAAAACAACAATTCAATCAATAAGTTACAAGTGGCACAAGGAGGATGAGAGATTAGGTGAGGACCATTTCCAAGGGGGGACCATAGCCTTGCTCCCCAAGGCAAACCTCACAACCCTTGGTCCCCACTAGGAAACCGGCTCTCCCCATCCAAGTGGCTGGCTGGCAGCCTAGCAACAAGGTTGGGGAGCCTGGCTGACAGCTGGTGCCTACCAACAAGGCTGGGCAGCCTGACCAGCCAGCTAGCACCCCAAACACATTGCCAGTCCGCATGCGCAGCCAGCCAGTGCATGCGTGCTGCTAGCGAGCCACGTATGCTAGGCGCTGCTGCTAGGCGAGGCATGGCGAGCTGCTTGCTTGGCGCTGTTATGCGAAGCACACGCACCACACGCACAACCCAGCAGGTTTCTAGCTGGTGCATGGTGCTGTGCAATGCTATGCGAGGCACACGCACACACACATGCATAGCCCAGCATGCTGCTGGCTGATGCGTGGTGTGCGATGCTGAGCGAGGCTGCTAGCGCCTAGCTACTAGCAAGGCCTAGCCTTGCGATGCTTGCTGGGCTAGCTATGCGCCAGTGCCTAGCATGCTAGCAAGGCCTAGCCTTGCGATGGCTGGGCGCATGACATGCTAGCACACACGCAAGGCTGCGATGCTTTCGGTTGCTAGCTAGAATGCATGGGCCTAGCACGCCTAGCATGTTAGGCTTGCGACTAGCATTGCGATGCACATGCTAGCTTGAGATAGCCTAGCCCTCGCATGGCTAGGCCAATGCGAGGCTACGACCTAACTCGAACTTGTAACTTGATTGATTTCGCGTCTCGTTGAATTCTAATTTCGACTCGACTTGCGACGCTCGGACTCGACGCTCTAAGCTCGATATCCGACGTCTTTGTTCGTAAAACTCTGATGATTCATCAAATCCTTCGGATTGACTCGTCGTTTCGGATCGGTTGTTCGATTGGGTTCGACCCGAAGGGTTCAGTCAAGATTAAGCTGTAATATTAATTGGACATTAATATTACTGATCGGAAGCGGCCTCCACCTAGGAATTCCAATCACTTGACCTTACTGAAGAATTAACTATCCCATAATTTTGAACCCTCTATCGGAATAATACACTTGTTGGACGGACACCATTCCTTTCAATCTCCTACTTGTCGCTTAATGTCTCTTCATGAACTATAAGGTAAGATTCTTCGTCATCCTTATTACGTCTAGAAGTGTTTCTCGATACCCGAGTTCGACTGTCAATAGACAGATGATTTTTAAAATCCATCTGAGCACGACCATGCATTTTCACAGTCTCGCTCTTCGAGTGGCCTTGTGAACAACAAAGACATATTACCTATTGTTAATAGGGGGACATTCCCAGTCTTGTACTATAAGCTTCCCTTACTAAGAGGACCTAGTTGCCTGAGTGATGCCGTTATAATCCCCATTTACGACAGACGTTTGACAACATCAAAATGACTAGTACTCAAACAAGAGAACTTGCAATACTCATGGTAGAGTAAAAAGGTGTCGATAACTATAATGAGAAATATACTTATGACGATTTGATATCTCTTAAAGTATTCTCATAGGTCTATCCGGTATAGTTCCAAACTAGTACTTGTGCAAATGATTTATGACTATCATGTCCTTGTAGCACAAGAAACGGTGCTATAAATCATACTACACAGTAATCTCAAGTGGGCATTAGTCGTCCATCGTTTAAATGACCTCGATTAGGGATAATTTTCGATTAAAATATTCAATGTTCACTTAACAGGTGTTTCTTTATCCATGACATGGTCTTGATACCCTGTATTGAATATTCTCAAATTCGAATGGACTCATTATTTAATTCTAAACCACAATTAAATAGATATGGAGTAATCATAAATTTGTAGAAAAATTAATTGCTCTAAAATTGAATGGTTCAACATAGTGTTTTACATTAAGACATCGAGTTTAATTAAAACATCTATATAGAGAAATCAAAGCCAATCTCCAATGTCCTTGATTCCCATTCCCTCAAGGTGCTTGTTGTGCTTCAATTGAGACAAAGGTTTAGTCAGAGGATCGGCTACATTGTCATCCGTTCCAATCTTACAAATTCTGATTTCACCTTCGGATTTCCATTCCCTTATCATGTGAAATCGCTGCTTGACATGTTTGACTTTCTGATGTTCCCATGGCTCCCTGGCCTGAGAAATAGCTCCATTGTTATCACAATAGAGGTCTATTGGACCCTTGATTGAGGGTACAACACCAAGTTCACCAATGAACTTACGAATCCAAACTGCCTCCTTAGCTGCTTCCGAAGCTACCAAGTGTTTGGCTTCAGTTGTAGAATCTGCAGTGGTGCTCTGCTTAGCACTCTTCCAACTAAACGCTCCTCCATTAAGGAAAATATGTACCCCGACTGCGATTTGGAGTCGTCTCTATCAGTCTAGAAGCTCGCGTAAGTATAACCTTTAACAACCAACTCATTACAGCCACCATATACCAGGAATTTATCCTTGTTCCTTTTTAGGTACTTTAGGATATTCTTGGCCGCAGTCCAATGCGCCTTTCCTGGGTCTGATTGGTATCGGCTCGTAACACTCAAGGCATACGATACATCCGGCCTAGTACATATCATGGCATACATGACTGATCTAATAAGCGAAGCATATTGAATTTGACTCATTCTCTCTCGCTCATCAGGTGTCTATGGACAATGTTTCTTGCTGAGAGCTATGTCATGGGACATGGGTAGGTGCCCTCTCTTGGCCCCTTCCATGTTGAATCGTGCCAGTACCTTATCTATATAAGTACTTTGGCTCAATCCAATCATCCTCTTTGATCTATCCCTATAGATCTTGATGCCTAATATGTACTGTGCCTCTCCCAAGTTCTTCATTGAAAAACACTTTCCCAGCCAGCCCTTTACGGACTCTAACAGTTTAGTGTTGTTTCAAATGAGTAATATGTCATCGACATATAAGACTAGGAATGCGATGTCACTCCCAATGACCTTTTTGTAGACACAAGACTCATCTAGATTCTTGATAAAACAAAATTTACTAATGGCTTTATCGAATCGCAGATTCAACCTTCTACTTGCCTGCTTTAGTCCATAAATGGACTTCTTAAGCTTGCATACCTTCCCAGCATTGCTTGGATTAACAAAACCTTCTGGATGCGTCATATACACAGTTTCTTCCAAAATCCCATTAAGGAATGCGGTTTTGACATCCATTTGCCATATTTCGTAATCGTAATATGCATCAATCACTAGGATGATGCAGACGGACTTAAGCATTGCAACTGGTGAAAAGGTTTCATCATAATCAACTCCGTGAATTTGCCTGTAACTTTTTGCCACCAGTCTAGCTTAGTATATAGATACATTTCCATCTTTGTTTGTTTTCAATTTGAAAATCCATTTGCAACCGATAGGTGTATAAACTTCCGGCAAATTAACCATGTCCTAGACTTGTTTTTTGACATGGAGTCCATCTCGGATTTCATGGCCTCTTGCCATTTCGTAGAGTCGGGGCTCGTCATAACTTGTTTGTATGTCGCTGGCTCATCTCCATCATAACTAGGATGTCTTGATCTTCGGTAAAGACAATACCAAGGTATCTGTCTGGTTGAGATCTTGGCATAACCTACAAAGAAACATGTAGGGTTTCGTAGTGACCCACACTACGCGGAATGAACCCCCTAAGACCCGCCCCCATAATAAATGCAATTAACAAGCAAAACATAATTAAAAGCATAATAAAGGATAAACGATTATACCTTTGACGCGTGCTTCGCTCAACTATGAGCTCTTACATGAACCCCGAAAATACAAGGCCTCCGACGGGATCGTACCCTCGAACCCGACCCGAGCGTCCTAAGCCTCGAAGGTTAGTCGAGGCCCGGACAAATATAAACTTGGAGTTTTACGAATTTCAAGGTATACTCAACAATGGAGTTACCTTTACTTTCCCACTCAAGTGTTCTTCTCAAAATCCCAACCAAGTGGGTATTTATAGAGAATGGGAACTTGAATCCCATTTCATGATCAATGTGGGATCATGTGCAAAAGCATTAATTTATTTAATTCCAAATTAAATAATTAATTAAATGCAATCACAATGCAACAAGTGTCAAGGGGAGAGAGAGGGTTAGGTGAGGACCATGAAACTTGGGGGGACCATTGCCTTGCTCCCCAAGGCATGCTCCAAGCCCCTTGGTCCCCACTCCCTCAAACCGCCACCAAGAAATGGCTGTGCTGGCAGCTTGCTTCGCTGGCCAGCTAGCACAGCCAGCCTAGCTTGCCTAGCTGACACGCATCACCCAGCCCAGCACTTGTGTGCTGCAAGCGAGCCACACCTTGTGCTGGGCGCTGGGCGCTGCTGCCTGGCTATCGCACACACACGCACAACCTTGCTGGTTGGGTCTGTAGTGTTGCTGGGATGCTGGGCCTAGGTCACGCACATGCACATCGGGCTACCTGGTGCAGCCATGCGAAGGCTAGCACGCAAGCCAGCCCGTATGCTGCTGCGATGCAAGGCAAGCATGCATGCCAGCACTCGCATAGCTAGCATGCACTAGCACTCCCACACGCATAGGGCGATGCCTGGCTTGGTGCTGCTGTGCGAGGCTGTTGCTGCGATGGTGCGAGACACACACGCAAGGCCCAGCATGCGTGCTGCTAGCGAGCCACGCATGCTGGATAGCTTGATGCTTGGCGACGGTGCTAGGCACACACGCACATGTACACACGCAAGTGCCCAGCACTGCGATGGTGCGATGGTGCTACGATAGTGCCTAGGCACCCATGCACGCACGTTGCGGTGCTGTTGTACCATGCGAAGGCACGCACACACACAGGTGGTGCTGCGATGGGCAGCCTAATGCGCTTAGCACGCATGGCGCTCCTAACACACCATGGTGCGCCTAGGCTTGCGATGAGCTAGTCTAGCCTAGCTACGGCTATGCTCGTACTTGTTGCTTGTAATTTTGCGACGCTCGGCCTCGACGCCCTAGGCTCGATATCCGACGTCTTTGTTCGTAAAAATCCGACGACTCATTAAATCCTTCGGATTGATTCGTCGTCTCGGATCAGTTGTTCGATTGGGTTCGACCCGAAGGGTTCAGTTAAGATTAAGCTGTAATATTAATTATACCTTAATATTACTGATCGAAAGCGGCCTCCACCTAGGAATTCTGATCACTTGATCTTACTGAAGAATTAGCTCTGTAATACTTCCGAACCCTCTATCAGAATAATACACTTATTGGAAGGACACTATTCCTTTCAATCTCTCACTTGTCCTTCCGGACAAGTGTGCATATAGTGTATTGCCCATTTCCTATGTCGCTTAATGTCTCTTCGTGAACTTTAAGGTAAGATTCATCATCATCCTTATTACGTTCAGAAGTGTTTCTCGATCTGCGAGTTCGACTGTCAATAAGCAGATGATTTCTAAAATCCATCTGAGCATGGCCATGCATTTTCACAGTCTCGCTCTTCGAGCGGCCTTTTAAACAATAAAGACATATTCCCTATTATTAATAGGGGGATATTCCCAGTCTTGTATTGTAATTTTCTCTTACTAAGAGGACCTAATCTCCCGAGTGTTCCCGTTATGATCCCCAGTTACGGCAGACGTTAGGCAACATCAAAGAGACTAGTTCTCAAACAAGAGAACTTCACAATACTCATGGTCGAGGAAACGAGTTCTGATAGCTATAATGAGAAATGTACTTATGACAATTTTGAATCTCTTAATGTACTCTCACCTGTGCAAATGATTTATCACCATCATGTCCTTGTAGCACAAGAAACGGTGCTGTAAATCATACTACACACTAATCTCTGGTGGTCATCAATCGTCCATTAGTTAGATGACCTCAATTAGGGACAATTTTCGATTTAAATATCAATGTTCACTTAACAGGTGTTTCTTTATCCAAGACATGGTCTTGATACCCTGTTTTGAATATTTCTATAAATCGAATGGACTCATTATTTAATTCTAAACCACAATTAAATAGGAATTTTATTAGTAAAATTTTATTCCACTTTGAAACTTCCAAACGTTTCATCTTATGATAAATGGCTTTCTTCAAATGTTTTAAGAGTAATACTCTTCATTAAACATTTATAGAAATCACACCCATATCTAATATGCTTGATTTCTTTCATGCAATTGCAAATGTTGTCGTTCACTTATTGCATAGGTTTAGCCATTATTACTTTGCAAATCTTAGCATCTTCATTATCGAACAATTTCATAATAAGATAACAAGATTTTGAGAGTGTTATGGATCATATGTGATTTAGGATTTATTGTCCAAGTGATGGCTCCCACTAATTTTCATGACTTGAGATCTTTCAACTTGACAACCTACAATCAACGTTCGACAACGAACTTTCCATTGAACACTTTCCTTTTATTGCCTTCCAGGCAACAATATTCTCAACGTATATTTCAGTAGATATTATGACGTTGCTTTGCTCGGATTTTATTCCGAACGACTCACAAAGATTTGGGAGGCCCTAATCACTTGTGATTATGGAAATTTACCTTAAATTTCCGCACATTATACATGGATCCGTGTCCATGTTACCATTCTAAAGCCACGACGCATTCTAGATCGTGCTTATAAACGGCTTCCTTATTAAGGATCTAATCCTTGCTAAGGATGTGCTTGAAACATCAATTCTCAAATTGCAATTGTTTCTATGCGTCAAGAACTTATCCCCTTTTACTCATCAAAGTACTTTGGATTTTCTTGACAATAATCTAACGATACATTACTTAGATTTAGATCGATTGGTATTTTATACTTCTCATGCTCTAAGCATGTAAATTGAGTGACGAATCCATATCATAGCATACATGATGGTTTCAATCGCAGAATTATTCCTAATATGTTCCATTCATGTGTTCTTTAAGCTCATCCAGTTTCACTAAGTCTTGCTAAACTGTTTGCTATGTGATATTGATGAGTGACATTTATGTCGCTCTTAGGATAGTCTTTTCTAGTAGTTGTAGTAATAATTCGGTCCATTTTAGTATGTTTTTGCTATGATCCGCCTACTTCGAGTATTCTACCTTTGTGGTGCGTAATGTGTATTCATGTGGTTTAGGTAGTTTATACTCCCCTCCCCTTTCGTTATATTACACTTTGCCTTCCTGTTCCATGGTTGCAGGTGTTTGCCGCTGATTTGGAGATGGAAGGAACAAGGGCAAAACGGGAAGAAATCCAGACCAGACAAATGGCGCGGGCACGACACCGGAGGAGCGAGCGCGCCACCTATACGCGCGGGCGCGCATCCCTTGAGCGTGGGCGCGCTGATGAGCTGGACCAACCATTAAATACCCACTTTGGAGCGGGCGCGCATTTCGAGGAGTGGTCGCGCCAATATTTAACGCGCGGGCGCGCCTGTCTGCTGCTGATTCAAATCCTGATTTCATCCCAAAATAACAAAAGGGAGGCAAAACGGCTAACTTTGGACAACATTCTATCATAGGGATATTTTTAGCATAGAAACCTTAGAGGAGAGCTTTTAAGGAATTTTTCTAGGTTTTTGGTTTAGCCACTTTTGTATTGAACAATCTTGATAGTTTTTAGTGTAATTTCATTGTCCATCAACATTAGTTTTACTCTTAGTTTTTGAAGAAGTAATTTTGCAACATTGATGTATGGTCAAGCTTGGAGATTGAATGATGTATGGCTCTTTATTTGGATGTCAATGAAGGTTTTGGTATATTTCTCTATTTTCTCTTGTTTTTATGATTAAAGTTTCCACCTTTGTTAGTTTAGTTGATAAAAACTTTGTCTTTCTTACTATTTCATTGGTTATAATGTTGCTTAGTATGATTGTAGTTGTAGTTATGACTAGTGAGTAGTTTCTTGTTGCTAGGGGTTTGGTTAAGATATGCTTTGAGTTTGATGTATGCTAGGCTAGGTTAATTTGGAATATTTGTGATTAAATCTTCCTTGTGCTTATACTTATTAGCCACTCCATGTTTATGGACATATGCATGTTGTGGTTGAATGACTTAAACTAAATCGTGACGATAGTGCGACTTAGGAATAGTTATTAGGCGATTGATTATTGCATGACCTTAGCTTGTATGACTTACGACGATAGTGTAAGTGTATGCTAGCTAGGAAAGATCTTAATCCCGATAGGTGATTAGAGAGTATTCTTGATATTTCCTTGTATGAGTTGCTTGGGTTACATGTAAACCCATTTTCCCATGCCTAACTTCGTCGAATTCATAGCATGTTTGATCCTTTCCCCTAGTGCTTGTTTTAATTGTTATTCTATCCCCTTTAGTCATTACTTTACCCACCATACTTCTTGATCGAATTAGATTAACATTAGGAGATAAATAGCGGTGCTTAATCGTTTCCCTGTGTTCGACCCTTAACTTGCCTCTATACTCTTTTAGTTGCATGTTTAGGACTACAAATATCATTTGATAGAGGTGTCTTAGTAACGACCTAAAATACCGCCTGTCAGATACAGTTGAAAGTCCGTACTAGAGTCTTTCTTGTTTGACTTAGTATTTTCCCAGCTTATACTTAGTTCAAACATTTACTTAGTTTTATACATATGGGTCGAAAGCCTTTTCAAGTCCTTCATGTTTAACACGGTAAATTCCTCTACTCGTTTAAACATTTCATTAAGTCTATCCAATAGATCTTGATTCCCATATGTACTAAGTGTCGCCTTTTGCTTGGTCCATTGTCGAAAATCATTTCAAATCTAAGCATTTAGCATTTGATGTCATTGCACAATAGAGTTCACAAACTTCTTGTTGGACCATACAGGATTGACTCTTGCTCCGACTAAACTTATTGTTTATAAGAATTTCTATGATTCTCCTTTAGTCAAACCATTTATTGACTTTCTGAGAATACATGTTCCAATTCCTTCATGCAATGCTTCATTTAATCCCACAACGGAATTCTTGAGCTTGCTTTCAAATCTAGCATTACTTAGAATTGCAAAAGCCTTAGACTATTTCCATAGTCTCTTCCAAAATCCAATTTTAGGAAGGCGGTTTCGTATTTTTGCCATATTTCATATGCGCAATTTTACTAGAACAATCACGAAAAGACTTTAGCGTTCCGATTGGTGAAATAGGTTTTTATTAAAATCAACACCGTGAATTAATTGTATCCTTTTCAACCAATCTAGCTTTGTATGCTTGTGCATTTCCACATTTGTCAGTTTTCTTCTTGAAAACTTATTTGCGATTGATAGGTCTGTCACCCTTCATGCAAATGAATCAAGTTCCAAACTTGATTTACAAACATGGAGTCTATTTCGGATTTTATGGCCTTTAACCATTATTCGGAATTTGGATTTGTCGTAGCTAATTTACAAGACACTATTCCCTCACCATCCAATGGTGAATAATATGCTTGTAAGTCTTAGGTTTATAGGATTCAATCCAAGCCTTTGGTGAATTCTATACTTATACGGGGTAATAGGTTGAGCATTTACATTGTCTGTTTGATTCTGACAATTCTTATCAACTGCTTCTAAAGCATTTTGATTGTCAGTTTTATAAGGTTGACACTGTTGCTCGTCCTCTTGAACTTCGTTGAGTTCGATTTTCCTCCCACTTGTCATTTTGGAAAGGTGTTACTTTCCAGAAAGACACCATTTAGAGCAACAAATACTATGTTCTCAATAAGGTTGTGGAGGTAATGCCCGTAGTCTCACTTGAATACTTACAAAGAGACATGTATATTGTCTTTCGGTAAAAGTTTGTTGTGAAACAAACAGTTAGCTCCTTCTCGAGCTATCCTAGCCCTTATTGAGCCACTTAGCTCCTAGTCAGTCAATGAACTCCCACTGAGCTAAGAGCCCTAGAAATATACTTGAAAAGACATTAGAAACTATTTCTATCCATAACTGAATATGTTGTCCTTTCTTAGCTTCGACACTTTTGTTTAGTGTAACATTTAGTCATTTGTGCAAATCTTTAAGAACTTTATAGGAAGGGATGTGATCCATCATCATTCGAGTCATTTCCAAATGGCATCGAGGTCTCCGTTAAGAAACACTATGTTCTTTGTGGAGCTAATTATGAAATTTCAATTCCATAA
Organism: Chenopodium quinoa; assembly: GCF_001683475.1. Classification (NCBI taxonomy): domain Eukaryota; kingdom Viridiplantae; phylum Streptophyta; class Magnoliopsida; order Caryophyllales; family Amaranthaceae; genus Chenopodium; species Chenopodium quinoa. Next base: position 1,454,261 of record NW_018742372.1, read on the forward strand.
GTTTGATGTGATCACACTTGGCTCAAGCAAACATCGCTCGATCTAATCTAGCTAGACGTTGTGATATCTTGCCAAGTCGATTCTATACTTCACTGAAAATTTGAGCTACTCAAGGTCCAGTTTGCTCACATTTGATGAATGTAGCCACATTCTTTTAAATTCTAGTGAGACGTTGAAGTAATGGAATCCTCTTTAGCTTTTGGAGTCAATTGTCTATGCCAAGTACAATAGCTCCTTTGTTTGTCGATTTCAACAAGTAAGACTTGCTTGCCTTAGAACGATTTCGAATCGATCATCTATCAAGAGTCTATCTAATAGAGCCTTGAGAATGTTCTTGTCGGTGTGACATTGCTAAAGATGTTTGGAACACAAGTCATGTCCATGACTTGAACCTTGTGAGTTTTCATGTTAGGGAAATGTTTGTTTATAATCAAGAATTCTTGACTCATGGGTTAGACAACCATGCTATTCAAATAAAATCCACAAATATTGCTCTTTTATTGAATGTGAGTCTTTCCGTGTGTAAACGGATCGTTTGTTGATTATGGAACATAATAACCATTATTTGTTCCAGCCTTAGTTTTAAAAGGACTTTAAACAAAACAAATGACCTTACAACTGATGTATCACTACTTGTTTCATTCTAAGCTTGTAAGTCAATAACTTAGCTTGTCTTCAACGGTTTGAGGTCACTTTCAAAGTGGAACACTCAAGCAGTATCCAATACTTGTGAAGATAAAGAGTTGCTAAGTTAATCATAATAACATGAGCTCAAGGGTAGAAAAAGAACCTTATTCCTTTCTTTTGTTCCTTGTTTCCTATATTTCTTATCATACGCCATCTCATAACTTTAAGAATCATTTCTTTAAGTTCTTCGACTTTTATACTTTGTTAGGCATAATTAAGCATCTAATGCGCCGCAAAACAAAGTTCTATCTTTTCAACTAATTCGTACCTGAATTACTTCATCAATGAGTCCTACTCATAAGCGTATGAAGTGAAAAGATATGTTGGTTGTCAACTATTGACAGTTTGAGTTTTTCAACTCAATTATTCCATGTCAATCAAAATTACCCAGTATTTTGAATACATGATATCCATCCGTCCTTTCGGACTTAAGTTATAAAAGTCAATTATGAGAGGTTGTATTTTGAGATGCCTTTCCATTTTGAGAACCATTCTAAAAAAAATTCCTTTAACCAATCAATGGAAACAATATAATTTGATTAAGAATTCTACTAATATATAAGTGCAAAGTTTAACCATTTATCAAGATCATAATAAGTTTGAAATTCAAAGCATACATGTAAACTTTCAATCTTATTATGCGTTTTATCCACGCATTAACAAAAAAAGTCCCTTTTAGGCGAGAATAAAACGATTCCAAGATCCCAAAAATCAGAAAGTGATTAAGCATGCTTTGGCTTGTCTTAACACTTAATATCTTAGGGTAAGAAATCCAATTGCTAATAGCTCCAAGCTACTCTTGGTTCGATAAAACGTCGCATCTAATGCTTCCGTGACATTTTATCTCCATTGCCACGATATCTAAGGACTCCTTACTGATATCGTTGAGCTTAACCAAGACAACTTGTATACCTAGTATACCTTACGTCCCTAGGGAAGTAGTGATGCCTCGCTTTGGTGTAGCCCATCACATACGCGCATTAGTTCGGTAAGTGTTGTTCTTGGAATGGCATATTTTAGCTCAATATTTTTAAGGGACCTAGGGTTTCTATGTTGGTTGATTTAAGTGAACTTAACTAATCGTCGCAACATATGAAAACCTAGACATGCATCTTACATTCATATATAACAATAATATATAAAGCATAAATTGATGCATTTGGCAACTAGCATGACCCCTTGAAATCTTCAATTTTCATGGGTCTTCATCTTGGCTCGTCTTCATCGAAACGCCGTCTTGAGACATCTTGGCCAAAATAAAATAACTAGCTAGTACGACTAAGATTAATCTAAAGTACAAAAATACTTAACGGTTCGCAGATCGTATTTAGATTTAAAAAAATACACAACGGAACACAATCCGTATTTTCTATCCTAGTCGGGTCCTACTAGTTGCCATTTTCAATAACCTGTTTTGAAAACAATCTTCCATTCACCCATTCACTATTTGTGAATGGCCCATGCATATTATGAGATACACAATTAAACACGCAAAACTAGTAACTAACTTAGGTGGTTAATCCGATTAACGCGCCTAATTAAAACTAGTCAAAGTTGTTTAATCTATTATTTCTAAAGGCAAATTGCTCACGTAATCAATTAAGTTCCCACTAAATTCCGCATCCATACTTAATTAATCTGATTAATTAAGCCGGCATAACCCATAATTTGTCAAAATAAAAAATTTTGCAAAAGCCGGAAAAATCGAGGTCTAACCTCGTTAAAATAATTACATAAACTATTTAAAACGGCAAAAAATTTCACAAAATTGCATAGCTTAAATTAAGCAAAATAGCCCACACAAGCACTTGGTGGGTGCGCATCATGGCTGCTAGGCAGCCCATGTGCTGCGCTTGCTGTGTTGTGTGCCAACATCCATGCCCAGTGTAGCATGCTGCGCCAGCCAGCACTAGCAACTCGCTACGCATGCTGCGCATCCTAGCTTGCTAGCTGGTGCCTGGCAGTGTATGGCAGGCTGGCTGGGGCTTGCTGCCTCACTGCTTAGCAGCACGCACAAGCAACTCTAGCAGCCCTGCCATGCACCTAGCACTACGGCAGCACGCAACTCCTACTGCCACACAACAACCCCTCAAGGCACACCCCTGTGCGCACCATAGGCAGCCACATGTGGGCTGCTAGGTAGCCCGGCTAGCCTTGGTGGCGCTTAGGTGTTTTTGCCTTGGTTTGCGTGCCATTTCTTGAGATCTTAATCCCGATTTACGTGTGACATAAAATTAATCTAAATTTATTTTAGAATTAATTTAAGGGCAAAAATGAAAATAAAATAAGTCCAACTTAATTAAATTCAATTTTAACGGTGTACAAGCCAAAATCATCCAAAAATTTATTTTTGAAATAATTTAGGTCTTCCTTTATGCTTAAAATTGAAATAACTATGTCCATAATTAATTTAGCCAATATGCAAATTAATAATGGATTAGACAAATGGGAGTTGGAAAAATAAATTAACCATCTAATGATAAATTTTTTCCAACTTACATACTTGTGTAAAATACCAAGTTTATATCTTCCAATATGAAGATTAATCAAAATTTTACTCACAAGTATTTGAACTTCATGGATTTTAATCAACCAAAATGAAAAATCCAAACTTTGTTCAATATGGAATTTAGGGTTAGAGTTCCAATCATTTAAACCTTTAAAGATTAGAACTTTGACATACTTGGGACCTTAAAATTACACATTCACATCAAACATTCACACGTTAATGCCATTTATTTGCATAATTGTGAAAAATCAAGTTTGTGTGAAAAATAGCATATCAACTCAAGCACTAATTAAAACTCCATAATTATGCTTAAGGATAATTAAACTAGCAGTAGATTAGGGATACAATGATGCATTTAATCTAACCTTGTAATGCTTGCATTAATCAAGGCTTAAAAAATTTAAAATTTTCGTTGAAAAACGAAAAAACCCCAAAAACATGGGTTTTTGGTTCGAATTTGGCTTCTGGACAGCCATCAAATAGGGTTGAATCTGTTTCAGAATGTCGATTCCACCCAAATATCACTATTTTTGAGCCAAAATCTAGGTTCGACAACCAAATCGATAAAAAATACGAGTTTTAAAATAATTAAAACGAGTTTCTACTCTAATTAGTAAAGCAAAACAAGGATTTAAATCTTACTTTAAAACACCTTAATTAATCAATAATTGCAAAATTAAAAGGAGCGTGGCTCCGATACCGCTATAGGGTTTCGTAGTGACCCACACTACGCGGAATGAAACCCCCCAAGACCCGCCCCCATAATAAATGCAATTAACAAGCAAAACATAAATAAAAGCATAATAAAGGATAAACGAATTATACCTTTGACACGTGCTTCGCTCAACTATGAGCTCTTACTTGAACCCCGAAAATACGACGCCTCCGACGGGATCGTACCCTCGAACTCGACCCGAGCGTCCTAAGCCTCGAAGGTTAGTCGAGGCCCGGACAAATATAAACTTGGAGTTTTACGAATTTCAAGGTATACTCAACAATGGAGTTGCCTTTACTTTTCCACTCAAGTGTTCTTCTCAAAATCCCAACCAAGTGGGTATTTATAGAGAATGGGAACTTGAATCCCATTTCATGATAAATGTGGGATCATGTGCAAAAGAATTAATTTATTTAATTCCAAATTAAATAATTAATTAAATGCAATCACAATACAACAAGTGTCAAGGGGAAAGAGAGGGTTAGGTGAGGACCATGAAACTTGGGGGGACCATTGCCTTGCTCCACAAGGCAGGCTCCAAGCCTCTGGGTCCCCACTCCCCCACCAAGCAATGACTGTGCTGGCAGCTTGCTTCGCTAGCCAGCTAGCACAGCCAGCCTAGCTTGCCCAATTGGCACGCATCACCCAGCCCAGCACTTGCGTGCTGCAAGCGAGCCACGCCTTGTGCTGGGCGCTGGGTCCTGCTGCCTGGCTATCGCACACACGCACAGCCTTGCTGGCAGGGTCTGTAGTGTTGCTAGGATGCTGGGCCTAGGTCACACACATGCACAGCGGGCTACCTGGTGCAGCCATGCGAAGGCTAGCATGCAAGCCAGCCTGTATGCTGCTGCGATGCAAAGCAAGCATGCATGCCAGCACTCGCATAGCTAGCATGCACTAGCACTCGCACATGCACAGGGCGATGCCTAGCTTGGTGCTGCTGTGCGAGGTTGTTGCTGCGATGGTGCGAGACACACACGCAAGGCCCAGCATGTGTGCTGTTAGCGAGCCACGCATGTTGGATAGCTTGATGCTTGGCGACGGTGCTAGGCACACACGCACACGCAAGTGCCCAATATTGCGATGGTGCTGCGATAGTACCTAGGCACCCATGCACGCACGCTGTTGTGCTGTTGTACCATGCGAAGGCACGCACACACGCAGGTGGTGCTGCGATGGGCAGCCTAATGCGCTTAGCACGCATGGCGCGCCTAGCACACCATGGTGCGCTTAGGCTTGCGATGAGCTAGCCTAGCTTAGCTACGGCTATGCTCGTACTTGTTGCTTGTGATTTTGCGACGCTCGACCTCGACGCCCTAGGCTCGATATCCGACGTCTTTGTTCGTAAAACTACGACGACTCATTAAATCCTTCGGATTGATTTGTCGTCTCAGATCAGTTGTTCGATTGGGTTCGACCCGAAGGGTTCAGTTAAGATTAAGCTGTAATATTAATTATACCTTAATATTACTGATCGGAAGCGGCCTCCACCTAGGAATTCCGATCACTTGATCTTACTGAAGAACTAGCTCTGTAATAATTCTGAACCCTCTATCAGAATAATACACTTGTTGGAAGGACACCATTCCTTTCAAAACACTTGTCTGATTTTGGGTAATGTTTGTCAGAAATTAATCTTTTGACATATGCTTCGCAACCCCAGATCTTAAGAAAAGCAACCTCGGAGGTTTCTTCGTCCATTATTCATACGGAGTCTTTTTAACATCTTTTGATGGAGCGCGGGTCAGTGTTAGTGCCACAGTTAGAAGTGTGTGTCCCCAGAAAGAGATAGGAAGTTCACTAAGACCCACCACTAATCGAAACATGTTTAACAAGGTTCGATTCCTCCGTTCCATTGTGGAGTTCCGGGAGGTGTCAACTCTAAAAGAATACCATTTTCTTTTTCAAGTGATTGTCGAATTCATGGCTCAAATACTTGCCACCTTGATCCGATCAAAGTGCTTTTATTTTCTTGCCAAGTTAATTTTCATCTTCACTCTAAAATTCTTTGAATTTCTCAAAGGATTCAGATTTATTCGACATAAGGTAGACATAACCATATCTACTATAATCCTCGATGAAGGTAATGAAATATCGATAACCTTGCCTTGCGGGTGTACTCATTGGTCTACATACGTCCGTATGTATTAGACCCAATAAGTCACTTTCCCTTTCTCCTAACTCATAGAATGGCTGTTTTATCATATTGCCTAATAGACATCCTTAGCAATTTTCAAACGACTCCAAGTCGAATGAGTCAAGAACACCTTCTTGAAGAAGTTTCCTGAGGCGTTTGACGTTAATGTGGCCAAGACGACAATGCCACAGGTAGGTTTGATTCGACTCGATGGTCTTAACCCTTTTGCCGGTATCATTAATTTGTCTAAACATATACAATTCTATAGAACATATAAACAAAACATTTTTAACAAACCACCCATTGATTAAGTCTTGTGATCAAAATAACTTGGTGTCCAACACCATAGATCAAAATTATGTTCTAAAGCATAAGTAACAACCATTGTTTAATTACAAGTTGATAGGCTTATCGCGTACCTAACAAAAATAACCTAACTATTCCTTCTAACTGTGTAGTAGGGCAAGTAAGGATCGAATCCCAAGAGACTATGGTTCATTCAATTAATCAGACTCAATTAATCACTAAGCACGTCACCAATCAATAATGGATGATAATAATCAACTAATATATTAAATAACACAATTAACTAGAGGAAATATTAATCAATAAACTAAAGCATCCAAGATCAAGCATTACCACGATTATGATTGATAAACTAATAAATCTACCCCCAATATATAAATCAATTGACAAGAAGAAAAGCAATCCCTAATAATAATACCAAAGGTCTCTTCCAAGTTATCAATGGCTTCCCAAATTAACTATCAAGCCTACTTCCGTGGAATCAAGCGAATAAGGGACATTAAACACCATGCCTAGATTCCTAATTATTCAATCATCTACTTCCGTGATGATCTTCAAACCCTTAATTGGAATAACCTAATCCCGTTAATACCCAACTTCCGTTGCAATAAGAACAAAGGGATGATAACAATACTAATTATTCCTAATCTAGTATTGGCATAAACACAATCAATTAAGCATGTCAATTGGGATTATTATTGGGGAATTTAAAGATCTACTTTATACATCAATCATAATCGGGCTTAGCAAGATCCCGGATTAAGGAAACTACTCACACATCATAATAAAATCAAAATCAAGTTCAAAAACAAGAAACAGTAAAGAAAACATATTTAGAGAACAGTGAATATCAGAAAAGAGTGAAGTAAGATAAATACCAATTACTCCAATTGAAAGAACTCAAATTGTTGATGAACAATTGATTAATCTGGGATTAAAAGATTGAAATTGCTTAAAGGAAATAAAACTAGGGTTCTTGAGAGTTTTCTAGGGCTTAAGGAGAAAAACTAATGAAAAACTCCCTTTAAAAGTTAATTACAAAAGGGTATTTATACCCTCAAAAGATAGAAATTCGGAAATAGCTGAAATCGCGCAATCTTGAACATCGCCCGGTCAGACCGGGCAAACCTCGCCCGATCGGGCGGAGGAAAGCTGCGTAAAATACGACAGTTTTCCTTCTTTGCCCGGTCAGACCGGGCGAGCCTCGCCCGGTCGGGCGCGCGTAACACGTTTCCAGAATTGCATCTTCATAACTTGACTTCTTCATCGCCCGGTCTGACCGGGCGAAGCCTGCCCGATCGGGCGCGCGTTGCACCGTTCAGAATTGGGCTTCTTCCTGTGAACTCTTCATTGCCCGGTCTGCCCGGGCAAGCCATGCCCGGTCGGGCACTCCACATAAATTGCAGTTCTTGGCTATCAACTCTTCCGAATCTACTAAAAACACGTCCAATTGCCTAGAAACGCTTCATATTCCTGAAAAGCTTACTAAAACAATCGAATACACTAAAGAAGAGATTGTTAGCAAGAAATGGCTCCGTAGAGCTCAAAACCATATAAAATTACTAAGTAAAACCGGGGAAAACCATTGTATAAAACACGTATATCAAATTCCCCCAAGCTAAACCTTTGCTTGTCCCTAAGCAAAGCAATGAATAAATAAATCAATACTTCACCCCAAAAGCAATTCAAATCAATAAATACGATTAAAGGTAAACTCGACAGTTATGCATCAAAGTCAACCAATCAAATCCATCTGACTACCCATCCTGTCTGACAATAGTCAAATAGAGCAAACCACAAGAGCATATAGAATTCAAGACTAGTGTTCACACACTCAACTCTCATTTATGTGGCGAGTAAAAGATATACTCGATCGCTCTCCATCCAACTCCTTTAAATGTGAACAATGCCCTCCCAAACTCACGCACTCGTGTGTTTAAAGAAAACAAGCACTCAACCTAGCAGTCGACTCGAAATATATCAAATCATTCTTTGCATTGGAAAACAACTAATTTCACATTCACACAACTCTATGCACAAAGGTCAGAAGGTCTTCAAAGCTTGTAATGTAAGGCTAGGATAAAAGGTAGGAAATATTTGGGAAAATGTAAGAGTAAAGCTATGCTTAAGGGAGCCAAAATCCTAATAAATAAAACCAAGGTCAAAATGAATTAATGACCAAATCATCTCCAACACAACTCAACTCTACCAAAAATTCACCAAACATCCAATTATATTAAAAATTTCCAACACTTAAAATTTCACTCATATATACAAAATATAAAATTATAGAACTTGAGTGAACAAACAAACTTTGAACTCTCCTTTTTTTTCTTGAGCAGCCTTCAATTAGAACACTTGAACATTGAAACAATTTTTTCTTTTGCTCTTTCTTTTCCCTTTTTTTCATCTCACATTGGAATTTTTTCTTTGCACAATAAATTTTCAATTTTTTCAATCCACAACAATAAGAACAAATAAAAACTTCTCAAATCCACCCAAAATTGTGCAGATTACATGCACACTACAACTCCCTCACCTCACTCACTATTAGCTCCCCCAAGCCAAGCTTGGGACTAGTAACCAATGGGGCTTAAATAGGCTTGTAATGTGGCAAAATAAACAATAAAAGGGCACAAGCAACAACATGGGTAGCAAGAAGGGAACAAATGTATCTAATATCGTCTGAAAGCCACCTAGAGGAACAAATGCCTTCGTCCTCCTCAATGTGCATATTAATGAGTCATGCAAACATTACTCAAAGTTATAAACCAATACTCAACTTCATTGACATACCAGGAACTAACACACATTCCTAACCAAATCAACTAGTCAAGCACTATATTCACAAGTAGTTGGGCAAAATTGACTCATGTTAAGACATCCAAGTAATCAAACATCAAATCATGGCTAACCTATCCACAATACTCGTCATCATATACCAAGAATTAAAACAATTTTCATGAATGGGGCACAGGGAAGCATGATTTATTATTCATTGGATCGTATTTTTTGTATGTTTTTTTTTTTTTTTTTTTTTTTTTTTTTTTAAAAAACAACTAAAATAACTACACTAAAATAAAACAAGAAAGATAAGAGAGATAAGGAGAGAGAGAGTACCACATGTACGAAGCAACTCCCCCAAGCTAAATGCGGCAATGGCCTCATTGCAGCGTAAGGAGAGCATAGGAATCTCGACGGCTCCTCAAAAAGAATCGGGTTGCCTCCCGCAAGCGCTTGTTTAGAAGGTCATTAGCTTGACCGTATTCATCCTCATTGAGTTTGTGGTGAGGAAGAGAATGTGATATCTGACTTTTCTTCAATAGGATCTCCCGCTCGATAGTGCTTCACCCTTTGTCCATTGACTTTGAAGGTGCCCCCGGTGTTGTTCCATAATTCAATGGTGCCATAAGGATATGCTTTGTAGACCGTGAAAGGGCCCGACCATCTTGACCTGAGTTTCCCTGGAAATAGTTTCAACCTTGAATTGAATAGAAGGACTTGCTCTCCTTCTTTCACAGAATTTGGAGGGGGAAGTTTCTCTATTACCTCTACTTTGGCTTTGTCCACCTCAATCCCTTTGTTTGAAACTACATGGCCTAAAACGATTCCCTGTTGTACCATAAAATGGCACTTCTCCCAGTTCAATATCAGATTGACATCCTGGCATCTATGGAGCACCTTTGTTAGATTATCAAGGCAAATATCGAAAGATGAACCATAAACAGAAAAATCATCCATAAAAACTTCCATAGAATTTTCTATGAGACCTGAGAAAATAGCCATCATACACCGTTGGAACGTGGCTGGGGCATTACACAGTCCGAATGGCATTCTGCGATATGCGAAGGTGCCATATGGACATGTGAATGTAGTCTTTTCCTGATCACAAGGGCGGATGGGGATTTGAAAAAAACCGGAATATCCATCCAAGTAACAGAAAAAGGAATGGTTAGCCAATCGTTCGAGCATTTGATCAATGAAAGGCAAGGGGAAATGATCTTTACGGGTGGCTTTATTTAATTTTCTGTAATCAATGCACATCCGCCACCCTGTAACAGTTCTTGTGGCAACAGGCTCGCCTTTGTCATTCTTGACAACTGTTATACCTCCTTTCTTTGGTACTACTTGTACAGGACTAACCCACTTACTATCTGAGATAGGGTAGATTATTCCTGCAGCAAGCAATTTGAGAACCTCTTTCTTGACTACCTCCATCATAGTTGGATTTAGCCTTCTTTGAGGTTCTCTAGAGGAGGCATGATCGTCCTCAAGAATGATCTTATGCATACAAAAAGAGGGATTAATACCCTTGATATCATCAATGGTATACCCAATAACATTTCTATATTTTCTTAAAACAGCGAGAAGTTTCTCTAATTCAATGTTATTAAGCTCAGCATTAACAATAACAGGGTATGTATTTTTAGGACCAAGATATGCATATTTAAGATTAGATGGAAGGGGTTTCAACTCTACCTCGGGAGGCGTCGAACTCTCCCCAACACTCGATGTACTAAGGACTTCCTTGACTGGAGCGATGATTGGATTAGCTTTTGCGTCTTCTAGTAGCCTCGTGTACTCCCTTACTTCCCAATCTTCATCATGGATACTCCCTATCAACACCGTTTCAAGAGCATCTTCCTTTTTGATCAGGGGAAGTTGTTCTTGTTGTAGATCATCGAGGACATCCACTTGACAAATAGTCTCACCCATAGACGGATTTCCCATAGCATTCAGTAATGAATACTCCATTTTCTCATCCCCTACTTCAAATGTTATTTTCCCATTCTTCATGTCAATAATTGCACCTGCAGTAGCTAAGAATGGTCTACCAAGAATAATAGGGACATGGGCATCTTCTTCCATTTCCATAACAACAAAATCACATGGAATAAAGAATTTACCAACTCGCAATGGAACATCTTCAAGTATACCGAGGGGAAATTTAACTGACCTGTCTGCAAGTTGCAGAGATATCCTTGTAGGCTTTAGCTCACCCATTTGAAGCTTTTCGCAGATGGAGAGCGGCATAAGGCTTACACTTGCACCAAGATCGCATAGCGCTCTATTGATCTCTATATCTCCGAGCTTCACTGGGATTGAATAGCTGCCTGGATCACCTAGTTTCTTAGGAAGAGTGTTTTGCAGAATGGCACTACATTCTGCAGTTAGAGAAACAGTAGCATTCTCTGCAAGCTTCTTCTTGTTAGATAGCATGTCTTTCAAAAACTTTGCATAAGAAGGCATTTCAGAAATTGCATCCAAGAACGGTATATTAATGTGAAGTTTCTTAAGGATGTCTAGAAATTTACCGTACTTTTTCTCTAACTTAGCCTGGGCTAACCTCTGTGGGAAAGGGACTCTTGGCATGTATGGGGCGAGAGGTGGGATCGGTTCCCGTGGCTTTTCTTGAACATCATTCCTTGGAATTAGGCTGTCTGGATCTCCCGCCCGGTCGGGCAGTGATTGCCCGGTCTGACCGGGCGAAGAAGAGCTGCTTATGTTCTTCTGTTTGTCTGGAATTTCTTCTTGCGCCCGATCGGGCAGACCTTGCCCGGTCTGACCGGGCGAAGAAGAAATTCGCACAGTCCCCTGTTTTTCGTCGACTGCTTCTCGCGCCCGATCGGGCGGACATTGCCCGGTCTGACCGGGCGAAGAAGAATTTTGCAAAATCCCCTGTTTTTCACTCATTCCCTCAATATCTATCGTTGATGGTTCCCTTACGGGAAGGTCTTCCAACTGTTTTCCACTCCTTAAAATTACAGCATTCATGTGCCCCTTTTGTGGTTGCTCTGTTTGGCCAGGAAACGTACCTGGTGTTTTTGAAGATTGGCCGACTTGATGAGCAAGTTGGCTTATTTGATTTTCCATGAGCTTATTCTGGGCTTGTAACTGTTGGATGGAATTATTTGTGGTGTTGATGAAGTTCTCCATCATTAGTTCGAGATTGGATTTTTGAGGGAGTGGTTGCATAGGTTGCATGGGTTGTTGTACTAGGGGTGGTCTTGGTTGAAAACCAGGTGGATTATAATTGTTGTTTCGAGGTGAGGGCGGAGGTGGATTTTGCTGGGCCTGGGTGTTTTTGTATGAGAAATTTGGGTGATTCTTCCAACCTTCATTATAAGTATTAGAATGGGGATCGTATGGTCTTTTAGGGTTGGAATTGTAGAAGGCATTGGCTTCCTCAATTGATACCTCATTCGAATTTCGTGGGCAATTAGGTGCGATGTGACCTTGAGTATTACACATTTGACAAGTTTCTAGCACATTATTAGAAGATCCAGTTTGTAATCTATCGAACTTGCTTGAAAGTGCCTGCACAGAACTAGTTAAAAGAGTTAGAGCATCAACATCTAATTTACCTCCTTTCTTGACACTATTTCGGCCGCCTGGGTGATAGTTGTCATTGGCTGACATCTTCTCAACCAGCTCCTTTGCTTCGGTTGGATTTTTAGTTAAAAGGGAGCCTCCAGATGCGGCGTCGATATAGATCCGGAATTCATGGGTTAGACCGTTATAAAAGGTTTGGATTAACATCCATTCAGGTATGCCATGATGAGGGCACTGTCTCTGTAATCTCTTGAATCTCCTCCATGCGTCATATAAGGATTCTTCATCTGATTGCCTGAAAGTGGATAGCTCGTTCCTTAATCTTGCAGTCTTTTCTTGTCCCAAGAACTTGACCAGAAAAGCTTTTACTAGTTTATCCCATGTATCAAAGGAACCAGAACCCTCATCTCTTAACCATTCCTTCGCCCTATCCCGTAATGAGAATGGAAAAAGGCGAAGTCTAAGAGCATCATCTGTAACACCATTCAGCTTCATAGTGTCACACTTTTCCAAGAAACCATCTATATGATTCACTGGGCAATCAAGAGGTGTGCCAGCAAATGAATCATTGGATATGAATTGAATAAACTGCGGTTTCAATTCAAAATTCTGAGCGGTGATAGGTGGTCTAACAATGCTAGAAAGGAGTCCGGTTGTTGTGTCAGGGATACCGTACTCCAAAAGAGACTTTGTTGCTTGGTCTTCCATATTTCTGTTACCTGCTCTTCTTCTACTTCTTCGTCTTCTTGCAGTCGCTTCAATTTCTGAATCGAGAGGCACTAAGTCGTCTGACCCTGAGCGACGTGTTTGCATACAACAAAGAACTAGGCAAAGAACATAAAAAACACAGGAGGCAATAGCCGAAGCAACAAACAACGCTTAGTAAAAACGAATCACGGAAAATCAATATGAAACCGTTAGTCCCCGGCAACGGCGCCAAAATTGATAGGCTTATCGCGTACCTAACAAAAATAACCTAACTATTCCTTCTAACTGTGTAGTAGGGCAAGTAAGGATCGAATCCCAAGAGACTATGGTTCATTCAATTAATCAGACTCAATTAATCACTAAGCACGTCACCAATCAATAATGGATGATAATAATCAACTAATATATTAAATAACACAATTAACTAGAGGAAATATTAATCAATAAACTAAAGCATCCAAGATCAAGCATTACCACGATTATGATTGATAAACTAATAAATCTACCCCCAATATATAAATCAATTGACAAGAAGAAAAGCAATCCCTAATAATAATACCAAAGGTCTCTTCCAAGTTATCAATGGCTTCCCAAATTAACTATCAAGCCTACTTCCGTGGAATCAAGCGAATAAGGGACATTAAACACCATGCCTAGATTCCTAATTATTCAATCATCTACTTCCGTGATGATCTTCAAACCCTTAATTGGAATAACCTAATCCCGTTAATACCCAACTTCCGTTGCAATAAGAACAAAGGGATGATAACAATACTAATTATTCCTAATCTAGTATTGGCATAAACACAATCAATTAAGCATGTCAATTGGGATTATTATTGGGGAATTTAAAGATCTACTTTATACATCAATCATAATCGGGCTTAGCAAGATCCCGGATTAAGGAAACTACTCACACATCATAATAAAATCAAAATCAAGTTCAAAAACAAGAAACAGTAAAGAAAACATATTTAGAGAACAGTGAATATCAGAAAAGAGTGAAGTAAGATAAATACCAATTACTCCAATTGAAAGAACTCAAATTGTTGATGAACAATTGATTAATCTGGGATTAAAAGATTGAAATTGCTTAAAGGAAATAAAACTAGGGTTCTTGAGAGTTTTCTAGGGCTTAAGGAGAAAAACTAATGAAAAACTCCCTTTAAAAGTTAATTACAAAAGGGTATTTATACCCTCAAAAGATAGAAATTCGGAAATAGCTGAAATCGCGCAATCTTGAACATCGCCCGGTCAGACCGGGCAAACCTCGCCCGATCGGGCGGAGGAAAGCTGCGTAAAATACGACAGTTTTCCTTCTTTGCCCGGTCAGACCGGGCGAGCCTCGCCCGGTCGGGCGCGCGTAACACGTTTCCAGAATTGCATCTTCATAACTTGACTTCTTCATCGCCCGGTCTGACCGGGCGAAGCCTGCCCGATCGGGCGCGCGTTGCACCGTTCAGAATTGGGCTTCTTCCTGTGAACTCTTCATTGCCCGGTCTGCCCGGGCAAGCCATGCCCGGTCGGGCACTCCACATAAATTGCAGTTCTTGGCTATCAACTCTTCCGAATCTACTAAAAACACGTCCAATTGCCTAGAAACGCTTCATATTCCTGAAAAGCTTACTAAAACAATCGAATACACTAAAGAAGAGATTGTTAGCAAGAAATGGCTCCGTAGAGCTCAAAACCATATAAAATTACTAAGTAAAACCGGGGAAAACCATTGTATAAAACACGTATATCACAAGTCATAGACAAAATAAATGTGCCTACAAGCACGATCAAAAGACTATCTTTGTCGTCCGCTTGTTGATGCACATGGTATTCAATACCCTCTTACTTGTGATGGCCTCTCACTTGGTTCCTGAAAAGGAAGCATAAAGTGAGTTATACATGGTATCCAATACCTATGAATGACTTTAAACACAAGTGTGAATGAAGATACCTGAGGCAGATGCTACATTCCTCTCCTCCTCCTCCTTTCGGAAGAGCTTGCATTCCTTCTTATGGTGGCCTTGCTCACCACAATAGAAGCACTGCATCCTTGCCTTATTCTTGAACTCCCTCCTCCTTGCTCTCAAGGGCCTCTCGGTCACTCCATAGGCGGTTGCTCGGCTAAGTAGTTGCACCACCTCTTTTAAAGAGCGTGTCTCCTTTCCCGCAGCTATATGAACTCTAAGTGCATCATAACCCGAGTGGAGTGAAGCAAGCAAGATATGCCCCGGCATCTCATCCATTAATGAGATTCCGAGAAGCTGCATGTGTTTGAAGAGCCTAGTCATTCCAAGCACATGAGGTTGGAGGGGCATCCCGGGTCTCAATTTGGTATTGTAGACCCTTGACCAAAGCCGGTGCCTTTCCTTAGTAAGACAATCCACATCCGGTGGCTTTATCTTCATGTTTGAGAGTGACCTAGTCAAATCAAACACGATTCCATCATAGTTGCCATTGCCACTCTTGGTGACTCTTATGTTGACAACATCCTCCAATGATTTGAGGAAAATGTCCGGAAAATAGAAGGAGAGATTTTCCTTCCAATCTTCCGGGATGGAATTAGCCATTAGATGTGTGACTTTCTTGCAATCGGAAGACTATTTCTCATGAGCCTCAACGCTCATGATTCTCTTAGAGAAGAAGCTTGGAATGGGAGTATCAAGAGTGTACACCAAGGAACAATTTCGAAGAGTTTTCCTGAGTTCCTCCTCCCATTCCTTGAAGTTGAAAGGCTAAAAGCCAACTTGTCGTGGAGTTCTGGGCACATAGAGTTGTTGTTTAAGTTACTTGCAGACATGTTTCTACAATTTAAAGAATTTGAAATGAAAAACCATTCATAAACCAATAAGTTTGAAATTTAAAGCGTTCATGCAAATTTTCAATCTTATTGATCATTTTATCTACGCATTAACATTAGTCCCTTTTAGGCAAGAATAAAATGACTCCAAGATCCCATAAATAAAAAAGTGATTAAGCATGCTTTGGCTTGTCTTAACACTTAATATTTTAGGGTAAGAAATCCAATTGCTAATAGCTCCAAGCTACTCTTGGTTCGATAAAACGTTTCATGTAATGCTTTCTTGACATTTTATCTCCATTGCCACGACATCTAAGGACTCCTTACCGATATCGTTGAGCTTAACCAAGACAACTTGTATACCTAGTATACCTTACGTTCCTACGGAAGTAGTGATGCCTCGCTTTGGCGTAGCCCATCACATACGCGCATTAGTTTGATAAGTGTTGTTCTTGGAATGGCATATTTTAGCTCAATATTTTAGGGACCTAGGGTTTCTATGTTGGTTGATTTAAGTGAACTCAATTAATCATCGCAACATTTGAAATCCTAATCATGCACCTAACATATCATTCACATATATATAAGAACAATTATATATAGAAAACATGAAATAATATGCATTTGGCAACTAGCATGACCCCTTGAAATCTTCAAATCATCAAGAGTCTTCATCTTGGGTCGTCTTCATAGAAACGCCATCTTGAGATATCTTCGCCAAAATGAAATTACTAGCTACTACGACTAGGATTAATTTAAATATTAAGGTACAAAATACGCAACGGTATGCAGACCGTATTTAGATTTACAAAAATACATAACGGATCACAGTCCGTATTTACTATCCTAATCGGGCTCTTCTAGTTGCCATTTTCACGAAACCTGTGAAACAATATATCTTCCATTCATCCATTCACTATATGTGATGGACCATGCATTTTACAACGAAAAACAAGTAACAATGCATAACGCGTGCGAACTAGTAACTAACTTAAGTGGTTAATCTAATTAACGAGCCTAATTAAAACTAGTCAAAGTTGTTTAACATTTTATGTGATTAAGACGCAATTAGTTCATGCAATTAACGAAGCTCCCACTAAATTCTGAATCCAACTTAATTAATCCAATTAATTAAGCCGGTTAACCCAAATTTTGTCAAAATTAAAAGTTTGCAAGAGCCGGAAAAATTGAGGCCTAGCCTTGTTACAATAATTAAATAAATTAAAATGGTATAATTTGTAAAACACATAGCCCACGCGTCGAAAATTCAGCCTACCCTAAACCGAGTGTCTAGCATCCTAGCCATGGGGCTAGGCTTGCTAGGCACCAAGGCTACGGCTTGGGGGGGGGGGTTGCTTGGGCGCTGGCAGCATGCGTGCTGGCAGGTGTGGCTTGGCCTGCTTGTGGCTCTCTGCCTTGCTGCCCAGCAGCATTGCGAGCATCCTAGCAGCCACGCACCACAACCCACAAGCATGTCCCTTGCGCACTCCTAGCCCTGCCACACAGCCGCAACACTTCGAGGTGGGAGCACCACCACGTGCACCAAGGCATCCACATGTGGGTTGCGTGAGCAGCTCGGCTAGCCTTGGTGGCATTTCGGTGATTTTACCTTGATTAACGTGCTATTTTTTTGGGATTTTAATCCCGATATATGTGTGACATAAAACTAATTTTAAATTTATTTTAGAATCAATTTGGAGAAAAATGAAAAATTAAAATAAGTCCAACGTAATTAAATTCAATTTAAATAGTGCACAAGCCTAAATTATTCAAGAACCATTCTTTAAATCAATTTAGGTCTATCTTGATGCTTCAAAATCGAAGGTCTACACTCATAATTAATTTTATCAAATGTAAATTAATAATGAGATTTGACAAAATTAAAGGGGTTGGAAAAATAAACCCTTTCATCCAATGAAAAATTTCCCAACAATAACTTGTGTAAATACATCTTCCAATATGAAGATTAATCAAAATTCAATCACAAGTTTTGAAATTTAAGGACTTTGATCAACATAAAAAAAATGATTAAATCCAAAAATTAGTTTAACATGGAATTTAGCAGTCAAAGTTCCAACCAAATAAACAATTAAAGATTGAATCTTTGAAATTTCAGGGGCTTCAAAATTGCAAGTTCACCATAAAAATTCACACTTAAAGCAATTTATTTGCAATAATGTGAAAAATTCAAGTTTATGTGAAAAATGAACACACCAATTTAAGCACCAATTATGACTTCATAAACATGCTTAATGAGGTTTATAATTGTAGTAGATAAGGATGCAACCATACATTTAAACTACCTTCAACATGCAATAATTAATCAAGGTTAAAAGATTTAAAAAATTTCGTCAAGAAACGAAAAAAAACCCTCGAAAAACATATTTTTGGGTGGATTATGGCTTCTAGACAATCCTAAAAGGATCAGAAACGATTTAAAAAATCGATTTCACCCAAAAAGCACTATTTTTGAGTCGAAATCTGGGTTCGTTAGCCAAAATTAGAAAAAATACGAGATTAAAACTAATTAAAACGAGCTTCTAACCAATTAGGAAGCACAACCAGAAATTTAAATCTATTTTATATCACCTTAATCAATTATTAGTCACAATAATTAAAGTGAGCGCGGCTCCGATACCTCTCTTGGGTTTCGTAGAGTCCGACTCTACGCGGAAGGGAAACCCACCCAAGACCCGCACACTAATTAAAGTGACTAAGCATGTAATCACTAATTAAACAACAGTTAAGAGAGAGAAGGAAAAGACATTCTTACCCTTGACGCGTGCATTGCTCGAATCCCGAGCTCTTACTTCAAAACTCGAACCCCACCAATGCGAAGGTCTTTAACGGCTCTTAACCACGAACCCGACCCGAATGGTCCAAGTCCCGAAGGTTAGTCGGGACCCGACAATAAAAACTAGAGTTTTACGAACTTAAGGTTTTCTCACTTTTCTAAGGAGATGTCTTTTTAGTTCCACTCAAGTGTTCTTCCCAAATCCCAAAACCTTAGTATTTATAGGGAAATGAACCTTGAATTACCACTCACAATCAATGTGGGAGATTTGCAATTTTCCCATTTTATTTTATTTAAAACAAAAATAAAATTGCAATTCAATCAATAAGTTACAAGTGGCACAAGGAGGATGAGAGATTAGGTGAAGACCTTTACCAAGGGGGGGACCATAGCCTTTCTCCCTAAGGCAAAACTCACACCCCTTGGTCCCCACTAGCAAACCAGCTCTCACCATCCAAGTGGCTGGCTGGTAGCCTACCTTGGATGCCAAGGCTGCCAGCTGGCTCCTAGCACCAACGCTGGGCAGCCTGTTCAGCCAGCTAGCACCCCACACGCACAACCATCTCGCATGCGCAGCCAGCTAGTGCATGCGTGCTGCTAGCGAGCAACACATGCTGGGCGCTGCTGCTAGGCGAGGCATGGCAAGCTGCTTGCTAGGCGCTGTTGTGCGAAGAACACGCACTACATGCACAACTTAGCATGTTGCTGGCTAGTGCGTGGTGATGTACGATGCTATGCGAGGCACACGCATATACACATCCACAGCCCAGCATGCTGCTGGCTGGTGCGTGGTGCTGTCCGATGTTGAGCGAGGCTGCCAGCGCCTAGCATGCTAGAAAGGCCTAGCCTTGCAATGGCTGGGTGCATGGCATGCTAGCACACACGCAAGGCTGCGATGCTTGCGGTAACTAGCTAGCATGCATGGGCCTAGAACGCCTATCATGCTAGCTTGCGACTAGCATTGCGATGCACATGCTAGCTCGAGATAGCCTAGCCCTTGCATGGCTAGGCCAATGCGAAGCTACGACCTAACTCGAATTTGTAACTTGATTGATTTTGTGTCTCGTCGAATTCTAAATTCGACTCAACTTGCGACGCTCGGTCTCGACACTCTAAGCTCGATATCCGACGTATTTGTTCGTAAAACTCTGACGACTCATCAAATCCTTCGAATTGACTCGTCGTCTCGGATTGGTTGTTCGATTGGGTTCGACCTGAAGGGTTCAGTCAAGATTAAGCTGTAATATTAATTGTACATTAATATTACTTATCAAAAGCGGCCTCCACCTAGGCATTCCGATCACTTGACATTACTGAAGAATTAGCTATCTAATAATTCTGAACCCTCTATCGGAATAAAACACTTGTTGGAAGGACACCATTCCTTTCAGAAAGCTCTAATAGCGGGACCTATTTTCTTTGACAAGAAAACTTAGATTTTAAAAGAGTGGGAACTAGGAATTAATCTCAAAGCGGAAGACATTCATGAGGTTCCTATTTGGGTACGCTTGCCTGGACTTGATTTGAAATTATGGAGTCAATCCTTATTGAAGAAGATAGTTGGGATTCTTGGTAAGCCTGTCAAAATAGATAGGATAACAGCTACTAAGGAGATGATTGGTTATGCTCGTGTGATGATAGAGGTGAATGTGAAGGATAAATTCTTGGATGAAATTGTTGTAGGGTTTCGTAGTGACCCGACACTACGCGGAAAGAAACCCACCAAGACCCGCCCCTTAATTAAAGCAATAAAACAAGCATAATTAACTTAATCAAACAAGATTAAGGACAAGAATTATACCTTTGACGCGTGCTTCGCTCCCAATGAGCTCTTACTTCAAAATCCCGAAAAGACGAGATCTCCGACGGATCGTACCCTCGACCCGACCCGAGCGTCCTAAGTCTTGAAGGTTAGTAAAGACCCGGACAAAATAACTATGAGTTTTAAGAATCAAAGGTTTACTCTTTTCTAGAGTTGCCTTTTTAATTCCACTCAAGGTTGTCTCAAATCCCAATACCAAGCTTGGTATTTATAGGGAAATGATCCCTTGATTTCTAATCTCCCATCAATGTGGGAGAGTTGGTAAAATGATAATTTTTATTCCAAAATTAAATAATTAATCAACTCAATCACAAATCGACACATGGCACAAATATAGAGAAAGCCAAGTGAGGACCAAGGCTTGGGGGGACCATTGCCTTGATCCCCAAGGCCATGTATTGGTCCATAAACACCATACCCAAAACCGGGTCAAGGTGTGCTAGCTGGCTTCCAGCTAGCGTGCCAGCAGGGGCTGCCAGCTAGCGTGCCTTGCTGCCCACCACCCAGCCAGCCAGCCAATGCACGCTGCTGCTGGGTTGTGCTGGTGCTACGTGCTGGCGCTGGGCGCTGCTAGCACCTAGTGCTGGCATTAGCCCCAGCAGCCCACGCACTCACTCTTCGCGCCTCACTCCTAGCACAGCCAGCATGCGTGCTGCTAGCGAGCCACGCATACTGGCCACACTGTCCCCCGCACCATTCGCATACCCCATCGCACACACGCACTAGCACGATGCCTACACTAGCACTAGCCAGTGCCTAGCACTGCTTGTGCTTGATGCGAGGCATGTGCGCACGTACACGCACTCGCATGCATGGCGCTGCAGCCTAGCACCCAGCCAGGCGTTGCACGCACACGCACACGCACCAGCCATGCGCCACGCACCACGGACTTCCAGCCCACACGCATCACATGCGAGGCTGCTTTGTGCGAGGCTTGTGTGCGAGGCTGTGAGTGCCAGGCCCTAGCATCGAGCTGGCGCGCAGCCCCTCGCATGTGCTGCGATGCTTAGCGCTTCCAAGCGAAGGCTAGCACTCAAGCACACGCACATGGCGCGCCATTGCCAGGCAGCCAGCCACGCCAGCACCTGGTGCTGGCGATGGTGCTGCCAGGCCAGGCACGCACGCACGCAGCACCCACTTCTTGCGATGGTGCGCCTGGTGATGCCATGGCCTGCAATAGGTGCCATATGCACCCAAGCACCACGCTAGCATGCTTGCTAGCTGCTATGGGCTGCCTGGTGCCTGTGTGGCCTGCGATGGCTGCCATGCGCACCTAGGCACCCATGCTAGCTTGCGATGGGCTGCTAGGGTGTGCCTAGACTGCGATGGTGCCTAGCACACCATGGTGCGCCTAGCACACACATGGTGCACCCAGGTTTGCGATGAGCTAGCCTAGCCTTGCTATGGCTACGCTCATGCTTGTCGATTGTGATTTTGCGACGCTCAGTATCGACGCCCTAGGCTCGATTTCCGACGTCTGTATTCGTAAAACTCTGTCGATTCATTAAATCCTTTCGGATTAATTAGACGTCTCGGATCGGAGATTCGATTGGGTTCGACCCGAAGGGTTCAGTTAAGATTAAGTTGTAATATCATTGTATTATGATATTGCTGATCGGAAGCGGCCTCCACCTAGGCATTCCGATCACTTGACCTTACTGAAGAATTACCTCTGTAATAATTCTGAACCCTCTATCGGAATAATACACTTGTTGGAAGGACACCATTCCTTTCAATCTCCCACTTGTCCTTCCGGACAAGTGTGCACATTGTGTATAGCTCATTTCCTTTGTCTCTTAATGTTTCTTCGTGAACTATAAGGTAAGATTCTTTGTCATCCTTATTACGTTCAGAAGTGTTTCTCGATCTCCGAGTTCGAGCTGTCAAAAAGCAGATGATTTCTAAAATCCATCTGAGCATGGCCATGCATTTTACAGTCTCACTCTTCGAGCGGCCTTTTAAACAACAAAACATTTTCCCTATTTTTTAGTAGGGGGACAATCCCAGTCTTGTATTGTAAGTTCTTCTTACTAAGAGGACATAGACTCCCGAGTGTTCCGTTATGATCCCCAGTTACGGCAGACGTTAGGAAACATCCAAGAGCCTAGTACTCAAACAAGAAAACTTCACAGTACTCATGGTCTGAGGAAATAAGTTCCGATAGCCATAATGAGAAATGTACTTATGACAAAATTTTAATTTTCTTAAAGTACTCTCATAGGTCTTATCCAGTACAGTTCTAAATTGTACCTGTGCAAATGATTTATGACTGTCACGTCCTCGCAGCACAAGAAACGGTGCTGTAAATCATACTACACACTAATCTATGGCGGTCATCTATCGTCCATCTGTTAGATGACCTCGATTAGGGATGCTTTTCGATTTAATATTCAATGTTTACTTAACAGGTGTTTCTTTATCCAAGACATGGTCTTGATACCCTGTTTTAAATATTTCTGTAAATCGAATGGACTCATTATTTAATTCTAAACCACAATTAAATAGTAATGGAGTGAATGATAATTTTGCACAAAAATTAATTACTCCATTAATGAATGGTTTTAGTACAGTGTCTTACATTAAATCAACCCTGTTTAATTAAAACACTTGTACAGGGAATATCAAAGCCAGTCTCCAACATGCTTGATTCCCATTGCCTCAACGTGTTTGTTGTGTTTCACTTGAGGCAGAGGTTTAGTCAAAGGATCGGCCACATTATCGTCCGTGCCGATCTTACAAATTCTGATTTCACCTTCGGATTTCCATTCCCTTATCAGGTGAAATCACCTTTGCACGTGTTTGACCTTCTGGTGTTCTCTCGGCTCCCTGACCTGAGCGATAGCTCCACTATTATCACAATAGAGGTCTATCGGTCCCTTGATTGAGGGTACAACACCAAGTTCACTGATGAACTTGCGGATCCAAACAGCTTCCTTGGCTGCTTCCGAAGCGGCCAAGTACTCGGCTTCAGTTGTAGAGTCTGCAGTGGTGCTATGCTTGGCACTCTTCCAGCTGAACGCTCCTCCTTTCAGACAGAATATATACCCTGACTGTGACTTAAAGTCGTCTCTGTCAGTCTGGAAGCTAGCGTCGGTGTAACCTTCAACAACCAGTTCTTTGTGGCCTCCATAAACCAAGAATTTATCCTTGTTCCTTTTCAGGTACTTAAGGATATTCTTGGCTGCAGTCCAATGCGCCTCTCCTGGGTTCGATTGGTACCGACTTGTTGCACTCAGGGCATACGATACATCCGGCCTTGTACATATCATGGCATACATGATCGATCCGATTAGCGAAGCATACGAGATCTGTTTCTTTCTTTCTCGCTCAACATGTGTCTTTGGACACTGTTTCTTGCTGAGAATTATGCCATGGGTCATGGGTAAATGCCCTCTTTTGGCATTTTCCATGTTGAATCGAGCCAGTACCTTATCAACGTAAGTACTCTGGCTTACCAATCATCCTCTTAGATCTATCCCTGTAGATCTTGATGCCCAATATGTACTGTGCCTCTCCTAAGTCCTTCATTGAAAAGCATTTTCCCAACTAGCCCTTTACGGACTCCAACAATTTTGTGCTGTTTCCAATGAGCAGTATGTCATCTACATACAGGACTAGGAATGCAATATCACACCCACTGACCTTCTTGTATACACAAGACTCATCTGGATTCTTGATAAAACCAAACTTGCTGATGGCTTCATCAAATCGCAGATTCCAACTCCTGCTGGCTTGCTTCAGTCCATAAATGGACTTCTTCAGCTTGCAAACCTTTCCAGCGTTGCCTGGATCGACAAAACCCTCTGGCTGTGTCATATACACAGTTTCTTCCAAAATCCCATTAAGGAAGGCGGTTTTGACATCCATTTGCCATATTTCGTAATCGTAATATGCAGCAATCGCTAGGATAATCCGGACGGACTTTAGCATTGCAACTGGTGAAAAAGTTTCATCATAGTCAATCCCGTGGACTTGTCTATAACCTTTTGCCACCAGTCTAGCTTTGTATACCGATACATTTCCATCTTTGTCTGTCTTCACTTTGAAGATCCATTTGCAACCAATGGGTGTATAACCCTCGGGCAAATTCACCAAGTCCCAGACTTGATTTTCAGACATGGAGTCCATCTCGGATTTCATGGCCACTTGCCATTTTGCAGAGTCGGGGCTCGTCATAGCTTGCTTGTATGTCGCCGGCTCATCACCATCCATAACTAGGATGTCCTGATCATCAGTTAAGACAATACCGAGGTATCTGTCTGGTTGAGATCTTTGTCGTTGCGACCTACGTAAGGTAATCGGTTGAGAATTTACATTGTCTGTTTGACTCTGACCAATCTTCTTAGATGCTTCCAAAGTATCTAGATTGTCAGTTTTGTCAGGTTGACATTGTTGCTCGTCCTCTCGAACTTTGTCGAGTTCGATTTTCCTCCCACTTGTCATTTTGGAAAGGTGATCCTTCTCCTAAAAGACACCATCACGAGCAACAAACACTTTGTTCTCGGATTTATTGTAGAAGTAATACCCTTTGGTTTCTTTTGGATATCCCACAAAGAAACACTTATCCGATTTGGGGTGAAGTTTGTCCGAAATTAATCGCTTGACATATGCTTCGCATCCCCAAATCTTGAGAAAAGACAACCTAGGAGGTTTCTTAGTCCATAATTCATATGGAGTCTTTTCAACAGCTTTTGACGGAGCTCTATTCAGTGTTAGTGCTGCTGTTTGTAGCGCATGTCCCCAGAATGAGATAGGGAGTTCACTAAGACCCATCATTGACCGAACCATGTCTAACAAGGTTCGATTCCTCCGTTCGGATACTCCATTCCACTGAGGAGTTCCGGGAGGTGTCAACTCTGAAAGAATACCATTTTCTTTCAAGTGATCGTCGAATTCATGGCTCAAATATCCGCCACCTCGATCTGATCGAAGCGCTTTCATTTTCTTGCCAAGTTGATTTTCAACTTCTTTCTGGAATTCTTTGAATTTATCTAAGGATTCAGATTTATTCGACATTAAGTAGATATAGCCATATCTACTATAATCGTCGGTGAAGGTAATGAAATATCGGTAACCTTGCCTTGCGGGTGTGCTCATAGGTCCACATACATCCGTGTGTATTAGACCTAATAAGTCACTTGCCCTTTCTCCCAACTTGGAGAATGGCTGTTTGATCATCTTGCCTAATAAGCATCCTTCGCAATTTTCAAATGACTTTAAGTCAAATGAGTCAAGAACACCTTCTTGAAGAAGTTTCTTGATGCGTTTGATGTTAATGTGGCCAAGACGACAATGCCACAAGTAGGTGTGATTCGACTCGATGGTCTTAGCTTAGTGGTATCAACTTTTGTCATATGTAAAACATGCAATTTAATTGAACATGAATTTGTAAGACAAACTTGAAACAACTATTGTCAAAAAGTCTTACATTTGAAATTCCTAGGTGTCCAACACCATGGATCATAGTATGTTCAAAGCAAGATAAACTAGAAATAGTTTAATTACATGTCATAGACAAAATAGTGCATGCAAGCACGAGCGAAAAACCATCTTCGTCGTCTTTTTCCCATGCACCAACACTTGATAAGCTTCTCACTTGGTTCCTGAAAAGGCAACATTAAGTGAGTCATACTTGGTATCCGATACCTTATGATAAGCTTAATCCACAAGTGTTAAGGAAGATACCTGAGGTGGATGCTCCATCCGTCTCATCCTCCTCCCGAAAGAGCTTGCATTCTCTCTTGAAGTGGCCTTGCCCGCCACAGTAGAAGCAACGCATCTTAGCCTTAACCTTGAGATCCCTCCTTCTTGATGGTCTTCTGGTTGCCCCAAACGAGTTGGCCCGGTGCAGAAGCTCCACCACATTCTTTAAGGAATGTGTCTCCTTTGAATTAGAAATATATGCCTTTAATGCATCATATCCTGAGTGGAGTGAAGTGAGCAAAATGTGACCAGCCATTCCATCTTCTAGTGGAATTCCGAGGAGTTCCATGTGCTTGAAGAGCCTAGTCATTCTTTCCACATGGGGTCGGAGGGGCATACCCGGTCTCAACTTAGTGTTGCAGATCGTAGACCAAAGATGGTACCTCTCTTTCGCAAGACAACCTTGATCCGACGGCTTTACATTCTTGTCCATAAGTAACCTAGTCACTTCAAACAAGAGTCCATCATTGTTGTCGTTGAAACTCTTAGAGAATCTCACACCGACAACATCCCTTAGTCCTCTAAGGAACAAGTCTGGGAAAGAGAATGGAAGTTTTTCTTTCCATTCTTCCGGGATGGAGTTAGCCATGAGGTGTGACACTAATTTGTAGTCATTCGACCATGCACAATAAGTTTCGTCACTCAAAAGGGTCTTGGAACAGAGAGTTGGGAGGGAAGAATCCAGAACATATTCCTTGGAACAACTCCGGAGAGTTTCCCTGAGTTCTTCTTCCCATTCATCAAGGTTTGTTAAGTTAAGCTTGATAGCTAACTTATCGGGGAGTTCCGGGCACATTTGGTTGTTGTTTGAGTTACTTGCAGACATGATTTCTACAATTGAAAGAATTTGAAGTGAAAAACCATTCATACATCAATAAGTTGAAATTTAAAGCGTTCATGCACTTATTCACACTTATTGAACATTTTATCCACGCATTTTAAGATTGTCCCTTATGGGCGAGAATAAAATGATTCCGAGATCCCAAAGATCAAGAAATAGTTAAGCATGCTTTGGCTTGTCTTAACCATTAAATATCTTAAGATAAGCAACCCAATTTCTAATAGCTCCAAGCTACGCTCGGTTTGATAAAATGTCGCATCTAATGCATTCCTGGACATTTTATTTCTTTTGCCACGACATCTAAGGACTCCTTACTGATATCGTTGAGCTTAACCAAGACAACTTGTATACCTAGTATACCTTACGTTCCTAGGGAAGTAGTAATGCCTCGCTTTGGCGTAATCCATCACATACGCGCATTAGTTTGGTAAGTGTTGCTCTTGGAACGGCAAATTTTAGCTCAATATTCTTAAGGGACCTAGGGTTTCTATGTTGGTTGATTTAAGTGAACTTAACTAATCATCGCAACATCATAGAAAACCTAGACATGCATCTAGCAATCATATATATATATATATATATATATATATATATATATATATATATATATATATATATATATATATATATATAAGGCATAAAAATAGATGCATTTGGCAACTAGCATGACCCCTTGAAATCTTCAATTTCCATGGGTCTTCATCTTGGCTCGTCTTCGTCGAAACGCCGTCTTGAGACTTCTCGGCCAAAATGAAATAAAAGAAGCTAGCTAGAACGACTAAGATTAATCTAAATAGTACAAAAATACTTAACGGTTCGCAGACCATATTTAGATTTACAAAAATACATAACGGAACGCAGTCCGTATTTTCTATCCTAGTCGGGCCCCACTAATTGCCATTTTTCAAACAACCTGTTTTGAAAGCAATCTTTCATTCACCCGTTCACTATTTGTGAACGACCCATGCAATTTTACGAAATACACAATTAAACACGCAAAACTAGTAACTAACTTAGGTCGTTAATCCAATTAACGCGCCTAATCAAAACTAGTCAAAGTGGTTTAATCCATTATTTCTAAACGCAAAATGCTAACGCATTTAATTAAGCTCCCACTAAATTCCGCATTCGTACTTAATTAATCCGATTAATTAAGTCGGCACAACCCACAATTTGTCAAAATTTTGCAAAATCAAAATCGAGGTTTTTAGGCTCGTTAAAATAATTAATTAAAATTATTAATACGGGAATAATCGCAAAATCATAGCTCAACGTTAAGCAAAATCACCAAACAAAGCCCTTGGTGGGTGCGCACCATGGCTGTTAGGCAGCCCATGGCATGGCGCCATGGTGCGTGGTTGAGGCCTGCTGTGCCTAGCAAGCAGCGCCTCAAGCCCCAGCTGCCAGGCAGCATGCTTCGAATGCTTGCTAGCACGCTGGTGCCTGCGAGCATCTGGCCTGCTGGGCAGGCGCATCATGATGCTCGTGGTGCGGTGACTGATGCTTGCTGCCCTGCTGCCCAGCAGCTTGCTTCGCAAACCAGCCCAGCCACCCCACGCACCCTTGTCATGCATCCCAGCCACACACACAGCGCATAGCAGCATCAAGCCTTGCCCTTGTGCGCACCATAGGCAGCCACATGTGGGCTGCTAGGCAGCCCGGCTAGCCTTGGTGGCACTTGGGTGTGTTGCCTTGATTTGCGTGCCATGACTCGGGATTTTAATCCCGATTTGCGTGTGACATGAATTAATTCCAAATTATATTTTAGAATTAATTTTAGGGAAAATAAAATAAAACAACCATTAAGTCTAACTTAAACAAATTTCATTTTAATTGGTGCACACGCCTAAATTTATCCATAATTTCAATTTTGAACAAAATTAGGTCAAACATTATGCTTAAAATAAAATGAGCTATGTCCAAAATTAATCTTGCCAACAAGCAAATTAATCATGGATTTGACAAAAGGGGTTTGGAAAAATAAACTAATCATCCAATGATAAAAATTTTCCAACTTGCATACTTGTGTAAAATACCATGATTACATCTTCCAATATGAAGATTAATCAAATTTTACTCACAAGTAATTGAACTTAATGGATTTTAATCAACCAAAATATGAAAAAATCCAAACTTTGTTCAACATGGAATTTAGGGTTAGGGTTCCAATCATTTAAACACTTAAAGATTAGAACTTTAACAATACTTGGGAACTTAAAATACAAAATCACAACAAGTTTTCACATCTTATTGCAATTTATTTGCAAAAATGTGAAAAACAAGTTCATGTGATTACTTGGTATATCAACTTAAGCACTAATAAACACTCCATTATTATGCCCAATGATATTTTAAAACCAGTAGATTAGTGATCCAAATGTGCATTTAATCTAACCTTCTAATGCTTGCATTAATCAAGGCTTAAAAAGAATTAAAACTTTCGTTGAAAAACAAAAAACCCCAGGAAAATTGGATTTCTGGTACGAATTTGGCTTCTGGACAACCCTAAAAGGACTGAAACAGTTCGAGAATATCGATTCCACCCAAAAATCACTATTTTTGAGCCAAAATCTGGGTTCGACAGCCAAATCGATAATAAAATCGAGTTTTAAAAATTAATTAAAACGAGCATCTAATCTAATTAGATGAACATGAACCAGAAAAATAAATTCTTTAAAACACCTTAATTAAACAATAATTGCAAAAATTAAAAGGAGCGTGGCTCCGATACCGCTGTAGGGTTTCGTAGTGACCCACCAAGACCCGCCCCTTAATTAAAGCAATTAAACAAGCATAATTAAGTTAATCAAACAAGATTAAGGACAAGAATTATACCTTTGACGCGTGCTTCGCTCCCAATGAGCTCTTACTTCAAAATCCCGAAAAGACGAGATCTTCAACGGATCGTACCCTCGACCTGACCCGAGCGTCTTAAGTCTTGAAGGTTAGTCAAGACCCGGACAAAATAACTATGAGTTTTACGAATCAAAGGTTTACTCTTTTCTAGAGTTGCCTTTTAAATTCCACTGAACGTTGTCTCAAATCCCAATACCAAGCTTGGTATTTATAGGGAAATGATCCCTTGATTTCCAATCTCCCATCAATGTGGGAGAGTTGGTAAAATGATAATTATTTAATTCCAAAATTAAATAATTAATCAACTCAATCACAAATCGACACATGGCACAAATATAGAGAAAGCCAAGTGAGGACCAAGGCTTGGGGGGACCATTGCCTTGATCCCCAAGGCCATGTATTGGTAACCACACACCATGCCCAAAACCGGGTCAAGGTGTGCTAGCTAGCTGCCAGCTAGCGTGCCAGCAGGGGCTGCCAGCTAGCGTGCCTTGCTGCCCAGCACCCAGCCAGCCAGCCAGTGCACGCTGCTGCTGGGCTGTGCTGGTGCTACGTGCTGGCGCTGGGCGCTGCTAGCACCTAGTGCTTCCATTAGCCCCAGCAGCCCACACACTCACTCTTCGCGCCTCACTCGTAGCACAACCAGCATGCGTGCTGCTAGCGAGCCACGCATGCTGGCCACACTGTCCCCCGCACCATTCGCATACCCCATCGCACACACGCACTAGCACGATGCCTACGCTAGCACTAGCCAGTGCCTAGCACTGCTTGTGCTTGATGCGAGGCAATTGCGCACGTACACGCACTCGCATACGTGGCGCTGCTGCCTAGCACCCAGCCAGGCGTTGCACGCACACGCACCAGCCATGCGCCACGCACCACGCACTGCCAGCCCACACGCATCACATGCGAGGCTGCTTTGTGCGAGGCTAGTGTGCGAGGCTGCGAGTGCCAGGCCCTAGCATCGAGCTGGCGCGCAGCCCCTCGCATGTGCTGCGATGCTTAGTGCTGCCATGCGAAGGCTAGCACTCAAGCATACGCACATGGCGCGCCATTGCCAGGCAGCCAGCCACGCCAGCACCTGATGCTTGCGATGGTGCTGCCAGGCCAGGCAGGCACGCACGCAGCACCCAGTGCTTGCGATGGTGCGCCTGGTGATGCCATGGCTTGCGATAGGCGCCATATGCACCCAGGCACCACGCTAGCATGCTTGCTAGCTGCTATGGGCTGTCTGGTGCCTGTGTAGCCTACGATGGCTGCCATGCGCACCTAGGCACCCATGCTAGCTTGCGATGGGCTGCTAGCGTGCGCCTAGGCTGCGATGGTGCCTAGGCTGCGATGGTTCCTAGCACACCATGGTGCGCCTAGCACACACATGGTGCACCCAGGTTTGCGATGAGCTAGCCTAGCCTAGCTATGGCTACGGTCATGCTTGTCGATTGTGATTTTGCGACGCTCGGTATCGACGCCCTAGGCTCGATTTCCGACGTCTGTATTCGTAAAACTCTGTCGACTCATTAAATCCTTTCGGATTAATTCGACGTCTCGGATCGGAGATTCGATTGGGTTTGACCCGAAGGGTTCAGTTAAGATTAAGCTGTAATATCAATTGTATCCTGATATTACTGATCGGAAGCAACCTCCACCTGGGCATTCCGATCACTTGACCTTACTGAAGAATTACCTCTGTAATAATTCTGAACCCTCTATCGGAATAATACACTTGTTGGAAGGACACCATTCCTTTCAATTGTCACCTGGATGAATTGGGAAATCGAATAAATCAGAGAGTTGTGTATGAGTGGAAGCCTGTTCGTTGTTCTATGTGTTCAGGGATGGGTCACAATCATGATCAATGCCCAAATCATAGAATCAAAGGGAAGTAGGGGACGAAAAAAGTTAAGGTTGTAAAACCTACTGTCAGGCAGGAATGAAGACTAATCCAGAAATAGTACAATGATAGAAGTCAAGTTCCTGTTCCCAGTGTCAGTGTAGGGAACATATTTTCTAACTTGCAATCAGGAATGGAGGAGGGTGAGATTGAGGTGCTAGAGTAGGAAAAAATTACACCTCATGGTAAGTTTGAAACTGATTTGGCAGTAGTTTGGAGTGGTAGGGTGATGTATGGAGGGATGAATGGTGGGGGTTGGTCTTATTCTGATAATAGATAAGATTGGTTTTTGGAATGTAAGGGGGCTAAATAAACCCAGCAAAATGTGTAAAGTCCTATGGTTCATGAAGCATCACAATATGGATTTGTTTAGTCTCTTAGAAACAAAGGTGAAGGCTAGGAGGTTTGGTAAGGTGTTTGGTAATTTTGGTAAGGAATGGTCCATTATGACTAACTATGCTGCTCATGATTCTGGAAGGGTGTAGGTTGCTTGGTTGCCTACTGTTTTCTCTATTAGTAGATGTCCGGTTGATGTGCAGTATGTGCATGTTCATGTGATTCATAGGGCTACTCTGAAATAATTTTTGGTAACGATGGTGTATGGTCTTAATACTGCTAGTGGAAAAGAGAGATTGTGGAACCAAATTTCTATTTTAGCTGATTCAATTACTGAGTCTTGGCTGATTGCTGGAGACTTTAATAACATTCTAAATCTTGAAGACAAGATGGGATCTCCTTTTACTTTTGATGAGGTTGAGAATTTTAGAAGCTGTTTGAGAAGGAATGATTTGGTTGATTTTAACAGTGGTGGAATGTTCTTCACCTGGAACGATAAACAGGAGGGGAGAAATAAATTTTGTTCTAAAATTGATCGAGTGATAGTTAATAGACCTTGGCTTGATACTTATCCTCATTTCAGTGCTGAGTTTCTTCCTGAGGGTTCATAGTGATCCTGCAACTGAGGAATTATTAAAGCAAGAATATGAGGCTAGAGCTGACTATAATAAGGCTCATCAGGCTAGATTTCTATTTCTTAAACAGAATGCTAAAGTTCACTAGATGAAGGAGGGTGATTTGAACTCTAGTTATTTTCAATCCTGTATCAGAAATAAGAGAGTAATGAATAGGATATGTAGTATTCAAAATCAAGATGGGGAGCTAATCAGTGATCCTGGTTTGATTGCTGAGACTTTCATATCTTATTATTAGAATTTGCTGGGTAGTAGTGATGGTTAAGTTATGGATATCCATGATAGTGTGATTCAGGCTGGTAGAGTTTTGACTGATCATCAGAAGACTGCTGTTTGTAGACCTTTTACTAAGAATGACGTGAGGAATGCTTTATGGGACATTGATGAGAATAAGTCTCCTGGGCCTGATGGGTTTACTAGTAGATATTTCAAGTATGCTTGGGAGATAGTGAAGACTGATGTTAATCATGGTGCTGGATTTTTTTGATTAGGGTAAGCTTTTGAAACAACTTAATACTATTTCTATTACTCTGATTCCTAAGATTACTAATGCTACTGTTGTTACTCAATATCATCCCATAGCATGTTGTAATGTGTTATACAAGGTTATTTCAAAGATGATCTGTACAAGACTTAAAGAAATCCTTCCTGATATTGTTAGTGAGGAGCAAGATGCTTTTGTCTCTTGAAGGGCTATCACTGATAACATTATGATTTGTCAAGATCTTCTTACAGACTATAAAAATAAAAGGAAGGCTCCTAGGTGTACAATCAAGGTGGATATTAGGAAGGCCTATGACTCAACAAAATGGCTATTTATAGAGAGAATGCTGCATGCTATCGCGTTTCCTTCTTGGTTTGTGGGATGGATTTTGACTTGTGTTTCTTCACCTTCTTATTCTCTCATGATAAATGGCGGTAGCCATGGTTTCTTCAAGGGAGAAAAAGGGATCAGACAGGGGGACCCTCTCTCTCCTCTCCTGTTTGTAATATGTATAGAGTATTTGACAAGGCCTTAGAAAAAAATTGGACATAAACGAGGCTTCAGATTTCATAACAGATGCAACCTTTTACAGTTAAATCACTTGAAATTTGCTGATGATTTAATGTTGTTTGCTCATGGCAATAAGGTTATTGTTGTTCTACTTGTGAGGGCTCTAAAAACTTTTAAGCTGGTTTCTGGTTTATAGGCAAATGAGGATAAGACAACCATTTATTTTGGCAATGTACATGATGATATAAAGCAGGAGATCCTATCTATTTTTAGGTTTATTGAAGGTGATTTTCCTTTCAGGTACCTTGGAATTCCCTTAAATTCCAAATACCTTAAAGCTAGTGATTTTGATGTTCTTATTGATAAAATGATGGCTAGTATTACATGTTGGTATAGTAGACACTTGTCTTATGCTGGTAGAGTAGTGCTCATCAACTCAGTCCTGGTCATGTTCTATTCTTTTTGGGCTCAATGTGTTCTGTTGCCTAAATGTGTTATTGACAGAATGAATCAGCTGTGTAGGGCTTATCTTTGGGATGGGAACATTTCTCTTTCCAAAGCCCCTCCTATTACTTAGGAATGGGTTTGTAAGCCTAGAAATGTAGGAGGAATGGGTATTAGGAACTATATTGCTTGGAATAAAGCAGCCCCGGGTAAATGTGTTTGGAAATTTGCTTGTAAGAAAGATTCTTTGTGGGTTAAGTGGGTGCACTCAGTCTATCTTAAACATAAGGACTGGTGGCAATATACTCCTAGCAAGGGGTATGGGTGGGCTTACAAAAGGATTTGTAATGTTAAAGAGGATTTAAAGGCTGGGTTTGTTAGCAATAAATGGGTGGATGCCTCCTTTTATATTGCTGATGTTTACAGATGGATTATCTGGGACATGCCTAAGGTCAGCTGGACTAACTGGATTTAGAATATGTTCAATATTCCTAAACACACATTTATAGCTTGGCTTGCTGCCCATGACAGACTCAGATTAAGAGTAAAACTGTACAAGATTGGTGTAAGTGATGATGATAAATTCTTACTGTGCGGAACAGCTCCTGAATCTCTGCAGCATCTGTTTTTTTACTGTTGTTACAGTCAAGCCTAGCTCAAAATTCTTTGCCCTTGGATTGGTATTAAGTGCAAGAAGTTTACAATAGATACAGCTTGGAAACAATGGAAGAGACACTTTACTGACTCAGTTAAGTAGAAGATCAGCCTTGCTATTCTCACTACCCTTGTTTACCATGTCTAGTTGGCCAGAAATCATGTCTTCTGGCATAAGGCTGTTATTCGACCTGTGAAGATTTGCAAAGCAGTCTGTATTGAGGTACTGGAAAGGTGTGAACAACTCATCAATAGAAAATGGACTAGAAATCAGATTAAATGACTGATTAGTCATAGAAATAGCTTACCTTGTAATTAGTTTTCTGGTTTTGATTAGTTGTTTGTTTTTTTTTTAGTGTTTGTAATTAGCTGTTGTGAAGTTTGGGGGTTTGTGTGGCCATTATGGTCGTTGCAGTTTGGTGTATTTGAGGATGTTATCATCCTTTTTAATTTTTTGGTATTAATAATCTTTCTTACCGGGAAGGAAAAAGAATAGAAAGAATCATTTAAAAGTCTGTACTATTCCGGGCTGGTGGCTGATTTGCTGGCTGCTGTGCTGCTGTGTTTTCAGCTGGTGGTGTTTGTTTCATATATGTTTAGGCTGTTTGGGCGCTTGGTTAAGCTTCTGTCTACTGTCTGCTGATCCTCTATGATGTTGTGTTGTTTGCGTGATTGGACGCCCGTTTGTCAGGTTATTTTAATCTATTGTAGGATGGTGTTGCTGTTGTTGTTTGCATGGTCCAGGTCTGGTGGGTTTGCTAGGCTGCTACGTTTCTCTTGCTGTAGTTTTGCTGTAGTGTCTCTATGCTACTATATTGATGAGTTGTTGTTTATTCTATGCTATTGTTGCACTGTTGTGCTGCTGTTCTGCTGGACAGTTTAGCTCGCGTTGTTTTCTGCCTGGTGCTGGCTGCCTAGCTATCATGATGGGCTGTCTTGCTGTGGGATTTTTGTTGCTTTGTTGCTATTTTTAGGAAGCTGCTTGCATGTTTTGTATTGTATTTTTTCGTTGCTTGTAGCTTTCTTGTTTTTTTTGCTTTTCCCCAATCTGTTTTAGGAACCCTTCCTAGGAGGTGGCCTTTTACAGATCGGGGATGTTTTGGGGTGTGTATTGCCTTAGGGCGTGTGTAGTTTGGGGGTTACAACTTCGCCTTTTTTGTATGTTGTAACATTTTTCCTTTGGTAATAAAATTGCTTACTTACGAAAAAAAAAGTTATCTTGAAAAGAAGGGATCAAAACGAGCGTTCTGTTCTCTTGGTTCCATGTCACCGTACCTCGAGTTTCGGAAAAAGCAAAAAGAAAATAATGAAGCGTTTGTAGCAAGTAATCAGTCTTTGAATTATTCTCTTACAAGAAACGCAAGGATTTGTGGCGCTGCATTTAATGAGAATGACAATGATGACGCGGATGCACTAAGTGAGAATGATGAAGCGGATGCACTAAATGAGAATGATGATGATGTTGGTAATGAATATGAGGGTGATCAAGAATTAGAAGATGAAGTTCTATCTCAGTATGGAAGGGAAAGAATGCAAGGTATTGTTTTTCTCTTATTTCCTCCCCAGCTACCTCTTCTTTTCCTCACTATCTCTGGGTGCTATCCTCAATGGGGATTCTGACCTTGTATGGGTATGCCCATATATTGTCCTTTATGGATTATTTTTATCCACTTTGAATTTTCTCCTTCTTGTTCAGTCCCTTAGTTGTTTTTCTTTTCTTTTCTCATCCGTTATGTGTATTTTTAGGACTTATAATTTATCTTCTGTTGCCTTGGGTATGATTTCTATGATGATCACCACTAGATTTATTTCATGGGAAAAACGTCACATAGGAGACACCAATCACTGTCCTGTTTGTGAGAGTGAGGATGAGTCTATTATGCATACGGTATTCTGATGCAAACATGCTAGAGCAATATGGAATCACAGTGATATGAAGGATTTATTTGCTGCTGCCCTTGTCATTCTTTTGCTGATAGGCTGTGCAAAATACAGGTAAAATAAATAAAAGATCGTCTTCGAGTCTTTGCTTCTCTATGTTGGGCTGCTTGGCATTGCAGGAACTCACACTTATTCAACAACGAGACTAATATTGATGTTGTGCGTGTGGGAAGTGGGTTTGAGGCTAATGCTAGAGCAATCAAGTTTGGGGCTGTCTTTAGAGGTTTTGAGGGGCAATTACTTGCGGCTGTTGTGAGACATATGGATGTGAGATGGAAATCGGAGTTGGTAGAGGCTGGTGCAGCGCGTTTTGGGGTGGAATTAGCTCGCAGATTGGCGTTTGTCCTGTGAAATTTTGTTTGCTTATTTTTGGTTGCTTTGGTTTTACTACATTGTACCCAACCATTTTGATTACCTCTTTCAATGGCAGAGATGCTCTCTGTTCTGTATATTAGAACATATTGTTGTGACTTTGCTTAGGGGATGGTTTTTTTTTTTATTTCTGTTTCCTTGTGCATTTATGTGTCCAAGAACCTCCTCATTCAGTTTGCATTTTCGTTACTATAGTATTTAGTTGATGTATTGCCAACCTCTATCTTGTAACATGTTTCTTACAAATGTATACATAGACATAGAACCTGAAAAAGCTCCTAATAGAAAAAGGCATCGAGGTCCAACAATGCTACCCAAGTTTCATGCACGAATAAGAGACGAGCGTGAAGTTATTGTTTTAAAATCACTGGGCCAACCAGTTGGACCTACACGGGAAATTGTTCAGGAGTTCAAGCAATTCTTGGTACTGTGACAAGGGATTCTGAACTTGCACCACTAAATTATATTAACTTTCCAAGTCTACCCACACTTGAAAAAATGTGGGAGTATATCCAAGTACGTAGTAATATAAATCTTTAGTTTTAATTTGTAGGATTTCATTTTCTACATAATTAATTCCTTGTTAATACTTGGACCTCCATATGCAACATGCTACATAATAATGTTTTATTTTCATGATTTGTTTAGGAAAAGTATATGGTTCCTGAAGCTGGAAGAGAATGGGTGATGCAAGCTATCAATGGAAGCTAGAAAGATCATAAATGCTTTACTACTATGCATATCCCACTCATGCTTTAAGATGGTTTCATAAGCCAGACACAATTTCAGAACCTCAATTTAGAGAGCTTTTGCAATATTGTCATTCTAAAGAGGCTGAGGTATTATGTATATGGTTTTGAACTATTTTTGTGTAATATTGACGTAGTCTCATAACCGAAATAGCCTCTTTCAGTTTACTGTTTTTACGATCGCCTTTGTTTTCAGGAGCTTTTTTAATATAATCATGTTTGTGCTACTATTTACTTTCATAGCCTGATATAGATTGTGTCTTGCTTGGGTTATGAGGCCTTTCAACTTTCTTTCTTATTGTATTGATATTAGAAAGTAGATACTTATTCGATATTTTACGTGGTTCAAATTTATAAATCTTGATTGTGTTATCACATAGGAAATCAGTAAGATTAACAAAGACAATCGCCTAGTGTTAGATGATATGCACACTATGGGCCGTAACTCTTACGCAATTTTACGCCATGAGTTGGTAAATAATTCATCTAATTTCTAGGCAATTTTATTATCTGTATAATCTTTTATTTTAACAATCATTACATGTACTACATGAGGCTTTCACCCCTGTCCTTTAATTATTTGTAATAATCACTTCAATTTTATGTATTATGTTTCCACAACAACAACAAGATCCTGATAAGCAAGAACCTTCTCAAGCAAGGGTCTATAAGGAGTTAAGAAAGAGAAATGTGGGAAGAAAATGCCTTACCAACCATGAAAAAATAGAAAAGAACATTGTGACTTAACATTTTAGATGTATGTTATATTTGTTAAGTTTTGATAAATAATAAGTAGGTGGCTTTATTTTCCTAAAACAGGCTAAAATGGATGCTTTGGAGTCTTCCCAACATGAAGATGGTAGTAACTCTAAGGACCATTACTCCGAAGTGATTCCAGATTCTAAGCGCAAAAGCCGTGTACGCCTACAAGGAAAAGCTGTAAAAAGTTAGATTTGAAGAAAAAAGATAAAAAGTCAGATTTCTTATTCCCGACTGAATTTATAGAAAGTATGTAATCTCAATTAGTACAACAACTTGTACCAAGTGTAACAACTGCAGTTTTGACTCAACTTCGGGATGCTAACCTTGCGATTAAGCTTGTT
The DNA here is from genome assembly GCF_001683475.1 of Chenopodium quinoa. Classification (NCBI taxonomy): domain Eukaryota; kingdom Viridiplantae; phylum Streptophyta; class Magnoliopsida; order Caryophyllales; family Amaranthaceae; genus Chenopodium; species Chenopodium quinoa. The sequence continues at coordinate 1,493,585 of NW_018742372.1, forward strand.
ATTCCTGATTTTGAAATTCCATCGGCTCTAAAGGATGCATCTAGTGCGCCACATCTTCTTGTTGACCAAAATGGGCAATCTTCTAAATCAAGCGCCACAATTAATCAGGTAACATAATATATTTTGAAGATATTGCATTCTTGAAAGTTTGTAAAATAAGGGAAATTGATGTGAAAGGGAGGGAGGCTATTTTTACTCGTTGTATGGATAGCTGGGTGCCCTGGTTTATTGTTTTTTAGATGTGTTTGGTGTGTGCCCTCCTTATTTGGCTTATGGTTGCTTTTGGTGTCCGCTTCTTGTTTGGTTTTAGTGTTGGATCTGATAATGGCAGATCAGCAGCTCTAGTTCAGGGTTCTACCTGCTTGCAGCCTGTTTTGTGCCTGTTGTGTTTTTGTTTGGTTTTGGGTTAGCTGCTGCCTGTATTGGCTTCAGGATGCTACTGTGTTGTGGCCTGCTTGGGGCTTACTTATAACCAGGTTTTGTCTCTGGTGTGGGTAGGACATTAAGGTTTAGATTATAATCTCCATAATATACCCATTCACTATAAATGATAATCTTATGAAAATTGAATGTTGAAGAAGCTGAACTAAATTAAACAATATAATCAGCATTATAAAAAGTAGATTATGAATGAAGTAAGATATAATAAAAAAAATTTATGAGCATACGAAGTACTACGTATGAAGCAGAAGAAAAAAATAGTGCAGCTTTGTTTACTGAGGTCACTTTGCTTCATAATTGGTAAAATTGGAAGATTGCAATTAGATGAAAAAAAGAAAATTGAAAGTAGTAGTGTGCTGATAGAATATTTAAGTGCAATTCTTTGGACATATCTTGAAGAAAATAAGGTTTTTTTTAACTTGGAAAACAGTGACAAGATATATAAACAATAAAAACAATCTCAGATCAATGTCAAAATGTGACTTCTTTAAGCTTTTGTGCTGCTGCAATGTTGGGATGTTTATGTTGGTTGTTATGTTGCTTTTGATAACTATAGGACATCTAGTGCTCTAAATTTGTCTTTATTTTGGTTCAAACACCCAATTTTGTTGTTAAAAATGGTTACAGGGAGAGCAGACTTAGTCGCTGTTCTTCTGAAGATATTGTATTCTTGAAAGTCTGTATAATAGGGGAAATTGATGTGAAAGGGAGGGGGGCTGTTTTTACTCGTTGTATGGATAGTTAGGTGCCCTGGTTTATTGTTTTTTAGATGTGTTTGGTGTGCGCCCTCCTTATTTGGCTTATGGTTGCTGCTGGTTGCCGCTTCTGGTTTGGTTTCAGTGTTTGATCTAATAATGGTAGATCAGCAGCTTTGGTTCAGGAATCTACCTGCTTGCAGCCTATTTTGTGCCTGTTGTGTTTTTGTTTTGTTTTGGGTTGGCTGCTGCCTGTATTGGCTTCAGGTTGCTGCTGTGTTGTGGCCTGCGGTCTAACATGAGTATTATTGTATAGTTGAATTCTCCGTGCGTTTTGAACTTTTCTCATGTTGATTGTGGCCTTGATCTATTATCATTTATAATTTATTTCTATTATTTTTGTGAAATTTGCAAGATCTGTGTGTACAAATTTGATGAATGTAGCATGTGATAACTTTCTGTTAATCGATGTTGGTGTTAATCAGGCATGACTTGAAAATGCATTTCACAATGTCAGAATCATTATCACTAAATTCATCATCATTTTTTGATATGACGTTGTGTTTTATTATTATTTATTTAGCTTTATTTGTGGTGATCTTAATCTTAGTGTTGTTATTATTGTTAGTTGTCTTGAATTTGAGCTAAATTTTGTAAAAATAATAATTTGATATTTAATTTTGTTGTGGTGTTGTATTCCATTTTTCGCACAAAACTGAATTGAAAGTTCATATAGCACTTGTTACCTCTGTTGTTGTGGTGCCTTGTTCAAGTAAGCTCTGGGTGTTTATCTTTACAAATTAAGGGATCCAGAGTACTTGTGAATATCTTATGAAGGTAGTGATTAATTAATTCTCAATTTCGTCTGAATTATGTTGCTACTTTTGATCAACTCAAGCTAAGTTTCTATATACGAGTCTCTAGATACTAGATTAGGATTGCATATTTGGGAGGGTTGAAGGTGAAGCATGTTGTTAGTGGGGAGGTTAAGGATGTGCAGGTTTCTTATTTTTCGGTGTTTAGAGAGACATAAAGAGCAATGATATAAATCGAAATGATGACCGGATTACGGAATGCACATTGTGGATTTGTGGTACAATCGTATAAGTGTTGTGATATGTTTTGTTGATGATGTTATCAGGGAGATGATTTTTGTGTTAGCTGCTACTACATTGATAGTGAGCTCAATGATTATGCCATATCTTCTGCTCAGGTCAACTGCTTAGCTTGCTTATCTATTTTTATACAACTATTATACGAATACACAAAGGAAGTACGAAATTATGTTGAGTACATTTGATAATTCGGTTCCATGGAAAGTCGAAAAACCTTTAAACTGTTGCCATGCTTCGGTGATTGTAAGTTGTAATTGCTCTGTGTAAATGGATCATTTGGCAAAAAAAAATAAAAAAAATAAATAAATAAGTTGTTTGGATGAACTATTTTAATGTTAATTTGTTTTATGGAATGAGCGTTACCCTTGGCCCTGAATCTCCAAGACGATACAGAAAAAGTGTCAGTGAGATGTCTTTGTGGCTTGACGGCTTTAAGAGAAGTAATGTTGTTTCTGCATCTGGTATACTTGAGTTTGCTTACAGGTTTGCTTTCCGAAATTTACTTAAGTTTTTAGTGACAATGTTAAAATTATTCCGTTGAGACATTAAAAATAAGGAATTGGCAATCCTCTTTATGTGATCATAGGGACAAAACCGAATTGGGTAGTGAAGATGAGAAATCTTATTCGTCCGATTAGTGCCATTTTTATAGATTGATCAATGGATTTTGTAAATGTTGCTAACAAATCAATTATGTTTCATAACTTGATGCTTGAATCTTGGTGTTAGATTTTATTACATATATGCTGCTGTTTTGATTCTTTGTAATTTACGTGAGAATCGTAAAAGGAGGTATTAATTGCTTTCTTATGGTAATAAATAATTGTCGTAGCAGACCTCATTACAGCTTATAATGTCATATTACTGTGTTTGACTGGTGTCATTGCTTTGCTAAGAATGTATAATTCAAGTATAATTTACATCTTAATATGATTTTTGGTCTCAATATCTCAAGTGCTCTCTTTCTCCACCCTCTTTGTCAATCTATCCTTGTTGGAGAGTAATTTCTTGTAGATTCAAATCATGGTGAAACTACTGATATGAATAGAACTCTGATTGCACTTTACTTGATGACTATAAGAGTATAAGCTGGCTACTTCTTTTGCAGGAATTTGTAGAAGGGGACTCAGAATTTCACAACATTGGTTGGCCAGGGTGCATATTGTCCTGTGTACAAAGCTCAGATGTCAACTGGTGAAATAGTTGCCGTGAAGTTGCTGGCAACTGATTCAAAGCAAGGGGAGCGAGAATTTGAAACAGAGGTAATGTCATATTTTAATTAGTGCAGCTTCTTAGCGGCAATATAATCTATACCAAGGTTAATCCTTAGATGTCCTGTGTGGTAGACAAGTTGTTGTCTCTTTTTATGCTGTAGTTATTGTGCTGATTGATTCTTGATCTCACCTTCTTTTATTGCATGCTCTGGTTTCTCAGGTTAAGCTGTTAGGAAGGTTGCATCTCAGGAACCTCTTGAATTTGCTTGGATATTGTACAGAGAAGGGAAAAAACATGCTTATATATGCGTATATGAGCAATGGCAGCCCAGCTACCCATTTATACAGTAAGTGAACAAATTATATCTTCAGCATTTATGCAAGCCTAGGTTAATGTAGAAATAAGAGTGTTCTAGCCCTTCTAGGTGTCATTGCAATGATATGAAATAATCAGATTTAACCAACTTTTTTTCTAGGAAAATTAATTATTGTGCATGTAAATGGATACATTGAGATATGTTGAAAAGTTACGATATTTTATTTTCATCTGTGGATTGACAGGCGAACATCAATGATTAAACTACCTTGCAAACCTAGTTTTGTGAACCTTTCTTACGTTGGAGCCTGCAAATTGACAGGTTTCCTCATTTTTCACCTTAAGTGAGCCCATTGCAAGGATAATTGCAATTGGGGCTTCCATGCATGCAACTATGCAAGCTTAATTAGGAAGAGGTTCTTCAGTGAAAAGTGGCTCTATAGGAAGTTCTTGTCGCTTGAACTTCTTATTCAGCATCCCTAATTGGTATCCTCCTGTTCAGACCAGTGACACAAGTCCCATTAAGAAAATCTATAGTTGTCTGAATAAGATTTTGTTTCCCTTATCATCTATTAATCAAACTTTGATTTTTCCTTTTCTTATGATCTTCTAGAGCGTAATTTTTATTGCTATTCGCGAGAAGTGATGGAGGGTAGTATCCGAATTGGGTTGAAATTTGTTGTGAAATAGAACTACAGGACTTGAATTACAATCTTGGGTTGATTATTCCAGTTTTAGGTGAGCTGTATCTTAGAATTTTACTACAATTAAATAGATTCTACGAATGCTCATTTGGACCCTTTTCTTTTGATTTTAGCATGGTGGCATTTTGAGGTATTTGGGGAACTAAATTCTCTGCTTTGCAACTTATATACTGTTATAGCTGGACGATAAACTGAAATGAATTGTAGTAGCGTAATAATAAGTTTGGGGAATGCTTTGGGTCTGATATTCCTGTTTGTCTGTCATATGGTTGGTTCCTTTTGGCAATAGCACATTAATAAAAAACCTCTATTTTGGCATTACATCATCAAAAATACATATAAGTAGGCATTCATGTTGATTTATAATAGGCTGATGAATAATATATGTTTCCAGGTTCTCCTTTAGGAATTTGAGTGCATTAAATTTTAACCTGCCTTACCTGACTCGTGCTTCTACTGTATATATATGTAGTATGAAATTTGGTTTTTTGCTGTTTTCAATCTGATTTCTTCCTTCTGCTTTCAGGCAGTTCCTCCTGTGATACATCGTGACATTAAATCTTCCAACATTTTGTTGGATCAGTTAATGAAAGCTAAGGTATGTACATTGTTATCACTTAAATCTCCTGTGATACTCTAGAGTTAGCTTGAATCCTTCCCCTACAATGGACATCAATGCTGCCATCGGCAATGAGGACACCAACTTGGGTGGGGAAATGGCATTTGATACTACAAAGACAAACACCATTGCCACCAATGTCACTGTGCTCTGCTCTGCATCAGTTTTGCATTCTTGCCACCCTTGAAGTCCTGAGTTTTATTAGTTTTTGTATACTGTCAGACAGCATATGTTAGTGTTTATATGTCCAAAAATATATATGTTAGTGTTTATATGTCCATTTTTTTTTAGTTTTTTTAAGTGTAATATTACAAGGTATTGAGGCAAATATATGTGTTTTATGTATATTATGATTATATATAAGTATTTGGTAAAATTTAAGTGAAAAAAAATGCAAAAAAAAAAAAAAAAAAAAAAATAATAATTTTTTGGGGCACTTTTGCCACCGGGTCAGTGTGAAAACCGGTGGGAAATGTTATAGTTTTGCCACCGGTTCACTTGAAAACCGGTGGGAAAAGTGCTCATCTAAAACATAAATCAGAAGTTTTTACCACCGGTTCACTCCAAAACCGGTGGGAAAAGTTGTTTTTGCCACCGGTTTAAAACCGGTGGCATATCTTTGAGGATTTACCACCCCCCAAATCAAGAACGGTTCAAAACCGGTGGGGAATGTGTGGTTTGAACCGGTGGGGATTGGGGTTTTTCGTCTAGTGAAACCTTTGATTCGTAAAACTTATAGTTATTTTGTCCGGGTCTTGACTAACCTTCAAGACTTAGGACGCTCGGGTCGGGTCGAGGGTACGATCCGTCGGAGATCTCGTGTTTTCGGGATTTTTAAGTAAGTGCTCTTTGGGAGCGAAGCACGCGACAAAGGTATAATTCTTGTTCTTAATCTTGTTTGATTAAGTTTAATATGCTTGTTAATTGTTTTAATTAAGGGGCGAGTCTTGGTGGGTTTCCTTCCGCGTAGTGTCGGGTCACTACGAAACCCTGCAGCGGTATCGGAGCCACGCTCCTTTTAATTTTTGCAATTAATTTTAATTAAGGTGTTTTAAAAGGGTTTATTTTTTCTGGTTCATGTTCTCCTAATTGGATTAGATGCTCGTTTTAGTTATTTTTTTTAAAACTCGATTTTCGATTTTTCAAAATTTTGACAAATTTTGGGTTATGCCAACTTAATTAATCGAATTAATTAAGTACGGATGCGGAATTTAGTGGGAACTTAATGAATTGCGTAAGCATTTTACGTTTAGAAATAATGGATTAAACAACTTTGACTAGTTTTAATTAGGCGCGTTAATTGGACTAACCACCTAAGTTAGTTACTAGTTTTGCGTGTTTAATTATGTTTTTCGTAAAATTGCATGGACCATTCACAAATAGTGAATGGATGAATGGAAGATTGTTATTCAAAACAGGTTTTTAAAAATGGCAACTAGTGGGGCCCGACTAGGATAGAAAATACGAACTGCGTTCCGTTATGTATTTTTGTAAATCTAAATAAGGTCTGCGAACCGTTAAGTATTTTTGTACTATTATATTAATCTTAGTCGTTCTAGCTAGCTTTTTTTATTTCATTTTGGCCAAGATGTCTCAAGACGACGTTTCGATGAAGACGAGCCAAGATGAAGACCCATGGAAATTGAAGATTTCAAGGGGTCATGCTAGTTTCCAAATGCAGCTATATTTGTGCCTTACATATATTGTTATTATATATGATTGCTAGATGCATGTCTATGATTTCTATTATGTTGTGACGATTAGTTAAGTTCACTTAAATCAACCAACATAGAAACCCTAGGTCCCTTAATAATATTGAGCTAAAATTTGTCGTTCTAAGAACAACACTTACCGAACTATTGCGCGTATGTGATGGGCTACGCCAAAGCGAGGCATCACTACTTCCCTAGGAACGTAAGATATACTAGGTATACAAGTTGTCATGGTTAAGCTCAACGATATCAGTAAGGAGTCCTTAGATGTCGTGGAAAAAGAGATAAAATGTCAAGAATGCATTAGATGCGACATTTTATCAAACCGAGAGTAGCTTGGAGCTATTAGCAATTAGATTGCTTACCTTAAGATATTTAATGATTAAGACAAGCCAAAGCATGGTTAACCATTTCTTGATCTTTGGGATCTCGGAATCATTTTATTATCGCCTAAAAGGGACAATTTTATTAAATGCGTGGATAAAATGCTCAATAAGATTGAATATATGCATAAATGTTTTAAATTTCAACTTATTGATTTATGAATGTTTTTTCACTTCATATTCTTTCAATTGTAGAACAATGTCTGCAAGTAACTCAAACAACAACCAATTCTCTTTATGCTCTATTCTCGACAAGGAGAAGTTGAGCGGGCCAAACTTTCTTGATTGGCAAAGGAATCTCCGCATTGTACTAATGCATGAGCAAAAGGAATACGTCCTTGATGAGGAAATGCCTGACGCTCCCAATGAGGAGGTCACTCAGGCTGCCCTTAACCGATGGCAAAGTGCCAATCGGGATGTCAAATGCATCATGTTGGCCACTATGTCTCCGAACCTTCAAAAGACTTTCTTTGAAAAGGAGACGAATTTTGAGATCATTTTTGAGCTTCATAATATGTTTCAAGAGCAGGCCCGAACTGAAAGGTTCGAAACCCACAGGCAGGTCCTTGAGAGCAAACTCAAGAAAGGAGAGCCAGTCAGCCCGCATGTCCTCAAAATGATTGGATTATTTGAGAACATGGAAAGGCTTGATGCTGGGTATTCAACCGAAATTGCAATTGACATCATTCTCCACTCGCTTCACAAAGGCTATGATCAGTTCAAAATGAACTATAATATGCATAGTATGGAGAAAACCCTCACCGAGCTTCATGGTATGTTGAAGCAAGCCGAGCAAACCCTCAAGGATGAGGGAAAGCATGACATGCTCATGGTGAGGAAGGGCAAGCCATTCAAACGTCTTGGAAAAAAGAAGAGCTTTAATGGGAAAAAGAAGAAGTTCCCGCCTAAGTCAAAATCTGCCAAGGGCAGCAAGGACAAAAAGGCAGCCTCTTCTAAATCTGATTCCGAATGTTTCTACTACAAGAAGAAGAGACATTGGAAACGGGACTGCCTCAAATTCAAGGAAGATAAGAAGAACGACAACGTTGCTTCCTCTTCAGGTATTTTCGTTATAGACTTAAACTTCGCTAGCAAAACATCATGGGTATTAGATACCGGATTCGGCTCACACCTTTGTTCCAATGCTCAGGGACTAAGGATAAATAGGAGGCTAGAGAAGGGAGAGGTCGAGCTTCGGGTCGGCAATGGAGCAAGGATGTCTGCCGTCTCCGTTGGAACTCTCAGTTTGTCTTTGCCCTCAGGGCTTATTCTAGAACTTGAAAACTGCTATCATGTTCCAAGAGTAACCAAAAACATTATTTCAATAACGGCTTTGGACGCCAAAGGATTCGAATTTCGAATCAAAAACAATAGTTGTTTTATTTATTTTGATAATGTTTTAGATGGTAAGGCACATTCAGAAAATGGTCTTTATGTGCTTTTACTAGACAAACAGGTTTATAACATCGATAATACTGCCAAAAGGGCTAAGACCATCGAGTCGAATCAAACCTACTTGTGGCATTGTCGTCTTGGCCATATTAACATCAAGCGCATCAAGAAACTTCTTCAGGAAGGTCTTCTTGACTCATTCGACTTAGAGTCGTTTGAAAATTGCGAAGGATGCTTATTAGGCAAGATGATAAAACAGCCATTCTCCAAGTTGGGAGAAAGGGCAAGTGACTTGTTAGGTCTAATACACACGGATGTATGTGGACCAATGAGTACACCTGCAAGACAAGGTTACCGATATTTCATCACTTTCACCGACGATTATGGTAGATATGGCTATATCTACTTAATGTCGAGTAAATCTGAATCTTTTGAGAAATTTAAAGAATTTCATAAAGAAGTTGAAAATCAACTTGGAAAAAAAATTAAAGCACTTCGATTGGATCGAGGTGGCGAATATTTGAGCCATGAATTCGACGATCACTTGAAAGAAAATGGCATTCTTTCGGAGTTGACACCTCCTGGAACTCCTCAATGGAACGGAGTGTCCGAATGGAGGAATCGAACCTTGTAGACATGGTTCGATCAATGATGGGTCTTAGTGAACTCCCTATCTCTTTCTGGGGACATACGCTACAAACTACAGCACTAACACTGAATAGAGCTCCGTCAAAAGCTGTTGAAAAGACTCCATATGAATTATGGACTAAGAAACCTCCTAGGTTGTCTTTTCTCAAGATTTAGGGATGCGAAGCATATGTCAAGCGATTAATTTCGGACAAACTTCATCCCAAATCGGATAAGTGTTTCTTTCAGGGATATCCAAAAGAAACCAAAGGGTATTACTTCTACAATAAATCCGAGAACAAAGTATTTGTTGCTCGTGATGGTGTCTTTTTGGAGAAGGAACACCTTTCCAAAATGACAAGTGGGAGGAAAATCGAAGTCGACGAAGTTCGAGAGGACGAGCAACAATGCCAACCTGACAAAACTGACAATCTAGATGCTTTGGAAGCATCTAAGAAGATTGGTCAGAATCAAACTGACAATAAAAAAGCTCAACCGATTACCCTTTGTAGGTCGCAACGGAAAAGATCTCAACCAGACAGATACCTTGGTATTGTCTTAACCGATGATCAAGACATCCTAGTCATGGATGGTGATGAGCCGGCGACATACAAGCAAGCTATGACGAGCCCCGACTCTGCAAAATGGCAAGAGGCCATGAAATCCGAGATGGACTCCATGTCTGAAAATCAAGTCTGGGACTTGGTGAATTTGCCCGAGGGTTATACACCCATTGGTTGCAAATGGATCTTCAAAGTGAAGACAGACAAGGATGGAAATGTATCAATATACAAAGCTAGACAGGTGGCAAAAGGGTTATAGACAAATCCACGGGATTGACTATGATGAAACTTTTTCACCAGTTGCAATGCTAAAATCCGTCCGGATCATCCTAGCGATTGCTGCATATTATGATTATGAAATATGGCAAATGGATGTCAAAACCGCCTTCCTTAATGGAATTTTTGAAGAAACTGTGTATATGACACAGCCAGAAGGTTTTGTCGATCAACGCTGGAAAGGTTTGCAAGCTGAAGAAGTCCATTTATGGGCTAAAGCAAGCCAGCAGAAGTTGGAATCTGTGATTTGATGAAGCCATTAGCAAGTTTGGTTTTATCAAGAATCCAGATGAATCTTGTGTATACAAGAAGGTTAGTGGGAGTGAAATTGCATTCCTAATCCTGTATGTCGATGACATACTTCTCATTGGAAACATCACAAAATTATTGGAGTCTGTAAAAGGCTGGTTGGGAAAGTGCTTTTCAATGAAGGACTTAGGAGAGGCACAGTACATATTGGGCATCAAGATCTACAGAGATAGATCTAAGAGGATGATTGGATTAAGCTAGAGTACTTACATTGATAAGATACTGGCTCGATTCCACATGGAGAATGCCAAGAGAGGGAATTTACCCATGTCCCATGGCATAACTCTCAGCAAGAAACAGTGTCCACAGACACCTGTTGAGCGAGAAAGAATGAATCAGATCCCATATGCTTCGCTAATTGGATCGATCATGTATGCCATGATATGTACAAGGCCAGATGTATCGTATGCCCTAAGTGCAACGAGCCGATACCAATCGAACCCAGGAGAGGCGCATTGGACTGCGGCCAAGAACATCCTTAAGTACCTGAAAAAGAACAAGGATAAATTCCTTGTGTATGGAGGCCAAAAAGAACTGGTTGTTGAAGGTTACACCGACGCTAGCTTCCAGACTGACAGAGACGACTTCAAGTCACAGTCGAGGTAGATATTCTGTCTGAATGGAGGAGCGTTTAGCTGGAAGAGTGCCAAGCAGAGCACCACCGCAGACTCTACAAATGAAGCCGAGTACTTGGCCGCTTCAGAAGCTGCCAAGGAAGCTGTTTGGATTCACAAGTTCATTAGCGAACTTGGTGTTATACCCTCAATCAAGGGGCCGATAGACCTCTATTGTGATAACAATGGAGCTATCGCTCAGGCTAGGGAGCCGAGAGAGCACCAGAAGGTCAAACACGTGCAAAGACGATTTCACATGATAAGGGAATGGAAATCCGAAGGTGAAATAAGAATTTGTAAGATTGGCACAGATGATAATGTAGCCGATCCTTGGACTAAACCGCTCCCTCAAGTGAAACACAACAAGCACATTGAGGCAATGGGAATTAAGCATGTTGGAGACTGGCTTTGAAATTCCCTGTACATGTGTTTTAATTAAATTGGATATTTAATGTAAGACACTGTATTAAAACCATTAATTAATGGAGTAATTAATTTTGTGCAAAATTATCATTCACTCCATTATTATTTAATTATGATTTAGAATTAAATAATGAGTCCATTCAATTTACGGAAATATTCAAAACAGGGTATCAAGACCATGTCTTGGATAAAGAAACACATGTTAAGTGAACATTGAATATTTAAATCGAAAATTGTCCCTAATCGAGTTCATCTAACGGATGGACGATTGATGACCGCCATAGATTAGTGTGTAGTATGATTTACAGCACCGTTTCTTGTGCTGCGAGGACGTGACGGTCATAAATCATTTGCACAGGCACAGTTTGGAACTGTACTGGATAAGACCTATGAGAGTACTTTAAGAAATTTAAAATTTGTCATAAGTACATTTCTCATTATGACTATCGGAACTTGTTTCCTCCGACCATGAGTATTGTGAGGTTTTCTTGTTTGAGTACTAGACTCTTTGATGTTTCCTAACGTCTGCCGTAACTGGGGATCAGAATGGGAACACTCAGGAGACTATGTCCTCTTAGTAAGAGGAACTTACAATACAAGACTGGGATTGTCCCCCTACTAACAATAGGGAAAATGTTTTGTTGTTTACACGGCCGCTCGAAGAGCGAGACTATGAAAATGCATGGCCGTGCTCAGATGGATTTTAGAAATCATCTTCTTATTGACAGTCGAACTCGGAGGTCGAGAAACACTTCTGAACGTAATAAGGATGACAAAGTATCTTACCTTATAGTTCACGAAGAAACATTAAGTGACATAGGAAATGGGCTATACACTGTATTCACACTTGTCCGGAAGGACAAGTGGGAGAATGAAAGGAATGGTGTCCTTCCAACAAGTGTATTCTTCCGGTAGAGGGTTCAGAATTATTACAGAGCTAATTCTTCAGTAAGGTCAAGTGACCGGAATGCCTAGGTGGAGGCCGCTTCCGATCAGTAATATCAATGTACAATTGATGTTACAGCTTAATCTTAATTGAACCCTTCGGATCGAACCCAATAGAATCACTGATTCGAGACGACGAATTAATCCGAAAGGATTTAATGAGTTAGTAGAGTTTTACAAATAAAGACGTTGGAAATCGAGCCTAGGGCGTCACGAAATCACAAAGCAACAAGTATGAACATAGCCCTAGCACCACACTGGCCTAGCCATGTGGATGCTTGGCTAGTTCAGGCTAGCATACACCTAGCATGGCTAGGCGCAAGCCTAAGCACACTAGGTGTGCTAGGCGCACCATCGCAGCATAGGTGCACCATCGCAGCCTAGGCGTGCCATGGCAGCCTATCGCAGCCCTAGCATCATGCCTAGGCGCTATTGCAGCCCTAGCATGATGCCTAGGCACCATCGCTGCCATCGCAGGCACCAGGCGCACCAAGCAGCCCATCGCAGCATGCGTGCTGGCTTGTGTGCTAGCCTTCGCATGGCAGCACCAAGCAGCGCACCATGCATGGGCGAGGGCCTAGGTGCCAGCATATTGCTAGGCCACGCACAACAGCCCAGCATCACCACGCACCAAGGCTGCTGTGTGATGCGTGGGTGTGCGTGTGGTGCGAGGCTGATGCGTGCTGTGCATGACTAGTGCACATGGTGCGTAGCTAGTGCATGTGCGAGGAATGCTGCGAGGATGGTGCGTGTGGTTGGCGAGGCAAAGTGGCCAGCATGCGTGGCTCGCTAGCAGCACGCATGCTGACTATGCGAGCATGTGCGAGAGGTGCAGCGAGGATGCGTGTGGTGCGTGGGATGCGAGGGCCAGCATCAGCGCCAGCATGCACCAACGGCTAGCACTGGCACGCACCAGCGCCAAGCATCGACCAACACTGCCTGGCTGGGATGCGAGGCTGCTGGCTAGGCTGGTGCTAGCTGGCACTGCTAGCTGGCGTGCTAGCTGGCAGCAGCCCAGCAGCCCTTTTGGATGAGGCGGTTTTGTGAGGGTGGGGACCAAGACTTGGGCAAAGCCTTGGGGAGCAAGGCAATGGTCCCCCCCCCACCTTTCCATGGTCCTCACCTAACCTTCTCTCTCCCCTTGACACTTGTTGCATTATGATTGAATTTAATTATTGATTTATTTTAGAAATAAATTAATTAGCAAATTATTCATTCTCCCACATTGGTTTGAAAATGAAGTCCAAGGGTTCATTTCCCTATAAATACCAAGCTTGGGTATTTGGGAATGAACAACCTTGAGTGGAATTAAAAAGGCAACTCTAATTACGAGTAAACCTTTGATTCGTAAAACTCATAGTTATTTTGTCCGGGTCTTGACTAAACTACAAGACTTAGGACGCTCGGCTCGGGTCGAGGGTACGATTCGTCAGGGATCTCGTGTTTTCGGGATTTTGAAGTAAGAGCTCTTTGGGAGCGAAGCACGCGACAAAGGTATAATTCTTGTTCTGAATCTTGTTTGATTAAGTTTAATATGCTTGTTAAATGTTTTAATTAAGGGGCGGGTCTTGGTGGGTTTCCTTCCGCGTAGTGTCGGGTCACTACGAAACCCTACAGATACGTACTCCATATATCTTTTGTATTAATTAGCTTCATCCATTGCAATAGGTGTCAATTTCATCATAATTAGTAGTCAGTAATCTATTGCCACAGATAATTTCTGTCGTGGTATAAGGTGTAGAGCTAACGCAACGGATTATAGCTGTCGTGGTATTAGGTGTTGTATACCGTTGTAATAGACCTACTGCAACGCCAGCAAAAGCCACGGTACAGGGCTATTGCATTAAGCCTAATGCAACAGAATTTGACGCCTAATGCAACGGATTTGGGGGTTGCAATAATTAAAAAATGTAGTAGTGATCTTCGCTCTGTTCTTGAACTCCTTCTTCTTTACTCTTAAGGGAATTTTGGTTGCTCTGCACCACATCTCTCAATGAGTGTGACTCCTTCCCAGTATCTATATGCATCCTAAGTGTGTCATAGCCCAAGTGGAGTGAGGCAAGCAAGATATGACCCGCCATCTCATCCTCCAATGGGATTTCGAGAAGCTCCATGTGCTTGAAGAGCCTAGTCATTCTAAGCACATGAGGTTAGAGAGGCATATCGGGTCTTAATTAGGTATTGTAGACCCTCGACCAAAGCCGGTAACTTTCTTTAGTAAGGCAACCCTCTTCCGGTGGCTTTATCTTCATGTTTGAGAGTGACCTAGCCACGTCAAACACAAGTCTATCATAATTGCCATTGAGACTCTTGGTGACTCTCACATTGACAATGTCCTCAAGTGCTTGGAGGAACTTGTCCGGAAAATAGGAGGAGAGATTTTCCTTCCATTCTTACGGGATGGAATTAACCATTAGTCGTGAGACTTTCTTGCAATCGGAAGACCATGCATCATGAGTTTCATCACTCATGATTCCCATCTAGTAGAAGCTTGGAATGGGATGGACAGGAATGTACTACATGGAACAATTCCGAAGAGTTCTTCAGAGTTCCTCCTCCCACTCCTTGAAGTTGACAAAATTTAGGCAAAATGCCAACTTCTCCGGGAGTTCCAGGCACATGCAGTTGTTGTTGGTATTAGTTGCAAACATATTTCTACAATTGAAAGAATTTGTAATGAAAAACCACTCATATAACTAATAAGTTTGAAATTTAAAGCATTCATGCAAAATTTTCAAGCTTATTAAGAGTTTTATCCACACATTAAAATTGTCCCTTTTAGGCGAGAATAAAACGATTCCATGATCTCAAAAATAAAAAAGTGATTAAGCATGCTTTGGCTTATCTTAACACTTAATATTTAAAGGTAAGCAATCTAGTTGCTAATAGCTCTAAGCTAATCTTGGTTCGATAAAACGTCGCATCTAATGCGTTCGTGACGTTTATCTCCATTGCCACGACATCTAAGGACTCCTTACGGATATCGTTGAGTTTAACCAAAATCAACTTGTATACCTAGTATACCTTACGTTCCTAGGAAAAATAGTGATGCCTTGCTTTGGCATAGCCCACCACTATTCTCATTTGTTCGGTAAGTGTTATCTCTGAATGGCAGATTTTAACTCAATTTTATAGGGGCCTACAGTTTCTATGTTGGTTGATTTAAGTGAACTAAATTAGTCATCACAACATTCGAAATCCTAAACATGCATCTAACATATTATTCATATATAAGCATAATTATATATATAGAAAACATAAGTAAAAGATGCATTTGGCAACTAGCATGACCCCTTGAGTCTTCAAGGGTCTTCATCGCATAATCATGGCCTCGTTTTCTTAGAATCGCCATCTTTTAGACATCGCCATTAATAATGCAACTACTAGTAAGACTAGGACTAATCTAAATATTAAGGTACAAAAATAATCAACGGCACGCAGTCTGTATTTAGATTTACAAAAATACAAAACGGAATACAGTCGGTATTTACTATCCTAGTCGGGCCCCACTAGTTTCCATTTTGTAAAACCTTTGATAGAATATTCATTCCATTCATCCATTCACTAACGTGAATGGCCCATGCATTTTACAAAGTAAAACAAGCAATAAAGCAAAACACGCGCAAACTAGTAACTAACTTAGGTGGTTAATCCAATTAACACGCCTAATTAAAACTAGTCAAAGTTGTTAACCGATTATGTGAGTAAATTAGCTCAAATATTTAATGAACCCCAACTATTTTGCATCCAAATTAATTAAAATTAATCCAATTAATTTAATTAAGTCGATTTACCCAAATTTTGCCAAAATTATTTTGCAAGTGTCGGGAAAAAACCGAGGCCTAGCCTCTTATTAATTAAAAAAAATAAAAAAAAATAATTAAAAACGACAAAAATCGCAAATTCGCAGAGCCCTACGATGCTCGAATGCCTAGCAACAAGCAATGAGGCTTGGTTTGCTAGGCTCGAGCCTCGGCTACCTTGCGTGGGTGTTTCCCCGCAGAGCTACTGCTGCGCCAAGAAGCCTGTTTGTGGCTGACAACATCGTACCATGTGCAATATGCTAGCCACAACAACACGCTTGCAACGCTAGAAAGTACGGGCCTCAAAGGCCCTTGTTGTGGTGCGAGCTGACGCTGCCTAGCAGCTACACAACACCCTTCGCATAAGCATCCTCCCCGCACCATGCGCACCACGCTCGCACATAAATATGCGCACCAGCAGCCCACGCTCCTCGGCAGCCACATGCGGGCAACGCAAGCAGCCCAGCTGGCCGAGGGTAGTGCTTGTGGCTTTATGCCTCAATTTGCGTGTCTGTCCCTCGGGTTTTTATCTCGTTTTTTTTTTTGTGTGACATAAAATTAATTTTAAATTATTTTTAGAACCAAAATTGAGCAAAAATGTAAATAAAACAAGTCCAACTTAAATAAATTCAAATTTTAGTGCACAAACAAAAATTAATTCAAGAACCATTCTTTAAATTATTTTTGGCTCAACTTGATGCTACAAAAATTGAGGGTTATTCTCACAATTAATTCAACCAAATATAAATTAATAATGAGATTTGAAAAAATAAAAAGAGTTGGAAAAATGAAAACAATCATCCAATGAAAATTTTTCTAACACTAACTTGTGTAAACATGAAAAAAATTACTTCTTTCCAATATGAAGAGTAATCAAATTTCAATCACAAGTTTGAACTTTTAAGACTTTAATCAACTAAAAAATGATTAATATTAGAAAATTAGTTCACATGGAATTTAGAAAGTTAAGTTCCAACCAAATAAACAATTAAAGATTGGATCTTTAACATTTTAGGGGCTTCAGAAATACAAATTCACCATAAACATTCACACTTAAAGAAATTAATTTGCAAAAATGTGAAATTGCAAGTTTATGTGAAAAATGAACTCACCAAATTAAGCACCAAATATGACTTCATAAAAAAAATGCTTAATTAGGGTTATTATTTCATTAGATTAATGGTGTAACCATACACATAATCTAACATTAACATGCCATAATTAATCCAGGTTTAAAGATTTAAAAATTTTCGCCAAAAACAAAAAACCCCTCGAAAAACATGTTTTTGGGTGGATTTTGGCTTCTGGAGCTTCCATGAAATGAAATGGATCAAAAACGATTTAGAACGATGATTCCACCAAAAATTCACTAGTTTTGGGTCAAAATCTAGGTTCTTTAGCCAAAATTAGTCTAAATATGAGATGAAACTAATTAAAAACGAGCTTCTAATCTAATTTGAAAGCAAAACCAGAAATTTAAGTACATTTAAATCACCTTAATTAATTGTTAGTTACAATAATTAAATGCACGCGGCTCCGATACCGCCGTTGGGTTTTGTGATGTCCAACACCACGCGGAAGGAAACCCGCCCAAAATCCGCACACAAATTAAAGTAATTGAGCATGTATTAAAACCTTAATCACATGATTAACAGGAAGAGAGATAAAGAATCATTACCCTTGAAGTGTGCTTTGCTCTGACTTAGAGCTTGGACTTGAAAGCGTAGAGTCCCGCAAACACGTAAACCTCCGACGGCTAACACTCTCGTACCGAACCGAGCCGGCCCCTACCCCGAAGCTTAGTCGGGGCTAGACCAAATTTACTAGAGTATTAGAACAAATGTTTTCTCTCTTTGGAGATCCCTTCAAATTCACCAACTCAAGTGCTCTTTCCCAATGCCAATTAATTGGTATTTATAGGGAAAGGAGCCCTTGAAATCCCATCTCCCATCAATGTGAAAGAGTTGGTAAAAAGACAAAATATAATTTAATTTAATTCCAAATTAAAATTAAATAGCCAAATGAATCACCAAATGACAAGTGGCATGAGGAGAGTAAGGGGTTAGGTGAGGACCACAAAGGGAGGACCAACTTCCCCTTGCTCCCCAAGGAAACCCACAAATCACTCCACATACACGACCACTCACAATACGCCTGCTGGCGTGGCCTGCCTTAGGCGCCAAGGCTGCCTCGCTGGCGGCTTGGCCCCTAGGATGGGCCTGCTAGCTGGTCTTGTGTGCGTGCACCTTAGCAAGCAAGCCAAACATACATGCAAGATGCTACTGGGCATGCTTGGCGCACCCACCGCAACCACAACTTGCGAGCTGCTGCTGTTGTGCTGCTTCCTCGCGCAAGGCCTAGCTAGCTATTGCTGTTGGCCTTGCTTTGCGATGGTGCGAGGCTAATGCTAGCATGGTAACATGCGCGCTAGCGATGCTGGCCTTGCTACGCCAACCAGCCAGCAATGCTAGCGTGGGATGCTAGCATGCCAGCTAGCTCGGCATGCTGCAGCCTTGCTAGCCATACTGCTCTAGCCCTCGGTTGGCTCGGCCATTGCGAGGCTAGGGCTATATGTTATGACTGGTCGTTTGGCTGATTTTTTCCTCTCGTCTTTTACTAAATTTGACTCGGCTTACGACGCTCTATGCTTGGAATCCGACGTTTTTGTTCGTAAATACTCTATTGACTCATTTAATCCTTCGGATTAATTCCTCATTTCAGTTCGGTTACACGATTGGGTGTGAACCTAAGTGTTCAGTCAAGATTAAGATGTAATATTAATTAGGCATTAATATTACTGATCGGAAGCGGCCTCCAGCTAGGCATTCCGATCACTTGACCTCACTGCATATTAGCTTTCTAATTAATTCCGAACCCTCTATCGAAATAATATACTTGATCGAAGAACACCATTCCTTTCATTCCCCACTCTTCCCAACTACTCTTTGACCCTAATCCATTTCATTAAAATCCTTGGAGGTACGAAGAAGGAGGAAAGTCCATAAACGCATAAACGAAGATTTAGCAAACAAAGAAGAATAGTTAGTTTCCTGAGCACTTAGTTAAATAACTTTTTTTTCTTGTTTGAAATAACTTGAATCAATTAATTATTATTGTTTGATCACTATAAAACGATTTTTTAATTAATTAACTCGACATAGTATTCTTTCATTAAACAAGACTAGAATTGAATAAATTAATTGATTGTTTTATCACTTAAGCCAGGTAAATCGTGTTTATTATTGTTCTTTCACGAATATTAATAAATATGAATAACGACATTCGTTGCAATGTAGACTTTTGTAATTAACGTTTGTAAATAAGATCAACTAACTTAGTTTTTTAGGAATCGCGTAGTATATATTATTTGGTTATAAAATTGTGAAAAAAGGAAGAGCTAGTAGAGGCCACACTAGGGCTAGAATTGCGATTCTCAAAGAGAAAGTTTTTCTAGTACCCTCGCTCCCGAACTCATTTTTGGTTTAGCAGACCAATTTGGGCATGATTAAACTTATGATTCATGCTAATCATCCCTTGATCACTCTTAGGAGAAAGGTATGAATGAGGTTTATGAGTTTTCCTAAAACTCATTGGCGACTCTCTATTGGTTTCTTATAAAAAGCGAAATGATAGAATCAATTCTAATTCAAAGTCTCCCAACCAATCAAGAATTCAGATCCTAACACACCTTAAAAGGTGTGAAGTCCTAGGCTACTAATGGGCCAAGGGCATAGAGGAAATGGGATCCCCAACGACGGGCCACTCTCCACACAAGTATACGGCGGAGCTCTCGAATATCTGGGAAGAAAATACCTAAGGCTATTAGCCCAAAGGAATGCTCCCTAATTCATGCGGACGGTACAGTCCGCCCCTCAACGAAAATTACCTAAAAGAGAGATACTCGAACATACTCGGATGAATGAAAATGAGAGGAGGCGGCCCATGTGATACGAGCCACCCCTCTGAGGGAAAATATTTAGGGTAAAAAATATCTTAACACGTGGTCCAACTTTATGGCGACATGTGTTTTGATAAGATGATGACACATGGTAAGGCATAAAAGCACCTGAAAGAGAGAAGGCCTCCTTAGATTAGGAGGCCTAATCTTGAGAAAAGCGTCATGATGGCGCCCTCAAGAGATACGTGTCCCTACCTGATCAATCAGTGCACTCCTTTTTAAGGCACCAACTCTAGAATGAATACATTCCCACCTCTATAAATACCCCTATCATTTATTATGGCAAAGGTGGATTGAGAAATATAATTTATTGTATAGTAAATTTCTCTAACTTATCTCTACTTTCTCTCTTTAAATATTTTCGTTTTTAGGTCACTAGCTTGATCATCGGAGGCGAATATTTCGTCAAACGGATTATTCGTTGTTTTACAGGTGTCTGTGACCGTTCGATTATATTCACGACCTGTATCCTGAGGGATTCCAAAAAACCCCGAAACAAGAAGGATAAGGAATTTTCAAACCCCCCCCCCAAAAAAAAAAACTGTAGTTGTGGGAAGGACTTACCTTGCAATTTTAAGGGTACAAGGCGAATCTCCAACAAACTATAAGGCTTGTGACATGAAAGGAACATGTTTAATTATTCCTAGGTGAACTCCCAAGTGTTGATGTGTAGTAGCACCATTTCCCTTGAAGTGTAAGGGGCATATGAAACCTCAGGGACGTAGTTATGAATTGGTGATGATGGGTCTATGGTTATAAGGACCTCTTACAATATTTTGATTTATTAAGATAGATTAACTTTATATTTAGCATCAGTATTCCTAGAACGACAAGCTACAAAGTAGGGGTATATATGGTCTGATGCAGTTTATATCCAAAACCAAACCATGCATAAAACTACAATTGGACATTTTTCCAAACCAAACCATACTTCATAAAAAATCGAACCAAATCAAAGTGCATTAAAATCGTTTGGTGCATTTTGCTTTACGATTTTACAATACTTTAATTTAGTTAAGTTAATACATTTATTTTTAATGCTCTAGGTGAACTCCCAAGTGTTTATGTGAAGTAGCACCACCCCCTTGAAGTGTAAGGGTATATGAAACCTTAGGGATGTAGTTATGAATTGGTGATGATGGGTCTGTGGTTATAAGGACATCTTAAACAATATACCTAATGGTTTGATTTATTGAATAATATAGATATATTAACTGGAGCATTAGTATTCCAAGAACGACAAGCAACAAAGTAGGGGTATATGTGGTCTAATACAGTTTATAGCTTAAATCAAACCATGCATAAAACTAAAATTTGACATTTTTCCAAACCAAACCATATTTAATGAAAAATCGAACCAAACCAAAGTGCATTAAAATTGTTTAGTGCGGTTTTATTTATGATTTTACAATATTTTAATTTAGTTAAGTAAAAACATTTTATTTTAATGTTAAAAATAGTTAATAGTTTATTTAGACAACTTAAACATGTTAGCAAAATGAATCCCATATGTAAACTTGATTAAAGATTTTTTTAAAACAATTGTAAAAAAAATAGTTTTTTTACATAAAATGTTTTATTGCGGTTTGTATTCTTTTTTTTTCAAATTTTCAAGAAACCAAAACAAACCATAAAAATTGTGGTTCTAAATTTTCTTAAATCAAACCGTAATTTTGAAACCATAAACCAAACCAAATCGCTAAATTACGGTTTGGTGCGGTTTAGGCTAAACTCTAAACACCCTTACTACCAAAGTTTGATCCACCTTGCTATCTGTTGACTTATGGTCCTTGTTGGTAAGCCTAAAATGAATTTAACATGAATTAGTTGTGTATTAGAGTTTATTTGCCCAAGCAAATTTGAGAATTTATCTTTAAAGCTTAAAGTTGAGCCAAAATAGCTTTTAAATTTGTCAAACCTTGATTGACCACAAATTTTGCCCAATTTAGGCTCGGACACAACTTTCACTAATCCTTACTGTATACTAGGCGATATTTTCTCCTAGACCTAGTCTAATCATTGTTGTATGCTTTTAAATTTCCTATAAATGTTGTTTTTTGAATTGTGCAGTTGTATTTACTTTCATTGTTATTTATTTTATTTTTTGGGAAAGTTTATTTTTCATGTATATAAAGGAAGCACTAATAAAGATGGATACAGGTCGTGCGAAACCCACATGCCTTGGGTTATCGAGGCCTGGCTCACACCATTGCTCATGAGTTGCGTGCTGGGATGTAATTTTCTAAAGGTTGACCCGTGCATGACTAGCCCTATGCGCTAAATCGTTAAGCTTGTGTGCTTGTGTCAAATTCTAAATATGATGCCATCTTTCAGTTGTGTTTTTGGTGAGGATAATTGGGTATGTATCATGAGAAAGATCATTTACATTACTTGATTTAATCCAAGGGAAATATATCCATTATTGTAAACTAAGTCTTTTCTCGATTATGTTTATCACCTGGTTTATTCTTTAATAATATTTTTGACTAATATTTTAATTGTGATTTTTTTACTAATGAGCGTTAGATATTGATTTTGTAAATAATATTATTTGTAAAAATGATTATTAGAAGAAAAACTTATATATAATTCATGTTATATAAGTGTAATATTGCATGGTATGGTTATCTCTTTTCTTGGTTCTAAACTTATGGTTTTGACTTAGTACGTAGAGATACCCTAATTGGTTTAAATTACCCTAATTATGAAGGAAATTGTTAGGCACTAGCTTTTAGAATAAAATTTATTAGCATGTTGTTTCTTTTTATTGGTTACATGTTTATATGTTGTTAGTTAATTCATGAGTTAATAATGACATTTTAATAAGGGTATATGTACTTCTATGTATTAATCACAATTTTTGTGTTGAGTATGATTTCAAAGTTCATTACTTTTATTGCATATATGTTGATATATATGTTTTGTTTTGTGAAAACTTTGTTCATGCTCAAGTACTTCTATTACATATTCATGTTTTATGAACTTGTGCTAAATTTATCAATTTAAGTGAGTGAAGTGTTTGAATGGGGATTACATGATCCCGTTTATGAAGAGTATAATTATAAGGTTATCTCTGTAGGAGAATTGTTTGAGTTTTGTCTTTAGAGTTAGACTATAGTCTTTCCTTTATCCTATTATGATGGAGTTGTTACATCTGTGACTCATAGTACATTGTGTTATAACTCTTGTTGCTAAAACATAATTAATTTTTATTTTAATCTTATTTAGTTGGTGGCTATCATTTTACTGTTTTGGTTTGTTAACTAAGTTGTGTTAACCTTGTGGTGTAGTATTTTGAAATATAAGTTTTTTTTTTTCAAATATTAGATTACTCCTTTCATGTCCACCTTAAATTAAAAGAGAGTTTTCAAGTGCCTTTAAATAAATTTCATGTTTTTACACCCAAGTATTCTTATTACTTGATTCAGTTTGGTTTATTCTTAGCATATGTTTATAGAAAAACAAGAACAATTTCTCCATATGTGGAGAAATTCTAAGGAAATTTTATTTTTTTGTTGATGATGTGCCTACGAAATTTCCACATGATGCCAACATGATTCTTGCAAAAAACAAGGGTTCAAATGTGTCTCACGAGCTCAAAGCATTTAGTTGATGCCCACACAGTTCAAGTAATAAATGTTGGATTGCTCTTCATCGATCACTACGATAACTTTTTCGAGGTATCATGGAAGTATGTTTGCATATTTCTTTCCTCCAAGCTTGACTATGTCTTGAATTTGAACTTTGTGTTGTCATGTGAGGGTTATGATTCTACGAGTGTGTAAAATTTCAAGTAGGATTTTTGTTGTTATATGCCCCATGTGAACTTTGGAGAGATTTTTTCACGTCCAATTCAATACTTTGTAGGAGACCTTTATCATCTAATGTGGGGGGAAAGTGCAAAATGGATTAGCGTCGGACTCAAAATCTTGGCTTGTGTATTATTTGATTTTGCTTTTGAGCAATTGATTTCATATTCCATAACTTTGTATGCGAGGTTTGGATTCATTCCATATCCCTCCATAATCCTTATCCTTTACTAAAATAAATTATTTTTGGCATGTTTGTGCACTACAACTGATTGGCTATGCATATTAGAGTACTTGTGTGATGAATAAAACATTATACCGTAAGTGCACGGTGTCTGTTGTTAGCAGAGACTTAGAAAATACTGGTCAAATCCCATAGGGAGACAGGTTCTATTAGTTTTTGCCCAATTATTATAAACTATTTTAATAAACGAAGAGTGATTTAGAAATTAATTAACTAGACTAGTTAGGACAGTATTGAAAATAAGGTTGTTCTCAAATATATAAAGGTCTAGGGAATATGTTTGGTCCACCATGCTTATACCAATCCAAGAAATGCTTAAAGTTCATTAATAAATAAACTAGGTCAAATAAATAAAACACTTGTTAATCCAACGGTCGTGAATTGACACTTGCGAATTAACATATGTAGTTCGGTTGCTAACATAATCAAATTCGCTAATTGTAATTAAGCTCTAAAAATAAGATCTTTCAATTATAATATTTATTAACTAAATAATTAACTCATGATATTGGCCAATTACATGAATCAATCAGTAAAGCACAAATCAATTTGAATTATTCAAACCCTATTTCATGGATTTATAAATAAATAAGCATATATAATCAAGGTATAAAGATGGCTTCCCTCACTTAGCCCTAGACAAAGACTACTCACTCATAATTGAAATAAACAAAACAAAATAGATAAATAAACTAGAATTCATAATTAATAAAATAAAGAACGAAAGATTGAATGAAATACCTCAATGATTGAATTAATGAAGACCAATAAACTAGGGTTCAACAATGGAGAAGGGAAAACTAGGAAAGCGTTAATCTCCAAAAAATTAAGCATAAGAGAAGAAAATAAAATCCTCTGAAGTATTTATATTAAAGACTAATTCTAAGCTAAATTAAATAGAAATAAAAAATAAATACATAAGCTAGAATGTTATTGGATGGTAGAAGATGATATGGCTGTAGACACCTGATTGTGTCTCCTCATAAATCAAACCCAGTGATGAGTACTTTTCACGTCTTTGATTATCGAGTTAGGTGAATGGTTGAAGAGTCTCATAAGTTTCCTTTAGCCTTAATCATTTCTTGACTTTCTTTAAATGTTTTAAACAAAAATTATTCATTTTGTGTCTTTTAAAATCATTCATTTCGTGTCCACTTTGTAAAAATATCCAAATCAGTCTATTTTGGTCCATAGTTCCGGTCCAATCATTGTGGAGTTGGATGGCGTTTGAAAAGAGATTTTCAATGATATATTATAAGCCCAAATCCGACTTATAACGAGGAAGTTATGGCCAAAATACCAAACTGAGCCCGAACCAAGCCTTGTCAGCGACCCAATGATCATGAGGAGGGTCCATTTATCTTAATCCCATTCCTAAACTAATTAGGATTCTGACTCTTTTCTGATCCTTCGACTGTCTTTTTTCCCTATAAAAAGAGGTCGTATCACCCCGTTTTCATTCACCAACAATCATCATCAATACCCTCTCTAATATTCTCTCTCTCTATCTAAATTTTTCATGTTTTAGCTAAGCCTAAATACATTCTACACACATCCTTGATACTCTCTTCGATCAAACACCATACTTCCTACACGAGATTCAAATATTGATAACCATCCTTGACGTTGCCTTCAACCTCAACGTGAAAGGTTGATAGTTTTGAGGGTTTGGTCCAAAATCTCTATTTCAAATATTATTTGATTTATTTATTTTGTTGATTTTAATCTTTTTTGAACTTACTAACGTGTTTATTGTTTTAATAGCAAGAAGGGAGGAACATCAACGTAAGTAATTCAATTACTTAATCCTAGGTTTTGGAGTAGAAATCATGTTTAGAATATTATTTTAATTCCTAGTATCATGTTAGGATGTTGTTATAATTTCAAGTATCATGTTAGAATGTTATTATGATTTCTAGTATCATGTTTTGGATGTAGATTTTAATTGATAGTATCATTTTTAGGTTAACACTTTGATTATAATTTTTATTAGTGACATGCTAGGGTTTGTTATTAATCCGTTTATTATCATGCCTAGGATCTTACTAATGATTTTTTGATGATTTTGATTAAGATGATGAGTGTTGTGTCAATTAATTATATGTTGCTTGATTATTCATGATTGATTTTTATTGCTTGATCACGCCCCTTTTTGCAGGTTTAATGGGAATTTGTACTTGAAATCACGCCTAATAAGATAATTAACAATTTAAATTTAGGTTAATATGTTTTTAATGCAAGTGATCACCAATAATAGATTTGATTGTGCATTAATAATCAACCAACGTAGATTAAACAGGTTTAGGGCTAATTTGATTTATGTATGTTGATCGGAAAGCGCACATGAATATCATAAGAATTAAGTAAAGCCTTATTTAGGGTGGTTCAATATCTTTTAGGTTAGATTCGTACCATCTTCCACGTATATCAAGTCATGTTTCCGGACCACTATGGAGTTAGTGATCTCCGTGATCATGAATGGGGTGTAACCTTCACACCTGTGAACGGTTTATAAGTTCCTAAAACTTGTTGGCGACTCTTCGATTTCTAGCTTCCTTCCCTTGGAGCGTCGCCATGTCTAAAAACATGATCACAGTGGGGCTTAAAAGGTTGAGTTTGAAAAATTAGTCCCTATAATTTTTGGATTATTCCACTAGGGAGAATTTATAATTTTGATTCCTAAAATTTATATTGGCAATCGATTTAGAATGAGTGGATGAGACATAAAAGATTCTAGATATTCATTGTGTGTAATTTTGATTAACATTAAGCATGAAAAGGTTGGCATTGGAAAATCCATCTGTAATGCGTCCAAACATAGGATATTTGCACGTAGGAAAAGCAGAAGATATCTTTCATAACTAAAATCGAATAAGCACTATAAAAAATCGGAAAAAAATTCAAAAACGAAAATCGCCACGACGCGCTGAAATTGTCGCGAGACGAAAAAGACCATCGCCAAACGACAACTCTATCGCTGCGCGATAGACTCTGTTTTCTTGCGCCGAGTTCTCGCGACATTGCGCAAGTTTTCTACTTTCGTGTTTTGACTGATTCTACTACTGTTTTGTCAATTTTACTTCCTGATTGAGTTTTTTCGACTCTTCTAATCCCATATGTGTTCTACATATGGTCTTAGCCCTTGGGAATTCACGCTCCATCCACCGTAATGAACGCTCTGTGCAACAATGGGTGCGTCCGAGATAGTGAATTCACCAAACCATGGAAGTGAGTTTAAGTTGAGGGGTTCCATCCAACTCATTACCGTGGACCCTTTTGACACCATAAACCGTGACCTTAGACAACTAGGGCCATGGTTAGGTTTCAAACTCATTGCATCATGATTGTGACCACTTGACTACTTGTGCATCTCTTACTTGTGCATATCCTTACTTGTGATTAAACTAACCCTTTGTGTTGACTTGTTTCTTGTAGATAAAGTCTAACAAACTAACCAAGGACTAAACGTACTCGACCTAGGCTTCTATAGGTTTACACCCTCGAAAGAATCACCGAAAACAGATTAGATTAACATTCCATTAGTGGCGCGAAAATCTAGTCTGTACCGCAAAACGCCAATTTCATCACGTTGCGATGGAACTAGCATTTTGCGACAGTTCCATCGCCACGCGATGGTTCGGTTCATTCTTTCCGAGTCTTCATGTCGAGTCTAATTTCCATAATTAACCGGTTTAATGAATATAGTACACGAGGTCCTAACTTGGTCTTTATTGAGTCTAATTATATATTTAGTTCCATGGTCATCACACGCGTCTTGAACATATCACTTTCACTCACGAGTCATAGCACACACTTTGTACATGTCTTTTCACCATGACCATATCTAGAGTCTTGTTTGCGTTTTTCTATCATTTTTTTTGGAGGGTAAGTCAGATATTATCCTCCCAACATGAACCACGTTTAATCCTCATACTTGATTCCCAAAATATGCACCCATTTTTTTCTTTTTCAACCCAATAAAAGTACGAGTCAATTCGAGTCAAATCATTAAAAGAGTCAATGGTTTAATTTTACAGCGTTTGGTCAAGGGCAGAAGGACGTTTAATCAAAGAAAACACCTTTATACAAGTACTCCTTTATGATAGACCGGTTCGAAAAAGAAGAAAGATAAGAATGGCAACCAGTCAAGAAGAATTTGATAAACTCTAAGAAACTTGGAATGGTCTTGCTGAAATGCTCAAGGGACTTAGCACTTGAATGGAAAGGGCTGAGGACCCTAACAAGCAAGTACCAATGACTACAAGTAAAATCTCCAATGACTACAAGTACCTTGGAATAAGCTCTTAGGGGGTTTCAGTGAAAAAAGATCTTCTTCCACAGAAATTCTTTACCAATGATATCTCTAAGTTTAAAGCTACTGACAACCCTTACTTTCATTTGAAGGGTTTTGAGACAATCATGGAGGTCAAGGGGATTGACAAGAAGGTTTTCCCCTCTCTCTTCTCTCCCTTCCTAGAACTAGTATGCCAAGAGTGGTTCTTCTCTATGGGTGCTGAGAAAATTGCTACTTAGGATACTATTATGCATGTTTCATTGATAGATACAAATGTAATATTCACGTAAAAATCGATCATAGGGAGCTTCAAATTCTTAATCAAAGATGAAGGTTTTACTACATTTTATAATAGATGGAAGGAAACTTCCGTTAGAATGTTTGAAGTTCCAAGTGAAAAGGAATATGTGAGGATGTTCACTAAGAATCTCCAAGAAAAATACACAAAACACTTGAAATATCAATGCTACTTGAATACCTTAAAAGCTTTCTATAATATAGGCATTGAAATTGAAGATGACCTTGTGAAACAGAAAGCTGCTAATAATAGTAACAACAGTGGCTGGAAAGGAAAGAAGAACGACAATCATTATTCTTCCAAGAACACCCACTCTAGAAAGAATTTTAGTACCTTTAATCTCAATGATGTCTTAGCCATGAATAATAAAGAGTCAAGAAGGCAACTAAGGAAGGAGTTCACCCTTATTGGGATAAGCTATGACACCGCCTTTGATCGACTCCATGCCAAAGGACTTATTACTCCCATTGGACCAATGCATGATCCTCCACTTGAAAGGAGAACATCCAATTGGAATCCAAATGGACGCTGCAATAATACTATCAAGGTAGTGTGACTCCTCTTTTTCCTCTTATAAACGAAACGTCATTGGAATAAAGCCATTTATCTTCAACGTTG
This sequence comes from Chenopodium quinoa, assembly GCF_001683475.1. Taxonomy (NCBI): domain Eukaryota; kingdom Viridiplantae; phylum Streptophyta; class Magnoliopsida; order Caryophyllales; family Amaranthaceae; genus Chenopodium; species Chenopodium quinoa. Next base: position 1,522,957 of record NW_018742372.1, read on the forward strand.
CTGAGCCACAAGTAAAAAGGAACAAGTGGGCTTACACACTTATATACCCTACTTATAAAAGAGCCTTTGACATGCTCCTCGATAGGGGTATGGTCGACCCTCTTGAACTAAAGCCATTTGAGTCCCTTAAATTAATGGACAAATCCTACTGCAAGTATCATCAATCCGAAGGTCATACAATCAAAAATTTCTTCAAGTTCAAGGAATATGTCCAGGGACTTATAAATGATGGGAAACTTTTCATTATCATCCCGAGTATGAATGCTAGTAGAATGTGGGACAATGATGCCAACATCAATGCAATTTGGGACAGTATATGGTGGATTCACCACTTGCTTGTATTCTACCCACTTGAAGATAATAATGACATTGGGATAAGGACTCCCAAATCACTATTCTTACAAGGTTTAGGAGAGTATAATAACCAGTCACAACTATGCCTATGCCTGTAACTCAACAAGCTCCAACACCCATTATTGAAGACAATGACATTGTCAAGCAACTAAAAAAGACTAAGGTGGAGATGAATGTTTGGAAACTTCAAGCTTCATCTCATGAGCATAGGTTGCAGTAATGGATGCTCTAGCAAAGGTTGGAATAGATTCTGAGACTACTCCAAAAAGGTTGGCCAACTTCCTCACAAGTGACCTCCCTAGTCCAAATAATTTAATCACCTTTTCTAATAAAGACTTACTGCCAAAAGGTGATAAACGTAACAAAGCCTTAAATCTCACAGTTCTGTGTAAGAGAATGAATGTGCCAATGACCCTCGTAGACAATGATTCAGCAATCAATGTATGCCCACTTCACACTACTAGAATGTTAGGAATAAAGGATGAAAACTTAACTCTATCCACACAAGGCATAAGTGCCTATGACAACACTTGTTTCACACTACTAGAAAACATTACCATGAATATTACTGTAGGAGTCATTGAACATAGCACTAGTTTTTAAGTAGTATATATCAAGGCTTCATTCAACCTATTGTTGGGACGCCCTTGGATGCAAGACCACAAGGTCGTCCCTTTATCTCTCCACCTACAAGTAAAGGCTATAGTTAGAGGAATTCCTATCACGATCGATGCATCCCCAATGAGAATCAAAGTGATTGACAAACCAATCATTCATGTGGAGCACGATGAGTATGACGAACATTTTTGGGGCTTTAATGCCGAAGAGGTCTCTTTTATCGAAGAAGATGAAAAGACCCCTCTTTACTATAACCCCCACATGAATCTCGTTGTCAATGCTATTCTTAAAAGAGAAGGACACTTTCCTAGAATGACTTTGGGAAAGAAGAAAGAGATAGCTAAGCGCATGGGATAACCTAGCCTCGCTAAGAAGGACACTTTTGGACTTGGATTCAACCCAACTCTAGTGGACCTCAAGTGAGCCTTGGAAAAATCCAATGCGCGGAGAAGAGTTCGTACCCAGAAAGATACAATACCAATAGATCCATACCCTCTCACTTTTTTGGACAATTTATAAAAGAGGGAGAAGACTACCCATGCTATGAATTCCCTGAACCACTTATTAGGAATGGGGTACACCGGCCTGGGTTTAAAATCTTCTTGGATTGCAACTTTTTAGATGAAATACTTGCTCTTACGAATAAGGAACGAGCTACCCCATGCTTTAACTTTTTTGTCATAGGTCTCCTCTACACTCATGCAGACTACCTTACAAAGCGAAAACTTTGACGTATCCAAGCTTATCACTCCAGTGGAAGGACTACTCTAGGGATGGTGTAAGACCGCGAAAGTGACTATGCCAAGTGGAAGGAAAATATCTTTAACCTCGGGAGAAGGCCCCATGTTTAATGAGTCTGAGTCTTCTATTGTCGAGTCCTTCAAGTCTCTTTTAGTTGCATCCCCTACCATCACGCCTAGATTAGCATCTACCCCTGCTTTGCTAATAATGAAAATGACAAAGAAATATTAAAGCAATGGAAGCACTTGAGAATAAAACGACGGTAATCGAAGAAACTAAAATTGTTAACATCTCAAAGGATCCCACCATTAAAAGAGAAGTTAAAATTGGCTTAACTCTAAATAAGGAGAAAAGCTTAGAAATTTACTTGTTGAGTTTATCGATGTCTTTGCTTGGTCATATGAAGATATGCCAGGTATAAGCAGAGGAATTTCTCAACATACTATTAAAATAATTCCGGGAATGAAACCTATAAAACAAAAGTTACGTCGAATGAAACCCAATGTAGAACTTATAAGTAGAAATTCAAAAACAAATAATTGCAAGTTTTATTAAGGTGTCCAAGTATCCAGAATGGGTCGCTAATGTGGTGCATGTTCCTAACAAGGATGGTAGAGTAAGAATGTGTGTCGACTATAGGGATCTCAACAAGGCTAGCCTGAAGGACGATTTCCCTCAACCACACAACTACATTCTAGTAGATAATACAGATAATCTTGCACTTCTCTCGTTTAAGGATGGGTACACAAGCTACAACCAAATTCTCATGGCAGAAGAAGACATGGAAAAGACTACCTACATAGCACCATGGGGCACTTATTGCTATACGGTGATGCCATTGTGTTGAAAAACGCAGGTGCCACATACCTAAGAGCAGCAACTGCCTTACTTCATGACATGATGCACAAAGAATTCGAAGTGTACATGGACGATATGATTGTAAAATCTAAGGATCACCTCGAACACCAAATAGCCTTGAGAAAATTCTTCGAAAAATTTGTGCATTCAACGTTACCTTAGGTAAACTTATAGGCTATGTCATTAGCTCTAGAGGAATTGAAATAGACCCTACCAAAATCAATGCTATCATGTCAATGCCGCCGCCCAAGACCGAGAAGCAAATTCGAGGATTCATTAGCCACTTGCAATACATAAGTAGGTTCATATCTAAACTCATCATGGTGTGTGAACCCATATTCAAGAAACTCAAGAAGAACGCACCAGTGATATGGGACGATGACTCGTTAAGTGTCAAGAAGCCTTTAATAAGAACAAATCCTACCTAGAAAATCCTCCTGTACTAACGCCAGCATTACCAAACATTCCTCTTCGTCTATAGTTGATAGTCACCAAAGAGATAATGGGGGCTATGCGCGCACAAGAGGTGGAAGGCAAAGAGAATGACATCTATTACCTAAGTAAGAAAATGCTTGAATATGAAGTCCGCTACACACCACTTGAGAAGTTGTGCCTCGCACTTGTGTGGGCTACAATAAAGTTAAGGCATTACATGCTCGTTCACACAGTCCATGTGGTGTCTCAAATAGATCCTCTCAATTATCTCTTTGAGAAATCCACACTTAATGGAAGAATATCAAGATGGATAGTCAACTTAGCTCAATTCGACCTAAGGTTTATACCTTAAAAGTCCATTATGGGATCCGCAGTCTCTGATTTTTTGGCAGACTTTCCAATTGAAGACTTAACACCAGTGAAAAAAATGATTTTCTTAACGAAGAGTTGATGGTCACTGAGGATGACACTTGGACACTATACTTTGACGGTGCATCTAACCAAAAAGGATGTGGCGTAGGAGTCCTATTAGTGTCACCTAAAAAAGAGCATGTCCCAATTTCAATAAAGCTTGACTTCAATCTTACTAGTAATGTTGCGGAATATGAAGCATGTGTAGTAGGCCTCGAAACAACATTAGCACTAGGAGTTAAGAAACTTTGAATATTTGGAGACTCATCCCTTATCGAAAACCGAATATCCAAGAGATGGAACGTGTAGAGTGAAAGTCTTGCTCCATATCAAACCTACTTAGAAACTCTAACCGATTAACTCGAAAAGGTAGAGTACACATACCTACCCAGAGAGGAAAACCAATTTGCTGATGCCTTGGCAAGACTAGCCTCGATGGTTAGAATTCCTAAGGAAATAGGGCAAATGCCATTAACCAAAGGCATAAGCCTACTTATGTTCAAGCCATTGAGGATGAAGAAGAAATCCAAGAAGATGAAGAAGAACCATGGTATACGAATATTCTAAACTATGTAACTAAAGGGGAATATCCACCTAATGCTGACAAAAGAGCGAAACGTGCATTAAGACTCTTAGCCTCACAATTCGTACTTATAGAAGGTGAATTTCATAAAAGGGTACCTAAAGGAAGAGCTCTCTTATGCGTAAGCAAAAAGGAAGCTCAAAAGGAAATGAGAATTTTCCACGAGGGAGCATGTGGAACACATATGAATGGTAATATGCTAGCCTAGAAGGTCATGCGCCTAGGATATTATTGGACTACAATAAAAAGAGATTACCATCAATATGTGAAAAGATGTGCGAAATGCAAGATATATGCCAATTTGCAACATGTTCCACCTTCTCTTCTTTACACCTACACTTCTCCATGGCCATTCTCAACTTGGGGAATAGATATCATTGGAAAGATCACTTTCCCTAGAATAGGAGGTAATAAATACATTCTCGTTGCCATAGTTTAATTTCACCAAATGGGTTAAAGCGACATCTTATGCAAAACTCACCGCAAAGCATGTGGCACTCTTCATAAAAAAAACATCATATGTAGATATGGAGTCCCACATGAAATGATAAGTGACGATGTAACTCACTTCCAAGCAGATTGTGAAGAACTACTTAACAAGTATGGTATTCAACATCATCACTTTTCTCCCTATAGACCTCAAGAAAATGATGCAGTGGAAGAAGCCAATAAAAATCTAAAAACAATCATCGAGAAGATGACAAAAAATTACAAAGATTGGCCTGAAAAACTCCACTTTGCTCTTTGGGGTTATTGCACAACAATTTTCTCATCCACAAGAACTACGCCGTTCTCCCTAGTCTATGGATTCGACGTCGTACAACCTATAGAGCTAGAAATACCTTCCTTACGCATAGAGTTGGAAAGTAAGCTTGATGAGGTTGAATGGACAAGAGCTCGATATGAAGAGCTAGTTCTACTTGATGAAAAGTGGTTGGAAGCCTTGCATCATGTCCAATGCTACCAAAACCTAATGGCTAGAAACTTCAATGAAAAGGTAAAGACAAGAAACATCAAGGAATGAGACTTGGTGTTAAAAGCACTTAGAAAGAATGTTCTGGATCTAAGAGGCAAATTTAAGCCTAACTGGTCTGGACCATACATAGTTAAAACCATCCTATCTTGAGACGGTAATGAATTTTCGAATATGACAAACCTTAACCAACTCAAGTTCTACCCATAATTTAATGAGTTCTGTACTCAAGAGAGCTACGTTTGGCCCGATTCCTTTATAAGGATACGTAGGCAACACTTTTGTAGGGTGTGGCCACTTTAAAAATTCAAAATCCTGACTTAGAGCGCTTGAGATCAACACAAAATCACAAAAATTGAGCATCGCGACATAACAGAATCCAGCGCGCCGCGATAAGATCATCGCGCCTCGTTAAAGTTATCGCACCGCAATGGTCCCATCGCGCCGCGACAAAATTTATTTTCTTCCGAGGCAAGTTGCGATTAATTGTGGCGGTTTCAAATTATTTCGAAAATTTTCCGACTTCCGTATTTGAATTATTTTTGAAATTGCTCAAGTTGTTTTCATTGCTTAAAAATTATTGCTAGTGAAGGATTTTTATAGAAATAAAGTTAATTTAAATGAAAGCTAAAAATTGCATTAATAATTGAACTGAAATCGAAATTATATTATTGATTGTTTAAAAGCATGGAAATGAAATTAACCTGGACTTAAAATTTATCTAATAGAATTAAAGGCAAATCAAAACTCTTAAGTTTAATCTTCCTTTTCCTTCCGAGCTATTTTCTAATGCTTGCCGTGTCTTCATCCTTCGCCAATTCCTTGACTAAAAGTGATCCTTTAGATGAGCGAATTGAATCCTTAGAGGAAGAAGTTTCCCCTTTAGCAAAGACCCCAATTTTCTTTTCAACCAAAGTCTTATTTTCCTTCTCTATAGGAGTAGCTTTCCTCTTCCCTTTGCCCTCTAGAACACTCTTCTTCTTAGGCATGATAGGAGTCTTGAATTCAACTCTGGAGCCCAAACGATCATTAGGAGGAGCCTTCTTATCCCCTAGGCAGTCTTTTATGTTACTCTTCTTTGCACCTTTAGAGTTTGAGTAAACAACCATTGTTTATATTCCCTAGACAATGGATGAGGGACTATATTAGATACAACGGTCCATAAGGGTCTAACATACTAAAAATCGTCAAACCATTCAATATTCTTTGATATGGAATATTCATAAGGACGACGATCATCACCTAAAAGAATGGTTTGAGCAAGACCATACTGCCTCATCACTCTAGAAGGATAATAAAAGGTCAACTTTGATAAGATTGGAACGCGATAGAAAACTTGAGTATTGACTCCAATCATCTTTCCAATCTTCCACCAAGGCACAACCCACTTGATGGAGAAGTCGCGAGCTTCAAATATTTTGCTCCGTACCCGACGTCCCATATTTACGGAAAATAAGAACGAAAATACGAACCCATTGCTCCGGTGTAGTCGCATCATCATCGAAACCATACACCAGCAGTCGAGTACGAATAGATCTCATACTCGAGGCCTTCTCCCTGACTTCAACAGTGGCCCTAATTACAATCAGGCCCAAAAGAGCCACAGTCTTTAGAGAAGTCAGGGACAGCAGCTCGTCCTCAGAAACTCGAGTCGGGTGAAACTCGAGTCCACTGATAACAGAAAAGTCGAGGGGGGTGATAGTCATCTCAACCCACGGGAAATGGAAGATGTTCGTGGTGTCGTTGAAGAAATCTAGGACACCCTGAACAATGAAGCGGCTCTCCCGGAAAGACTGGAAGGCCTCAGCAACTCGCAAAAGGGGAGTCAACCCACAAGACTCCCAAAGCACTCTCACCACCTGGTTCCCAGCAATGTATCGGCGGTACAAAGACAAAATGGTGTTATTGCCTAAACCATGACAACGCACATGCTGCTCGATAAGACCAAGCAAAACCCGCTAGGAGATATGGTGAGCCGGGTGAAAAGCCAGGGTGTGCTCATCCCACTAAGAGAGAGACCACGTCCGACTGGTAGAGGCGTTGTCTCCCTCTCGTGTAGGTTCATCGTCTCGGTGAGACGAGTGAGAATGTGAACTTGAACCTTGACGTCGAGCCATACTAATTATTGTTGCCATAAAAACAGTAAATTAAGTGTTTTGTAGTATCTAAGTTCACCTAGCCGCATGATACTATGTTCGTCAAAACAGAGTACAAAAATGCAAAAACAAAGCATGATTTTGATTCACACAACAAAAAAGATTTTGAGCACCAAAGCAATTTCTTGCCAGTTTTCGACAAATATAACAACAAGTTAAGCACATGGAGCAAGAAAAATCATCAAGAAAAAGCCACATTGTACTCACGAACCTAAAGTGTTCAACAATAGTAAAATGCTCGTTTCTTCACTAAATCAAGCCATTCTAGTCTCAAATTGCTCACAAAGCAGCATATAAATACATACAAGAAATTTCATTGCAAGAAGTTTGATAAAAATTGAGAACACGAAGAAGAAACATTTTGGGTTTTCCAAAAAAACACAAAATAAACGCTCAAAATTCACTCAAAACAAGAAGAGGTTGAGCAAAACTTTCATAGATAGGGGTAGGTGAGTGAAAATACAACTATTTGACGCAAATTTGAGATGATTTTGTTAAGAAACGAAGGAGAATAAGCGATTTGAAGTTTTGACGAATGACGAACACGAAAATGAGCAGCCGAAAAATGAGGAAGAAGAAGCTTTAAATCAAGAAAAATACGAATTCATCGTAGCGCAACAGGTCTATCGCGGCGCGATGAGCCTGACGCGGCGCGATAGACCTGTCGCCATGCGATGGCTCTGATTTTGCTAGCGTTAGCCTTTGATGGTCCCACAACTTGATTTGTTGGTCCATGATTTGTTGGTCCATGCCTCTTGATGAGCATTTGATACTTTTGAACCTTATGGTGAACAACTAATAAATATTTGATTTGATTTGATTTGATTAGCAATCAGCGTTGATGATCAGCCTAATGACGATCAATTATCATTTCATTAAGCACATTTGTGCATTGATTAAGCACATTTGAGCATTGATTAAGAACATTGATTGATTAGTGATTGATCATAATCACGAAAGTATTCCAAGGATGGAAGGTTTCTACGGAAATCAATTTAAAGCTCGATAAGACCTTGAGGAATGAGGATTTGCGGTAGATTTTCCAAGGAGAGAGAAGCTACCACTTCCCAGGAGTGAAGGCAAGAAGATTTGAAGACAGTTGAAGGAGTAGTGGTCTTCACAATATTCTCTAATGTGGAGGTTGTCTCCCTTTGATTTAAAGATGGCTCAAGGAGTAGTGGTTTTTGACAACATTCCCTAAGATGTGGAGGTTGTCCCTGTTTGATTTGAAGATGGCAAAGCACAACGATCTTTGATGACGCTCCCTTAGATATGGAGATTGTAAAGCAAAACAACTTTGATTCAGCAAATTTATGTCACCCAGAGACGAGTGCTCGGTAAAACCTAGATACGCGTTTTTAACTCCTTTATTTGTAAAACTAATAGTTTTTGCAAGTATCGGCCTTAAAAAGAGTGATTTAGGATCGCATAACGTTCTGAATCATTCTCCGTCCCTATCGATCTACTATGAATTTTGTTTTTGAAACTTATGTTTTTTCCAAACTTAGTCAAAGTGGGGGCTTCTATAGACACCTGATTATGTCTCCCCAAAAACCAAACCTAGTGATGAGTACCTTTCACGTCTTTGATTATCAAGTTAGGTGAAGGGTTGATGAGTCTCGTGAGTTCCCTTTGTCCTTAATCATTTCTAGCCTTTCTTCAAATGTTTTAACCAAAATCATTCATTTCGTCTCGTTTAAAATCATTCATTTCGTATCCACTTTGTAAAAACGTCCAAATAAGTCAATTATAGTCCATATTTCCGGTCTAATTATTGTATAGTTGGATACGGCTTGAAAAGAGCTTCCAACGATATATTATAAGCCTAAATCCGACTTATAACGAGGAAGTTATGGCTAAAATACTAAACCGAGCCCGAACTAAGCCTTGCCTGCGATCCAGTAATCATGGGGAGGGTCCATTTACCTTAGTCCCATTCCTAAACCAATTAGGATTTATTACAAGCTTCTAAAATCTTCTAGAAGGTGGTTTACGATCCTTGATTTATTGTGAGCTTCTAGAATCCTTTAGAAGGTTCTAATTTATCCTGTTTTCGAAAAGATATAGATTTAAGAGGTTTAAATCGGATAAAACATTTGTTTTTCAATGATCCTAATCCCAGTCAAAATAGAATACATACGGATATTTGGTTAACCCAATCTGATTGGTAATCAAACTCCGTACAGATTCTATCATTTTCAAAACCATCACTGAACGATAGCACCATCATGCCGCGATGAGCCTATTTTCATTTACCATGAGACCAGGTTTAATCCAATTCGAATTCTGACTCTTTTTTATCCTTCGACTCTCTTTTTTCATTATAAATAGAGGTTGAATCACCCCGTTTTCATTTACCATCAATCATCATAAATACTCTCTCTTATATTTTCTCTCTAACTAAATTTTTCATGTTCTAGCCCAGCCTAAACCCATCCTACACACATCCTTTAATTCTCTTCGATCAAACATCATACTTCTTGACGAGATTCGAATACACATAACCATCCTCGACCTTGACTTTGTCCTCGACGTGAAAGGTTGATAGTTCTAAGGGTTTGTTCCCAAATGTCTATTTCAATTATTATTTGATTTATTTATTTTGTTGATTTTAATAATTCTTAAAGTTACTAACGTATTTATTGTTTTAATAACAAGAAGGGAGAAACATCAACGTAAGCAATTCAATTACGTAATCCTTTGTTTTGGAGTAGAAATCATGTTTAGAATATTATTTTATTTCCTAGTTGAAAGGAATGGTGTCCTTCCAACAAGTGTATTAATTCGGTAGAGGGTTCAGAATTATTAGAAAGCTAATTCTTCAGTAAGGTCAAGTGATTGGAATGCCTAGGTGGAGGCCGCTTCCGATAAGTAGTAGTAATGTACAATTAATATTACAGCTTAATCTTGACTGAACCCTTCTAGTCGAACGCAATTGAACAACCGATCCGAGAAGACGAATCAATCTGAAGGATTTGATGAGTCGTTAGAGTTTTACGAACAAAACGTCGGATATCGAGCTTAGAGCGTGGAGATCGAGCGTCGTAAGTCGAGTCGAATTTTGAATTTGACGAAACGTGAAATCAATCAAGTAACAAGTTCGAGCCTAGCCGTAGCCTCGCATTGCCCTAGCCATGTGAGTGTTAGGCTAGGTAAGGTCCCAAGCAATGCGTACCTAGAATACCCTAGCACACACACTGTTGGGTTTCGTAGCATCCAACGCTACGCGGAAGAGAAACCCTCCCAACACCCGCCCTAATAATTAAAGCAATAAAGCATGCATAAACATAATTAAACAATAATTAAGAAAAGGGATAAAGAAATAATACCCTTGAAGCGTGCTTCGCTCGTAAACCGAGCTCTTACTTCGAAGCCTAAAGCACGCTTCAAGGGTATTATTTCTTTATCCCGAACGATCTTCGCCTCGAGGGTAAGTCGTGACTTGACCTAGTATAAAACTAGAGTTTTACAAACTTAAAGGTTTTCTCAATAATAAGAGATGCCTTTTTGAGTTCCACTCAAGTTGATTTCCAAATGCCCAATCATGGGGTATTCATAGAGAAATGCAACTTACACTCCCATTCATGATCAATGTGGGATAGTTGCATTTTTCACTAATTTATTTAATTCCAAAATAAATTATAAAACAATGCAATCAACAATCAACAAGTGGCATGAGGAGAGGAGAGGTTAGGTTAGGACCATAACCAAATGGGGGGGGGACCATTGCCTTGCTCTCCAAGCCTTTGCTCCAAGCTTTGGTCCCCACCTCTTACAAACCAGCACCAAGGAAAGGGGGTGAGCTGGCTGTCAACCTTGCTGGCCAGCTTGCACTTCCAGCCCAGCACAGCTAGCACGCACATCCCCCATCCACCGCATGCGTGATGCTAGCGAACCACACATGCTGCTGTGCTAGGCGAGGCCCCCTAGCTCGCTGTGCTTGGTGCTGCCATGAGCACGCAGCTATGCGAAGACATGCACACACATGCACACACACAACAAGCACAACGTACTCGAAGGCTGGTGCGTGGCGATAGGCCTAAGCACACACACGCATAGCCCAGCGTGCTTGCTGGCTGTTGCATGGTGTTACGCCATGCTGCCTTGAACATGGTGCGCCTTGCACGCATGGTGTGTCAAGGCTTGCGCCTAGCCATGCAAAGTGCATGATAGCTCGAGCTAGCGTAGCGTCAACATGACTAGGCCATTGCAATGCTACAGCTATGCTCGAACTTGTTGCTTTTTGATTTTGCGACGCTCGGTCTCGACGCCCTAGTCTCGATATCCGACGTTTGTGTTCGTAATACTCTAGTTGCTCATCAAATCCTTCGAATTGATTCGTCGTTTCGGATCGGCAGTTCGTTTGGGTTCGACCCGAAGGGTTCAGTCAAGACAAAGTTGTAATATTAATTGTTCACTAATATTACAGATCGGAAGCGGCCTCCACCCAGGCATTCCGATCACTTGATCTCACTAAAGAATTAGCTTCCTGATAATTCTGATCCCTCTATCAGAATAATACACTTGATGGAAGGAAACCATTCCTTTCAATTTCCCACTTGTGTGCATACAATGTATAACCTATTTCTTATGTCGCTTAATGTCTCTTCATGAACTATAAGGTAAGAATCTTCGTCATCCTTACTACGTCCAGAAGTGTTTCTCGAACTCTGAGTTCAACAGTCAATATGCAGATTGATTAGGGGGTTTTCCCCGCCCAATCAGTGTACGCCACGTGGACCAATCAGGTCTTACCAAGTGTCCTCCATTTGGACCTCTCAGGTCTCTCCACGTGGCACCGGACCATTTATCCACCATGGACAAGTCAAGCCACGCCATGTGGCCTATTGATTGCCAGCTTGGAAGGAGGCCACCTAAGCCCACTTCCGGGGAGAAGCCTAGTCAGATCTAGGGTTTACCAAAAACCTTAGAATTAGGCACGCTTCCCAAGGCTATAAATACATTAATTAATCCTCATTAAAGGGGAATCATCAATTAATTACTATCACCCAGAAAAGCCAAAACACATTGGTCACTCCTGACCTTGAGGGACCATATCTCCCACCTTTACTTTTTCGCATTTATATACTCCAAAAACAAGTACTAACTTGACCGTCGGAGGCGGAGCTCCCACCACAAGGAGTCTCTGTTGTTTTGCAGGTACAGGCGCAAGGATACCAGTCCCGAAATTGTAACTCTCCTGCTGGACATCAGAAAACCTCGAAACATTTTGGCGCCGTATGTGGGGAGATTACTTTCGAGATGGCATCACAGTCTGTACCGAATCAAAGCGAGAAGTGCCCTATGGACGACCCTCAAGTCTATAGTGACCAGGATATTGACAATGAGATTGAGGAGGAGACTCTCACGGCTCCAGACGGGACCTTGAGAGCTCGACGAACTCGTTTCTCCGAAAGGAACGCCAGCCGCTTGATCATGAACATGTGGCCGAGGGATCTACCCCCATTACTAGAAATGAACTCATGACTTTCATGAATAATTTCAAAGGGGATATCCAAGATCTCATCAATAAGAAGACGCCTGCTCCATCCAAGGAGCAATCGGCCAGATGACCCTCCCAGTCTAGGAGGAAGAAGCTTGTAAAAGATCGTGAGGCGACCCCTTACCCAAAGCCTGGGGCAAGGCAGCCGCCAGTGATCGACCTAACAAAGTATCACTTTCCCTCACCAGGAAAGAGAAAGCCCATCCGTTATATTCAACCGGACGGGTCAAAGAGAACATACTCTGTTGCTCGAACGTTGTTAGAGCAGAAGAAGAGTGATCGATTGTCAGAGTCGTTCTCAACGTCTGATTTTCAAGATAGTTTACACAATACCTCCTTAAGGTATTCAAACTCAAATTATGAGAGCCAGACAAATGGTACCTTCCACCGGTCCGACTCCTAGAAAAACCAGGCGACACCACATGTGCCACCCTAGCCATACGTACCACAACCTCAATATTTCATGCAGCCTACTCTGTTTGGAGGACAGGCGACAAGAAACGTCCAGCCTTTGGAATGGCAAATTCGGTTGCTTAGACTTGGAGAACAGTCGTCCGCCTTCTCCAAGGAAATAATTGAGGCCGCCCAGCCGGCCAAAGTGAAGAACGTGTTGGTAGGAGCCTATGATGGCACTACAAACCTAGAGGATCATCTGATGGCGTTCACCAACCTTATGTAACTTCAAGGGTTGGATGATCCCACATGGTGTAAGTGCTTCCCAGCCACATTAAAGGGTATTGCTTAATAATGGTTCGACAACCTGCCGACTGGTTGTGTAAACAATTTCAAGACCCTGGCCTACCTATTTACCTCCAATTTTGCGATGAACATTCCTGCTAAGAAGACAACCCTTGACTTGGGGAAAATACAGTAGGGAGAGAAGGAAGGACTCCGTTCTTACATCAGGTGGTTTAAACTGATGAGGATTCAGATACAAGGGGTGCCGAATGAGGTAGCCTATACTAATTTTTTCAGAGGACTTAAGGCGGGTCGACCTTCAAATTTGACCTTGTTAGAAAAAGGGTGACCACCCTCCAAGAGGCCATGATGGAGGCGGATGCTTATATACAGGCAACCGACCTTTGTAATATTGGGAAGCAGTCGCACAAAAAGAGGCCCGACAAAAGAGAAAACCGACAAAAGCAGTCGGCCAATAAAGAAGAGAAAAAGAGAAAAGAAATATGGGCGGTCGACTCCTCTGAATAGTCGTCCCAGAAAAAGAAGAAAGAATATAAACCATACTCTCCCAAGTATGAGTTCAACAAGGATAACCACGCTATCCTCAATGAAATCAAGGGCCAGATCTCAATTGAGAAGCCGACCGCCATAAAAGGTTCGGTTAGCAACCGGAACCAAAGCAAATTCTGTCATTTTCATGAAGACATTGGTCATGAAACCAATGAGTATATAAGCCTCAAGCACTTTCTGGACCACCTGGCTAAAAAAGGAGATCTTGACTCATATGTTAAGAAGTCCAAGGGGAATGCTCCTCCCAAACAGAAACAGGCGTCCAAGAAGAAGCACCGGTCGGCTGACAGTTCTGACACTGACGATGCTGTCGTCTATACTATAGCAGGCGGCTTCGCAGGAGGCGACCCCACTATCAGGGGCAACAAAGACAACATCAGGTGGTTAGATGTTAATTCCGTCAAGCAAGGACGAACCTCCAAGAGTTCATTCCTAGAAATTTTCATCAGAGAGGAAGACTTGGGAGGCGTTAAGGGGTCGCATGACGACCTTATTGTTATTGAATGTAAAGTGGCCAACCAGAGAGTTGGCCGGATCCTCATAGACACCAACAGTTCCTCTGATCTAATCAGCAATAAGTGCTTGGCAAAGCTCAAGTATAAACCTGACTTCATATATCCGGTATCTCACCCGTTAGTGGGGTTTGGAGGAAGTGTTGTACACCTAGTGGGACGAGTGGATCTACCCATCCGTCTGGGCGAGAAAGGAGAGGGCCGTCACATGGTTGTTCGGTTCTTAGTTGTTGAAGAGCTCTCGCCTATAACATGATCTTAGGGCGACCCACCCTGAATAATTCCAAAGCTGTCATCATTCCATCTCTCATGCTGCTCAAGTTTGATGAGGATGATGGAACAGTAGGTTCCCTAAGGGGAGAACAGAAAATGGCACGAGAGTGTTACCTCTTGGATATTAAACCCACTGTGGTGATTGCTGGCCCAAGTGGAGAGAAAACGGACCCTGAGTAAATCAAGGAGGATAGGCCTGCCCAAGCAGCAAACGGCAAGAAAAGAAAGGCCGCCCAACTAGGGGCCGAAAGAAAGGAAAAGCGATAGCAATCATTTGCCGAGGAGTGGTCAGATGAGTACCGCCCTAAGCCGGTTGGTGAACATGTGGATGTCGTCCTAGACGACTCACGCCCCTTCAGCCCCTCCTGAAATGTGTTACCCTAGAAAAAGGACGAGAGGTCTTAGATGATTTACATTCATGGTACTGCGCTTCTCACGTAGGCGGTAGGTCGCTTGCTCAAAGAACCAGGCGGCAAGGTTACTTCTGGCCTACATTGGAAGCTGATGCCATGGAAATGGTTAAAAAAATGTGACAAGTGCCAATGGTTTGGCAAGTTAATTCATCGTCCGGCCACAGACCTCACGGCCATCCATAGTCCTATACCATTCGCTAAGTGGGTCATGGATATCCTAGGTCCGTATACGCCTGCAATAGGCAGCAGGCGGTACATACTGGTTGCAGTTGACTACTTCACCAAATGGGTGGAGGCACAAGCAGTTAAGGATATCAAGACTAAGGACGTCATCTCCTTCATATGGAGGAATATCATCACTCGGTTTGGAGTGCCAATGTTTATGGTTTTTGATAATGGTCCCTATTTTGAGACGCATGTTCTTAAAAACTGGCTGGGAGACCAAGGTATTTCTCACTGCTTTGCATCAGTCGGCCGTCCACAAGCAAACGACCAAGTGGAAGCTTTCAATAAAATCATCCCAGACGGTATCAAAAAGAAGATTAAACGAGCAGGCGGCCTATGGGCAGATGAACTACCGCATGTTCTCTGGGCCATTAGGACGATTGAGAAAGGGGCGACTGGAGAGACTTCATTCCTCCTAACTTATGGGGCAGAAGTTGTTCTGCCAATTGAACACTACGAGCCGACTCTTTTTATAATGCTATATGACGAAGAAGCAAATTGGGAGGCCATGCGCTTAGCATTGGATTCACTCCCAGAACGAAGGGGCAATGCAGCCCTGCGCCTTGAAATCCATCGCCTGAGAATGACAAGGGCATATAACAAAAGGGTACACAGGCGTCCACTCAAAGTGGGGGACTTTGTATTATGAAAGATGGAAGAAGTCGGTAGGGCTAATGAGCTAGCTAAATTAACTCCCAACTGGGAAGGACCTTACAGAATCTATGAAGAGGTTTGGGATGACACCTACCGCCTGAACACCAGACGACCAATCCTTACCTTGAACCTGGAATGTAGAAAATTTAAAGAAGTATTATTTTTTAATGATGTAATTGCCGAGAGCAGCTAATAAAACTTGCAAATTTGCTTCATTTATATACACAAGAGAGGCATGCCGCCTGTTCCATTGGCAGTCAGCTACTCTCCATTTTCATTACTTTGTACTGTTTTAGAGGGGCATGCCGCTTGTAAATTTACAGTCGGCTACTCTATTATACTTGTTCACCATGAACTAAACAAGGCTTATGGCCGGATGATCAGCTCAGGCGCCTAGCCAACTGATCCTCTCTTTTAAACTAATACGACCTGTCCCAACATCATAGCAGGCGTCCGGCGACATCCCTCCAGATGAGATTCATCGCAGAGAGCAGCTCTCTTTTTGGTGGAATAATGCTCAATAAACTAAGTACACGACACCTAGACGACTGTCCCCAAAGACAAACCACGTAGCCGTTTCGAGACAAGGATAACTCTAACACTAATCAAACAAGTATTAGTAGTTGACATCCGAGTCGGATAACCGCCTGTATCACTTGGGATAAGTACAGGGGGTACCTCTTGAGTTAATAGCCAACAAAAATTTGCGAATCAAGGGGATCAGCCGGCCTCCGCCGTCTGGTAGCTCTACTACTCAAGCAAGAGATGACGGCTGGGTAATCTCAAAAATTACCCATAGTCACTCCCACATACTTGGTATGGAACCTAAAAGGACTAAAGAGTCTGCCTGTTTATTGGCACAAAGGAACTCTCAGTCCAAAAAATAATGATGAGTCCGCCTGGCTAAAGGCAAGAAAGGACTCTATTTTTACTTAAACGAACAGGCGGCCTGATTATAAGCGGCATGTTCCCTTTTACCTTAAACAAGTAAAACAAACCTAACGTGTTTCCTAAAAAATGTTGGGAATCCGACTGGATACATGGCCGACTGGTTGCCAATTTAGAGCTAAGACAACCAGTCGTCTAGGGGCATAGGCAGTCAGTACTTGATAAACTTTGCTTGCAAAATTCTAAGCAAAAATTCTAAATTCTAAACAACATACAAGCTGAAACAGTCGGTATGGCATGCAAGCGGATATCAAGGAGCCCCTATACTTGGAAAAAATAAAACAAAATACAGTGATCATAGACAAGACGACCAAACAGTGTTCGCCACTTTCATATATAAACAGCCGGCCATAAAGATCGGCAAAATATTCATAAACCCCTGCCTCTTGGCCGGGTAAGGATACAAGGAAACAAACGGCACACAGGCCGGTGGAAAGTTGAAAAAATAAAAGCTTTAAACATTTGGAGGGGCTTGGGTCTCAACTGCCGGCTGATCGAGTTCAACGACAGGCGCTTGATTCTTCAAAGCATCCTCTTTTGTTGACTCGTCTTCAGGGGCAGGAGCCTTAGGCGTATCCACCTCCATTGGTTGTAGGGCCACTACCTCTTCTTCCTCCTCGGAGTTGGAGTCGGCGCCTCCTCCTCTCTCTTGTCCTCCTCAGCCACCTACTGCATGATTCTTCTATTGTACTCTTTAGTACAAGCGTTGAATTTTTTATCCCATGCGGCACAACAAGCTTTTGGGAAAAGGGACGACCAGGTCATCTTCATGATATTTGGCCGAGTCCTCCATCATGGCTTGGGCTAGAGCCAGCTTCTCGGTCTCGGCCTTCGCATTAAGATCTTTGGTGATGGCCGCCTCCTGCTTCTCCAGGCGCTCCTTGAGTGTGTCTAGAGACTTCTGCAGACCTTCAGCCTTATGGGCGATGTTTTTTAGTGGACGCAGCTCGTCTCGAAGACTTTTAACCGTCTTCTCTAGCTCTTCGTTTCGTTTTTTGGCCGCCTCCAACTCAGTCTGATTGTTGAAGCAAGCGTCTGATAATAAAGAATATCAGTTGTCAATATTTCATTTTAGGCAATTAAAAACATTGCCTTATCAATGTTAGAGGCGGCCATAGCTTTAGCAGCCTTTACCTCTTTGTTTTTGGCACTAATCGGCCTACGAAGGCCGTGTACATGGAGCGTGGTCTGTAAAAGAAGCACCAGGCGTCAGATATGCAAAAACAGGCGGCAGGAAAAGTTATTTGATTTTACAAAAAATACTAAGTATACCTCAGAGAGGGTACCAACTACCTTGACTGCATCCCTCTCCTCTAGAGTGATGGCTTTAACCATAGATTTGGCCATTTGGACCAAGTCTGGTTCTTGAAGGCCGCTTGAATTCAAAGACAAATTGTTAGAACAAGTCAGAGAATATCAAAG
This sequence comes from Chenopodium quinoa, assembly GCF_001683475.1. NCBI lineage: Eukaryota > Viridiplantae > Streptophyta > Magnoliopsida > Caryophyllales > Amaranthaceae > Chenopodium > Chenopodium quinoa. The sequence goes on from NW_018742372.1 coordinate 1,541,284, forward strand.
GAAGAAAAATTTAACAAGGGCAGAAGGAGCCGGTTATACCTCTTGGAGGCCGGCTGTCCTTAGGGACTTGTGTTTGTTTACCCCCACTTTGTGGAGTGTGCGGCTGTTTGTCAGCCGACTGTTTTCTGGCAGAGCCAGGCGTACTCCCAGGTATCTGTTTCCAAACATTTGAGTTCGGTTGCTAGGAGGAATAGGGTTTGGACGAGCCCGCTTGCAGAAGCACAGAAAAGTCAGTACTGGCAAAAAGAGGAGTTCAAAGAGAAATTCGAAAGATTAAAAACTCACTATGGGCGTCTCCTTGGCGGGAGAATCAGAGGAGGTCCGCTTAAGGCTCATTATGGAGGTTCGAAGAAGGGCGGCCGCCTTCTTTGATGCAAAGATTTGATCCATAGCTTCGACTGAAAATAGGCGACAAAGAGTTAGTAAAACTTGAAAAAATAAATCAAATGATGCATATACAAGCATAAGAGGTCGGCTACCTCTGAAGGTCTGACTGCTCAGGCTTCCTATATTCATCATACATCCATTGAAATTTAGGGACGCAATTCAAAGGCACTTGCTCCCGTACCCTATTAGTAGAGTTGGCCCTAATCCCTACTTTGAAGAGTCCTCAATCAAGGATCTCTTCCCTTGCCCGACGAGGAACATGCAGCATGCTAGGGTCACCTGCAAGAGGAGGCGGATTCCTACTCCACCTATTGTACTGCTTGTTCAGGAGCTTGTCAGGACTGGAGACTAGGAGGGAAGTATTTCTCCAATCTTTCCACTTATTTTCTTTCCCCCTAGTCGTCGAATAGCATTTGTGGCTTGTTATTTGGTACCAGTCGATACCGCTTGCTTTGGGGGTTCGGCTTAAGTAGTTCATATGGGTGAACGCCTCAAAATTCGGCTCTACCCCATGCATCTCACACCCGGCTACGTAGCCAAGGATGTTGAACCAAGAATTGGGAGCTAACTGCCATAGGCCCACCTCGTACCCATCAAGGATTTGTTGAACTGCTGGATGCAGGTGAAATCGAAGGCTGGCCCTAATGGTCGCCTCGTGGCAGCCAAAGTAGGCGTCCCCATAACTAGACCCCGCGGGCCAGACGACTGCATCATTGGCATCAGGCACAAATAACTCAAAATTCGGACCCATCACATGGTTCGAGAGAAAAGTTTATATTCTCTCCTTCATAGCCTTGATCCATCCTTTTGGGACGTGACAGTATTAAGGGAAATTCAACTCCCTATGGGGGGAAGATGGCTCTGACCAATCAACCCCTTTTTTGACTGAGTGAGATAGTCTCACCTCATCTAAGCGAGAATGCCTCTCTTTCGAACTTGGAGAAAGGCGACTTAAAGAACTGGCTTCGGACTCACTATTACAGAAGTCCGACTCCCCTCTCCCTGAGGGGGCCGACCCCTCTTCTTCAAAAGGAGCCGATTGTTGACCAGCTAAGTCAAATAAAAATTTGGAAAGGGCCACCTTGGCCCCCTCCTCAGAGCTCTCGGCAGTAGAGCCACCTCGGGTCCTTGCGATATAAGGCGTCTGGTCTGATAGCTAACTAATTTAACCCGGAATGAAGAGCCGTCAGAGCTTTCAATCCTCTTTGTTGTTTTTGTTCTTGTTATACTGTCCTGCATAGATACAAAGAAAGTTGGATTCTGGGACTTGCGCAAAGTTTGAAGTACCGCAGGGCAGTCGGCACCCCTAGTCCTAGACTCAGCCGTCCCCGGTGACCGGCTGATTGCTAACCTAGGCCGTGCCGGATGCTTTTGAGGCCTCATTTTCAAAAATAAAAGAAAAAAAAGATGCAAAAGAAAAGTAGAAAAGGATAAAAGGAATAGACAGTTACCTGGAACTTAAGTTCTGAAAGGAAGCTTGATCGAACCGGCGTCTAATTAAAAGCAGGCGGTTGGTAAAATCAGTCGTCTAGAAATTCAGAGCTCAAGTTCAGGGGTCCGAGAGTTCTTTTGCAAAGTTCGCAAAATGTGAACAAAAGACTTGGTCAACATACCCTTATATAGGGTAAAATTAGAATACGAAGGGTCACTTCCAAATTCAAAAAATTAAGCGGAAAAACGTTCGGCCAATCGCAGGACGACACCTGTAGCAGGCCGTCGCCTGTTACAGGCCGACACCTATCACAGGCGACATGTGACCAGTCACATGTCACCTATGAGGGGAAAATGATTAGGTGGTTTTCCCCGCCCAATCAGTGTACGCCACGTGGACCGATCAGGTCTTACGAAGTGTCCTCCATTTGGACCTCCCAGGGCCTGCCACGTGGCACCCGACCATTTGTCCACCATGGACAAGTAAAGACACGTGATGTGGCCTATTGATTGCCAGGTTGGAAGGAGGCCACCTAAGCCCACTTCTCGGAAGAAGCCCAGTCAGATCTAGAGTTTACCAAAAACCCTAGAATTAGGCACGATTCCCAAGGCTATAAATACATTAATTAATCCTCATTAAAGGGGATTCAGCAATTAATTACTATCACCTCGAAAAGCCAAAACAATTTGGTCACTCCTGACCTTGAGGGACCAGATCTCCCACCTTTACTTTTCCGCATTTACTTACTCCTAAAACAAGTATTAACTTGACCGTTGGAGGCAGAACTCCCACCACAAGGAGTCTCCATTGTTTTGCAGGTATAGGCGGAAGGATACCGGTCCCAGAATTGTAACTCTCCCGCAGGACATCAGAAAACCCCGAAAAACAAATGATTTCTAAAATCCATCTGAGCACGGTCATGAATTTTCACAGTCTCACTCTTCGAGCGGCCTTGTAAACAACAAAGACATATTCCCTATTTTTTATAGGGGGACATTCCCAATCTTGTACTATAAGCCTCCCTCACTAAGAGGACCTAATCTCCTAAGTGTTCACGTTATAATCCCCAGTTACGGCGGACGTTTGACAACATCAAAGAGACTAGTACTCAAACAAGAAAACTTCACAATATTCATGGTCGAGGAAACAGGTTCCGATAGCTTTAATGAGAAATATACTTATGACATTTTAAATCTCTTAAAGTACTATCATAGGTCGATCCGGTGTAGTTCCAAACTAGCACCTGTGCAAATGATTTATGACTACTATGTCCTTGCAGCACAAGAATTGCGACTGGCGAAAAGTTTTCATCATAATTAATCTCGTGGATTTGCCTGTAACCTTTTGCCACCAGTATAGCTTTGTATACTAATACATTTCCATCTTTGTCTGTTTTCAATTTGAAATCCATTTGCAACCGATGGGTGTGAAAGGAATTGTGTCCTTCCAACAAGTGTACTATAAGGACGACGATGAATCTTACCTTATAGTTTAAGAAGAGACATTAAGCGACATAGGAAATGGGCTATACACTATATGTACACTTGGCCGGAAGGACAAGTGGGAGATTGAAAGGAATGGTGTCCTTCCAACAAGTGTATTATTCCGATAGAGGGTTCAGAATTATCGGAAATCTAATTCTTCAGTAAGGTCAAGTGATCGGAATGTCTAGGTGGAGGCCGTTTTCGATCAGTAATATTAATGTACAATTAATATTACAGCTTAATCTTGACTGAACCCTTCGGGTCGAACCCAATCGAACAACCGATCCGAGACGACGAATCAATCCGATGGATTTTGATGATTCGTCGGAGTTTTACGAACAAAGACGTCGGATATCGAACTTAGAGCGACGAGATCGAGCGTCGCAAGTCGAGTCGAATTTAGAATACGACGAGACGCAAAATCAATTACGAACCTAGCCGTAGCCTCGCATTGGCCTAGCCATGTGAGTGCTAGGCTAGGCGAGATCTAACGCAAGCCTAGCATGCTAGGCGTGCTAGGACATGCGTGCCAAGCAAAGCTTAGCACTGCCCAAGCACCATCGCACCCTCGCACCATCGCATGTGCGTGTGGATGTGTTGGGCGTTGGCAGTAGGCAAGGCGTAGCACTGCACAGCACCATCGCAACATGTGCGTGTGCGTGCGTATGCGTTACTAGCATAGAACCATCGCTGCATGAGCGTGTGCTCGTGCGTCACCAGCACTAGACCAAGCAGCACTACGCTTGTGTGTGTGTGCGTAGCAATGCAGCGCCCAGCATGCGTGGCTCGCTAGCAGCACGCATGCTGGAAGTGGATGGGTTTCTCGCTGACTGGCTGCACTATGTGTAATGGCCTACTAGCACAGCCAAGGCACCAGGCGCCAGCAAGGCTGCCTTGACAGCCAAGGCTGCCTTGACAGCCAAGGCTGCCTTGACAGCCAAGGCTGGCTGTCAGCCTGCTGTCCCAGCAGCATGTGGGATACAGTTTGTGTGTGTGGGGACCAAGGGTTGTGGCCATTGCCTTGGGCACCAAGGATATGGTCTTCCCTCTTGGAATGGTCCTCACCTAAGCACTCTCCTTCCATTTGCCACTTGTAACTCATTGATTGCATTCCTTATTAATTTGTTTTTGATTAAAATAAATTAGTAGGAAAATGCAATTGTCCCACATTGATCATGAATGGGATGACAAGTTGATTTTCTCTATAAATACCCAATGGTTGGGCATTTTGGAATTCACTTGAGTAGAACTCAATGAGGCATCTCCCATTAGGTGAGAAAACCTCTAAGTTCGTAAAACTCCAAGTTTTTATTAATCGGGTCCCTACTAATCTTTGGGACTTGGACCGTTCGGGTAGGGTTCGTGGGTACGAGCCATTGGAGGCGTTCACACTTGTGACGCTCGAGCTTTCGATGTAAGAGCTCGATTTGCGAGCGAAGCACGCATCAAAGGTATAATATTTTATCCTTTCTTATGCTTTAAATTATGTTTTGCTAGTTATATTGCATTTATTATGGGGGCGGGTCTTGGCGGGTTTCATTCCGCGTAGTGTAGGTCGCTACGAAACCCTACAGTGGTATCAGAGCCACGCTTCTTTTTAATTTTTGCAATTATTGATTAATTAAGGTGTTTTAAAGTAAGATTTTAATTCCGATTTTGCTTTTCTAATTTGATTAGAAGCTCGTTTTAATTAATTTTAAAACTCGTATTTTTATCGATTTGGCTGTCGAACCCAGATTTTGGCTCGAAAATAGTGATTTTTGGGTGGAATCGACATTCTGGAACAAATTTAACCCACTTTGAAAATTGTCCAGAAGCCAAATTCGAATCAGAAACCCAAGTATTTGGGTTTTTTTCGTTTTTTCAACAAAAATTTTAAATCGTTTAAGCCTTGATTAATACAAGCATTACAAGGTTAGGTTAAATGCATTATTGCATCCCTAATCACTGCTATTTTAATTATCCTTGAGCATAATTATGGAGTTTTATTTAGTGCTTGAGTTGATATGATATTTGTCACACAAACTTGATTTTTCACAATTATGCAAATAAATTTCATTAATGTGTGGATGTTTGATGTGAATGTGTAATTTTAAATTCCAAAGTATGTTAAAGATCTAATCTTTAAAAGTTTAAATGATTGGAACTCTAACCCTGAATTCCATATTGAACAAAGTTTGGATTTTTTCATTTTGGTTGATTAAAATCCATGAAGTTCAAATACTTGTGAGTAAAATTTTGATTAATCTTCATATTGGAAGATGTAATCTTGGTATTTTACACAAGTATGAAAGTTGGAAAAATTTTTATCATTAGATGATTTATTTATTTTTTTCCAACTCCTTATTTGTCAAATCCAATAATAATTTGCATTTTGGTTAAAATAATTTGGATGTAGCCCTTCAATTTTGTTGCATAAAGTTAGACCTAAAAATTGATTCCAAGAATGGTTGTTGAATAACTTTGGCTGGTGCACTATTAAAAAAAATTGAATTTATTTAAGTTAGACTTGTTATATTTTCACTTTGCTCTAAATTGATTCTAAAATAAATTTAGAATTAATTTTATGTCACACGAATATTGGGATTAAAATCCCGAGTCAAAAGCACACAAATCGAGGCAAAAGACACCCAAGCACCACTAAGGCTAGTCGGGCTGCTCTCACAGCCTACATGTGGCTGCCTTGGTGCGCATGGTGGTGCTTCCACCTCACTGTGTTGCTGTTGTGTGGGGAGCATGCATAGTGCACCAAAGCGTGCTGTTGTGTGTGGTGTGTGGCTGCTGGGCGCTGCTAGCAAGTGCTGCTAGGCAGCAAGGCAGCAAGCCACAGCAGGCGAGCCACACCTGCCAGCATACATGCACGCATGCTAGCATTCGAGCATGATGCGTTTTGGTGCTAGCAGGTGCAACAATGCCTTGCTAGGCAGGCTGCCTGCGCCCAAGCACAGCACAGCTGCAGCCATGATGCTAGGCACTCCGTTTTGTGTGGGCTGTTTTTCGATGTAAGGGCTATGTATTTTGCAAAATTTTGCCGGTTTTAAAATATTTATGTAATTATTTTAAAGAGGTTATGGGTTAAGCCAACTTAATTAATTGGATTAATTAAGTATGACTGCGGAATTTAGTGGGAGCTTAGTTGATTACTTGAGCAATTTGTTTTTTAGAAATAATGGATTAAACAACTTTGACTAGTTTTAATTAGGCGCGTTAATCGGATTAACCACCTAAGTTAGTAACTAGTTTTGCGTGTTTCATTATGTATTTCGTAATATGCATGGGCCATTCACAAATAGTGAATGGGGGAATGAAAGATTGTTTTCAAAACAGGTTATTAAAAAAAAAAAAGGCAACTAGTAAGGCCCGACTAGGATAGAAAATACGAACTGCATTCCGTTATGTATTTTTGTAAATCAAAATACGGTCTGTGAACCGTTAAGTATTTTTGTACTATAGATTAATCTTAGTCGTAGTAGCTAGTTAATTTATTTTGGCAAAGATGTCTCAAGACGGCGTTTCGATGAAGACGAGCCAAGATGAAGGCCCTTGAAGACTGAAGATTTCAAGGGGTCATGCTAGTTGCCAAATGCATCATTTTATGCCTTATATATAAATTTTTCTTATATATATTTGAATTTTAGATGCATGTCTAGGATTTCAAATGTTGCGGTGATTAATTAAGTTCACTTAAACCAACCAACATAGAAACCCTAGGTCCCTAATAATATTGAGCTAAAATATGCCATTCCAAGAACAACACACACCGAACTAATGCGCGTATGTAATGGGCTACGCCAAAGCGAGGCATCACTACTTCCCTAGGAACGTAAGGTATACTAGGTATACAAGTTGTCTTGGTTAAGCTCAACGATATCAGTAAGGAGTCCTTAGATATCGTGGCAATGGAGATAAAATGTCACGGAAGCATTAGATGCGATGTTTTATCGAACCAAGAGTAGCTTGGAGCTTTTAGCAATTGGATTGATTACCCTAAAATATTAAGTGTTAATACAAGCCAAAGCATGCTTAGTCACTTTCTGATTTTTGGAATCTTGGAATCATTTTATTCTCGCAAAAAAGGGACAATTTTTAATGCATGGATAAGACGCGTAATAAGATTGAATGTTTGCATGTATGTTTTGAATTTCAAACTTTTTATGATCTTGATAAATGGTTAAAATTTGCACTTATATTTCTAGAATTCGTAATCAAATTATATTGTTTACATTAATTGGTAAAGGAAATCTTTTGAGAATGGTTCTCAAAATGGAAAGGCATCTCAAAATACAACCTCTCATAATTGACTTTTATGACTAAAGTCCGAAAGGACGGTTGGATATCATGTTTTCAAAATACTAGGTAGTTTTGATAAACATGAAATATTGAGTTGAAAAACTCAAAATTTTCAATAATTGACAACCAACATATCTTTTCGCTTCATACACAAATGAGTAGGACTCATTGATGTAGCAATTCAAGTACGAATTGAAAGAAAACATGGAACTTTGTTTCACGGCGCGTTAGATGCTTAATCATGCCTAACAAAGTGTAAAAGTCAAGAAACTTACAGAAATGATTCTTAAAGTTATGAGATGGCGTTTGATAAGAAATATAGGAAACAAGGAACAAAAGAAAGGAATAAGGTTCTTTTTATATCCTTAAGCTCATGTTGTTATGATTAACTTAGCAACTCACAAGTATTGGATACTGCTTGGGTGTTCCACTTTCAAAGTGACCTCAAACCGTTGAAGACAAGCTAAGTTATTGACTTACAAGCTTAGAATGAAGGAATTAGTGCTACATCAGTTATAAGGTCATTTGTTTTGTTTAAAGTCCTTTCAAAACTAAGGCTGGAACAAATATTTGTTATTGTGTTCCATAATCAGCAAACGATCCGTTCACACACGGAAAGACTCACATTCAATAAAAGAAAAAACAGTTGCGGATTTTATTTGAATAGCATGGTTGTCTAACCCATGAGTCAAGAATGCTTGATTATAAACAAACATTTCCCTAACATGAAAACTCACAAGGTTCAAGTCATGGACATGATTTGTGTTCCAAACATCTTTAGCAATGTCACACCGACAAGAACATTCTCAAGGCTCTTTTAGATAGACTCTTGATAGATGATCGATTCGGAATCGTTCTAAGACAAGCAAGTCTTACTTGTTGAAATCGACAAACAAAGGAGCTATTGTACTTGGCATAGACAATTGACTCCTAAAGCTAAAGAGGATTCCATTACTTCAACGTCTCACAAGAATTTGATAGAATGTGGCTACATTCATCAAATGTGAGCAAACTAGACCTTGAGTAGCTCAAATGTTCAGTGAAGTATAGAATCGACTTGGCAAGATATTAGAACGTCTAGCTAGATTAGATCGAGCGATGTTTGCTTGAGCCAAGTGTGATCAAATCAAACTTATGGGATTGAAATTTCATAATTAGCTCCACAAAGAACATAGTGTGTCTTGACAGAAACCTTGATGCCATTTGGAAATGACTCGAAGGATGATGAATCACATCCCTTCCTATAAAATTCTTAAGATTTGCACAAATGACTAAATGTTACATTAAACAAAAGTTTCGAAGCTAAGAAAGGACACCATATTCAGTTATGGATAGAAATAGTTTATAGCGTCTTTTCAAGTATATGTCTAGGGCTCTTAGCTCAATGGGAGTTCATTGTCTCTATGGGAGCTAAGTGGCTTAATAAGGGTTAAGATAGCTCGAGAAGTAGCTAACTGTTTGTTTCACAACGAACTTTTACCCAAAGAAAATATACATGTCTCTTTGTAAGTATTCAAGTGAGACTACGGGCATTACCTCCACAACCTAATTCAGAACATCGTATTTGTTGCTCTAAATGGTGTCTTTCTGGAAAGTAACACCTTTCCAAAATGACAAGTGGGAGGAAAATTGAACTTGACGAAGTTCAAGAGAACGAGCAACAGTGTCAACCTGATAAAACTGACAATCAAAATGCTTTAGAAGTAGTTGATAAGATTGGTCAGAATCAAACAGACAATGTAAATGCTCAACCTATTACCCCGTATAGGTATAGAATTCGCCAAAGGCTTGGATTGAATCCTATAAACCTAAGACTTACAAGAATATTATTCACCATTGGATGGTGAGGGAATAGTGTCTTGAAATTAGCTACGACAAATCCAAATTTCGAATAATGGTTAGAGGCCATAAAATCCGAAATAGACTCTATGTTTGTAAACCATGTTTGGAACTTGATTCATTTGCGTGAAGGGTGACAGACCTATCAATTGCAAATAAGTTTTCAAGAAGAAAACTGACAAATGTGGAAATGCACAAGCATACAAAGCTAGATTGGTTGAAAACGATATATACAATTAATTCACGGCGTTCATTTTAATAAAAACCTATTTCACCAATCGGAACGCTAAAGTCTTTTCGTGATTGTTCTAGCAAAATTGCGCATATGAAATATGGCAAAAATACGAAACCGCCTTCCTAAATTTGGATTTTGGAAGAGACTATAGAAATAGTCTAAGGGTTTTGCAATTTTAAGTAATGCTAGATTTGAAAGCAAGCTCAAGAAATCTATTGTGGGATTAAATGAAGCATTGCATGAAGGAATTGGAACATGTATTCTCGGAAAGTCAATAAAAGGTTTGACTAAAGGAGAATCATAGAAATTCTTATAAACAATAAGTTTAGTGGGAGCAAGAGTCAATCCTGTATGGTCCAACAAGAAGTTTGTGAACTCTATTGTGAAATGACTATCAAATGCTAAATGCTTAGATTTTAAATGATTTTCGACAATGGACCAAGAAAAAGGCGACACTTAGTACATATGGGAATTAAGATCTATTGGATAGACTTAATGAAATGTTTAAACGAGTGGAGGAATTTACCGTGTTAAACATGAAGGACTTGAAAAGGCTTTCGACCCATATGTATAAAACTAAGTAAATGTTTGAACTAAGTATAAGCTGGGAAAATACTAAGTCAAACAAGAAAGACTCTAGTAGAGACTTTTAACCATATCACATAGCAAATAGTTTAGTAAGACTCAGTGAAACTGGATGAGCTAAAAGGTCACATGAATGGAACATATTGGGAATAATTCTGTGATTGAAACCATCATGTATGCTATTATATGGAGTCGTCACTCAATTTACATGCTTAGAGCATGAGAAGTATAAAATACCAATCGATCTAAATCTAAGTAATGTATCGTTAGATTATGTTCAAGAAAATCCAAAGTACTTTGATGAGTAAAAGGGGATAAGTTCTTGACACATAGAAACAATTGCAATTTGAGAATTGATGTTGCAAGCACATCCTTAGCAAGGATTAGATCCTTAATAAGGAAGTCGTTTATAAGCATGAGCTAGAATGCGTCGTGGCTTTAGAATGGTAACATGGACACGGATCCATGTATAATGTGCGGAAATTTAAGGTAAATTTCCATAATCACAAGTGATTAGGACCTCCCAAATATTTGTGAGTCGTTCGGAATAAAATCCGAGCAAAGCAACGTCAGAATGTCTACAGAAATATACGTTGAGGATATTGTTGCCTGGAAGGCAATAAAAGGAAAGTGTTCAATGGAAAGTTCGTTGTCGAACGTTGATTGTAGGTTGTCAAGTTGAAAGATCTCAAGTCATGAAAATGAGTAGGAGCCATCACTTGGACAATAAATCCTAAATCACATATGATCCATAACACTCTCAAAATCTTGTTATCTTATTATGAAATTGTTCGATAATGAAGATGCTAAGATTTGCAAAGTAATAGTGGCTAAACCTATGCAATAAGTGAACGACAACATTCACAATTGCATGAAAGAAATCAAGCATATTAGATATGGGTGGGATTTCTATAAATGTTTAATGAAGAGTATTACTCTTGAAACATTTGAAGAAAGCCATTTATCATAAGATGAAACGTTTGGAAGTTTCATAGTGGAATAAAATTTTACTAATAAAATTCCACGAACTATTTAATTGTGGTTTAGAATTAAATAATGAGTATTCGATTTATGGAAATATTCAAAACAGGATATCAAGACCATGTCTTGGATAAAGAAACACCTGTTAAGTGAACATTGAATATTTAAATAAAAAATTGTCCCTAATCGTTGTCATCTAACTGATTGACGATTGATGACCTCCAGAGATTAGTGTGTAGTATGATTTATGGCACCGTTTCTTGTGCTGCAAGGACATGATGGGCATGAATCATTTGCACAGGTGCCAGTTTGGAACTGCACTGGATTGACCTATGAGAGTACTTTAAGAGATTCAAAATTGTCATAAGTACATTTCTCATTATAGCTATCGGAACATGTGCGTGTGCGTGCGTATGCGTTGCTAGCATAGCACCATCGCTCCATGAGCGTGTGCTCGTGCGTCACCAGCACAAGACCAAGCAGAAGTGCACCTGTGTGTGTGCGCGTAGCAATGCAGTGCCTAGCATGCTTGGCTCGCTAGCAGCACGCATGCAGACAATGGATGGGATGCTTGCTGACTGGCTGCACTATGTGTGTTGGCCTACTAGCACAGCCAAAGCACCAGGCGCCAGCAAGGCTGCCTTGGTAGCTAGTTGTCCCAGCAGTGTGTGGGAACCAAGGATGGTGGCCATTGCCTTGGGCACCAAAGCTATGGTCCCCCCTCTTGGAATGGTCCTCACCTAAACACTCTCATTCCATTTGCCACTTGTAACTCATTGATTGCATTGCTTATTAATTTGTTTTTGATTAAAATAAATTAGTAGGAAAATGCAATTGTCCCACATTGATCATGAATGGGATGACAAGTTGATTTTCTCTATAAATACCCAATGGTTGGGCATTTGGGAATTCACTTGAGTAGAACTCAATGAGGCATCTCCCATTAGGTGAGAAATCCTCTAAGTTCGTAAAACTCCAAGTTTTTATTGGTCGGGTCCCAACTAACCTTCGGGACTTGGACCGTTCGGGTCGGGTTAGTGGGTACGAGCCATTGGAGGCGTTCATACTTGTGACGCTCGAGCTTTCAAAGTAAGAGCTCAATTTGCGAGCAAAGCACACATCAAAGGTATAATCTTTTATCCTTTCTTATGCTTTAAATTATGTTTTGCTTGTTAATTGCATTTATTATGGGGGCGGGTCGTGGCGGGTTTCATTCCACGTAGTGTGGGTCACTACGAAACACTACAGGGTGTATAACCATCGGGCAAATTTACCAAGTTCCAGACTTGATTTTCTGATTTGGAGTCCATCTCAGATTTCATGGTCTCTTTCCATTTAGCAAAGTCGGGGCTCGTCATTGGTTGTTTGTATGTCGTTAGCTCATCTCCATCTATGACTAGGATGTCCTGATCTTTGGTTAAGACAATACCAAGGTATCTTCCTGGTTGAGATCTTGGCCGTTGCGACCTACGAAGGGTAATAGGCTGAGCATTTACATTGTCTGTTTGATTCTGACCAATTTTATCAACTGTTTTTAAAGCATTTTGATTGTCAGTTTTATCAGGTTGACATTGTTGTTCGTCCTCTCGAACTTCGTCGAGTTCGATTTTCCTCCCACTTATCATTTTGGAAAGGTGTTCCTTCTCTAAAAAGACACCATCACGAGCAACAAACACTTTGTTCTTGGATTTATTGTAGAAGTAATACCCCTTGGTTTCTTTTAGGTAGCCCACAAAGAAACACTTGTCTAATTTCGGATGAAGCTTGTCAGAAATTAATCGCTTGACCTATCCTTCGTAACGCAAAATCTTAAGAAAAGACAACCTTGGAGGTTTTTAAGTCCATAATTCATAAGGAGTTTTTTCTACAGCTTTTGACGGAGCACGGTTCAGTGTTAGTGCTGCAGTTAGGAGTGCGTGTCCCCAGAAAGAGATAGAAAGTTCACTAAGACCCATCATTGATCGAACCATGTCTAACAAGGTTCGATTTCTCCTTTCGTGCACTCCGTTCCATTGAGGAGTTCAAGGAGGTGTCAACTCTGAAAGAATACCCTTTTCCTTCAAGTGATCGTCGAATTCATGGCTCAAATATTCGCCACCTTAATCCAATTGAAGTGCTTTTATCTTCTTGCCAAGTTGATTCTCAACTTCACTCTGAAATTCTTTGAATTTCTCAAAGGATTCAGATTTATTAGACATAAAGTAGACATAGCCATATCTACTATAATCGTCGGTGAAGGTAATTAAATATCGATAACCTTGCCTTGCGGGTGTACTCATTGGTCCACATACGTCCGTACGTATTAGACCGAATAAGTCACTTGTCCTTTCTCCCAACTTGGAGAACGGTTGCTTTATCATCTTGCCTAATAGACATCCTTCGCAATTTTCAAACGAATCCAAGTCGAATGAGTCAAGAACACCTTCTTGTAGAAGTTTCTTGATGCGTTTGACATTAATATGGCCAAGACGACAATGCCACAAGTACGTTTGATTCGACTTGACGGTCTTAGCCATTTTGGCGGTATCATTAATGTTATAAACTTGTTTGTCAAGAGAAAGCACATAAAGACCATTTTCTGAATATGCATTACCATATAAAACATTATCGAAATAAAATGAACAACTATTGTTCTTAATTCGAAATTCAAAACCCTTAGCGTCCAACACCGAAATTGAAGTAATGTTTTTGGTAACTCTAAGAAAACGATAGCAATTGTCAAGTTCTAGAATAAGCCCAGAGGGCAAAGACAAATTGAGAGTTCCAACGGAGACGGTAGACATTTTTGCTCCATTGCCGACCTAAAGCTCGACCTCTCCCTTCTCTAGCCTCCTATTTATCCTTAGTCCCTGAGCATTGGAACAAAGGTTGAGCCACATCCGGTATCTAATACCCATGATGTTTTGCTAGCGAAGTTTAAGTCTATAACAAAAATACCTGATGAAGAAGCAACGGTGTCGTTCTTCTTATCTTCCTTGAATTTGAGGCAATCCCGTTTCCAATGTCCCTTCTTCTTGTAGTAGAAACATTCAGAGTCGGATTTCGAAGAGGCTACCTTTTTGTCCTTGCTGCTCTTGGGAGTGTTTGACTTAGGCGGGAAATTCTTCTTTTTCCCTTTAAAGTTCTTCTTCTTGCCCGAGCGCTTAAATTGCTTTCCCTTTCTCACCATGAGCATATCATGCTTTCCCTAATCCTTGAGGGTTTGCTCGGCTTGCTTCAACATACCGTGAAGCTCGGTGAGAGTTTTCTCCATGCTGTGCATATTATAGTTCATTTTGAACCGATCAAGCCTTTGTGTTGCGAGTGGAGAATGATGTCAATTGCCATTTTGGTTGAATACCCAGCATCAAGCCTTACCATGTTCTCAAACAATCCAATCATTTTAAGAACATGCGGGCTAACCGACTCTCCTTTCTTGAGCTTGCTCTCAAGGATTTGCCTGTGGGTTTCGAACCTTTCAGTTTGGGCCTGCTCTTGAAACATATTCTAAAGCTCAGAAATGATCTCAAAAGCTGTATCCTTTTCAAAGAAAGTCTTTTGAAAGTCCGGAGACATAGTGGCTAACATGATGCATTTGACATCCCGATTGGCACTTTGCCATCGGTTAAGGGCAGCCTGAGTGACCTTCTCATTGGGAGTGTCGGGCATTTCCACATCAAGGACGTATTCCTTTTCCTCTTGCATGAGAACAATACGCAAATTTCTTTGTCAATCAAGAAAATTTTGCCCACTCAACTTCTCCTTGTCGAGAATTGAGCGTAATGAAAACTGGTTGTTTGAGTTACTTGCAGACATGGTTCTACAATTGAAAGAATTTGAAATGAAAAACCATTCATATAATCAATAAGTTTGAAATTTAAAAGCGTTCATGCAAATTTTCAATCTTATTGAGCATTTTATCCACGCATTAATAATTTGTCCTTTTTGGCGAGAATAAAATGATTCCGAGATCCCAAAAATCAGAAAGTGATTAAGCATGCTTTGGCTTGTCTTAACACTTAATATTTTAGGGTAAGCAATCCAATTGCTAATAGCTCAAAGCTACTCTCAGTTTGATAAAATGTCACATCTAATGCATTCTTGACATTTTATCTCTTTTGCCACGACATCTAAGGACTCCTTACGGATATCGTTGAGCTAAACCAAGACCAACTCCTATACCTAGTATACCTTACGTTCCTAGGGAAGTAGTGATGCTTCGCTTTGGCGTAGCCCATCACGTACGCGCATTAGTTCGGTAAGTGTTGTTCTTGAAACTACAAATTTTAGCTCAATTTTTTAAGGGACCTAGGGTTTCTATGTTGGTTGATTTAAGAGAACTTAACTAATCATCGCAACATTTGAAATCCTAGACATGCATCTAACATTCAAATATATATATAAGCACAATGATATATATAAAGCATATAATAGATGCATTTGGAAACTAGCATGACCCCTTGTGTTTCGGGGTTTTCTGATGTCCTGCGGGAGAGTTACAATTCCGAGACTGGAACCGGACGCCTGTACCTGCAAAACAAACGGATGCTCCGGATGATTGGAGATCCGCCTCCGACGGTCAAGTTAGTACTTTATTAAGGAGTAATTAATGCGGAAATTAAAGTGATTGGGTCTCTCTAGGTGAGAGTGTTTAATGTGTGTAATCTGCGTTTTTAGCGTGTTTTTTCCCTTAATGAGGATTAAGGGAGGTATTTATAACCTCGGGAAACGTGCCAATCTAGGTTTATGTTAACCTTGGGCTGATTGGGCTTCCCTCAGAAGTTGGGCCTAGGTGACCGGTTATCCCAGGTGTCATGGGAAGGACACGTGTCGTGTCGTAATTGGTCCATAGTGGACGAATCATTGCTTGACACGTGGCAGGCTCCTATTGGCCCATGTGACGGACACATGGCGGAACCTGATTGGTCCACTTGTCAGATGGTGATTGGTGGGGAAAAATCCCTTAATCATTTGCCCCTCACAGGTGGCACGTGACTGGTCACGTGTTACCTGTGACAGGTATCGCCCTGTAACAGGCGACGGCTTGCTACAGGTGTCACTCGGCGAGAGGCCGAGAGATTCTCCCGCCAAAATTTTGAATTCTGGAAGTGACCCTTCGCCTTCTCACTTCGCCTATATAAAGGAGTGTTGACTTCGGTCATTTTCACACTTGAGAACTTTGTGAGAGAACATTCGGACCCCTGAACTTGCTCTAACATTTTGGACCCTTTCTGCCTACCGCATGCTCTGACAAGCCGACTGCAAAGGATTTTCAGAACTTCATCAATCGTCACTCGTTCAGGTAACCGTCGGTTCTCTTACTCTTAATTTTCTCTTTACTTTATTCTTTTTTGAAATGGCACCACGGAAGCACACAACACGACCTAGGTTAGTGATCAGCCGGTCACCGGGGACGGCTGAATCTAGGACTAGGAGTGCCGCCTGCCTTTTTCTGGACCCATCTTTGCCCTTTATACAAAGTCCGACTGTATCTGTGTCTATGTAGAGCATGATGGCCAGAACAAAAAAGACTGCCAGGATCTCAAACTCAGACGGCTCCTCCCACAGGGCGCCGATTAGTGAAACATCTAACCAGGCGCCAGATGTGGAAGTGAAACAAAGCGGCTTGAAAGCCGGCAGTTCTGAGGGAGGAGTCAAAGTGACCCCTTCCCATTTACAGTTGACAATTCTACATTCTCTCCTGCTCCTTTTAAAGCAGAGGAGGCGGGCCCCTCCGGGAGAGGGGAAGAGTCGTCCTCTTCGGACTCGTCAGAGGACGATTCCGAGTCTAGCTCTTCTGGCCATGCTTCCCTGGACGCAGAAGAGAAAAACAGTCGCCTACAAGAGGCGAGGCTTTCTCACGCAGTTGAGAAGGGGGACGATTGGGCGGAGCCATCCGCCTCTCACCGAGAGCAAAATACCCCCTACTACTGCACGGTACCTCGGGGCCGGATCACGGCCATGCAAGAGAAAGTGGAGAGCTTTATCGCAAACCACACAATGGGCGCCGGCTTTTTAGTGTTCGTGCCGGATCCAGAAGACACAGTCGTCTGGCCGGCTGGTACCAGTTATGATGGCGTCTGCTTTGGCTGTTACGAGGCGGCCATCAAGGCTGGGCTGCGCTTCCCACTACATCCGGCTGTTCAGCGGATCTTGGATGGGTATGAGTTGGGGTTATGGCAGTTAGCCCCGAACTCCTGGGTCAACGTACTCGGCTATGTGGCCGGGTGCGAACTGCACGGGGTGGAGCCGAGCTTCGAGGCTTTCGCCCACATGAACTACCTCAGCCTGACCCCTAAGGCAGGCGGTACCGGCTGGTATCAATTGACGAGCCACAGGGGCTACCTCATGACGAGAGGTAAAGCAAACAAATGGAAGGACTAGCGGAGCACCTTCCTCATCATTGAGAGTTCAGACACAGAGCTGAACAAGCGCTTCAACAGGTGGAACAGGAATCCGCCCCTTCTTGCAGGCGGCCGCAGCATGCCGCCTGTTCCCCCCAAGGCTAAGAAAGAGATCCTAGATAAAGGACTCTTCAAAGTAGAGTCGAAGGTGAACTCTACTTCATGGGTACGAGAGCAAGTACCCCTGCACTGCGTCCCGAGCTTCAAATGGCTCTACGACGAGTACTTTTTGGCCGCCTGTGGCCTCAGCAGTCGGTGCTCAAGAGGTAGCCGGCCTGTCGAATACTCTGTTGTTCCATGCATTTCTTGTTATGACTTTTATTAACTTTGCTATTTGTTTTTGCAGCAGACGCCATGAGCAAAATTACCGCCTCCAAGACTGCGGCGGCCATGTTGCGGGCCTCCATCATGCAACAGTCTTCAACCGACTCCCCCAACAAGGGGGCACCCTTGGTGGGCTTCGAACCTTTCACCCTCTTTTTGGAGTTGTGTTTATGCATATACTGACTCTTTTCTTCTTTTTTAGACGGGCGCTCCAAGAGCTTCTTCTTCCCAACAGCCAGACCCCAAGGCCTGGAGGACCACTGTTGCGAGCTCTCCTGGTTCTGCTAGGAAACATGCGGCGGCCACTTCTTCTAAAACTCCAGCTGGGCCACTTCTTCTAAAACTCCAGCTGGGCCACCTAGAAGTATGAAATTGTCCTTGTAAATTTTAACCTTGCTCCCTTCTTTACTAGGTCTAATCCGTTTGTTTATGCTTGATGCAGCCGGCCCTCAGGAGCCTGACTTGGTCGAGGTGGCCAAGTCTATGATCAAGGTCGTTCCTCCAACTGAAAGGGAGGCGGTCAGGGGTGTCGGCACCCTTGACCTAGACGGGATTGCAGGGGTCCTTGCTGAGGTATACTTAGCATATTTTTGATTATTTGAATTCCAGGACCCCTGTTTTCTTTTTGTTTGGAAACTGACGCCTGTTCCCCCTTTTTACTTAGGCCCTGCTCCGAGTGAACGGCCTTCGCAAGCCTCTTGACCGGAAGAACAAAGAGGTAAAGGCTGCAAAAGCTATGGCCGCCTCTGACTGTGATAAGGTAATGTTTCAAATTGCCCAAAATGAAGTTCTGACCATTGCTATTCTTTATTATCAGGCGCAGGCTACCGCCGCTATCCGGGCTCAGTTAGAGGCGGCCCAGAAGAGGAATAGCGAGCTGGAGGCGACCATCAACAACCTCAAGGCCGAGCTGAGACCTCTTCGCCAAAAGATGTCCTCATACGAAACCTTGGAGAAATCCTTGGCGAGCGTAAAGGTACGCCTGGTGACCCAGGAGAAGAGTCTTACTCAGGAGCTCTCGGAAAAGGCCGAGCAAGAAAAGAAAGAGCTGGTCCGGGAGATGATGGAAGACTCTGCTCAAATCCAGCGCATGACTTGGGGCCGCCTCTTCCCCAATGCCGACTTTGCCTCATGGGAAAAAACATACCGCCAGTGTTCTGATAGATATAATCAAGAGATCCTGGCGGCTGCTGAGGAAGAGGCGTTGGAGGAGGCGTTGGAGGAGGAGGAGCAGCCGGTAGTGGCGCTTGTGCCGCTTGGGGGTAATGCATCAAAGAAGGATGCAGCTGCAGCCGAGTCCAGCAAGAAGAGTGCTGACCAGGCGGCAGCTGCTAATATTGAAGATCTGCCCCCTTCTTAAGCTTTATGTCTTCTTTCCACGGCCTGCGTGCCGTTTGTTTGTATTTACCCGGCCAGGGGGCCGGGGCTCTGAATATTTTGCC
This sequence comes from Chenopodium quinoa, assembly GCF_001683475.1. NCBI lineage: Eukaryota > Viridiplantae > Streptophyta > Magnoliopsida > Caryophyllales > Amaranthaceae > Chenopodium > Chenopodium quinoa. The sequence goes on from NW_018742372.1 coordinate 1,560,666, forward strand.
GGTCTTTAATGACCGGCTTCTTTTTAATGAATTTTTTGTTTTGCTTCAAATTTGTTTAAGTATTGAATATTCTGATATCCAATTGTATACTATACCGAATGTTTTACATGGCCGATAGTTGCAGACAGGTACGGATAGTTAGTCACGCCGCCTATGCCCCTGGACGACTGGTTGTCTGTTTCCAGGCTAGACGATCAGTCGGCCATTTATTCAATCAGTATTCGAACCATTTTAAAGACTGGATCCCCTTTAGGCAGGCGGTCCTGTCATTTGTAAATTTAACCAAGTAGGAAAGTTGTTTCCTACTTGTCATGCTTTTAGGCTAGAGACTTTAGGCCGTCTAAGCCGACTGTTTCCCGCCATATTTAATCTAGTGTGAACAGGTGCTGTATGAACACCTTTTTAGTTTCATACTAAAATTTTTAATGAGTGACCAAGTAAACATGATTGTTACCTAGTCGCCAAGTAACTGAGTAGTAGAGGTATCAAGCGGTGGATACCGGTTGTTCCCCTTTATTCGCCAATGTTTGTTTGCTTTTAACTCAAAAGTTTTTTACCTAGCAGGAGTAGTGGTTGAGAGCCCCTGTTTGCTAAAAACTGGCGGAGGACTCATACCTTTTAGGCTCCATACTAAGTTTGAGAGAGTGACTATGAGTTAACTTCGGAATTACTCAGTCGCCGTCACTCCTGCTTGAATAGTAAAGGTACCAGGCGGCGGAGGCCGGCTGAACCTTTTGATTCGCCAATGTTTGTTGGCTATTAACTCAACAGGTACCCCCTGCATTTATCCCAAGTAATACAGGCGGTCATCTGACTCAGATGCCAACTGCTACCACTGGTTTGGTTAGTGATAGAGTTATCCTTGTCTCAAAAACGGCTACGTGGTTGCCCTTGGGGGCAGTCATATAGGTGCCGTGTAATTAGTTTATAGAGCAATGTTCCACCCAAAAGGGAGCTGCTCTCTGCGACGAATTTCATCCGGAGGGATGCCGCCGGACGCCTGCTATGATGTTGGGACAGGTCGTATTAGTTTTAAAGATTGGATCAGTTGGCTTGGCGCCTGGTCTGATCATTCGGCCTGTGGCCTTTATTAGTTCTTGGTGAACATAGGTGCTAAGTAAAAGGAGGGTAGCCACCTGTTTAGGCACAGGGTCGGCAAGGCCCTGATCATTTTTAGTTAAGTATAAGGGGGGTGGCTGTGTGTTTGGAACCAGTCGGCCCTCTTCTATGGAGAGTAGCCGACTATATGTCCAGACGACATGCCCCTCTGAAAGATAGAGTAAAATACTTAATGGAGAGTAGCCGACTGTAAAGGTACAAACGGCATGCCCCTCTGAAGATAGAGTAAAATACTCAATGGAGAGTAGCCGACTGTAAAGGTACAGACGGCATGCCCCTCTGAAGATAGAGTAAAATACTCAATGGAGAGTAGCTGACTGTAAAGGTACAGACGACATGCCCCTCTGAAGATAGAGTAAAATACTCAATGGAGAGTAGCCGACTGTAAAGGTACAGACGGCATGCCCCTCTGAAGATAGAGTAAAATACTCAATGGAGAGTAGCCGACTGTAAATGTATAGGCGGCTTGCCCCTCTTAAGTAAGAATAAAAATTAAACATGGAGAGTGGCCGACTGTTTGTTAGTAGGCGTGCCCCTCTTAGTACAAAATTGAATATTAAGTATGCAAACTTTTATTAAGTAGCCCTTGACTATTTACATCATTCAAAAGAAATATTTCTTAAGATTATCTACATTCCAAGTTCGAGGCAGCGGTTTTCCGTCTGGTGTTCCCAGACGGTAGGTACCGTCCCTGACCTCTTCACAGATTCGGTAGGGTCCTTCCCAGTTGGGAGTTAGTTTTCCAGACTCATTAGCCCTACCAACTGCTTCCATTTTTCTAAGTACAAAGTCCCCCACTTTGAGTGGACGCCTGTGTACTTTTTTGTTGTATGATCTAGTCATTCTCAGGCGGTAAATTTCATGGCGCAAAACAGCATTGCCCCTCCTTTCAGGAAGTGAGTCTAATGCCAGGCGCATGGCTTCCCTGTTTGCCTCTTCGTCATATAGCATTACTCGAAGAGTCGGCTCGTAGTGTTCTATTGGAAGAACAGCTTCCGCACCATAAGTTAGGAGGAATGGAGTTTCTCCAGTCGCCCCTTTTTCAGTCGTCCTAATGGCCCAGAGAACATGTGGTAATTCATCCGCCCATAGGCCGCCTGCTCGTTCAATCTTTTTCTTGAGACAGTCTGAGATGATTTTATTAAAGGCTCCTACCTGGCCGTTTGCTTGTGGACGACCGACAGATGCAAAGTAGTGTGCAATTCCTTGGTCACCCAACCAGCTTTTGAGAACAGGCGTCTCAAATTGGGGTCCATTATCAAAAACCATAGACATGGGAACCCCGAACCGAGTGATGACATTTTTCCAAATGAATGAAATTACATCCTTCGTCTTGATTCCCTTTACAGCCTCCGCATCTACCCATTTAGTGAAGTAGTCGACGGCAACAAGTATGTACCTCCTTCCGCCTGTAGCAGGCGTATATGGACCCAGAATATCCATGCCCCACTTAGCAAACGGTAGTGGGCTATGGATGGTAGTGAGGTCAGTAGCCGGACGGTGAATTAGTTTGCCAAACCTTTGGCACTTGTCACATTTTTTCACCATCACCATCGCATCTGCTTCTAAAGTAGGCCAAAAGTAGCCCTGCCGCCTTGCTCATTGAGCAAGCGTCCTACCGCCTATATGGGAAGCACAGTAACCAGAGTGAAGATCGTCCAGTATCTCTCGCCCCTTTTCTGGAGTAACACACTTTAAGAAGGGTTGAAGGTACCCCCTTTTGTGAAGTTCTCCCTTTATTATTTCAAAACTGGTTGCTCGTTTTTTCAGTGCTGCCGCCTGTTGATGATCATCCGGCAGGGTACCGTTTGTCAGATATGCCCTGAGTGGATCCATCCAGGTTGAGCTTCTGTCTAGGATTCCAATAGGGTCTTCCTCGATGCTTCTCTTCTCCATTACTTCCCAAAAAACAGTTCGAGGAGTATCACAGGAGGCGGATGATGCTAATTTTGAAAGTGCATCCGCCTGGTTGTTTTCTGATCTCGGCACTTGGGTCAGATGGAAATCCTCAAGGGAGCCGACTGCTTGTCGGACCGCCTGTAAATACTTGATCATGGCCGGATGGGTTGCTTCGTATTCGCCATTGTACTGACTCACTATCAATTGTGAATCGAAAAAGGCGTCTATTTTTCTTGCTCCTGCCGCCTTGCACATGCGGATTCCGGCTAGTAAAGCTTCATATTCTGCCTCATTGTTTGAGGCCTGAAAACTGAAGCGTAGAGCATACTCGTACCTGTCGCCCTCTGGCGACTGACATATGACGCCTGCTCCACAACAATTTGAAGTAGAACTTCCGTCCACATATACCTTCCAGACTTGGTCTGTAACTTGAGAGTCAGGAGGACGAGTCATCTCAACAATAAAGTCAGCAAAGGCTTGCCCCTTCACTGCTTTTCTAGGCTCGAAAGTAACCTCGAGGCTCTGTATTTCTATGGCCCATTTGATAATTCGGCCTGACGACTCCATGATGGTCAGTGGCCGCTTGATAGGTTGGTCTGTATACACGACGACTGCATGTGCCAAAAAGTAGGGCTTCAATTTTTTAACAGCCATGAAGAGTGCAAGACCAAATTTCTCCACTAAGGGATACCTCAACTCGGCATTTTTCAGTACATGACTTACAAAGTAGACCGGGAGCTGACAGCCGTCTCTTTCAGTAAGGAGAACAGCGCTTAACGCATGATCAGAGACGGCCAGGTACATGTACAGTACTTCTTTGGGCAAAGGGCTGACCAGCCTCGGCAAGGAATGCAAGTGAACTTTCAATTTCTGGAAGGCCGCCTCAGCATCCGGCCCCCATTCAAACCTTGCCTTTTTCTTAATTGCCTGGAAAAAGTATAGGCATTTGTCGCCTGATCGGCTTAGAAATCTTCCCAAGGCCGCCAGACAACCTGTTAACTTCTGAACCTCTCGGATGGTACGAGGCGACTGAATGTCAATGACCGCCTGCACCTTCTCAGGGTTCGCCTCTATTCCTCTCTGATTGATAAGGAATCCGAGAAATTTCCCAGACTCAACTCCAAAGACACATTTCTTAGGATTGAGCATGACATGGTGCCGCCTGAGTGTGGCAAAAGTTTCTCGGAGGTCCGACAGATGATCTTTCTGAAGTTTAGACTTGACAATCATATCATCAATATATGCCTCGACATTTCTCCCAATTTGATCAAAGAACACAGTGTTTATCATTCGCTGGAAAGTGGTCGGGGCATTCTTAAGACCAAACGGCATGACCGTGTAACAGTATAACCCCTGATCAGTGACGGAGGTCGTCTTCTCCTGATCTTTCTTCCATAAAGGAATTTGATGGAAACCAGAGTAGGCGTCCATAAAGCTCATCAAAGCATGGCCGGCTGTTGAGTCGACTAGGTAATCAATTTTAGGCAGAGGGTAACTGTCTTTGGGGCACGCCTTGTTTAAGTCTGTGTAGTCTACAGACATTCGCCAGGTGTCATTCGGCTTTTTAACAAGCACCACATTTGCAACCCAGTCTGGGAAGTAACATTGCCGAATGAACCCTGCATCAAGTAATTTTTTAACTTCGGCGGCTGCCGCCTGACTTCTTTCTTCGCCATGGTTCTGCTTCTTCTGCCGTACCGGCTTCTTTTTCGGATCCACGGCCAGTTTATGTACCGCCAGATCAGGACTAATGCCTGGCATTTCATGGACTTCGAATGCAAAGATGTCCTTGTATTCTTTCAATAGTTTGTGAAAGTCGTCACCTAGGACTCTCAGAGCAGTCGTCCCAACTTTGACTATTCGGTCAGGACGCGAGTCGTCTAAGATCAGGTCCGTATGCTCACCAGCCGGCTGAGGGCGGAATTCATCCTTCCGCTCCTCTGCCAATGATTGCTATTTTCTGTCTTTTCTTGCGGCCCTTGTTTGGGATGCCTTTCTCTTCTTGTCGCCTGCTTCTTGAACAGGCGCACTCTCCTTGACATTGTCAAGGTCTATTTTTCCACCACTCGACCCAGTGGTCATAACAGTGGGCTTGACATCCGAGAGATAGCACTCTCGGGCCATCCTCTGATCTCCCCTTAGGGACCCGACTGTTCTATTATCCCTCTCAAACTTGAGCAACATAAGAGATGGGATTATAACAGCCTTGGAATTATTCAGGGTTGGTCGTCCCAGAATCATGTTGTAGGCTGAGAGTTCTTCTACTACCTGGAACCGGACTACCATGTGTCGTCCTTCCCCTTTTTCGCCCAGGCGGATGGGTAAATCCACTCGTCCCACTGGGTGGACGACTCCTCCTCCAAACCCTACTAAAGGGTGGGATGCCGGATGTATGCAATCAGTCTAATATTTTAGTTTCGACATACATTTGCTACTGATGAGATCTGAGGAGCTTCCGGTATCTATGAGGATTCGGCCAACTCTCTGGTTGGCCACTATACATTCAATAACGATAGGGTCGTCATGCGACCCTCTTACCCCTCCTAGATCTTTTTCAGTGATGACAATCTTAGGAAATGAATATTTGGAGGGTCGTTCTTGGTGAACGGAATTTACATCTAACCGTCTGATATTGTCTTTGTTGCCCCTAATAGTGGGGCCGCCTCCTGAGAAGCCGCCTGCAATGGTGTAGACGACTGCATCATCTGTATCAGAGCTGTCGGCCTGTTGATTCTTTTTGGTCGACTGCTTTTTTGAGGAAGTGTTCCCCGTAGATTTCTTGACATAAGTGTCAAGATCACCTTGCTCAGCCAGGTGGTCCAGATACCGCATGAGACTGATGCATTCAGTGGTGTGATGACCAACATCTTCATGATAATCACATAATTTTTCTTGGTTCCGATTGTTTGCAGAACCCTTCATGGGGACCGACTTCTCAATTGAGATCCGTCCCTTGATTTCCTTTAGGATAAATTGGCTATCCTTGTTAAACACATACTTTGGGGAGTATGGTTTGAATTCTTTTTTCTTTTTCTGGGCCGGCTGTTTAGAGGAATCAGCCGCCCAGACCTCTTTTCTCTTCTCGTATTTGTTTAACGACTGTTTTTGTCGTCCTTCTCTTTTGTCGGACCTTCTCCCGTCCGACTGTTTTACCGTACTACAAAGATCAGTCGCTTGTATATAGGCTTCCGCTTCAATCAAGGCCTCTTGAAGAGTCGCCACCCTCTTTCGGACCAAATCAAATTTTAAGGTCGACCCGTCTTTGAGACCTCTGAAAAAGTCAGTATAGGCTACTTCATCCGGTAACCCTTGAATCTGTATTCTCATCAGGTTAAACCGCCTAATGTAAGAACGAAGCCCCTCCTTCTCGCCCTGCTGAATTGTTCCTAAATCAAGGGTCGTCTTCTTCGCAGGGATGTTCATGGCGAAGTTGGAGGTGAATAAGTAAGCAAGCGTCTTAAAGTTAGTTACACAACCAGTCGGCAGGTTGCCGAACCATTGTTGTGCGATTCCTTTGAGAGTCGCTGGGAAACACTTGCACCAAGTGGGGTCATCCAACCCTTGAAGGTACATCAGGTTGGTGAATGCCATCAGATGGTCTTCTGGGTTAGTAGTGACGTTATAGGCGCCTACTAATACATTTTTTACTTTGGCCGGCTAAGCGGCTTCAGTAATTTCCTTGGAGAAGGCCGACGGCTGTTCACCAAGTCTAAGCAACCGTAGCTGCCAGTCCATAGGTTGGACATTTTTTGCCGCATGTCCACCAAACGGAGGTGGCTGTAAAAAATACTGTTGTTGCGGTACAAACGGTAAGTTTGGTACCGCCTGGTCGCTATGAAAGCCGGACTGACGGGAGGTGCCGCCTGACTGACTCTCATGATACGACTGAGTATGCCTCATCGAGGTATTTCGCAGACTGTTTTGGAAGTTTGAAGTAGAGGCCGACTCTGACAATCGATCACTCTTCTTCTGCTCTAGCAGTAGCCGAGCGTCTGTGTATGTTTTCCTCAACCCGTCCGCCTGAATATGACGAACATGTTTCCTATTTCCTGGAGTAGGAAAACGGTATTTTGTGAAATCAAGGGCAGGTGGCTCCCACTTCCTAGATTTAGGATGAGGGGTCGCCTCTCGCCCTTGAACTGGTTTCCTCTTTAGTGAAGTGGAGGGTTTCTTAGCCGACTGCTCCTTGTCCAGAGCAGGCGGCTTCTTGTTGATCAACTCTTGAATTTCTCCCTTGAAGTCCCTCATGAAGGTCATGAGTTCACTCCTTGTGATGGGAGCACACCCATCAGTCGGCTGTTGCCGAACAGGCGGTGCGCCTGCTGGCTCGCTTCCTGTATGAAGATGTTACCGTTCCCTCCTTTCGGTATGACGGGTACGTCGGGCCCTTAGGGTCCCGTCTGAAGCTGTGTGAGCTTCAACTTCAAATTCATTCTCAGTATCGTGGTCCTACTGAACTAGAGGGTCGTCCAGGGGACGTCTCTCTTCAGGAGTCGGTACAAACGTGGATGCCATCTCAGAAGTACTCTCCCCACAGACGACGCCAAGATGTTTCGGGGTTTCTGATGTCCTGCGGGAGAGTTACAATTCCAAGACTGGAACCGGACGCCTATACCTGCAAAACAAACGGATGCTCCGGATGATTGGAGATCCGCCTCCGACGGTCAAGTTAGTACTTGATTAAGGAGTAATTAATGCGGAAATTAAAGTTATTGGGTCTCTCTAGGTGAGAGTGTTTAATGTGTGTAATCTGCGTTTTTAGCGTGTTTTTTCCCTTAATGAGGATTAAGGGAGGTATTTATAACCTCGGGAAACGTGCCAATCTAGGTTTAGGTTAACCTTGGGCTGATTGGGCTTCCCTCGGAAGTTGGGCCTAGGTGACCGGTTATCCCAGGTGTCAGGGGAAGGACACGTGTCGTGTCGTAATTGGTCCATAGTGGACGGATCATTGCTTGACACGTGGCAGGCTCCTATTGGCCCATGTGACGGACACATGGCGAAACCTGATTGGTCCACTTGTCAGATGGTGATTGGTGGGGAAAAATCCCCTAATCACCTTGAAATCTCTAAATTCTTAAGGGCTTTCATCTTGGCTCGTCTTCATGGAAACGCCGTCTTGAGATATCTTCGCCAAAATAAAATTACTAGCTACTACGACTAGGATTAATCTAAATATTAAGGTACAAAAATACTCAACGGTACACTGACCGTATTTAGATTTACAAAAATACTTAACGGAACGCAGTCCATATTTTCTATCCTAATCGGGTCCCACTAGCTACCATTTTCACGAAACCTGTGAAACAAGCTTTCATTCACTATGTGGGAATGGCCCATGCATATTACGACGAAAAACAAGTAATAATGCACAACACGCGAAAACTAGTAACTAACTTAGGTTGTTAATCCAATTAACACGCCTAATTAAAACTAGTCAAATTTGTTTAATCATATTATGTTTATTAAGGCGCAATTTGTTTACGAAAAATTCATAAGCTCCCACTAAATTCCGCATCCAACTTAATTAATCTAATTAATTAAGCCGGTAAACCCAAATTTTGTCAAAATTAAAATTTTTGCAAGAGCCGGAAATATCGAGGTCTAACCTCGTTAAATTTTTTTTAAATAAATAAAAATTATAACGGAAAATTTTTGCAAAAGACGATAGCCCGAAACTTGCTAGGCAGCCCATGCGTTGCGTGTGGTGCTGGCTGCTAGCAAGCTCGCCTAGCGCAGCATGCCATGCTAGCAGCACGCTACGCATGCTAGCTACTCCTTGGCGCTGGTAGCAATGGGCTAGCCTTGGTGACGCTTGGGTGATGTTTCCTCGATTTGCGTGCCGTTTCTCGGGATTTTAATCCCGATTTACGTGTGACATAAAATTAATCCTAAATTTATTTTAGAATCAATTTAGGGCAAAATGAAATTAAAATAAGTCCAACTTAATTAAATTCAATTTTAATGGTGCATAAGCCTAAATCATCCAAGATTTCCTTTTGAAATAATTTAGGTCTTTCTTGATGCTTTAAAATTGAAGGGCTATACCCAAAATTAATTTGACCAATATGCAAATTAATAATGATTTTGACAAAGTAGGGAGTTGGAAAATAAAACCAATCATTAAATGAAAAATTTTCCAACTTTTAACTTGTGTAAAATAACAAAATTACATCTTCCAATATGAAGATTAATCAAGATTTAATCTCAAGCACTTGAACTTTAAGGACTTTAATAAACACAATAATGATTAAATCCAAAATGAGTTCAACCATGGAATTTCGAATCAAAGTTCCAACCATTTAAACAATTAAAGATTGGATCTTTAATATACAAGGAACTTTAAAGTTTCACATTCACACTTTAATGCAATTTATTTGCATGATTGTGAAATAACAAGTTTATGTGAGAAATTGAACATACCAACTTAAGCACACATTATGACTTCATGACCATGCTTAAAAGGGTTTATAATTATAGTAGATTAGGGATGCAACCATACATTTAATCTACCCTTAACATGCATAAATTAATCAAGGCATAAAGATTTAAAATTATTCGTCAAAAACGAAAAACCCCTCGAAAAACATATTTCTGGGATGATTTTGGCTTCTGGACAATCCAAAAGGATCAGAAATAATTTAGAACATCGATTAAACCCAAAAATCACTATTTATGAGTCTAAATCTGGGTTCGACAGCCAAAATAAGAAAAATACGAGTTTTAAAATTTATTAAAATGAGCTTCGAAAGCAGAACCAGAAATTTAAATCCTTTTTAAATAACCTTCATTAATTACCAATTGCAATAATTAAAAAGAGCGCGGCTCCGATACCGCTGTTGGGTTTCGTAGCGTCCAACGCTACGCGGAAGGGAAACCCGCCCAAGACCAGCCCTAATAATTATAGCAATAAAGCATGCATAAACATAATTAAACAATAATTAAGAAAAGGGATAAAGAAGTAATACCCTTGAAGCGTGCTTCGCTCGTAAACCGAGCTCTTACTTCGAAGCCTAAAGTCTCACAAGCGTGACGAACGGCTCGTACCCACAACCCGACCCGAACGATCTTTGCCTCGAGGGTTAGTCGAGACTTAACCAAGTATAAAACTAGAGTTTTACGAACTTAAAGGTTTTCTCAATAATAAGAGATGCCCTTTTGAGTTCCACTCAAGTTGATTTCCAAATTATGGGGTATTTATAGGGAAATGCAACTTGCACTCCCATTCATAATCAATGTGGGATAGTTGCATTTTTCACTAATTTATTTAATATCAAAATAATTTATAAAACAATGCAATCAACAATCAACAAGTGGCATGAGGAGAGGAGAGTTAGGTGAGGACCATAACAAAATGGGGAGGGGACCATTGCCTTGCTCTCCAAGGCTTTGCTCCAAGCATTGGTCCCCGCCTCTCAGAAAAGGGGGAGAGCTGGCTGCCAGCCTTGCTGGCCAGCTTGCACTGCCAGCCCAGCACAGCTAGCACACATAGTCCCCAGCCAGCGCATGTGTGCTGCTAGCGAGCCACGCATGTTGTTGTGCTTGGCAAGGACCCCTAGCTCGCAGTGTAGGGTTTCGTAGTGACCCACACTACGCGGAATGAAACCCGCCAAGACTCGCCCCCATAATAAATGCAATGAATAAGTAAAACATAATTAAAAGCATAATAATGGATAAAAGATTATACCTTTGACGCGTGCTTCGCTCAACTATGAGCTCTTACTTGAACCTCGAAAACACGAGGCCTCTGACGGGATCGTACCCTCAAACCCGACCTGAGCGTCCTAAGCCTCGAAGGTTAGTCGAAGCCCGGACAAATATAAACTTGGAGTTTTACGAGTTTCAAGGTATACTCAACAATGGAGTTGCCTTTACTTTTCCACTCAAGTGTTGTTCTCAAAATCCCAACCAAGTGGGTATTTATAGAGTGGGAACTTGAATCCCATTTCATAATCAATATGGGATTATGTGCAAAAGCATTAATTTATTTAATTCAAATTAAATAATTAATTAAATGCAATCACAATGCAACAAGTGTTAGGTGAGGACCATGAATAGGTGGGGGGGGGGGAACCATTTCCTTGCTCTCCAAGGCTTTGCCCAAGCCTTGGTCTCCACCCCTCACAAAACCGGCATCAAGGGGCTTCTAGGCTACTTCCAGCTAGCACGCCATCTAGCACTGCCAACTAGCCCAACCAGCCAGCACAAGGCAACAAGCATCAACCTAGTCAGCTATGCGCGCTGCATGCTGTTGTGCTAGGTGATGTCTACGATGTTGCTTGCTAGGCGCAGGGCGCTGCTAGCAAGTGCTGGCCCCTTGCCTCTCTCGCCATCGCACACGCACACGCAAGGCCCCTCGTACTTCCCAGCATGCGCCCTGCTAGAGAGCCACGCATGCTAGGCATCGCCTCGCCAGCCACACGTACAAGCACGCGAAGCTTGGTGTTGTGATGCTGCGATGGCATGCGATGGCCCTTGACATACGCACACGCATACGCACACACAGGCAAGTACCCAGCATTGCGATGGTGCTATGATGCGTGCAACGATGGTGCGACATGCCTAGCCACAAGCACACGCACACACGCACAGGCCCAACCATGCGATAGTGCTGTGCTTGTGCTGCGATGGTGCGATGGGCTGCGATAGTGCCTAGGCACCCAAGCACGCATGCTGTGGTGCTGTGCCATGCGAAGGCATGCACACACGCACATGGTGCTGCGATGGGTAGCCTAGTGCGCCTAGCATGTATGGTGCGCCTAGCACACACATGGTGTACCTAGTTTTGCGATGGGCTAGCCTAGCCTAGCACTTCACATGGCTAGGCCAATGTGATGCTACGACTATGCTTGTACTTGTTGCTTGTGATTTTGCGACGCTCGATCTCGACGCCCTAGGCTCGATATCCGACGTCTATATTCGTAAAACTCTGTCGTCTCGGATCGGTTGTTCGATTGGGTTCGACCCGAAGGGTTCAGTTAAGATTAAGCTATAATATTAATTATACCTTAATATTACTGATCGGAAGAGGCCTCCACCTAGGCATTCCGATCACTTGACCTTACTGAAGAATTAGCTCTGTAATAATTCTGAACCTTCTATCAGAATAATACACTTGTTGGAAGGACTCCATTCCTTTCAATCTCCCACTTGTCCTTCCGGACAAGTGTGCAAATAGTGTATAGCCCATTCCTATGTCGCTAAATGTCTCTTCGTGAACTATAAGGTAAGATTCATCGTCATCCTTATTACGTTCAGAAGTGTTTCTCGATCTCCGAGTTCAACTGTCAATAAGCAGATGATTTCTAAAATCCATCTGAGCATGGCCATGCATTTTTACAGTCTCACTCTTCGAGAGGCCTTGTAAACAACAAAGAAATGTTCCCTAGTGTTAATAGGGGGACATTTCCAATCTTGCATTGTAAGTTTCTCTTACAAAGAGGACCTAATCTCCTGAGTGTTCCCGTTATGGTCCCCAGTTACGGCAGACGTTAGGCAACATCAAAGAGATTAGTACTCAAACAAGAAAACTTCAAACAATACTCATGGTCGAGGAAACGAGTTCCGACAGCTATAATGAGAAATGTACTTATGACAATTTTTGAATTTCTTACAGTACTCTCATAGGTCGATCCAGTGCAGTTCCAAACTTGCACCTATGCAAATGATTTATGACCATCATGTCCTTGCAGCACAAGAAACGGTGCTGTAAATCATACTACACACTAATCTCTGGTGGTCATCAATCTTCCATCATTTAGATGACCTCGATTAGGGATAATTTTCGATTTAAATATTCAATGTTCACTTAACAGGTGTTTCTTTATCCAAGACATGGTCTTGATACCCTGTTTTGAACATTTCCATAAATCGAATGGACTCATTATTTAATTCTATACCACAATTAAATAGTAATGGAGTGAATGATAATTTTGCATAAAATTAATTACTCCATAAATGTATGGTTTCAATACAGTGTCTTACATTAAACAACCAGTTTAATTAAAACACATGTATAGGGAATTTCAAAGCCAATCTCCAATGTGCTTGATTCCCATTGCCTCAATGTGCTTGTTATGTTTCACTTGAGGCAATGGTTTAGTCAAAGGATCGGCCACATTATTATCTATGCCGATCTTGCAAATTCTGATTTCACCTTTGGATTTCCATTCCCTTATCATGTGAAATCGCCTTTGGACATGTTTGACCTTCTAGTGCTCTCTTTTGGCTCTCTGGCCTGAGCGATAGCTCCATTATTGTTACAGTAGAGATCTATTGGACCCTTGATGGAGGGTATTACACCAAGTTCACCGATGAACTTGCGAATCCAAACAGCCTCCTTAGCAGCTTCTGAAGAAGACAAGTATTTGGCTTCAGTTGTAGAGTCTGAAGTGGTGCTCTACTTGGCACTCTTCAAGCTAAACGCTCCTCCATTCAGACAAAATTTGTACCCTGACTGTGACTTGAAGTCGTCTTTGTCAGTCTGGAAGCTAGCGTCGGTGTAACCTTTAACAACCAGGTCTTTATGGCCACCATAAACCAGGAATTTATCCTTGTTCCATTTCAGGTACTTTAGGATATTCTTGGCCGCAGTCCAATGCGCCTCTCCTGGGTTTGATTGGTATCGGCTCTTAGCACTCAAGGCATACAATACATCTGGCCTGGTACATATCATGGCATGCATGATCGACCCAAATCGCGAAGCATATGGAATCTGATTCATTCTCTCTCGCTCAACAGGTGTCTGTGGACACTGTTTCATGCTGAGAGTTACGCCATGGGATATGCATAGATGCCCTCTCTTGGCATTCTCCATGTTGAATCGTGCTAGTACTTTATCAATGCAAGTACTCTGGCTCAATCCAATCATCCTCTTAGATCTATCCCCGTAGATCTTGATGCCCAATATGTAATGTGCCTCTCCTAAGTCCTTTATTGAAAACCACTTACCCAACCAGCCCTTTACAGACTTCAGTATTTTTGTGTTGTTTCCAATGAGCAGTATGTCATCGACATATAGGACTAGAAATGCGATGTCACTCCCACTGACTATCTTGTATACACAAGATTCATCTGGATTCTTGATAAAACAAAACTTGCTTATAGCTTCATCAAATCGCAGATTCCAACTCCTGTTGGCTTGCTTTAGTCCATAATGGACTTCTTAAGCTTGCAAACCTTTCCAGCGTTGCTCGGATCGACAAAACCTTTTGGCTGTGTCATATACACAGTTTCTTCCAAAATCCTATTTATGAAGGCGGTTTTGACATCCATTTGCCATATTTCATAATCGTAATATGCAACAATCGCTAGAATAATCCGGACAGACTTTAGCATTGCAATCGGTGAAAAGGTTTCATCATAGTCAATCCCGTGGACTTGTCTCTAACCTTTTACCACCAGTTTAGCCTTGTATATCGATACATTTCCATTCTTGTCTGTCTTCAATTTGAAGATCCATTTGCAACCAATGGGTGTATAACCCTCGGGAAAATTCACCAAGTCCCAGACTTAATTTTCAGACACGGAGTCCATCTCGGATTTCATGGCTTCTTGCCATTTAACAGAGTCGGGGCTCGTCATAGCTTGCTTGTATGTCGCTGGCTCATATCCATCCATGACTAGGATGTCTTGATCATCGGTTAAGAAAATACCAAGGTATCTGTTTGGTTGAGATCTTTGTCGTTGCGACCTACGAAAGGTAATAGGTTGAGCATTTACATTGTCTGTTTGATTCTGACCAATCTTCTCAGCTGCTTCTAAAGCACTTAGATTGTCAGTTTTATCAAGTTGACATTGTTGCTCGTCCTCTCGAACTTTGTCAAGTTCGATTTTCCTCCCACTTGTCATTTTGGGAAGGTGTTCCTTCTCCAAAAAGACACCATCACAAGCAACAAACACTTTGTTCTCGGATTTATTGTAGAAGTAATACCCTTTGGTTTCTTTTGGATATCCCACAACGAAACAGTTATCCGATTTGGGGTGAAGTTTGTCCGAAATTAATCGCTTGACATATGCTTCGCATCCCCAAATCTTGAGAAAAGACAACCTAAGAGGTTTCTTAGCTGGAGTCTTTTCAACAGCTTTTGACGGAGCTCGGTTCAGTGTTAGTGCCGCTGTTTGTAGCGCATGTCCCCAGAAAGAGATAGGAAGTTCACTAAGACCCATCATTGATCGAACCATGTCTAATAAGGTTCGATTCCTCCGTTCGGACACTCCGTTCCATTGAGCAGTTCCGGGAGGTGTCAACTTTGAAAGAATACCATTTTCTTTCAAGTGATCGTTGAATTCATGGCTCAAATATTTGCCACCTTGATCCGATCGAAGTGCTTTAATTTTCTTGCCAAGTTAATTTTCAACTTATTTCTGAAATTCTTTGAATTTCTCAAAAGATTCAGATTTATTCGATATTAAGTAGATATAGCCATATCTACTAATATTTGTTAACGAAGTTGAATTCTTAGATGTCTTAGTTATTGGTATCAACTTTTGTCTAATCATAAAACATGCAATTTCCATTGAGCATATATTTGCAAGACAATTTTGAAACAAATATTGTCAAAATCTTACGTGCAAAATAACTAAGTGTCCAAAACCATAGATCATAATATGTTCAAAAGCATGATGAAAAACTAGAATTAGTTTAATTACATGTCATAGACAAAATAGTGCATGCAAGCACGACCGAAAAATAATCTTCGTCGTCTACTTGTCATTGCACCAACACTTGATAAGCTTCTCACTTGGTCCCTGAAAAGGCAACATAAAGTGAGTCATACTTGGTATCCAATACCTATGATAAGCTTAATTCACAAGTGTTTAGGAAGATACTTGAGGCAGATGCTCCATTCCTCTCCTCATCTTCCCGAAAGAGCTTGAATTCTCTCATGTAGTGGCCTTGCCCACCACAATAGAAGCAACGCATCTTTGCCTTGGCCTTGAAATCCCTCCTCCTTGATGGTCTTTTGGTTGGCCCAAATGAGTTGGCTCGGTGAAGTAGCTTAACCACACACTTCAAAGAATGTGTCTCCTTTCTTTCAGAAATATATACCCTTAGTGCATCATATCCTGAGTGGAGTGAAGTGAGCATAATATGACCAGCCATTCCATCTTCTAATGGAATTCCGAGGAGTTCCATGTGCTTGAAGAGCCTAGTCATTCTTGCCACATGGGGTCGGAGGACCATACCCGGTCTCAGCTTGGTGTTGCAGACCGTAGACCAAAGATGGTACCTCTCTTTAGCAAGACAACCTTGATCTAATGGCTTCACATTCATGTCTGTAAGTGACCTAGTCACCTCAAACAAGAGTCCATCATTGTTGTCGTTGAAACTCTTAGAGAATCTCACACCGACAACATCCCTTAGTCCTCCAAGGAATAAGTCCGGAAAAGAGAATGAAAGTTTTTCTTTCCATTCTTCTGGGATGGAGTTAGCCATGAGTTGTGACACTAATTTGCACTCATTGGACCATGCACAATAAGTTTCGTCACTCAAGTCTTTCTTGGTACAGAGGGTTGGGAGGGAAGTATCCAGAACATACTCCTTGGAACAACTCCGGAGAGTTTTCCTGAGTTGTTCTTCCCATTCTTCAAGGTTTTTTAAGTTAAGCGTGATAGCCAACTTATCGGGGAGACATTGTTCTACAATTGAAAGAATTTGAAATGAAAAACCATTCATAAATCAATAAGTTGAAATTTAAAGCGTTCATGCATATTTTCAATCTTATTGAGCATTTTATCCACGCATTAAAAACAAAAATTTGTCCCTTTTGGGCGAGAATAAAATGATTCCGAGATCCCAAAGATCAAGAAATGGTTAAGCATGCTTTGTCTTGTCTTAATCATTAAATATCTTAAGGTAAGCAATCCAATTGTTAATAACTCTAAGCTACTCTTGGTGTGATAAAATGTCGCATCTAATGCATTCCTGACATTTTATCTCTTTTGCCACGACATCTAAGGACTCCTTACTAATATCGTTGAGCTCAACCTAGACAACTTGTATACCTAGTATACCTTACGTTCCTAGGGAAGTAGTGGTGCCTCGTTTTGGCGTAGCCCATCACATATGTGCATTAGTTCGGCAAGTGTTGTTTTTGGAACGACAAATTTTAGCTCAATATTATTATTGGACCTAGGGTTTTTATGATGGTTTGATTTAAGTGAACTTAACTAATCGTCGCAACATATGAAATCCTAGATATGAATCTAACATTCATATATAACAATAATATATAAAGCATAAATTGATGCATTTGGCAACTAGCATGACCCCTTCAAATCTTCAATTTCTATGGGTCTTCATCTTGGCTCGTCTTCATCGAAACGCCAACTTGAGACATCTTTGCCAAAATAAAATAACTAGCTAGTACGACTAAGATTAATCTAAAGTACAAAAATACTTAACGGTTCGCAAACCGTATTTAGATTTACAAAAATACATAACGGAACGCAGTCCGTATTTTCTATCCTAGTCGGGTCCCACTAGCTGCCATTTTCAATAACCTGTTTTGAAAACAACCCATTTACTATTTGTGAATGGCCCATGCATATTACGAAATACATAATTAAACACGGAAAACTAGTAACTAACTTAGGTGGTTAATCTGATTAACGCGCCTAATTAAAACTAGTCAAAGTTGTTTAATCCATTATTTCTAAAAGCAAATTGCTCAAGAAATCAACTAAGCTCCCACTAAATTCCGTATCCGTACTTAATTAATTTGATTAATTAAGTCGGCGTAACCCACAATTTGTCGAAATCAAAATTTTGCAAAAGCCGGAAAAATTGAGGTCTTACCTCATAAAAAATAATTACACAAATTAATTAAAATGGCAAAATTTTCGCAAAATTACATAGCTCAAAATCAAGCAAACTAGCCCACACAAGTGCTTGGTGGGTGCGCACCATGGCTGCTAGGCAGCCCATGTGCTGCGCTTGCTATGCTGTGTGCCAGCATCCATGCCCAGCATAGCATGCTGCGCCAGCCAGCATTAGCAGCTCGCTACGCATGCTGGGCATGCTAGCTTGCTAGCTGGTGCCTGGCAGCGTATGGCAGGCTGCCTGGGGTTTACTGCCTCGCTGCCCAGCAGCACGCACAAGCGACTCCAGCAACCCAGCCACGCACCTAGCACTACGGCAGCACGCAGCTCCCATGCCACACAACAGCCCCTCAAGGCACACCCTTGTGCGCACCATAGGCTAGCCTTGGTGGCGCTTAGGTGTTTTTGCCTTGATTTGCGTGCCATTTCTCGGGATTTTATCCCGATTTACGTGTGACAAAAAATTAATCTAACTGTATTTTAGAATTAATTTAGAGTAAAATGAAAATAAAATAAGTCCAACTTAATTAAATTCAGTTTTAACGGTGCACAAGCCTAAATCATCCAAAAATTTATTTTGAAACAATTTTAGGTCTTTCTTTATGCTTAAAATTGAAATAGTTATGTCCATAATTAATTTAGCCAATATGCAAATTAATAATGGATTTGACAAATAGGGAGTTGGAAAAATAAATTAACCATCTAATGATAAAATTTTTTCAACTTTCATACTTGTGTAAAATACCAAGATTACATCCTCCAATATGAAGATTAATCGAAATTTTACTCACAAGTATTTGAACTTCATGGATTTTAATCAACCAAAATGAAAAATCCAAACTTTGTTCAATATGGAATTTAGGGTTAGAGTTCCAATCATTTAAACTTTTAAAGATTAGAACTTTAACATACTTGGGAACTTAAAATTACACATTCACATCAAACATTCACACATTAATGCCATTTATTTGCATAATTGTGAAAAAACAAGTTTGTGTGGAAAATAGCATATCAACTTAAGCACTAATTATAACTCCATAATTATGCTCAATGATAATTAAAAAAGCAGTAGATTAGGGATGCAATAATTCATTTAATCTAACCTTGTAATGCTTGCATTAATCAAGGTTTAAAAAGATTTAAAATTTTCGTTGAAAAACGAAAAAAACCCCAAAAGCTTGGGTTTCTTGTTCGAATTTGGCTTTTGGACAGCTCTCAAAGAAAAATGAATATGTTTCAGAATGTCGATTCCACCCAAAAATCACTATTTTTGAGCCAAAATCTGGGTTCGATAGCCAAATCGAGAAAAATACGAGTTTTAAAATTAATTAAAACGAGCTTCTAATCTAATTAGAAAAGCAAAACTAGAATGTAAATCTTATTTGAAAAAACCTTAATTAATCAATAATTGCAAAAATTAAAAGGAGCGTGGCTCCGATACCACTGTAGGGTTTCGTAGTGACCCACACTACGCAGAATGAAACCCGCCAAGACCCGCCCCCATAATAAATGCAATTAACAAGAAAAACATAATTAAAAACACAATAAAGGATAAAAGATTATACCTTTGACGCGTGCTTCGCTCAACTATGAGCTCTTACTTGAACCTCGAAAACACGAGGCCTTCGACTAGATCATACACTCGAACCCGACCCGAGCGTCCTAAGCCTCGAAGGTTAGTCGAGGCCCGGACAAATATAAACTTGGAGTTTTACGAATATCAAGGTATACTCAACAATGGAGTTGTCGTTACTTTTCCACTCAAGTGTTGTTCTCAAAATCCCAACCAAGTGGGTATTTATAGAGAATGGGAACTTGAATCCCATTTCATGAGCAATGTGGGATCATGTGCAAAAGCATTAATTTATTTAATTATAAATTAAATAATTAATTAAATGCAATCACAATGCAACAAGTGTCAAGGGGAGAGAGAAAGTTAGGTGAGGACCATGAATAGGTGGGGGGAACCATTGCCTTGCTCCCCAAGGCTTTGCCCAAGCCTTGTTCCCCACCCCTCACAAAACCGGCATCAAGGGGCTGCTGCCAGCTAGCACGCCAGCTAGCACTGCTAGCTAGCCCAGCCAGCCAGCACATGGCATCAAGCATCAGCCTAGCCAGCTATGCGCACTGTATGCTGCTGTGCTGGGTGATGTCTACGATGTTGCCTGCTAGGCGTTGGGCGATGCTAGCAAGTGCTGGCTCCTTGCCTCTGTCGCCATCGCACACGCACATGCAAGGCCCCTCACACTTCCTAGCAAGCGTGCTGCTAGCGAGCCATGCATACTGGGCATTGCCTCGCCAGCCAAACGCACAAGCATGCGAAGCTTGGTGCTGTGATGCTGCGATAGCTTACGATGGCCCTAGGCATAAGCACACGCACACACACACACACACACACGCAGGTGCCCAACATTGCGATGGTGCTATGATGAGTGCAGCGATGGTGCGACATGCTTAGGCACGAGCACACGCACACGCGCACAGCCATGCGATAGTGATGTGCTTGTACTGCGATGGTGCGATGAGCTTCGATAGTGCCTAGGCACCCAAGCACGCAGGCTGTGGTGCTGTGCCATGCGAAGGCACGAACACACGCACATGGTGCTGCGACGGGCATCCTAGTGCGCCTAGCATAAATGGCGCGCCTAGCACACCATGGTGCGCCTAGCACACACATGGTGCACCTAGGCTTGCGATGGGCTAGCCTAGCCTAGCACTTCACATGGCTAGGCCAATGTGATGCTGCGGCTATGCTCGTACTTGTTGCTTGTAATTTTGCGACGCTCGGTCTCGACGCCTATATTCGTAAAACTCCGTCGACTTATTAAATCCTTCGGATTAATTTGTCGTCTCGGATCGGTTGTTCGATTGGGTTTGACCCAAAGGGTTCATTTAAGATTAAGCTCTAATATTAATTATACCTTAATATTATTGATCGGAAGCGGCCTCCACCTAGGCATTCTGATCACTTGACCTTACTGAAGAATTAGCTCTGTAAAAATTCTGAACCCTCTATTAGAATAATACTCTTGTTAGAAGCACACCATTCCTTTCACCCTACTGCTGGTGGGCGAGGTCCTAGCTTGCTGTGCTTGGTGCTGCCATGTAGAGGCACGCACGCAAGCACGTAGCTATACGAAGGCATGCACTCACATGCACACACGCATAGCAAGCACAGCGTACTTGATGGCCGGTGCGTGGCGATAGACCTAGGCACACACACGCATAGCCAAGCGTGCTTGCTGGAGGCTACCTTGAGCATGTGCCTAGCAAGGTAGGCATGCTAGGACGCTAGTGCTAGCATGCTCAGGCCTTGCGATAGTGCTAGGCACACTATGCCAGCCTGTGCGCCTAGCATTCTTGGTGCACCCAACACACATGGTGCACCTAGCACGCATGATGCGACTAGCACACATGGTGCGCCTAGCACACATGGTGCGTCTAGCACGCATGGTGCGCGTAGCACACATGGTGCGTCTAGGCTTGCGCCTAACCCTGATAAGTGCATGCGAGCTCAAGCTAGCCTAACGTCCACATGACTAGGCTATTGTGATGCTATGGCTATGCTCGAACTTGCTTCCTAATAATTCTGAATCCTCTTTCAGAATAATACACTTGTTGGAAGGACACCATTCCTTTCACACACAACGCATGGCACAAGCATAGCAAGATGCGTGCATGCATGTGTTGTGGCTGTGTATGCGTGGCTAGAAATAGACATCGCATCGTGCTAGGCATGAGCTAGCACTACCCGCAAGCATCGCATGCATGGTGCGTGCGAGCTAGCATGCTAGGCCAAGCACCTAGTCATCGCAAGCAGCAAGCATTGTAGCATGCTAGAAGCGTGCTAGGTTGTGCGTGCTTGCTAGCATGCTAGGGCCTGGCGCTGGCGCATTGCTAGCAGTAGCCTTGCACATCGCACAACACCACGCACCAGCCAACAGCGTGCTTGGCATGATGGTATTTGCGTGTGTGCTAGTAAGCAGCAACACGCTATGCGTGCTAGGCCTCGCATAGTAGCAGCACCTAACAGCACGCACCAAGCAGCAGCGAGGCATGCGTGCTGGCTGGTCTTGTGCTGGCGGGTTGCGCATGCATTTCGGGCTGACTGTGCATGTATGTTAGCTAGGTGGCTGGGCTGCCTTGCCTTAGTGCTAGGCGCCAGTTGGAAGCCTTTGGCAGCTAAGGTAGGCTGCCAGTTAGCAAAGGTAAAAGCAGTGTTCAGTCTCTCGGAGCCTAAATGCACCAAAGACATTATGCGCCTGACAGGGAGAATGGCAGTGCTGACCTGCTTCATCAACAAGTCAGCTGATAAAGCATTATCATTTTACCAGCTGCTGAAAGGAAACAAAGAATTTAAGTGGGAAGGCAAAAAAGAAAGAATTCGTAGGAATCAAGGAGCTTATAACCAAGCTCCCTACCATGATCATTCCGGAGCGGGGTGAGAAGCTTCGATTCTATATTTCAGCCTTGACACACAGTCAACGCAGTCCTTCTGGTTGAAAGGAACAAACAACAGAAACCAGTATACTTTGTAAGCCATGTGCTAACTGATGTTTACTAGAGGTACCCACTGGTGGAAAAGTTAGCTCTGGCAGTGGTGACAATGGTAAGAAAGCTGAAACCCTACATCAACACACATGTAATCAAAATACTTACAAATCACCCGTTGGGGAAAGACTAGCAGAAAATGGACGCCTTAAGAAGGCTGCTGAAGTGGGTAATTGAACTTTCTGAGTACGAATTCGAAGCCAAGCCCAGAGCAGCCACAAAAGCCCAAGCTCTAGCTGATTTTATAGTAGATCTGGTCCCAGAGCGAAAAACTCTCAGGCTGATGGATTGTAAAAGTTAGCAAGCTCCACTCTTCAAAGTCTCACGAGGACAGTTATGGTGGATGTTTTAGAGGAAAGTAGCATCGTCGAAAGCAAGCAGGTGAACTGTACCACGCAGCAACATGCATGGTTCTTTGACATATTAGCATAAAAGATGCAAGGTGCGCTACCAAATGACATAGTTTAGGCCAAGAAGGTTAAGAGGGTTGCCAACTGGTACGTTGTGATGAATGGAGAATTAAAAAAAAAAGGTTTCTCCAAACCACTCTTGAGGTGCATTTTGGAGTGGGAACAGGAAGGAATCATGGAAGAGGCACACTCAGGAATTTGCCCAAATCACATTGGTGAAAAATCTCTAGGAGTTTAAGTACTTCAAAGAGGAGCATACTGGCCAACAATAATGCAGAATGCTTTAGCATATGTCAAGAAATGTGAAAAGTGCCAAAAGTATTCCCTAGTCATCAATCAGCCAGCTAACGATTTGACTCCAATCCTCAACCCAATCCTGTTTGCTCAGTGGGGATTGGACATATTAGGACCTTTCACCAATGGGTCAGCGGGCAGGAAGTATCTCATAGTGGCAGTGGATTATTTTACCAAATGGATCGAGGCTGAGCCCACAAAATACATAAAGGCATCTCAAGTCAGAACATTTATATGGAAGAATATCATCATAAGATTTGGGGTGCCACGATTCATAGTTTTTAACCATGGGTGCCAGTCTGACTATCACAACATCAAGGACTACTTGGAAGAAATTAACATCAAGTACTGATCAGCGGATAATAGGTCATTACTGCTACTCTAGATCAAATCTATAATTTTTAATCCTTACCTAGCTCTATCAAATTTAGGTGAGATAGTGGCAAGTTAGGGTCGAATCCCAAAGAAACGGGGGTCATGCACGATTACTGTGAAATCTAGGATCTATTACTAGTAACAAAGGGGATATTATGGGTTGTTTTGAGAAGTTTTATGATTAAACTATCAATCAAAAGAGACCTAATCAATCCAAAACTAAGGAGATTAAACTAGACACTCTAAAGTGAAAATGAAAGGCAAAACTATAGAGATAACAAGGGCAAAAAGCACTAGGGAGAGAGGGTTCCAATCATGATCAACAAGACACTAATAAAAATCAATAAGGATTTATACCATGTCTAACAAGATTCAATTCCTCCTCTCGGACACTCCGTTCCATTGTGGAGTTCCGAGAGGTGTTAATTCTGAGAGAATGCCATGTTCTTTCAGATGATCGTCGAATTCGTGGCTCTAATACTCGCCACCTCGATCCGATCGAAGTTCTTTGATTTTCTTGCCAAGTTGATTTTCCACTTCACTTTGAAACTCTTTGAATTTCACAAAAGATTCAGATTTGTTCAACATAAGGCAGACATAACCATATTTACCATAGTCATCGGTGAAGGTGATGAAATATTGACAACCTTGCCTTGCGAGTGTACTCATTGGTCCACATACATCCATATGTAGGAGACTTAATAAGTCACTTGCCCTTTCTCCTAACTCGGAGAATGGTTGCTTTATCATCTTGCCTAATAAACATCCTTCGCAATTTTCAAATGACTCTAAGTCGAATGAGTCAAGAATACCTTCATGTAGAAGTTTCTTGATGCGTTTAACGTTAATGTGGCCAAGACGACAATGCCACAAGTAGGTTTGATTCCACTCAATGTTCTTAGCTCTTTTGGCGGTATCATCAATGTTATAAACTTGTTTGTCTAAAGAAAGCACATAAATACGATTTTCTAAATATGCCTTACCATATAAAACATTAGCGAAATAAAACGAAAAACTATTGTTTTTAATTTGAAATTCAATCCCTTGGCGTCAAACGCCGAAATTGAAATAATGAATTTCATAACTTTATGAACATGATAATAATTGTCAAGTTCCAAAACAAGCCCAGAGGGCAAAGACAAACTGAGAGTTCGAACAGATACGGCTGATATCCTGGCTCCATTGCCAACCCGAAGCTTGACCTCTCCCTTCTCTAGCCTTTTACTTATTCTTAGTCCCTGAGCATTGGAACAAAGGTGTGAGCCACATCCGGTATGTAATACCCATGATGTTTTGTTAGCGAAGTTTAAGTCTATAACAAAAATACCTGATACAGAAGCAACGGTACCGTTCTTCTTATCTTCCTTCAATTTGAGGCAATCCCGCTTCCAATGTCCTTTCTTCTTGCAGTAGAAACATTCGAAATCGGATTTAGAAGAGGCTAGCTTCTTGTCCTGGCCGCTATTAGTAGCGCTTGACTTAGGCAGAAAATTCTTCGTTTTTTTCCCTTTAAAGCTTCTCTTCTTGCTCGAGCGCTTGAATGGCTTGCCCTTTTTTATCATGAGCATGTCATGCTTTCCCTCATCCTTAAGCGTTTGCTTGGCTTGCTTCAACATCCCATGAAGCTCGGTGAGGGTTTTCTCCATGTTGTGCATATTATAGTTCATCTTGAATTGATCATAGCCTTTATGCAGCGAATGGAGAATGATGTTAATTGCCATCTCGGTTGAATACCAGGCGTCAAGCCTTACCATGTTCTCAAATAATTCGATCTTCTTAAGTACATGTGGGCTGACTGGTTCTTCTTTCTTTTCAAAGAACGCCTTTTGGAGGTCCGGAGACATTATGGTCAACATGATGCATTTGACATCCCGATTGGCTGATTGAGATCGGTTAAGGGCAGCCTGAGTGACCTCCTCATTGGTAGCGTCGGGCATTTCCTCATCAAGGACGTATTCCATTTGCTCTTGCATGAGAACAATACGCAAGTTCCTTTGCCAATTAAGAAAAATTTTCCCACTCAACATCTCCTTGTCGAGAATTAAGCGTAATGAAAATTAGTTGTTTGAGTTATTTGCAGACATGTTTCTACAATTGAAAGAATTTGAAATGAAAAACCATTCGTAAAACAAATAAGTTCGTGCAAATTTTCAATCTTAATGAGCATTTTATCCACGCATTTATTTTTTTTTCCCTTTTGGGCGAGAATAAAACAATTCCAAGATCCCAAAAATCAAAAAGTGATTAAGCATGCTTTGGCTTGTCTTAACACTTATAATTTTAGGGTAAGCAATCCAATTGCTAATAGCTCTAAGGTACTCTTGGTTTGATAAAACATCGCATCTAATGCTTCCTTGACATTTTATCTACATTGCCGCGGCATCTAAGGACTCCTTACTGATATCGTTGAGCTTAACCAAGACCAACTTGTATACCTAGTAAACTTTACGTTCCTAAGGCAGTAGTGATGCCTTGATTTGGCGTAGCCTATCACTACGCGCATTAGTTCGGTAAGTGTTGTTCTTGGAATGGCATATTTCGCTCAATTTTATAAGGACCTAGGGTTTCTATGTTGGTTGATTTAAAGTGAACTTAATTAATCATCGCAACGTTTGAAATCCTAGACATGCATCTATCAGACCATTCATTCATATATAAACATAATTATATATAGAAAACATAAGTAAAAGATACATTTGACAACTAGCATGACCCCTTGAGTCTTCGATGCATCTACTTGTCTTGTCTTCTTAGAAACGCTATTTTTGAGACATCTCCATCAATAATGAAACAACTAGTTATTATGATTAGGACTAATCTAAATATTAAGGTACAAATATACGCAACGGTTCGCATCTCCATCAATAATACATTTGACATCGCAGTTCGTATTTACTATCCTAATCGGGCCCCACTAGTTGCCATTTACACAAAACCTGTGATACAATATACACTCCATTCATCCATTCACTATGTGTAAATGATCCATGCATTTTACAACGAAAAACAAGTAACAATGCATAACACGCGCAAAGTAGTAACTCACTTAGGTGGTTAATCCAATCAACGCGTCTAATTAAAACTAGTCAAAGTTGTTAATCATATTATGTGATTAAGTCACAATAAAATTAGCTCAAGTAATTAACGAAGCTCCCACTAAATTCCACATCCAACTTAATTAATTCAATCAATTAAGACATTTAACTCATAATTTGCCAAATTATTTTGCAAGAGTAAGCAAAACCGAGGCCTAGCCTCGTTTAATAAAATAATTAAAACGACAAAAAATCGCAAAACACATAGCCCAACTATGCTTTACAATGCTCAAGTGCTTAGTAACAAGGCTAAAGGTGCCTTGCGTGGCCGCATCCGCACAATCGCTTGTGGCCCAAGCACGTGGGAGTGACTTACGGTGTCGCTTACGCGTTACACCGACCACATAACCGCACTTGCACACACACAAGTCACGGCCTCAAAGGTCCTAAATCATGCGAGCTTATGTTGCCTAGCAACATATCGCAGCACCAACGCACCCATATTATAGCACCATGCGTGCACTAGTTGCACATCCTAGATGGACCAAGCACGCACACCGCACTTATGCGTGTAGGCAACAAGTGTGCACCTAACCCAACACGCCACATAACAACAACACTTCGAGGCATGAGCAGCCCCATGCGCACCTCGGCAGCCACATGTGGGCTGCGTAAGCAGCCCGGCTAGCCGTAGGTTGTGCTTGGGCGATCTTCGCCTCGATTTCCTTGCTTTTATCTCTGGAGTTAATTCCGATATATGTGTGACATAAAATTGATTCAAATTTATTTTGGAGCCAACATTGAGCAAGAATGAAAATAAAACAAGTCTAACTCAAATAAATTCAATTTTAGTGCACAAACAAAAATATTCAAAAACCGTTCTTTTAATTATTTTTGGTTTACCTTGATGCTTCAAAATTGAAGGGCTATACTCATATTTAATCTAATCAAAATAAATTAATAATGAGATTTGACAAATATTAGATGGTTTGGAAAAATGAACATATTCATCTAATGAAAAATTTCCAACAATAACTTGTGTAAACATGAAAAATTACATCTTCAAATATGAAGATTAATTAAGTTTCAATCACAAGTTTTGAACTTTTAAGATTTTAATCAACTTAAAAAGATTAAATCCAAAATAAGTTCAATATGGAATTTAGAAATTAAAGCTCTAACCAAAGAAACAATGTGGAATATAGAAATTAAAGTTCTAACCAAATAAACAATTAAAGATTGGATCTTTAACATTTTTAAGGGACTTGAAGCAACTGATTTGCAAAATTGTGAAATTTCAGGTTTATGTGAAAAATGAACTCGCCAAATTAAGCACCAAATATGACTTCATAAACATGCTTAATAAGGTTTATTATTGCAGTAGATTAGTGATGCATCCATACGTGATATACGGTGAGCAAGGAAGCTATGCGGCAATCAATCAACAAGCGCCAAGTGGCATATATATGTTGAGCAAGGGTAGGTGAGGACCATTAAAGGGGGGCACCAAAGCACCACTTGCCCCCTAAGCAAGGCCACCAAGACCGGTCCCCATTGATCGAATGCTGACCTCACGCATGGTTGGCTGGCAGCCTGCCCAGTTGGCGCCAAGCACTAAGGTTGGGCAAGCTGTCCAGCCTGCCATCGCATGCGCGCAGCAAGTAAGCAAGCCATGCACGCATTGCGGGTTATTGCTGCTGCAATGCGTTACGAGTGCTGCTATGCTAGTGATATGCGATGCCCAGCACGCAAGCACGCATACCCATAGCAAAAGCACGCATAGTGTGCTGCTGTTGACTACGCGATGCTCGTGCTAGGTGCACCTTAGCTGCTGCATTGCTTGTGGCTGGGTGCGTAGCCCAGCACACTAGCACGCTAGCACGCGTGGCGCGCATGAAGATAGCATGCGTGCGGCCAGGTGCACCTGCCCCACAAGCATGCTCAGTGAGCAAGCCTAGCACACATATGCATTCTTGGCTTGCTACATGCCTTGTGATTCATGCGGTGGCCTAGCCTACCCTAGCACTCGCATGGCTAGGCTAATGGGAGGCTACGTCTTAGCTCCTACTTGTTACTTGCTTGATTTCTCGTCTCATTGAATTCCAAATTCTACTCGACTTAGGATGCTCGGTTTTGACGCTCCAAGCTCGATATCCGACGTATTTGTTTGTAATACTCTAATGACTCATCTAATCCTTCGGATTGATCCGTCATCTCGGATCGGTTATTCGATTGGGGTGCGGCCCGAAGGGTTCAGTCAAGATTAAACTGTAATATTAATTACACATTAATAATACTGATCGGAAGCGGCCTCCACCTAGGCATTCCGATCACTTGATCTCACTGAAGAATTAGCTTTTTAATAATTTCGAACCCTCTATAAGTGGCCTGGAAGCCAGACAGAGGGATGAGTGATTTTAGGAAGCTCGTCGATAACATCGTTAGGCAGCTCAAAGTCAGAAGTTTCAACAACAAGAACAACAGGTTCCTTAGTAGCAATGGAAGTACCAATGCTAGTAGTAGAGAGAAAAACCTGCTCAACAGAGTTTGTGGGTTTTTTACCCATCGGAGCATTAGTTTCAACACCCATCTTAGGAGGAAAGTTGTGAAACCATTAGCAAAATCATCATTATTATCATTTTTTGGATCACTAGAAGCTTGTTTCTCTAATTCATGTACTTTGGAGGACTGAGGAGCCACTTGGCCAGAAGCCGCAGCAGGGTCCTTCACAAAAGATGAAGTTCTCTGCGCCACTAACGCCTTAAATCCCGAAGTAACTTTCTTCAGCATGTTTCGAGGAAAAGCTCAGGAGGGTTATCAGGGGTGGCA
Organism: Chenopodium quinoa; assembly: GCF_001683475.1. Taxonomy (NCBI): domain Eukaryota; kingdom Viridiplantae; phylum Streptophyta; class Magnoliopsida; order Caryophyllales; family Amaranthaceae; genus Chenopodium; species Chenopodium quinoa. Next base: position 1,589,998 of record NW_018742372.1, read on the forward strand.
ATGATAGGATCCTTCCAATTATCCTGCAGGCCGAGAACCTGCCATTCCAACTTGTCATAACCTGAAATAGCATATAAGCAACAACAAGGAAAAATATAAGACAAGGGTACACAGATACCGGAAGAAAGAAAACACTAGAAAGCGAAAGGAAAAGAACATACCAGGCTCATGAGTAGGACAATAGCGCATGGCAGAAAGCTGCGCGTTGCCTACAATATAAAGAGAGTTGGACAGGCAAACCAAAGGATACTTGGAATCACCTATACCCACTTCCTGCAGCGCATCAAAAGCCTTCATCTCTCGGGCAGCCATAAAGCGAACAACAGTAACCCCAGCCATGTTAGTGCGAATGAACCTGAAGTTACGCGGCACTGCAAAAGAAAAAGGAATAGAAACCCAAAAGAACTTGCCAATCCAGTCCCTAAAGCGACCAAGCTTGGGATAGAACAATCTCCCTTCTTTAAGGGCCACACAATACCAACCTGACTCAGAGGAGCTTGAAGATGTTCTCTTGAGGCTCATCAAGGACCTGAACAAGTTCTATAGTTCAGGATGACGTATTGCGCTTATTCTCAAGCGCATGACATGCAAGAGGGAAACCCCATTGTAAGTTAGTTCTCGCTCGCTATAAGGGTGAAAGAAATCAGGGCGAGTTTTAGAACGATAAGGGAAAAAAGCACTGCCAACAACAGGATGACTACCGCCTGACCCAGATTCAACGAGAGGTGTCACAGTTGTTTAGGGTAAAAATACCCCCGGTCGACGTGGACCAATTGTGCGCTGATACGTGTCACCCTCAGAGAGGTTCTGAAAGAACCAATCCTCTGACGACACGTGGCAGTCTAAGTCATGAAAGGGGAGTTGATCCTTAAACCCTATAAATAGGGATAAATCCCCATATATTGCAAATTCAGAAATATTCTTAAAAACCAGAGCAATATTAATTGTAGATATTCTCTCTCGGAATCCGAGAGAAACTCTTTACATTTGGCACCTTAAATCCGTCCATACTCATGTTAACTTGATCGTCGGAAGCGGAACTCCACCCTACCGGAGTTTCTGTGATTTTGCAAGTACAGACGGTCGGCATCCATTCTTGAAATTGTAACTCTCCCGAGGGACTCCAAAAACCCCGAAATAGCAGTAGTACTCACCCCGCTCCTAGTAGGAAAGGTGTCACTCGACATAACTTCTTGTAAGGGAATAGGGGAAGAGGCAGGGGAAACAAAAGAAGTTCTCTCAAAGCGCTCACCTGAGCGAGACGACTCAGGGGAAGAATCAGACTCAGTGCGAACAGAAGGAGAACTTCGGTTCTGACTGTCAGCAGCGTGAGACATCTTAACATCTACAAACAACAAAAAGAGCCCAAGAGATGAAGAAAGTTGGGGAAGTAAAGGCAAAATCAGCTGGGCCATAGGAGCAAATTCTAGAAAGGCAAAGAAAGAAAGAAGGAAAATTGCAAAGACAAAACAGAAAAAGCGCAATTAACAATAAAAAAGAAAAAGAATGAACAAGAACAGTCGAATCAAAGAACTAAGACTCAATCTTGCGAAGAAAAGGAAAAGAATGCAATTGAGTAAGTAAAAAAATAAAAGAAAAGGCACAAAGGAAGTACCTTTCGAAGAAAAACCACACGAACAAGGGCACACAGCAACAATGGCAGCACTAAAAGTTACAAATGGAGCAAGGACTTCGAACTACAATCAAAGGAAATAATAGCCCTAATGTAAGACACAAAATTGGAAGAAGATAGCCAATAAGGAAAAGCAAAGTAAAATGACAATAGAAGAAGCAAAAGGGAAAGAACTTACAACAATAGGGGGCAACGTCGCTTGCAAGAGAATAATGGCGAACAAGAAAGGAATGCGAAGAATTCGAAATGAGGAAGACGAAAAGTGAGAAAATGAAAAGGGGGGAAGTAAACAGGAGACAGTGAAATTAAATGCCTAGTAAATAGGCGGTTCTACCTAACCAATAACGCTAAACCGCCATGTCACTTCAGAATAATAAATTGTTCCCGGATGATTAATAAGTGTCCCTTACATGCAGACCACTGTTTCGCCAAAAAAAAAAACTCTCCATTTCTCAGACTTAAGTGCGAGTAATCGAAATTCCTCCTTGTAAGCTCGTTATTTTACAGACTTCAGCGGGAGTAATCAAAATTCCTCCCTATCAACTCGTCATTTCTTAGACTTCAGTGGGAGTAATTGAAATTCCTCCCTGTCAGCTGTCATTTCTCGGACTTCAGTGGGAGAAATCGAAATTCCTCCCTGCCAGCTCGCCATTTCTCAGATTTCAGTGGGAGTAATCGAAATTCTTCCCTGCCAGCTCGTCATTTCTCAGACTTCAGCGGGAGTAATCGAATTTGGGCAGCCAAACCATATGATACTTGGAATCACATGTACCCGCTTCTTGTAGCGCATCAAAAGCCTTTGTCTCCTGGGCAGCCTTAGAGGGAACAACAGCTAGTTACCCTAGCCATGTTTGTGCGAATGAACCTAATGTTACGTGGCATTGCAAAAGAAGAAGGAATAAAAACCCAAAAGAACTTGCCAATCCAGTCCCTAAAGCGAATAAACGTGGGATAGGACAACAATCTTCCTTCTTTAGGGGCTACATAATACCAACCAGTATCAGGGGAGCTGGAAGATATGCCATTCAGGCTCTTTAAGGACCTGAGTTTAACAATTCAGGATAACACCGGAAGCGCAAGAAGGACAACAGTTAGACTATAGTATGGAGCCAGGGTGAAGTAGGGTGATACAAAGATTTAAAGCGCGAAAGAACTTGTCTAATGTTTGGTCCAAAGGAAAGCGCAAGCCCAAGTCCAGCTGGGAGGCAAAATCAACAATGTGCCCAACAGGAGGAGCAGAAAGTTTTGAGCCCTCAGTAGGAAGAACCAGCCTGTAACCTGGTCCAAACCCTTTGAATTCCTAGCCTACTGCATCCAGACCCAACCTCTGAGCTTCGTTATGCCAGTTGGAATCCAGTATGCAATTCTTAAAGCCATGACACCTTTCATCAAGATAGAAGTCAGATTTCCCTTCCTCCACAGGCTCGACTACATAGATGGGCTAGCAGTCTTGAAAAGCTTGCACACTGAGAGACTGAACAATTTTTCTCATATTCTTGGTTAGGGATGGAGATTGTAAAGGAGTAGGAGAACGATCACCCTGCACTACATAATGATTAAACTGATTACCGTCAACCATAACTTCAAGCTAAGAAAAACTGTTTAAAGGCTAAACATGGGGAATGGGACTAACAAGAGACACATCGTGCGCTTTCTCAAGCGAATGACATGCGAGAGGGCAACCCCAATATTTCCCTCTCGCAATAAGTGTCAAAGAAATCAGGGCGAGTCTTAAATTAAAAAGGGCAAAAAGCACTGCCGCCAGCAGGACGACTACCACCCGACCTAGATTCAACAAGAGGGGTCGCAGTATTACTCACCCTGCTCCTATTAGGAATGGTGTCACCCGGCATAACTACATGCAAGGGAATGGGGGTAGAGGCAGGAGAAACAAAAGAAGTTCGCTCAAAGCGCTCACCTGAGCGAGACGGCTCAGGGGAAAAAGCAGACTCAGTGCGAATAGAAGGAGGACTCGGATTCTAACTGTTAGTAGCGTCAAACATCTCAAGATCTACAAACAACAAAAAGAGCCCCAAGAGACGAAGAAAGTTGGGGAAGTAAAGGCAAAATCTGTTGTGCCTTAGGAGCAAATTCTAGAAAGGCAAAGCAAGAAAGAGAGAAAATTGCAAGGACGAAAAAGAAAAAGTGCAATTAACAACAACAAAGAAAAAGAATGAACACGAAAAGTCGAATCAAAGAACAAAGACTCAATCTTGCGAAGAAAAGGAAAAGAAAGCAATTGAGTAAGAAAAAAAAAGGCACAAAGGAAGTACCTTTCGAAGAAAAACCACACAAACAAGGGCACACAACAACAACAGCAGCACTAAAAGTTGAAAATGGAGCGAGGACTTCGAGCGACAATCAAAGGGAAATATAGCCCCAATGTAAAACACAAAATTTGAAGAAGTAAACAAATAAGGAGAAGGAAAATAAAATGAAGATAAAAGAAGAAAAAGGGAAAGAACTTACAACAACAACAAGGGGCAACGATTGCTTGCAAGAGAATAATGGCGAACAAGAAAGGAATGCGAAGAATTTAAAAGGAGGAAGGCAAAAAGTGAGAAATTGAAAAGAGGGGAAGTAAAAAGGGGACAGTGAAATTAAATGCGAAGTAAATAAGTGGTTTTACCTAATCAATAGCACTAAACCGCCATGTCACTTCAGTATAATAAACTGTTCCCTAGATGATTGGAAAGTGTCCCACACAAGCAGACCACTATTCCCGCCAAAAAAAAAAAAAAAACCTCCCCATTTCTCAGACTTCAGCGGGTGTAATCGAAATTCCTCCATGAAAGCTCGCCATTACACAGACTTCAGCGGGAGTAATCGAAATTCCTCCTTGTCAACTTGTCATTTCTCAGACGGGAGTATTCGAAATTCCTCCCTACCAGCTCGTCATTTCTTAGACTTCAGCGGGATAATCGAAATTCCTCCATACCAGCTTGCCATTTCTCAGACTTCAGCGGAAGTAATCAAAATTCCTCCCTACCAGCTCGTCATTTCTCAGACTTCAGCGGGAGTAATCGAAATTCTTCTGTACCAGCTCGTCATTTCTCAGACTTCAGCGTGAGTAATCGTTATTCCTTCTTGCCATCTCGTCATTTCTGAGACTTTAGCCGGAGTAATCGAAATTCCTGCCTACAAGCTCGTCGTCTTTTCTCAGACTTCAGCCGGAGTAATCGAAATTTCTCCCTGCGATTTTTCCTCAGGTGTCAGCAGGAACAATCAACATCCTTTGACACATGGATGACAAATCCCTCATAAAGAAGAAAAGACCATCATCCACTAATAACAAAATCCATCTTCCCTACTTTGTAGCATGTCCTCCCAAGTCTCTGAATCACATCAACAATCCAGAGACTTGAGGAAATAGATGTATGCAGGAAGTCTAAGCCGGACGACCCGTTGAGCATTTACCAATAAGGTTACTTGCTCAGAATAGCTAGCATGAGAAACCTCATACCACCTCTTGCGGGGCTAGTTGTATGGGATAGCTCATGCTGAGCTATTCTTTCCTAGCTAAGATCATCCAAAGGAAGCACACTATTTAGACAAGAGTCGGCATGAGTGACCTTATACCACCTCTTGATGAGCTAGTTGTATGATATAGCTCCCGCTGAGCTATCACTGGGCTCCCGATCTCGCTCACGTAGTGCGCACTCACGGCTGGAAGAACACCTAGAAGGGCTCATCAGCCCGGTGGAGTCAGCCTGCAGGCTGACCAAGTAGGACTTCTCTCATAGAATATCGTACACCTATAAATAAGGGACCAAGTACAATGAAATAAGAGCCTTTACATGAGGAGTATCCTATATTAACTTGTCTAAATATTTTCATTTATTACATAATGATTTGGCATTATAAACTAACATGCAAGAAAATTAGAATAGACTTAAAATCACCAAGTCAAACGCTGAAAGTACCAAGGCAAAAAATTGGAAGACACACCTTCATAAAGGGTTGATCTCGAAAATTGCCCGTGCTTAAGAAACAGACGTCATCACTGCTTAGTTCAACCTGCCAGCTCAAAGTAAAACAGGGCACCACCTCAGGGAAGCCTGAGAGTTCTACCTAATACATTCAACAATAGATGGAAGGGGTGAATAAAAGACGAAAACAAAATTAAGTGGGCAACACCAAGGCTCTCTTGGTCTCACCCAGCTAATTTTTCGTGGGGTATGAAGGGCTAGAACATTGGTAAGCTCTCACGTATACTAAGTGGGAAGCCTAGGTAAAGAAGCCATAGCCAAACAGGCTGTATGGCATACCAACAAGTCCTTATGAAACTTAGTAAGTGACTTAAACGCAAGACCTCATCAAGAAAGATGAGCCGCTTAAACCAAAGTCCTCACCTAGCTAAGTGAGTGACAAGATCAAAAGAGTCCTCAGCAAAATAAGAGATAAAATACAAACAACACCATGCAGAGCTAAAAGCTCAATAATAAAGCCCAACATAACTAAGTACGGGACAAAGAGTTTAAATGCAGCCAAATACGCAAGCCCACACTGGAAAAGAATGCAAAAGCAAGAATAAAGCAAAGGCGTAAATACAACTAACTCAGTGAAAGCATATCAAACATGGTCAGAAGCGCTAGAAAAGAGTACACATTTCCCATCTTGTTTGGAAACCCAACCTAAGCGGTTTCACGTGGAAGGAGAAAGAGAATGTTGTGTTCAGGTTTAGGTACTGTTATATTGTAACTCAGCAAAAACCTAGTGAAGAGGCAGGAAGGAAGAAATAAACAATAGACAACATAACAACAGAAGTTATCAAATTACGTACATATGACCAAGCCGAACCTCTATGCACCAGGGTGAAGAAACATTCAGCCAAGATTTAAAGTATTCACAAACTGAACCCTCACCCATCAAGCTGAGGAAACATTCAACCAAAAGTTGAGGAAACGGAGAAACCAAGTTATGCTGGACAAACACAGCAATAAAGAAATAAAAAGCGTTAAGTACAAACATACAAATAACATAATCTTTGGCAACTATACACCCCAAAGACAGAAACAAGCACCACCTAGTAACTACAGATCTAGGTTAGGGAACTCTGAACAACCATTAGAGAATGGGGGAGACAGCCGCTAATACCTATATTGCTCATTAGCAAAAGTATCCACTACAATGGCGGCAACAACGTCATGGCAGAAGGGCACCACTAAATTCAATACGGCATGGTTGCGAACCTTGCAGTTGGCAATGCAGGGATGGTCTGCAGGAAAGTTGTGATGATCAGCATGCCCAGCAATGACAACCTTAGCCCAAAAGGCCTTAAAACGAGCCTGCTATTCCTCACTCTCTCCATATAGGCTTCTCACATAGTGGGCTGCCACTTCCTAGCCCCCATCATGGCGATCAGTAAGCAACCTAACAAAGACTAGAGAAAGCACAAAAGACTTAAGTGCTGCTTTCTTAGCCGCTGCAAGCTAACCCTCTCGCCCAGCCTATAGTCGAGCCGCCTCAGCTTCCAAAGACTGCACCCTAACCTTAGACGACCCTAGTTCCCTATCATAGTCTGTTAGTTTAGTCTTGAAAGGCTGGAGTTCTTCTAGCTGAAGTTGATGGGCATCCGCTCTCTCCTTCAGGGGGTCACCCCACCAACAAGCGCATACCTCACAAAGCTGACCCGCTGAATCTCCTTATCCTTCTCAATTAGAGCAGCACTCTGATTCTAGTATTCTTTCTCCACTATAAAGCAAGGTATTAGCCAAGTCACAAACAAACTTGGTAAGCTGCAAAATGGTAGAAAGTAGAAAAAACAACAAGTTAGAGAAAAAGGGCAAAGCAAGTGAGAAGGGGAGCAAGAAAATAACTAAAGCAATAAAGAAAATAGCAAGAAATGAAGCAAACTGACCTTCTAAAGATCGTGGCACGTAGTGGAAGAAGGATGACTAACTGAGCCACTATTAGAGTCAGCAAGAAGGCGAATATCTTGAGTAAGGCGGTATCCCAAAGTACCACCCTTTACGGGTTATCCACAAAGAGAGACTCGTCGGCTCAAACATTCATTAGAGGTCGAAAGAGAAAATTCTCTAGCCCAGCTGGCCATAGAACAGGATGAAAAGCAGCATCAATAGGCACCTCCCCAAACTCAATAGGCACAGTAGGGTAAAAAGTGACACTAGTAGATATAAAAGTCGCCAAGAGTGGATTCTCAAAAGCATCACTCAAGAATTGGTGAACACAATGGTTGAGCTTGTTGGAGTTATGGGTGCTAGAATCCTCACCAAGAAGCCCATTGTTGACAGAGTGAGAAGCAAGGGAATCCAGTGCCGAAGAGGTGCAAGCCCTCTTGGCATCAGGCTGCTCTTCGCCAATCGAGGGCGAAACCATAGGATCATACTCCAAATCGATAAATTAGGGAGCCCGCTGTTGGATCCCCGCATATTGAGAATGAAAACTCCTGCTGGCACTCCGCAAACGGCCTACAAGCCCGACAAAGGGAGGAGTGATTTTAGGAAGCTCCTTGATAACATCATCAGGCAGCTCAAAGTCAGAAGTTTCAACAGCAGGAACAACGGGTTCTTTAGTAGCAATAGAAGTACCAATGCTGGTAGTAGAGAGCAGAACATGCTGAGCAGAAGTTGTGGGTTTTTCACCAACCGGAGCATTAGTCTCAACCCCTATCTTAGGAGGAAAGTTGAGAAACTGTCAGCAAAATCATCAACATTATCATTTTTTGAATTACTAGAAACTTGTTTCTCTGATTCATGTACAGGGGAGGACTAAAGTGCCACCTAGCCAGAAGCCGCAGCAGGGTCCTTCGCAAAAGATGAAGTTCTTTGCGCCACTAACGCCTTAGATCCCGAAGTAACTTCCTTCGGCATGTTTCGAGGAAAACCTAAGGAGGGTTATCAAGGATGGTAGTGATAGGATCCTTCCAATTATCTTGCAGGCCAAGAACCTGCCTATCCAACTTGTCATAACCTAAAATAGCATATAAGCAATAACAAGGAAAAATATAAGACAAGGGTACATATGAACCAGAGGAAAGAAAACACTTGAAAGAGAAAGGAAAAGAATATACCAGGCTCATGAGTCATGTTGTACATAGATTTGGTGTTAATGAAAAGAAACTCTACTCTCATGTTCCTGGACTGAGCTCCTTCTCCCATTTGGACTGACAATTCTATTATCCCCTCTGGTATCATTCCTGAGCTATCAAACCCTGTGACTTCATAGTTCACCCTTTTGAAGTCTTTGTCGTCTAAATGCATTTTGTGGAAAGCTTCTATTAACATGATGTTGGCTGAGCTTCCTCCGTCTACTAGAACTCTCCTATCTTTCCAAATTGCAATTGTTATTGTGACTACCAGAGGGTCGTCATGTGGGTATATGACTCCGTGTTGATCCTGCTCATTAAACAATACCTTTGGCTAAGGAGGTTGTGGTGGCCACTTTCTGCGCTAATTGTAAATTACCTGATGGACCATGTCTCTGAGGTAAGCTCTAGCCCTGCTGACTATTCCTCCATGCACAGGCCCATCGCTAATCACCAACACGTCTCCTAACTCTCTCTTTTCTTAGTCTTTCTCTTCTTGTTTACTCTTGTCACCCCTACTGTCCTTCAACCGATCATCTGGGTCTATCATTACCCCGGTTCCTGTCCTGCCTAGAGTATTGTTTAAATTGATTCAGATACTCCCTTCTGATGAGGTCTTCAATATTATCTTTGAGGTGAATGCATTCCTAAGTCATATGACCCTTATCTCTGTGAAATTCGTACCATTTCTTTAGGTCTAGGTTACTGGTAGTCATCGTTGGTGGTCTCTACCACTTATCATCATACTTGTTCACATTGAAGATGTGAGATCGTCAGTGATTTAGCGGGGTGTATTGTTCATATCTGCCCTACAATCTTCCTTTGCCTTGTCTCCTCTAGCCTGAAGACCTTTTATTGTCTCTCCTCTGCTGGTCCGCCCTTCCGTACCAAGCACAGTTGGGTTATACTTTGCTAGTTGCCTCTGCCCAGCCGGGCTCTACCATTAGCTCCTACCTTATTTGGTAGAGGCTGACCATCTGGCCAGCATGGCTCTGTATGTTTCGTCCCCCTTAATGAGTTCACGGGCTTAAAGCAGGGCCTCTACTAGTGTTTTCATATTCATCCTGCCCATGTACTCTCTGAATGCTGAACCTGGGAGTAGGCCGCTATGCATTGCTAACATTGCCACTTCCTAGCTCATGTTAGGAATTGACGTTACCTCTTTATTGAACCGAGTGATGAAATCTCTGAGTGATTCAGTCTCACCATGCTCTAACGACAGTAGTTCTGTTGTCATTTTTGTACGGTCTACTAGTATGACAAAATGATCCATGAATAGCCTCTTCAAGCCATCGTACAAGTAAACTAACCCTTTCTCTAGCAAAAAATAACATTCCGCAGCTAGTTCCTGCAGGGTTGAAGGAAATGCTTTATACCAGACTGAGTCTGTTCTGGTGTATAAGACCATATGACTCTCAAAGGCAGACAAATGGTTTTTAGGGGTTGTTATCCCATTGTATTTTCCTAAAGGCATCTTGATTTTCTCTATCGGTTCCTCTAGAATTTCCTTGCAGAAGGGTGAGTCCTTAGGAATTACTATGATTTTTGCCTTCTTAGAGCACGTGGGGCTTAGAGACTAGCTGTGGGTAGGGGATCTGCTGCGCGGGTTGCTAGGGGGGACTCCGCTTGACTCCCCCGAGATCCATTCTCTATTTAAGTTTCTGGCCTCCAACTTTTTCACTCTTTTCCTCAGGGCTGCCAGCTCCTTCTACTCTGGAGTCAGACTGTGAACGGGTGACCTGATACATGTCTGCCCAGCAGATGTCTGGGGACGAGTGGAGCTCGATCCTTTTCCAAATGAGTTCAGCACAACCGTCACGGCGGCTAGTTGATCCTTGCTACACTGGACAAGTTCTATAGTACCTCTTGTATTTCCACTGTCTAGAACTTTACTGTCAGTGTTTGACTAATCACCTTGTTGTTCTGGTTCGTGTACGACATCCTGATTCGAAGTGTTTGAGCTGGCCCGATTGGTTTTTGAGCTCCATTTGTATTTTTGGTAATGCCAGAAGAAGCTCCACCGTGATTTGGGTTATGGGTATTGATCGGAGATGATTTTGCAGTTATTTTTGTGAGATCGAATTTATTTTGTGGTGTTTAGGTACAATCAGTTATTGGTGTTTTAACCGCCAGATCTGGTTTTTCCCCCGTCATGGCGGCTTTCTTAGCCTCGAACAAGCTTGTTGGTTGAGCTAAGGTGTCGGAATTACCCTTTCCTTCTAGGGCCAATTGTTCCGGGTGTAGTTCCGGAGCCTAGCTGGTGGCTGGACCTAGGTGCTATCTGGGATTACCTACACAAGTGGTTATGCCCTCAGGGGTGGTTGCGAGGAACCCCCTTTCGATGCTTAAGTCAGTAAGGTTTTGGATGAATAATAATGGGTAAGTGATGAAAAATGAATGTGGCTAACCTCTTTTTCATTTTACTTTGGTTACTATTTATAGTTGTTCTATTCTTGGTGCTGCAAGCTAGAGCTTGCTGTGGCCAGCCCTATTGCTAAGCCCCTGAGAGATTATCCCTGACTTTGAGATGGAGCCGTCTAGGGTCAGCCGTGAGGCTGAGCACTTGGGCCCTTGGGAGGTTTTCCCTTTCCTTGGGCTGGACTGGCATGAGTGTGCACCCCTGAAGCAATGCGAGGAACGCGGGGCAGCTCAGCGGGAGCTATCCTATACATGTGTGATTTCTATAAATGTTTTGTTAAGAGTATTACTTTTAAAACAATTGGGAAAACCACCTATTATAAGATGAAAAGTTTGAAAGTTTCATAGTGGAATAAAATTTTACTATTTAATTGTGGTTTAGAATTAAATAATGAGTCCATTCAATTTGAGAATATTCAAAATAGTGTATCAAGACAATGTCTTGGATAAAGAAACACCTATTAAATGAACGTTGAATATCATATCGAAATTATCCCTAATTGAGGTCATTTGAAACTTGGATGACTAATGACCACATGAGATTGGTGTGTAGTATGATTTATAGCACCGTTTCTTGTGCTATAAGGACAAGATTGTCATAAATCATTTCATTTGCATGGGTATTAGTTTGGAACTATACCGGATCGTCCTATGAGAATACTTTAAGAGATTTAACAATCTTCATAAGTACATTACTCATTATGGCTATCAGAACCTCTTTCCTCAACCATGAGTATTGTAAGTTCTCTTGTTTAAGTACTAGTCCACTTTAATGTTGTCAAAAATTTGTCGTACAAGGGGATTATAAAGGCAACACTCGGGCGGCAAGGGCCTCTTAGTAAGGGAAGCTCACAATGCAAGACTGGGAATGTCACCCTATTAAAAATAGTGAACATGTCTTTGTTGTTTACAAGGCCTCTTAAAGAGTAAGACTATGAAACTGCATGGTCGTGCTTAGATAGATGTTTGAAATCATCTGCCTATTGACATTCGAACTCGGAAATCGAGAAATAATTCTGGACGTAATAAGGATGATGAAAAATTTCTTACCTTATAATTCACAAAGAGACATTAAGTGACATAGGAAACAGGCTATACACAAACAGCACACTTGTTCGCAAGGATAAGTGGGAGGTTGAAACGAATGGTGTCCTTCGAACAAGTGTATTATTCCGATAGAGGGTTCGGAATTAATTAGAAAGCTAATTATTCAATGAGTTCAAGTGATCGGATTGCCTAGCTGGAGGCCGCTTTCGATCTTGAATAAACCCTTTGGGTCACACTCATTCGTGTAACCGAACCGAAGTGGCAAATTAATCCGAAGGACTTAATGAGTCAATAGAGATTTTAAGAACTATGACGTCGGATATCGAGCTCAAAGCATCGAAGCCGAGCGTCGAAAGTCGAGTCGAATTTTGAGTCGACGAGACAGAAAAATCAGTCAAACAACAAGTCAACGTGCGTGAAAATCCTATCCTCGATATGGCCTATCCAATCGAGGGCTAGGTAAGCTAGCAAGGCTAGCCTAGTTGCTTGCTGCAAGGCAAGGCTTGGCCGTAAGCCTAGCACGCATCGCATTCGCTGGCTAGGGGAGCTGGCCCAGCAGCCATGCAGGCAAGGCTCGCCAGCATGGATAATAAAACTATGCGTGGCTGGCTGGTAGGCCATGCCGCAAGCAAGCAGCAGCCTACCAACTTGCAAGAGCTAGTAGCGAGGCGTGGTAATAAGTATCATTTTTGAAACATTTTAGGGTGGTTTTTTCCCTTAGTTTAAGGTTTATTTTTGTGTTTCTTTGTTATTTCTAGTACGTTTAGTCTTGTTTTGTTATCTTTGTCTTAGTTTATGGTTTTTGGCCTTAGTTATGAATAATATGATTTTTGCTTGGTTTCTAGCTTGATTTGTGTGTTTTCCTATATGTTTTTTCACTCTTTCCTCTCGTGGTCTATTTGTGTAGATGCTTGGCGCTTTCTTCGATGCGTATGACTCGAGAGAAGGCAAGAAAGTTCATTAGAAGAAGCTTGAAGCTAAGAAGTTCAGTAATTGTAACACTTAAGGCTAGAACCTTCCGAGTACCCCGAGCATCACCTCAAGCAACTGAAAGTGGCAGCCAAGCAGCAGCGGGCGCGATTAATTCTGCCGCGGGCACGACTCTCTGCTTTTCCCAGCTTTTGCAACTTCCTAGAGATGCCTCGGAGAAGCTACTGCCGCGGGCGCGGGTTTCTGGGTGTTTTTCGATCTTAATTATCGGATTTTCATCTTTCTCTTCTTCTAATATAAATAGAACGATTGCTTAGACTTAAAAAAAAAAAGAGTTTTGACATTTTCTCTCTCCTCTCAATAGGATTAGGCTTAGATTAGGAGTTTCTCTCTCTAGCTTAGGAATAGTTTTAGAGAGAGAAAGCTTGGGATTTCAAAGGAGATTTGAGAGCTTGAAGAAGCATTTTTTTGGATTCTCTTCTCATTTATTTAATGAGCTTTTCTAACTTTTTCTCACCTTTATTGCTTTGTTTAATTCTTGTTTTTTCCTAATTCTTGTTTGATAAGAGTAGATAATTAGTTTACTTGTTTGATTCTTGTTTTACCAAGTTTTCCAAGTTTTTCTTCATTATGTTTGCTTAGATTTTGTTCTAGGGAAATGTATTCTTGATTTGAGTGATTAATTATGATTAGTACGCAATTGATTCTTGATTATTGTGTTTGGATGATGCTTACGTTGATTAGAATCTGTTTAGCTAATTAATTCTAGGTTTTTAATTGTGCTTTCAATCAATTGTGCGGAAGTGAGTAGATTGAGAGTCTAGATTCTTCCATGCCTATGCTAGGCTAGTTGCACGGGAGTGAATTAGCTTAGTAAGATAATTAGCATGCTTAATTACGCAGGAGTGAGTTGAGTGTGTTGATCGTTCCTAATTGAGATCACGATCATCTAATTGCAATTTGTTATTGAAGTCATTAATGTAATTGGATTCCCCTTTTCCCTAGTTTATGTTGATTGCTTTAAATAGTGTACTAGTTGTTTCTCTCTCTTTCTCACAACCTTCCTACTAGTTTAATTAGCTCAAATAAATACACTTAGTCCATGTGGTTTGACCCTAGATTGCCACTATCTTGTGTAAACTTGGTAGAGTAAGATTAGGAATATAAATTGTTAATTTGATTTAGGATAGTAGACACGACCTATTATCCGGCGATCAAATTTTTGGCGCCGTTGCCGGGGACTAAGGCGTTCATTAGTTTGTGTTGATTCGATTAGCTAGGTTCTTGTGTATAGTTTTTATTTTTGTTTGCTTCTCTTTGCTTTGTGTAAAAAAAATGGCATGCTTATCTTTTCCTCAATTTGATAATGAACCCTTCTATGCTTACTTTGAAAGACTTGATGGTTTCCATGGTTGTTCCCTTAGTGATGCTTGTGGTATAGCTTATTAGGGCATGAATGAGTATACTAGGGGAATGGTTGAGAATATGTATAATGGTAGATTCCATCTTTTGCCTATGCATGATGCTTTGAATTTCTTCAAATGGCTTGCTAGAGATTCTTATGATAGAGAATGTCATGTTTCTTGTTTCGATTCTCAATGTCAAGATTCTTTTAATTTTTGCATAAATTCTCTTGATGCTTTTAATATGCCTTGTGATGATCCAAATATGCATGTTAACCCCTTCCCCTCTTATGCTCATTGTGGTGAGGTGTGTTCTAATGTTGATGATATGCATGTTAATGGTGATTGTGAACCTCAACCCAATAACATTGATGCCCAAATTCTTGCCCAAATACAATATCTCACCCAACAAGTCCAACAGGTTCAGGAGGAACAAAAGTTAAGAGAAGTGAGACTTTTCCAATTCATGAGTGCTAGGGTTGTTGGAAATGGATGCAAGGCACCTCACTTGGAGTGTGAGTGTGCTTTTGAGGATGATATGGGCCAAGGGTATAAAGGTGAGGGGATATTTTCTTGTGATGAGAGGATTTGGAGGACTTTGATCCTTTTCATTCCCCTTTTGAGATTGAGCGCCTTCCTTCCCCTTATTCACCCCCTTTGAGTACTACCCTTGGTGAGGATGTGAGTGAGCCATCTTAAATATTGGATAAGGGAATTCATGAGGAGGATGATGATGTATTTGAGCAACCAAGACAGATTGAGAGTCCCTTGGATGATGGTGGAGGAGTTGAGAATGAAGAAAATGTTGATTTTGTTGATTCCAACCCCCTTCCCCATCTTGATGAGTCTACCTTGCATGTTTGTGACCCTTCTATATATGAGTATATTGACTCCTTTGAGGTTATGACTAGTGTGTTCATTGAAGGTGTCACGAAAAATCATAGCCTTTAGAGAGAGTTCATTGGCAATGCTTCATAGGAAAGGGATGCGTTTGAGAGAAACCTTTATCCTTTCATGCATGGTTTTGAGACTTTAGGCTTTGAGATTGTTGATGGAAGTGTAGTTCATTATGGGGGAAAGGAGGATGAGGTTGTTTCTCTTGGTTTGTTTGAGAGAGATGTGAGTCATGAGTGTTCTTTTGAAGATTCCATGATTGATTTTCATACCCTCATTGGTGATGTGAGGCTTTGTGAGATCATTGCTTCTCCTCCCCATCCTCATGTCCCCTTCTCTTTAAGTTTTGACCTAATTCCTCCCTATTCTACCTCTCTCCCTTCACATCTCATAGAGCCTATTGAGGACCCTCTCTTCTTTGATGAGCTTCTCCTTTCTCATCCTCCCATTATTGAGGAATTGGGTGATTGTGCCACCCAAAAAGATTTTGAGGAGGTTTTGCCTTTTTATTCTTCTTCTTCTTTTTCCTCTCCTTATTCTTCTTATTCTTCTTCTTCTTCTTCTTTTTTTCCTCTCCTTCTTCTTCTTCTTCTTCTTCTTCTTCTTCTTCTTCTTCTTCTTCTTCTTCTTCTTCTTCTTCTTCTTCTTCTTCTTCTTCTTCTTCTTCTTCTTCTTCTTCTTCTTCTTCTTCTTCTTCTTCTTCTTCTTCTTCTTCTTCTTCTTCTTCTTCTTCTTCTTCTTCTTCTTCTTCTTCTTCTTCTTCTTCTAATTTTCTTAATTTTTCTTTTGATTTTTCTTCTTTCTTTTGGCATCTCCCTCCTCACTTGCGATCAATAATCTTGTTGCACGTCCTCCTCCCTTCATTTGCCTACCATTTATCTTACGAAATGTTTAGTAGTGCATCTGACAAGCTCTTGAGATCATTAAATTATTATTTCCTGGAGCGGTCTCGCTTGGAAGTTAAACAAGCCTTTCTCGGGAAGTAACCCGTGTTTTATTGCTTTCTTTTTCTTTTCTTTTTGTATAGTTTTTGTCTCATGGACGTGTTTGTGTTTCTTGCTAGGTACACAACTCAATATACTCTTGTGCATTTGCTTGGGTCAAGAGTCAAGGAAGATTTACCCCTTCTTTCCTAGCATGTGGATTTCAAGACATATTTTTGAGATTGTGGCTTATATGTAGATATTTCGGGTCTTTTTTAATGTTTTTGCAATTTTTTCTCAAATCCACTAATATCTTTCATTTTTTTCCTTCTCCCTAACTTTTTGTGGCATGGTTGTTGGACATGTGTTGGTTTGTTGGATTGATTTCTTTCTTTCCCCCTCCCATAGACTTTATAATTTGAGTGTATTGTCTCATTCAAGCTTGGGGGGGGGGGTATTCTATCATGTTTGGGTAGAATGTTGGTCTATTTATGTCATGCATTTGAGTATATGAATTTCCATGTGTTTTCTTATATTTTGAAAACTCCAAAAAGATTTTTGTTTCTTTCAAGGCAAATTGGCAAATTGTGTTTTGTTAGTTCTTGTTTTGGACATTCTATTTTTATATCCTTGGATGTTTTTCTTCCTAAGTGGTGAATGTGTGCACGGTTTGGGAATGTCATTGGTTGATTCTAGGATACTATATGCTAAGGTAGCCGGTTTAAGAACTCTTGGGGTCCATGAAACCTTAGTTCATGGGAAAGTGGTAAGATGGAGTTGCTATCTATAGTGGATTTGAAGCCCTTTAGTTGGTAATTACTATACATCCCTTATGAGCTTCGTTAGTTCTAGCCTTCATCACCTTGTTGAGTGGCAATTTAGAATCCTTAGCTATGCATGTCTTAATCCTTGGTTTGACTTCTAGCTTCCCGAGACCGTGACAGAGCCACTCTAGGGGAGGACAAGGGCATTGTTCATTTTTGCTTTTCTTTCTTTTTGCTTTATTACAAATTTAGTTTTCTATTTTGCATTTGCTCCTCTTGCTAACCCTTTGAGCCTATTCCCTTTCTTGATTATGAGACACATTACAAGCCTAATGACCTTTTGTTTCCCTTAGTTTTATGAAGCATTTTGGTTTGAGAGTTTGTTTAATGTTGTATTGGTTTGAATGAAAATGAGAATGTACTATGTTCTTTGGACCAAGCAAGAAGTAAATTGTATATATATTTTGTGTAATAAATCAAATGCATTCAAGAAAAAGTCGTCCATAGTTTAAAAAAAAGGCAAGGACACCAAATAAGAGCTAAAAAAAACAAAAAAAAAACAAAAAATAAATAAAAACAAAAAACAAACAAGCAAAATCCAAAAAATTTGAACAGAAACAAAAACAACAAAAATATTTTAGTTGGTTTCGTTGTCTTCCCTTGTTTAAACATTAAGATAATGCTCCGTTCAAGCTTGGGGGGGAAGCGTTTCCTTCGTTTTTGTATATACTATGTCTTGGTGTTGAATAAGCTTGGTGGAGATGGCATTGTTGGTATTTTTGCTTAATGTTTGGTGACTTCTTGAGATTTTTTTTTAATTTTTTTTTGGTAAGTAAAAATATTATTAGCAAGAAAAAGAGGGAAAGCCCTCAGCAAGTACAACGGCCAAGCGGCCACCCACACAAAGAAAATAAACTGCAACAGAAAAATAATCCCAAAAACCAACAACGACACACCACACCAACAAAAAAACAAAACCCAACAACAACCCACACCTAGCATAGAACAAAAGGCAGCAAAGAAGCAACTAAAGCTGCCAGGAACAAAACAGCAGGCCAAGACAAACTAAACCAAGAAAAAAAACTAGAAACTAGCTGCTTATAAAAACTAAAAACAGAAAGGCAGAAACTCAAAGCAACACAAGAAGACAACAGCTCCCTAAGAATCATCATTGACAGCAGCCAAACCAACCAAACAGCCAACAAACAAAGGACTCAGCTACCCAAACAGTGAGTAAGAACAATCCCCATCTCTCTCTTTACCAAACAAGATAACATCAGCAACTTGTTGAAGTTCTTCAGCACTACTACACTGACTACCAGCATCAGCTGCCCTCACTAAATATTCCCAACACTAACTTGTTCCACCTTCCTCCCCTTGGGACTTGGCACAAGCAGGCTGCAAGCAAGTCACTCCCTGAACCAGAACGGTTAATCTGCCATTATCAGCTTGGTAGCAAGAAGATTTCAACGACCTCTAAACATTACGAGCTGTGGAAACATAAGGGTGTTTCTCTACTGTTTTGTTAGGGCATATGTCCACCATATGTCCTATGCCGTTGCACGTAGAGCAAGTGATAGGTTTCCACTCAAAAAACACCTCATGTTGCACAGTACATCCATTTTCATCTAGAAATTCAACATGCTCCATTAGGCTACTATTAAGCTCCACCTCTACTAAGATTCTTGCATACTCAAGCAATTCTTTATTGGCAGTAGCTGTATCAAGTTTCAAAGGCACACCCACTAAACCCCCTATTTCATGAGGGCAGAATTTCCCCAAAATTTCAAGTCCAAACCCTGCAGCCTAACCCAAACTAGTACAGTATTGATCTTCTCTTGTTAAAGATTAATACCAAGCCTCCATTTCCTCACAATCAAGGGCTTCCTGTAAAACAACATAGGACCAGCATTCATGGTTGCATCCATTCCTTCAATATTTCCAAACCTAACAAGGAAAACCCCATTTGGCAATGTACAGATTCTGCCAATTCTGAATCTCCCCCAAATCCTTGTTACAAAACCAAAAAACATAGAATTAGATGGCCTAGCACTTACCACATAACACACAACCGCCTAATTCCAGAAATCAAGCTTCGGACTCACGTCCTTCAATGATAGTTTCAGCTTCTTCTTAGAGGGATTCTTGAATTCATCCCCATTTTTACACCCGTTAACACAATTTGCATCATCAACATTCCTCTTCTTGATTTTTCCAACCCGATTAATCCTCAAAATTGAGTTTTTCCCAGAAACGAGCGCGAAATTAACAAAGCCTACGGAATTATTAAGTCCATGGACTCTATCCTTACTATCGCAAATCATCTTAATCGGTTGAGGTTTGAATACCCTTTTTCTTCACTTATTAAATATCACCAAAATTTTCAAATTTTTGCCCCTCCTTGACCCCTAGCCTTACCTTACAACTAGGGGTGGTTATTGGGTAGGGCTACCCAATGGCAAAAGGGTCGGGCCTAATATTAAAGAGTTTTGACCCTTTAATTTTTTTAATGGACAGGGTTTATATAGGGTCTTATTTTATAGGGCTTTTACAGGGTCTTATTTTTTAATGGACAGGGCTTAAGAATTAAAATAAAAAGCCCAATAATAATGGTTAGGGTCAGCCTTACTTCCATTTTCTCTCTCTTCTCCTCTATTCTTCCGCCCACCTTTCTCTCTCCTCCATTGTCGCTTCTCACGAGTTCTTCATTGAAGCGCATTCAGAGTTCTCCATTGAAGCCGCTTCTCATAGTTCTCCATTGAAGCGCACTCAGAGTTCTCCATTGAAGCGCACTTAGAGTTCTCCATTAAGCCGCTTTCCGAAGCATCAACGGCGCGGTCAAAGCAGAGAGAAAATCATAACATTGTCAATTACCTTCTGCCGGCGATTCTATGGCGGCGACAATCGGCGATCCTTCTTCTTCGTCGGATCTCTGATTTCTGCAATTTCTCTCAATCGAATTGATTATCAACCTAATTTCCCCCAAATTTACCTATAAGAATCTTATTCATTTTTTTAGGTTTGATTAATTGATTAGTTTATAGGATAATAATTTTCTTGTTATTTTACTTCGATCATGTTGATTAATTAGTGTTGAAAATTAGATTTTGCAGGTGAATTGAAGTTGGGAAAGATTTTGTTATTGTCACGAAGAGGAAGAGAATAGGGGGGTCTGATTGATTTTGGGGAATTTGGTTTCATTTCCTTTTTAATTTCATTTTATTTATTTTTATTTTCCTTTTTCTTCTCTGTTTTTAATGTGGGTAAAGGCCCATTAATGGCCCGTTTCACTTTTATCTCGACCCTGATCCGACCTTGACCCGCATTGACCCTGACCCGACCCTGACCCGCTAAATATTCATCTTGACCCGCAACTAACCCGCCCCGCTAATGACCCGCACCGACCCGCACTGACGCGCCCAATAACCACCCCTAGTTACAACGAATAAAAGACCCTTAGACCCGTGAGGGTTGAGTCAACATCGGTGGAGGGAGATAGTTTTCAAACCTATGGAGAGAGTATGCATAGTTAAGATGTCGGGATGACCATCTCATAATTTTCATTTCTTTTTCTTTTTTCGGTTCCTTCGAGGAATCATGAAAAGTAGCTTAAGGGTTGATTTGAAGCTAGTGGAGAGAACGTGGACCGATTGGTTGGAACGAAGGTGGATTGAGTCCTCATTAGTTCTCTATGCTTATCATATTTTATGTTTCAATCAACCATTGACAGCTTGGAACGTGCATGTAGTTGTCTATTTAGAACGTTTTACATTCATTGATGCTAGTTCCTATCTCTTGTCCAAATATGAACTTGTTTTTCTTTTTCTTTTTCTTTTTATTTCTCTTTTTCTTTTCTTTTTATTGTCTTGCCTTGGTTTTTGTCAATAGTTGTGGGTTAAACTCTTAGGAAACCTTCACGAGAGCACACTCGTCCTGTAGTGGGATCTAGGGATTTAAAGGACTTGTCTTTAGTTGCTAAAATTGACCGTGATTCCTACGAAGGTGAGTTAGTGTACATTCTCACCTCCTTTAGTGTATTAGTCTTTCTTGAATACATCCTTCTTCTTTTCTCTTTTGGTTTTGTCTTACTCAAGGAAGAGCAAGAGTTAAGCATGGGGAATTTGATAAGTGTCATTTATGACACATTTTAGGGTGGTTTTTTCCCTTAGTTTAAGGTTAATTTTGGTGTTTCTTTGTTATTTCTAGTACGTTTAATCGTGTTTTAGTTACCTTTGTTTTAGTTTATGTATTTAGGCCTTAGTTGTGAATAATATGCTTTTTGCTCGGTTTCTAGTTTGATTTGCGTGTTTTCCTATGTGTTCTTTCACTCTTTTCTCTCTTGGTCTATTTGTGTAGGTGCTTGGCGCTTTCTTCGATGCTTATATTGATGATTTAAGTGATTAATTGTGATTAGTACGCAATTTATTCTTTATTATTGTGTTTAAATGATGCTTATGTTGATTAGTGAAAGGAATGGTGTCCTTCCAACAAGTGTATTCTTCTGATAGAGGGTTCAGAATTATTACGGAGCTAATTCTTTAGTAAGGTTAAGTGACCGGAATGCCTAGGTGGAGGCCGCTTCCGATCAATAATATCAATGTGCAATTGATGTTACAGCTTAATCTTAATTGAACCCTTCGGGTCGAACCCAATCGAATCACCGATCCGAGACGAAGAATTAATCCGAAAGGATTTAATGAGTCAACAGAGTTTTACGAATATAGACGTCGGAAATCGAGACTAGGGCGTCGATACCGAGCGTCGCAAAATCACAAAGCGACAAGAACGAACATAGCCCTAGCACCACACTGGCCTAGCCATGTGGATACTAGGCTGATTCAAGCTAACATGCACCTAGCATGGCTAGACGCACCATCGCAAGCTCAAGGCGCACCATCGCAGCCTAGGTGCACCATCGCAGCCTAGGCATGCGCATGGCAGCCTATCGCAGAGCACCACAAGCCCCAGGCAGCCCATCGCAGCTAGCAGCGTGCTAGCCTGGGTGCCTGGGTGCGCATGGTAAGCCATCGCAAGTGCCACAAGTACTAGGCAGCCCATCGCAGCTAGCAGCGCGCTAGCCTGGGTGCCTGGGTGCATGTGGCAGGCAATCGCAGAACGCAAGCCCAGGCCAGGCACCATCGCAAGGCATGGCACCACGCACAGCACCATCGCAATGCCAGGGGCTTGTGTGTGTGTGCGTGTGTGCCTCACAGCCTCGCATAGAAGCAACAATGATGCGTGTGGGCTGGTGCATGTGTGGCTGCAATGGGGATGCTGGGTTGCTGGGTAGCGGCACCACGCATGCATGTGCGTATGCGTGTGTGATCCTCGCACCAAGCATAGCAGTGCTAGGCACTGGCTGATGCGAGCGTTGCGTGGTGCATGGTGCGTGGTGCGTAAGATGATGCGAGGGAAGGGCCAGCATGCGTGACTCGCGAGCAGCACACATGCTGGCTGTGCTAGCAATGGCGCGCAAGGAGGTGTGCGTGGGCTGCTAGGGCCAGTGCCAGCAATAGGTGCTAGTAGCGCCCAGCGCCATCACGTAGCACCAGCACAGCCCAGCAGCAGCATGCACTGGCTGGCTGGCTGAGTGCTGGGCAACAAGGCGATGCTAGCTGGCAGCCCTAGCTGGCACGCTAGCTGGCAGCCCTAGCTGGCACGCTAGCTGGCAGCCCTAGCTGGCACGCTAGCTGGCAGCCAGCTAGCCCACCTTGACCCGGTTTTGGGCATTGTGTGTGGGGACCAATTCATGGCCTTGGGGATCAAGGCAATGGTCCCCCCAAGCCTTGGTCCTCACTTGGCTTTCTCTATTATTGTGCCATGTGTCGATTTGTGATTGAATTGATTAATCATTTAATTTTGGAATTGAATAATTATCATTTTACCAACTCTCCCACATTGATGGGAGATTGGAAATCAAGGGATCATTTCCCTATAAATACCAAGCTTGGGTATTGGGAAATGAACAACCTTGAGTGGAGTTAAAAAGACAACTCTAAGAAAGAGTAAACCTTTGATTCGTAAAACTCATAGTTATTTTGTTCGGGTCTTGACTAACCTTCAAAACTTAGGACGCTCGGGTTGGGTCGAGGGTACGATCCGTCGGAGATCTCGTCTTTTCGGGATTTTGAAGTAAGAGCTCTTTGGGAGCGAAGCACACGTCAAAGGTATAATTCTCGTTCTTAATCTTGTTTGATTAAGTTTATTATGCTTGTTAATTGCTTTAATTAAGGGGAGGGTCTTGGTGGGTTTCCTTCCGCGTAGTGATTTTTGGGTGGAATCGACATTCTGGAACAGATTCAGCCCTTTTAGGGCTGTCCAGAAGCCAAATTCGAACCAGAAACCAAAGTTTTCTGGGGTTTTTCGTTTTTCAACGAAAATTTTAATTCTTTTTAAGCCTTGATTAATGCAAGCATTACAAGGTGAGATTAAATGCACATTTGCATCACTAATCTACTAGTTTTAAAATATCCTTGAGCATAATAATGGAGTTTTTATTAGTGCTTAAGTTGATATACCAATTTTTCACGTAAACTTGATTTTCACAAATTTTGCAAATAAATTGCAACAAAGTGTGAAAACTTGTTGTGATTTTGTATTTTAAGGTTTAAATTATTGGAACCCTAACCCTAAATTCCATGTTGAACAAAGTTTGGATTTTTTCATGGTTGGTTGATTAAAATCCATTAAGTTCAATTACTTGTGTGTAAAATATGATTAATCTTCATGTTGGAAGATGTAATCTTGGTATTTTACACAAGTATGAAAGTTGGAAATTTTTATCATTGGATGGTTAATTTATTTTTCCAACTCCCATTTGTCAAATCCATTATTAATTTGCATATTGGCAAGTTTAATTTTGGACATAGCTCATTTTATTTTAAGCATAAAGTCAGACCTAATTTTGTTTAAAAATTGAAAATTTTGATAAATTTAGGCTTGTGCACCAATAAAATAATTTTTATTTAAGTTAGACTTAATTTATTTTATTTTCCCTCAAATTAATTCTAAAATGTAATTTGGAATTAATTATTGTCACACACAAATCGGAATTAAATTCCGAGAAATGGCACGCAAATCAAGGCAAAAACACCCAAGCGCCACCAAGGCTAGCCGGGCTGCCTAGCAACCCACATGTGGCTGCCTATGGTGTGCACAAGGGTGAGCCACGATGCTGCTGTGCGCTGTTGTGTGGCGGGGAGGCATAGGCTGATGTGCGTGGGCAGTGGCTGGGGTTGGCTTGCGAGGGATGCTGCTGGGCAGCAGGGCAACAAGCACCAGCCCAGCGCACCACAAGCATCAAGAGACGCCTGCCCAGCAGGCCAGATGCTTACAGGAACCAGCATGCTAGCAAGCATGCGTAGCACGCTAGCAGGCAGCTAGGCTAGCAGCACTGCTTGCTGAGCATAGCAGGCCTCACCCACGCACCATGGCGCCATGCCATGGGCTGCCTAGCAGCCATGGTGCGCACCCACCAAGGGTTTTGTTGGGTGGTTTTTGCCTAATGTTTGGGCTATAATTTTGCAAAAATCTTATTGTTTTAATAATTTTAAATAATTATTTTAACGAGGTTAAAAACCTCGATTTTCGATTTAGCAAAATTTTGACAAATTATGGGTTATGCCGACTTAATTAATCGGATTAATTAAGTACGGATGCGGAATTTAATGGGAGCTTAATTAAGTGCGTTAGCCTTTTGCGTTTAAAAATAATGGATTAAACAACTTTGACTAGTTTTAATTAGGCGCGTTAATTGGATTAACCACCTAAGTTAGTTACTACTTTTGCGTGTTTAATTATGTATTTCGTAAAATTGCATGGGCCATTGACAAATAGTGAATGGGTGAATGGAAGATTGTTTTCAAAACATGTTCTTTGAAAATGGCAACTAGTGGGGCCCGACTAGGATAAAAAATACGGACTGCGTTCCGTTATGTATTTTTGCAAATCTAAATACGGTTTGCGAACCGTTAAGTATTTTTGTACAATTAGATTAATCTTAGTCGTTCTAGCTAGCTTCTTTTATTTTGGCCAAGATGTCTCAAGACGGCGTTTCGACGAAGACGAGCCAAGATGAAGACCCATGGAAATTGAAGATTTCAAGGGGTCATGCTAGTTACCAACTGCATATATTTTTATGCCTTATATAATGTTATTATATATGATTGCTAGATGCATGTCTAGGATTTCTATTCTGTTGTGACGATTAGTTAAGTTCACTTAAATCAACCAACATAAAAACCCTAGGTCCCTTAATAATATTGAGCTAAAATTTGCCGTTCCAAGAACGACACTTACCGAACTAATGCGCGTACGTGATGGATTATGCCAAAGCGAGGCATCACTACTTACCTAGGAACGTAAGGTGTACTAGGTATACAAGTTGTCTTGGTTAAGCTTAACGATATCAGTAAGGAGTCCTGAGATGTCGTGGTAAAAGAGATAAAATGTCAAGGATGCATTAGATGCGACATTTTATCAAACCGAGAGTAGCTTGGAGCTATTAGCAATTGGATTGCTTACCTTAAGATATTTAATTATTAAGACAAGCCAAAGCATGCTTAACCATTTCTTGATATTTGGGATCTCGGAATCATTTTGTTCTCGCCCATAAAGGACATTTTTTAAATGCGTGGATAAAATGTTCAATAAGATTGAATATATGCATGAACGTTTTAAATTTCAACTTATTGATGTATGAATGGTTTTTCACTTCAAATTCTTTCAACTGTAGAATCATGTCTGCAAGAAACTCAAACATCAACCAATTCTCTGTGCGCTCAATTCTCGACATGGAGAAGTTGAGCAGGCCAAACTTTCTTGATTGACAAAGAAATCTCCGCATTATACTAATGCAGGAGCAAAAGGAATACGTCCTTGATGAGGAAATGCCCGACGCTCCCAATGAGGAGGTCACTCAGGCTGCCCTTAACCGATGGCAAAGTGCCAATCAGGATGTCAAATGCATCATGTTGGCCACCATGTCTCCGGACCTTCAAAAGACTTTCTTTGAAAAGGAGACAACTTTTGAGATCATTTCTTAGCTTTAGAATATGTTCCAAGAGCAGGCCCGAACTTAAAGGTTCGAAACCCACAGGCAGATCCTTGAGAGCAAGCTCAAGAAAGGAGAGCCAGTCAGCCCGCATGTTCTAAAAATGATTGGATTATTTGAAAACATGGAAAGGCTTGATGATGGGTATTCAACCGAAATGGCAATTGACATCATTATCCACTCCCTTCACAAAGGCTATGATGAGTTCAAGATGAACTATAATATGCATAGTATGGAGAAAACCCTCACCAAGCTTCATGGTATGTTGAAGCAAGCCGAGCAAACCCTCAAGGATGAGGGCAAGCATGACATGCTCATGGTGAGGAAGGGCAAGCCATTCAAACGTCCGGGCAAAAAGAAGAGCTTTAAAGGGAAAAAGAAGAAATTCCCGCCTAAGTCAAAATCTGCCAAGGGCAGCAAGGACAAGAAGGCAGCTTCTTCTAAATCTGATTCCGAATGTTTCTACTGCAAGAAGAAGGGACATTGGAAACGGGACTGCCTCAAACTCAAGGAAGATAAGAAGAACGACAACGTTGCTCTTCATCAGGTATTTTTGTTATAGACTTAAACTTCGCTAGCAAAACATCATGGGTATTAGATACCGCATGTGGCTCACACCTTTGTTCTAATGCTCAGGGACTAAGGATAAGTAGGAGGCTAGAGAAGGGAGAGGTCGAGCTTCGGGTTGGCAATGGAGCAAGGATGGTTGTCGTCTCCGTTGGAACTCTCAGTTTGTCTTTGCCCTCAGGGCTTGTTCTAGAACTTGAAAACTCTTATCATATTCCTAGAGTGACCAAAAACATAATTTCAATATCGGCGTTGGACGCCAAAGGATTCGAATTTCGAATCAAAAACAATAGTTGTTTTATTTATTTTGATAATGTTTTATATGGTAAGGCACATTCATAAAATTGTCTTTATGTGCTTTCACTAGACAAACAGGTCTATAACATCGAGAATACTGCCAAAAGGGCTAAGACCATCGAGTCGAAGCAAACCTACTTGTGGCATTGTCGTCATGGCCATATTAACATCAAACGCATCAAGAAACTTCTTCAAGAAGGTGTTCTTGACTCATTTGACTTAGAGTCGTTTGAAAATTGCGAAGGATGTTTATTAGGCAAGATGATAAAACAACCATTCTCCAAGTTGGGAGAAAGGGAAAGTGACTTATTAGGTCTAATACACACGGATGTATGTGGACCAATGAGCACACCCGCAAGACAAGGTTACCGATATTTCATCACTTTCACCGACGGTTATAGAAGATATGGCTATGTCTACTTAATGTCGAATAACTCTGAATCCTTTGAGAAATTCAAAGAATTTCATAAAGAAGTTGAAAATCAACTTGGCAAGAAAATCTAAGCACTTCGATCGGATCGAGGTGGCGAATATTTGAGCCATGAATTCGACGATCACTTGAAAGAAAATGGCATTCTTTTAGAGTTGACACCTCCCGGAACTCCTCAATGAAACGGAGTGTCCGAACGGAGGAATCGAACTTTGTTAGACATGGTTCGTCAATGATGGGTCTTAGTGAACTCCCTATCTCTTTCTGGAGACATGCACTAAAAACTGCAGCACTAACACTGAATAGAGCTCCGTCAAAAGCTGTTGAAAAGACTCCATATGAATTATGGACTAAGAAACCTCCTAGGTTGTCTTTTCTCAAGAAACCTCCTATGTAGGTCGCAACGACAAAGATCTCAACCAGACAGATACCTCGGTATCGTCTTAACCGATGATCAGGACATCCTAGTCATGGATGGTGATGAGCCGACGACATACAAGCAAGCTATGACGAGCCCCGACTCTGCAAAATGGCAAGAGGCCATGAAATCCGAGATGAACTCCATGTCTAAAAATCAAGTCTAGAACTTGGTTAATTTTCCCGAGGGTTATACACCCATTGGTTGCAAATGGATCTTCAAAGTGAAGACAGACAAGGATAGAAATGTATCAATATACAAAGCTAGACTGGTGGCAAAAGGTTATAGACAAGTCCACAGGATTGACTATGATGAAACTTTTTCACCAGTTGCAATGCTAAAATCCGTCCGGATCATCCTAGTGATTGCTACATATTACGATTATGAAATATGGACTAAAGCAAGCCAGCAAAAGTTGGAATCTGCGATTTGATGAAGCCATTAGCAAGTTTGGTTTTATCAAGAATCCAGATGAGTCTTGTGTATACAAGAAGGTCAGTGGGAGTGATATTGCATTCCTAGTCCTGTATGTCGATGACATACTTCTCATTGGAAACAACACAAAATTGTTGGAGTGTGTAAATGGCTAGTTGGGAAAGTGTTTTTCAATGAAGGACTTTGGAGAGGCACAGTACATATTGGGCATCAAGATCTACAGGGATAGATCTAAGAGGATGATTGGATTAAGCCAGAGTACCTACATTGATAAGGTACTGGCTCGATTCAACATGGAAAATGCCAAAAGAGGGAATTTACCCATGTCCCATGGCATAACACTCAGCAAGAAACAGTGTCCACAAACACCTGTTGAGCGAGAAAGAATGAATCAGATCCCATATGCTTCGCTGATCGGATCGATCATGTATGCCATGATATGTACAAGGCCAGATGTATCGTATGCCCTGAGTGCAACGAGTCGATACCAATTGAACCCAGGAGAGGCGCATTGGACTGCGGCCAAGAACATCCTTAAGTACCTGAAAAGGAACAAGGATAAATTCCTGGTGTATGGAGGCCACAAAGAACTGGTTGTTGAAGGTTACACCGACGCTAGCTTCCAGACAGACAGAGACGACTTCAAGTCATAGTCAGGATATGTATTCTGTCTGAATGGAGGAGCGTTCAGCTGGAAGAGTGTCAAGCAGAGAACCACTGCAGACACTACAACTGAAGCCGAGTACTTGGCCGCTTCAGAAGCAGCCAAGGAAGCTGTTTGGATCCCCAAGTTCATTAGTGAACTTGGTGTTGTACCCTCAATCAAGGGGCCGATATACCTCTGTTGTGATAATAATGGAGTTATCGCTCAGGCCAGGGAGCCGAGAGAACACTAGAAGGTCAAACACGTGTAAAGGCGATTTCACATGATAAGGGAATGGAAATCCGAAGGTGAAATCAGAATTTGTAAGATCGGCACGGATGATAAGTGAAGCACAACAAACACTGTATTTGAAAATGGGAATCACAACAAACACGTTGAGGCAATGGGAATCAAGCACGTAGGAGACTGGCTTTGAAAATTCCCTTTACATGTGTTTTAATTAAACGGGTTGATTTAATGTAAAACACTGTATTAAAACCATTCATTAATGGAGTAATTAATTTTTGTGCAAAATTATCATTCACTCCATTACTATTTAATTGTGGTTTAGAATTAAATAATGAGTCCATTCGATTTACGAAAATATTCAAAACAGGGTATCAAGACAATGTCTTGGATAAAGAAACACCTGTTAAGTGAACATTGAATATTTAAATCAAAAATTATCCCTAATCAAGGTCATCTAACAGATGGACGATTGATGACCGCCATAGATTAGTGTGTAGTATGATTTACAGCACCGTTTCTTGTGCTGCAAGGACGTGACTGTCATAAATCATTTGCACAGGTACAGTTTGGAACTGTACTGGATAAGACCTATGAGAGTACTTTAAGAAAATTTAAATTTTGTCATAAGTACATTTCTCATTATGACTATCGGAACTTGTTTCCTCCGACCATGAGTACTGTGAAGTTTTTTTGTTTGAGTACTAGACTCTTTGATGTTTCCAAACGTCTGCCGTAACTGGGGATTATAACTGGAACACTCAGGAGACTATGTCCTCTTAGTAAGAAGAACTTACAATACAAGACTGGGATTATCCCCCTACTAACAATAGGGAAAAATGTTTTGTTGTTTACAAGGCCGCTCGAAGAGCGAGACTGTGAAAATGCATGGCCGTGCTCAGATGGATTTTAGAAATCTTCTGCTTATTGACAGTCGAACTCGGAGATCGAGAAACACTTCTGAACGTAATAAGGATGACAAAGAATCTTACCTTATATTTCACGAAGAAACATTAAGTGACATAGGAAATGAGCTATACACTGTATGCACACTTGTCCGGAAGGACAAGTGGGAGATTGAAAGGAATTGTGTCCTTCCAACAAGTGTATTCTTCTGATAGAGGGTTCAGAATTATTACGGAGCTAATTCTTCAATAAGGTCAAGTGATCGGAATGCCTAGGTGGAGGCCGCTTCCGATCAGTAATATCGAGGTACAATTGATATTACAGCTTAATCTAAACTGAACCCTTTGGGTCGAACCCAAATGAATCACCGATCCGAGACGACGAATTAATCCGAAGGATTTAATGAGTCAGCAGAGTTTTACGAATACAGACGTCAGAAATCGAGCCTAGGGCGTCGAGACCGAGCGTCGCAAAATCACAAGCGACAAGTACGAGTATAGCCCTAGTACCACATTGGCCTAGCCATGTGGATGCTAGGCTGATTCAAGCTAGCATGCACCTAGCATGGCTAGGCGCACCATCGCAGCCTAGGTGCACCATCGCAGCCTAGGCATGCGCATGGCAGCCTATCGTAGAGCACCACAAGCCCTAGGCAGCCCATCGCAGCTAGCAGCGTGCTAGCCTGGGTGCGCATGGCAAGCCATCGCAAGTGCCACAAGCACCAGGCAGCCCATCGCAGCTAGCAGCGCTCTAGCCTGGGTGCATGGGTGCATGTGGCAGGCTATCGCAGCACACAAGCCCAGGCCAGGCACCATCGCAAGGTATGGCACCACGCATAGCACCATCGCAATTCCAGGGGATTGCGTGTGTGTGCGTGTGTGCCTCGCAGCCTCACACAGCAGCAGCAATGATGCGTGTGGGCTGGTGCGTGTGTGCGTGCAATGGGGATACTGGGTTACTGGGTAGCAGCACCACGCATGCATGTGCGTGTGCGTGTGTGCGTGCCTCGCACCAAACATAGTAGTGTTAGGCACTGGCTGATGCGAGCGTAGAATGATGCGAGGGAAGGGCCAACATGCGTGGCTCGCTAGCAGCACGCATGCTGGTTGTGCTAGCAATGGCACGCAAGGAGGTGTGCGTGGGCTGCTAGGGCCAGTCCCAGCACTAGGTGCTAGCAGCGCCCAGCGCCAGCACGTAGCACCAGCACAACCCAGCCGCAGCATGCACTGGCTGGCTGGCTGGTTGCTGGGCAGTAAGGCGATGCTAGCTGGCAGCCAACTAGCCCACCTTGACCCGGTTTTGGGCATTGTGTGTGGGGACCAATTCATGGCCTTGGGGATCAAGGCAATGGTCCCCCCAAGCCTTGGTCCTCACTTGGCTTTCTCTATTATTGTGCCATGTGTCGATTTGTGATTGAATTGATTAATCATTTAACTTTGGAATTAAATAATTATCATTTTACCAACTCTCCCACATTGATGGGAGATTGGAAACTAAGGGATCATTTCCCTATAAATACCAAGCTTGGGTATTGGGAAATGAACAACCTTGAGTGGAATTAAAAAGGCAACTCTAAGAAAGAATAAACCTTTGATTTGTAAAACTCATAGTTATTTTGTCCGGGTCTTGACTAACCTTCAAGACTTAGGACGCTCGGGTCGGGTCGAGGGTACGATCCGTCGGAGATCTCGTCTTTTTGGGATTTTGAAGTAAGAGCACTTTGGGAGCGAAGCACGCGTCAAAGGTATAATTCTCGTTCTTAATCTTGTTTGATTAAGTTTATTATGCATGTTAATTGCTTTAATTAAGGGGCGGGTCTTGGTGGGTTTCCTTCCGCGTAGTGTCGGGTCACTACGAAACCCTACAATTAGAATTTTTTTAGCTAATTGATTCTAGGTTTTTACTTGTGATTTCAATCTATTGTGCGGAAGTAAATTGATTGAGAGTATAGATTCTTCCATGCCTATGCTAGGCTAGTTGCACGGGAGTGAATTAGCTTAGTTGGATAGTTAGCATGCTTAATTACGCAGGAGTGAGTTGAGTGTGTTGATCCTTCTTGATTGAGATCTTGATCATCTAATTGCAATTTGTTATTAAAGTCATTAATTTAAATGCATTCCCCTTTTCCTTAGTTAATGTTAATTGCTTTAAGTAGTGTATTAATTGTTTCTGTCTCTTTCTCACAACCTTCTTACTAGTTTAATTAGCTCAAAATAATACACTTAATCCTTGTGGTTCGACCCTTGCTTGCCACTATCTTGTGTAAACTTGGTAGAGTAAGATTAGGAATATAAATTGTTGATTTGATTTAGGATAGTAGATAAGACCTATTATCCGGCGATCACGCCCTAGGCACAGGCTACTAGCACCAATCTTAGTGCGTAGTATCACTAGTGCCCAGCAATAAAGCAGCCCGCATTTGCGAGGCTTGCTGTTGCAAGCTTGTGAGAGAAGGCCTAACTGGCAGGCCCAGCCGAGAGACCGGCGCCAACATGGCTACCTTCGTGCACAAGGCGAGCTGCCACTTGGTGCCATCCTATTGCAGCCGTTTTGTGAAGGGGTGGATTGGGGTGCAAGGGGAAGGTGGTCCTCCCCTTGTGGTCCTCACCTACTCCCTTGATATCCTTGCGCCACTTTTCGTTTGATGATTGTTTTAGCTTTTTAATTTAATTTGGATTTAATTTAAATCTTATTTTTTCTTTATACCAACTATCCCACATTAAAAGATGATGGGAATTCTTGGGGAAATTTCCCTTTAAATACCCATCACTGGGTATTGGGAACTTCACTTACGTTGGTGAACTTTATGGGACCTCTAAAAGTGAGAAAACCTTTTTTCGTACACTTCAAGTTATTTTTGTTCTAGCCCGACTAAGCTTCGGGGTAAGGACCTGCTACAGTTTGGTAGCGAGGGTGTGAGCCGTCGGAGGTTCTCGCACTTGCGGAACTTGAAGCTTTCTAGTCCGAGCTCAACAATTGAGCGAAGCACGCTGCTAGGGTGAACAATCTTTCTCTCTCTTTTCTCATGTTTGTGTTTATTTGCATGCTTTTATTTATGTTGTATTTATTATGCATGCGATCCGGTTATCAGGTTTTGTTTCCGCGCGATATCGAACACTGCAAAACCCAACAGGGAAGCAGTAGTTTGGTGCGTGAGCCGCTTATATGGAGATAGTGATGATCAACAGGCTCACTTTCAAACTTTCTGGGCTAGGGTTGATGCTGTTGGGAACGCTGAGAATTACAACTTTCCTAAAGACCATCCTCTTGTTGTCAATTTCAAAGTTCCCAACCATGTATGCTAAATTTAGTGGTGCCTTTTTGCCCTGATGAGCAATAAAGGTTTTGGCGGCTGTCTCCCCTATCCTCCAGTGGTTCTTCGGAGTTTCCCTCACCTATGTTTGTAGTCACTAGATAGTGTTTGTTTTTATCTTTGGGGTATATAGCTGCCAAAGATTCTGTTATATGTGTGTTTGTACTTAACCAATTTTATTTCTTCTCAGCTGGTTTGTCCAGCTTGACTTGGTTTTATTCCGGTTCAACTTTTGACGGAATGTTTCTTCACCTTGGTGGGTGGAGGTTCAGTCTGTGAATGTTTTTAAACTTTGGCTTAATATTTCTTGACCCTAGTGGGTGGAGGTTCAGCCTTGATATATGTATGTATTTTGATAACTTTGTTGTTACCTTGTCTATTGCTTGTTCCCTCCTGCCCATTTCTTCTTTTAGGTGTTTTGCTAAGTTATGGTATAATGGTCCCTAATCCTTATCTCAGCATCTCCCTTCCCCTTCCAGGTGAAACCACTTAGGTTAGGTTTCTACGCTGATCGGGAATCGTGTGCCTTTCTTTGGAGTTTCCTACAATGTTTGTTACGCTTTCCCACTGAGTTTTGTTGCTTATACACTTTTGCTTTATTCTTGCTTTTTGCGCTCGTGTGCTCTTTTCAACATGGGTTCACGCACCCTGCTGCTTTTGTTGTGTAGGGCTTTGTTGCCGAGTCTTTAGCTCTATATAGTGTTATTGGTGCTTTGTCTCTCATTTGATGAGGACATTAAGGTCATGACGCTCACTTAACTGGGTAAGGACTTAGATTTGTGCTGCTCATCTTATGTGACGAGGGTTTATATTGTTGTGTCACTTACTTAGCTATGTAAGGACTTATAAGTATGCCATTCAGCTTGTTTTGTGATGGCTTTTTATTTAGACTTCTCACATTGTTTATGTGAGAGTTTACGATCGTGTTGTCCCCTCTACTCTTCACGGAAATGAGATGGGTGAGACTAAGAGAGCCTCGGTGTTCCCCACTCAGTTCCCTTTCGTCTTTCGTCCTCCCCTACCACCTCAAGTTGAACGTGTTAGGCAACCACCACAAGCATCCCCAAGGTGGTGCCCTGTTTTACTTTGAGTTGGTAGGTTAAACTAGGCAGTGATGTCATTTCCGTTTGGGTGAAAAGTGTGACTCTAGGTGATTCTTGAGCTCTACCCTTTTGATGACATGTCCTGCCACATCTTGCCTTGGTATTTTTGGCATAGACATAGTGACTTTTAGTTTATTCTAACTTCCCTGCACGTTAGTGTATGATGATAAAGCATAACATAAGATATAACCATGTTTTAGACAAGTTCATATAGGATACTCCTCACGTAGGGGCTCGTATTTCATTGATTTAAATGGCTTAAATTACCTTAATTAACATTGCATAAATTAAACAAAGTTTCTCTATGCTTCTACTTGGTCGTATCACTTTAAACAAAATACCTCTTTAACACATATGCATTGAAATTGTTCCTTAAAACTTGATCTTCTTGGTCAGAGAGGAGGAAAACACCTAGTCCCACTTGCTCGTGGATGAGAAAGGGCCTTCCTAGTTGGTTGACAGTTTTCCGTGCTGATTTCCACTGCCCACTGTTGCGGTTCTCCTGAGAACTAAGTCTCCAAGTAGTAATTCTCGGTGCTTGAATCTTTTGTTGAAAGCCTTTGTGATTCTGCTCTTCTGGGAAGGCAGTTTGAGGGATGCTTTCAACAAAAACATCTCAGAGGAAGTCTAGTTCTTCTAGCATGCGCTTCTCATTTCCTTGCTGTTCGTAGTGCTAAATTCGTAGGCTTGAGATTTGCACTTCTACCGAAACAACAACATCTGCTCCATATGCTAACGCAAATGGACTCTTGCCAGTAGCTTCCTTCTCTGTTGTTCGATTTTCCCATAGCACATCTGGCACCAGGTCGGCCCAAAGTCCCTTGTGCTCCTCCAACTTTCTTTGCAAGGCTATTAGGGATCAGCTTATTTGCTGTCTCTGCCTGACCATTGTTCTACGGGTGGCAGACTAAAGCACTTGCATACTTAATGTTCAGCTCTTCCAAGTAATCCTCTATTATATCACAGTCGAACT
Source organism: Chenopodium quinoa (assembly GCF_001683475.1). Lineage (NCBI taxonomy): Eukaryota > Viridiplantae > Streptophyta > Magnoliopsida > Caryophyllales > Amaranthaceae > Chenopodium > Chenopodium quinoa. Next base: position 1,625,441 of record NW_018742372.1, read on the forward strand.
TGCAGCCATGGTCAAAGACTACACACTGTGGTACCCCAAATCTCGTGATAATGTTTTACCAAATGAAGTTCTGACTTGAGATGCCTTTATGTACTTTGTGGGCTCGGCCTCAATCCACTTTGTGAAATAGTCCATTGCCACTATGAGGTACTTTCTGCCCGCTGACCTAGTGTGAACGGTCCCAATATGTCCATTCCTCACTGAGCAAACGGGATCGGACTAAGAATCGGAGTTATATCATTTGCTGGTTGATTGATGACTAGGGAATATTTCTGGCATTTCTCGCACTTTTTAACATATGCTAAGGCATCCTGTGTCAATGTTGGCCAGTATGCTCCTCTTCAAAGTACTTCAACTCCTAGAGTTGTTCTACCAATGTGATTTGCGCAGATTCCTGAGTGTGCCTCTTCCATGATTCCTTACTGCTCCTACACTAGAATGCACCTCAAGAGCGACTTAGAGAACCCTTTCTTGTTTAGCTCTCCATTCATCACTACGTACCAGTTGGAATCTCTATTAACCTTCTTGGATTTTACTGCATCATCAGGCCGTATGCCATGCATCTTGTATGCCAGTATGTCCGTGAACCATGCTTGTTGCTGAGTGGTGCAGTTTACCTACTTATTTTCAGCAATGCTACTTTCTTCTAGAACTTCTACCATGACTGTTCTTTTGAGGCTCTAAAGGCTGGAGCTGGCTAACTTTGATAGTGCGTCAGCCTCGGAATTTTCAACTCCGAGGACCAGGTCTACTTCGAAATGCATTAGTTGGGCTACCAACTCTTTCACCCTGGTTGCGTATTTTAGTATTGTAGGCTCTCTAGTTTCATACTCCGCCTTCAGCTGACTAGCTACCAACTGGGATTCGGTTTTGTAAGTAAACTTTCTTTGCTCCGGGTGCGATGCTCATTCGCAATCCAGCCAAGGTTGCTTTGTATTCAGCCTCATTGTTTGATGCCTTGAATTTAAACTTGATGGCATACTCGAACACATTGCCCTCAGCTAAGGTCAGGATTATTCCGGCCCCGCTGCCTATTTAAGCTGTCGATCCATCAACCGCTACATTCCTGATTCCCACCTCATCTTACTTTTATTTGTACGAGGCTTCCACTATGAAATCGACTAGAGCTTAGGCCTTTATGGCTGCTCTAGGATTAACTTCCAGTTCATACTTAAAGAGCTCAATCGCCCATTTCAGCAGTCATCTTAAGGCATCAATTTTCTACAGGGCCTTCTCTAGTGAGTGGTTTGTAAGAATCTGAATTACATGTGCAAGTAGGGTTTTAGTTTTCTTGATGTTACTACGGCCAGAACTAACTTCTCCATTAGCGGGTATCTTTATTCAGCCTTGGTCAACACGTGGCATACAAAATAATCTGGTCGCTGCTGTTTGTTCCTTTCGAGTAAGAGGACTACCCGTATGGTCTGCGTCGAGGCTGAAATATACAGCTGGAGCTTTTCATCTTGCTCCGGACTGATCATTGTGGGGAACTTAGTTAAACGCTCCTTAATCCCTACGAACGCTTTATTTTCATCTTCATCCCATTTGAATTCTCTATTTCCCTTCAGCAACTGGTAAAATGGTAAGGCTTTGTCCACTGACTTACTGATGAAGCGGGTCAGAGCTGCCATCCTTCCCGTTAAACGCATAATGTCATTAGTGCACTTTGGCTCTAAAAGACTGAGAACTGATTTTACCTTCTCAGGGTCGGCATCAATTCCCCTCTCGCTCACCATGAAACTGAGGAATTTTCTAGAGCTCACCCCGAAGACACATTTCTTGGGGTTCAATTGATGTGATATTTATTCAGCAAGGCGAACATTTCCTCCGGGTCATATATATGTCTTGCTTGTATGATGCTTTTGACGATCGAGTCGTCCACATACACTTCCACATTTATCCCTTTCTGTTGTATGAATACCCTATCCATTGTTTTCTAGACCGTGGCCCTTGCATTCTTCAGCCCAAAGGGCATGGAAATGTAATTATATACTCCACCTTCGGTGATGAATGCAGTTTTGTGCCTATTTGGTTTGTGTAAGCTAATCTGGTGGTATCTTGAGAAAGAGTCCATGAAGCTTTGCAATGCGTGTCCACTTGTCGCATCTACTAATTGGTTAATTCGTGGCAGAGGGTAACAGTCTTTTGGACATGCTTTTTTTGAGATCCGTGAAATCAACTCACATCCTCAACTGACCGTTTGCTTTCTTTACCATGACTACGTTAGCTAACCACTCATGGTAATCACATGGCTCGATGAATTCTACCTCTAGTAGCTTATCCACCTCCTCCTGTATGGCTTGGTTCTTTTTCGCAGAGAAACAGCCTGACTTCTTCTTTCACGTTCAGCTTGTGGACCATAACCTCTAGGTCGATTCCGGGCATCTCGTCTGCTAAGAATGCAAAGATGTTTTTATTTCTTCTCAGCAGCTCCACGAGGTTCATCCTCAACTCAGGTTCAATGTCATTCCCAATTTTTACTACCTGGAGTTGTCTCCCTCTGTGAGCTCAATTACTTCATGCTTACTGCTGGGTAATGGTCTTGTTGCTTCTTCCTTTGCAGGTTCAAAGTTCTTTATGGCCAGCTTTTGTTTGTCTTTTTTCCTGCAGTATTCTTCTCTTTTTCTCTTCCGAGATTTCCTTTCTCCCTAGCCTCTTGCTTCACTTCTGAGTTGTGATGGTTACTGCTGGGTAATGGTTTTGCCTTTGTTGGTTGTTTGAGTGTTGTGATGTAGCACTGTTATGGTGTTTTTTTACTTCCTTTGAGTTTGGCAAATCTTCCATTGTTAGTTGTGTAGGCCATAGCTAGATGGTAGGTGGAGACTACCCCTCCTATATTGTGAATGAGCGGTCTTCCCATAATCACATTGTAGAGTAAGGGTGAGTCTATTATCAAGAACACAACCTAAATGTCGCGCCTCCTGGATCCCTCCCCTACTCGGACTAACAGCTCCATTATACCCTCTTGTATAAGGGCCTGATCCGTTGAACCCGGTGACTTCATAACTCACCCTTTTTAGTTCCTTTTTATCAAGCTTCAAATCCTTAAACGCACTGATGAAGATTATGTTGGTTGTACTGCCGCCATCTATCAATACACTACCCACCTCCCAATTTGCAATTCTCACCGTGACTACTAGGGGATCATCATGATCGTAAATTATGCCCTTCTGCTTATACTCATCAAACACTGCTCGTGGTTGCGGTGTCACCTACGTCAATCATTGTAGTTTATTTGGTGGATCATTGCACAAAGGTCAGTTCTTGCCTTATTCACTGTTCTACCTTGTACTGGTCTATCGCTGATGACGTATACTCTGCCCTCTGGTTTGTTGTCTCGGTCCCTACCTTCACCCTGATCCTTTTGACCCCTTCTACGATCATAGCCTTAACTTATTCTCATCTCTTCGACTCCCGTAGTCAGAGTGTTGCTTAAATTGGTTCAGGTACCCACGTCGGACTAAATCTTCTATGTTGTCCTTAGATGTGTACATTCGTTAGTAGTATGGCCATGGTCCCTGTTAAAGTCACGCCACTTGTTGGGGTCACGGTTTCTAATCACCATTCTGGGTGGTCTTTGCCACTTGTCATCAGATTTATTCACACTAAAGATGTGAGACCTTGAGCGAGTGAGCGAAGTGTACTGTTTGAACTTCCCGGCTCGTGCTCCTCATCGGTGGTCAGTTCTCCTAACTCCTACTGACCTATCCGCATCTCTTCGACCTTACTCAGCCTTGCTTAGTTGATCCACCATGGCCGAGTTCTCAGCCTGAGTGGTTTCAGCCCGCTTGACTGGGTCGTTTGGTGCTCTCCTGCTCAGCATGGCTCTATTAGTCTCATCTACTTTTATGAACTCATGAGCTTTTCCTAGCGCTTCAGCCAGTGTCTTAAGACTTTTTCGTCCCATGCACGCTCTAAATGGTGAGCCGAGTAGGAGTCCACTCTGCATGGCCAATAAGGCTACCTCCTAGCTCATATTTGGGATTGTTGTTGCCTCCTTATTGAATCGGATAATGAAATCCCGCAGGGGCTCCTCCTTCCCCTGCACTAATGACATTAGCTCCGTGGTCATTTCAGTGCGATCTACTAGCGTGATGAAGTGTTCCATGAACAATCACTTCAACATTTGACAGCCGGTCCTTCTAAGGTTGGGGGAAATACCTTACAACAAACTGAGTCTGTCATGGTGTACAATACCATGTTGTTTTCTAACGTTGAAACGTGATTCTTAGGTGTTGTGGTGCCATTGTACTTACATCTGGGCATCTTGATTTTCTCCGTTGGCTCTTCTAGAATCTCCCTGCGAAATAGGGAATCATCTGGAATCACCTGGAGCCACGCACGCTTCGCCCTGTCTTGGCATGGCCCTCGCTCTAAGATCAGAGATCTGCTGCGAGTGGCTCGTGCCTCCGGGTTGCCTTTTTTTGTTGGCGCATCCTCCACCCACTCCTGGTTCCGATTGCGAGCTTCCAACTCTAGCACTTTCTTCCTCATCTAGATTAATTCCTTCTACTCCGGGGTGAGGGCTGGAGATGTAGGCTTCTTAACTACTTGCTCTGAAGTAGCAGCAGCTGATGTCGAGCTTGTTCCTTTGCCAAAGTTAGTGAGTACCGCCGTCATTGCCCCCAGTTGCTCTTTGCTGCATTTTGGAAAGATTTTGGAGGATGGCTTGCATATTGACTAGTTGGGGTTTCTGGGTTAAAGGTGTTTGGATTCATTGTTCGAGTCTGTCACAAGCATCCCGAACTTAAAAGAAGAGTTGGATCCCACAGGATCTACTGGTTTCACCACCATTTTCGATACACTAGGTGGTTGTCCGACGGGATTGGTTTTCAGGGTCACATTGGATTTTGGTTTTTCGGTGGATCCCTTAGGATCTTTGGTTACTGAAGTTTTTTTTTTTGGTGTCTGATTATTCTTAGTTACTTTTGAGGTTGGTGTTTGCGTCACTTCCTCTCCGGCCATGGCGGTTAACCAGCCGGTCCCTGCTTAGTTGGCTAACTTAAGGTTCAGATTATCCTTTCCCCTCCTTCTAGCGCCAATTATTCCGGGTACGGATCCGGGGGTTCCGACTGAAGCAGCATGGGTCCAGCTAGAAAACCTACACAGGGTGACTCGAGGGTGGCTCAAGGAACCCCCCTCCGATGCTTAAGCTAGAATGTGTTTAGAGAGAGAAAAATGTACTTAAATAGAGAGAGTGTGTAATAACCTGTGTGTCTAACCTCTTTTCCGTTGTACTTGGTTCCTTAATTATGGGTGTACAACCTCCTTTGGGAGGAGTCATACTTGAGCATCCTACAAGCTAACTCTATCGGGCTAGTGAGCCCCTCTGAATATTCTTCCAGCGATGAGCGCGCACCCCGTAAGCGAGGTTGGGAGCCTGGTGATAGCTAAGCAGGAGCTATCCTATAAAACTAGCCCCTCAAGAGGTGGTATGAGGTCACTCTTGCCGGCTCTTGTCTGAACAGTGTGTTCCCTCAGGATGAGCCTGGCTGGGAAAGAATAACTCACCAGGAGCAATCCCATACACTAGTATCATGTTTAGGATGTTGATTTTGATTGATAGTATCATGTTTAGGTTAACCCTTTGATTATGATTTGAAAGGAATGGTGTCCTTCCAACAAGTGTATTATTCTGATAGAGGGTTTAGAATTATCAGGAAACTAATTCTTCGGTGAGATCAAGTGATCGGAATGCCTGGGTGGAGGCTGCTTCTGATTTGTAATATTAGTGAATAATTAATATTACAGCTTTGTCTTGACTGAACCCTTCAGGTCGAACCCAAACGAACTGACGATCCGAAACAACGAATCAATCTGAAGGATTTGATGAGTCACTAGAGTATTACGAACACAAACGTTGGATATCGAGCGTAGGGCGTCGAGACCGAGGACCACAAAATCAACAAGAAACAAGTTCGAGCAAAGCCGTAGAATCACATTGGCCTAGCCATGTGGTTGCAAGGCTAGCTCGAGCTAGCATGCTTGATGCTGGCGCTAGGCAAGGCCTAGCACTGCTCGCAGCACCATCGCAGCAGCATGCATGTGCGTGTGTGTGCATCGCTAGCATAGTACCATTGCAACAGCATGCATGTGCGTGTGTGCGTGCATCGCTAGCAAAGCACCACCGCAGCAGCATGCGTTTGCGTAGGTGCGTGTGTGCGTGCATCGCTAGCACAACACCATCGCAACAGAATGCGTATGCATGTGTGCGTGCTAGCCAAGCAGCACCAGCCGTAGCAACGTGCTGAGCGTGCTTGCTAGCATAGCAGCACGCTGAGCGTGCTTGCACTATATGCGTTGTGTATGCCTTCGCATGGAAACACCAAGCACAGCGCACTAGGCCTCGCCTAGACGCAACAGCATGCGTGGCTCGCTAACAGCACGCATGCACTGGCTAGGCTGTGCGTGCTTGCTGTGCTGGCTGGCTGGCTAGCAAGGCAGGCTGCCTAGCCTTGGTGCTAGGCGCCAGCTAGCAGCCTTGGCAGCTAAGGCGGGCTGCCAGCTTGCCTATGCCTTGATGCCAATTTGGAGTTGTGGGGACCAATGCTTGGAACAATGTCTTTGGGAGCAAGGCAATGGTCCCCCCCTAGTGATGTTCCTCACCCAACCTCTCCTTTCCATATGCCACTTGTTGATTGTTGATTGCATTATCTTTTAATTTATTTTTTATTTAAATAAATTAGTTAGAAATGCAAGCTATCCCACATTGATCATGAATGGGAGTGCAAGTTGCATTTCCCTATAAATACTCCATGATTGGGCATTTGGAAATCAACTTGAGAGGAACTCAAAAAGGCATCTCTTATTATTAAGAAAACCTTTAAGTTCGTAAAACTCTAGTTTTCTCTCTGGTTTAGTCTCGACTAATCCTCGAGACGAAGATCATTCAGGTCAGGTCGTGGGTACGAGCCGTTAGAGGCCGTCACGCTTGTGAGGCTTTAAGCTTCGAAGTAAGAGCTTGGTTTACGAGCAAAGCACACTTCAAGGGTATAACTTCTTTCTCCCTTCTCTCAATTATTATTTAATTATGTTTATGCATGCTTTATTGCTTTAATTATTGGGGCGGGACTTGGGGGGTTTCTATTCCGCGTAAAGGCGGTCTCTACAAAATCGTATAGCGGTATCGGAGCCGCGCTCTTTTTAATTATTACAATTAGTAATTAATTAAGGTGATTTAAAATGGATTTAAATCTCTGGTTGTACTTTCTAATTGGATTAGAAGCTCGTTTTAATTAATTATAAACTCGTATTTTTTTTAATTTTGGCTGACAAACCCGGATTTCGACTTAAAAATAGTGATTTTTGGGTGGAATAGATGTTCTAAATCGTTTTAGATCCTTTTAAGGATGTCCAGAAGCCAAAATCCACCCAGAAATAGGTTTTTCGAAGGGTTTTTCGTATTTGGCGAAAAATTTTAAATTTTTATGCCTTGATTAATTTAAGCATGTCAAGTGTAGATTAAATGCATTCTTGCATCCCTAATCTACAACATTTTTAAACCCTTTTAAGCATGGTTATGAAGTCATAATGTGTGCTTAAGTTGGTATGTTCAATTTTCACATAAACTTGTTATTTCACAATCATGCAAATCAATTGCATTAAAGTGTGAATGTTTATTGTGAATGTGTAATTTAAAAGTTCCTAGTATATTAAAAATCCAATCCTTTAAGTGTTTAAATGGTTGGAACTTTGATTCTAAATTCCATGTTGAACTAATGTAGGATTTAGTCATTTTTAGTTGGTTAAAGGCCTTAAATTTCAAGTACTTGTGATTAAATCATGATTAAAAATATTCATAGTGGAAGATGTAATTTTGTTATTTTACACAAGTTAAAAGTTGGAAAAAAATTTCACTGGATGATTGGTTTTATTTTCCAACTCCCTACTTTGTCAAAACTCATTATTAATTTGCATGTTGGTTAAATTAATTATGGGTATAGCCCTTTTTCAATTTTAATCATCAAGAAAGACCTAAATTATTCAAAGGTAATTTTGGATGATTTAGGCTTGTGCACCATTAAAATTGAATTTAATTGAGTAAGACTTGTTTTATTTTCAATTTTGGCTTAAGTTAGTTCTAATATAAATTAAGAATTAATTTAATGTCACACGTAAATCGGGATTAAAATTCCGAGAATTGGCACGTAAATCGAGGCAACAACACCCAAGCGCCACCAAGGCTAGTCGGGCTGCCTATGGTGCGCATAGGGGTGTTGTGCCTTGAAGTGTTGCTGCTGTGTGGCCAGGGGCTGCTGTGGTACGCTAATGCTATGTGCATGGCCATAGGCTACTTGAGGTGCTTGTGCGTGCTGCTGGGCAGCGAGGCAGCAAGCCCCAGCCAGCCAGCCACTTGCTGCCAGCGCCAGTGAGCAACTAGCACGCGTTGCATGCTGCTGGTGCTAGCTAGCATGGTGTGCTTCACTACGCGAGCATGCTAGCACCCAGCATTAGACGCAACACAAGGGTGGGCTATTTTGCTCAATCTTGGGCTATCGTTTTGCTCAATTTTGCCGTTTTTTTTTTTATTTTAACGAGGTTAGACCACGGTTTTTCAGCTCTTGCAAAATTTTAATTTTGACAAAATTTGGGATAACCAGCTTAATTAATTAGATTAATTGAGTTGGATGCGGAATTTAGTGGGAGCTTCGTTAATTGCATGATATAATTGTGTCTTAATCACATAAAACGTTAAACAACTTTGACTAGTTTTAATTAGGCGTGTTAATTGGATTAACCACCTAAATTAGTTACTAGTTTTCGCGTGTTGTGCATGGTTACTTGTTTTCGTCGTAAAATCCATGGGCCATTCACATATAGTGAATGGATGAATGGAAAATATATTGTTTCACAGGTTTTGTGAAATGGAAACTAGTGGGGCCCAATTAGGATAGTAAATACGGACTGTGATCCGTTATGTATTTTTGTAAATCTAAATACGGTTTGCGTACCGTTGAGTATTTTTGTACCTTAATATTAAGATTAATCCTAGTCGTAGTAGCTAGTAATTTTATTTTGGCGAAGATGTCTCAAGACGGCGTTTCTATAAAGATGAGCCAAGATGAAGACCCTTGAAGATTTAAAGATTTCAAGGGGTCATGCTAGTTGCAAAATGCATCTTATTTCATGTTTTCTATATATAATTGTTCTTATACATTTCATTGATATGTTAGGTGCATGTTTAGGATTTCAAATGTTGCGATGATTAATTGAGTTCACTTAAATCAACCAACATAGAAACCCTAGGTCCCTAAAATATTGAGCTAAAATATGCCATTCCAAGAACAACACGTACCGAACTAATGCGTGTATGTGATGTGCCATGCCAAAGCGAGCCATCACTACTTCCCTAGGAACGTAAGGTATACTAGGTATACAAGTTGTCTTGGTTAAGCTCAACAATATCGGTAAGGAGTCCTTAGATGTCGTGGCAATTGAGATAAAATGTCAAGGAAGCATTAGATGCGACGTTTTATCGAACTAAGAGTGGCTTGGAGCTATTAGCAATTGGATTGCTTACCTTTAAATATTAAGTGTTAAGACAAGCCAAAGCATGCTTAATCATTTTATTCTCACCTAAAAGGGACAAATTTTAGCATGAACGCTTTAAATTTCAAACTTATTGGTTTATGAATGGTTTTTCATTTCAAATTCTTTCAAATTGTAGAAACATGTCTGCAAGTAACTCAAACAACAACTCTATGTGCCTGGAACAAGTTGGCCTTTTGCTATAACTAGGTATACTTCAAGGAGTGGGAGGAGGAACTCAAGAAAACTCTTCGGAATTGTTCCTTGGAGTACACTCTTGACACTCCCATTCCAAGCTTCTTCTCTAAGGGGATCATGAGTGATGAGGCTCATGAAGAATGGTCTTCCAATTGCAAGAAAGTCTCACGACTTATGGCTAATTCCATCCCGGAAGATTGGAAGGAAAGGCTTTCCTCCTACCTTCTTGACATGTTCCTCAAAGCCCTTGAGGACGTTGTCAATGTGAGATTCACCAAGAGTCTCAATGGCAACTATGATGGACTCGTGTTTGATTTCACTAGGTCACTCTCGAACATGAGGATAAAGCCCCCTAAAAAGGGTTGTCTTTCTAAGGAGAGATGACAACTTTGGTCAAAGGTCTACAATACCAAGCTAAGACCTGGTATGCCCCTCCGACCTCATTTGTTCAGAATGACTAGGCTATTCAAACACATGGAGCTTCTAGGGATCCCAGTGGAAACTGTGATGGCTGGTGACATTTTGCTTTCTTCACTCCATTCGGGCTACGATGCACCCAGAGTGCATATAGTTGCGGGTAAGGAGACACGCTCCTTTATAGAGGTGGTGCTACTTCTTCACCGAGCTACTTCCTATGGAGCAACCGAAAGGCCCCTAAGTCCAAGAAGAAGGGAGTTCAAGAAAAAGGCAAAGATTCGTTGCTTCTATTGTGATAGGGAAGGCCACTCCAAACGAGAATGCAAGATTATTCTCAAAGATGAGGAGGAGAGGAATGTTCCGACTACCTAAGGTATCTTCCTTAAACAATTGTGCATTAAGTAAATCATAGGTATTAGATACCAAATATGACTCACTTTATGTTTCCTTTTCAGGGACCAAGTGAGAAGCTTATCAAGTGTACGTGCAAAACGACCAAACGACGAAGATGGTTTTTCGATCGTGCTTGCATGCACTATTTTGTCTATGACTTGTAATTAAACTAATCTTAGTTTCATCATGCTTTTGAACATATTATGATCTATGGTGTTGGACACCAAGTTATTTTGATCGTAAGACTTTGACAATAGTTGTTTCACAATGTCTTGTTTATATATGTTCAATGGAAATTGCATGTTTTTACATATGATTAGACAAATGTTGATACCGGTGACAAAACTAGGACAATTCATTACCTTCACCGACGACTATAGTAGATATGGTTATGTCTATCATTATGTCGAATAAATCTGAATCCTTTAAGAAATTCAAAGAATTTTAGAGTGAAGTTGAGAATCAGCTTGGTAAGAAGATTAAAGCACTTCGATCAGATCGAGGTGGCGAATATTTTATCCATGAATTCGACGTTCACTTAAAAGAAAATGGTATTCTTTCAGAGCTGACACCTCCTGGAACTCCTCAATGGAACGGAGTATTCAAAAGGAGAAATCAAACCTTGTTAGACATGGTTCGATCAATGATGGGTCTTAGTGAACTTTTTATATCTTTCTGGGGACATGCGCTACTAACTGTGGCACTAACACTGAACTGTGCTCCGTCAAAAACTGTCGAAAAGACTCCATATAAATTTTGTACTAAGAAACCTCCAAGGTTGTCTTTTCTTAAGATTTTGGGTTGCGAAGCATATGTCAAGTGATTAATTTCTGACAAGCTTCACCCGAAATCAGATAAGTGTTTCATTGTGGGCTACCCAAAAGAAACCAAGGGGTATTACTTCTAAAACAAATTCGAGAACAAGGTGTTTGTTGCTCGTGATGGTGTCTTTTTGGAGAAGGAACACCTTTCCAAAATGACAAGTGGGAGGAAAATCGAACTCGACGAAGTTCGAGAGGACGAGCAACAATGTCAACCTGATAAAACTGACAATCAAAATGCTTTAGAAGCAGTTAATAAGATTGGTTAGAATCAAACACACAATGTAAATTCTCAACCTATTACCCTTCGTAGGCCGCAAAGGCCAAGATCTCAACCAGACATATACCTTGGTATTGTCTTAACCGAAGATCAGGACATCTTAGTCATGGATGGAGATGAGCCAGCGACATACAAATAAGCTATGATGAGCCCCGACTCTGCTAAATGGCAAGAGGCGATGAAATCTGAGATGGACTCCATGTCTGAAAATCAAGTCTGGGACTTGGTAAATTTGCTCGAAGGTTACACACCCATCGGTTGCAAATGGATTTTCAAATTTAAAACAGACAAAGATGGAAATGGATCAATATACAAAGCTAGACTGGTGGCAAAGGGTTACAGGCAAATCCACGGGATGGATTATGATGAAAAACTTTTGTCAGTCGTAATGCTTAAGTCGGTCCGGATCATCCTAGCGATTGCTGCATACTACGATTACAAAATATGGACTCAGCCAGAAGGTTTTGTTGATCCAAGCAACGCTGGAAAGGTATGAAAGCTTATGAAGTCCATTTATGGACTCAAGCAGGCAAGCAGAAGTTGGAATCTGCGATTTGATGAAGCCATCAGTAAGTTTGGTTTTATCAAGAATCCAGATGAGTCTTGTGTTTACAAGAAGGTCAATGGGAGTGACATCGCAATCCTAGTCCTATATGTTGATGACATATTGCTCATTGGAAACAACACAAAATTATTAGGGTCCGTAAAGGGCTGGCTGGGAAAATGCTTTTCAATGAAGGACTTAGGAGAGGCACAGTACATATTGGGCATCAAGATCTATAGGGATAGATCTAAGAGGATGATTGAATTGAGCCAGAGTACTTACATTGATAAAGTACTGGCATGATTCAGCATGGAGAATGCCAAGAGAGGGCACCTACCCATGTCCCATGGAGTAACTCTCAGCAAGAAGCGGTGTCCACAGACACCTGTTGAGCGGGAGAGAATGAATCAGATTCCATATGCTTTGCTAATTGGATCGATCATGTATGCCATGATATGTACTAGGCTTAATGTATCGTACGCCTTAAGTGCTATGAGCCGATACCAATCAGACCCAGGATAGGCGCATTGGACTGCGGCCAAGAATATCCTTCAGTACCTAAAAAGGAACAAGGATAAATTCCTGGTCTATGGTGGCCACGAAGACTTGATTGTTGAAGGTTACACCGACGCTAGCTTCCAAACTGACAAAGACGACTTCAAGGCACAGTCAGGGTACATATTTTGTCAAAATGAAGGAGCGTTTAGTTGGAAGAGTGCCAAGCAAAGCACCACTGCAGATTCTACAACTGAAGCCGAATACTTGGCAGCTTCGGAAGAAGCTAAGGAGGCAGTTTGGATTCTTAAGTTCGTCAATGAACTTGGTGTTGCACCCTCCATCAAGGGTCCAATATATCTCTATTGTGACAACAATGAAGTTATTGCTCAGGCCAGAGAGCCAAGAGAGCACCAAAAGGTCAAACATGACCAAAGGCGATTTCACATGATAAAGGAATGGAAATCCGAAGGTAAAATCAGAATTTGTAAGATCGGGACGGATGACAATGTGGCCGATCCTTTGATTAAACCTCTGCCTTAAGTGAAGCACAACAAGCACGTCGAGGCAATGGGAATCAAGCACGTTGAAGATTGGCTTTGAATTCCCTATACATGTGTTTTAATTAAACTAGATGTCTTAATGTAAAACACTATGTAGAAACCATTCATTTTTGGAGTAATCAATTTTTATGCAAAATTGCTATTCACTCCATTGCTATTTAATTGTGGTTTAGAATTAAATAATGAGTCCATTTGATTTATGAGAATATTCAAAATAGGGTATCAAGACCATGTCTTGAATAAGGAAACACCTGTTAAGTGAACATTGAATATCTAAATCAAAAATTATCCCTAATCAAGGTCATTTAACTGATGGACGATCAATGACCACCAGAGGTTAGTGTGTAGTATGATTTACAACACCGTTTCTTGTGCTGCAAGGACATAATAGTCATAAATCATTTGCACAGGTGCTAGTTTGGAACTACATCGGATTGACCTATGAGAGTACTTTAAGAGATTCAAAATCATCATAAGTACATTTCTCATTATTACAATCAGAACCTATTTCCTCAACCATGAGTATTGTGAAGTTCTCTTGTTTGAGTACTAGTCTCTTTGATGTTGCCAAACGTCTGCCGTAACTGGGGATTATAACGGGAACACTCGGGAGATTAGGTCCTCTTAGTGAGGGAGGCTTACTGTACAAGATTGGGAATGTACCCCTATTAACAATAGGGAATATGTCTTTGTTGTTTACAAGGCCGCTCGAAGAGCGAGATTGTGAAAATGCATGGTCGTGCTCAGATAGATTTTAGAAATCATCTGCTTATTGACAGTCGAACTTAGAGATCGAGAAACACTTCTGAACGTAGTAAGAATGACGAAGATTCTTACCTTGTAGTTCATGAAGAGACATTAAGCGGCATAGGAAATGGGCTATACACTATATACACACTTGTCCGATAGGACAAGTGGGAGATAGAAAGGATGGTGTCCTTCCAACAAGTGCATTATTCTGATAAAGGGTTCAGAATTATCAGGAAGCTAATTCTTCAGTGAGATCAAGTGATCGGAATGCCTGGGTGGAGGCTGCTTGCGATCTGAAATATTAGTGAATAATTAATATTACAGCTTTGTCTTGAATGAACCCTTCGGGTCGAACCCAAACGAACTGCCGATCCAAACCGACGAATCAATCCGAAGGATTTGATGAGTCACTAGAGTATTACGAACACAGACGTCGGATATCGAGCCTAGGGCGTCAAGACCGAGCGTCGTAAAATCAACAGGCAATAAGTTCGAGCAAAGCTGTAGCATCACATTGGCCAAGCCATGTGGTTGCTAGGCTAGCTCGAGCTAGCATGCACCTAGCATGCTAGGCACTGGCGCTAGGAAAGGCTTAGTACTGCTCGCAGCACCATTGCAGCAGCATGCATGTGCATGTGTGTGCGCATTGCTAGCACAACATCATCGCAGCAGCATGCATGTGCGTGTGTGCGTGCATCGCTAGCACAGCACCACCACTGCAGCATGCGTGTGCGTGTGTGCGTGCATCGCTAGCACAACACCATCGCAGCACCATGCGTATGTATGCGTGCGTGCTAGCCAAGCAACACCAGCCGTAGTAACATGTTGAGCGTGCTTGCTAGCGTAGCAGCACGCTGTGCATGCTTGCACTATATGCGTGTGTGTGTCCCTTCACATGGAAGCACCAAGCACAACGCACTAGGCCTCCCCTAGCAGCAGCAGCAGCATGCGTGGCTCGCTAGCAGCACGCATGCGCTTGCTGGGTTTTGCGTACTTGTTGTACTGGCTGGCTGGCTAGCATGGCAGGCTGGCAGCTTGCCTATGCCTTGATTCCGGTTTAAAGTTGTGTGGACCAAAGCTTGGAGCCATCCGTTGGGGAGCAAGGCAATGGTCCCCCCCTTGGGGATGGTCCTCATTGTAGGGTTTCGTAGTGACCCGACACTACGCATAGGAAACCCACCAAGACCCGCCCCTTAATTAAAGCAATTAACAAGCATAATAAACTTAATCAAACAAGATTAAGAACAAGAATTATAGCTTTGACGCGTGCTTCTCTCCCAAAGAGCTTTTACTTCAAAATCCCGAAAAGACGAGATCTCCGACGGATCGTACCCTCGACCCGACCCGAGCGTCCTAAGTCTTGAAGGTTAGTCTAGACCCGGACAAAATTAACTATGAGTTTTACGAATCAAAGGTTTACTCTTTCTTAGAGTTGTCTTTTTAATTCCACTCAAGGTTGTTCATTTCCCAATACCCAAGCTTGGTATTTATAGGGAAATGAACCCTTGCATTTCATTCCCCAACCAATGTGGGAGAATGTATAACTTGCTAATTAATTTATTTCTAATATAAATTAATAAATAAATCTAATCACAATGCAACAAGTGTCAAAGGGAGAAAGAAGGTTAGGGGAGGACCATGGAGGGGTAGGGGGACCATTGGATTGCTCCCCAAGGCTTTCCCAAAGCCTTGGTCCCGACCCTCACAAAACCGCCTCACCTAAGAGGGGTGATGGGCTGCTGCCAGCTAGAACGCCAGCTAGCATGGTGCTGGCCAACCCAGCCAGCTAGCATGTGCTTGCCCAGCAGCCTCACATGCCTGGTGCCAGGCTGTGCTAGGCGCTGGTGCGGGCTAGTGTTATTCGTTGGTGCTGCTGGCTGCCTAGCACTTCCTATCGCACGCACATGCATCTCTCTCGCAGTATCTCCCTCGCATCCCATTGCTAGCACAGCCAGCATGCGTGCTGCTAGCGAGCCACGCATGCTGGCCCCTTCCTTCGCACCATCCACGCTGCGCACCATGCATTCCTTGCACACGCATCACCCAGTGCGTAGCAATGCTATGCTTGGTGCGATGCACGCACACACGCACCAGCCCACACGCATCATTGCTGCTGCTGTGCGAGGCTACTGTGCGAGGATGCGAGGCTAGGTTGCGAGGCACACACGCAAGCCCTTGGCTTTGCGATGGTGCCTGGCCTTGAGTTTGTGTGCGTCAATGGCCTGCCACATGTACCCAGGCACCCAAGCTAGCACGCTGCTAGCTGCGATGGGCTGCCTAGTGCTTGTGAAGCTTGCGATAGCTGCCATGCGCACCTAGGCACCCAAGCTAGCATGCTGCTAGCTTGCGATGGGCTGCCATGGCACGCCTAGGGTGCGATAGTGCCTAGCACAACATGGTGTGCCTAGCACACACATGGTGCGCCTATGCATGCGATGAGCTAGCCTAGCCTAGCTACGACTACGCTCATAGTTGTTGCTTGTGATTTTGCGACGCTCGGTCTCGACGCCCTAGGCTCGATTTCCAACGTCTGAATTCGTAAAATTCTATCGACTCATTAAATCCTTTCGGATTAATTCGTCGTCTCGGATCGGTGATTCGATTGGGTTCGACTATGCTGTAATATCAATTGTACCTCGATATTACTGATCGGATGCGGCCTCCACCTAGGCATTCTGATCACTTGATCTTACTGAAGAATTAGCTCTGTAATAATTTTGAACCCATTATCGGAAGAATACACTTGTTGGAAGGACACCATTCCTTTCAATCTCCCACTTGTCCTTCCGACAAGTGTGCATACAGTGTATAGCTCATTTCCTATGTCACTTAATGTTTCTTCGTGAACTATAAGGTAAGATTCTTTGTCATCCTTATTACGTTCAGAAGTGTTTCTCGATCTCCGAGTTCGACTGTCAATAAGTAGATGATTTCTAAAATCCAACTGAGCACGGCCATGCATTTTCAAAGTCTCGCTCTTCGAGCGGCCTTGTAAACAACAAAACATTTTCCCTATTGTTAGTAGGGGGATAATCCCAGTCTCCCGAGTGTTCCCGTTATGATTACCAGTTACGGCAGACGTTTGGAAACATAAAAGAGTCTAGTACTCAAACGAGAAAACTTCACATTACTCATGGTCGGAGGAAATAAGTTCCGATAGTCATTCTGAAAAATGTACTTATGACCAAATTTAAATTTTTTTAAAGTACTCTCATAGGTCTTATCCAGCACAGTTCTAAACTGTACCTGTGCAAATGATTTATGACTGTCACGTCCTCGCAGCACAAGAAACGGTGTTGTAAATCATACTACACACTAATCTATTGCGGTCATCAATCGTCCATCTGTTAGATGACCTCGATTAGGGACACTTTTCGATTTAATATTCAATGTTCACTTAACAGGTGTTTCTTTATCCAAGACATGGTCTTGATATCCTTTTTTGAATATTTTCGTAAATCGAATGGACTCTTTATTTAATTCTAAACCACAATTAAATAGTAATGGAGTGAATGATAATTTTGCACAAAAATTAATTACTCCATTAATGAATGGTTTTAATACAGTGTCTTACATTAAATATCCTATTTAATTAAAACACATGTACAGGGAATTTCAAAGCCAGTCTCCAACATGCTTGATTCCCATTGCCTCAATGTGTTTGTTGTGTTTCACTTGAGGCAAAGGTTTAGTCAAAGGATCGGCTACATTATCATCTGTGCCGATCTTACAAATTCTGATTTCACCTTCGGATTTACATTCCCTTATCATGTGAAATCGCCTTTGCATGTGTTTGACCTTCTGGTGCTCTGTCGGCTCCCTGGCCTGAGCGATAGCTCCATTGTTATCACAATAGAGGTCTGTCGGCCCCCTTGATTAAGGGTACAACACCTAGTTTGCTAATGAACTTGCGAATCCAAACAGCTTCCTTGGCAGCTTCTGAAGCAGCCAAGTACTCGGCTTCAGTTGTAGAGTCTGCAGTGGTGCTCTGCTTGGCAATCTTCCAGCTAAACGCTACTCTATTCAGACAGAATATGTACCCCGACTGTGACTTGAAGTCGTCTATGTCAGTCTGGAAGCTAGCGTCGGTGTAACCATCAACAACCAGTTCTTTGTGGCCTCCATACACTAGGAATTTATCCTTGTTCCTTTTCAGGTACTTAAGGATGTTCTTCGCCGCAGTCCAACTGCGCCTCTCCTGGGTTCGATTCGTATCGACTCGTTGCACTCAGAGCATACGATACATCTGGCCTTGTACATATCATGGCATACATGATCGATCCGATTAGTGAAGCATATGGGATCTGATTCATTCTTTCTCGCTCAACAGGTATCTGCGGACACTGTTTCTTGCTGAGAGTTACACCATGGGACATGAGTAAATGCCCTTTTTTGGCATTTTCCATGTTGAATCGAGCCAGTACCTTATCAATGTAAGTACTCTGGCTTAATCTAATCATCCTCTTAGATCTGTCCCTGTAGATCTTGATGCCCAATATGTACTGTGCCTCTCCTAAGTCCTTCATTGAAAAGCACTTTCCCAGCCAGCCCTTAACGGACTCCAGCAATTTTGTGCTATTTCCAATGAGCAGTCTGTTATCAACATACAGAACTAGGAATGCAATATCACTTCCACTGACCTTCTTGTATACACAAGACTCATCTGGATTCTTGATAAAACCAAACTTGCTAATGGCTTCATCAAATCGCAGATTCCAGCTTCTGCTGGCTTGCTTTAGTCCATAAATGGACTTCTTCAGCTTGCAAACCTTTCCAGCGTTACTTGGATCGACAAAACCTTCTGGTTTTGTCATATACACAGTTTCTTCCAGAATTCCATTAAGGAAGGCGGTTTTGACATCCATTTGCCATATTTCGTAATCGTAATATGCAGCAATCGCTAGGATGATCCGGACGGATTTTAGCATTGCAACTGGTGAAAAAGTTTCATCATAGTCAATCCCGTGGACTTGTCTATAACCTTTTGCCACCAGTCTAGCTTTGTATATTGATACATTTCCATCCTTTTCTGTCTTCACTTTGAAGATCCATTTGCAACCAATGGGTGTATAACCCTCGGGCAAATTCACCAAGTCCCAGACTTGATTTTCAGACATGGAGTCCATCTCAGATTTCATGGCCTCTTGCCATTTTGCAGAGTCGGGGCTCGTCATAGCTTGCTTGTATGTCGCCGGCTCATCACCATCCATGACTAGGATGTCCTGATCATCGGTTAAGACGACACCGAGGTATCTGTCTGGTTGAGATCTTTGCCGTTGCGACCTACGTAGGGTAATCGGTTGAGCATTTACATTGTCTGTTTAATTCTGACCAATCTTCTTAGATGCTTCTAAAGTATCTAGATTGTCAGTTTTGTTAGGTTGACATTGTTGCTCGTCCTCTCGAACTTCGTCGAGTTCGATTTTCCTCCCACTTGTCATTTTGGAAAGGTGATCCTTCTCCAAAAAGACACCATCATGAGCAACAAAAAATTTGTTCTCGGATTTATTGTAGAAGTAATACCCTTTGGTTTCTTTTGGTTATCCCACAATGAAACACTTATCCGATTTGGGGTGAAGTTTGTCCGAAATTAATCGCTTGACATATGCTTCTCATCCCCAAATCTTGAGAAAACACAACCTGGGAGGTTTCTTAGTCAATAATTCATATGGAGTCTTTTCAAAAGCTTTTAATGGAGCTCTATTCAGTGTTAGTGCTGCAGTTTGTAGCGCATGTCCCTAGAAAGAGATAGGGAGTTCACTAAGACCCATCATTGATCGAACCATGTCTAACAAGGTTCGATTCCTCCGTTCGGACACACCGTTCCATTGAGGAGTTCCGGGAGGTGTCAACTCTGAAAGAATGCCATTTTCTTTCAAGTGATCGTCGAATTGATGGCTCAAATATTCGCCACCTCGATCCGATAAAAGTGCTTTAATTTTCTTGCCAAGTTGATTTTCAACTTCTTTCTGAAATTCTTTGAACTTCTCAAAGGATTCAGATTTATTCGACATTCAGTAGACATAGCCATATCTACTATAATCGTCGGTGAAAGTGATGAAATATCGGTAACCTTGTCTTGTGGGTGTGCTCATTGGTCCACATACATCCGTGTGTATTAGACCTAATAAGTCACTTGCCCTTTCTCCTAACTTGGAGAATGGTTGTTTTATCATCTTTCCTAATAAGCATCCTTCGCTATTTTCAAACGACTCTAAGTCGAATGAGTCAAGAACACCTTCTTGAAGAAGTTTCTTGATGCGTTTGATGTTAATATGGCCAAGACGACAATACCACAAGTAGGTTTGATTTGACTCGATGGTCTTAGCTAGTTGTATCAACTTTTGTCTAATTATATGTAAAACATGCAATTTGATTTAACATAAATTTGTAAGACAAACTTGAAACAACAATTGTCAAAGTCTTACACTTGAAATTCCTGGGTGTCCAACACCATGGATCATAATATGTTCAAAAGCATGATGAAAACTAGAAATCGTTTAATTACATGTCATAGACAAAATAGTGCATACAAGCACGACCGAAAAACCATCTTCGTCGTCTTCTTGCTCTTGCACCAACACTTGATAAGCTTCTCACTTGGTCCCTGAAAAGGCAACATTAAGTGAGTCATACTTGGTATCTAATACCTATGATAAGCTTAATCCACAAGTGTTAAGGAAGATACCTGAGGTAGTCGGAGTGATCTCCTCTTCCTTGACGAGCATGCATTCCCTCTTGTAGTGGCCTTGCATGCCACAATGGAAGCATCTCATCTTTTCCTTGACCTTCTTGACTTCCTTCTTCTTAGCTCTCAAGGGTCGTTTGGTCATTCCATAGGCGATGGCCTGGCTAAGTAGTTGCACCACCTCCTTGAGGGAGTGTGTCTCCTTTCCCGCAGCGATATGCACTCTAAGTGCATCATAGCCCGAGTGGAGTGAAGCAAGCAAGATATGCCCCGCCATCTCATTTTCTATCGAGATTCCGAGAAGCTACATGTGTTTGAAGAGCCTAGTCATACCAAGCACATGAGGTCGGAGGGGCATGCCGGGTCTCAATTTGGCATTGTAGACCTTTGTCCAAAGCCGGCGCCTTTCCTTAGCAAGGCATCCCACGCTTGGTGGCTTTATCCTCATGTTTGAAAGTGACCTACTCAAGTCAAACATGAGGCCATCAAAGTTGTCATTGTCACTCTTGGTGACTCTTACATTGACAACGTCCTCAAGTGCTTTGAGGAACATGTCCGGAAGGTAGGAGGAAAGTGTTTCCTTCCAATCTTCCGGGATGGAATTTGCCATTAGTCGTGAGACCCTTTTGCAATTGGAAGACCATTCTTCATGAGCCTCGTTGGTCATGATCCCTTTGGCAAAGAAGATTGGAATGGGAGTATCAAGAGTATACTCCAAGGAGCAATTCCGGAGAGTTCTCCTGAGTTCCTCTTCCCATTCCTTAAAGTTGACAAAGTTTAAGGGAAAGGCCAACTTTTCAGGGAGTTCCGGGCACATTTGGTTGTTGTTTGAGTTACTTGAAGACATGTTTCTACAATTGAAAGAATTTGAAGTGAAAAATCATTCATACATCAATAAGTTGAAATTTAAAACGTTCATGCATATATTCAATCTTATTGACCATTTTATCCACGCATTTAAAAATTGTCCCTTATGGGCGAGAATAAAATGATTTCGAGATCCCAAAGATCAAGAAATGGTTAAGCATGCTTTGGCTTGTCTTAATCATTAAATATCTTTAAGGTAAGAAATCCAATTGCTAATAGCTCCAAGCTACTCTCGGTTTGATAAAATGTCGCATCTAATGCATCCTTGACATTTTATCTCTTTTGCCACGACATCTAAGGACTCCTTACTGATATCGTTGAGCTTAACCAAGACAAATTGTATACCTAGTATACCTTACGTCCCTAGGGAAGTAGTGATGCCTCGCTTTGGCGTAATCTATCACGTACGCGCATTAGTTCGGTAAGTGTTGTTCTTGCAACGGCAAATTTTAGCTTAATATTATTAAGGGACCTAGGGTTTCTATGTTGGTTGATTTAAGCGAACTTAACTAATCGTCGCAACATAATAGAAATCCTAGACATGCATCTAGCAATCATATATAATAACAATATACATAAGGCATAAAAATAGATGCATTTGGCAACTAGCATGACCCCTTGAAATCTTCAATTTCCATAGGTCTTCATCTTGGCTCGTCTTCGTCAAAACGCCGTCTTGAGACATCTTGGCCAAAATGAAATAAAAGAAGCTAGCTAGAACGACTAAGATTAATCTAATAGTACAAAAATACTTAACGGTTCGCAGACCGTATTTAGATTTACAAAAATACATAACGGAACGCAGTCCGTATTTTCTATCCTAGTCGGACCCCACTAGTTGCCATTTTCAAAGAACCTGTTTTGAAAACAATCTTCCATTCACCCATTTGACTATTTGGGAATGGCCCATGAAATTTTACGAAATACATGATTAAAAACGCAAAACTAGTAACTAACTTAGGTGGTTAATCCAATTAACGCGCCTAATTAAAACTAGTCAAAGTGGTTTAATCCATTATTTCTAAACACAAAATGCTAACGCACTTAATTATGCTCCCACTAAATTCCGCATCCGTACTTTTATTAATCCGATTAAATAAGTCTGCATAACCCATAATTTGTCAAAATTTTGCAAAATCAAAAATCGAGGTTTTTAGCCTTGTTAAAATAATTACCAAAATATTTTAAAGACGGGATAATGCAAAAATCATAGCTCAAATATTAAGCAAAACCACCCAACAAAACTCTTGGTGGGTGCGCACCATGGCTGCTAGGCAGCCCATGGCATGGCGCCATGGTGCGTGGGTGAGGCCTGCTGTGCCTAGTAAGCAGTGCTGCTAGCCCAGCTGCCTGCTAGCATGCTGGTGCCTGCGAGCATCTGGCCTGCTGGGCAGGCGCCTCTTGATGCTCGTGGTGCGCTGGGCTGGTGCTTGCTGCCCTCCTGCCCAGCAGCATCCCTTGCAAGCCAGCCCTAGCCACTGCCCACGCACATCATCCATGCCTCCTCGCCACACAACAACCCATAACAGCATCATAGCTCACCCTTGTGCGCACCACAGGCAGCCACATGTGGGCTGCTAGGCAGCCCGGCTAGCCTTGGTGGCACTTGGGTGTTTTGCCTTGATTTGCGTGCTATGACTCGGGATTTTAATCTCAATTTACATGTGACATGAATTAATTCCAAATTACATTTTAGAATTAATTTGTGGGAAAATAAAATAAAATAAAATAAAGTCTAACTTAAATAAATTTATTTTATTGGTGCGCAAGCCTAAATTTATCCAAAATTTAAATTTTGAACTAAATTAGGTCAAACTTTATGCTTAAAATAAAATGAGCTATGTCCAAAATTAATCTTGCTAATATGCAAATTAACAATGGATTTGACAAATGGGAGTTGGAAAAACAAATTAACCATCCAATGATAAAATTTTCCAACTTGCATACTTGTGTAAAATACTAAGATTACATCTTCCAATATGAAAATTAATCAAATTTTACACACAAGTAATTGAACTTGATGGATTTTAATCAACCAAAACATGAAAAAATCCAAACTTTGATCAACATGGAATTTAGGGTTAGGGTTCCAATCATTTAAACCTTTAAAGATTTGAACTTTAACATTATTTAGGAACTTAAAATACAAAATCACAACAAGTTTTCACATTTTATTGCAATTTATTTGCAAAATTTGTGAAAAACAAGTTTATGTGAAAAATTGGTATATCAACTTAAGCACTAATAAACACTCCTTTATTATGCTCAAGGATATTTTAAAACCAGTAGATTAGTGATGCAAATGTGCATTTAATCTAACCTTGTAATGCTTGCATTAATCAAGGCTTAAAAAGAATTAAAATTTTCATTGAAAAACGAAAAAAAAAAACCCTGGAAAATTGGGTTTCTGGTTCGAATTTGGCTTCTGGATAACCCTATGAGGGTTGAAACAATTCCAGAATGTCGATTCCACAAAAAAATCACTATTTTTGAGCCAAAATCTGGGTTCAACAGCCAAATCGAAAATAAAATCGAGTTTTAAAAAAATAATTAAAACGAGCATCTAATCTAATTAGATGAACATGAACAAGAAAATTAAATTCTTTTAAAACACCTTAATTAATTATAATTGCAAAAACTAAAAGAAGCGTGGCTCCGATACCGCTGTAGGGTTTCGTAGTGACCCGACACTACGCGGAAGGAAACCCACCAAGACCCGCCCCTTAATTAAAGCAATTAACAAACATAATAAACTTAATAAAACAAGATTAAGAACAAGAATTATACCTTTGACGCATGCTTCGCTCCCAAAGAGCTCTTACTTCAAAATCCCGAAAAGACGAGATCTCCGACGGATCGTACCCTCGACCAGACCCGAGCGTCCTAAGTCTTGAAGGTTACTCAAGACCCGGACAAAATTAACTATGAGTTTTACGAATCAAAGGTTTACTCTTTCTTAGAGTTGCCTTTTTAATTCCACTCCAGGTTGTTCATTTCCCAATACCCAAGCTTGGTATTTATAGGGAAATGAACCCTTGCATTTCATTCCCCAACCAATGTGGGAGAATGTATAATTTTCTAATTGATTTATTTCTAAAATAAATTAATAAATAAATCTAATCACAATGCAACAAGTGTTAAAGGGAGAAAGAAGGTTAGGTGAGGACCATAGAGGGGTGGGGGGACCATTGGCTTGCTCCCCAAGGCTTTCCCAAAGCCTTGGTCCCCACCCTCACAAAACCGCCTCACCTAAGAGGGGTGCTGGGCTGCTGCCAGCTAGCATGGTGCTGGCCAGGCCAGCCAGCTAGCATGTGCCTGCCTAGCAGCCTCGCATGCCTGGTGCTGCTGGCTGCCTAGCACTTCCTATCGCACGCACATGCATCTCTCTCGCAGTATCTCCCTCGCATCCCATTGCTAGCACAACCAGCATGCGTGCTGCTAGCGAGCCACGCATGCTGGCCCCTTCCTTCGCACCATCCATGCTACGCACCATGCATCCCTCGCACACGCATCACCCAGTGCCTAGCACTGCTATGCTTGGTGCGAGGCACGCACACACGCACCAGCCCACACGCATCATTGATGCTGATGCTGTGCGAGGCTACTGTGCGAGGATGCGAGGCTAGGCTGCGAGGCACACACGCAAGCCCTTGGCTTTGCGATGGTGCCTAGCCTTGAGCTTGCGTGCTTCGATGGCCTGCCACATGCACCAAGGCACCCAAGCTAGCATGCTGCTAGCTGCGATGGGCAGCCTGGTGCTTGTGGAGCTTGCGATAGCTGCCATGCGCACCAAGGCACCCATGCTAGCATGCTGCTAGCTTGCGATGGGCTGCCATGGCACGCCTAGGGTGCGATAGTGCCTAGCACACCATGGTGCGCCTAGCACACACATGGTGCGCCTATGCATGCGATGAGCTAGCCTAGCCTAGCTACGGCTACGCTCATACTTGTTGCTTGTGATTTTGCGACGCTCGGTCTCGATGCCCTAGGCTCGATTTCTGACGTCTGAATTCGTAAAACTCTATCGACTCATTAAATCCTTTCGGATTAATTCGTCGTCTCGGATCGGTGATTCGATTGGGTTCGACCCGAAGGGTTCAGTTCAGATTAAGCTGTAATATCAATTGTACCTCGATATTACTGATCGGAAGCGGCCTCCACCTAAGCATTCCGATCACTTGATCTTACTGAAGAATTAGCTCTGTAATAATTCTGAACCCTTTATCGGAAGAATACACTTGTTGGAAGGACACCATTCCTTTCACTCACCTAATCTCTCCTCTCCATATGCCACTTGTTGATTGTTGATTGCATTATCTTTTAATTTATTTTTTATTTAAATAAATTAGTTAGAAATGATAGCTATCCCACATTTATCATGAATGGGAGTGCAAGTTGCATTTCCTTATAAATACCCCATGATTGGGCATTTGGAAATCAACTTGAGTGGAACTCAAAAAGGCATCTCTTATTGTTAAGAAAACCTTGAAGTTCGTAAAACTCTAGTTTTATCTTTGGTCAAGTCTCGAATAACCCTCAAGACGAAGATTGTTTGGGTACGGTCATGGGTACGAGCCGTTGGAGGCCGTCACGCTTGTGAGGCTTTAAGCTTTGAAGTAAGAGCTCGGTTTACGAGCGAAGCACGCTTCAAGGGTATAACTTCTTTCTCCCTTCTCTCAATTATTGTTTAATTATGTTTATGCTTGCTTTATTGCTTTAATTATTGGGGCGGGTCTTGGGGGGTTTCTATTTTTCGTAGAGACGGTCTCTACAAAACCCTACATGATTATTATTAATGACATGTTAGGGTTTATTATTAATCCGTTTAGTATCATGCCTAGGATCTTACTAATGATGTTTTGATGGTTTTGATTATGATGATGATTGTTGTGTCAATTAATTATATGATGTTTGATTATTCATGATTGATTGTTATTTCTTGATCATTCCCCTTTTTGCAGGTTTAAAGAGAATTTGTTCTTGAAATCACGCCTAATGAGATAATTAATAATTTGAATTCAGGTTAATATGATTTTATTGCAAGTGATCACCAATAATAGATTTGATTGTGCATTAATAATCAACCAATGTATATTAAACAAGTTTAGGACTAATTTGATGTATGTATGTTTGTTAGAAAAATCACATGAATATCATAAGAATTAAGTAGAGGCCGATTTAAGGTGGGTTCAATCTCTTTTAGGTTGGAATCGTACCATCATCCCTGAATATCCAGTCATGGTTCCGGACCACTATGGAGTTAGCGATCTCCGTGATCGTGAATGGGGTGTAACCTTCGCACCTGTGAACGGTTTACAAGTTCCTAAAACTTATTGGCGACTCTTCTATTTCTAGCTTCCTTCCCTTGGAGCACCGCCATGTCTAAAAACATGATCACAGTGGTGCTCAAAAGGCTGAGTTCAAAAAAAATACCCTACAATGGCACACAAATAAGGTTGGTGGACCAATGACATGGAATTTCGTGAGAAATTAAGGCTGCTCGTGGCTTCAATAGCTACTCACCACTTGACTAAACCTGCGGGCGAAGGGCTGGTGGCCGCAAGACATACACGCAGCAATATCCCGTGCGTGGCTGACTGCATTACTTGGAGTCAAACTCCTATAAATTTTGTTCTAGGAAGCTTCTTAGGGAGTGTGACCTAGGAAATCTTTTCAATCTAGTTTCCAACGCAACTTGAATCGCTCCTATCCCATCTGTAGAACTCAAGTTATGATCAAAAGAATGAACAAAGATTTGTTTTGACACTTTGTAAACTATCTTTTTTCTTCGTTCCTAACTCAAATTCAATTACGAAAATTGCATAACGATCCTTGTGGATGCTATTTTCATTTCCCATGCATAAAATCCTCAGAGTCAACATCCACGAGCATAAGTCCCTTTGATCAACGATCCATCGACTTACATTCAAGAAGCATCTGAATCATCTACAAACACTTCAAAATCATCCAAATGACTATGAAATCACTTGAAATATTAAGAAAAACACAAGAGAAGCGTAATAGAGCGACATATGGTATCTTACGCAGACATGACTCTAATAAAAGACTAAGAAAAAGCTATAAAACTAGCATAATCATGCCTAAAAAAACCTATACAAATAGGATTCATAAAGTTTCCCCAAGTTGAACCGTTGCTTATCCCTAAGAAACACTAAACTCAATACGGAGAAATAACACAATTACGACTTCCACAGAACTAGAATAAGACCGACTCGACTCTCGAGCAAACAATCAAACCAAAGTTAGCGATTCTGAAATCTGGCACGGATACATATAGAATCACGTAGCATTCATAGTCTTGCAATTAACTTACCAATCTAGGCCACAAACAGTCTCTTTCCAAGATAATCTTTGACTATTTCCTATAGATATGCTGAAGTCGAGCACGAGAGGTGCCTCAACCAGCTTAGGGTTATAACAA
This sequence comes from Chenopodium quinoa, assembly GCF_001683475.1. Taxonomy (NCBI): domain Eukaryota; kingdom Viridiplantae; phylum Streptophyta; class Magnoliopsida; order Caryophyllales; family Amaranthaceae; genus Chenopodium; species Chenopodium quinoa. Next base: position 1,653,427 of record NW_018742372.1, read on the forward strand.
ACTCTCAACCTATACCATGTCGACTCGAAATGCAACAAATACTCTTTAATTTTGACACAAAACTTGGTCCACTCAATCATAACTTATACATGACAATAAAAAGGTCTTTATAAGGTTTGTAATGGGGCTAGGGTGAGAGGTAGGATATACATTTTGGGAAATGTGAGAGATAAGCTAGCTCAGAGAGTGGTAATGATAGTCCACAATAGCAACATAACCAAATGCATGTCAAGGATAACCTGTTTTAGCATCTAGCCTCTCCATACACCACAAAAGCCAAATTAAAAATCACTATACACCAAAGTAAATTGATTTCCTCTTCTTCCTTTCTTTCTTCAACTTATTTTTCTTTATTTTTTTTTCTTTTCATTCCTTTCCTCTTTTTTTCTTTTTTTTCTTTTTTTATTTATTTTTTTTATAAATGAAATAATAACTTTGAACTTCCATTCGAAATCTCCTTTATTGCACCACAAATCAAATATTTAGCCAAAGAAAAATCACAAATCACAAGATAGACCGTACCACTCCCCTTTGCTAGGCTTGGGAATAGTAACCAATTGAGGTCGAAGGTTTGTAATATGGCTAAATCAATGAAGGGTAAAGCTCAACATGGGTAGAAATTAGGGAGAAAATGTACAAAAATAACTTCTGAAGGCTCAAATTAAGAAAAAGAAAAGACCTGTATCATTTCAATCATGCACTCATTACAACAAAATTACTACAAGTCTCAAGGCACAATCAAGATCAATGTTGCACCAGGAACTATCACACATACAAAAATATAGAATGTTATCAATGTGATGGTTAATCAATCAAGTTTCAAAAACTCACATGTCTTGGGGTCTATAGAATTTTGACTAGCTAGACTCAAAAGGAGCAAAACATCTTACCACAAACCAAGTAAACCCAGGCTACATTGCTACGCAATTATCAACGTATAAAGCAAACTGATCGAATTTCAAAGTCATAACAATGATGAGAAGAAGCTCAAGAGAGTCTAATCTAATCCCCACACAGTTCGAAGTCTAAATAAATATGAAAGATAGGCACAAGAATGCAAAAAAAATATTAGACAAAACAAAACTAAGAAAGCAATACATTTTTTTCGTTGCACATAAAATCCCACTCCAAATGAATGGTATAAACCATACAACCGTTCTAAGAAAGCAATTAAAACTACATTATGAAAGCAATTAAATATAATTATGTCTCTTAATTTCTTTAAATCCGTCTTATGTAATTCTTTTGTTAATGGTGAACAACTTGATTATATAAGTAATAAGAGGTGTTGCCCTTGATGTTTTGATGATAACACAAGACAAAATTATAATTGGACTAATCTCCTTATAAGCTGTGTAGTTTGGAGATTCAAGTTGCAGAGTTAATCGAGACAAAGGAACTGGAGCTCAAAAAGTAAAAGACTGGTTGCAGTGTTCCTTGACAAGAATAGAAGCTTCAGAGAAGAAGCAAGAGAATGAAGACTCAGAGTAGAGGCTTATTAAGAGAATTGATAGAATCTAAAGTATTTTTATTTTAGGTTTTATGTAAGTGAAAGTAATTTGACGCTGGATACTTAGTAGAATGCGCATAATATTTTTCCAAAAGATAGAATTTAAAGTTTACTTAATTATAGGTAAGGTTGTTTTGAAAAATATCTTTTTCAGATTTATTGTTTAAATGAATATCTTATTAATTTCGGAAAATTATCTTTTAAAAGGATTATGCAACTAACTTCCTAAACCTGCGCAATTGGTTTTGATTAAGTCTTCTCCACTAAATGAAGAAACTGCTTCTAAGTGGTTCAACGTGCTCTGAGTTTTAGGACATGATTGAAGCACTGGAAGTGGTGGAGAATAGTGGCGTTTATATGAGGCAGTAGTGGCGCAAGTGAAGGAAGGTATGGCGTTGTATTCAAGCCATGTTTTTCTATAAATATCAAATTTATTTTTCTAGAAAACTTCACCCTTGCTCAATCATATTTTTCTATCTTCTTAGTTTTCTAAAAAGAGTTAAGAGTCGCATTCTACTTTAGTTGATAACTTTCTTATTTTCTTTTATTAGAGTATTTCTTTCCAAGAGTTGTAATTGGGGATTGGAAGTTTGAGTGAACTCTAGAGAAGTCATTAGAGAAAGAGTGAGAAGATAAAGAGAAGAGAAGAGCGATAAGTTGAGGGACTTACTGCTAGGAAATCTAAGTTCGTTGAGGAATTTAGAGATAGAGTCTTTACCTTGTAATAGGTTGATTTCACTATTCTAGCAAAGATCTTTCCTAAAATCCCAAGTGGTCGTGGTTTATCTTCTTGTTAGGGCCAAGAAGTTTTCCACGCTAAAATCTCTTTGTGTGACTTTGAGTTCCTTTAGCTTAGTTTTTACATTTCCGCAAAAAGTTGTCTAAATCCTTCCATACTACAATTCACCCCCTTCTTATAGTATTCTTCCAAAGTAACAATTGGTATCTCAGCCTAATCCTCTTGAAATTAGGACACCCTGAAGATGAGAATCTTGGCACAGAATGAACACTCACAAAAAACTCAAAGACGGATACTCTACTAAACGACCTCCTACGTTTAATGGAAAATTCTACGCATACTTGAAAAACAGAATGGAGATCTTCGTCAAAGCTGACAACTATCAAGTCTGGAGGGTCATCGAAGTGGGAGATTTCGAAGTAACCAAAACCAATGCTGAAAATGAGGTAGTTCCTAAACCAATTTCTGAATATGAAAAGGAAGATTTTGACGAAAATGGAGATGAATGCTTTAACTGTTAAGTTACTTCATTTCAGACTTGGACCACATGAACACAACCGTGTTATGGGGTGCAAGAGTGCTAAAGAAATCTGGGTTTTACTTTAGGTTACCCATGGGGGAACTAATGAAGTCAAGCATTCAAAGATTGACTTACTAATGTCAAAGTATGAACGCTTTGAGATGCAACCCAAAGAATCTATATAGGAAATTCTTATTAGATTTACGAACATTATAAATGAGCTAGTATCTCTTGGTAGAAAAATTCCTACTGATGAACAGATGAGAAAGGTGCTTAGAATTCTGCCTCAAGATGAGCGTTGGAGAGCCAAGGTGACTGTCCTCCAAGAGACAAAGGACTTCACGAAGTTCAATATTGAACAACTTGCTAGTTCTCTTATGACTCATAAATTACATCTGGGAACTGGGAATAGTGAAGGAGTCAAGAACAAAGGACTGGCACTGAAGGTTGACTAAGAAGATTCTGAAGTGGACGAAGAAGAGGCTGCAATGCTTGTCAAAAGATTCAAGATGATGTTCAATAGGAACAACCAAAACTCAAGGAACTTCCAAAAGAAGACTTCCAACACCAAGCTCGACTATGGTTGTTACAAGTGTGGATCAACATATCACTTCATCAGAGACTGTCCCTAGTGGGATATCGAGAAGGGAAAAGGCAAGGCTAAGGAACAAGGGAAGGAAAAGTACAAGACTCCCTTCTCAAAGACTGATGTCAAGAAAGCGACGATTGCTGCCTGGGGTGACTCTGAAAGTGAAGAAGATGAGGATCAATCAGAAGAGGAAACCGCAAACTTATGCTTGATTGTTAACTCAGATGACAAAAGAGCCTATATTTAGGAACTAGAAAAGGAGGTATGTGATGTTAAATTAAATCCTGCTGAGCTTAAAACTTTGTCTAAGGAAGTGTTGATTGATTTATTAATTAAAATGGAAGAAAATTTTATTTATGAATGTATGCAGAAAGATGAATGTCAAAATGTTTAAAAAATCTGGAAAGATCATAGTGCTTAGCTGGAAACAGCTCGTAATGATATCCAAACCTGATTTGGAGAGCTATATGACAAACGTCTTCTAATGACTGAAATGCTTGAAATAGTTAAAAAGGAAAACGTCTTGTTAATGTGGAGCTTTCCCAGTACAAACTTATTAATACTGATATTAGCTCTAGCAGTTCCTCTAACGATCCTATGCAAAAATTTAAGTCTGATTTTAAAAAACTCAAGATAGATCTTGATAATTTAAAAACTCTAAAGACCGTCTTGAAAAGGAACTGCAGGGTAGAAAAAATAGAAGTATTGATCTTATTACTACTCCAAAATGGATTAAAGATGCCCAAGTCAAAAGAACTGAAGGACTTGGGTATGAGTCCAAGAAGAAGGGAAAACAGAAAAAATATGTGGACTTACCAAGTAGCAAAGTTTGTACTTTTTGTGGGAAAACTGGACATTTACATGCTGAATGTAGAAAGAAAATAGAACATGATAAAAGAAATGTTAAGCAAGTGTGGGTAAAGAAAACTAATATTGCTTCAACTTCAAAGGAACCCAAGGATCCCGGGGTTCCTGGAACTAACGTTTGAGTTTTCTTGCAGGTCCTAGTGAAGGGGAACAACCTATGGTACCTCGACAGTGGTTGTTCAAAGCATATGACAGGAGACAAATCAAAATTCCTTTCACTAGAGGCCTATCCAGGAGGAACTGTGACTTTCGGAGATAACATGAAAGGAGAAATCATTGCTAAAGGCAAAATAGGAAAGTCCACCTCCCATGCAATAGAGAATGTGTTCCTGGTCGAGGGCTTAATGCACAATTTGCTCAGTATATCACAATTTTGTGATAAAGGAAACTCGTTAATCTTTACTTCAGATAAATGTCATATCTTCAATAACAAATCAAGAAAGGTTATTTTACAAGGAACGAGAAAAGGAAATACTTATATAGTAGATCTTGACTCAATCCCAAAGAGTAGCCTTACATGCTTGAGTGTTATTGAAGATGACTCTCTACTCTTGCACAAACATTTTTGGACATGCTAGCTACTCTTTAATTGATAAACTCAGGTATAAGGACTTGGCAGTAGGACTTCCCTCTATCAAGTTCCTGAATGAAAAAATTTGTGGTGCTTGCATAAAAGGAAAGAATGTCCGTAACTCTTCTAAATCTAAAAAGATGGTGAACACTTCAAAACCATTAGAATTAATTCATATGGATTTGTGTGGTCCCATGAGAGTTCAAAGTAGGAGTGGCAAGAAATATGTGTTGGTTATTTTTGATGATTACCCTAGATATACTTTGGTGATATTTCTAACAAGTAAAGATGAGACATTTGATGAATTTGTAGCATTTTCCAAACATGGGCAGAAAACAAATGGATTCTCTATAATCCATTTAAGATCTAACCATGGTACAGAGTTCGAAAATTCAAAGTTTGATGATTTTTCCAGGGAACAAGGCATGAATCATAATTTCTCTGCTCCCAGGACTCCTCAACAAAATGGAGTAGTTGAAAGAAAGAATCGCACGCTCGAAGACATGGAAAGAATAATGTTGATTGCAAGCTCTTTGCCAAGGAACTTCTGGGCAGAAGCAGTCAACGCAGCATGCTACATTATCAATAGGGTAACCATCAGGGCAATAACAAAAAAAACTCCTTATGAACTGTTCATGGGAAGGAAACCAAATATCTATCATCTCAGATCCTTTGGGTGTAAATGCTTTGTTCACAACAATGGCAAGAAAAACCTAGGAAAATTCGATGAGAGAAGTGAAGAGGCTATATTCTTTGGCTATGCCTCAAATAGCAAAGCTTACAGAGTTTATAATAAGAACTCATCGTTTGTTGAAGAAAGCATTTATATTATATTTGATGAATCTAACTCATTTATGAATGTACAACAACAAGAGGATAATGATTTTGAAATAGGATTTATAAAGAACAGGGAAGAAGAAGATGAAATCCAAAAGCAAATCAGAGAAGAGAAAAATGTTCCAGACCAAAATCAACAAGAGAATGCTTAAGTTCATCAATAGGAAATTCCAGAAGAACAGATCAATGAGGAACCAGCAAATGAAGAAGAAAGTGAAAGAACAGAGTAAGAAGCTCCTTAAATAGGAGTTCTAGTAAGGGAATTTCAGCCTCAGCCCGTCAAATACCAAGGATCCCTTCCCACTGTTTTCATCATCAATGATATTGGCAAAGGAACTCAGACAAGATCTTAGATGAGGAACTTCTGCGCAATTCAAGCATTTCTCTCCATTATGGAATCTCGAAATCATCGGGAAGCCTTGGAAGATGTTAACTGGATTGTAGCCATGCAAGAGGAACTGAACGAGTTTGAAATAAACAAAGTCTGCATCTCGAACCCAAACCAAAGAACAAGAAGGTTATTGGACTTAAGTGGGTGTTCATGAACAAGCTAGATAAGTATGGAACAATAGTGAGGAACAAAGCTCGTTTGGTTGTGAAAAGCTACAATCAACAGGAAGGTATTAATTTCGAAGAAACATTTGCTCCTGTAGCTAGATTAAAAGCTATTAGAATACTTATTATTGTTGCTTCTTTCATGGGTTTCAAACTCTATCAAATGGATGTCAAATGTGTTTTTCTCAATGGTTACTTAATGGAGGATGTGTTTGTTGAACAACCTCCAGGTTTCGAAAATCCAAAATTTCCTAATCATGTTTTTAAGCTTGATAAAGCCCTTTATAGACTTAAGCATGCACCAAGAGCCTGGTACGAAAGGCTCTATAAGTTCCTTTTGCAAAATGATTTTAAAAGAGGAAAAGTGGACAAAACTTTGTTTTTAAAATATCAAGGAATTGATCTTTTAGTTGTATAGATTTATGTGGATGATATTATTTTTGGTGCAACTAGCGATGTCTTGTGTAAGTACTTCGCTGAACTCATGAGCGGTGAGTTTGAGATGAGCATGATGGGAGAATTGAATTTCCTCCTTGAACTACAAATCAAGCAGACCGAGTAAGGAATCTCAATTCATCAGCAGAAGTAAGTCAAGGAACTGATGAAAAAGTATAAACAAGTGTGGATCAAAAGTGTACAGAGGTATGATAGGTTCCTTACTATACTTAACTGCTAATAGACCTGACATTACTTTCAGTGTTGGATTGTATGCCAGGTTTCAAACAAAACCTAAGGAATCTCACCTAATTGATGTAAAGAGGATTCTGAGATACTTGAAAGGAATTGATAATTTATGTATCTTTTATCCTAGAAGTGATTCTTTTGAACTAAAAGGTTTTGCAGATGCAGATTATGCTGGAGACTTAGTCAATCTAAAAAGTACATTAGGTATGGTCCAATTCCTTGGGCCATGCCTAGTCTCTTAGGGGTCTAAGAAACAAAACACAATAGCTCTATCTACGGCTAAAGCAGAATATGTTGCTACAGCCGCATGCTTCTCACAAGTGTTTTGGATCAAACAACAACTTAGAGACTTTGGTATGAAATTTGATTGCATTCCTATTTTCTGTGATAACACAAGTGCTATCTGTATCTCTAAAGATCCAGTTCATCACTCTCATGTTAAGCATATTCATATTAGACATCACTTCTTAAAGGGTAATGCTGAGAAGGGCTTAATAAAATTAGAATTCTGTGAAACTACTAATCAAATTGCTGATATTTTGACTAAGCCCTTAAACAGAGAAAGACATGAAATAATGAGAATGGAGCTTGGAATGATTAAGTTATGTTAAGGAAAAGCCTTGATGTTCCCTCCGGTAAAATCCCTAAACTAAAGTACATTTTATCTCACACAAAATGATATGTTTAATTACATAGATAAGGCATGAGAATCAAGCATATATAGTCTCAAAGTTGTATACAAGTAAAATGATAATTCTTGAAGTCCTTGACTGATGGCATGAGCTATGTTGACTTGTTCCATGTGTCAATTTGCTTATAATTTCAGAATAATTATTAGTATGAAAAAGGAAAAATTATGAGTAAAGTGCAAAATAAGAAAATTGAATTTGATGCTACATATTTTAGCTGAATTATTGAAGTACCGAATATTGGTTATGAGTTGTATTTCAAAGGTTCTGTTCAAAAACCCCTTCCTGACATCAGAATTAACTCCATCGTTGAACAGTACCAAGGAAATCCTAAACTACCTATGTCAATCACAACAACTTCACCCCTCTCCAAAATTTACTCTTTAAAATTGTACACAATGTTATTGTTCCTTGAACCCAGAAAAGAGATTCAACTAACAAGCTTGACTCTATCTTTATGTACTGCCTTCAACACAAATTTCCCATCAATATTCCTTCCATTATGATCCAACACCTTGACCATTGCCTTCCCAGAGGCTGGAAAATTGGGTATGGAAACCTCCTCACCACTGTCTTTGAAGACTTTGGTGTTGATCTCTGAATGAACCCTTGCCTCTCAAAAATAATGAATTTGTGCAAATAGTGTTTTTTTTAAAATCAAGGGTTGCATGTGGTTTATGGTTGTTTGGAGGAGATGCCTGTAGAAGAGGAAGAAATGGAAAAGCCCTCGATTGAGGGGGAACAGGTGGAAGAAAAAGTTGATGTTAAGGAAAGGTAGGAGGAATAAGAAAAGAAAGAGAAAAGGAGAGAGAAGGAGAAGTCAGAAGAGGTACAGGATGTGTAGGAAACTAGGGTATAGGAAACAAGGGGAAGGAAGAGGAAAAGTTTGAGGTTGTCTCGCAAAAAGAACCCCTTGGGTAATTCTGAAATGGAAATGGCAACAGTTCCTACACCACCACCAAAGTCCCCATCTAAGTCTGTTCCTGTAGGTATGGGATTTGCAGCTTTTAGTTCACCAGTGAAGCTTAATGAGGCATTGGCGATAGAGTTCAAGGAACTGAAGGAGGAGTTGGGAAAGTTTGCTTCTAAGCTCGAGTCAAACACCAGCAAGTTGGATGCTTTGGAGCAGTCAGTTTCTGGGTGTGCTTCTGATGCTCAAGCTCTACTTCTCCAAGTTGCTTAGGCTAGAGATGAATCTGTCAAATAGGTGGTGGAGCATATTGAGAAGAAGCTAGATAAGCTTGCTCTTGAGGAAGACGAGGCCTGAACCTGTTCCTTGCCCTACTAGCCTATGATGATGATGATGTTTCTATTATATTTTTCTTAGTTTAAAACACTTTTCTTTTGGGTCTGTAACTAAAACAGGGATTACTTGCTTTCTTTTGGTTGAACTTGTGGATTTATTACACTTTTGGCCGATGTTTTTACATTGGTTTTGGATGAATATGTTTTATTGTTATCTTGTGTGTTTGCTTGTTATGACTGTTTATATGCTCTCTGCCTTATCATTAAACCATGTTATGGTTCTTTGTTTGAGATAAGTTTTTTATATACATTGTGTTTTTGATAATGCCAAAAGGAGGAAACTACACAGGCAAACTACTTAACACTTAATCATCCATCTCTCCTTAAGTTTTGTGTCTCTCTGGTTCTCAGTCAGATATAAAATGAAAATCTTTTTCTTTGTCTTCTTATTATTTTTATAGTAGTTTATAGTATAGCAGTCTTTTGTTTTCTTTTGCTTTTAACAGTTTGCCTTGTTTGTCATCATCAAAAGGGGGAATATTGTTGCCCTAGATGTTTTAATGATAACATAAGACAAACTTATGATTGGACTAATTTCTTTATAAGTTGTGTAGTTTGGAGATTTAAGTCACAGAGTTATCCAAGATAAAGGAATTGGAGCTCAAAAAGCAAAAGACTTGTTGCAGTGTTCCTTGACAAGAATAGAAGCTTTGGAGTAGAAGCAAGAGAATGAAGACTCAGAGCAGAGGCTTCTTAAGAGAATTGATAGAATCAAAAGTATTTTTATTTTAGGTTTTATGTAAGTGAAAGTAATTTGAATTTAGATTCTTAGTAGAATGCGCATAATATTTTTCCAAAAGATTGAATTTAAAGATTTTTTAATTATAGGAAAGTCTGTTTTGAAAAATATCTTTTTCTGATTTATTGTTTAAATGAATATCTTCTTATTTTTGGAAAATTATCTTTCAAAAGGATTATGCAACTAACTTCCTAAACCTGCAATTGATGTTGATTAAGTCTTCTCCACTAAACGAAGAAACTGCTTCTAAGTGGTTCAACGTGCCCAGAGTTTTAGGACATGATTGAAGAACTAAAAGTGGTGGAGAATAGTGGCGTTTATATGCAGCAGTAGTGGCGCAAGTGAAGGAAGGTATGGCGCTGTATTCAAGCCATGTTTTTCTATAAAATCGAAGTTGTTTTTCTAGAAAACTTCACCCTTGCTCAATCATATTTTTCTATTCACCCCCCCCCCCCCTCTTATAGTATTCTTCCAAATTATCAAGAGGCATCTTAGAAATCACTATTGCTTGATGCAAAGCATGCATTAAAATTGACTAGTTATGATAAAGACAATTATTGGTTTTCCTTGATTTGTCTTTTTAGTGTCTAGCTTTATTCTTTTAGAGTATTTCCAACTTAGTGAGTTATTGTGAGTGATCTTTTACCTTGGAAGAAACCATTGAGAATAAGTTATTAGTTCGTGTCTAATAACATACTTAGAGTCTTACAACCTGTTGCTAGGATTATTGTGTTTCTTAGTATCTCTTCTAAAGGTTTCTCGATGTTACTTCACCAAGTTTTGTTGGAAGTTATTAAGGCTAATAAACTTGAGAATAAAGATATAATTTACTTATTTTAATGGGAACATATGTGTCTCACTTAGATAATTGGTTGTATTAGATCATTATTCTTTCATGTTCAGTTTTCATCAAGTGAATGAAGAATATTATGCTTTATGTAAGTGATGATTTAAGAGAATGAGAGTTTCCAAGCTAGAGGATAAGCACGTTTGGGTTCAATATTTCCTATGAGGTGATGGTGTTGGGTTTCATAGCGTCAAACGCTACTCGGAAGAGAAACCCACCCAAGACCGGCCGCTCACTAATTAAAGCAACCAAATATTTAATCACATGATTAACAACATAAAAGAGAGAAAGGGAAATGAAATTCTTACCCTCGACGCGTGCCTCGCTCCTAAAGAGCTCAGACTTCAAATCCTTAGCTCCGCAAGCGCGAGAGCCTCCGACGGAGTCCACCCTCGAGACCCGACCCAAACGATCTCTACCCCGGAGGTTAGCCAATGCTAAACCAAGATAAAATAAGAGTATTACGAACTTAGAGGTTTTCTCACCTTAAGGGAGATGCCTCATTGAGTTCAACTCAAGTGGTTTTTCCCAAACCCAAAACTTGGGTATTTATAGGGAAAGGAGTCTTGATTCTCCCTTCTCCTATCATTGTGGGAGAATTGCATTTCTCTTCAATCATAATGCAAAGCAATCAACAAGATCCAAGTGTCACATGGAGGGAGAGAGTAGGTGAGGACCATTCAAGGGGGGACCAAAACCCCTTGCTCACCAAGCAATCCCCTCAATATTGGTCCCTACACAAAACCGCACCACCACGCCACTTGGCTGCCTGGCAGCCTGCCTTGGCTGCCAAGGCTGCCAGCTGGCGCCTAGCACCAAGGCTAGGCAGCCCAGCTAGCTAGCACGCAATATGCGCACAACCTGCCAGCACCCAGCCAGCCAGTGCATGCTGCTGCTTGGTGTGTGCTAATGCTGCTATGCGAGAGCACTGCTCAGCACACAAGCATGCCCAGCCACAGCACGCTGCGATGCCTAGCACGCAAGCATGCTGCAATGCGTGGCTGCTATGCGAGAGGCTGCGGTGTGCTCGGCTATGCCCAGCATGCTGTGATGCTAGCGATGATGCAGCTGGTGCTGCTATGCTAGCCAGCACGCTTAGCCACGCATGCAAGGCCACAGCACACACACGCATGGCACGCATCTTGTGATGCTCGTGTTGTGTGATGTGTGTGTGCTAGGCAATGCCAGGCACGCTAGCACGCATGAGGTTTGGCACCTCGCCTAGCCTAGCACTCGCATGGCTAGACCAATGCAATGCTACGGCTTGGCTCGTACTTTTCGGTTGCTTGATTCCATGTCTCGTCGAATTCTAAATTTGACTTAACTTACGACGCTCGGTCTCGACGCTCTAAGCTCGATGTCCTACGTTTTTGTTCGTAATACTTTAATGACTTATCTAATCCTTCGGATTGATTCGTCGTCTCGGATCGATTACTCGATTGGGTGTGACCCGAAGGGTTCAGTCAAGATTAAGCTGTAATATTAATTACACATTAATATTACTAATCGGAAGCGGCCTCCACCTAGGCATTTCGATCACTTTACTTCACTAAAGAATTAGCTTTCTAATAATTCTGAACCCTCTATTGGAATAATACACTTGTTGGAAGGACACCATTCCTTTCAATCTCCCACTTGTCCTTCCGGACAAGTGTGCAATTAGTGTATAACCCTTTTCCTATGTCGCTTAATGTCTCTTGATGAACTATAAGGTAAGATTCTTCGTCTCCTTATTACGTCCAGAAGTGTTTCTCAATTCCCGAGTTCGACTGTCAATAAACAGATCATTTCTAAAACCCATCTGAGCACGGCCATGCATTTTCACAGTCTCGCTCTTCGAGAGGCCTTGTAAAAAACAAAGACATATTCCCTATTGTTAACAGGGAAACATTCCCAGTCTTGTACTGTAAGCTTCTCTTACTAAGAGGACCTAGTTGCCTGAGTGTTGCCGTCATAATCCCCATTTACGGTAGACGTTTGACAACATCGAAACGACTCGTACTCAAACAAGAGAACTTGCAATACTTATGGTCAAGGAAAAAGGTTCCGATAGCTATAATGAGAAATATACTTATGATGATTTTAAATCTCTTAAAGTATTCTCATAGGTCGATCCGATATAGTTCTAAACCAATACCTCTGCAAATGATTTATGACAATCATATCCTCGTAGCACAAGAAACGGTACTATAAATCATACTACACACTAATCTCAAGTGGTCATTAATCGTCAATCATTTAAATGACCTTTATTAGGGATAATTTTCGATTGTAATATTCAATGTTCACTTAATAGGTGTTTCTTTATCCAAGACATGGTCTTGATACCCTCTTTTGAATATTCTTAGAAATCAAATGGATTCATTATTTAATTCTAAACCACAATTAAATAGTTTGTGGAATTTTATTAGTAAAATTTTATTCCACTATGAAACTTCCAAACGTTTCATCTTATGATAAATGGTTTTTCCCCAAATGTTTTAAGAGTAACACTCTTCACAAAACATTTATAGAAATCACACCCATATTTAATATGCTTGATTTCTTTCATGCAATTCTGGTGAATGTTGTCGTTCACTTATTGCATAGGTCTAGCTATTACTACTTTGCAAATCTTAGCATCTTCATTATCGAACAATTTCATAATAAGATGATAAAATTTTGAGAGTGTTATGGATCATATATGATTTAGGATTTATTGTTCAAGTAATGGCTCCCACTCATTTTCATGACTTGAGATCTTTCAACTTGACGACCTAAAATTAACGTTCGCAACAAACTTTCCATTGAACACTTTCTTATTATTGCCTTCCAGGCAACAATATTCTTAACATATATTTCAATAGACTTTCTGATGGTGCTCCGCTCAGATTCCATTCCAAACGGCTCACAATGATTTGGGAGACCCTAATCAATTGTGATTATGGAAATTTACCTTAAATTTCCGCACATTATACATGGATGCGCGTCCATGTTACCATTTTCAAGCCACGACGCATTCTAGCTCGTGCTTATAAACGGATTCCCTTATTAAGGATCTAATCCATTCTAAGGATGTGCTTGCAACATCAATTTTTAAATTACATTTGTTTCCATACGTCAAGAGCTCATCCCTTCTACTTATCCAAGTATTTTGGATGTTCTTGATCATAATCTAACGACCCATTTAGATTTAAATTGATTGGTATTTGATACTTCTTATGCTCTAAGCATGTAAGTTGAGTGATGATTCCATATCATAGCACACATGATGGTTTTAATTGCAAAATTATTCCCAATTTATTCCATTCATGTGACCTTTTAGCTCATCCAGTTTCATCGAGTCTTGCTAAACTGTTTGCTAAATGATACGGTTGAAAGTCTCTACTAGAGTCTTTATTGTTTGACTTAGTATTTGCCCAGCTTATACTTGGTTCAAACATTTACTTAGTTCTATACATATGGGTCAAAAGCCTTTCCAAGTCCTTCATGTCTAACACGGTAAATTCCTCTCCTCGTTTAAACATTTCATTAAATCTATATAATAGATCTTGATTCCCACTATGTACTAAGTATCGCCTTTTGCTTGGTCCATTGTTGAAAATCCTTTCAAATCTAAGCATTTAGTATTTGACAATCATTTCACACTAGAGTTCATAAACTTCTTGTTGGACCATACAATATTAACTCTTGCTCCCACTAAACTTTATTATTTATAAGAATTTCTATGAATCTCCATAAGTCAAACCTTTTATTAACTTTATGAGAATACATGTTCCAATTCAAACATGCAATGTTTCACTTAACCTCACAATGGATTTCTTGAGCTTGCTTTCTAGCATTATTTAGAATTAGAATTACAAAACCCTTAGAGTATTTTCATAGTCTCTTCCAAAATACAATTTTTAGGAAGGATGTTTCATTATCTATTTTGCCATATTTCATATGCACAATTTTTCTAGAACAATCACGAAAAGACTTAAGCGTTCCGATTTGTGAATAGGTTTTTATTAAAATCATCGCCGTGAATTAATTGTATCCTTTTCAACCAATCTAGCTATGTATGCATTATGCATTTCACATTTGTCAGTTTTCTCCTTGAAAACTTATTTGAAATTGATGGGTCTTTCACCCTTTATGCAAATGAATCAAGTTCCAAACATGATTTACAAACATGGAGTCTATTTGGGATTTTATGCCCTCTGACCATTATTCGGAATTTGGATTTGTCGTAGCTAATTTACAAGACACTATTCCCTCACCATCTAATGGTAAATAGTATGCTTGTTTTAGGTTTATTTCTAACTTAATAGAAATTTATAAGATTCAAACCAAGCCTTTGGTGAATTCTATACCTATACGGGGTAATTGCATCAAACACTGAGTTTCAAGGTGCTTTTAAAGCCCTTTGATTATATTGATCGTACTCCACTACTTCTAAACTTTTGTGAGTATTGAATTCTCATTTAAGGCACTTGTAAAGTCCTTTGAGTATTCTTGATCAACCACTCTCATGAAGCCCTTCTAAAGTCTTCGGAGATTCTTAGTTTAAGTTTGTTGCTAATCTCGATGGTCATCAAGTTCACTTTCCTCCTACTTGTCGTTTTCGAAATGTGTTACTTTCCAAAAAAACACCACTTAGAGCAACAAATACTATGTTCTCAATGAGGTTGTGGAGGTAATGCCCGTAGTCTAACTTGAATGCTTACAAAGATACATTTATATTGTCTTTGGGTTAAAGCTCGTTGTGAAACAAACAGTTAGCTCCCACTCGAGCTACCTTAGCCCTTATTGAGTCACTTAGCTCCCACTGAGCCAATGAACTCCCACTAAGCTAAGACCCCTAGACATATACTTGAAAAGACGCTAGAGACTATTTCTATCCATAACTGAATATGGTGTCCTTTCTTAGCTTTGACAATTTTGTTTAGTGTAACATTAGTCATTTGTTCAAATCTTTAGGAACTTTATAGGAAGGGATGTGATCCATCATCATTCGACTCATTTCCAAATGGCATCGAAGTCTCCGTCAAGACATACTATATTCTTTGTGGAGGTCATTATGAAATTTCAATTTCATAAGTTTGATATGATCACTCTTGGCTCAAGAAAATATTGCTCGATCTAATCTAGACGTTTTGATATCTTGCCAAGTCGATTCCATACTTCACTGAACATTTGAGCTACTCAAGGTCCAGTTTGTTCACATTTGATGAATGTAGCCACATTCATTCAAATTCTTGTGAGACGTTGAAGTAATGGAATCCTCTCTAGCTTTTGGAGTCAATTGTCTATGCCATGCACAATAGCTCCTTTCTTTATCGATTTCAACAAGTAAGACTTGTTTGTCTTAAAACGATTCCGAATCGATCAGCTATCAAGAGTCTATCTAATAGAGCCTTGAGTATGTTCTTATCGATGTAACATTGCTAAAGATGTTTGGAACATAAATCATGTCCATGATTTGAACTTTTAAGTTTTCATGTCAGGGAAATGTTTGTTTATAATCAAACATTCTTGACTCATGGGTTAGACAACCATGCCATTCAAAAAAAACTCGCAACCATTGCTCTTTTATTGAATGTGAGTCTTTCCGTGTGTAAATGGATCGTTTGCTGATTATGGAACACAATAACCATTATTCGTAGCAACTTGGGCTCAAAAGCACTTTAAACAAAACATGTGACCTTACAATTGATGTAGTACTACTTGCTTCATTCTAAGCTTGTAAGTCAATAACTTAGCTTGTCTTCAATTGTTTGAGGTTATTTTCAAAGTGGAACACTCAAGCAGTATCCAATACTTGTGAAGATACTGAATTTTTAAGTTAACCATAATAACATGAACTCATCGGTAGAAAAGGAATCTTATTCCTTTCCTTTGTTCCTTGTTTCCTAAATTTCTTATCATACACCATCTCATAACTTTAAGAACCATTTCTATAAGTTCCTTGACTTTTACAATTTGTAAGGCATAATTAAGCATCTAATGCGCCGTGGTTCCATCTTTTCCTTCAATTCGTACTTGAATTGCTACATCAATGAGTCCTACTCATTTGTGTATGAAGCGAAAAGATATGTTGGTTGTCAACTATTGACATTTTGAGTTTTTCAACACAATATTTCATGTTCATCAAAACTACCCAGTATTTTGAATACATGATATCCAACCGTCCTTTCGGACTTAAGTCATAAAAGTCAATTATGAGAGGTTATATTTTAGAAATGCCTTTCCATTCTTTGATAACCATTCTCAAAAGATTACCTTTAATAATCATTGAAAACAATATAATTTGATTTAGAATTCTACAAATATAAGTGCAAAGTATAACCATTTATCAAGTTCATAACATAATAAGTTTGAAATTCAAAGCATACATGTAAACTTTCAATCTTATTACACGTCTTATCCACGCATTAAAATTTGTCCCTTTTAGGCGAGAATAAAACGATTCCAAGATCCCAAAAATCAGAAAGTGATTAAGCATGCTTTGGCTTGTCTAACACTTAATATTTTAGGGTAAGTAATCCAATTGCTAATATCTCTAAGCTACTCTTGGTTCGATAAAACGTCGCACCTAATGCTTCCTTGACATTTTATCTCCATTTCCACGACATCTAATGACTCCTTACTGATATCGTTGAGCTTAACCAAGACGACTTGTATACCTAGTATACCTTACGTTCCTAGGGAAGCGGTGATGCCTCGCTTTGGCGTAGCCCATCACCACGCGCATTAGTTCAGTATTTGTTGTTCTTGGAATGGCAAATTTGGCTCAATATTATAGGGACCTAGGGCTTCCATGTTGGTTGATTTAAGTGAACTTAATTAATCATCGCAACATTTGAAATCCTAAACATGCATCTAACATATCATTCACATATATAAGTACAATTATATATAGAAAACATGAAATAAGATGCATTTGGCATTTAGCATGACCCCTTGAAATCTTCAAGAGTCTTAATCTTGGCTAGTCTTCATAGAAACGCCATCTTGAGACATCCCCGCCAAAATAAAATTACTAGCTACTACGACTAGGATTAATCTAAATATTAAGGTTCAAAATACACAACGGTACGTAGATCATATTTAGATTTACAAAAATACATAACGGAACGCAGTCCATATTTACTATCCTAATCAGGCCCCACTAGTTGCCATTTTCACAAAACCTGTGAAACAATATTCATTCCATTCATCCATTCAATACATGTGAATGGCCCATGCATTTTACAACGAAATACAAGTAACAATACATAACACGCGTAAACTAATAACTAGCTTAGGTGGTTAATCCGATTAACGTGCCTAATTAAAACTAGTCAAAATTGTTAAACATTTTATGTGATTAAGACGCAATTAGTTCAAGTAATTAAAGAAGCTCCCACTAAATTCCGCATCCAACTTAATTAATCCAATTAATTAAGTCGATCAACCCAAAATTTGTCAAAAATATTCCGCAAGATCCGGAAGAACCGAGGCATAGCCTCGTTGAAATAATTAAATAAAATTAAAACCGGCAAAAATTACGCAAAAAACAATAGCCCAACTAACGCAAAAACGGCCCACCCAAAAACCGAGTGTGGGCTGCGTGCTTGGGGTGCTGGCATGCTTGCCCAGCAATGCATGCCACGCTTGCTGGCACCAGCAACATGCTACGCATCATGTTCGCAAGCATCTCCCAGCAGCCACGCACCTAGCACACACACAACGTGCACCCAGCCCGCCACACATTAGCACACCCTCGAAGCATGGCAGCCAACAAAGCACCTTGGCTGCCACATGTCGGGCTGCTATGAGCAGCCCACGCTAGCCCAAGAGGGCATTTTGGGCGGTTTTCCTCGATTTGCGTGCACTTGACTCGGGATTTTAATCCCGAGATATGTGTGACATAAAATTAATTCTAAATTTATTTTAGAATCAATTTAGAGCAAAATAAAAATAAAACAAGTCCAACTTAATTAAATTCAATTTAAATAGTGCACAAGCCTAAATTATTCAAGAACCATTCTTTAAATCAATTTAGGTCTATCTTGATGCTACAAAATTGAAGGGCTACACTCATAATTAATTTAACCAAATATAAATTAATAATGAGATTTAACAAAGTTCAATGGGTTTGAAAATTAAACCCATTCATCCAATGAAAAATTTCCAACATTAACTTGTGTAAAAATTGAACAATTACATCTTCCAACATGAAGATTAATTAAATTTCAATAACAAGTTTTGAACTTTAAGGACTTTAATCAACACAAAAAAATGGATTAAATCCAAAAATTAGTTCAACATGGAATTTAGCAATCAAAGTTCCAACCAAATAAACAATTAAAGATTGGATCTTTGAAATATTTTAGGGCTTCAAAAATTACAAGTTCACCATAAGCATTCACACTTGGAGCAATTTATTTGCAACAATGTGAAAAATTCAAGTTTATGTGAAAAACGAACATACCAAATTAAGCACCAATTATGACTTCATAAACATGCTTAATGAGGTTTATAATTGCAGTAGATTAGGGATGCAACCATACATTTAATCTACCTTCAACATGCAATAATTAATCAAGGTTAAAAGATTCAAAAAATTTCGTAAAAAACAAAAAACCCCTCGAAAAACATGTTTCTAGGTAGATTTTGGCTTCTGGACAACCCTTAAAGGATCAAAAACGATTTTGAACAACGATTCCACCGAAAAACAACTATTTTTGAGTCAAAATCTATAGGGTTTCGTAGTGACCCGACACTACGCGGAAGGAAACCCACCAAGACCCGCCTTAAGAACAAGAATTATACCTTTGTCGTGTGCTTCGCTCCCAAAGAGCTCTTACTTCAAAATCCCGAAAACACGAGATCTCTGACGGATCGTACCCTTGACCCGACCCGGGCGTCCTAAGTCTTGAAGGTTAGTCAAGACCCGGACAAAATAACTATGAGTTTTACGAATCAAAGGTTTACTCTTAATTAGAGTTGCCTTTTTAATTCCACTCAAGGTTGTTCATTTCCCAACACCCTTGAAGGGTATTTATAAGGAAATGAATCCTTTGTTTCCAATCTCCCATCAATGTGGGAGAGTTGGTGAAATGATAATTATTTAATTCCAAAATTAAATGATTATTCAATTCAATCACAAAACGACACATGGCACAATAATAGAGAAAGCCAAGTGAGGACCAAAGGCTTGGGGGACCATTGCCTTAATCCCCAAGCCAATGCTCCAAGCAATGGTCCCCACTTACAAAATCGGCTCTAGCAAGGCCTGCTGGGCTGCTGCCAGCTAGCAGTGCCAGCCAGCCCAACCAGCTAGCACCAGCCTGCCCAGCAACCTCGCATGCTTGGTGCTAGGCGTTGCTATGCACTGGTGCTGCCTAGTGCTAGGCGCTGGTGCTGGCCTTTGCATCTCTTGCAGAACATCTCGCACCATTGCTAGCATGGCCAGCATGCGTGCTGCTAATGAGCCACGCATGCTGGCCCCCTTGCCTCGCATCATGCTACGCACCACGCACCACGCACTACTCGCACACGCATCAGCTAGTGCCTAGCACTGCTATGCTTGGTGCGAGGCACGCACACACGCACATGCACATGTGCCAGTGCCTAGCACTACAATGGCTTTGCTTGGTGCGTGTGTTGCCCTGCCATGCGCACCCAGGCATCCAGGCTAGCACGCTGCTAGCTGCGATGGGCTGCCTGGTGCTTGTGGTGCTTGCGATAGGTTGCCATGGCACGTGCGATGGTGCACCTAGGCTACGCTGGTGCGCCTAGGCTGCGCCTAGAGCTTGCGATGGGCTGCCATGGCACGCCTAGGCTGCGATGGTGCACCTAAGCTGCGATGGTGCGCCCAGCCATGCTAGGTGCATGCTAGCTCGAACTAGCCTAGCATCCACATGGCTAGGCTAGTGTGTTGCTAGGGCTATGTTCATGCTTGTCGCTTTGTAATTTTGCGACGCTCGGTCTCGACGCCCTAGGCTCGATTTCCGACGTCTGTATTCGTAAAACTCTGTCGACTCGTTAAATCCTTTTGGATTAATTCGTCATCTCGAATCGGTGATTCGATTGGGTTCGACCCGAAGGGTTCAGTTAAGATTAAGCTGTAACATATATTGCACATTGATATTACTGATCGGAAGCGGCCTCCACCTAGGCATTCCGATCACTTGACCTTACTGAAGAATTAGCTCTGTAATTATTCTGAACCCTCTATCGGAAGAATACACTTGTTGGAAGGACACCATTCCTTTCAATCTCCCACTTGTCCTTCCGAACAAGTGTGCATACAGTGTATAGCCCATTTCTTATGACACTTAATGTTTCTTCGTGAACTATAAGGTAAGATTCTTTGTCATCCTTATTACGTTAAGAAGTGTTTCTCAATCTCCAAGTTCGACTGTTAATAAGCAGATGATTTCTAAAATCCATCTAAGCACGGCCATGCATTTTCACAGTCTCGCTCTTCGAGCGGCCTTGTAAACAACCAAACATTCTCCCTATTATTATTAGGGGAACAATCCCAGTCCTGTATTGTAAGTTCCTCTTACTAAGAGGACATAGTCTTCTGAGTGTTCCTGTTATGATCCCCAGTTACGGCAGACGTTAGGAAACATCAAAGAGTCTAGTACTCAAACAAGAAAACTTCACAATACTCATGGTCGGAGGAAACAAGTTCCGATAGTCATAATGAGAAATGTACTTATGACAATTTTTATATTTCTTAAAGTACTCTCATAGGTATTATCCAGTACAGTTCCAAACTGTGCCTGTGCAAATGATTTATGACCGTCACGCCCTCGCGGCACAACAAATGGTGCTGTAAATCATACTACACACTAATCTATGGCGGTCATCAATCTTTCATCCGTTAGATGACCTCGATTAGGGACAATTTTCGATTTAAATATTCAATGTTCACTTAACAGGTGTTTCTTTATCCAAGACATGGTCTTGATACCCTGTTTTGAATATTTCCATAAATCGAATGGACTCATTATTTAATTCTAAACCACAATTAAATAGTAATGGAGTGAATGATAATTTTGCACAAAATTAATTACTCCATTAATGAATGGTTTTAATACAGTGTCTTACATTAAATATCTTATTTAATTAAAACACATGTACAGGGAATTTCAAAGCCAGTCTCCAACATGCTTAATTCCCATCGCCTCAATGTGCTTGTTGTATTTCACTTGAGGCAGCGGTTTAGTCAAGGGATCGGCCACATTATTATCTGTGCCAATCTTACAAATTCTGATTTCACCTTCAGATTTCCATTCCCTTATCATGTGAAATCGCCTTTGCACGTGTTTGACCTTGTGGTGTTTTCTGGGCTCCCTGGCTTGAGCGATAGCTCCATTGTTATCACAGTAGAGGTCTATCGGCCCCTTGATCGAGGGTACAACACCAAGTTCGCTAATGAACTTCCGAATTCAAACAGCTTCCTTGGCTGCTTCTAAAGCGGCCAAGTACTCGGCTTCAGTTGTAGATTCTGCAGTGGTGCTCTGCTTGGCACTCTTCCAGCTAAACGCTCCTCCATTCAGACAAAATATGCACCCCGACTATGACTTGAAGTCTTCTCTGTCAGTCTGGAAACTAGCGTCGGTGTAACCTTCAACAACCAGTTCTTTATGGCCTCCACACACCAGGAATTTATCCTTGTTCCTTTTCAGGTACTTAAGGATGTTCTTGGACGCAGTCCAATGCGCCTCTCCTGGGTTCGATTGGTATCAGCTCGTTGCACTCAGGGCATACAATACATCTGGCCTTGTACATATCATGGCATACATGATCGATCCGATTAGCGAAGCATATGGGATCTTGATTCATTCTTTCTCGCTCAACTGGTGTCTGTGGACACTGTTTCTTGCTGAGAGTTATGCCATGGGACATGGGTAAATGCCCTCTCTTGGCATTCTCCATGTGGAATCGAGCTAGTACTTTATCAATGTAAGTACTCTGGCTTAATCCAATCATCCTCTTAGATCTATCTCTGTAGATCTTGATGCCCAATATGTACTGTGCCTCTCCTAAGTCCTTCATTGAAAAGTACTTTCCCAACCAGCCCTTTACAGACTCCAATAATTTTGTGCTGTTTCCAATGAGAAGTATGTCATCGACATACAGGACTAGGAATGAAATATCACTCCCACTGACCTTCTTGTATACACAAGATTCATCTGGATTCTTGATAAAACCAAACTTTCTAATGGCTTCATCAAATCGCAGATTCCAACTTCTGTTGGCTTGCTTTAGTCCATAAATGGACTTCTTCGGCTTGCAAACCTTTCCAGCGTTGCCTGGATCGACAAAACCTTTTGGTTGTGTCATATACACAGTTTCTTCCAAAATTCCATTAAGGAAGGCGGTTTTGACATCCATTTGCAATATTTCATAATCGTAATATGCAACAATCGCTAGGATGATCCAGACGGATTTTAGCATTGCAACAGGTGAAAAAGTTTCATCATAGTCAATCCCGTGAATTTATCTATAACCTTTTTCCACCAGTCTAGCTCTGTATATCGATACATTTCCATCCTTGTCTGCCTTCACTTTGAAGATCCATTTGCAACCAATGGGTGTATAACCCTCGGGCAAATTCACCAAGTCCTAGACTTGATTTTCAGACATGGAGTCCATCTCGGATTTCATGGCCTCTTGCCATTTTGCAGAGTCGGGGCTCGTCATAGCTTGCTTGTATGTCGCCGGCTCATCACCATCCATGGCTAGGATGTCCTGATCATCGGTTAAGACGATACCGAGGTATCAGTCTGGTTGTGATCTTTGCCGTTACGACCTACGAAGGGTAATCGGTTGAGCTTTTTCATTGTCAGTTTGATTCTGACCAATCTTCTTAGATGCTTCCAAAGCATCTAGATTGTCAGTTTTGTCAAGTTGACATTGTTGCTCGTCCTCTCGAACTTCGTCGAGTTCGATTTTCCTCCCACTTGTCATTTTGGAAAGGTGTTCCTTCTCCAAAAAGACACCATCACGAGCAACAAATACTTTGTTCTCGGATTTATTGTAGAAGTAATACCCTTTGGTTTCTTTTGGATATCCCACAAAGAAACACTTATCCGATTTGGGGTGAAGTTTGTCCGAAATTAATCGCTTGACATATGCTTCGCATCCCCAAATCTTGAGAAAAGACAACCTAGGAGGTTTCTTAGTCCATAATTCATATGGAGTCTTTTCAACAGCTTTTGACGGAGCTCTATTCAGTGTTAGTGCTACAGTTTGTAGCGCATGTCCCCAGAAGGAGATAGGGAGTTCACTAAGACCCATCATTGATCGAACCATGTCTAACAAGGTTCGATTCCTTCGTTCGAACACTCCGTTCCATTGAGGAGTTCCGAGAGGTGTCAACTGTGAAAGAATGCCATTTTCTTTCAAGTGATCGTCGAATTCATGGCTCAAATATTCGCCACCTCGATCTAATCGAAGTGCTTTAATGTTCTTGCCAAGTTGATTTTCAACTTCTTTCTGAAATTTTTTGAATTTCTCAAAAGATTCAAATTTATTTGACATTAAGTAGATATAGCCATATCTATTATAATCGTCGGTGAAAGTGATGAAATATCGGTAACCTTGTCTTGCGAGTGTGCTCATTGGTCCACATACATCCGTGTGTATTAGACCTAATAAGTCACTTGTCGTTTCTCCCAACTTGGAGAATGGCTATTTTATCATCTTGCCTAATAAGCATCCTTCGCAATTTTCAAACGACTCTAAGTCGAATGAGTCAAGAACACCTTCTTGAAGAAGTTTCTTGATGCACTTGATTTTAATATGGCCAAGACGACAATGCCACAAGTAGGTTTGATTCAACTCGATGGTCTTAGTGCATTTGGTATCAATCCTATTTTCTTTGAGTAAAGCATGCAATTTAATTTGAACATATGTTTGAAAGATAATCTTTGAAACAACTATGTTAGAAGTCTTTCATTTTAACCATCTTGGTGTCCAACACCATTGATCAAAATATTGTTCAAAAGCATGACAAAACTAGGATTAGTTTTAATTACATCTCAAAGACAAAATGGTGCATGCAAGCACAACCGAAAAACCATCTTCGTCGTCTTCTTGCTCTTGCACCAACACTTGATAAGCTTCTCACTTGGTTCCTGAAAAGGCAACATAAAGTGAGTCATACTTGGTATCCAATACCTTATGATAAGCTTAATTCACTAGTGTTTAGGAAGATACCTGAGGTAGATGCTCCTTTCCTCTCTTCCTCTTCTCGAAAGAGCTTGCATTCTCTCTTAAAGTGGCCTTGCCCGCCACAATAGAAGCAACGCATCTTAGCCTTAACCTTGAAATCCCTCCTTCTTGACGGTCTTTTGGTTGCCCCAAATGAGTAGGCTCGGTGAAGTAGCTCCACCACATTCTTCAAGGAATGTGTCTCCTTCGATTCAGAAATATATGCCCTTAGCGCATCATATCCTGAGTGGAGTGAAGTGAGCATAATATGACCAGCCATTCCATCTTCTAGTGGAATTCTGAGGAGTTCTATGTGCTTGAAGAGCTTAGTCATTCTTGCCACATGAGGTCGGAGGGGCATACCCGGTCTCAACTTGGTGTTGTAGACTGTAGACCAAAGATGGTACCTCTCTTTTGCAAGACAACCTTGATCCGATGGCTTTACATTCATGTCTGTAAGTGACCTAGTCACTTCAAAAAAGAGTCCATCATTGTTTTCATTGAAACTCTTAGAGAATCTCACACCGACAACATCCCTTAGTCCTCCAAGGAACAAGTCCGGGAAAGAGAATGGAAGTTTTTCTTTCCATTCTTCCGGGATGGAATTAGCCATGAGTTGTGACACTAATTTGCAATCTTTTGACCATGCAGAATAAGTTTCTTCACTCAAGTGTTTCTTGGAACAGAGGGTTGGGAGGGAAGTATCCAAAACATATTCCTTGGAACAACTCCAGAGAGTTCTCCTGAGTTCTTCTTCCCATTCTTCAAGGTTTGTTAAGTTAAGCTTGATAGCTAACTTTTCGGGGAGTTTCGGACACACATGGTTGTTGTTTGAGTTACTTGCAGACATTGTTCTACAATTGAAAGAATTTGAAGTGAAAAACCATTCATAAATCAATAAGTAGAAATTTAAAACGTTTATGCATATATTCAATCTTATTGAGCATTTTATCCACGCATTTATAATGTCCCTTATGGGCGAGAATAAAATGATTCCGAGATCCCAAAGATCAAGAAATGGTTAAGCATTCTTTGGCTTGTCTTAATCATTAAATATCTTAAGGTAAGCAATCTAATTGCTAATAGCTCCAAGCTACTCTCGGTTTGATAAAATGTCGCATCTAATGCATTCTTGACTGAAAGGAATGGTGTCCTTCCAACAAGTGTATTCTTTCGATAAAGGGTTCAGAATTATTACAGAGCTAATTCTTCAGTAAGATCAAGTGATCGGAATGCCTAGGTGGAGGCCACTTCCGATCAGTAATATCGAGGTACAATTGATATTACAGCTTAATCTTAACTGATCCCTTTGGGTCGAACCCAATCGAATCACCGATCCGAGACGACGAATTAATCCGAAAAGATTTAATGAGTCGATAGAGTTTTACGAATTCAGACGTCGGAAATCGAGCCTAGGGCGTCGAGACCGAGCGTCGCAAAATCACAAGCAACAAGTATAAGCGTAGCCGTAGCTAGGCTAGGCTAGGTCATCACATGCATAGGCGCACCATGTGTGTGCTAGGCGCACCATGGTGTGCTAGGCACTATCGCACCCTAAGCGTGCCATGGCAGCCCATCGCAAGCTAGCAGCATGCTAGCATGGGTGCTTGGGTGCGCATGGCAGCTATCGCAAGCTCCACAAGCACCAGGCATCCCGTCGCAGCTAGCAGCGTTCTAGCTTGGGTGTCTGGGTGCATGTGGCAGGCCATTGCTGCACGCAAGCTCAAGGCCAGGCACCATCGCAAAGCCAAGGGCTTGCGTGTGTGCCTCGCAGCCTAGCCTCACATCCTCGCACAGTAGCCTCGCACAACAGCAGCAATGATGCGTGTGTACGTGCCTCTCACCAAGCATAGCAGTGCTAGGCACTGGCTGATGCGTGTGCGAG
Organism: Chenopodium quinoa; assembly: GCF_001683475.1. Classification (NCBI taxonomy): domain Eukaryota; kingdom Viridiplantae; phylum Streptophyta; class Magnoliopsida; order Caryophyllales; family Amaranthaceae; genus Chenopodium; species Chenopodium quinoa. The sequence continues at coordinate 1,679,942 of NW_018742372.1, forward strand.
GGATGCATGGTGCGCAGCGTGGATGGTGCGAAGGAAGGGGCCAGCATGCGTGGCTCGCTAGCAGCACGCATGCTGGCTTTGCTAGCAATGGGATGCGAGGGAGATGCTGCGAGAGAGATGCATGTGCGTGCGATAGGCAGTGCTAGGCAGCCAGCAGCACCAGCGCCTAGCACTGGCCAGCACCAGTGCCTAGCACAGCCTAGCAACAGGCATGCGAGGCTGCTTGGCAGGCACATGCTAGCTGGCTGGGCTGGCCAGCACCATGCTAGCTGGCGTGCTAGCTGGCAGCAGCCCAGCACCCTTCTTAGGTGAGGCGGTGTTGTGAGGGTGGGGACCAAGGCTTTAGGAAAGCCTTGGGGAGCAAGGCAATGGTCCCCCCACCCCTCCATGGTCCTCACCTAACCTTCTCTCTCCCTTTGACACTTGTTGCATTGTGATTAGATTTATTTATTAATTTATTTTAGAAATAAATTAATTAGCAAATTATACATTCTCCCACATTGGTTGGGGAATGAAATGCAAGGGTTCATTTCCCTATAAATACCAAGCTTGGGTATTGGGAAATGAACAACCTTGAGTGGAATTAAAAAGGAAACTCTAAGAAAGAGTAAACCTTTGATTCGTAAAACTCATAGTTAATTTTGTCCGGGTCTTGACTAACCTTCAAGACTTAGGATGCTCAGGTCGGGTCGAGGGTACGATCTGTCGAAGATCTCGTCTTTTCGGGATTTTGAAGAAAGAGCTCTTTGGGAGCGAAGCACGCGTCAAAGGTATAATTCTTGTTCTTAATCTTGTTTGATTAAGTTTATTATGCTTGTTAATTGCTTTAATTAAGGGGCGGGTCTTGGTGGGTTTCCTTCCGCGTAGTGTCGGGTCACTACGAAACCCTACATTGACATTTTATCTCTTTTGCCACGACATCTAAGGACTCCTTACTGATATCGTTGAGCTTAACCAAGACAACTTGTATACCTAGTATACCTTACGTTCCTAGGGAAATAGTGATGCCTCGCTTTGGCGTAATCCATCACTTACGCGTTAGTTCGGTTAGTGTTGTTCTTGGAACGGCAAATTTTAGCTCAATATTATTAAGGGACCAAGGGTTTCTATGTTGGTTGATTTAAGTGAACTTAACTAATCGTCGCAACATAATAGAAATCCTAGACATGAATCTAGCAATCATATATAATAACAATATATATAAGGCATAAAAATAGATGCATTTGGCAACTAGCATGACCCCTTGAAATCTTCAATTTCCATGGGTCTTCATCTTGGCTCGTCTTCATCGAAACGTCGTCTTGAGAAATCTTGGCCAAAATGAAATAAAAGAAGCTAGCTAGAACGACTAAGATTAATCTGATAGTACAAAAATACTTAATGGTTCGCAGATCGTATTTAGAATTACAAAAATACATAACGGAACGCAGTCCGTATTTTCTATCCTAGTCGGGCCCCACTAGTTGCCATTTTCAAAGACCTGTTTTGAATAACAATCTTCCATTCATCCATTCACTATTTGTGAATGGCCCATGCAATTTTACGAAATACATAATTAAACACGCAAAACTAGTAACTAACTTAGGTGGTTAATCCAATTAACGGGCCTAATTAAAACTAGTCAAAATTGTTTAATCCATTATTTCTAAAAGCTCACGCAATTAATTAAGCTCCCACTAAATTCCGCATCCGTACTTCATTAATCCGATTAATTAAGTCGGCATAACAAATAATTTGTCAAAATTTTGCAAAATCGAAAATCGAGGTTTTTAACCTCGTTAAAATAATTACTTAAAATTGTTAAAACGACAAAATTATCGCAAAATCATAGCTCAAACTTAAGCAACGAGGCCCCATCCTAGCATGATGCATGGCGCACCATGGCTGCTAGGCAGCAGTGGGCTGGCTGGCTGGGGCTTGCTGCCTCGCTGCCTAGCAGCAGCACAAGCTCGCCAGCAGCTCACGCCTTACACGCACTAGCAGCATTAAGGGGCTGGGCTGGCGCTTGGTGCTAGCATGTTGCGCCCAGCACAGCACACTACGCTGGCAAGCACCACGCATGCTGGCGCCTGGCAGCAAGTGGGGGCTTGCTGGTGCTTGCTACCACACTGCCCAGCAGTGCCCCCAAGCACCCAACAGCCAAGGCCACTGCCCAAGCCCAGCCTTAGAAACCCTCGCCACACAGCTACGCAACATTGATGCTTAGCCATGCGCGCACCATAGGCAGCCTACATGTGGGCTGCTAGGCAGCCCGGCTAGCCTTGGTGACGCTTGCGGTTTTGCATCGATTTGCGTGCATTTTACTCGAGATTTTAATTCTGATTTGTGTGTGACAATAATTAATTCTAAATTACATTTTAGAATCAATTTGAGGGAAAATAAAATAAAATAAGTCTAACTTAAATAATTTTTATTTTATTGGTGCACAAGTCTAAATTATCCAAAAATTTTAATTTTGAACAAAATTAGGTCTAACTTTATGCTTAAAAATAAAATGAGCTATGTCCATAATTAATCTTGCCAATATGCAAATTAATAATGGGTTTGACAAATGGGAGTTGGAAAAATAAATTAACCATCCAATGATAAAAAATTTCCAACTTTCATACTTGTGTAAAATACCAAGATTACATCTTCCAATATTAAGATTAATCAAATTTTACTCACAAGTAATTGAACTTGATGGATTTTAATCAACCAAACATGAAAAATCCAAACTTTGTTCAACATGGAATTTAGGGTTAGGGTTCCAATCATTTAAACCTTTAAAGATTAGAACTTTAACATTATAGGAACTTAAAATTACAAGATCACAACAAGCTTTCAAATTTTATTGCAACTTATTTGCAAAATTTGTGAAAAACAAGATTATGTAAAAAATGGTATATCAACTTAAGCACTAATAAAAACTCCATTATTATGCTTAAGGATATTTTAAAACCAGTAGATTAGTGATGCAAATGTGCATTTAATATAACCTTGTAATGCTTGCATTAATCAAGGCTTAAAAGAATTAAAATTTTCATTCAAAAACAAAAAACCCCATAAAAAATGGGTTTCTGGTTCGAATTTGGCTTCTAGACAGCTCTAAAAGGGTTGAATCTGTTCCAGAATGTCGATTCCACCCAAAAATCACTATTTTTGAGCCAAAATCTAGGTTCGACAGCCAAATCGAGAAGAAAATCGAGTTTTAAAATTAATTAAAACGAGCATCTAATCTAATAAGAAAAACATGAACCATAAAAATAAATTCTTTTAAAAACACCTTAATTAAAAATAATTGCAAAAATTAAAAGGAGCGTGGCTCCGATACCGCTGTAGGGTTTCGTAGTGACCCGACACCACGCGGAAGGAAACCCACCAAGACCCGCCCCTTAATTAAAACAATTAACAAGCATATTAAACTTAATCAAACAAGATTAAGAACAAGAATTATATCTTTGTCGCGTGCTTCGCTCCCAAAGAGCTCTTACTTCAAAATCCCGAAAACACGAGATCTCCGACGGATCGTACCCTCGACCCGACCCGAGCGTCCTAAGTCTTGAAGGTTAGTCAAGACCCGGACAAAATAACTATGAGTTTTACGAATCAAAGGTTTACTCTTAATTAGAGTTGCCTTTTTAATTCCACTCAAGGTTGTTCATTTCCCAACACCCTTGAAGGGTATTTATAAGGAAATGAATCCTTGGTTTCCAATCTCCCATCAATGTGGGAGGGTTGGTGAAATGATAATTATTTAATTCCAAAATTAAATGATTATTCAATTCAATCACAAAACGACACATGGCACAATAATAGAGAAAGCCAAGTGAGGACTAAAGGCTTGGGGGGACCATTGCCTTAATCCCCAAGCCAATGCTCCAAGCAATGGTCCCCACTTGCAAAATCGGCTCTAGCAAGGCCTGCTGGGCTGCTGCCAGCTAGCAGTGCCAGCCAGCCTAGCCAGCTAGCACCAGCCTGCCCAGCAGCCTCGCATGCTTGGTGCTGGGCGTTGCTAGGCGTTGGTGCTGCCCAGTGCTAGGCGCTGGTGCTGCCCTTCGCATTTCTCGCAGCACCTCTCGCACCATTGCTAGCATGGCCAGCATGTGTGCTGCTAGCGAGTCAGGCATGCTGGCCCCCTTGCCTCGCATCATGCTACGCAACACGCACTACTCGCACACGCATCAGCCAGTGCCTAGCACTGCTATGCTTGGTGCGAGGCACGCATACACGCACATGCACATGTGCCAGTGTCTAGCACTGCGATGGCTGTGCTTGGTGCATGTGTGGCCCTGTCATGCGCACCAAGGCATCCAAGCTAGCACGCTGCTAGCTGCGATGGGCTGCCTGGTGCTTGTGGTGCTTGCGATAGGCTGCCGTGGCACGCCTAGGCTACGATGGTGAACCTAGGCTACGATGGTGCGCCTAGGCTGCGCCTAGAACTTGCGATGGGCTGCCATGGCACGCCTAGGCTGCGATGGTGCACCTAGGCTGCGATGGTGCGCCTAGGCTGTGCCTAGCCATGCTAGGTGCATGCTAGCTCGAACTAGCCTAGCATCCACATGGCTAGGCCAGTGTGTTGCTAGGGCTATGTTCATGCTTGTCGCTTTGTGATTTTGCGACGCTCGATCTCGACGCCCTAGGCTCGATATTCGACGTCTGTATTCGTAAAACTCTGTCGACTCATTAAATCCTTTTGGATTAATTCGTCGTCTCGGATCGGTGATTCGATTGGGTTTGACCCGAAGGGTTTAGTTAAGATTAAGCTGTAACATCAATTGTACATTGATATTACTGATCGGAAGCGGCCTCCACCTAGGCATTCCGATCACTTGACCTTACTGAAGAATTAGCTCTGTAATAATTCTGAACCCTCTATCGGAAGAATACACTTGTTGGAAGGACACCATTCCTTTCAAAATCTGGGTTCGTCAGCCAAAATTAGAAAAAATACGAGATTAAAACTAATTAAAACGAGCTTCTAATCCAATTAGAAAGCACAACCAGAAATTTAAATCCATTTTAAATCACCTTAATTAATTATTAGTCACAATAATTAAAGTGAGCGCGGCTCCGATACCGCTGTTAGGTTTCGTAGCATCCAACGCTACGCGAAAGAGAAACCCACCCAAGACCCGCTCACTAATTAAAGCAACTAAATATTTAATCACATAATTAACAACATAAAAGAGAGAAAGGGAAATGGCATTCTTACCCTCGACGTGTGCTTCGCTCCTATAGAGCTCAGACTTCAAAGCCTTAGCTCCGCAAGCGCGAGAGCCTCCGACGGAGTCCACCCTCGAGACCTGACCCGAACGGTCTCTACCCCGGAGTTTAGCCGGGGCTAGACCAAGATAAGATTAGAGTATTAGGAACTTAGAGGTTTTCTCACCTAAAGGGAGATGCCTCATTGAGTTCAACTCAAGTGGTTTTTCCTAAACCCAAAACTTGGGTATTTATAGGGAAAGGAGACTTGATTCTCCCTTCTCCCAAAAATGTCGGAGAATTGAATTTCTCTTCAATCATAATGCAAAGCAATCAACAAGCTCCAAGTGTCACATGGAGGGAGAGAGTATGTGAGGACCATTCAAGGGGGGGACCAAAACCCCTTGCTCACCAAGCAATCCCCTCAATATTGGTCGCTACACAAAACCGCACCACCACGCCACTTGGCTGGCTGACAGCCTGCCTTGGCTGCCAAGGCTGCTAGCTGGCGCCTAGCCAGCTAGCACGCAACATGCCCCAGCCAGCCAGCGCATGCTGATGCTGCTCAGCACACAAGCATGCCCAGCCACAGCACGCAAGCATGCAACTATACGAGAGGCTGCGATGTGTTGGGCTTTAAGCATGTTGTGATGCTAGCGATGATGCAGCTGGTGCTGCTATGCTAGCCAACATTCTTAGCCACGCATGCAAGGCCACAACACATACACGCATGGCACGCATCTTGCGATGCTCGTGTTGTGCGATGTGCGTGTGCTAGGCAATGCCAAGCATGCTAGCACGCATGAGGTTTGGCACCTCGCCTAGCCTAGCATTCGCATGGATAGACCAATGTGTTGCTACGGCTTGGCTCGTACTTGTCACTTGCTTGATTCCACGTCTCGTCGAATTTTAAATTCGAAAATTCGACTAGACTTACGACGCTCGGTCTCGACGCTCTAAGCTCGATATCCGACGTCTTTGTTCGTAATACTCTAATGACTCATCTAATCCTTCGGATTGATTCGTCGTCTCGGATCAGTTACTCGATTAGGTGTGACCTGAAGGGTTCAGTCAAGATTAAGCTGTAATATTAATTACACATTAATATTACTGATCGAAAGCAGCCTCCACCTAGGCATTCCGATCACTTGACCTCACTGAAGAATTAGCTTTCTAATAATTCTGAACCCTCTATCAGAATAATACACTTGTTGGAAGGACACCATTCCTTTCAGATGGTTCATGAGTTTGATTAGTACCTTGTCAGAATACGATATTTGTGCTTAAAATCTTTTCCCACTACTTTCTTCGAGGTGATATATGTATCATTTTTTTATTTCTACAATGTGAATAATGTGTTGGTGTTGTGCATCACTTGTGTAGTTGTGATTAATAAAATTCTTAAACTCCTTATCTTCTCAATTTTATAGTGAAAGTTTCATGGAGTAGAAAATGACATGTATGTGCTTGATTATTTTGAGAATAATAATTATTATTATTGGTTTTTCCAAAGTGTCATGTTTCATGATTGAGAAGATTTTTATTTTTTTGTGGTGATATGAAATTTAATGGTCATGTCATTCACGTGTAGTAGAATATGTTTGTGTTATCATGTAGTCTCCTTTATAATTTAAAGGACTCCTAAAGTATGTCTTGAGTTGTGTATGCTAATAAATTTAGCTATGTGATGATGATATACATTGTATTATATCTTAACATATCATCTATTTGTGAAATACTTGAGGTGTATGTGTATTTTACAATTTAAGGTGAATGATTAGGTGCGTTTGAGGCTAACATTGTTTTTAATAACATGCTAGTGATTATTATTTTCCTTATTGGAAATGTATACTAGCAAGGAGGTTTCTGGACATTTAATTATCCATGATAATTTGTTGAAATGTCGAGGGGGTAGGCTTTAGGTCCAAATGGAAAGAAAAAAAGCATTACTTTCTTATTTATATAACATGTGTTGTAATACTTGGTTGAGGTTGAGTTCGTTTGAGCTCCTATTGGGTCAATAAATCATTGAGGTTGGTACTAATTAAGACGCACTTAATTGATCTACCGTTTGAGGGTGAGTTTTTAGACTCTTAATAAATTCATCAAATTTTGAAATGGATGCACTATAAATTTTGGAATGACTGATGTTTATGATTGCTGTGAGGTTAAACATTATGCTGTTAATGAATCCATGTTCTCGTGGGGGTAATAGCTAAGACGTAGCATTTCTTGAGTTTTTATGAACATTTTTTACCCCGTTGACTAAGTGCTATTGAGAAGCTAAGCACTTGAGATTCACCTATGTGGTTGTGAAGACTAGCCATCTTCAATGGAAAACTTGGGCCCTAAATCCTCCACTATACCTAAGGTGAATGTACTTGGCTATAAAATAAGTGAATCTCTTTGCGAATTTCATATAAATTGGAGTAATACTGTATATGTTGTGGAGGTATTGCACTAAATCTTGAAGTTTCAAGGTTCGTCCACTCTTTGATTAAGAGTTCAAGGGTTTCAAGGTTTGTTCACCCTTTGACTTGTAGTTCTCTTCCTCATTCACTAAGAATTAGATTTCAAATTATATGTGTAACATCTAAGTGTTATGTATTAATCTCCTCTTATATGCTAAAAATGTTGTTAGTTTCTCATTTTTCTTTCTTTTATGGTTTTACTTTTCCTTCCTTTAATTAGTGAAGGATAATTGGACTACAGAGAGTAAAAGACGTGTTGTTCAGTCGGATTATAGCTTTTCTAGCTTGATCAATTTACTCCACGGGAAGATTGTGGCTTATCTATAACATATGCCCACAGGTGGGTCATAGAATAACCTTTTTTTTTTCATTTTGTGTGTGTGTGTGTGTGTGTGTGTGTGTGTGTGTGTATAGATTCAATCAACAACTAGTCTATTGGCTTGCTCCTCTTCCTCTTCCTCTTCCTTTGTAACCTATCTGCAACTCCTTTCAATTAATTAAATCTCCCTCTTTGCTGAGGGTTACAATTATCCTTTGATCTTCCTTGCTTTGCCTATAAATTGCTTGGACCTGTTTTTAAATAAATTACACACTACAAAATAGATAAACACATTTCTATTCTTTGGGGATAAATTTATGTAACACCATTCTCTCATTAAAAAGTGAAAGGAATGGTGTCCTTCCAACAAGTGTATTATTCTGATAGAGGGTTCAAAATTAACAGGAAGCTTATTCTTCAGTGAAATCAAGTGATCGGAATGCCTGGGTGGAGGCCGTTTCCGATTAGTAATATTAGTGAACAATTAATATTACATCTTTATTTTGACTGAACCCTTCGGATCGAACCCAAATGAACTGCCGATCCGAACCGACGAATCAATCCGAAGGATTTGATGAGTAACTAGAGTATTACGAACACAGACGTCGGATATCAAGCCTAGAGCGTCGAGACCGAGCGTAGCAAAATCAACAAGCAACAAGTTCGAGAAAAGCCGTAGCAGCACATTGGCCTAGCCATGTGGTTGCTAGGCTAGCTCGAGCTAGCATGCAACTCGCATTGCTAGGCGTAAGCCTAGCATGCCATGCGTGCTAGGCGCTAGTGCCCAGCGGCTATCGCAAGGCTAAGCCTTGCTAGCACTGGTGCACAACATGCCCAACTGTTATCGCAAGGCTAGGCCTTGCTAGCGCTGGCGCGCAGAATGCCTAGCTTGCTAGGCACTTACGTGTGGCAGCATAGCACAACACTACGCACCAGCCAGTAAGCACGCTGGGCTGTGCGTATGTGCGTGTGCCTTCGCATGGCAGCACCCAGCAGCACGCCTAGCAGCAGCGAGCTAGGGCCTCGCCTAGCAGCAACACGCATGCGCTGGGGCTTGTTGTGCTCGCTAGCTGGCAAGGCAGGCTGCCCAGCCTTGGTGCTAGGCGCCAACTGGCAGCCTTGGCAGCCAAGGCAGGCTACCAGCCTACCAAGGGCCTTGATGCCGGTTTGGAGTTGTGGGGACCAAGGCTTGGAGCCAAGTCTTAGGGAGCAAGGCAATGGTCCCCCCCCCCCCTCCTTGGTGATGGTCCTCACCTAACCTCTCCTCTCCATGTGCCACTTGTTGATTGTTGATTGCATTATCTTTTAATTTATTTTTTATTTAAATAAATTAGTTGGAAATGCAAACTATCCCACATTGATCATGAATGGGGGTGCAAGTTGCATTTCTCTATAAATACCCCATGATTGGGCATTTGGAAATCAACTTGAGTGGAACTCAAAAGACATCTCTAATTATTGAGAAAACATTTAAGTTCGTAAAACTCCAGTTTTATCTTTGGTCAAGTCTCGACTAACCCTCGAGACGAAGACCGTTCGGGTCGGGTCGTGGGTACGAGCCGTTGGAGGCCGTCACGCTTGTGAGGCTTTAAGCTTATAAGTAAGAGCTCGGTTTACGAGCGAAGCACGCTTCAAGGGTATAACTTATTTCTCCCTTATCTTAATTATTGTTTAATTATGTTTATGCATGCTTTATTACTTTAATTATTGGGGCGGGTCTTGGGGGGTTTCTATTCCGCGTAGAGACGGTCTCTACGAAACCCAACAAAAAGCGCATTTGTGTGAGAGTGGTGTATCAACCTTAGGGAATGTGTTAACTCATACAATTGAACACCACGGTTTTCAAGTTAGTGATTTGCCTCACAACACATCGTCTTTCTCTCGACCAATCTTATTGTTTATATCTTCTTTGTACCTTTGAAAATACTTTATTTTACAACAGTGCGATTCACTATGTGTTTAAGTCAAAAAAAATTGAGATGATAAGCATTTTAGTTAGGGTTCCGATTTGTTCAATTCCAAATTATCAAGAATTATTGACCAGGTTAAGTTTACCAAACCTATAAATTACTTCACAAATATTCTATATTAAATTTACTTATAAAAAGACAAAAAAAGCTTATAATTTATTAATTCTTATATTGCCCAAAATTTTTAGAAAAAGAAAAGATAGAAAAGTTAAAAATGATTACACTTCAAATAAAAATAATAATAATTTACACATATCACTTGTAGCAAACGCAATTGGCTTGCATACACCAAACACGTCACTATTTCTACATCTTCCTCCTTATCACAAGGTGGAAATTACAACACAACATCCTCTTGAAAATAAATAAATTCCAAAATATCAATAATTTTTGCTTTTTCATAAAATAAAAAAAAAAAAACGAAATAATCCAAGTCAATAATAATAAGAAAACAGCCATATTTTGTCACACAAAAAGTCTTTTTTTTCTACACGCACTCATCTCATATAATGGCGGATAATCCAATATCAAAAATAACATCATCCAACCACACTTCATATTCTTCTTTCATTACTATAAACCAAATTCATTTCATCCATTTCTTCAATTTCTTCTTCCTTTTTTTTTTTTTTTTTACTTTTTCGTCTTCCTCTAGAATTCTCCCCCTCCTTTTTCTCACCATTTTGCAGATCTTCCTATTAATTTTCATTTTCTGGGTATTTTTTCTCTTCATTTTTATTGCTTGATTTCATCGATTTTTGCAAAAATGGCGGTTGCTATGGCTTCTGGGAGCTTAGCTGGAGCTCATACTCTTTGTAGAAGTAAAGATATCCCTTTTTCTGCTAAGGCGGTGTTTGGTATTTCTTCTCGGATGCTCTGCTTTTTTCCCCGGCAAAAGTATGATTTTTATTTTCTCTCGTATTTGTTATTTTTTTAATGTATAAAATGAGGTGTTGGAGTGATATGGACGAGATTTGATCTTTACTACTGTAGTAAATGACTTTAACTAACTAAGCTAGTAAATATTCACAAGTCATTGTTGCTATTATGTTATATTTTGTTTATTGTTATGATTTAATATCATGTTAGTTGATTGCTTTAATTGGGCATTGTTTGTTACATAATCGCTTCGTCTCTAAAAGTTCTTTGTGTTTGGACAGAGATTGTCTCGCAAAAAAAGTCAAAACGTGAACAATTTTGTAGAGATGGAGGGAATATAATGTTGGTGGCCTTGGTGTAGCAAATAGTACAGCATAAACATATTGCAACATTGAACTGATATTAATGTTGATAGTTGATTGCTTTGGATGCCTATTGTATATTATGTTGCTTAACTTAAATTTGATTTTAATACCAGTACGTTTTTTCACAATGAATCAGCTTAAAATTGATATTGTTAGTTGATTGCTTTGGATGGTTATTGTATATAATGCTGCTTAGCTTAGAAATGATTTTAATATTAGTTTGTGTTTCACTATGAATCAGCTTAAAATTGATGTTGTTAGTTGATTGCTTTGGATGAGTATTGTATATTGTGTTGCTTAGCTTAGAATAAATTTTAATATAAGTATGTTTTTCACTATGAATCAGCTCAAAATTGATAGTCGTTTGCTTAGAAATGAAACAATTTTTAATACTACTGTTCTTTGTATCAGATTCTCGGTATTGACAACACCAATCTCTGTTAGTCCACAAGCATCCTTGTCAACAGCTGTGGAGGTATTATTAACTCAATTTATGGCTATGGGTTGAATTCTTTGATCTTCAGATTGATAAACATATGGTTATGATTGTTTTCGTTTTGTGTTGTTAGGATGGAAGCTACCGAGAAACAGAAGATGTCCCGACCCCAAAGGTTATAATAGATCAAGATTCGGATCCAAATGCAACTATTGTCGAGATAACATTTGGTGATCGTCTGGGTGCCCTTCTCGATACTGTATGTTACCCAATTATGTTGCTTATTGTTTTTATTGCTATACTCATATACACGATGATCCTAATAATCCCTCCTGGCTAGGTTTAGCTGTTACATTGTTAGCTCAAATTACAGTATTTGGTTGACTTTGATTGTTTTATTGTTATACTTAATCTGTGAACTTGTGATTACTCTGCTATGGTACTCAATGCTACCATCATGTGATCATTTACAATCTGGTTTCCAGATGAGCGCACTGAAAAACCTTGGGCTCAATGTGGTGAAGGCAAATGTCTTTCTGGATTCATCTGGGAAGCACAACACTTTTGCCATCACTAAAGCGTATGTCTGGTGCTGTTAATTGGATTCTATTTTTTTTTTTATTGTTGTTTTGCATTATTCATTGAAATTATGAATGTTATTCTTTTCTTTCCTTCTCTTTTTTTCTGCATGCTCAATGCCAATTTTATATGTTTTCATCTTAGGTTTGCCAATTTTTTTATGAATTATCTGTTAAATCTATTTCATCATTTCAGTGTTTTGAGTTATTTTTTCAGCACTTAACAGCTTCTGTCAATTCCTCTTTTATATCTCCTTGCTCGATATATTTATTTCAAAACTGAGATTGATTCCAGATATGAGCTTTTGCAAGCTGTCAGTTGTTTGACACCTTTACTTCTGTAGTTTTGCTCCTGTGTTATGAATATAAGCTAGTTTTTTTTTTTTTTTTTTTTTTTTTTTTTTTTTTTTTTTTTTTTTTTTTTTTTTTTTTTTTAAAAGAAAAATTCTTTATAAGTTCCTTGCAAATTTTTCTACACGCTTTATCAACTGAACATCTGCCAAAAAGAATAAAAATAAATGGTTAGTTCATGTATTTGTAATTATTGTTGCATGCTATTTTAGACTGTACAATGGTAATCATAATAAGAAATGCCCTTTTTCTGTTACAGATTGATTGCAGTTTAGCTCATACATGTAATATTTCTATTTTATTTTTAAATTGGAAATCTGTATCCCCATTAATATAATGTGGTGAATTTCTTGTAGTAATACTGGAAGAAAGGTTGATGATCCAGAGTTGCTAGAGTCAATTCGCTTGACTATAATCAACAATCTACTTCAATATCATCCGGTATTTCTATCTTTACCAAACATTTCATAAGCTTGAGATTCATTATGATAACAGAGAAAATAAGTACTATATATGGCTTCATTTTGCTATTCTCTTCTTTAGGAATCAAGTGAACAATTGGCTATGGGAGCAACTTTTGGAATCACCCCCCCAAAGCAAGAGGTTACACATCCAATTATCTTAATACTTGATGTTATTTTATGAATTCCATCTTGGATTTTGCATTGTTCTTGTAGTATCTGATTGTTATTAATGGACTGTGTTGGTCAAGCAAAATATTTTTGTACTTCTTTTTCAACCTCTCTTACCTTCATCATCCCTTTCAATAAAAAACAATTTTTTTTTAAGGGGCAATTATCTGTTTTCTTGTTCTGCAAACTAAAAGGCATCCTTCAGGAATATCCTGGTTAGATGAAAGAACGATCACATCAGTCAAGGACTCTATGTTATTGAAACTAGTGCAAGATATCATAGCCACCTTTATTATTCTCGAGTTCATTTGTTTATTAAGCTGTTTGACTATCTGTATGATTTAGTTTACTTTGGTCGCCTTTTCTTTTTTCTCTTTTAAAAATATCAAGTGAGGCATTGCAGAAAACATATAGTCATATACCTTCCGTTTGATGGTTGGTTTCTTCTAGTTATATTTTCTCCCCATCTCTTAACGCATGTAAAATTGGGCAGGTTGATGTGGATATAGCAACGCATATAAGTATTAAAGATGATGGTCCGAACCGCAGGTAATGCGTTGCATGTTTGTTTTAATTTCTCTATGGTGTTTTTTTTTTTGGCAACATTTTGACTTTTGCGTTATTCTTATATCAACTTTGACCACAATTTTTATTTTACCTGAACACTTCATCTATTGTTTTTTTAGATAATCTGTTTGACTTTTAACTTTATTCACATAAGCTACTTTGATCGTCTTTGTTTTATACGTTAGGTAAATTATAGTCTATGTGAGATTTTGTTAAATTCATTTCTATATTAAATTTTAGTAATATTAATGTTAAAAGAAATTCATTGCCAACATGCCTACTTGAAGCAGGTCATCTATATAAATTATCCTCTATATAAGAGCAGAGGAGGTATACATTATTATAATGATAAAATAACCTTTTTTTCATTTTATTTTATATTTTTTTCAAATTTTTTTTTTTTAATTTTTTTAATGATTTGTAACAATAGATGATCACAAAATTTAATGGTTTAAGTTATAAATTGGTAACTGTGGAAGTCAACTTGTTACTAAAAAAGAACGGAGAAAGCCTGTGTGTTATACTTGTTTTGTTTGCTACTTCGAATTAACTTTTCCAAAAAGTAGATCTCTGTAATAGTCTATTGAACTAAACTTGTCTGGTTAAATAGATTGTTCAAGTTTGTTTAATGAACTCAGTGTACTACGATTGAAGCATTATTGCTTAAAAAGCTTATAACTGTTACAAGTACTTTTATTTATAGTTTCCATTCACTTTTGAGGTACAAAGCTGTCAGAATGTAAGGAGGCCTGCTGAACTATCTTAGGTCTTCGATAAGTATTAGGAGCTTTGATTTTCACAAAAATTTACTTTCGTGTAGTGAGTCATACAATGCTTTTGAATTGGTCATATGTGCAACCTATCTTGTAGATCTTTACTTCCTAACCTTCTTTTCAATTATTACTATTTACTAATTGCTTCTTCAAATCATTGCTGCCTTATTCTCCTTGCCTTATTTTGTCTTATTTCTGGTTTAGTAAGTTTAAGTTCAGATTCAGATAAGTTGAGGTAAGATAAGTTCAGGTTTAGTAAGTTTAGGGTAAGATTATTTAACTATTTATTAAGAGCTAATTAAGTTAAAAATTTTATTTTCTCCACTTTATTTTCAAATAAGATAAACTCAGGACTAATAAATTCATAATTAAGTTCGGGTTTAAAAATGATAAGTGAAACTCAAGTGAAGGGAGAACTACCTTTATCAGGAATCATTGCTTAATGTTTATTATTCTACCTTTGTCATTATCAGGAATCATTGCTTAATGTTTATTATTCTAACTTTGTCATCTTAACTCTTGGAGTGTTTCCTATGGCTATGCACTGATTGCATACTTGACTGAAATTCACTCATCTGCGACTCATGGGGATTGCATCTTTGTCCGTTTAGCCATCCTCATCCTATCAGATTAAGGCTATGATGCTGATTCGTTGTTGCTGTTGCTGTTGCTGTTTGGTTACATATTGATTATGTAGTGATGTTTGTAGAAGATTAATATGAATGAGTGTTGGGGTTGGGAACACTCCCTCTTATCTCACTTTCATTACCCAAAGAGGGGACTCAATTCCACCGGACTTAGGTTGGATAAGATTTCCCTTCCCTTATCCGTCTGTTCTTAATTTCTTATGATCCATCTTTGCCCCTTTAAAAGAAAAAATTAAAAAAAAATTAAAAAAAAAAAATTAAAAAAAAAAACATTGATGGGGTATGTAAGTGTATAACAGCATCTAATCTACACTATGTTAATTTGTGATTATGACCCTGAACTACAGATCTTTCAAGTGAATGATTACTTACAGCAGTTTTCCAGATATTTACTTTGTGAAAGGTTGTATTTAACTGAATAATGTGCATCTTGCAGCTTGCTTTATGTTGAAACTGTTGATCATCCTGGATTGTTGGTGGACCTGGTGAAAATAATAACTGACATTAATATTTTTGTTGAATCTGGAGAATTTGACACTGAGGTAATTTTAACTATCTCAGCACTCTCTTTTGGAGTTGAGAGTTATTTCGCTTGTTGGACATCTGCATATATGCTAGCAATTATGTATACTCCATACATTTTTTTCCTACTGAATGAAAAAAAATTTGGCTTGCTAATGATTAAATTTGAAGAGGTCCAAAAGTAAACTTTCAATGGCTTCGAAGTGTTTTTTTTTCGGTCTTTAACTAGTGTAAATTTACTCTGCCTATCCTGTAATTCCTCGACTTGCTGTAAAATTTGTCTTTTTGCTGTCCGTTGGCTGCTTTGATGAAAATTGGAAACAAAGAAGGTATAAATTAACCGACTCTTTCAATCAATTTGCAGGGTTTACTTGCAAAGGCCAAATTTCATGTCAGTTATCAGGGTAAAGCCTTAATAAAGCCTCTCCAACAGGTAAAACTTTTGCTAAATACATTAGATTCTTCAGTAAACATTTGTGGTTTATGTCAGTAACGCTAGTCTAACAAGTTGCAATTGCTTAGGTTGTTGCAAATAGTCTGCGGTACTTTTTGAGACGACCAACAACAGAGGATGCAAGTTTTTGACCTGTTGAAAAAACAATGAAACTAATTGGACAGGTATATTAATTATTACGTCATCATGGTTCAACTATTGCAGCTATTCTTGGTTGCAACTGTTGTAAAAATCATCATTTAATATGTAGGAAATTTAAACAAGCACATTTTTTAATACACAATTGATGTATCTGCTTCTGTAAAGTGATTTATGTGAAACTCAGAAAGTGAGTACACCCAAGGACAGATTTGGTCATTGTATATTTGGAGTTTACCTCATAATCCATGCAGAAATATTTTAACCTTAATATATGTTCTCAAACGCTCAATTTATGCTCTTTGTGATGGCTGAAGGATCCTTGGTTCTTCAGTATCGAGCCGCACAATATTTGAAGAGAGAAGAGTCATTTTTGGTTTATGTCGATAAAAATTTGCTTGGAAGTAACTTATATATGTTCCTTCAAAAAAAAAAAAAAAAAGGTATTTTCACTTTTGCTACCACTAAAACACCCTTGTTTCACTTTTGCTACCCCTCAAAAATTTTATTTTATTTTGCTACCACCTAAAATCACATTTGTTAAAATTTGCTACCAGTTGATGGAATCTGTTACTATTGCCGTTTGTGAGCCCCAGTTCAACCCTGCCTCTCTCTGCCCCTTCCCCAGCCACCAATCCCCTTCCCCTGCCACTCCCCCTCCACCCCACAGCCACCTGGCCTGCATCTCCCCTTCCAACCACCAACCCAGCCATCCCCCTTGGCGGATCCCCACCCATTCCCATCCCCTTTCCCCGTCGCGCCACCACCCTAGCCCAAACCCCTAACCCGTGAAACCCCACTCCCCCCCCTTCCTCCACCACCCCGAAACCCCACCCCACTTCTCTGTGGTTTGAGGGGCTGGTGGTTTGGTTTCTGGTACGGTGGTTTTGGGTTGGGATCGTGGGTGGTTCTGGGTTGGGTATTGTGGGTGGTTCTGGGTTGGGTATCGTGGGAGGCTGTGAGTGGGGGATTTCGTGGTTGGTTTTGGGTTGGGTTTCGTGGGTGGGTTTGAGTTTTCGGCAATGACGACCTTCGATTTGGGTTCAGCGATGGTGGATTTGGGTTTAGTAATTGTTGGCGATGGTGAGCTTCGATTTTGGGGATGTCAGTGATGGGTGATGGTGGCTGGTCTGGGTTTAGGAGGGAGTCGGTGGTGGTGATGGCTAGCCTGGGTTTAGGAGGGAGTCGGTGGTGGTAGTGTGTTGGTGAGTTGGCTAGTCTGACGCGTTTTCTGGTGGTGGGGTTGAGGGCCAAAGCTTTGGGCGCTGGTCGCCGGCAGGGGGGAGTGGGGAGGGGTGAGGCTGGCTGACGGGAGGGGTGGTGGGCTGCGTAGGTGGAGGAAAGGGAGGGGGGAGGGTGGCTGACGGGCGGGGGAAGGGGATGGCTGGGTTTTTCTTTTTTTTTTTTTAAAAAAAAACATTTAATTTTTTTATTTTTTATTTTTTTTTAATAAACTTAGCGGAACCCTAACAAATTCTTTTAAGTGGTATTGAAATTTAAATTATGTGATTTTAATTGGTAGCAAAATAAAATAAAATTTTTGAGGGGTAGCAAAAGTGAAACAGGGGTGTTTTAATGGTAGCAAAAGTGAAAATTTCCAAAAAAAAAAAATTATACATGTGAGAAGACGAGTCTTATCTTAACACAATTGAAAGTTAAGTCTGTTTTAAACTATAAAAATAACTTTATTTGATCTTCATCTTTATCTTCTCATAATTATGTCAAGCAAGGGCGAAATGGTGGGTAATAATGATAATGAATTGTTTAATTAGATAATTAGATCTTTTTTTTTTTATAAGACAAACACGGGAAATTATATTATTAAATCAAGGTCTGCCAAAGTTTGAAAACTTTAGGGAAACGAAGTTGAACAAATCCAATCATTGCTAATGCTCGTATCCCATCTAGCCGCTAGGTGAGCAATAGTATTTCCCGCCCGTCTAACATGAACACAACTAAAATTAGTAAAAGCATTACATAATCTACTAATATCATCAAAGAAGTGGAAAATGGGAGCTGCCCCCTCCTGTCTTTCTCTAATTGCACGCACAACATTCAATGAGTCACACTCAAGTACCACATTCACATACCCAAATCTGCCAGCAAGCTCAACACCGAGGCGTGCAGCAGCAGCCTCCGCAGTCTCAGAAGGCCACCTGCTCGTGGTCTTTTTCGTCGCAATCAGCTGCAAACTTCCCCTTTCATCCCTAATGACCACTCCCAAGCAAATACCCCCCTGTCTAGGCACATAAGCGTCGACATTCACCTTAACAAAATGGCGAGGCGGAGGAGCCCATGAAGCTCTGGAATACGTGACAGGGGCAGGATCATATCCTCCCACACGATCATTGTAAACCACATAATCATCACATTGTCTGACAAAACCCGCAGCCACCATCATTCCATTAATGTCCGTATCTTCTTCAAAAACAGCCTTGTTTCTGCAATGCCAAGCAGCCCACGCAAGGCATAAAAATTTTCGAAGTTTTATTTTGTCAAGTTTGCTTGACACCTAGCAGAAGAGCTCTTGAGATGATGAATTCGGACCATCAGCAATTAACTCCAGGAACTCACTATGTTGCCATATATTCACAGCATGCGTACACATAAACAAGGCATGTATAATTGACTCACTAGCTGCTCCACAGATCAGACACATACCTGAGGGTCGAATGTGACGAAAATGTAGCACTTATATATCCTAACTTCAAGGTAGTTTTATTTATGGAATTGCTTAATGAGGTAATTTTACTGGTAGTTCTCAAACTGTGCTACGTATAAGGTGGTTTGATGTATCGTTATTTCATTTTCTTTCCTTCTATTATTTTGTTATGTAAAGTTGTAAACAAAACAGAGAGAAGTGACACACTCACACTCTAGGGAGAGATGGTGCTCCCTAATATATTGGAACTGTTCCGCATGAAAACAATAGGACCAGCAGGCCCTTTTCGATGGGGAAGACTAATCTCGGTCCAAGTGATGACTGGGCCGAGGGTTTCCTGCACAGCAAACACACGTAAAACTAGCCTCGGGGGTTGTGCCGAGGAAGGCCCCTCCGATGCCGAAATTAGTACAGTGTTGAAAGAGAGAGAGAGAATGAGCTATACAAGAGATTTAGATGCTTGAGGCTGATTGTGAATGAATGTAAAATGATGTAAATGTTGGCTTTTATACCTTTGCTCAATTAAATGACTTGGGCCCTTGAAGTTAAGTGGGCTTGCCACGTTGACCAGACCTTTGACTGATTTGGCACTTGGGTTGGAGAGTTGAACCTTGCTTTTGTGATTTGAATTATATCATTTGAGAACCAGGCCCAATAGAGGAGTAATTGGACCCACACAACTTGCCCGCCGGACCCGACTTGGAGGAACGACGGGTCGGGTTTTGTCTTGCAAAATTGGAGGAAAGCAAATGATAATAAATTTTAATTTAGAGAAGTTGAGAGGTCATTAAGGATAATAACCGTTACTTAAGAAGTAATGGGGAAGTGGAGAAGATTAGTGGGTAGTTAATTTAGAGAGGAATACAAACAGCTGGTAATTAAAGTAGAATTAGTGGGGTTTTTAGCGGCGTTAATTCCGAAAATCTCGTTTCCGAAAAATACTTAAGCCACTCGCACAACAATCCTTGTCTCACTTTAATACTTCTTGCTCATACAAACCCAACTTCTCTTCGATTTCAACCCTTAACCCGGATTCTTTTCTCACTCATTCCCAGCAATAAGAGACTTTTAATGTGAAATCTGTTGCTCCGAACTTAAAGATCGGCGAATTCCGCATCTGGCGAAGGTAATTTTCCTTGATATTTCTACAGTTTTCTTTCCTTTTTGAACACCCCTCTCCCTTTAATTTTTCGAACTCTCGTCGATTTAACATGGCCGGCGACCGAGGAAAGGGGCCAGCTGGGTCTGAATCGAGCGCCGAGGAAGAAGAGGAGGAAGCGCCGCAGCTAATTCCGAGGCGAAATCGTCCTTTGGCGATGATGCCCTTCCTTAGCGGCCAGAACCCTAACGCTAGGATTGGGCCAGCCGCTATCCCGAGGGGTGCTGCGTTGAGAGTTGTGCCCCTGACTAGCATACCCCCTGCAGATTCAGTTGAAACCAGTACCTCTGGTCGAAAAGAGACTTCGGCGTCAAGGCTATTGACTCCCGAGGAACGAGAGTGGACTGATGTCAAAGAGAACGAGGGCATAATGAATGCGGCGCCCTACTCATGGTGGATTGAGAATAACGCCAAGTACTATTTTGCTAAGCAACTTTAGATCTATTACGGCATCATGGAGGAGGACGGCTATTGGTGTCGGATGCCCTGTGCTGATGATAGGATCCATCGATCCCCGCCTGGGTATATCGAGGTTTATACCCGGCAGTTACAGTACGGGCTTAGGTTTCCGGCCCATTCGTCATAAAGTTCTTGAATGGATACAACATATCCTTGGCCCAGTTGACTCTTGTGAGTATCCGAAGGATTATGACCTATCTTTGGGTCTACTTATTTTACGGGTTGGAGCCGAGCGTGCACTGTTTTCGCTGCATTCATAAGCTCATGCCGAACACCCAATCTAACAAATGGCATGGCCCCGGGCGGAAGCAGATCGAGGATGAAGAGGGGTTTCTTTCGACTTATCCGAACGATTCTTCGGAAAAGGATTGGAGGGGGCAGTGGATCTGGATCTGAGCGCCCTCAGACGAAAATCATCCGAACTTTTTCGGCGGTCCCTGATATCTAAGGAAACCAGATCCCAAAATGTCTAGCATCGGCCCTGAGTTCACCGATACCGATCGCCGCCAGATGGAGCTATTTGGCCGAAACCATTTGCCCGGGGCTACTGGTCGAATGGCGAATGTGCCGAGCATTTGGTTGCCTTGTTTTCATTACATCTTCTAAGTAAAGAATCTCGCTGTTGTCGGCCTCAGCCGAAGATACCAAGGCGGTAAGGGATTCGGCTGAGGCCGAAGGCTTTTTAATTCTTTATTGTTCTCTGATTTCTGATGCCTAACTCTTTCAGCCGAACTAATTCTTGCTCCTTTGACTTTTCAATTTTGTACGAAGAGAACTCAGGCATTGACTACGGAGTGCTTGGGATCATCCAGGAAAGGAATCCGATCACAAATACGCCGAAGATCAATGAGTCCAAAGATCGGGCTCTTTCCCTTCATCCGAGGAAACTTCAAGTTGTTAGCGCTTTCGAGTACCAGAGGCAGAAGCCTTGGTATAAAAAGATTGATCCTTTTTTTCTTCATTCTGCTGAAGAAGACGCTGCTGCTACTATTGCTGCTGCAGTTTCTCGAAGCGGAGCTGAGCCCTCTACCTCAACTGCTGGGTCGAGGGAAGAAGTGGCTGGAGAAGAAGAGGATTCTGAAAACGAGCGTCTATTGGCGACTTACACTGGTCCTTGCCCCCCTATTCCTTCTGCTGTAGTCTGAAGAAGAAGAAGAGAAAAGAGGAGACCTAGCTGAAGCAAATCCTACCCCAGAACACTCTTCAGACGAAGAAATGGCGGGTCAAAAAAAGGAGAAGACAACTTGTCCGTCCTGGACAGTTTCGTGCTCCAGTCCTTCCAGAAAAAAGGCCTTAGCTTGAGGAGGAAAGGCCTGAAGAAGTAAAGGAGAAAACTCCCCCCCCTCACGAAGTTCCTGCCGAGGAGGCTGCCTTGCCGAAAACCCCTCCATCAGCCCCAGACCATGTGGCTGAGACTTTCTCCGAGGAGGTTCGGAGGGAAGTCGATGCGTTGTTCGTTAATGCTGAGGACGAAGCGCAAGCTCTGAGCGAAGGAGATCCGCAGGAGGCCGAGGTTGAGAAGGAAACTGAAGAGGAAAAAAAAAAACCTAAGTACCTTCCACCTCGGCTGCTGGCTCCTTTAGAACTTTCCAGTCAGCTGAAATGGGGTTTGTCTCAGCCCCATTAGTGCCTGTTCCTGAGCATGCTCGGAACCTTTTTGAGTCCAAGCGTAGTTCGGTGACTGAGTTCTTCGGCGACACCTCAAACTTGCCTGAGCTGGACAAGGCTCGAGCTTGGATCATTGGCGCAACATTCGAGGCTTCTGAGCCACTTGCCACAGTGCCAAAACCATTTTTGGAAAATCAGAAGCTGTTAATGCAGGTGAATTTTTGCCCTTAAGCTTTTGAATTGATGATGATTTTTTTTTTCGAGAATTCTCTAAGTTCCATTCTTCGGCTGAAATTTTGTTGTTTATGCTTATATTTTTGCAGGTTGTTCATAACCATTTCCTAGCGATGGAAATGAATAACGAGCTGAGGGACAAATTTGAAGAAGACGAAGAGGCTAAGTGTCAGAGAAACATCGCTGAGCTGAAGAGGCTAGATACAGAGGAAACTACCTCGGCTCTTAAAGCGGATATGGAGTCTATTGATGGGCGTTAGAATGGTCGTACATTCCACACTCAATCAAACACATTTATTAACAAACACCTTACAAACCAAGCATAATGACAAGTAAGAGTTCGGTCCACAAGGAACGGGATATGATTGCCAAAGATCTTTACACTTAAGCTAACTCGAAGTCAATTGGTGAATTGGGGTTCGTCAACAAGACAAACAAACTATGGTTCTAAATCAATGAATTAAAGATACTAGGGAATGAGATCCACTCAACCAAGGCAAATAGGCAAACGGGGAGTAAAATAGACAAGATATAGCAAGGACTATATGTAAAATCAACCTCATGCATTTAGAAAACAACTCACACTACTAAACTTAGATTCCTCATTAGTTTAGCAATAGATGATACATAATCAAATTACAATAAGTAATGACGTACTCAATTTACACTTCCATGTCAAATTAGGCATATCATACTATCAAGCTCCTTAGTCAAGGGTAGCTAAACCTATCATGAGGAACTAACAAGCAATCTCATATAATCAATTTAATTGCAATACAAACATCAATGCTTCTCCCACATTTGCATAGTTAACCCAAAAGGTCGAGCTTCACCCAACCCCTAGCAAGAAGACTACTCACAACTCATGTTTATCAACATGCAATCAAGAATTAGGGTTCTAAATACTTCAATAATTGGGGAAAAGTGGTTAACAATTGAAATAACTATCATCCAATAACAAATTACCAAGAACTAAGAAGATTTAAATAACATGCAAATACCAAATAAAATCTGAAATTAAAAGGAAGAAGGTTGGAGAAATTACTAATTGAAGCTTCAAATGTTGAATACAAATTGCCAAACTTTGAGAATAATTCTTGAATTTCACTAATACAATGATTTGATTTGATGAAAACTAAGCTAAATTAATCCTAAGGAATGTTTCAAACTAAGAGAGGTTTCTGAAAACTAGGCTACTGTCCTTCTTCTTTTTAAAAACGATCTCAAAAGGACCTTAAATAGTCCGTACAAAATTGGCTGAGATCGGGAAAAAGGTCCGACCGAACTCTGGGTAGGTTCGGTCGGACTCAGGGTAGGTTCGGTCGAACCCTGTGTAGGTTCGGTCGAACCTCCCTGATCCTTGTTTGGTCGAACTTTTGAGGTTCGACCTCTCCTGCAAAATTGCTGAAAACTGGTTTGACACTGCCTTCACTGCATCCTGGAGGTTCGGTCAAACTTTTCAAAAGTTTGACCACACCTAGGTTCGACCGGACCTTTCAGAGGTTCGGCCACACCTCCTCTTGCACTTCCTTTTCTTGCTTCCTCTCCTTCCCTTTTGCTCCTCTTGCCTTTGTCCATGGCTTCCATACTTGGCCAAGGGGCCTCCCACCGTGCATAGGACCATCATGGAACCTGCAGAAGATACCAAAGTTCACGAGAGCATGGGGATGATAAAATAATGCATAAAGATTATCAAAATAAGCGCAAATAAGCATTACTTTTCATCAACACATAAAGAAGCCATAAGAGGATAAATGAGGTGGAAAAACCTAAGAAAAATAAGAGGAAAAAAAACCTAAATACTACCCCAAAGAGTGACATAAATGTCACTCATCAAACTCCCCCACGCTAAGCCTTTGCTCGCCCTCGAGCAAAGCAAAGGAAAATGAACAAGGGAGAAAGAATTAGTTATTCAAACATGCAAGGAACAAAAGAAAAACCGAAATTGCTTTTAGCAAAAGCAACAAGCCATTTAAACCCCAAGGTCGCCGATGAGGACGAGTTGTGATCTCGTGAGGGTTTCCAGAGAGCATATCCCACAACTCTTACAAAATTGTGATCAAGACAAACCAAAAACAAGGGAAAGAGAAACAACAAATCCAACACAAATCATAGCCAAATCGAGCTTTTGGAGATAACAAACATGAATGAGTGTCAAACTTTCTGAGTAGTAGAAGTGAGCATGCAAGGGGATGCCGAAAGTTGATTGAAGGATAAGTTATGCTAAGCATAGAGAACTCAAACATGCACCACTCCCCCCGCATTCCGTACAATCTTACCGCGTTCCCTCATCTAGATTCAAATCCGCCCTTGGAGATAGCATCAAGTGACTCCTCGAAGGAGCCGGAACAAAGATAAAACACTGCAAAATAGAGGAACCCGACATCTCACCAAGTCATGCCTTCTCCATATGCTTGAGTTCCAGCTCCCTCCACCGACTAGTGACTCAACCAACCTAGGTCAACAGGGCATTGAAAGGGTTGTAACGTTGGCTAGGGGTAAGGGTGTGGAGGAATTTGGAAATTGGTGCTTAGCCTAACCGTGAAGCAAAGGGTGATCAAGCCTCTTTTTCAAAATCAATCATCAACCACTTTTCAAACTACGTTGCCACAATCTTGAACTATAATGCCAAACACTTTTGAGCTTTCGCTTTCCTCTTACATCTTCATTCATCAACTCTTTGTTTGTCACATTCTCTCTGTTTTTTTTTTTATTTTTTATTTTTTATTTTTAGCTTCAAAGGCTTTTTCTAGGATTTACATTTGCTTTTCTTGAACACATATTCACAAAAACACTGCTTCACTTTCCAAGCAGAACCATTCCCTTCCTAATTTCAAATCAAAACTACAATAAGCCCTCATGGCTTGAGCTTCACGATTCTAAGGGTGAAAGTAAAACAAAAGGGCCATGGGCTTGCAATGTGCTATAATCAAGGAGGGGAAGACTCAACATGGTAAGGGCAAATGCAACCCAAAAATACAAAAGATAAAAAAAAAAAAAAAAAAAAAAAAACTAATACTAGAAAACAAAAATAGTCACTGAATGAAGAATGCCTTTGTCATTCGTAGGTTAGTTCGGTCTCGATCTCGGGAGCCAGACATCAAGTTCTAGATCTAAGCATGCCTTGGTGAGGATCCTACGCCGCTCATACAAGTAATGTGGGAGGCTTGAACAATAATGCTCACATCGGGTTACAAAAACCATCTCTAGGGCTTCAAATCCCCTAATGAGAGCAACACCTTCTTACCACAAACAAGTGAATTTGGGTTCGATGGGCCTAACGAGTTCTAGAACAACTACCTTAGCATGAACATGTCCCAGAGTCAACCAATGGCAATCCTGAAGCATGCAAACTTATAACACTCAAGAAGAAAAGCATTCAAACACACGAGTCAACATTATTATGCTCGAAATGAAAATGAAACAACTAAGCTTTTCGTGGTTTGCCATGAATAAAAAGGAAAATCTTTTTCATTTTTTCACATTTTTCGAATTTTTTTTATTTTTTTTTATGCAAGGAGTACAAGAGAGATAAGAGGCTAGTAAACATATAATTCTCAATCGACAAACAAAGATCGTTCGGCATCAATACCAACGATCACCAGATTCCGTGGAATCAAATGCAAACAACCTCGAACAATCAACTCCATTCTAGTCTAAACTAACTATGCACACAAAGAAAAATAAAGGAAAGTAGGGAAAGATCTCACCAAATGCTGCTTGAAATAGAACACAAGGCAAAATTGCGATCTCACTAAGGTTTCCGGAGCTTGAGTTGCTCCTTATTCCATCATTTTGTGCTTCCGTTTTCAAGCTACAAGGAAAGTGAGCCAAAAGAAAAGAAACACTACAACTATACAAAGAAAAGTTAGTGAACAAAAGGAAAAGACTAGAATTATAAACAAAAGAAAAAAATTGACAAAAAGCTATCTACAAAATTTGGATTAAGGGATTTGGATTATGGGATCAAGAGAGAAGAGGGAAAAACAACTTCAATTTTTTTTTTTTTTTTTTTTTTTTTTTTTTTTTTTTTAAAAGGAAGAAGCTTCATAACATCATCATCATAAGAATATTACCAACCAAAAATCATCTCTAACTACAATAAATTCATTATCCCTGATGGTTCTCCATATGCACAAGCTACCATCCTACCACACTACCCTCCTATGTACACTTCAACCAAAAGGAACATCCTCCCCCACGCTAGTCTTTTGCACGTCTCGAGCAAAAGGAGTAGGCATGAAAGTCCGGGGGAAAAGGGAAGGAGAGAACCCTCATTGGGGGTTTCTATCCTCCCGTTCCTTAGGAGGGTTCATGAAATCAAACCCCGGGCGATCCATGAATGGATGGAAAGGTTGGTTAAAGTGCTCATAGGGCCACCCTTGTGTACCCCAACCGCCATCAAAAGGATTCGGGGTTGATGGACTTGCCGGATCATAGGCGTAGTCACACCCACCCGGCCGAAAAGGGTTGTATGGTGGGATACCAACACGTTGGGATGGGTCGATAGGACCTTCCCAATAAGCATAGGTGTTGGGGGAGGGGTTGTTAGGGTCATAGGGGTCCCAATGTGGAACTGGACCCTCTTGAGGCGGGTGGTAGGGATAGTTAACATAGGGCGTTTGAACGCCCGCTTGCACAAGACTATCATAGTTCAT